>NC_047532.1:78735004-80025495 GCF_012275295.1 Melopsittacus undulatus | reverse complement strand
ATGAAGCACAAGTGCTCCTATTCTTTCTAAGGAAAAAAAAAACAGCCCTGTGTCCTGTATAGCAGCACAAGAGATCAGGACGTGAGGTACTACTGACTGCTGCTCATCAGAAATTTGCTGTCATCCTAAAAGCTGCAGCTATTTCTCCCCAACTTCTCCCTTCTGCAGCCCTACACTCACACCTCCAAGCACGCTGTACATTTATCACTTAACTCTTAGGATAAAACAATTTGCAGTCCCAACATTACACATCTCTGACACTACAATTTCTACATAATCTCCGTATTTTCATAAACCTTTTAGTTCATAGAGGTCAAAGAAAAAGTGAAATCATCTACATTTATAAAAGAAGTGTTTTTCCAGAAAATCTGGATAGTTTTTAATAGTATACTTTAATTGATATTTGAAAATATTTATTATTTTAATACTATTTCTGTTCAGTAAGAAAAAAAAAACACCAATTATTAAAAAAATAGTTTGCAGTTGGTTGCAGAAAAAGATACAGAAGGTCTAAATGTATACTTTGCTAACTTAATGATACTCAGGGAGTTGTATTTTATAAAGCCAGGATTTACCAACTATTTAATAAAACAACGCTAAGAAAACCATTTTTAAAAAATTATAATGGTTCCACTGTTTTCTCTATCCACATACTTTTATTATACACCTTTTTTCATATTCTGACTCAGTTCAGACATGAGGATGTATTCAGTCAGGACTGCTTTCAAACAGAGTTAAAACAGGGACAACTGCCTCCAAGACTGTAAGAAGCTTTCTTGCTGAAACACCTACTGTATACACAAGCCCTGTAGAGATAACAAATACAGACTTGTGGCAGCATGAGATATTAAAAATCTGTATTTTCCTATGCATATTAAATATATATTCATATCAGTCTTGTATGTATACACATTTTCCAAGTATCAATCAATCTCCATGATGAAAAAATGTTTATACACCATTTATAAACTATTGTCATAACGTTTTTATGACAGAATTGGCAGCTAGCGCAACTGATCCAGATCCAGGTAACTCTGCTGGCCTCATCTACATCACACCTGCAGACCATTCTTAACCTAAGCCAAGAAAATAGCATATCACTTAAAACACTTTTGGACAAATTGAATGTTACAGCCTTCAGAAATTACAGGGGTTTTTCTAAAGGTTTTCTTACCCTGTGCTTTTTATGGAGCATACAATGGTTAGAGGCTTTTTGTTTTTAACTTTTTACACTGTGCGCTGCGTGTTAATCCTGATCGTGCACATACATCTCCATTACTAGGTAACTGAATGTCTGCAATAGTAGTTCAGCAAAAGAAAAAACAAACACTGCTGCCCAAAGAGCAATTCCCTGAGAGTGTCTTCACAGATTTGTTATACAAAACCGAAATAACTAGGTTTATTTAATGAAAATGGTGCAGATCTGATTCACATCCACAACTGAAGGAGGCTTTCTTTTTTAAAAAGGGGAGGTACTCAGTAAGGAAGAAACATACTTCTCTTAGAAGGATAAAGTTCTGAAGGGTCACTGCTTTCTACATAATGTTTAATTCTTCCTGGAATTACACTGATTTACATGTACAATAAATAACTCCTTATGAGAGCATAACTAAACCAACCACTAAGCTATTATGATATACTACACTGTTAATATTTCCTTCACTTTCACAAAAGACTTCCTACTTTTTCCACTTTCTCTTTTCCAGAAACATATACAGCCACTTTTTCCAGAATTCATTTTGAACCAGGCTACCGAAACCAGGAACTGTTTTAACAGAGTGATGGTCTATAGGCTTCTTAGTACATCTGACAAAGAAATTGCTGAATCACTCAGATGCAGATTTGTGCTAAGTCAAGCATGACGTGCCAGTTAGTAAGTATGCATGCATCAATGGCAAATGAATATATTCACATAGTTCTAGCATGATATATCAGAAGTGAATAATTCATATAATATGGGAATGAACAATCATCATGCACATGCATCTGGAAAACCAGGGTATAAGAAATAGGCTTTGTTTTATTCTCTTATTTTCTTTTCTTTTTCTGTTTTTCAACACTAACTCCCCTTTTCCCTTTGTAAATTGTGCTCACTTCATTTTGTGTCAATTTACACAATTATAGAAATTTGAGCATCTAGTGAATGCAATGTGTTACATGCTATTTTAATCCACAATCCATTTGGGTGAGGATGAATGGGCATTAAGTTTCCCCTGTCTATCTTACCACTATTGTTTTCACTACTGCTAAATTTGGTGTGTGCAAACTGGGTGTCTCTGGCTAAGAAATTTTACTTCTGCATACTGCTACAAAAGAAATAATTAGTATCAGAAAAATATAGTAGAGTCCTGTCAAGGCTATTGGCTTTCTAAATAAACCTAACATGATGAGCAGCTTCTATTCATTAGCCCATTTTTCAGTACCAAGATTATTTTCATGTGGCAACTTGGTTTTAATGAATTGAATTATTCAATTCTTTTTCCACAGCATCTAGATGTAATTTCTCCCTGTACTGAACACTATGTTTTGATATGTCTCCTTTAAGAAAATCAATAATATATTATAATCTTGCAAGTATAGTGATAGGATTATACCCGTTGCTTTTTGAGCACATTAATGTGACACTTAATAGGAAGAAAACACTTAGCATACAATCTTTCTGCAATTTTCAGCATTCTTAAATGTAATACGTATTTTCTTCTTGTGGAAACAGAGGTAACTGGAATAGCAGAAGCCAGACTGAAGGAGCTGAAAGCAGCAGTCCTTTTAGATAGAAAAGATTCCACTTTTATTTGCAACTTGATCCAAAGTGGAAGCCATTGAAGACAGGAAGTTCAGGTCGGATATAAGGAAGAAGTTCTTCGCTGTGAGGGTGGTGAGGCAAGGGCACAGGTAGCTCAAACAAGTGGTAAATGCTCCATCTCTGGCAGTGTTCAAAGCCAGCTTGGACAGAGCCTTGGCAACACGATCTAGGGTGAGGTGTCCCTGCCCGTGGCAGAGTGGTTGGAACTGAATGATCTTAAAGTCCTTTCCAACCCAAACCATTCTGTGATTCTATGATTCTATGAAGGTACATAATTTTCTAGCTTCATAATGTGGATGTGGAGTTTAAAACGTTCCCTTTCCTATCTGCAGCACTGCTCAGTACTGCCACTGGCAATAAAAGGTCCTTAAAATATTTGCAAACTCTGCCCTATTGTGGGGCAAAGATACTATCTATCATTCATAGCATAGGTTTGTTTGGGAGACTTATTTTTCAGATCCCTGACACATGTAATCAACTCCAACTGATGAATTTTGTTCTAACAGTTCAACCTTTAGCATTAACACTGTATTTCATAATTGTGTATTTTTGTCCTGACATAGCTCTTCTGCAAGGCAATGGGAGTGCTTTCAGTAGGATTCCAGTCTTCATTTTCTATTTGCCACTGCACAATGCACACAGAAGTAATGACTAAAGTTGCAGATACAGTAAAAATTCTAACACACTACTGAATGGAAGCAGTAATATAACTGTGCTTTAGCAACAGCCTCCAAAAAATACAGATCTAGTATGTAAATGATAAGCACTGACTATAATTTACCTCGTCATTATAAGAATGAAAAACAGATGACATATGCAGAACTGCCTAATATTCTTTTACCTCAAACAGCTTAGTTGTTCCAAAGTGATTCTGCAGAAACGGTATCTTAGCAGACTGTTATAAAACCAATGTAAATAGGAATTCTTTACAGGTGATAAGATCTATTCAGTAACAACCCAAGTGATTTTACCCTTATCTCAGCAAACAATTCTTTTCTTGACTAATAGGCTACCAAACATATCTTTACTCCTCAGTTCCTAATATGCATTAATAAAGTCTCTATTGTTTTTGCCAAATTTCAGACTTTACTAACTTTCCCTTTTATGTAAAATGTTTTTTTAATGTGCTTCTTGAATTAACAGGATAACTTGTCAAACAAAAGAGATATCTCTGCTTGCAAGTTAAAACAATGTCTTTGGAAGAGCTCTGTAGAATAAAGAGACTTTTATAATGTTACAATATTAGATACAGAAATCTGCCTAATTATGATGGACTTGCACTACTCTAATTTCATTGACTTCAGTGCTACTAATGATCTAAAGCTCACTGTCACACAGGGGAAAAATAAATACATGCTAAAAGTATAGATTCTTTTCTAAAGCTGTATTTCCTTACAGGGAACTCTGGTATTGACCAGCCTGATGGAGCCATTCACTGCTTGGTAAGCACTGAAACAGGAGATGTGACCACCTAAATGAGGATGTGCTTAGGCCTGATAAATTCTATCTGATGGCTTGGAAGTTAGTTTGATGGTATCATCCAATTTCCAATGAACAATGTCTGTCCTGCAGGAATTCTAGGTGATGACTAGGTCCTGTGTTTAGCTCTCTCAATTGAAGACAACTGATAAGGGAATAGCCATGGGAATAATAGTCTCTTACCTCCAGAGTAAAGTCAGGCGAATAAAATTTTTCTTAGTTTGCTGACAAACCAGAAAGGAAAACCAACATACACAAATATATATGTGTGTATATGTATATATTTTTGAGCCAAAGAAAAAACACTTTCTGCTAACAGAAACAGACAACTCAAAATGCCTTAACAATTAAATAATGAAATCTCCACTCTTCTTTTTTTTTAACTAAAGGGTAAGCATTTTGACAGCAACTACATGCTGAATTTAACAAAACTTATTAATCTCCATAATTAATTTATTTAGAATCAATTTCCTGAAATGTGTTAAAAAATTACTGCTTTGGTTTTTTACCTTAGAGATATTTAATCTTCACAAGACTTTTTCCTGCATGAGCTGGATGAGTTGTAAATGCTTGTAGAGCTGCCTGACTTGTTCTGTGCTATTTGAGTAAAGACCACTTCACTCCCAAGTCTTCCAACCAAACATGCAAAGCAGCATACAAAATCCAAATGAAACTCACGTTTCTAGCAGCCATCAGAATATCTTGGGACAATGAGAAATGACACTAAAGAAGCATCCAGAAGCAGAGACGTTAAAACATATTGCTAATGACTTAACTGATGGCAAAATAAGTAAACAGGTAATTGTACCAGGGGAGGTACACACAGCCCATGGTGTGCACTTTCAATCCCAAAGTCCACAAAAGAAAACAAATAAAGGAAATCACTCCCCGTCTCCTTTATTCTTAATACTGCAATTGTCTATATTTGTATTTTCTCTATCTACCCTTTCAAATAATTTCATGACACTTTAAGAAGCTCTTAATCCACATGAAAGAAGATCTAGAGAAATTAAGTACAAGTAACTGATTCATCTAAGTAGCAGCTTTCTCACAATGTTTTGACCAAAGAGTTCTCAGAAACTCCTCAGTTAGACATTCTGCAATCAATTTCTTTGTAAAATAAAAATAAAGACATTGCATAGATACCAGAGGAAAAGGAGGACACAAAGCCACAGGATTTATCTGCGCTGGGTACACAGAATCATTCTGAAGTCCAGAATGTGTTATAGTGTTAATCACTGCACTATCAAAGACCAGCACTTCCAATGCAGAAAAATAGAGGGGATTTGTTTTTAAAAGTAATTGCTATATTGGCACAAGTATTTTCAGGAAGTTTATTTTACACTTTCTTGTCCATGGAGGGTGGTCTTAGCCCAAATGCTTCTCCTGCACCAGCAAGCGCCTAAATGATAAAGAGATCTCTAAATTATGGAAGAGAATTTATCATAGGCAAAAATACAAAACTAAAAATTTTCTAATTCCACCTATGGCTCAGTTTAAGAGGTGCATGATGAAGTAAAACCATAGCATATCATACATATGAGTTTCTGGTAGCATGCTATTTGTACAGCCGCCCTGAGGCACAGCTATAACTCACGCAGATTCCCAAGGACCTTTAGTTTAAATTTTGTGATTTCCCAAGCGCTCAGCTGGGACAATAAAACAATTGTAAGCCCGAACCCCCACTTTTGTTTCCATCTTCCCTCAGCTGCTAATTTTATGCTGTAGTTTAGACTACAAAAAAACCAATAATTATATTACCTTCTTGTTACATAACATTAAAATCACTTTAACTTTTAAAATTAAATTTCTTTAAAATAACATAAATAAATCTTAATCCTCTTTTTTCCCAAGCTAGAATATTCCCCAATAAATATTCTTCCTCCAACTGAAACTTGATTTTGCTATTGGCAGTATGAAACTTACAGCTTTGTGCAATTGGGAAACACTGATGACAGAGTTGGTTTTGGTTTTGGCTTTTTCCAAGAGTAAAACTCTGACTGGAATCTCTATTTTTGAGAAGACGTGACTGATTTCTATATTAGCTAATCATATAAGACGTATTTTCTGCAATGTGGGTAATGACCATCAGTGAAGTCAGTTGAACACTATCTAGGGTTTGTAATTAATAATATTACAGGACACGTTAAAATATACTGAGGTATATACAGCAAAATGCATTTATTTTTATTGCCCAATATGAAGCCAATAAAAGCAGTCTGATCCATGTGTGTTCAAATCAATTTATGTTTTGGATTTGGAGTTCTGCCTGATTAATTTTTAAAAATAGCCTAAAACTTTAAACCATGCTCTGGGAACATTTTAAAGGTTGATGCTAAACACACCGATAAACCCATCCTTGTCAAGGGAAATGCCAATCCATTTTTTCCCTACTAACCTAGGAGGATTTATAATACCCCATTTTAAAATATACTGCTGTATCAATTTCATTTAATACCAAAAGAAAAATAAGTATTTTATGATTAAGCAGTAGTTGACACAAACAGGTAAGAGGGGTGAAGGACATTAGGCCACACAGGGACCAAGAATTCATTTTGTCTTTCATCCTACACATGGAACATGCACCACTGCCTCTTCAGCTTTTCTACTTCAGAGACCAGAGCACTGTGTTCTGAGTGGCTGCTTCAGGAATTTATATTCCTCCAGGATAACGGTGCTGATTATTTAATCACCTTGTGTATGCCACTTAGGCAGGGAGAAACATAGTCATGTGCATCAGGAGTCATGAGACTGATTGCACTGTTTCCTTTTTACTGTGACAACACACTCTGATACTCTGATGGCTGGAGCCAGGTTTTAGAGCAGGTACAACATGCAATCAAATCTGCAGCCAAAAGGGCGAGAAGCCACTTTTGGATGTAGAGGAAGTAGTTTCCATTATGGAGCATCCATGAGGTTTTGTACATAAACATAGCATATGAATAGCAATCCTGAAAGGAGTGACATCAAACTGGGCACACAAGCTTCCAGTCTGCACCTCGCCTGCAGCAATGTGCAGCCAAGTATAAACAAAATACCATTGCCTTTGAATGATGTGGCTGTCTAAAGTGGGAGCTCCAGGTGGAACAAAGCCTCTGTCACATCTGACTCAGCCCAGCACAATCCAAATACAAGTACTGAAAAATAGCTTCTCTTTCAAAGTGTCTGTCATCACTACTGTGACAGCAGGGACAAATGAACAGCACTGTCCTCTCTGTTATAGGAAGTTACAACATACTAATAATGAGGGAGAAAAAAGTAATTAAGGCTATTCTTAGAATAAACTACAATTATTCATGGTTGTGTAATCTGTGTGCACTTACAATTTTTGCAGTGCCTGTGCTATGCTGTCCTGTGCTGTCTGGACACTAGATACTGGTGAAATCCTGAACACCCTCTGTACAAGTTGTTCACAAAATTGTTGTCTTCATCTGATTTCCACTTGCAGACCACAAGATTCAGGTACTTAAAATGAGGTGTTTGGTATTTTTTTGGGGGGGTGGGTTTGGGTTTTGTTTGTTTGGTTGGTTGGTTTGGGTTTTTTTCTTTTAATCTGCCTGTTTTCTTCCCCTGATATAGATTCAGTTCCTCCAAGTGAGGAGCTTAGAAGTAATTTAGAGTTTGATCTGAAGTTGATAAAAGATATCCTTAGCAGAATAATGTTTCAAAATTATCTCTATCCCCACATTTCTCACACAATTTACATGTCTGAAACTGTCTGCAAGATAAGGGGCTATTCTCGCTCCCCATTAAGGACAAATACTTCTCAAGATTAAAGCTACTCAAAATGTTTTCTACTTATGAGGTGTGCAGGAGCACATGGCAGTGCTCGGTATATTTTACTGGACAGCAAATATTCAGCAAATACTATCAGAAATACCCACCATCCCTTTTTCCTTTTAGTGTGTCTTTTGCAAGAATATTCCCTCTCATTTTATAGAATGCCATTCTAAAATAGGACCAGAACTCAGAAAACTGACTCCTGCTCTTATGCTCTTACACATGAACAAACTGCTGTCTGTTACATCTGGAACACCGTACTACATCTTCAAGTGATCTGATTCATGTCACTTGCCAAGGGATGGTAAGATGATCTGTGTTTCTAGTGGCACCATCAAAGACAGAACAGGCTTTTATTAATTTAATAAAGGCTGAGCAGATGTTACAGTCTTACCATAAGTGGCACTAACAGAAATTGGAACACAGGCAACAAATAAACAGTCTTAGAGAGTGCTTTACCCTCTGTACCAGCCATCCAGAACCACAACTGGGATTGCCAGCTGAGTCTCCAGCCTTCTACATTATTTTACTAATACAAAACCACCAGCAAACATGTTGCCACACTTTCCTTTCAAGCCACATCTTCTGCAATTATATTTTTAAGAGGGTACATTGGTTATCAGCATCACTAACTTTTAATCTTTAGGATAACTTGTCTTGGATCTCACACCACTATATTTTTATTGTCACAGATAAAGACCCAATGAATTCTATGTTTGATGAAATGCAGGAAACTACTGTAAAGAGAAACCCATTTGCATATTTTCTGAGTGGACTATCAGTGTTGCTCTTCTGAACTAGACCTTTTGCCTTGAAAGCAGCTGTTGATGCTTCGAAGGACAGCTTTGCCCAGTTGCATGCAGGCTGCTGATCTGAACAGTGAACCAGTGGCTTTTCTATAAGCAACATGCTGGACAATATCTTTTATTTTCAGCATATGCTGAAACTTTGAAAAATGAAATGCACCAAAGTTTAGGGAAGTCTACTTCAGCTCCTCAGCGAGATAACATCTTAAAAAGTTAATTATAATACCTCCTAGCCATTCCTCAACCCCCAATTTTTGTTGCAAAGGAAATGTGAACAGAATACATAGTAGGTACTACAAAACAACTTCGAACCTTTTCAAATTGTATTGGAATTTTCTCTCATTATTCTGGCACTTGGGAATCATCCTTCACTACTCTAGTTGAGTATGCAGTCAATGGCATTACCACCATCCAGTCATCAGGAGCCAATAGTGCAGCAGGAATAGAACTGATTACCTTCAGCCTCGAGACAGCACTGAACTAAAGGTTTTCTCTGCTTAGCTGTTTGTAAAGGACTGACACACGCTTTGACATAATGCTTTTGAAGTCAGGAAACTAACTCAGTGAAAAATCCCTTTGCTGAGTTCAGCTGTGTGATGCTGGAAAGCTCAGAAGAAAACTGAATATGCAGGTATTTTTACTAGTAAAATGAGAGAATGTTCTCATAGACAATCAAACTATTTCTAGTTTATGCACATGGACTTCAGTGTTTTTATAGCTAATAGAAAAAATATAATTTATGGGGAACCACAGGAGTTTTTAAAACATGCAGTAATGATAAGCTAAAATTCAGCTGTAGAAAATAGATGTCTCCTTTTCCTGTAATCCATTAGATTAAAAAACTGTAATCATAGGAATCTTTAGCAATCATTATTCATTCAAATAAAATACAATTTTAATTAAAAAACCCCTCTCCTGAGATTGTCAGTGCTGGTCACACAGACTGAGAACTTCTCATTTGCACTGTTCCACAAGAGTACGATCTTTTTTTCTTTCTAAAATAATGTAGGCATAATTTTGATAATTCCCTTTTCCCTTTTGTTGAACACCGCACATGAACATGCTGTTACATATTTATATTTTATGGAAAATGACTGATTGTGCAATGAACAGTCAGCATGAAGAGAACTTTTCACACAATGAACTACTGATGACTGACTTGCATTCACCTGAAAATGATACTGTTCTCTGCCCAAAATAATAGGTGTGTGTTGCAAACAAGGTAGAAGATTTAGCAAAATGAAAACCTCAGGTTTATTTAGAAACCATCAACACCATTTAAAATACAGTGCACAGCTGAACCCTCCTGGTTGCTGCAGAGAGCAATCTCAGTTCTGCAGTTTGAATTTCTTATCTTGTTAGGAGCCAGCCTGATTGAGTCACTGAACCCAGGCAGAAAAAGTAAATTTACTATCTGTGATGGCTTTGCAAACTGACTTATGTTTAAAATAAGTCACAATGATCAAACAAGTGGTAAAATCACCACGACTCACACAGCTTCTGAGAGCAGTCAATAGTGACCAGCTGAGGACAGAGTTTCTTATTTGAGTCCAAGCAGCAGCCCAAACAGTCCTTCTGATGGCCACAGCATTATGGACTCAGCTATGGATGCAGATGGACCTACCCACTGACAAATCATCTCAAAAATGTGTACTATGCTATCTGTGCTAATTTTTATCTTATCTGAATTTAAGGTCATACAATGAACATCATAATATAATTAACCAGCCAAGGGTCATTTCTACTTTTGCATCATAATCTTATTAACTCTAAGAAATGTTATATCCCACTACACAATAGTAATTGCTTTAAAAAGTAACATTAATGCTAACATGCTTAGCACATCAAATGAGGTGCCTTTCTTAACAGGTCTCCTGTGTATAAATACTGGCCTTATATTAATTCACCATCCATAACTTCTTGCTTTAAACCAAAGCTTGACCCCTAAATAATCTGAAAATCATATTACTGCAAAGATACTCTAGATAATGGCAGCATTTTTCTAGGCATATAGACAACAATTATATCTTGGGCAGAGAAGATTGTGTTGATTTGGTTATCTGAAATAACCATTAGGCAAAGCACAAAGTTCTCATTCCTGCCTTACATATTGTTATTCATCTAATTATATTTTATTTACCTTACATTTTTGCAAAGTTATTTTTCGTTTCATAAGAGACTTCTCATGAAATTTTGGATATTCAGTTAAAGCCAAAATACCGTAATATGAAAAAACTTGAGCTGCCCCAGGACTTGAGAGAACTCATGTGCACAGTGGTGCCCAGACTCTGAGTAAGCATCAGTTATTAGCAATGAGCAGTATCAACCCTTTTTATCTAATCACCACTTTTATTCACTGGTGCTATTACCTTCTAAGATCATTGACCTCCCTTGACATACATTGGGTTTTCTAAGGGATTTTGTAATTTTTTTAATCAAAAACACACGAAATTGAAGATCTTCACATGCAAAAAAATTAAATCCAGATATCATGAAGAGTCCAACTAAATAGAAAAGTCTGGAAAACTCAGAGCTGGTATTGTATCTATCCTTCCAAACCCCTGTTGTGGAAGAACTCTGAAGGAGTCTCCAAACAGCATGTGATTTTATAGGCCATATGATCTGCAATATTTACCACGCATAATGAAAATAGATAAGGCAAAGCAAACAGCTTGAATTTTGTATTCCTTGCTTTTTATTTAGCCTAGGTTGTTAGCACCATGTGAACATATATTTGGGAGTCTCTGTGTTTGTGTGTGTATGCATATGTGAATGTGTGTATATATAGGTATAAACAAACATAGTGTCATTTCACTGTATTTCTCACATATCAGAAAAGAACACCTTCTGAGCAATTAGCTTTTAATTTCTATAATCTCTTAGAAAGAAAAACCATTTTACTCAGAACTAGACAAAAATATGCTTGTTTTCAATTTCTATATTCCCTTGTTGTCCCTAGAGTATGCTGCTTGTTTGTGGAGGTCCTGAGTTCCAGTAAAACAAATGTTGACACCTATAATCAGAATATTTGACCATTGTTTTATAACTTTAAAATGCACTGCTATAAGTATTAAGCAAATGAGAATTAATGGGAAATGCATTTGCTAATCCCTCTTTTTTTATTTGATTTGTATGTACAATAGTAGGAGACAAATACATAGAAACTGTAAGTAGAAGAAAACCTCTGTATTACATTGAAAGTGTAAAGGCACACATCTGAAAGAGATTCCTCTACAAATACAAAAATATGTGCAAGTCCTAGGTCATATTGCCAATATCTGATTTACTTGCCTGGATCTCTATTTGAAACCTATGAGGGCAGTGGGGAAAGAAAATAAATATGAAGATAGTTCAATATATCAGTTTTTTCGGGGGAGACTAATAGGGTCATATTACTTCCTTTTATTATTTTATACTTTATTTGATTCCGGTTGTTTTGGAGGTTTTCTTATTTGATTGGTTTTGAGGGTTTCTTGGTTTTGGTTTGTTTGTTTTTTTGGAGGGGGTGGTTTTCGTTGGTTGGTTTGGGGATTTTGAGGGTTTTTTTGTGTTAACACAGAGGAGAAAAATGTATAAGGAAATGTATAAGAAATTCAGAAGAATTACACCTACAGGATATATTATTGAGCAACAGATTATTTGTACTAAATCTCATTAAACTTCTAAAGTTCAAAAACAGTGGCAGGAAAATCCTATTACCATCCTAATATGTTTGGGCTTTTCCTAGTTAGACCTTTAGTTTCTTTTCATCTGGAGTACTTTTTCCTTTTTCTCACGTTTAAGAAGGTTTAGCTATGAGTTTATGACAACATATGCAAATCTGCTTATTTTTAGAAAGTGATCTTTAACACTTGGGTTTCCTTGTCAGAGTCCGTGGTGCAAATAGCTGTGTTAATAAAATTATTATCTACAGTGAAGAAATTGCTTTCTGTACATAGAAATTTAATGAGATGGAAAATTTCAACAACTGAACAGATTCTCAGCAGAGGCTTGGTGGGCTCTCATAACATCTGCCCATGTGCAGGCTGGAAATACTCAAGGCCAATAGAGACGCCATTAAATCAAGTCTGCTTTTGTGTTTCACACCCCAGTTCCCACCACCCTTCCCTCCCTCCATTTCTTAAGTAGTTTTTTATCTAAATGCTAATGAATATCTATATTTACAGACCAGAAGAGCATTTTTCCTCAAGTAAATTAAGTTTAAAGAATACTACAATGTTAGAACGCTTTCTTTACATTTCTTTCACACTTTTTAAGTAAGTACATGCATCCATTACAATCCACTTGTAAATAGAATCACATCACTAGAGACTTGCAAATCCATCTACTCCTATTAACCTGACATGAGAAATTTATTTATCATTTCCATAGGCTTTGATACTACAAGGAAGAGAGCAGTGTAAAAACGTCCCACACTGAACTTCCTATGCTTAAAGCCTTGCACCCTTACTCACCCAAACGTGACTCTAGCCCATTCCAGCAACTACAGGTGCTTCAGCAGGGGCTCCACGTGCATTTTGGTATGGAAATTGATGCACCTCTAATTATTTACTTTCCCCTTGTTTTTCCCTCTCATTCCAAAAGAGTATGCTTCACCTCCCAAAATATAAGAACTGACCAGCTTTGTTCCTCTCATGTGTGTTCAGACACACAAAAATACTCACACACAAAACTGTAAAGGCTGCACAACAAGCATTAAGTAGCTTTTTGAGAACATTCTTTTACACTAGATCTGTATAAATTAGGAATGACGAAACAGTCTATCAGAAAAGCATAGACATCAAGAGAGTATACGGTCCCTTATTTTTGTTTTTGCCTTTGCTGGATGAGTAATTAATGACCTATACAGGTCATTAATTTCTATAATCTTATAATTTCTATAAGAAATAATTTCTATAAGAACATATGACCAGCTTTTATGTTCATCTTCATGTATGACAGAGAAGCTAAACTGTCATCTACCTTGCTTCCATGAGCTACCTTAATCAAGCTTACATATATATTAAGCGTGTCCTAGTTTTATTCCTAACTGCTATTTCTCATCTGTTCTCCAAGCTACATCTCCTGACACTTACAATTAAGGAATTCGCCATTCAAAGCAAAAGTAAGTGACTTTATCATTTCATTGTAGAACCTAAGGAGCAAAGCCTCTGAAAGATTAAATATTTAATCCTTTGATCTACTTGTGCTGGTAACTGCCCTATCTATTTTATGAGCAGGTTGACAAAAGCATTAGGGGCCTGGGATTTGTGTAATGGAACAGTGTTAAACCTTGCATGCTTTCATGCTAAAAAGAGGAATAACATTTTCCTAACTGAGCAGTATCACTGTGACCTTCCTATAATAGTACCTGGGGTGAAACTGAACATAGACATTATTTCAAACAATTTTCTGTGACAATTTTACCAAGGCATATATACAAATAAGCAAATACATTCAGGATTGTCTACAGACAAGTTCTTCAGATGTGAGCAAGCTCGTTACAAAGAAGCAGTTAAACAAATTTTAAAGAGCAAACTGATCTCTCTCAAAGGGTAGGGAAAGGAAGCGTGGTTACAGAAGACTGGGGAAGGTCAAACATGGTATTGAGTAAAAGGGCAGAATAGAAGTATGAGGAAACTGCAGTCTAAGTGAAGGAACTAATTTGATGAAAGATACCAGAACAATCTATTAAACAGTTTGCACACACCTTGACAATGTTGTATCAAGAAGATAATTTTTATAATGTACTCACTATTTTAAGGTTTATCCTCAGATAAACTTTCGTATTTATTCTTAAATAAAACCTCAATATCACCAATCTGGGTCCACTTACGACAACTTAAAGCATGAGGAGCAGACAACTGGACAAGTTTAAGCTATAGCCACTATGAAAATGTTGAATGAAATCCAGGCTTTTTGGTTAAGAATATAAAAACATAAGAACAATCTTCCAGTATTTGACATGTCACCAGTAAGAAGTCTGTACCAATTGTACCATATCTCTGCTTCATTAAGATTATGTATAATCAGCTTTATGTGTACAAGGGTTAGGTTTAGAGAAGCCTGATTTTGATAATAGGTAAACCTTGGAATAAGTTCCATGGGAGGGGAGGGGAAGAGGGGACAGGGGAAACAACAAAAAAAACCCAAAGAAAACATAAACCCTGTAGCATTTAAATTTCTATTTTTGCAAAACATTATACTGATGTGTGCCAGAAATTATTTAGATATAACTGATCCTCCTATGTTCTGCCTCTCGTAAACTGTAAACTAGATCACTTTTTCAGGACAACTCTAATTTAATGCTCTTGTAACTCATATGAAATAATGTCCTTTGGTAAGTAACTGCTGGGTGACAAGCATATAACACAGGTTTAAACTCAGTGCTCCAAAACAGTTCTAAGTTTCAAATAGTTCTAAAGGGGAGCCCCCACCTCTCAAGCCGATTAAGGAATCTCTGGAAGGGATTATTATGTTTAATTTTAACAATAAAAGTGTATCACACACCAGCACAGTTACGGCAGACAAGTGACCCTTTGCCTTCCTGAGGTTTGCAGTAAATCCTCCTTCTTTGTTAAAAAAGAACCCATATCAAAATGTAACTGAAATCTAAACTAGTACCTCTAATTCAGAAGCCAAACAAGCACACACAGCCAAACTCAGTAAGGAACAGATTTTCATGATGTTAAACACTGGTACACAATTGTTAAAAAAAAAAAAAAAAATTACTTAACTATTTGGAAGTGATGACCAAGTCAGAAACATTTCAGCCAAAGATGGAAAGCTGATAATGGTCAAACTGCTCGCGCTCTTCTTTTTTGCATGCTCTCTCTCCTTTTAAAACTTCCTCAGCAGTAATGACGTAAGAATCAACCCAAAATTACCTTTTTGAAATCCTGTGAACATTCCTCCATCAAAGGCGATCCTTGGCAAGCCACACGCAAAGCATCATTAGGAATACAAGTTGCTAATGTTATAATTCTTCTGTTTCCAAATCTGAGGGAGCTGAAATGTTGCATAAACCAGCAGCTACTCAAATGACTTATACTGCAGTAGAGTGGAGTCCTCCATTTGCCCAAATTCATGGTTTCTAAAACGGAAGCACAGAAAATGTATCCAGTTAACTTTTAGCCTTGTCCTTTTGAAAACAGATCTGAAACAGAGCCATGAGAATTCTTAAGTATGAAATCAATATAAAGCCATGCATAACAAGGTCCTTTCCAACCCGAACTATTCTATGATTTTATGATCACACTGATGGATGAAGCCAGAACTACAGACAGGATTTGAAGAACACCAGATTTTCACAAGAACAGGTATTTCAAAAGATTTCTGACCTACTTCAGCAGAATTTAATGAGAAGGTTTGCAAGGTTTTCATATTGCCTCACAGGATAAAAACTCAAATTAATTCATGCTTTTTATGATTAAACAACAATATCACACCTACACAAAGGAAACTGTGACCAAAAAATTACACCTGCTATCACAGCATAAAAAAAGGGTTAGCGACCTTATCAAAACAGCTCTCAAGGAACAAATGAGTTTAAACATGACTTTAATATCTGCTGTTGTGCTAGCAATGAGCCTAAAATCAGAAACCTATATATTCTTGAAATAATTTCTCCAATTAAAAGAATAGGAAGACAAATACATTTTGCAAACAGAAATAATCCTTTCACTAAAAGTTTGGTTAAAAAAATATTCACGCTATTAACCCCCACCTTTTTCTGTTAAAGGAACACCCCCTTAAGTTTCTCAGCTGATATAATACAGAGACAATAATGTTATTAACCAAAAAATGTGTTACCTTAAAAATGAGCTTTTACTTTCTACAGCCAAATGTAAGAAATTAGTATATCAGGGCAAAACTCAAAAATTTCCATGTCCAAGCAGACCCAAACAGTCCTCAAAATATTTTTCTTCTAACTGATATTTTGAAGTTTTCCCCTAAAACTTTCTTTGAGGAAGAAACACGGTGTTAAAATATCACTGCTTTTTTTTCCATGATGTTCTCATAATGATGTTAAACAGGTTCTTCAAAGCAGGCAATGAGTGATAACTTAGAAAGGACAAAGTACTAGAAAGGGTAACTGGCTATCAGCACTCAAAGTGCACCAGAAAGAATCCAGGCCCTAACTCCACTAAAATCCAGTCTTTCAGAATCTGATGACTTCTGGCGCTTTAGCTTACTCATAAAAGAAAAGGAAAAAAAAAAAGATGGAAACAGCAGGACCTTCCTAAAAAGCAGGGTGCTTTGCTTTGGTGGGGTTTGTTTTGTTTTCTTGTGGCTTTTTTCCCTTGGCCGTCTGACAGTAGAATCAACACTGTTTCTATCACTGGGATTAGAGAAGTGGCTGATAGAAGCAGGCAGAAAATTTGTCTGGATTTGCACCTTCTGTGTCTCCAGCACCTCGGCTGGGCACAATCTGTGGTTGTTTGGTTAGATCCATGCTCTTTTTTCTACCAGTGTCAGATACACTGAACATTAATTTTGTATTCAGACGAGGGTACCTTCCAAGCACAGATTACATGATCCTCAAGATCTCTTCCACACAGTATAATAGAAGGAAAATTACGTAATAATATAAAAAGCAGCAACATTACACACACTCTTTTAGTTGACAGTGCATAGTCAACGAGTCAAATCTAAGCAGAAATGAAACATTAGATAGATATATCCCATTTCAATCAGAAATTGTTAACTGGTGTAATTTATTTTAATGATGGAAACATATCACTATTAGGGCACTTTGATTATTCACTTTTAAACAAACGTACTTCTAACATTTCGTCTGACACATAATACTGAATGTAAATTACTGAATGTAAAAATACAAATGTAAAAATGGACAAAGGAACAGAAAAGGATAAATGTTATTTCATCAGAGAGGCCCTACTCTAAGGACTGTCTGACATGAAAGAATGGCTCTCTTTGTATTAGCAAATGAATCTAAAAGTATGGGCATCCTTTACATACATATGAAGTTTGTAATTACTAATTACACTTGTTATACAGTCTTCTGTCAGTCTCACACTGCAATGTGTGAACTGAACTGAACTGCAGTGTGTCACAAATAATGCTGACCTTGTCCGGCTAAAGCTTCTTATTTCAAATTTCAGAAGGTGACTTCTGATCTGTATAACCATTGTCTTAAGTAACATTATCATCATTATAACTGCCTAGATCCTTCCCAGTACTTCAAAATGCACTTAACTGTAACCCCAACAAATTTTGTATGTCTCAACTTTCACTGCAGTGCGACTTGACACAAAAATCTTGCCAGTTCAGGATATGCCTGTACTGCAATGGGAAGTGGGTCTGAAGAGTTTTGAAATGGCCACATAATAGATGCTGGAGATAATTTACTTCAACTAGTTTTGATGTGGTTTTGAGGACTGAATGCCCAGTAGCAATTGCTGCTCATTAGGGGTGCTCCTTGTATGCACACTCCAGGTTCATTCTATAATGGGTCTTTCTCTGCAGGGATGAGCAGTGTGCTTATCCCCTCCAGTGCTAAAAAGAAAAACAAAAAAGGCAATGAAAAATCCAAAGAGAGAAGCTGGTATAAACGGTATGAACTGTCTTTTTGGATTGAAAATATATACATTGCTGCAATTCACATCAAATATTAGTCCTCTGGTATCAATGGAATTGTATCAGAGAGGAACATTACATATTACCTTTCAAAATTGGGCAATCCTATTAAATTGAATATATTTTGACTGCAAAACGAATTCCATCATAGGAGCAAAATTGAAGCTTTTATATTTTGTCAGAAAGAAACTAACACTGTTTGTTGCAGAACAGGGCAGGAAAAACTCATCAGGAACAGCCAGAAGGCTTGGTGGTGAGAGCACTTGTCTACACTGTCTGGATTGAAATCCTGCTCTGTTTTATTTGAAGTGAGGACTAGAAGTCACTTCTTCCTGCAGACTTTGCCTTTGCTAATAGAGATGGTCTCTCACCAAGTAGAAAGTTGAAGGGGATCTCTGGGGACAACTCAGTGACTGCCTGATGCCTGACCCTGCTTCTCACAATATGGCCAGAGCCCTGAGCACTGGCTTCTCTATGGCCACAGGGACTCCATCCATTTCACACTTTGATCACAAATGTGGTGCTGGGAAGAGCTCCTTCAAACAGATACATTCCAGCAGAAAAAAACACTCCAATTGTTTCCTATTTTCCTCACACTTTCAAACACACACACACACACCCCTTGTCCCTTAATACTTGTTCAGTTCAGACCAATCTCTAACTGGTCGCACACTCTGCAGATAGAGCTCACTCAGCTGGTATGACAACAGACTGGGGTGGTTAAAAGCACAGAGAGGTAGCCTGCTATCTCTACTACCCTTAATCCAGTCATGTTCCTAGCAGTGGCAGCAGGAACAACTTAATGCCTTCAAATTCTCCTGTTCATACACTTCAATTAAGGACAGAATAGCTTTCATGGTAATGCCTTGTTCCTGAGCAATGGTCTATTTAGTAGTGGTTCAAAATTGGCCCAGTTTGTCTTTATGCCCTTCTTATCAATACAGCTATCCTTAAAAGCAAAGTCAGTTACAGTTGTGCAGTCAGGATGTAGATGCCTCTATAAGGAGCACCATGACATCACAAAAAGAGTGGTAAACCTAGATTATAGAAGGCTACAGGATACAATGCTAACTATCATTCAAATCCGTAGGAAAAATGGGTAAGAGGTCTTCACATATGTTTCTGTTTCACAACTAAACACCTAATGTATCTATTTGCTTTCTTAGATTTATTTTACATATATGGTCTTGATGTTTTCATCAATGAGTCATTCAGAAGTTCAGTATTTCACAACTTTTATTAGGCTTTAATTTCACTACTTCCTCTATGTACCCTCCTAATGGGGAAAGGGAAATTAAAGGATTCATCATAGCATATACATTCTTTTCTTTCAAACTCATAATCTGTCATTTTGCAATAGAAGTAATCAGATACCTGACATTCTTGAAGGCTGCATTGTTCTCCGATGCCTGTAAACAGGGATAACCTTGGGGAAATCTGTAAATGTACTCTTAACTTGTTTTGCAAGAGTGGCTGTGTTAAAAGTGGTTTTTTTGTCAGTCTTAGCACAAAATACAGCACCCTGATAGTCTCAGTCTGCATGGCAGGCCTCCTTTGTGAATACAGATGAGTGTGTCATGAAATTTAATTTAAATTATATGACTATCTAAACTAAATGGTAATCCATAAAGAAACAAACATTCAATCTACAGCTGGGGATTTATCAAACAAACACTACCCAAACTCTATATGAATTAATAAAATTCTGAGCTGTTTTCATTTTACTTATGAAACTCATTTTACATGATACAGGCTACGTGAGTGAGCAACTGTGAAAAGACATATCACAATCAAAACTAAGCTGGTCTTTAAAAGCTTCATGTGTGCAATTCTCTAAAATGCAAACCATACCCTGTGTTGCAAATAAGTTTACAAAGTGTTACTGTCACATTTCCATGGGATTTTAATGAACTGCTTCAGACAAGCACAGAAAATGAATGCTGCAAAACCACACTAACTTATGAAAAGGTCTGTTTGGAACCTGAGTGTACATTTTGTATAATTGTTACCATATTGGTGTGAAAATTTATCACCGTTTCAAGGAAAAACTGAATTTGATAAGAAACACTCATTTTTGATTGAAAGCTTAGCACTATTTCCAGGTGGTGTATGGAAGAAAGAACAGCAAAATTTTGTTACAAAACTATTCTCAGGGTTTCAAGGACTAACTGTGTTTTGTTTCGGGACACACACCAATGCAAACTGAAGTCAGCTGAAATTTGGAGAATACCACAGAATGTAGCAAGGTTTGGGGAAAAGTGGCATAGGAGACTCTAGGGCTTATCTGGAAAAATCAAAATAAAACAAATAAGGATACTCCTGAGTTGAAATGTACACTTTATTTAAATGATGATAAATATACTTCTATAAGCATTTTTTTTTTGTTTTAGAAAGGAAATACTATAGCATTTATAACTAGCATGTAAAGTAACCTCGGTATTTTCAGTATATGTTATATATGTTCAAACCTTAACAAAATAGGAATTTCTCATTTTCAATTATTCTCCTTTTTGTGCTCTCTTGTTCAGCATTTGATTGCTTTATCATTATGAATTATGCAGGTAATTAAATAACCTTTATCTTAGCCTTTAATTTTTCTTCCTCATAGAAAAAGCAAAATAAATTCACCTTGCTCTTCTTGTAGGCTGAACAGCAGCAAATTAAAATGGGAGTATTTCACTTGACAAATTTAATCCATCCATCTGTTCTAAACTTTCCTGTCAAATCCCCCAAATATACCTGATGCTTCCTAATAACTAAGCCTACAGTAAAATCTCTCATGTGGAAATGAGCAAAATGTGACATTTTTCTGCTAGTCTAACGTGTATTAGGTTTTGACACTTGTCTATCTTACTTGTCAGCTTGGAAGTTATCTGGATTTGTTCAAAGTTATTGCCATATTCACAAACAGACAACATGCTTCTCTCTTTATCATATCTGACACACAGTGTAAGGCAATAATAGGAAGAAAAATACTGCTGCTATTTTAAAATCTACTTAAATATCACTTCCCGCTTTTCTGCCCAAAAGGGATGACAAGGTGAATTAATTTACCAGGATTTAGAACCACTGAGTGTCCTCTGATACCCGACTCAAGTATAGAGTATTTTATATAGAATGTTAGATAGCCAAAGTATTCCATGTGTGTCAGAAGGAGAAGTCCAAACAGATGTCACAATCCAGTAACTTGTCTAACACTAGACCTTCTTTTTCACACAGATGTTTCCATGGGTGCCAAATATCACTCCACTGAGCCATTTTCTGATAAATAATTTATCAATGCAAGGGGATCCCGACTACCATTCTTCTGATGTCAAAACCAGCCAAGCTTCCTGCTGGAGACAGCAGGAGCGACCACCCAAACCCCTGACACTCCCCACAGAATAAGCTGCAGATTTGCCACACTCACAGCAGAAAAATAAAGCTTTAACTTCAAAGGATGTGAATACTGTGCCTATGGCCTCACAGCCCTACTTACATCAACCTGCACTCCCAGTGTGTTTTTGTTAATTCACATGGCTATTTCCTATTGACCCTATCAAAAATGGTACTAAAAATAAAAGATATCAGGTGAGACATTAAAATTACTTTCTGAGGGAACTGAGCTTCTATCTGCCATTTACACTTCCACAGTTTCTTCTACAAGCCCTCCTTCCACTTCTGCTTGGTTTCATGATTTAACTCCACGGATGCTGAGAGCAAGTCATGCTAGCATGCAATTTGGGGCTTGCATAATCATAAGAGAATAATTCTCTATAAGAAAAAAAGAAAAAAACAAAAACGAGTATTTTTCTGAGGTCACATTTTCTTTGATATATTAAGCCTGATTAAAAAAGGGGCAAGTTCCAAACTTCCCAGAAGCAAAGCCTTGGCAGCTGCGTGAAGTAATAGTAACAAATCCACAAGAAAACAAAGAAAGAAAACACTGAAACCATCTGCTCCAGGGGAGGGAAAGGAAGGAAATTGTATCTTGAACAATGTATGTAGGACCTGCACCACTCAATAAGATAACATGTAATTCCTGGATCCCTGGAGCTCCTTAGAAAGGCTTTATTGAGAAGCCTCTCTCTATTGCTTAAAATGTCACAATCCTTTTTTTATTATTTATTTATTTTTGTATGTGTATATATAATGTTCTTTTTCATTGTCCTTAAGCCAAAGAGCAACAAAACTTGGTTTGGGTTTTTTTTTTAATGCTTACAAAAATCATGAGCAACAAGTCTGCCATAATTCGGAATAAGCTGTTTTTTTCCGACACAATAAAGCTAATGTAAATGTGTTGGCAATGTAAAATAATAGATAACTGACACAATAGCAATCAGTGATACATCAGTACAATGATTATGTGCAGTTTCTGCCTGCTCTGACAGTGAAGGTTCCTGGTTTGATATTATGAAAGTAACATTAATTATCTCTCCCTGAGTATGTTTCACACCTTCCACACACGTGCAGTAGAATCTAAGCACTTCACAATCACTCATAACTCATCTTCACTGTGAAACACAAAAACTCTATTAGCCCTGTTCCACCTACACAGGACTGAGGCACAAGGAGAGTAAGTCACTTTCCAATCTCACATGCAAAATTGTTCCTGATAAAACAATGCAGAACTGACAGTTGCAAGCCTTAGGTAAGTCCACAGTCACCGGATCATCCTTTCCCACAGAGCCCAGCTAATGAGATTATGAGAATTTGCAATATACTACAGAACACACTGTTGGCTTTTCAGAGGCCTTAAGTAAAACTGACTTCATCTTCTGGCAAGGTAATAAAGCATAAAGAGGCTGCATAGTCCCATTTCTTACTCCTTTGGATATTTTTAACTTGAATTAGTTTAGTAATATAGTAATATTTTGAATTTTAAGATGTCTGAATGTGTCATCTTTCCATTGATACTTTGAGGAAGTTATACCTCAGTACTTTAGCAAAACAGACATTGCAGTAATGAAGACTTTTAGAGAGTCTGGCTTTTCTTTGACTTAAGAGCTTCTTCTTGGTACCCCACTTTTAACTGAGTTACAGATTTAAAACTGAAGTCTCATTTAAATCAGTCTCAGTACAGAACAACTTTAGATTTTGATCTCAGATCTCCAGCTGTAATTTAAACAGGGGATGGGGTGAGGGGAAGAACATATGCATATGAAAAGGTTTTAGGAATAAATATACTTACAAAGAGCTTTGAAGAAAATAGGTAATTTGTGCCTAATTCTTGTGGAACAGAAGGGTAGTCAAGTAGGGATTTAAAAACTTGGAATCACAAGGAATTCTGCATTTTTCTCATTGCTGTGGAATTACAGAGACAAACCTTCAGGACATAATCCTTTCCCTTTGCCCTCACTGATAATTTATTCAGAATGATGGGGTGATCTCTCTTCTCCTTTCCCAAGTACTATTCATACAATAATCATGTTCTGCTCTGCAAGAGGATCTGCGAGCACTGCCTGTCAAATGAGCATATATTATTCAATAGCAGTGGTAGTAGAATGGGTACCCCACCTTTCTCTCATTCTCAATTAGTCTTTACCTGCAAAGCTTTGACAGAAACAGGGATTCCATTATCCTATGGGAAAGTGCTTATTACTAAAATTCATTTCCAAATCTATAGTATTTGACAAATTTCCCTGAACAATTTTATGTTCAAAATAGACTTATATCCATTTCCATTATAGAATCTTCAGTTTGGTCACAAAACTGAAAGCCTGCCAGTTGCCCTGAAGATTTTAAGCACATGAGGCACATTAAGATCTGGTATGACCTGCTATAGAAGATGAGTATAACAAAATTTACCCATTTACTCCTGGGTGAAACCGATACATTTTCTTTGGCTAAAAGATATTGATACAACACTCCAGGTTAAAACAAATATTTAGTAGATATAGCTTAGAATATAGCAAACTCCAACATAACTCTCCTCCAAAAGTCTTACTAAAGTTGTCTGCTATGGACAAGTAGAACAAGGGTCTATAATTCAGGGAGTATAAGTAGTCTTTCTGCTCTTATATCAATATTTTATGCTATCCATGGGGAATCAGTAAGATATCATTAATTGCTTCTCACACCACAGGTAAAGGCTGATCCATTAACAACATCATAACTTAAATATTAATTCCTAGAAGCCACAGAATGTACTAATTTCAGAGCTGCAAATGGAAATGTTACAAAAAAGAAAAAAAGTGTTCCCTTGTTTAGAAGCAAGGGTTGTGTTGTGGTTTTAGGCACAGCCTTGAACAGAAGATGCTATATAAACCATACCAGCCCAGAAATAGCTTTGAGGAACATTGTGCCTGAGGCCAAATCTACATTAAAAAGTTCCTCTGACAGAATTCTGTAGTGAAGTGTGATTTGTGAGCAAAGTATCCATGCTCCTTGTCCAACCAGTCGTAATGGCAAATCCTGCGTTCTTGCTTCTGTGGCTTGCTGTGCCTTGTGGGAAGGGAAACTGAGAAGGGCACTCCAATGAGTTAAGAATGGTTTTAACTTGTACTAGCTGCTGTCATGCTAGGAGTACCTTTCCAGCACAGTATACAGATGTAGCTGCACCAACAACTAGTTATAATACATTCAAAGATAGCTAAAGGAGTACCAGTAAATAAATGGACTGGTTTATAGTTCTTTCATATCACCAGTAAAATAATGGAATACCTTCCAGCAACTTCACCTTCCAGGCCTGAGATCTTGTACTAATTTTTTCCCCAGCCTTCCCAACAGTTCTGAGTGAACTCAAGGGTCCAACCTTATACTTGGATAGTCTAAGGCTTCAATGTCTCACATTTGGTATCTGTTAATTTTTCAGCTGTGTCTTTAGCAAAGGTGAACATAAGCTATGAATCACTTAATTTCTCAGAATATTTTGGAGACTACTTGGAAATGGAATTCTAAAAGCAGCCCAGCCAAAGTAATTCTCTTTGTTTTTTCAATGACTCGCAGTGAAATTGAAATTAAAATTGATGTGGACTATTGTGTACAAGGGGGTTAGATAAAAAGTACAGGGGGGTTGTACAAGGGGATATTGCTTAAGTTACACAGCTTGTTTAACAGATATATTGCTCAGCAAATACCTACCATGCCTTACCAGGCAGTACCAGGACATAAACTCCTATTAGGAGTTTAAGTTCCAGCAAAATTAGCTGGACATAGACCAGACCCATCCAAGCTCCCAAAGAGCATGCATGAGGACCAGGGGTAAAAAGTTCAGGCTGAGGAAGACTCGTTTACTTCATCGGAAGACCCCTGCCCAAGACCACCAGGAGGCACTGTGCATGCATGGAGAACCTTTGAACTCATTATAATACAAAGCTGGGATACAACATAAATATGTATAGGCGTATTGTGCAACTAAATACATATGTATGATTTTGGAGGATAAATGTAGAGGGAAAACGACACTGAAGCGTGCATGCCTTTGGAGGAGCAATCCACTGTGCGCCTTCAGCTAAATAAATACATACCTACTTTACAACTTTAACGAGTTGTGGAGTATATTCCAATATCAGCAGTACAACAGATACAGCTTGACAATTCAATAGCATTGTGCAAATAATAATTAAAAGATGAAACAATAAGAGGACAATAATTATTAAACACAGCCATAAAGCTCCATGACTCTCCCGCAGTATCTGCCACAGATACATCCGAGTGCTAAATGCACATCTTTAGAAAGTCTCTTGTAGAATTATGCTGTACTTGAAACTGCTGAACAGTTGATGATATATCAAAATGCTAATGGTATCACTAGAACATCTGCATTTTAGGAGAACAGAGGTCAGTGTGCATATTTGACTTTAACATAAGAAATAACTGTACTTCTAATTAATACTATATGTTTCTGGATAAAGTATTTGCATTTCTAAATGCCACCAGCAACACTTCATATCTAGACCATACTTTGCCAGTTATCCTTAAGACAGATAGGTTTACTCTGGAAATAAATGTACCTATTTCCATAGAAATCCAGAACCATAAGAATTATTTAGTATGATTAAAGGTCCAGCCCTCACTCCTAACTGTAATATGTACCTTCACGCATGAGTATTCCTAATGACCATTAAAACATTTACTAGGTATTGCTGCCTAAGTACTACTTAGTAGTACAAAGAATGGCAGAAACCAAAAGACTTAAACGGCTAAAAATTAACTACTGCCATTTGTAATGTGTAGTTACACAGCCTCTGGCATAGAACCAAGCCACTGACAGTGAGTGAGACGTCTACAATGCCAAAACAGTACAGAAGGGTCTAACAAGAATCATAATAGCCACAATATTGTAGTGGAACGCACTTAGAAACAAGCAGAGTTAGTTAACAGGAAAAACCAAGGACAGGTCTAATATTAAACACTACACCCAGAGGAAACATTTGACCGGCTTTACAAAACAAACACAAAGTAAACAGATGTTGGGAAGGAAGGGTTGAAGCATGATTGAAACATTTTCCCTAGCACCTACCTCCCACCCAAGCAGGGCAGCCTGGAGATGAAACCGAGGCTTACTACAGGCAACACTGATAACTAAAACAGATTTAGTCACTGAAGCTTCACAGTACAGAACCAGTGTATGAATTGAAAGGCGGTGTGACATGGGTCACAAATATTACATGTACACAAGCACAGTAATTCATTTGAGAAAATAGCTAGGAATAACACAGGAGTTCAAAAGCATTTGAAAGCTCACCTTGTATGCATACATCTAGTTTCAAATGAGAATTTCATTTCAATATTAAATATTAAAATTAATTAATAACTGATGGAATTCTGATTTTTGTTAATATACAAATACTTTTCAATCACACATGGTAAATATGGTTCTTATTGTAGATTAAAGTTTTATTTTGTAGTGAAAAGGGATGTGTGTTATAAATTATTATTCATGGATACATGCATACTGCAGGGCTAACCAGAAGAAAACAAGCACTGAGCCAGATCCCAGACACACGTATTTCATAGCTTAAACTTCAGCAGTGTTTCACTAACATAATTCAAAATAAGGTGATGTGCTTTATGGTAGCCTTAAAAGCATTCCAGAAGACAAACAAACGTGCTTCATTAAGAGATTTGTGGGGCCTCTTTGGGTTTTCTGCAGACACATATCTCTGAGAGCTGCTGATCAAAGTTAATGATAGATTAATCACTGCTCTCCAAGATACATGTACAAGTGAAAAATGACTGGCCCTTCATTCCTAGATAGCTAAAATAAGGTATCAACTTGATATTCCAGCAAAGCAACCTTTAGAACAGCAAGGGAGATATATCAGAGTCAGTAAAAAGACAAGGAGAAAAAGTTTGATGCCTGTCTAAAGCAAACAAAAGCAAAAGGCCTATTGTGAAAAAAGGGAAAATAAATCAGATGGGCGTCTTATAGCAAAATTCAATTTTCTCATGTCTTCTTCAGCTAAAGCTATGACAAAACAAATGCTTATATGAAATCATGCAACTGTTACCAAGCTGTTCATTTTGATGAAAAGAACTCTCAGTGCCTTTCATTCTGATGTTTTCTAAATAGAATATTTCCATTTCTCAACCTTTTTTCCACTGCCAAATTTCCCATCAGACTGCATTAGTTTTTGCGGTTTTTTAAACATTTAAAACACTGTCAATTGTAACTGCAACATTCTTTTGCCCTCTTTTTTTGTACTCCCTATATTTTTTGTATTAATGAAGCAACTATTCCCTGATGAGGTCAGCTGTATTTGTTCACACATAGTTTTCTGGTGCACTCTCAAGCAGGTACAGAGAGTCATTGACAGATAAATTGACACTGAAATAAAGAAATATTTTCTCCGACTGGTGCCAGTGGAACCACTACACACAATAAGCAAAGACCCCACATAACCAGTAGCTTTTCCAAACCTACTTTTCAAGCTCCTTAATCAGAAAGAGGCAATCAGAGAGTATCTTCACTTGTTTGTTCAGTGTCATACCTAAGCGTGCAACAAAAAAACTTTTGCCTTACCAAAATTGTAAATTAACTATTAAACCACTTTTTAATCCTTCAGTTTACATGCAGCTAATTTTATTCAAGTTTGTTCTCTCACACTAAAACAAAAGATGCTGCAGGAAAGCAGCTTCTCAAAGATAAATGTAAAACCACCAGAATCATGTTGGATAAGGGAAAAAAACTGTTCAGAATCTTTAACAAATTAATTTGTTTGGGTGAATTTATGTCATTTCAAACAATTCAGAAACCAATTATGATGCGCTGTCTTCACTATGGTCTGTAGATTCTACAGGACAGTAAATAGGACAGCAAAGAAAGTTGATAACAAGTTTCACATAAGAACCTTTTACAGTTAAACTGGCCCATTTACTTCATTTCAATATTGAAATAATATGAAATACTTTGATTTTGACTGAAGAGACAGAGAAATGTTTGAATTTGTTACTATGCAGCTTATGTCTATTCTGCTTAGACAATTTCTGCTGAGATACCCACAAAATAACTGTAAGTCATCCACCAAAACTGTCCATACAGTAACATGTGTGTATAGCCAGGAAGGGCAAATGGAAACAAAACTGTTACCTTTCAAACTGCTTACTTTTTCAATGACTAAAACTATTGTAAAATAAATTTCAAAACTGGCCATCTTTGGCGTGAAATACAAAACTTAATTACATCTAAACTTTGTCCTCAAAACCCTCCTTTGATTTTGCATAAGTCTACTATTTTAGTAATTTCCATTATTTCTGCCATAGTACAAGTCAGCCTTCTAATCAACAGTAGCTTCTGTCAACACTGCTCTAGTCCAGAATACCAAATTCAGACCACACTCATATCACAGTGATGAGATCAATATAAAATCCCAGTAGCTTAGAAGTATGTACACAGATACCCCTATAAATTACATCTAATTATAGCAGCAGACAATTTTATTTAGCGGCTTTTCTTAGACTAGCAGGATTCCAGCAATTTCTGGTACTGGGTAATTTAGGTGAATAGTGCCTGCCAATAATGCTAATACAAGTTATAGTAGAAAAGAGAAATACATAGATTTTTTTTCTTCTTCTCCTTATTGCTGGTATCTTTGCATGTATGTTTGCTTTCTTATGTCTTTGTTGTAATTTGAACATCATCTGACAATGTTTTGACTTGTATTCTCTACCATTTTAACCAGACTGACACCAGTAAACACCTCTAATAACCATTCTTTTTTTAGCTCAACATTTTCCAACACCAAGAGAGATTATGGAAAATAACTTTTTGCTGACATAAAGGTTCATATAGTCTCGGGCAATGTTTACAAGTAATTGCCTCAACACTGAAACATCTGTTGACAGTAAAAATTCACAACTAATGGTAGCACTGGAAAAGACATCCAAGGCTTAGCTCTTCTTCATAGCTACCAAGATTCTTATACACACACACATATAAATATATGGTGTTTTTTACCACTTTCTGTCTGACTTTCTGTCATTTAAAGTATTGTTGTCAGGTGAGGTAAGGTCAAGAAGTTGTTCTAGCTCTTTCTGAGAATCAATTGAATACCATCACCCCTGCCAGTCCTGGGAGATAAACCTTTGCTTCAGGTCTGACAAAGTGCTCCTCAGTTTTTAACTTGCCTCCTCCAGGCTAGATTTCTCTCTTTCTAACGTTTTCTGTATTAAAAAACCCCAGGTAACTTGCTTCCCGTCTAATGATTACTTGAGAGGATTCATAGTTACAGAAAATCAATGTTTTAAATGGTATTGAGCAATGCGCTCAGAATCTCAAGGTGACTGGTTCAATCTTCACTGATTAAACATGACACAGTATCATCAAAGTAAGCTGCAAAGTTGTTCTTTGCCTGTTTCCTTACGCCTTTTCAGACAGGGCATCACATTATTTCAACCAGAAACCTATCCTGAGCTACAAGACAACAGTGGGAGTTTTGCAGTATCTTTTAAATGAGTGGAAACAACCAAAGCTTCTGTGGGTCTGAGGCTCAACTATAAGGGGTAAAATATTTACAGACCAGCGAAAAGGCCTTAATATTGGAAGAAATATATTTTAAAGTATTACACGCATTATAAGAGACAGAGAATATCCACCTACTAAGCTACAAAGCTTTGTGATATTTTCCTGCAATCTACTTACTGCAGCTAAACCAGAAAGTCTTAAGACATAAGCCAGGACTCCCTCTGTTAGGGAGGGCCATTGCTATTAGCTTCTGGAGTCACAGGGCTTCCCATTCTGCCTTGCTGTCTGTCTGGCCCAATGTTTTCTCCTCTCTTGTGCAATAAATACTTTCACACAGCTTTTGCAGGATGCTAGGATGCTTTTTAGAAGATGCGAGTAGAAAACGCCAACCCCTTCAGCAAGACTATGGATTACCTTGGGTTTTCCAGACCCTTGCCATTAAAGAATAGCATGTGATGATGTCTTTGTCACTGTCCTTTCTTGTCATTACTCAGAAGACATCTCTAAACCTCATTCAATCATTTTGCAGAAATTGTATTAGTGCATGTTCTCAAAACCATTGATCTCAGGATGTCAAGTAGATACAAGTGTCTTCATACACCTTTCCCTCTGGTGGATTTTGGACTCTGATTCTGAAGCACTACTTTTCACTGGCAGAGGATTCCAGATTTTCCTCCAAGGGTATAAATGCTAAGGACTCAAGAACCTGGACATTTTATTTTATCTACTTCTCCGAGTCTGAATCATCAAAATAGTCTCTAGGCAATTTTCCCAAGGAATTATGTCTGCTTTTAAGTTATTATGGTTTTCAGTGATTGTAATGACTATTTAAATGCAAAAATACCTCTTCAAATAGAAATGACAGGCTGTCAAGTTCACTGGTGATAAATGGTATTTTGAAAATCCAACACAAAAGCAATTACAGTCATAGGACAAACTTTTTGTACTCATACTGCTGAGTTTTGCAGTTACAACATGCCTCAAATGCCTCAGGTAAAGAAGAATTCAGTTACTCAGCATAGAAAGCTTGTGTGATAAAATGAAGAAAGCTTAAATTACATCCTACAGCTTTATTGAAAGTAATGTCTATAACCTTCAAAAGCTCTGAGCACGTGTTGTACATCTCCAGCTCTGAAAAGGTCAAACTTCCTTTCATTCTTCTCTCTTATTTACCATTGCTTTCTATTCAGTAGGTAAACATAATGCTTGTAAAAGAGAACGTAACAGAAGAAGCTTCAGCAAGACAATGTTGAACTTCTGAACCTTGTGCTTTCAGGAACAGATGTCAGGATTGGGGCAAGTTTACCCAAGCTACTCTATCCATGTATTTATTGAACTTTAATCCTGGAAGATTCCCTCACAGAAAGGTTGGCAAGGGTAGATGGTTGGGAGACAAAGTGTTCTTTCACTCATATTCATGTAAAAACCTAGTCAGATCCTTTCATTACAGTTGAAAGAGCTGTTCTAAGTGTTTATTTTTCCAAAGGTCTTAGAAGGCAGCCTGAAATAACGAATGATAGAGGATATCTCCTATTTCAGGCAATTTGTCTTCCACCTCTGACAGGTAAAACACCTGTCGGTTGTGCTCTTCATCACCACTCCGTCCCGTGGCTGGGGGTGGCATGAGTATGTTTAATCAAGTGGTTGCTAAAAAGAACCATCTGAGAGACCCTGTCAGATAGCTCAAACCACTCTGAAGTCTGAGTGCAACAAGTGACAATAACAACTAACAGTGATGTTTGAAAGGAAAGATGACATTAGATCAAATATATCCCTTGTATTAACATGCATTCTTCCAATATAGTTTAAGACCTATGGCCTAATGTGTTAGACAAACATGTTCCATTATCCTGGAGCAAAATATCGGGCTATCTTTACAAGGAAAATAGAGATGTCTCTTCTCTGCAAACAAACAGCTGTAGATGGCAACGTTTAACAAAATTAAACAACTAAAACAAATAAGCACCCAGTTCCACCTTAAAGGAAGATGACTTAGAAGTCTTCAGCTTCCAAACAAAAAACCTGTAAGGTCAGGCAAAGTCCAAAGAGTACTGCGAATTACTTTCACCCATGTTAGCAAATTTATCGTGTCTAATTGTAGCCAGAGAAAAAGGCAGCTATTGCAAACATGAAACAAAACATTAGAGATTTATCCCCCTTCTTTTTTTTTTAATGTGCAAAATGTAAAGCTCTTCTACATTGGCCATGGGTGGAAGAACTTGTTTGAATATAAGTAGAATGCAGGGGAGTCATCACTAAGACTAAAACTCAGTTTTGAGTAGTTCAAATGAAAGATGTCTTTATCTTATGTTCTGCAAACTTAATACTTCCTTCTCCATGCCTTCTGAAGGACCAGAGAAGAAAGGCAAAGAACAAGGGTGGCATGTACCATTTATAGGGACAAATCTAAGATCAGTCAAGGCCATAAAAATAAGAGCTCTGTCTGACTTCCTTTAATTGGCAAGAAGCTTCGTTTCTTCCTCCAGCAATGTTCCAATAGCCAGAAAATGTGACAGAGCAGCAAAGACTGTTTATGGTCTTTTTACTTGCCGTTCCAGTTCACTATTCCAGTAATAGGCTAGACATGAACCATTTATACTAGCCTCAAAGAATTTTCTTGAAGAAGAAAATTCTGACCAGAGCACTTAAAGAGTGTCAAGATGTTTTATGACAAGGCAGAAGGGGAGCCGGAGGAAAAAGGTGAAATACTCTGAGAGATGTTTTACAATTGTAACACAATCCCAAAATTAAAACATCTAAACACATTTCATGTAACACTGCAACGCCCTATAACTCACTCACAAGCATCTTATACCTCCCTTTATTATAGATCACAACTCAAGCTTCAGATATAAAAAGCTTCGGAAATTAAGCAGGCCAAATTTATCCCTGATGCAATCCTATTATCTGCAGACATATTTAGGTTATTTTGTTAATCTCATTCCCTTCCCTGCCCTTTTTCCCTAAATACATTTGAAAATAATCGGGTTTACTGTTCCTTCATACATTGTGCAACAGCAACTGTTTAAATGCTATGAGATTTTTTTTAGATTTCTCATGACAGACATGACTGCAAAGGATTTCAAGATAGGCAGCTCTAAAGTCTTACTTCCATGTATGCATAGAGTAAAACATAGCTGGTTTCTATTTTAAATTCTCACCATATAAGAGGATGATCTGTGATATGACCTTTAAATGCTTGTTGCAAATCAGACAGAATATATTTTCTACTTTGATTTCATACTTGTATCTAGAATGAATATACTAGAATATTCTAGAATCTAGAATAAACCTCATAACCAATTTCAGAAGTTTTCCTTAAGGCAACAGATGACTTCTGCCATTTTTCTAGGAGCTCAATTTCAACTAGATGACAGTAATATAACTTTAAGTTCTTTATGATGACCATGCACCCTGATAAGAGTATAACTTTCTGCATTTGCACCTCTTTTGTCACAATCATCTTCACTAATTATGGTAGCCTTATTACATACAGGTGGTCTCCCATGGACTTTTGCCAACTGTATTTGGTACCTAAAGCACTTTTTCTCTCATCAAACTGGTATATTTTCTAGCATGCTTACTACTTAAGTCTTCAGACAAAGGACTGTTTGAAGAGTTTTATAAAGATGGGTACAGAAATGGAAAAACAGGAATGATTCCATTAGCCATATTTCAGACCCACACAAATGACAGTCTAATATTTCACAGATATGTGTAGATATACATATATACACACTCAATCCTTTTCTCTACACGGAAACATCATTTATAAGGCATCTAGCACAAAAAGTATTGTCCATGTAAAGTAAGAACCAGCACTACAGTAATACAAATAAAGAGCAGACCACACAAGGAAATGTGAGTAAACAGAAATTCTTACAAACCCTTGGTGAATGAAAAAAAAAACCTTCTCTCCTTAAAAAATCCCTTTCAAATGTCATTTATTGTAACAATGCACTTATTGGCACAAAATAGGCCATGTTAAGTTCCTTATCTTGACACAGTAAGCATCACTTGAACTATGTGTTACGTTTGGCAAAACTTTTCAACATCCTATAAGTATACCAGACGCAGAAACTTTTTTGTATTATTTGGCATCACTATTTATAACTGTAGTTCTCCAAGACTCCAAGGAAGCTTAAATTATTAATATATTCTGACTACTTTTTCCTTACCCCCACATTCCATTAGGAATGGTTCTAGTAAGAAACTGGTTTAGATTTTATAAGGTGTGTCCTGACAGCTTTTTCACCTCACTGAGGCAATTGCCTCACAGCACTGCAATGCTGAGAACATTCAGTGCATTCTTCCACCTTTGCAAGGCTGAGCCATCTTGGGCATTTAATAATATCTCTCAAAAACTATTCATTTAGTAGAGATTATTTATTCATTTAATGGAGATTAGGAATTTACTGAATCCAGAATAGACAATGCTGTAAAAGAGTACAGGGTAAAACATCCTCCAAACAAAGAGAATTGAAATTTAATAGTTTAAAACATAGTATCTGTTTTTTCCATGTTGTAACATTACTGACTCTCTTTCGCAAGCTAAACATTAAGCCAAGATAAAAGATTTTCTCTTTTCTATTTTCACTCATTCCAGGACACTGAAAATCAATTAATTCTTTGTAAAAGAACAAAGAACTGTCTGCAGTATGAGGTACCGATAGCTGGAGTGATGAAAGGCCAGACCTATTGCTTCAAAGGAAAGAAATATTGAAACCAAAAGGTGAACTGCACTTACTCATCTTTGGCTACAGAATAAAACCAGAAAAGGTCGCAAGCATGTGATGGTAATTGCCTACGGTATATGGGATTTTGAGCACTGGCCTTAAAGAGGGCTGAACTCACTTGGCCAAACATCAGGCTACTGGTTTCCTGTGTTTCTAAAGCAGTTTGAATTTGATTTGTCATTATGACAATGTAGGCCAGCTTCATAATTGTCTCTTCTGGTTATACAACTAGGCATGGGAATGCAGTATAGGCATAATTTTTGACAAATAGAGCTTTATCACAGTTTAAGTCAAGAACGGAAAGAAAATGCTGAGGAAGATTTTATTGTACTAGAAAATACTATTTTTATACAGAAGCCTTCATTGAAAGTTGCAACATGAAATCTAAGACTGTCTGATTTTGCTGTAGATGTAGCATGTCTTTGTCATTGGTAATCCTCTGCCAATCAAGTAAATTATTTTCCCGTTCAATATTTACATTACTGAATATGATATGCAAAAAAGTATTAAACAGAGCAACCATATGAAAGGTGAGGTGTGAATGATGACTAGTTCTGAATTCACACCACAGGTAAAAATGTTACTTTGGACCAAGCACAAACCCCACATTTCAAGCAATCTTCCCACCGCTCTGAGCAAAAAGGATGAAAGTAATTGACAACACTTGGGGAGCCAGTCCAGAAGCAGAGATAATATCCATTCCTAAACTTCCAGTTGTACATTCTTACTCGTTTAATGGTTAATTTGTTTCTAATTGACAACTAATCTCTTGCAGACTTGAACAATGTGCCTTTTAGCCTTGAAGTTTCCTCTGATTTTGCTAACAGCATAATGCAAATGTGTGATAAGTGAAAAAAAAAAGATGCATTATTTTTGTTTAATGGATAGTCACATTCATCTGTATTTAACCTTTTTGAAGACTTGCCTAATAAGTTTTTACCTCAAAGATAATGAAGTTTATTTATGATTAAACAGCAAATGTTAAAGCAAAGAAACAATTTTCCTTTAAATAAATATTTTTCCCCTAGCTAACTAAAACTTTACTATGGAATTCTGCTCTTAGACAGCTCTGACTAAGCTAATGAAAATATTTCTTTTGTACATAAAAAAATCCTAAACATATAGATGTTTATATAGAGACATACAGATGCTCATACACTACTGCAGTCTAACTAATGTAAATCAGGAAGGCTGATCCTAACTTGTGTTGAGCATAAAAGCAGTGCCCACTTAAATTCTAAAATAAGGATTTAACAGCATGTTAACCTTGAATTAGTCCTCTTCACTAATACAAATTTAACCCAGCACTGGAGGATGCACAAAGAAACTGATAAAATGTTTTACTTACACACACAACTCCCACTTACAAGAGGACACAAGTGGATTGATGATGCTCTTATACTTCCAGATGAACAACTACAGCAAGGTATCAAGGGTCAAGCATTTGACTTCTATGCAGAACAATATGAAGTAAGTCTTTTTTTGTCCCCCAACAGCAAAATATATGTAATTTTTTTTTTTTTTATCCTGACTACAGACTACAACACTTGGTTGTTATCTGAAGCTAAAACATGAGTGAGTTTTGAATGGGACCTACTAAAGCAGAAGGGCTGTAATTATTTCTCCTGAATGTTAAATATCTTTAATGTTCAGAGGTAAAGATAACATCCTGAGAGACGAGCAATCTATGGACTACATAGCCTCTAATTTTGGTATGATATGGCTGGTACGCCTCCCAGGTCTGTCACTGCCTTTCCAAGGGGTTGGTAGGACAAAGCACTGGTGCTGCAGTTTCCTCACTGCAGAAGTTCAGATTCCCTAGAAACATTCTTACAGTTGTTTGTAAGAGCTGTCACCTTTTTATTCAGTACAACCTCCTGGGGAGAGCCCACAGATTTAAGTGAAATTCTATATAAAAGAAAGCAGGCTATGTGCCTAGAAGTGAAGAATCATCCCCGCATATTATTGATTAATACCTAGCAGACACACTATAAATGAGGTATAATTTATCAGGACACAGTGACAGAGTCTTTGCTTTCTTAAAGCTCATCTTCTATTCACTCTTCTAACTTCCTTTTGGCTAAAACAATTTCTTGAGTTCGTCTTCAGCCAAGTGTCATCTGTTCTCTCCCATAATCGTTACCCTTCCCACTAATTAGTCAGGTTTAGCTTCCTCCTGTTACACACTTAATTAACTTCTCCACCTTTGGAAAAGTAATTTCCCCTGAACGAATTACTATCACGACTGTTTCATACAATGAACTAGTTCTAAGTATAGTCTTCAAATGAAGTAAGGCTGTTGAGAAACAGAAAGGTACAGAGGACTTTCTGAAAGAGAACTAGCCCTGCAGGGGTGGCAAAGACAACCGTGCAGAGAAAAACCACAATATGAAAACACTGTTGCACCACAATCTGGTAGTACAGGAGGTACAGACTGGCTAATGTAAGAAAGAGATGAAGAATAGCTATTGTGTGTGTCACATGCTATCCTCCAACATTCATCCAGTCAGTCTGTAGTCTTTTAATGTTTTTACCTACATAATAACAGTGAGTCTAACCAAGCTCCATTTGTCACACTTCTTCCTTCGAACACATACACAGCAATAAAAGCACTTCTGCTGAAAGGTTGTACTTGATAGACAAGACAAAGAATGAGATGGCAACGCAGCAATAAGCAGAGGTAAATCAAGTAGTCACAGCTTAAATGAATGACAAATCACTAGTACAGAACAGAATATGTCTCAGGATTTCCGCCTCAATCTCTTACCCCACAAAAAATGCTGCCTGTCAGGACATTACTAAATTCTTGCTAACAGTAATCTTATGAAGAGGACAGATATCTAGTTATTCTTCATATTACTTATTCCTTCTAAGTGATAAAACAAATTAAAATCAGACATGTTTTATTGATAATTATTTATGCAACTGCTTATTGACTCACAATGCCCAGCCTAGGTTTACTGTGAAGTGTTGAAACTGCTTCTGAAAGAAGAGGAAAAAAAGAATTAAAAAAACAAAAAACCCACAAACAACCAAACCACCACAGCAAAATCATAACCTCATAACCAAATCAAACAAACAACAACAACAACAAAAAAATCACACAAAAACAACCAACCAAAACATCATTCATGTGAGTTCCCTTTGCAGGACTCATCATTGGCACCAAACAGCAAGAAGGCACCAAGATCAGAAGATGTTAAGATCATAAATACCATGACTTGAATATTAGCTTTCCAAAAAGACAAATACTCCTGCTCATTAGTTGTGCTATAAGGAAAACACTTATTTTGGTCAGAGAAATGACAGCAGTTTTTTAGATACTGTGTTAATTCTAAAAACTAACAGCCTACCTGGAAGAACCCATGTAAGGAAATCTTTGATTTGGTTTGCATCACACTCACTAGCTTCTTGCCAATTAATGCTAACAGTTTTGAGTAAGTGGAGAAATATGAATGGCATAATATCTGAGTAACATTTATCTTCTTGAAGGAGATTAGGAGCAAATAATGCATGCAAGACCTCCTTGGATGCACACATTAGATCATTATTATGTTTATTTTTCATTGTTAGTACTTGTTATTCATGTAAGGTAGACAATGATTGCTTCATAGAATTTAAATGCTCACTCTGAGTAGAGTATCAAATGTTACGTGCCTGAAAAATGCTTTTTATTAGCACTAATCTGTTCCTTACTTCCTTTACTACCATATCAGCTCTGGCCTGCTATGTTGCTCCTATAACCATTGTTCTCTGACCACTTGTTAAAAACGAGTTGCACTTCACAAGTGAGTGATGTTCTTAGGTATGAGGTATTACAGCTACTAATGAGTTTTACCTTCTGGTACTTGGTCTTTTGCATGATGTAAGTTACATATGTAGTGTAATTACAACAAAGCGAATGCATGAAAAGGAAACCAGTCATCATTTCACTATTCTTGTGGTCCTGCTGCCTCTTTTGTCAATGTTTTGCACACACACAAAAACAATCCCTACTTTCTGTCAGGGAAAATTGTTGCATTTGTCAATTTATTTACTCTTCTAATTCCCTCAGAAGGCTCATGAATCAGGTAAGCTTTTCTTGGCTTCATATAATGAAAAAGAGCAGCAATACAGCATTTTCAGTTGCTACTGTATTAGAAATTTTTATAAATGAGGTCTGAAAATGTTCAAAAATCAAAAGCACTACCTGTTATAGAACATGATTCATTCATATAGGAACTAAGGCATCTATTGAAACACCGTGGAGACTAATAATGCCTGGGAAGATCAGACAAACCCCTTGAGGTTCATACATATCATGAAGTCCCATTTGGTTTAGGAAATTCCCAAACGTCAAATACTTAAAAGCCGTGAAAGTACTGGGGATGTATCTTATAATGCTCTTGTCCTTCCTGGTTGCTGTCTGAGATGGGATTCTGGTAAAGCAGGATTAAATATTAGCCATTCTCCTGTTCTTAGTGGAACAACACACCAAGAGATACAGTAGATTCTCTATCCATGAGCTCTTTGAAATAAAAATGAGAAGATTTCCAGCAAAAGTATTCTGGCCCATAACTGTGCCATTTACACTATCAGCTACCAGCATATAACTGGTGCTCTTGGTGCCCACTCCCTCCTCCACCTCCTACCTGCAGAAAAAGGTTTGCTTTGGATGGAAATCACATATATAATCCAGTATATGGAGTAACTGTGTATTCAGAACAGGGTCTAGACATTTAGATTATCCAATGTCTCTGTTGCATGTGTCCCTTTTCATTTTAACGCTACTGCCTGATAAATACCTCATGACATCCCATATGACACAAAAGAGCACCAAAAAAAAAAGACCCTGTGTTCAGATTTTCAGCGTCAATGAATGCCACCAATGTGAGATACTCATCAGAAAATTACCTTGGAGGTTTCAGAAAAGCAATCGCTATACTGAACATGATGCTAATTTCTCTATTCTTTCTCCTGTGATACAACATGACAGTCTGTGGGAATCCAGCAGGGAATGAGAGGTTGAATTCAGGAGAGAAATTAAGAAGATAACAGGAATGCTTTGCACTGCAGTTGAATGTGAGGTACCCACTGTATTAGCTGCAAATAATTATATTGTAACAACTTCAATTGAAACAATTAAAATTACAGATTTCAACAAACAGTAACTTTAAACAAACCCTTTTTTTCCTCTACAGCCATTTCCTTCTGTTCATGCTTTGGTTCTTTGCTAAACTTTACTGCTTTGCTAAATCATAAGCTGGTAGAAATTACCAAGGTATATGGGTTTTTGCTGACAGTGTCAGCCAATGTATTTGAATATTAACAATTCATGTACTATATGCAAATATGAGGTAGAAGTTCTTTGGTTGAAGTAAAAGTAAAAAAAAACGAAAACCAAGCACAAATGCTCCATACTCTATTCTAGCTGTTTTAAATCTGGCTACAGAGGAACAGGAAAAAAACATCACTTATGAGGATTACATGTTTCTTAAAAAATTACCAGAATTCAAGTAACCTTTTTTCCTTTTAATTAACAAGACACATTAGGACACTAAAGCTAAGAAACTGAAGTTTTAATTAATCTCATTGAGTTTAGCTAATGATCTTTTACAACCCACCTCAGTTCCCAGCGTGTCCCATAGCAAGCAGGAGGATGATCACAAGATCCATATACATCTTAAGATCACCACTGAAGTTGTTCTAAGATATTATCAGAAACACAGACGAGATTTCTAGAAGGTGTTACAAAATTCTTTCATTCTGCAAAGATCCTGTAGGGAGTTTCCTTGCCTCAAAGTTTATCCACTAGAGTATCAGCTAGAGATGGTCAAATATTAAATGCATTGATCTGTGAACGCCTCCTTCCCCCTTCACTCCTCCAAATAAAACATAAATTGATGTGCTTTTACTCAGGGGGTCATGTTCCTTGTTACTGGCAAATATCCACACAACTGTTGGGCATTAGAGAAAATTTTCATATATTCCCAACATTTCATGTCTTTTTAGCAGAAAATCCATATTGGAATTGGCTGGGTACTGTTTCTGCCATTTGTTATTCCAGTACTTGATAAATGTAATTTCTCAAATCATGAAATATAAGCAGTGCAGTGTAATAGATATGATGGCAGCTATACAGCACAAAAATAGATCCAATAGAAATGAAAACTCATAGCACTACTCACTGACAGAGGGCTATTTATCTGGTAAATGTTTGGTAATACTTGTATATATCATAGCAAGGCAAAGAGTTATTTGTCTAGATCTAGGAAAGTCCTCCATTTGACAGAAAACAAACAGTTATTTGAGAACAACTTGCTAATAGCTCCATTCTTTCTATTTACAGAAGAGACACACTACTGTAAATTTAGATCCTCTTCCTGTACGCTAACTGCACAAGTGTAATTCTGTTACAAGTTCTCACAGAACAGGATGAGTAAAATGTACCGAATCAGGTGCAATACAGAGGAACAGGGAAGGAGGACAAATAAATAAGTAGATCCCCAAATAGATACCTTTATAATTTGACTGAAAAATTGAGCTGCCTCTTCAAATGTATTACATTTTACTTTGAGGACTGCTATTTGTAGGTCCCCTCTTCTTTGCTGAATGACTGAACATTCAACAATGAGACCTTTAGACTCAAGCATGACTTAAACTGATAAATTTCTAACTCAATTTACAGCAACGTCATGCATATGCTAAAACCCATCTAACATAAATATTTAATGAAGAAATAAACCTGCCAGAAGAATAAATTTACAGCGCATTTAGTGTACAGCATTTTAGAGGTGTCTGCCGAGTAGGTTTTGCTGTCGAGACAAGGTTTTAAACTGCCAATAGTTTAAAAGTAGTAATTTTTCATTGCATTTCATTTGTAAGCTCCACTCCTTTTAAGAGACTCCAGGCTGTCAAGGTTAATTGAACCCTCAGGGCCCTCAGAATGACTGTACTCATTGGGGCTCTGCAGGCTCTGGGCTCAGTTCCCTGATTCTTTTGCTCTAAATCTTGTCTTAAATCATCTTTTTCAGAAATATAATTTCAACTTCTATTTTGGCAATGATCATCTGCTGATCTAATTCTCTGCTTTAGACCTGTATCTGTCTGCCCAGACTCAAATGTCTGTCTTTCTGTCATTTCCTGGTCAGCTTAAAACACTGCATTCAAATAATAAGGAGCAGAGGAATAGACAACTAGAACTTTCTTTTTGTCTAGACAGGGTGACCTGCAGCTGGGGATGACACACTACAATTTCCTATCCAAACTCTTTTAACTCCCTTGCTTCTTGCCATCAAACAGACCGGGTCTGTGCAACAGCCTCAGAGGTGTTTCTCAGAGCTACTGGCAAATTTGCCTCACTCCCACCCACCTTTGAGGACATTCATGACCATTGTCTGGCTGCTTTTTTCTTCACAATACTTGTCTAGGGGCAAACCAGCAAAATCACTGTATTCTTAGTTCAGCATTTAAGTGTGCTGCTTCTCCAGCAGGCACTCACAGGGGGATCCTTCCCTGTTTGGAATCCTGTAATTGTGCAACTCAGCATTTCTGTTAAAGCTAAGTGCTTTTTTTCAGAGATGGAATGAGTATCAAGAAAAAAGATGGCAAGAATCAAAGGAGTTATATTTGTATTTAGTCTCATCTAATTTTATGCTTCACTACGAATAAAATTTGCTAAATTTCCTTACTAAATTAATCTAACACCTCTAACCCAGTCCTGTTCTAGCAAGTGCTTGACTGTTCTGAGAGGGCTTTTTTCCCTTAGGAAAACTGACTTTAAAGAGACCTTTAGCTTTCCTTCTGAAACAGAACTTTGCAACATTTAACTTTTCAAGTTTTCTGTTGGAAAAGTCATTCAAGCACAATGACCAGTTGTCTGTTTTGGCTTTTGCCATTCATAAAGAAACAAATACCCCAGTACTGGACTGGTTTGCAGAAAAAAAATCCTCTAGCTGATGAATTATGCCCAACGGCTTCTTTTTTCAGATCTAACATATTCAATATCCTAGGACAGGATAATGGCCAATATTTCTACAAATAAATCAAATCAATTAAATTCTAGAAAGAGTCGTAGCTAGAAAACTATAGCTTTAAAATTAAACTGAAAAGGTGAAAAACAGGAAGAATGATGCAGTCATTAGGAGTCTTTCTATTGACATAAATGAGCTCAACTGGGAGTCTGGAGTAGCAATCACTCTAAAACTTAAATTAGGCACTCACTATTATTCCCTTGAAATTAAAATATTAAGAGCAGCTTCTCAATTCAGACACAGTTAAGACAATTGCTTTATCAAATTATGTTTGAAATCATTAAATCTACCCCAGAGGAGAAACTTCCAGGTCTGCTTTCCTTGCATTTACATATTTACATTTTTCAATACTCTACAAAAGATTTTCATCTCTGTGATATATTCAAAACCCAGGCAATGGTATAACTGATGTACTGATAAAGTTAGAGATATGTCAATTCAATAACAAAGTTAAAGAAAACTCTGTATTAAAAAGCTATACAACTCATGTTAAAAAGCAAATGATGCCAGCCTGTACCCAACATATCCCTGTGCTCTGTGTGGTACAAGGCCACGTTGCCAAAGAACCTGACACAGCACAATGCATCTGACCAACAATACAAACATAAATTAAACTCCTCCAGATGATTTGACACATGACCAAGTAGCATCTTTGTACCATCTTATTATTACAAATGGGAAATGCGCTACCACCAATTTGCTCTAATGCTTTTAATTGTGAACTTATTATTAAAGCCATATCACTCCTGCAAAAGTGATTGAGTCCTTTAACTGCATAAGAACCATTTTCTGATTTGTCAGAATATCCATTGCCTTGAATTAACTTTTCAAGTAGTCCCTGCCTCATAAGAGATTAGGTGTGTTTTAAGAGGTGTCCTCCAAACAATGTCCCAGTTTCAGTACTTCCACAGGTTATTCAAATACACACATTCTTTTCATCTTTCTTTTACACTAAGAACCATTCCAACTAGGAATGTATTTTGCTCTGCTTCAACTTTTCCTGCTGAAAGTAGTCCTTTTCTTTTCCCTAAGGAAGTAGTCACTGGAACTAGGTAGGATATTCCTTTTGATGCATGGTGCAGGACAGTATCAGCATTTCTGCTTATAAAGCAGCATCTTCCCCTGTGCTCGGTGTTCGGATGGGAATGCTACACCACATCTCAGTTACTAAGCCTCCGCATGTAACATTCATGCAGCCTTCTGCACTCAGAAAAGTTGTAATAATTAACTCCTCAATGTAGCTATAATTAATTACTGACAATTTAATGTCCGTACTTTTAACCTTAAACAACAGTCAGGAATTACTGTTGTCATCTCTTTTTTAGCATTACCAGGTGCGGCACATGTGTTTCCAATCATGTCATCCCAACTACACCAGTCACACTGTCCTTTCACACTGTAGCTGCATCCTTCTCTGCAGAACAGTGAAGCATTCCTCACTGGAAAATATTACATCCGACTTAGACACTCAGTATTTAGTAAAATGAGCTACTGAAACACACCTTAGAAGTGAATCATCTCTCGCATTTTCCACAAAAAAAGATGTTTCTCTGCTTTTTAGCAAAGACAACAGTGCTACCTGATATTAAATAGTGGCTACTACATTGGATGCTCATTTATACCCTGTTCTAAGCTCTTCCTCTAAAGCCACTTTGTGTTTTGAGCATTTCTATTAATTTAAAAGGTGTCTGCTGTTGCGAATAGCTGTTAAACAGTCATAGGGATCTACTGTACTTCGTCCAGTGGCATAACTGCATTCTGCCTAATAAAATCCTCCCACAGTAAGTAATGATTCTCTCTTCTTTCACGCCTCTCACTAAATTCACAGTTGTATAGTTACATACTTCACTTTGTATAGAAGAAAAAGACTGTATAGCTTTTTCATGTAGATTGCTTTTATATCACAAGGATTTTAGATTTCGGACTACGCCCAAACTGAACAACAGTTCTACCTGCGAATGTATGTGATGTATTTGTACATACATGTTTAATTTACCGAAATAATAATTAAAAAATCAAATCATTACATACTGTATTGGCTAATTTAAAAAAATCTGGCCTAAGTATTGGTTCTCCTGCTACAGGTGTGCCCAAAGAAAAACTTAAATTGGTCCAGCTTTAATTGGTATCTGGAAGTGTCCTCATAGACAAATACTTTCATTGTGAAAGGTTGTTGTAGGAGTTGCTAGTGGAGAGACACTCAATGTGACAAGATTTTTCAGGTTGCTACAGGGGCCTTAGGAATTATTAAGAACAAACTTAATTACAAAAGTAATTTTGCTGGGTATCACAGAAGAAGCCACAGAAATACAGTCAACTCAAAGCAATCTTGCCTCACTTCTCAGCTATGGGATGTCTGTATCTGCCACCACAAAGCATATCTATCTACACTTCATGATACCAAAACCACAAAGACTATTTGTCCAAGAAACAGATTTATAATTAAGGTGTAATGGGTTTTCATCAGTCAAAATGTACTTTTTTTATAAACTAATTCTCACTTTACTGCTTCTAAAATCAGCACTGTGTGTCATAACATCTGAACTACCCTCAAAAGAATGCAGTTCTCACTAAGTACAAGCAGCAAATTTTTTCTGAAGCACAGATAATGACTGAGCATTTAAGAATTTACCTTGCCCTTGCATATGGAAAACCTACTTAGTAACCAAAAATTACATATGACTGAAAAGCCTTTGCACAGTTTTGCAGGTTATGATCCATTAAAGAAAAATTAACCGAAATTACAAGTTGCACATTTAAAATAAATAAATAAGTAAATAAATTAATTAATTAATAAATATAAATGGCCAAATTATTTTATATGAGAAGTACTCGGTGTGTATCATGTGTCTCCATCTGAAAGTCACATTATTAAGTTATAATTCCCATGTGTGTCACTAGATGGCATTTGCCCAGCTTGCTGGTGAACTGGTTAGAATTTTCTGCAGAATAGATATATGCAAAGGCTATTCTGCAGCTAAGGACTACCAGAAAAGTTCAGACATGGCTTTGAAATGCTCTAATTACTAGCCTATTCAATTTTACATTTAGGATAAATGGTTTCAAAGCAGACATGAAAACAACGATGTCCAAAACAAGGAAGAGCTCTTATTATTTAAATGCAGCTGGGGGAAAAAATTTATAGGATGTCTTGAAGAGCTGTAATTTGCTTATAATTTCCAAGCTGGTTTCTTGTCCTGATTGTCTATGTGTGTTTGAAGTACATTAAGTGGTTGAAATACAGAATGATTCAATGCTTCACAAACTAACATTCTGTTTTATCTTTATTTTGGAAAATACATTTGATCTGTTGAAAGCTTTGGTGAGATATAAAGGCTCATACTGACTTTTTTTTTAATATATTCTGGTTTTCAAATGGAAGGTGAAGTAGAGACTTTCATTTCAGCAGATCTGGGTCTGGAACAAATAAAGCTTTTGGGGCCTAGCATAACCCTGTTATTACAGATCTTCTGTGCTCAGAACCACTGAAGTAGCCCTGGTTTTGCTTACCAAACAAGCCCGTTAAGTATAAGATATATTTTACACTTAATCTCCAACAATAAACAACCACTTTTTTGAAATAAGTCTTTAATTGCTTGTTTCAACTATTTTTCTTTAAGTGTTTCTAGTTCATTAAAATGATTGCCTATATCAGCTGGTAAGAGAGGCAGGCTGACTCTTGTGTTCAAAAAGACCATACACAACATACAGCCTCCTCACCCCCATGCAGTCTTTTAGCATTAGTTTATCTATATCAGCCTTATCAAGCAACAGTGAGCCCTAAGGTTTTCCACCAGACAAACTTGGCTATTCGACATGGAGTTTTTACATTAACCTTCACACAATGTGCATCAGTGCATGAAAGTTTCCCATGTGGTGAGCTGACAGCTACACATGCCAAAAATCTCTCCTTCCGTGCCATCTAACACCAGCAGAACTGCGGGACAGGATTTTTATTGTCCTCATGCCCAGCTTGAACCAGCTGCAGTGCAAGGACAATAACCAGACAGTGGTCACACTGACAAAATCTGGCTTGAGAGCTATCTGACAATCCAGCACACTGTTCATTTGGTCACAGGCGGAAAGATTCTTCCATCTTCAATGCTTCCATGTGACTGCTGCACAGCACATTGTATGGCATGTCTGGGCTCAAGCAGTGTGATAGTATAAATCTTTTGAGGAGCTGTTACAGACTCCTCGGAGGGCATGTTGCTGAGATTTCTTTATTGAAGTCACAAGTTTCCTTTTGCTTGCACATATTCCCTAACACTTCCTGAAGTTTGTCACCTTCGGGCTTCCAGTGAACTCTTATTAAAATGAATTTGGCATCTTGTGCCTTTGATTTAATTCCATTTTTTCTCATGGGCATCTAGAATTAAACAGTGTGACATGCAAAATAAATAAAAAAGAACAGTTTCCTCTTTACAATCTACCCACTCTCCCTGCTCCCAAAATCAAATGTGTAAGATCAGAACAGCTTTCCAGAACACCCTGCACCCTCAAAATTAAAACAAAATTCAGAAGCTGTTTCTAGGATAAACCTTCTTGTGTAGCAGACAATATTGCTAGGGCTTCAAACCTTAAATCTCTGAAATGCAGCTTAACAGGCGCATTTTAGAGCTGTTAGCAAAAACTTCCAAGAGGGAATTAAAAAAATGAATTAAAATCGGATGAGCCTGAAGTTCTCACCTCTGATTACACCTGCACTTGTAAAGAACAAATAGTTCATTAATACACATGAAGAAATTTATAGATTGTGAACTGCTCAAGTAAGGTTACACAGTACCCTGGACTGGAATTATTCAGTGAGACCTTCAGATACAAACAGTATTTTGATTCTTTCCATATTCAGCTGAGCTTAAAATCCCTGTGAACATCCTGGCTGTCTAAGTTCATGGACACACACATATCCACCTCCCCGTGACAGCATCCCTCCTGAAACTTCAGCACATCCCTTTCTAAACATGCTTAAGGGTGATTGCACTTTATCTCTCCTACAGATTCACACACACTGTGCCTCTTCCTCCCAGCAGAAAGACTTTCTTCATTCCCAGAAAACTCTATTCCACTCTTTTCAACAGGCAAACACTTCCAGCAGTCTCTCCTCTCTTGCCAGTTTCTTCTTTTTCAGTAATTCTTGCTTATTTTTAAATGAGGATTTTTTCATTTGTACAGGACTCAGAGAGCAGGCTCTTCCAGTCTTGTGTACTTTCAAATGACACCCTGTATTAATTCCTCACACTACTCAGCAGTCTAGGTTGCTTTCAGATAGAAGCACTATTTTCCCTTCCAAGAGAAGTTATAAAATTTCCATGCTACTGTATTTCGAATTCATATATGCATATAAGGACATAAATTCTTACATTACACTCACCATACTTATACATGCAAACAGACCAAGTTCCAGCTTTTTCACAAGTATTTTCAGTTGCAAATTTTTAATGTACTTTAAATACATACATAAAGGCAATAAAATGTATTCTTTGTCTTTGGATACCATTTCAAAAAACAGGATGGAATTGGGTTTATGTAATATTATTCCAAACATTTTTAAACTATTAAGAGTATTAAATAAATGAAGTAAGTTTCTTCCTACAGCAGGAAGTTTCTCCATGTTGGATTGTGCTGTACAAGACTTGTAGAAATAAAACAGATTGAGGACTAGTACTCTACTATTGCAGTGTGCACAACAAGAATGATGCATTCTAGCACAGGCCAAAACACTCTTGTATTTTGGTTTTGTTTCCTTCCATGAGATTTTTTTTCAACCTCTCTTGCAAGATTACTTTTTTTTGTATTGGTAGCTTCTTTTGGGGTGGGGAGGAGCTGACATTCTCCTGTCCAGCTGCTATACGCCTCCTCACTTGCAGCTGCACAATGAGATCACAAAGAGTGAGAGAATTACCCAGTGGTCACAGCTAGGGAAAACACAGCTCCATCAAGAAGGGTATTGAACCAACAAAACACTGTCCTCACAGCAGTAGCCTGCAAGGCTGAAGATGAAAGATTTGGAGTAATTCTACAGTGAAGGAACAAGCTGCAAACCTCAACACTCATACAAATCATACACTATTGATAAAACATGACTCCAGAGACAATGCCTGAGGAACTGAACTGGAACACAGCCTCCAAGAATAAAAAACTAAGATAAACGTAGTTTTTACATGGTTATTGTAATGTAAGGGAAATGAAACGGTGTACAAAAGTTCTCTCCTATATATGAAAAGAGAGGAGACCTGCTCTGTTCTCACCATTGTGGAACCAGTACAGTAGCATCAGCTTTGTATGTTTTTTTTAAATCTACGAAATCAGATTATTTGCTTACATTTTAAGGATGAAACAGAAGGGGCATCAAGTATTCCATGCATAATGCAACTATAAACAGACTCAACTAATGTGCTGTTATTCAATAATGTCAAATCTGTAGAAGATAATCCTGTATCACTTAATCTCTATCCCTCAAATGTTTACTTTTAGCAAATAGTAAAGTTGTTATTTTCAAATGAAACAGCATGTCTGCATACAATAAACAGTGGCAATATCATTAATTGAAGCAGAAATTTTACTGTCAAGCAATGAACTCAGGGACAGTTCAGTGTGATTAATGCATGTTGAAAATCAGGCAAGCATAGAGATGCAATATAAAGAAAAAATTATATACATGGGGACCATAGGGTGTTAGAAGTGCCCACACACCAATATGTGCCTTACAAAGAGATTTTACATTTCTTACATTAAATGAAGGAGGAAGGTAAAGATAAGGCACATGGTGGCTGGACATGCATTTTATCACATCTGATAGCTATGTGCAGTAGGTTATGAAGTCCTGAAGCTATTTGGGGTATCCAAGGTTAGACAACACTCACTAATCCTCAGTTATAAGGGTTCATTTGCACTTTCCACAGTCCCTTTGGACCCCTTGAAATCCAGCCCAGTCACTTCGCCATGTGCAACTGAAAAGGATATGGCTTCTGTACCTTTTTCAGATGCAAAAAATAAATAAATTTCTCAAGTAAGAGAAAAATTCATAATCAAGCTTTTATGAGGATCCAGTCACACAAATAGTTTGTGTGTGGTAGGAAAGAGAGAACACAAAACCTAACTGGCTAATTGGATTTATGCTGTACTGCTTTTCTGCTGAGAAAATCTACCCTTAGGCATATCATCCACTGAAGCCTCTTTATTGTAAGAATCAGCTGGCAAGAGTGGACACCTCAATGTAGTTGTGAACGTTTAGTAAAAGGAAACAAAGCATTTTTGATAGGTTGGGATTATTTTTAATTAGAGCCATATATAACAGATCACTGGGGATATAAACAGTGTCAAATCATCCTGTTTCTGGCTGGGACAGTTGTGCTTGATCAAACACCAGAATGGTAGGTCTGGATCCATCAGGATATTTAGGACAGCAAATTCTCTTAATCTTTGTTTTGATATCTACTGCCAGCTAAATATTTACAGTTTTGGAGGACTCCAAGGAACAGCAATGTAACCTTGTTACTCTCTCAACAAACTATTTGTACATCCACAAAACACCCATTAATTATCACACAACTGCCAATCTGCTAATACCCCCAGCAGAGGTCAATGTTTCAATAGCAGTAGTACATTAAACAGAGGTGAAAATAAATAAGCATTAAATGCAATTAAGACAGTCTTGAACTAGTTCTTTGAGCAGACCAATTAAACAGAGAAATTTAATGAAAAGTTAAACCAAAAGGCTACAGAAGACACTTGGTTTTTTCATCAGTAAGTAAAAGAAATACTTTGATAAGGCCTTTCTTAATTTCTGTTGCTCTCAGTCCTTCAAATCAGGTTTCTCGCTTAACTGACACACAGAAGCTTCAACAGCACTCATGCTTAAAATTGCTCAAAAAACACTCAAAGAACTATGCATTCTGTAGTTTAGACAAAATGTATGACACATTTACATTCATGTTAGAGGATACACACAAAGAAAACTCACTTCTAGGAACTTTGGGCACAAAGACTAAAAGCCAGAACCTCCCTGATGCCAAGAAAGATGATCCTAAGAGAAATAACACATGAACGCAAGATTAAATTGGCTTTTAATTTTAGTAGTGCAGCTATGTAAGTTTCTTTTTGAAAGTTGTTATCATGGGTAAAACATCTGCATATACATCCTCTGAACTCCTGTCTCCATTACTTTAATGAGTCATAAGGACTAGCATTTCATATCAAAAACTGCTTTTCAAAATTGGGTGTACTCATGGATGTCAAAATGCTGTTCTACATTCAAGCTATGTCCTACACATCCTGTTGAGCTCAATTTTAACTTGGACTCCCCGTACAATGTAAAACCTGCTTGTATTATTTTCTGGACTTTGCTGAGGGAATCTAGGTAATGAGAATACCTTAAGAAAAGGTATAGAGAAGATGGATATCAGGAGATATATTCATGCCCATTATGAATAGAGGTGCACATCAATTTGTTCCTGTGACTGAGCTATGAGTGAAATCCAATTTGCCTAGGTTCTATTGTGTAAACCAGGTGAAAAGAAAACAAATTTGTTCTACCATAAGTCAATTTTTCCATACCGGAGGAAAAATCAAATTCAGAGTCAAAATAAAGGTTCAAAAAGCTATACAGAACTCATGAAAACGAGGCAAACATAATGAAAATGAAACACTGACTTATTTTGGTGCCACATCTGTAATGACAGTTTTCAAAGCTCATCCTTTTCTGCAAAACACAAAGAAGAAAGGTATTCTCCTTTGCATGCTACCAGTAGCTTTTTTCTTAAGTGCTTGCTGTGCCTTGCAAACCTAATGAATTAGTTTTATAAAGGCTAATTAGTTTTGTTTCTGTATTTCTACTTGAATGCAAATTATTGATTCGCAAACAATTGGGGAGATACTCTCCAATTGTTGTTGTAAATGCAAATCTCTGGAATACTTCAAACACCTATGTTCGTGCAGAAAGGCTAGGACACTGTAACCACTTAGAGCAGAACTGCTCTAACGCCAGGGTTACGTCCAGACATCATCTATGCAAGACAGAAAAAAACAGTTTACAGAATGGACTCATCAGCTAGGCTCTGCGCTGCTTGAAAAAGCTACAGAAAGCTTCAAATATATTTTGCACAAGGTCCAAGAAAAGTAAATCCCCTAGACCAATATATTCAATATACATTATAAAAAATAAATTAGGAGGTACATAATTCTTCATTATTTAAACTGAATGACTATGAGTAGACACATAGTTCTTGCAACCCAATATTGACCTATCTGGGGGTAGTAGAAAAATAATCGGAATAATGGTAAAATAAGATATTCTGAATAAAAAACAAAACACATTAACATTACCATGATTAGAGATCAAGTTCACAGCATTACTTTATAGCATTGGACACTCAAGAAATGTTGAATTATCACAGTAATCTCTGCTTTGAAGATACTTTCTGCCTTACTACAACAGAAACAGTCCAACTTCTTGTTGGTGTTACTGTCATGGAGTAATTTTCATTTTTAATGCTGTAAATGTTACTTTACCATGACTTGATATATTTTCTAGAGATGTCAGAGATATGCAGAAGAGAAGAAAGAATACAATAAAATTCCTTGATGTAGCAGACATCTCTAAATAGAAACAACTAAGCCAAGCACTACCCACACCTATGTTCCAGGTTTTCCAGTATTTTAGACCATTACAATTTAAAGGGAAAATAATCAGCATTTATTGTGCTATACTGGGGCTGGAACAAAATGTTCTTTACAGTCCCTTCCAACCAAAACCATTATATGATTTAATATCTAATTTTCAGAATCATTTATTTGGATATTGAATTGAATTCCTGTAGATTCTATTCTTTCATACCCTGCTATGCTTGGATACAATCAAAATATAAGCATTACTAAATTTTCATCAAGAAAAATCTATAAATCAATTAAGGGATGACTGGGGGCTCACCTAAAGGTTTCGCTCTATAGTCCTTCTCTTTCGCTTCCAGTGCCATAATCTATAAAATAATAATAACAAAAAATACGCATCAAATGCTAATTTTTGTGGGTTATGTTCTATGTCCTGAAGACTTCCAGAAATATGACAAACAGCTCTGTTCCATGCTGCTTTCAGAGTTTCAGTATATAAAAGCTGTAGTCAAATCATTACTTATAATAAGCTTTACAGTCTACATTTACGAAATGAAATTCCATTCATGGCAATCACCAATTTGCATGGTACCGCTGCTAACATGAAACTTAGCTTTCATGGGAATGACCATAAGTGAAAGTCTGGGGGTGTAAAGCACAGGGAAAAAAAAAACAAAAAGCAAAAACCAAACAAACACAAAACCCATAAAAACCTCAAGATACCAAACTGAAGTATGTATTGTAAGAGAAGATAAAGCTAAAATAGAGCCTATCATGTCAGCAAAGCCAGTAACAGCCCTGATGTTTAGTCAAGAAGGGAATTTTAAATCATTCACTTCAGGTTCCTGTATTTAATATAATTTGCAACCCTGAAAAGCTCAAGCAGCCTAAATATGTATAAGGACTCTGATGGCAATGGGGTTTACGTTTTACTGAAAGAGAAGAATCCCTGTCTAGCTGACAGCCCCACTGTATGCAAGGTTGGCAATATGTACTGTGCAAGTACCTTCCATTTTTATGGGCAGAGCACAAACACACGCCAAATTTATCTGTTGTGATACAAGATGCAGGTTTACGCCAGCTGTGAATGTTTTTCTTCTGCTACCAGGCCTCAGGAATAGAGGTATATCAGGATCGTAGTGATACCAAACAATATAAATATCCTTCTTCAAGACCCTGAATTAAAGGTTTATGTAATAAGTTAATATTAAGTTAATTCTAATCTCTACAGAATTTCTTATTAATATTCTCTTCCATATTCTTTCATACTTTCATTTACAGTGGGGTGCAACCAGAACCTGTGGTTTATGAGTTTATATACAATTCTGTGATGAAGGCAAAATATAAAATTGCAGGCTGTAACATTAGTTCATGTGCACATTTGAGTTCTTTTCCATCTTTTCTGGCCATTTAATAGCTTGGAGGAATACTGATTGAAATTTCCATATTATTTCAGTGCAATGATAACTTGTTTTTCTAATTCTCTATTGACAGTATATTGACAAGACAGTCTGCTACAGCACCCATGATCATAAGTACACTATAATATAATGTGTAATTGGATCTACTGTACTTAGAACCAATAGCAATTTAGTCACGGATTTGAGTTTTAATTGCTTTCTTTGAGTAATTTTCATCATATTGACAATTTGAGCTCTCTCAGCCTACTCACGTTGTTCTGTAATATAATTTTACTCTTTATTGACATAAATACCATATAACCAATTTAGCCAGCCATTAGGTATATTTAAGCCTTATTTGAATTTAATGATCTAAACCATATGCAAAATCTTGAATCAGTAACTAAATAATAAACACAGCAGACAAAATATCTTGGTATGGTGACATTTCAAGTAGTTCTTACATTTTTTAAAGCCATAAGCTATATTCATTGTCATATGAACTATGGCAGCATGGATTTCCATGATCAATTAACAGCGAAGACACAAGCCAATGTGATTAAAACTCATTTTAGGGCCTGCAGCCTTTCAGTACACAATATAGATTAGAGATGCCCACCTCACCGTGAAAAAAAGTCTTCCTTGGTTACTGTGGATGGAGACAGGACTCTGGGGACTAGATAATCTTTGGGTTTGCCCAGTACAGCTCTTATATTATTGTGCTCAGAGGAAGCTTCTATTAATAAATAATAAATATAGTAATTGATTATAGAAAGACTATAAGAGGGGGAAAAAGAAAAATAAATTCTGGGACATCTTGCAATTATCACAGGTATCATCTCTTCCAGGATGATTTAGGAGCTAGTTTTTGTCCCTATGAAGTTCTCAGTTCCTGCTAACTGTAGGAAGAACCAAATGTCCCAGTTGAAGAGTAGTCTTTGTGACTACTATTATGTTTCACTCTCTGGAGAAGATGGGTCAAGATTTTGATTGCTGATACTTGAGATATCTAAAGGTATCTCTGAGGTCACAAGCTACATCTGCTGTAATCCAGACTCTGCTGGGGACTTCACTTTCTTAGTCTGCATAGAGATACAAGACAAGCATACTTGGCAGGAAGTGAATGGACAATACATACGGGGAAATACACAGAAGAAACTGTATCAGTCAGAAAGGTTATAATGTCCTTACTTATGGATTAAAAAGGGGAATATAGTAATAATTCTGAAGCTGAAGTATTTGATTACCTCTAATAACAACAAAGTAGCTAATCTGAGAATAGAACCTGTTCACAAACCTCCTCAAAATCAGGGAGCTTTCAGATCAGGGTTTTGTTTGGGATATAGGTTTACTTATTATGAAGCAATAATTCAACTTTCTAAACAAAGAACCCATAACATTCATTGCTGCTCCACAAACAAAACACTGGCTAAACCAATCAATTCATCCTGGAAATGGAAAGCATCAAGTTAAAATAAGCACAAGGCTATAGTCTGCACTCTGAAGTCATGAGAGGGCAGTAGTCAGTGGCTGCAGGGGTGCTATCAAACTGAGGAGAAATAGCTGGGGTTTTGGGGGTTTGTTCTTATTTTAAAGTACCAAAGATCCACAGCAAAGCTTGAAGGACTTGTAAAAGATAACCCAGCTCTACTAGGCAGCATCACTGACATCCAAAGCATTCTGCCAAGGGCCCAACTTGCTCACAGAGGCCTTGGCAGACAAAACCAGAAAGCACACCAGTGAACAAAGCAGGACCATTTCTGCCCCTCTGATCTTTTGCTCTAGACCATTTTCACAGCTCTTTGGGATATCCCACCATTTCTTTTTCAAATCTCATCACCCACTTGTATGCTTTTTGGTTTTTTTAGCCATTCGGGTTATGCCAGTTTACAACACAGGGGAATCTGGTTTCTACAGTTTAGTTCTTTTAGTTCTTATGTCAACCTGAGATTCCAAAGATCACCATTAGTATGTCTTCCTGGTGTTGCAACAAACATGACCTGTAGCAAAGTAACTCCGTTGCTTTCTATTTCCTATGAAGTCTGCTAAGATACTGCATTTTAATACATTCTTCAAACATATTCCTAGAGGGCACAAAGAGATATATCTGGTAGGAATCTCAACACTTTATCCCACGAACATAGTAAGCATTAGATTTGCACACAGCTGCCATGAGAGGAAAAAATAACACATTCCTTTAAATCTTACTTTTACAAACTGACTGCCTGAGAAAACCTGCGGTTAGCATGTGGTTAACCATATCTGTTTCTGGAGTTTTTCTGCTTTATTTTTCTGGGATATTATTCAGGAGAAGCTGTTCTCTGCTTTCTATGAGTGGTACACAGAATGAAATATCAGGAATTCATAGCTGATATCATTCAGCACGTGAATATGAGACTGGAAAATAAGACTTAAGACAAATGTGTTGTGGTAGTTGAATTAATAAAGAGAAGTGTTTTTTCTGTACGTGTGTGACACCGCAATGGAGGGAGCGAGCAGGCAGGCATAAGCAGGCAATACTTCTGCAAGTAATGTAGGTTCAAGTACCATTACCTTTTCTAAAAGATATTTTCTGAGGAAAAAAAATCCCAAGGAGGCTGATGGGAGTCATTCTTCTAGCCTCAAATACTCATAAAACAGCCTAGCTGCTACTTTAATAAGTGTTTTATAAAGACATAAACATTTACAGAAATGATATCAGTATATTTATGAATCAAATTTTACCAAATTCTACCCCTCTGTACTTCATAAACATAGAAAGAACTCTGCCTAAAGAACTACTTTAAAAGACTTCATTTTTAATTACAGATGACATGGGATATTCTGAAATAGTCAGATTTTTAGGTTTTTAAAGACCTCTCTGGCTAGCGGCTGCAGTTATTAAATGAACAACTGTGATCATTGCAATTTATGTAAAATAAAGTGCGGCTCTACAGCTTCATTTATTTTCTTAAAATAACAAAAGTAATGGGAGTTTTATAGTCTAAATAGATCTCTATTTTCGCAGGTTCAGTTTTTAACCTCTTTCTATTTAAGGGAAAATAATGTTTTTCTTTGAAATAAAATTGTGTTTCAATTTCTGACATGGTCATCTATTAAGAGATTAGGAATACCTCTTACTTAAGTAGCATCTATCCATCAAAAGACAGTTACTTAAACTATGGTATATTACTACGGTATATATACACATTGGAATAGCTAGTGCAGTGCAATATGGCCACCAACTTTCAGTTGTAATACAACTATCTACCATGTCAGAAACTTGATTTGAAAGTAGACTTCCATTAGTCTGCAGAGTATCCTTCATCATTTCCTATCATTCGCCATGTCAGATTCAGATTTTCCAAGAGGATATGAGTATAGAAAACTTTAAGAAGGAAGATAAAAATACACAAGAAAATTGTTATTTTATTTATCCACTTTCTCTCAACTCTTTCCCTTTCTCTGGCTCTATTAGCAAGTTCTTTTACCACACTCATCATAACATTAATGTGTGCATATGAACCTCCTCCACAAGTATACCTGCTAAACCTTCACTGAAATATATGTCAGTATTACTGGATTTGATGCATGCACTAAACACATCAGTAGTTTAAACCTAAGTTGAAAACGTGGACAAAAAAAAACCCAAAACCATCCAATCAACATAACTTCAAAATTTACTCCTTTATTCTCCTTAAAATGCATCAAAATATAAAACTTTCCTTCTCTTTTAACTAGCTCTGACACATCCCCTGTCAGCATACACGTCTTGTCATGAAACAATCTTCTTTTTCCAGCCATGTAAAAGTCTTTGCAGCATTATCTAATCAAGATAAACACCTGCCATGAGTTAGCACCCATCAGATAACAAACTTGCAATGATGCTGCTACCATCAATTCTCATAAAATCTTGCTCTAAGGTGATTTCCAGATGCTGCCACACATCATCACAGAGTGCAATCATGCCGACTTTGAAAACTTATTTGAAACTGACGGTCCCTAACCATTATGTTCTGATGTTATTAAACACTCATTTTCTGTTATCCTCTACTCGCAATATAATTACTTTCTTTCTCAGCTTGGTACAGTTCTCTGTACACCAAAGAAATATTCTCTACAATAATTTTTTTGTAATGTTCTATAAAGAAAAACTTCTATAGAAAAAATAATAAATCCCAGATTTTTTTTTCAGATGAACCTTAATATCCCAATACTTCAAGTTTTTGCAGTTCTTTGTGCTTTCACAGAAGATCTTTTATGAGTTGCCTTACAATCAGGCAAAGTCAAGCAGATCAACAGCGCTGAGTTTCACCCAGTATGCCGAGCACTGCTGGATGACTATCAGTTCACCAAGCAGCCCTTGTAAACAGGGAGCCATCTGCCCCAGCTCTATTCCCCACCTGCATCACCCTGATTTGCCATTGTGGCTCTCTCGGTGTCTTACTTGTTTCTTCCACCTACATGAGAGAATTTCTCTGACTTTATGGATACTGCAGGATCCCATGCATGAAAAGCTGCCACAACCCTCTTCTCAGAAATGAGTAAGCAAATGGGCCTATGGTAACACCACTTAAATATTCCTGCTAAGGTATTTCTCTTACAGGCCACTTACTGTGTAGGACACTAAATATTAGACAGACATCTTCAAAGAGAAATGCAGCTCAAAAGATGACTTGGAGTCATTTAGTATGGAGTTAGAGGAGAAGAGACAGCTGTTCATACTAGATACCAGGGTGAAATACTTGTTTTATTACACCACTTCCCCAATACTGATGAACAATACCTCTGCCATCCTAAAGGTCCAGCAAGAGGAATATAATTTGCATATGATTTATACCTAAATTGAAAATCACTGCAACTCCAGCACATACACAGTTTTCTTATTCATTATAAGGTAACAAAACTTTTACTGTACAATTTAGAAACTATCCTTATTTCAGTGACAGAGGTTTGATTAGGAGATACTGCTGAAACTAAAACACATTGGTCCAACTTCTGGTCTCCAATGCAACATATTTTTATCTCTGTGAAAAAGAAAGCTTATTTAGAACAAGATACTGCAACTATTAATTGTGGGAAAAGGCTACACTCCCTTTACGTTGGGCAGTATCTCTGGACATGAAGAGAAACCTGACTTTTCTGACCACATACACTACTCAAAAAAAGTTACAAGGAGAGAATTCTAAAGTACAAATAGGTTCATTTGGCAACACAGCACTTTTCCTAACAAGAGGCATACTAAACTCAGCTATGTCAGCATGCAAATTTTAACTATTTTATTTAGATGACCCTTTAAAAAAACACCCTTTATTGACAAAACACCATTGGTATTTAATCATGTCTATAGTAGTAAATAAGACAGAACTCACTTTTAGAGTAGAGAACATTCATGGCTATTGAGAAAGAATCATGTAGTCCTACCTGTGTAACAAAATAACTTGAGAATATAACATAGGATGCTCTCATCAATACACAGTTATTGTTAGTGTAAAGAAAACACATACACCTACCATGGATCTCTTCCTCTGCTGCTTTAACCCACAGGAAAAGAAACTGTTTGAAGACTTCTCACCTATGCTTCCTAATTGAGCATAGTGAGTAAGCTTTTATTCTTAAAAGGAAGCACATGTTTTACCACCTGACCTGAGGGAAATTGCTAAACAGAATGAGAATACACATGACTGACAATTTAAGATTGCTTTACAAAGGCTGTTTAAAAGACTGTGTGGAAGATGACATGTGAGTATTATTCAGGACTTTAAACACTTAGAATTAAGAAAAAAAGAAGACCCCTAGAGCAGACAGGAAAGCCAGTGAAGCCTAATTAAACCCATTAATCACAGGTAGCCTGTCCCTGTGGAGGTCAGTGTTAGCTTTGCATTAATTTCAATAGCAATCCATGGGACCAGGTTACCTTTACCATTCTGCAGTTCAGGACCTTAGTCAAAAATTTCCCTAACTATGTGAATTAAATAACGGTTCTGAATCACTTAGTTATTCCTTATATACTACACAGATGAATTAACAGGAATCGGATAGTTTACTTAACTTGTTAAGAAGATAATGACACCTAATGAAACCTAAGTGGCCTTCACATTCTGACTACAGCCCTTGTATATTGACAGAATCCTAAGGCACCCTAAATAAGCACATACTGTTTCACAGTCCCCCAGTTGAATATGTTAATTTCTAAAGCAGGATAATTTAAACTGGGATACCTCAATAAAAAGGAAATAAAATTAAAAAAATAAAACCTTATAAAAATTATAAGCTCCCATTCACGATTACTCACAAAAATCTCTGGCTTGCTAGGAATTTCCCTTGTGTTCTCAAAGACATGGACCAGATCTGTCAATAAAACTGAAACCAAGATTCAACTTCTCTTCAGTCACCAAAAATATTCATTCTGAAAAGGTCCCATTAGGACATTGTGTCTTGACTGACTAAACCACAAATAAAAGCTCTGGACCAGAATGGTTACCTTGGTCATTGGCAGCAGGGCACAACAACAAGCCAAAAGCCATGAACTCTGTTCTCTCTACAATAAACGTAACCTTTTCCCATTTGAATTAATGGAAATTTTACGGTCACATACAGGGAAAAACTGCAATCCTGAGCAGCTAATTAGAAAGACAACACCATTATCTAACTATAGCATCAACAATAATTTGCATCCAAAGACAATGAAAAGTAAGTAACTCCTTAGCCCATATTATGGTCTAAGGAATTAAAATCTCTGTATATGTGATTATCAGTTAAAATCAAAATGACTTTATAGATAAGAATCAAGCTTTCTGAGTTTGCTGCTTCACAGGCCTCATAATCTGAATGTTCCAGCAGTCTTTAGGAGAGGACAGAGTCAGCAGGTCTCCAGCCTCATCCAATATACATTCTGGCAGGCGAAAATCAATACACGAAGATTTGTCTGCCAGCTTCTTTATCCTCATTCCCATTTGCTGCTGGCTCTGGCCACTCTCTGTGAAGTCTACAGCACCTGCTATTCTGAAAAATTTGTACTCCTCCAGTTTACAAATTACTTAAACCACCCCAGTAAAATGAAGGGAAGAAGTTCTCCTTCCTGGCCATCCCAGAACCCGGCTCTCATCTGCAAGTAGCACCTTGGCAAAAGCACTTGGAGTGGTTTTACAGCTACATCTGCTCCATCTGTTCTTACTATGCTGGCAGTGCCTGCAGCCAAAAAGACTGTGGTTCAGTGTCCAGCTTGCAATGTAACTATATGATCAGTCTGACCAGGCTTCTAATAAGTAAATACGAGAAGCTCTACATTGCAATCTTGCTATAACAATTTCTCATGTCCTTGTCTCCCCCAAGAAAATACACACATACATACTTATGTACACATATGTATAGACAGATAGAAATGTGTCTTTATATGTTCTCACCCCCACAGATTTACAAGAAGCCTACAGAAATGACCTAACACTAAGTTTACTGATGCTATGATGCAGGATATCACTTGAGATGACAACATCTTGTTTCACAACATTAATTAATAAATAGAATTCTGTTGGTGCACATTTGCTTAGGACTTTTTAATAATTTTGATAATAACAATTGGACGTTGCTTTATGGGCACCAGCCAATACAAAGGGTGCCCCTACAACAGTGTCTCATAGGAAGCTGGAGATTTTTTTCCTCAATCTTTCTCAGAGACAAAAAAATTCTGCATAGACTTTAAGGGATTTAGTTCTTTATTCTCCATCTCTGCCATAGGCTAAAGGAAAGAACTAAATGACCAGTTCTTGTTCTCCCAGGATTTTGGGGTTTGTAACTATGTCTAACCATGAGATTATGTCAGCCATTGTTTGAAAACTGTTACCATGCACAAAACCAAAGGTCAGACATAAGCCTGATCTGAAATCATCCTCTTTTACACTATAATTTTTCAAGATGCTCTCTGTGGTTTCTACTTTCTATAACCTTATCCGTACTGCCTTTTCATCTGAGTATATTCTCTTTATTTACATTGGCAACGTCAATCTAGTCTGAAATAATCCTAATTACTTCATGACATGCAGCCTCCAGCTCTAGAGGAATTAGGCATATGGAAACAAGGAGTCTGCAAGGCATCCAAAGTTGCAACTATTTTTACCTCTGGAGAGGTTTTGAAAGAGAAGTATTGCAAACTGATGGCATTTCAGTATGTTCATGCCTATGCTCAGTTCTAACCAGATTTAGCAAATACTCTTTCAGTTAGGAAACTCAGCTGAAAATCTCTCTAGCATTCTTTCAGAAAGTTGAATAATTCCATAATTCCTCTGTGTAATTCAGGTAACAAACAAATAGGTTGCAGCAGCATGAAACTGTTAAGCTTACTATCATGGCATATACAAGTAACAGTATTACATTAGACATGTTGTATTTCTGTCACTAGATTTCCTAGACATAAACTGACAATAAATTATATTTCTATTATTATTTTGGGGTGCTGTTGCAGTTTGTCTTTTCTAAAACCTAATTAAGCTTATGAATCATCCACCACTCAAAACTGTTTTATCTACCCTGAAGTTAGCCTGATTTGTTCCATGTCTAAGGTGAGTATTTTTCTCCTAATATTTCTCCTGAGAACCTTTAAGCAAGAAAGACACCATTTCTGTTATGATTGCCTCACCACGCTACTACCACCAAACACTGCTGGGTCTTGCTACACATTCTGAAAAATTGAAAAATAATAACAATAAAACCCCATTACTACTGGAGAAAATACAGGGGTTTTTCCAACTAATGTATCAGTTCTGACACTTTAGCTAGTCATAAACAACTTCAAATCATTTATATCAAATCTGAGGCAAATTAAATCAAGATCTGAAAAATAGCAAAGTGTGCTTAGTTATTAAAAAAACCCAAACAGCAAGTATTTGTGTCAGGTAGTGCTTCATGAATTGTAACTCCTTCAGGCTCTGCTTGTAACATTTTAGAAAACACATCTGAAAATGAAGAGTAGTTTGCTTTGGATTAGCAATTCATTGGCTTGAGTTTGTTCTGTATGGGTTTTTTTAAGCAGAAATCCTCCATCTGTGTGTTATTTGGGTTAAGAGAATGTATTTGTGCACTTTACTTCCTATTTCATGCGTTTGATAAGGTTGCAGCTTTACTGCTTAGAATTTCCATGATACGGAAGACACAAAGCAGAAATACAGAGAGGTGGTTTGCTGAGAGGGAAGAGGGAAGCTCGGAGCAAAAAAAAAGAAAATTATTTGAGAGTTTTTCAGAAGCACTTTTAGGAAACAGTTTGATGCTTTTTTCAAAAAGAAGCTTCTCTAGGAGGCATTCTGGAGAATGGAGACACAGTAACTACGCTGTCCTTATGAACTCCATAAATTCCAGCCCCCTGGAATGAATAAAAATACAAATGATCTCAGACACTCAAACAGACAGATCACCTGGGGTTGTTTCCCTCTGCAGTGTTATTTGGCAGGCAGCTGGGCAGTTCCCTTCCCCGCAGCTTCCTACATCTGCAGGTCTCCTGCCCTTGTACTCTGTTGGCTGCCAGGTCAGCTCTCATTCCCTCTCAGCTGACAGGCTCATTCTCCCTCTCATCTCCTTGTGCCAAGCTCGCTCTGTTTGTCGCAGAGCTGGCAGACCATTTCTTTCATTTTCAAGTCCTGTGCCCCACTTACAGGGTCTCCTTTCCTCTCATATGTGGTGTCTGTCCTTTCTGTCCACGTTTCCAGTCGTCAGTGTTCTAACAAGAGAACTGGCAGATGTACAGCAGCGATGCTAATGCATGAGACAGGGACATACTTTCCCTTGTTTTGCAGATAGTATCCCCATGCCTCAGCTCCCCAGGTGACACACTCAAGGTTATCAAATAAGAGTGCAGCAAGGAATCAAACTGAGCTTACTCCCATCCTGGAAGGCACATTTGACTGTCTGGGACATCCTTGGCATCGTTATAGTTTCCTAGGAAGCTATTTAGCACTGCCACTTTTACCTTCACTATTAACTCTTCCCCTCACAGTTGGATTAGGTCATGCCCTAAAAGTTTCACACGAGTAGCAGCAGAGACTGTATTTCTAAGAGCACTGCATAGCCTAAAAATCCATCAGCTGGATGAAGGAGAAAGTAGAGGGGATGTGGACAGGAGAATGAGTAGAAGGATAGGTTTTGATCAGATGAGTGATTAAAATAGTTTGCTAAAACATTCCTATAAGAAAACCAGGCAAAATAACTCCAAAAAGATTAAACCGTTTCATCTTCACACAAGAAAGTGCTGTGATTTTTTTTTAATCAAACCATGTTATATTTATAATTTCCAAATGCAATATTGTGCTCCCCAATCATTTCTAATTCTGTGGAATGCATAAGAGATTTCAACTGCTTTGATGCTTATAGGAACTTTTTTCTTTTTTTTTTTCCTCACAAAAACAGGCTCTGACAGCAATTGCTGTTTTTTAAAAACTGCCCTGAATTGGTTTCAATAGCTGTCTAAGCAGTGCTGGTTTTTTATAGACCAATGAAAATCCTCTGCTAGGAAAAAACAGGCTGAATTCCTTCTAATGCACTTTAAACTCCAGTCACATAGCCCCACTGGACCTCAGTTAAAGTGAAAGAAAGGGTCTAAGAGATTTCACAGCTACCCAGCACTAACTCAGTTTGTTTGCCTTGGGTAGGATACAGCTAATGCCTCAGAAGGTATATGACTGCAGCGCTTTAATTTATTCTATTTTTTGCCATGCTGTTAAGAGCACCCTGGATCACTGAAACAAAATGCATGTCAGGAATGACTACAGGTCACATAATTTCAAAGACTGGGAATGATTTTGGTAACACTTGCTGTGGCCAGACATTATTAGTTCTTCTGATGTTCATTGTAATGATGCAATAATGGAGAACTAATGCGTTATTAATGAGGTGGTAATGCTGTATATACTTCACAGAAATTCCATTATAACTGGCCAATCAATGTACCATTGTTTTAAACTGTTCATTTGTTTTTAAGATAAAATGTAACAGAAGTTATCAAATGTAGTTTTAAGTAAGGCTGAGGCCAGCTATTTTCCAATGACCTTCTAGGCTCTTTTGAAAAGCTTTGCCAACTTATTCAATTACAAAGTGAGAAGGCAGAGTGGTTTCAAAACAATTAGAAAACCTGCCAATAAATTTCATTCAACTCTTCTTACTTAAGAGCAAGGTCAGCAATAAGAGGAAAAGAGTACTTTTGAAGCCCAGTATGCCAGGCTTAAAGAGGTGTATCTCTAAACCGTAAGAACAAGCTTCAGATTAATGTGGGCACCTTGAGCCCTCCTCAAAAGGCTTGATCTTTGAAATAATTGTGCTTTTAACTGAAATGCATGTCTCCAAAGAGTCTAACATTGGGCACCCAAATTTAGTGACATTTCAATAACTGTATTATTAGTAGTATTGTTGTTACTATTATTATCATCACTACTGCTGTGGGATTTTCCTGTTAATTTTAACTAATGACTCAACTCTTCACATTAGGAAATCAGCAAAGCAGAATGTAAAGAATCACAGGATGAATATTAAGAAAATTCATGGCATTTCCTCTCCTTGGAGCATCAAAGCTTAAAAGAATGTGTTTAAAAAAGCCTCTGGCTTAGTGAATTAATTTAATATGGGGTGAGGGGAGCTTTTTATGTTAAGTATGTAATTTCCCACATACTAGCTTCCATATCAGTCTTTTTTAGACGGCTCTCTTGCTAAGTGCAGGTTGTAATTGCCTGAATCCTGCTTCTCAGATATAGTGCAACAACCCTCACTGCACTCAAAAAACTCATTAAATGTGCAAGTTTATGTCTAGTATGATAACTGTTGTCCACTATACTATTACATTTATGCTGCAAAGTACTACGCTGACTCACTTCTTGTGCTGCTCTATGCCCTTGTTCTTACCTGTGGCTGAAAGATGTAGTTACCGTTTCTCTGCTAAACCCACTTCCTTTTCTCATGTCTTTAGCCAGGGGACAGATTGATTCAGAGCACTAGGGCTGACTTCAGATGCTGTTACACAGCCATTCTATCATTTCAGGGGAACTATATTGGTTAGGGCAAATTTTTCAAACGTTTAAGTCAATAAGTCCAGACACGCCAGGCATACTTTAAGACAATTCGGTTTCCATGCAAAGAGACATTTCTGTGTCCATTCTGAGCAGAGAACAAAAATGCTTCCCAAAAGTGGGCTTTCAGAGATTTCTGTCTTCCACTTCATTCTCTTTCTGAATTACTTAGATGCTTTCGAAATGTTATTCTCATCTTATGATAAATTCTTCAGGACACCTCCATAGGAAATGTCATAGTGCCAAAATGGTCTACCTTCATTAACGTTTAACAGCTTCACCTGGTACAGCAGTGTCATTCTGAAGGTAGATGTCAGTTCAATGTCTGTCATGTGTCACATGAAAACTAATCTTGAATAATATTCAGACAGGTATTTTGAGCTTTAAAATACTAAGAAAAGAATACTGAGAGGCCATTAAACTGCTCCTAAACTGTTCAGAAGTTGAGCTTTGGTATTCTTTCAAGGGAAGCAAGAGGAAGGATTCAGTGTTCAATTTCATTTTTCAGTTTTTTTTTAATACCTGAATGAAGGTCTTTTAGCTTTGTTTTATCTCTGCTGAAGTAATGAATTTTAAAAACAACAGGTTTCAACTGCTTGAACACTTCAGGAGCAGCTCCTTCTACCAACTTCAATGAGAGATACTTTTTTTTTTAATAGTATAGTGATCTGAAGTGTCTCTCAAAAGAAAATGAGTCTTTTAAGTTACATTTTCTAACAAATCTCGCAAGTATTTTACATGACATTATGCTGCTTAAGAAATCTACTTCTAACATTTCCTATAAAGCTGTTACCTTAGCTATAGGATTTTACCGCTAGACTAAAATCCTTCCTTATTACCCTATACTAAGTCCACCCAAATAATACTTTGAAATTTCACGTCCAAAACCCATAAATCTTTCATTGAATGTAATGAGTTGTATAAAATTAAGTTCTAAACCTTACAGAAAATTCCACTGATGCATTTCTGTTACCCACTTCTGTATGTAAAGTCAGTCCAGCAAAAGAAAAAAAGTGAATTCTTACACTCACATCTTCATTGTAAAATGAGCTAATTTACTTGTTTCTTATATTCCCAAGAAATATTTGCATATTACATAGGTAGAAAAACCATTTCAAAGGAAATTACTAAGCATGGCAAAAACTTCTCTAGTGATGATTTATTATTCTGATATGCATCTGTGGGAAAAAAAAGTAATGTATATAAAACATAACATATGCAGTGCCTTTAAAATTACTTCACTTAAAAATGGTGCAAGTGAAAAATAATTTTGTTTGAGAACATGCAAGCATTTTCAGTCCTCGGGCAATGCACTTCCCTCTGTATTTGTCACAATTCAATTTACATCCACCACTACCACAATACCAGCACAGCCTCTTGTGTCAGCTGGCAATACTGTGAAAGACCCCAGCCTGACCTAACCACCACTGCAGAGTATTGCCCAGTAGGATGACTTGGTTTCCAGGGAGGGGATAAGCTCGGATGTGGACTAAAGGGCATTACAATTGTCCCTCATCCACTCCCAGTCAGAACTCTAGAGAGGGACTTGCTCCATGTTGTGGTTTAAAACCAATCCACACAGTTTGCGTGGTTTAAAACCCCACCTCAGTCTCCTGCAGTACCACACACCCCTTTTCCCCCATCTCCCCACTCCCAGAGGGATGTGGAGGAGAACCGAAGGAATGTAACTCCCACGGGTTGAGATAAAAACCAATCCAGCAATTAAGGTATAACAAAAATCACTACTGCTGCCACTAATAAAAACAATGATAGAGGAAATAAACATGGAGAGAGAGTACGATACCACCTGCTGAAACGAGCCCAACCGAGAAGAGTGCTGACTCCCCCCCTTCCGGCCAAATTCCGGTTACCTCCATGAGCATGACGTGCTATGGTATGGAATACCTCTTTAGCTAGCCTAGGTCAGCTGTCCTGTCTCTCCCTCCTCCCGGCCCCCCCTCCTCCCTGGCAGAGCATGAGCTCAGGAAAGGACTTGGACAAAACCAAACATTTGAGCAGTAACTCAAAGCATACTTGCTATCAGCAACCGTTCCCAGCCCAAAAGTCAAAACACAGCACTGCACCAGCTACCAAGAAGGGGAAAAAATGACTGCTAGTGCTGAACCCAGGACACTCCAGCTTTCCTTATGAAATTAAAATTCATCTGGATTTTTTTAAAAAAATCTTTTGGTTTTGGAATAAATACATTTGCTTTCTTTCTGGAGTAATACTGTTGTCTTACCTATTCCAATAAAAATTTCTGAGAAAAAAAGGAGTCAAAGCAGCAGATGAGAAGGATCCCAAACTGTTCTCAAAAAACCCCACATTGTACAAGATATCGTGTCAAATGTCATGTGCATTCCCAGTCTACACAATCCATTGTACACCACTCTAAGGATGTTGTTGTTTCTATAATCCAAAGTGTCTTCACTTTAATGAATGAAATCATAATGCTAATTTAAAGGGTCGCCAGTCTTTAATTTCCTTTGTGTTTTAATGGACACATAACTTCATGGGGGCCTGAACCCTTCTCTTATCTCATAAGGTACAGAAGCAGCCACAGTGCTATTACAATACTGTATTAATTTGTTTTTCCACTAAGCAAAAATCCATTGAAACCAATGGTGCAGACATCCTATAAATTCTAAACAGACTTTGCATCATAAAAATAATACATAATGAACATTTTTCCCAAGCAGTTCACAGAGCAATGCTCTAATCACATAAAGCACATGAGCAGCCATTTCGTTCTAACACTACAGAGGGTTTTAGACATGTTCTCTACTGTAAAGCAATTCTATCTCATTGTATTCTAATAATGTTAGCCATTTAGTCCCAGCCATTTTTGGTCTGCTGTAGGTTTTGTTGGAAGATGGGAATACAGGGAAAGATTTTCTGTTCTCCTCCCTTGCATAACTACTGGGAGCATAAAGAGAGAGCTGAGCAGAAAAGTGAAGAACTCAGCCACCTGCCCCTGTTGAACCACGTTGACAGTGCAGCACCCAGCATCGAGAAGCTGCCCCATTATTTCAAGGCCATTTGTACAAATAAAAGCAGCACAAGGTGACCATGACGCATGAAAACAAAATATGTAGTTAATTTGCAAATAATGGTCAAATGAATATTTAGTTATAGTGTTCAGTTTATTTCTGTTAGCACAGTCCAGCACTTCTGGAAGAGACCCACAATGCAAGTTTATTTCCAAAATATAAAGTTGGCCAGATTCCCTAAATAAACTCCTCCTTTTAAAATTGCTACAGGAACAATGGGAAACTATCAACATTCTCAACATCAGATAATTTAAAAATCATGGGGACTTCTTCAATTTCTTGTTCCTATTGGGTAAAGCTGTACCAAACCCCTGGACCTGCTTACCTACTCCAAACATTCTACAGTAGCTATGTAACTATTCCAACAATGAATGGATTATTTTTCCTCAATTTTCCTGTTTCTTTTCTGCCTCCAGATAGCTGCACTCCTGGCTTCTTCAATCACAAAGCTGAATTTTCTTTAATTCGTAGTACTTTGCATTCAAACAGTTACAAAAAGGAATACAGAATGGAAATCAGGCCCATTAAATACATACATTTTAAGCACTAAATTTGACTTTAAGGCAATCAAGGTTATGGTTTTCTTCATATATAAAACCCTACTGCATAAAAAAGTTTCCTAGGTTTCAGCAGCAACAAAATTACCACTAATTTATGAAAACCATGTTAGTGCCTGCAAACCTTTGTTGTAAATTATGCATGTGAGCACAGAAATGCTAATGAAAAGAGGATTTCATTTACAAATTATTAGTACAAATTCAGCAGTCACTATACTTATGTCTGTCTAATTTATTTTCTTGTAGAACATGATATTTTCCAGGCTTTCGCCATTTATTTCTATGCCATTGAACATCAACTTCTCAGATTTTAATGTCACATTATCTTTTTTATCCAAAGAAAAGTTAATCTTCTTTTTAGAAGGTCTCAAGTTAAATGAAGTCCTTGGGCTCAAAGTTACCTCTTTTGATTAAAACAGTGGCAGGAGGGCTGCGATAAAAATTATGCACTTTTATACAAAAGGAATTGCTGAAATTACTCTGGTTTCCTAAGACTTACACTAATGTGTTGAAGAATATACATATAAACACCTTCACCAGAGCTTATCACAGATTTTTTAACTCAGCACACAATCTTTTTCCGCTTAATACATAGGTTTTGCTAGAGATTAAACCTCCCTGGAAGAAAACCTCAGCAAGTCAGCATTCCAAAAGCATTCTACAAACCTCTAAAAGATGAGAAGAATCCAGAGTGAAAGACCTGATTATTTTTATTTCTTTTTTTTTTGGCCAAAGATCCATGCTGGCTTGAAAATCAATAATGCCTTATATGAAATAGATCCAAACAGAAATGAAACCAAGGGAGTTATAACAACATACTGTAGAAATCACTTCAAGGTTTCTTATTTAATAGAGAATATGGATCTTTTAGGTATTTGTTAGTGGCAGCAATGTTTTGTGGATTTTGTTGGATGCAGTTGAAGTAGAAACAAAACTTTCCTCTACTCATGAATATGTTTCTTTATGTTAAATCCTTTAGAATACTGGAGGTTCAGAAAGTCCCATCATCACATTCACTGCTTAGATGCATAAGGAGAATTCTCTCCTTTTGTCTGTGTTTTTTTAAAGGTTCAGTAGAAGACTTTCAGCTGAGGTTAGTCTAATTGATAAAACTATGTGCAAGCCTGGAAAGCCTGAAGAATTAGATCACTGGTTCTATATTTCTGGCCTAAGAGCCAAGCCACACAACACTCCAGATACCCACACAATCAGATTGTGAACAATCAGAAAATAGTAAAGCTCCAAGCTGTGGAAAACAGACTTCCTCTAAGCCTAGATCAGACAACGATTCTAACTGCACAATCTACCCAAATCAAATACAAATATAATGTGCAATGCACACTTGCCTTTGACAGCTTTATTTGTTCATTAAACATTTATGTTAGTTCGCTTTTAGCATCCTAGTCTCTGATATTAATCTAAACTTGGCTAGGAAATTAACAGCTTAAGTAGTCCCATATTTTAGCATATTAAACTCTCTTGGGATTTTTACTGATATGTGATAAACACTGACCTAAATTGTGCATTCCAGAATTGAATTTTAAGAGTGCTTTTGCTGACATTAATTGTTTTGGGGTTTTCATATTATTACATGGAATGGCTCCTTTCTCTAATAACTTGGTAACAGCAAATTGATTATAATCACTCAGCCTAAAATGGGATTCCTTTATAAACAAATCAAGTACATGACTATTGGGAAGGGTTTAGCTATCATATCAACATTTTAACTTGCTTGGAAACTATTTCCTACCAAACAATATATGGAAAGATTTCCAGGAAACTCATGCTATATATAGTACACTAAATAGCATTTAAAAACAATTATTCATACACTTGCAATTTCTTCTTCTAGTAGCTGAACGCATCTGCAGCAAATCTAGCTACGTAAAGGAGCAGAGATGGAGGGACAGATTAAGGGAGAAATAGAGTGAAATACTTCCTATAATTTGATTACCTGAATGATCAGAAGTTACTCTAAAACAGAACATAAACTTTAAAAAGTGTGACAATTAAACCATGTAGGTCTTTAAATTATTTGCTGTATAAAACAGTGTCAAGGAGTTATTCAAACAGACATTTTGATGATGTGCATGTAACATACATGCCTGAAAAGTACAAAAATCCAGAAGGAACTGTGTTGTGCAAAAAGGATAAGGAACGGTAGAATCCGAGATCTTCTAGCAGCCTTATTCCAAGGGCATCTTTTTATGAAGAAACTCCTCCTCCATTTAAATGACATTGTGAAGACTTTGCCAAGGTGTTTAAAACTGAATGCTATTTGATTACCACTTTTAAGATCTTTAAGTTATACGTTTACATGCAAGCACTGCATATTTAAAGAAAAGATTGGTACCAGACATGGCAGTTTCAAAGGCACATTGTGCGCAAGACCTTTTCTGAGGCACCATTTTCAAAGCGCCTTATTTTTTCATCTATTTCTTATTTTCCAATAGTCTTTCTAAATGTAGCTGCTTGTGAATTTGCTGTTTACATAGGCACCAATCACCCATATCAAACTACACAACAATGTAGTAAATACATGTCTTTAAGGGAAATGGTTCTTTTCCCAAGCAGCTCACAAGGGAAGATAAGAATAGGTGGGTGCAGCAAGAAGCCTGCCATACCTAACAAAGCCTAAACACCCCTCTGAATGGCAGATAAAACATTTATGTTCACAAACTCCAAGCTGATGGATCAGAAACTTTTCAGAGAAATACAGAGAAAACAAAACCAGGGATGCAACAAATTATCAGAAGGATGGATAATGAAAATCTGAAAGCTTGGAAGCATAAAGAATTTGCTCCCTAGGAGATCATGACACCAGACATCTGTCAGTCCTTTTTTCTTGTTAGTCCTTGTTCTTCCGGAAATCTACATCTTAATTTCAGCCAGATACACCCAATACAGTTTTTTGTTGTTCCTTCCAGACAAGAAATAAAATTCTAGTCATATCCATATGACACAATGTACCAACTCATTTGTCTTCCAGAAGAATTCATCTTCTTTGCTTCCTTGAAAATAAACTCAAGTTGTGAGGTTTCCTTAATAACATACAAAAGTTGAAAATTTGGCTGGAATGTTAATAATTTCACAAAGACTGACAGTTAGTAAGGTGCTGCCATTACTAGATGCTATTCCACCATTAACAGAAACTGGCTTTGATACAAGTACACATCACATAATAACCTCAAAGCCTCCCATTTATATTCTTTTACCTGTTCAGCTGGCTCATCAGTCACACATAGTCTATTTTCCTCTTCTGCTAACTATTTTAAACATTTTGATGCACAATTGTCTAATCATGGAGGTATAAATACTATCTAAGGGCAAAAATTTATTCCTTGATGGGCACACTCTTTAAATCAGCTATGACAGTGACAGTTGCCAGGACAAGCTGGGAAAGAGAGGAATAGTACAGGAGTAACTGATCTGATGACTCACATACTGGACATGCTGATGGTCATTCACATCATCATCATAAACCCAGTCTTGAGTTCTTAATTTAAAATATACCTTATGGAAAGCAAAAGTGGAGATTTGGGGGAATAGAGGCAATGGAAAAAATGGATGGGCAAGAGCCCTTCTTCACACACCTTCAGGTTTCCTACAATTACTTTCTAATCTGTCAGATCTTAACCATAAATAAAATGTTTAAATCAGAGACAGCAGACAGAAAGATTTCACCCCTGGTTACATCACCAAATTTTCGAAAGATCTAGTGTCTAGCATATTCACAAGTGCATCTAACACAGAACATAATCACTTCGTACTTGTGAAGTATTTATTAAATGCTCTTCTAAAGGAAAGGATCCAGAAAAGAATGAGACATTAATAGCTTTCAGGAAATGCATCCTCATGGATTGGCTTCTGGTTTGCCTGAGTTTCCAGCTAAGAGTAGCAAGTATGACCTGACTGAACTGTGCAAGACTGAACAAGCTATCATACTTGCAGCTACAAGATTGCCATAAATGGTGGTTTTCTCCTTCCCTTCTTCCCCAGCAACTGCACACCTTTGCTGGGAAGCAGCTTCAATGATAGGATGCAGATGAATCATTAGCTGTTCAGAGTGCAAATACCAGGATGGCATTTCAAAAAATTGAGGGGATTCTGAGAAAGCTTGTAAATCCTCACAGAAATATTGGTAAGTTTGTTCTTCACCTTATTCATATAAAAAAGGCATTCAGAATGACAGACCAGGCTGATGAATGAAATGTAAACATGCTAGTCAGTTATTTTGGCCCAACATTCGCTGAATTTCTTACCCTTCAGCTCTCACATGTTCATACTGCACTTCTCCAGCAGAGCTTAACTTTTTCAGCAGCAAGGCAGACAGAACAATGTTTATGATGTTACCTGATTTATCATCATAGAATTGGCTATTCAACAGATGAAGTTAATTCATTTGAGTTTCTGGTGCTGATGTGTGACTGCCAGACAAAAAAGATTTCTATAGCTTTGCAAGAGATCCTGAGGTGCTGCTGCCTTCACTCCTATCATAGAAAAGTTCTCTGGAAGTTTAGCGACTATCTGGGGCAACGTTGCAGCTGCTCCTCCTCAATTCTTCATCTATAGATGTATTTCATCAACATTAACAGCTGCAAATTGGACACAGAATAAAGGGAAAAAAGAACCTTTAGAAAAAGCCAATTTCACTTTTATCATTTTGCTAAGTCGGGTTGTGATAAAATCTCCACTGCCTATTGCAAGAATCAGAGGAAGCCGGTTTTGCTTATATAATGCAACATGGCTTTATTGGTATTACATCAGTCTTATAAAAAAAGACTTGGGTGACAGTTGCAAAGTAATGTCTGATAAAAATTTCAATATCTGTACCTACCATTCAATAAAAGCACAGGGAAAAGCTATACAGCACTCTGTATACTAATCTAACCCCCATAAAACCGTCACTGTTTTTTTCTAGTGCCAGATTTTCCATTAGGAAAGAAAAAGGCACAATACAGAAAAGTCTTCTTTGCTGACAGCCTAGGCTGGGGTGATGTCAGCTGGCAGAGAGGCTACCTAGCACGTTTGAATTAAAGAACACTTAAGAAGTGCAGACATTGAGAACTTTACAAAGGGATCCAGCAAAATACTTATCAAGTCCCCTCTGTGGATACAGCTGAATATGTATACATATAGATATTACACATTTAAATATGTATGTATAAAATTACATATATATATATATAAGCCCTGTAACTGTGACATTATTAAGAAGGAAAACTAAAAAGATTAAGATTTTTCTCCTAAGACAATTTCCTTTTCTTCTCAACACCTCAGTTTAGTGGAATGGACACAAGAAACTGACTATCAAAAGAAGCTTCACAGCCTCTCTGCTCTACAAGAAAACCTAATGAATTTGAATCTTACTTCTTACTAAAAAAAAAAAAAAAAAAAAAAAAAAAAGTTATTTCATGTTTAATTTTTGCTTTTTCATACTAAATGGATGAAAGAGCCTAGTAAAAAATTCCCTGACCTAAATTGGGAGCAATCACCATGTTTTATTAACTGAGAGGATTATCTTCTGGAGAGCAATCACAAAACTATTGAATATTTTACTTTTCTCATCTGTGATCTTTTCTTCTGTCTCATTAGAAAACAACCCAGTGAATAAATCACTCAGTGCCCAATTCTGTATATTCAGCTCCTATTAAACTCTTTGTAAGAAAACTCAACATCTCAAAGGGACAGACTTGTCATTGGCCTCATCTTCACTGCAGTCTTCAGCATCAAGATTCTTTCAATCTACCTATTAAATTTCCAGATATCTTCAGTTTGATGTGTATATGGGTTCTTTTACTGTGCTGCTACACATCACAACGATATGTGCATGATTCATATCATTAAACTAAGCTAGCTATTATCTGATATACAGGTTGATAGATATTTTCTAGAAGTCCAATTAAAACACCAGTAGGGAAAAAAAACAGAGAACAAATTTTCCTCAGGGAAAGAAGGGCAGTGGAAATTTTCATCTGAAAAAAAGTTCTGGGTTGTTCCTTTAACAGGAATACTGCACTTGCTATTAGCAGGAAAAATTCACAGAGAAAGCTATTCTATGCTCTGCTATTATTGTAGGGAAGAATTTAGCTGTTATTCTACTAATGATTATCACCAAGACAGCAGCACAAATCTTCTTGTTATTTTCTTTTTGCTCTCCCTAGTTTTTGCAGGAGTTTGATGACTGATTACTCTCCAGGGCTCTTTTTTTATAATTTGTGGTAGTGCAAGAAAGTATAGCTCCAGGAGATGTATAATCTCCTTGCCTGTACCACAGGAGTTAGGATTACACATAATCCCATTTTCTCTGATCACAGCAGGTGCCAGGAGAGGTACACAACATTTTAAACAGAAAAATATGGCTTCAGAAGACACACTCTGATAGTATCCGACAGAGGTCTGAGTGGAATGGGAAACACGGTTTGATGTCAGGGCACTGCTCTTCCTAACACCCTCTGGTTTGGAGCAGCGAAGGTCAGTCCCAAAAAACACTGGTTTTGATCAAGCTACAAATACCTTTACTGAAGTCTGCTTGTATCTTAAATAATTTACCCTGGCTCCATCCCTGTTTGCTGTCAGTAACTCTTTTTGTTCCATACCAGAGCCCTCACAAATGGCAAAGAATAATATATCATTCACTTCTGATGGTATGCCAGAAACTGACAACCAGCAACATGCAGAGGCACAAGGTCTGAAAGCATACTGCTGATTATCCCATTTCCATGTGCCATGGAGGAAACAGAGGTTGATGTCAGAGACTCCCCTCACAGCTGCCAGTATACCACATCTGAGGTACAAATATGGTTTTACTGGTTGAGCTGGAAACACTGGATTGAAAAACACAAAATACAGTCTGTCAGAGGAGGTGATTCATTATGTGGCAGGTCTGCTCATTTAGATTTTTTAATACCCTGTGAAGCAATTCCAACAGGATACTATAACACACGAATAAACCTTATTAATACTAAGATATAAAAACCGTAAAAGTGAAAAAATGTATTTCAAGCTAAGAAAAAAAACAGGAAGATTAGGTTCTGAAGATTCTATTACTTAGGATTAGTTCAGGAGCTTGTTTATTTTTGTCTCTAGCTTTCATCATGGGAACAAGTTCCATGGGAACATGAGAGAACTTGCTGTTCTGACATGCAATGAACATTGACTCTCTTTTTGGTATGAATGAGTTGCCTGTAGCTTATCTAAATAGAAACCCATGCAGAAAATATCACAAACATAATGAAAATCTGAAATACACTACTGCCTTTTCAGTATGTTACTTGGCTTTTAACAGAGCTTTTTTAAAAGAAAGCAGACATGATGCATTTTCGTTAAGTGTAAAGTTGATTTAGAGATGTAATTTGCAGACTGCTGAAGTCCATTAACCTGATGTCTAGTTAACATATGGAACTGTACCTTTGAAGTAGGATGAGCCATTAGAGAGGCTAGAAGCATTAAGCCAAAAGATCTGATTAACTATTGTGTACAACTAAACCATGCAAAAAACTCTAACTTGACCTATTAAGAATGTTGCAGATTCTGGTAATAACAAAAAATTTAGAAGAGTTTCTTTTGAAAATAACTCTTTGTTTAATACACTCACTGCAGTACCATGCAGTTGGACCCTGGTTATTCAACCTTGTTCTCTCTGCTTTCAGGAGGAGAAGCAACTGTGCAGAACCACGTTGCTTAACCTACCTTCTAGTCAAGAATGCACAGCATACTTAGACTACAGCACAAGAGAACTGAAGTGTTTTTATTGTGTTATTAGTGCCTCTACAGTTCATTTTTAATGGTTTTTAGCTTCTTTACAAATATCCTTAGCCCTGCCTTACTTTTCAGCCTTCAGAAATTTCACTTTTATTTATACTTTATTGCTGAGATGGTATTTAGCTCTGTTGTAAACACTGAATTCATGATAGAATAAAGCTGTTGGAAAAAAATAATATACAGCTGTGCAGGTACATAATTAAAGTTTCTTGACACTTGTTGACGAAAACATTTTCCTAAATTTGCTGTATCCCATGAGGATGAGGATGAACAGGTAACTGAACTCACATCTGCTAAGGAGCTCTGCCAGTCTAAGAATTCTCACACACTCAAACTATCCTTTTCCTGTCTCCCTTCCTTTTGCAAGTTCCTATTCTTAGATCAAGGTAATGTAGTTACATTTTTCTCTTTCACTTTACCTGGTTCATTTGCAGATGATTCTACTTAGTCTATAAGGCCTGACCATAAAGGGGAGAAATGAGAGAAACAGCAGAGTAAATTGAGAGGACAATAACCCACCAGCCTTCACAGTTATATACAGATGACGTAAGACTGGTATTTTCAGGTAGATTAGTATGTTTCAGAATGATTTGTAAAAATACACTATAGTGTATGTATATACATTTTTACAAAATATGTCTTAGTGAGGATTATGGATTCACCATATATTCTTACTAAAAAAAGTTTTGCAGAAAAAAAAATCATTAGTTTTTCATTAATAAAACATCATTGAGTCTTGAAGAAAAGCTGTAGAGACAGACATTAGTACAGAGGAAGTGATCAAAATAAGAAAGATATTCTGTTTCACCCAAAGAAGTCTTCATAGTCTTCATCTATGACAATGAAACAGGATCCAGTATCCTTTGAAGAGGAGATACTTTAAAGCTCAACGCTGATGCCAAAGAACTTTTACAGTAAGTGCAAAATGATAGCCTACATTTGTTTCCCAAGATCTCTTACACAGAAAATCATAGCAAGTAAATATGACAAACCACCTGTAAGATGATAGCTTACAAGATGAAAGGTTATTTCTAAATACAGTTTCCTGCCAATAGTGTCAGATTTTCTTTTATTGATCTACACAATTTGATCGTTGCTTTCAAAGTAATTGATCCAGCAGCAAGTGTCACTTAAAATGATGACAAGTGTTGACAGAGAAAGAAAAAATTAAGATGATTAAGATGAAACAGATTATTCCCTATAGCTTTTCCATTGCATTGCCTTTTGTTAATCTTGGGGTTTAATGAACTGACAGCTACTGTACTGCACATAATATCCCTCGATATCCACAGTCTTGACAAGAGGCATTTTTAACAGTATGTTGAAACCTGGCATACGTGGTGATATCATGGTTCAGCAACACATGGCACAAGAACACAAACCTGAAATTTTTCATTTAAATTTAGACAGGAAGCTCAGCAGCATATTCACCTCTAGAATGGACTTTGCCATGCTGATACTAAATAGAGCTAAGTAAGACACTGCCAAAAATGTTAATATTTTATGTTGCTTTGTAGAAATAAGAAAAATAGTTGAAAACTAAATACATTATAATTGAAAACAATATTATTTAGGTCATCTCACAGGATCATGGCCTCTGATACACACATATGTTAACTGAACAGTATTATCTACAACTAATAGACAGTATTCATCAATAGACTTCACAGCATCTGACACAGGAGGCAGCTACTATTCTTTCCAGCCTGTGACCAGGGAAGAAAGATTTATAAAGGTCTTGTGCCCAGAAGGCAGCTAAGCCCCACAGCTGCATGCTCACTCTGTCCCAGTGGGATAAGGGAAAGAATTGGAAAGGTAAAAATGAGAAAATTCATGGACTGAGATAAAGACAGCTTAACAGATAAAGCAAAAACTGCACATGTAAGCACAGCAAAATAAGAAATTCATTCAAAGTAAGAAATTCATTCACCACTTCCCATGGTCTGGAAAGGGCTCAGCCATCTCCAGGAAAACAAGCCTCCATCATATCTAGACATTACTTTGAAAGACAAACTCACTCTCCCCCCTCCTTTCTTCTTTATACCAGCTTTACATGCTGAGCATGCCACCCTATGGTCTGGGATATCCCTGGGCTCAGCTGGGGTCAGATGCTCCAGCTCTATCCCTTCCCAACTACTTGTTCACCCCCAGCCTCCTCACTAGTGGGGTGTGAGAAGCAGAAGGGGCCTTGGCTGTGTGTTAAGCACTGCTCAGCAGTGACTAAAACATCTCTATGTGATCAATAGTGTTTTAATCACAAATCCAAAACACAGCCCTACAACAGCTACTATGAAGAAATATAACTCTATCCCTTTTGAAAATATAAAAAGCAAAGCAACTTGTCCCACTTGTCCAGGAATTCAATGGGAGATGTTGTATGAAAATAACAGAAATGGCCATTTTCTGGGGTGTTTCAAAGTACCACATCCAAACTACCAAAACAAAGCAGCCTAATTTTTCTTCAGCATGGACATGACACTAAAGGTCTAGTTCATCTTGTTCTTCTCAAAAATCCATGATTTTTTCTTTTTCTCCTTATGAGGGTCTGAGATGGGTTTGAAAAGATGTGAATTACAACAACACCTCAGTCCTCAGATTACTAGAATGTACAGCTGCATAGCCACAACTGCTCAAAACACACGCAGACCAGTGCATCCATGAGAAGGTCAAATAAACAGGATTAAATGTGTGTTCGATTAAGTAAGTACAGTAACTAATGTAATTAAAAAGTAGCAAGAATATACAAATAAGAATGAAGTATAAAGAGCAGCCCAGCCAACAGTGGCAATACACCAAATAACCAGTAATGGACACAGTTCCAAACTCTGCTTATCACTAATGAAAAGTGTATGGTGCTGCAGGGGAGGGGTTGAGGAACAGACCAATTTGGAACCTGCTAGTTGGTGCTTCCTGTCTTGGTAAAGATGAATGTCTAATGAAGGCATCCAGTCTGCCACCTGATGTATGCCTTCTCCTTAGGAAAGCATACTGTGAGAACAACCTGAACTGAACTTACTATTTATTATTTGTTAATAAGTAGCACAAATTATTGCAGGTTTAAGAGAGGACACAGATATGAGATAAAATAGATCGCAAAGCAAAGGCAGTACAAGTTAACATTTGTCAAAAGTGACAGAATACTGATAGAAAATTGTAATGTAAATATGCACCTAAAGTCACTTTTCATTGTTACAAATTGTCATACTTTCCCCAGAAATATTACACAACTGCAAATAGGGAGCAGCAGATCTTTATGATGCCGGATGACAGAGCTACAGGTATTGCCCAATTAAGAATGGAAGGAAAACTCTCCATCAGGCAGTCTAGCTATTAAGATGCAGTTCACACTATGTTCATGTCTGAGAAGTTTACAGTCTGTGAAAGCGAAGGTGAAGGTCAAGGAGTAAGCCACAGAAACCCTGGCTACCTGCAGAGTCTGCAATCAAGATGTGTGGAGTTGATACATTCTCATATTACTCCCAAAATCGATGTCTTTTCTTCCCATAAATGTGGTCACTGCATTGCTGATCATCAGGGCTTTGTAGTACTGTGTTGTGAGGTGATTTATAAAACTCATGTTTTCAAGGCAGTTCATCAGGGAGTTGAAGCAGCTAAGATGTTGATAATCACTAGACCTGAAGCAGATCTGACAGGCAAAATACCAGTCCTCCTCAAAAAACTTTTTGCTCAGAGGTATCTGCTATAAACAACTTGGGCTCATCTGTAGTCAGGAGCAGTGCTGGTATCTCGTCTAGATTTCACATTCCGCTGCTAAGCCACCTTCCCATCATGCCCTTTCATCTTTCAGACAGTCTTGGGCTAGAAAAGATTCCTGCCTGCCCAATAAATTATCAACAATATTTTCCATTTTAAAGTTAGTCACAGCATGATTTGTATGAATGCTCAGCAGCATTCTTTTTCTGCTAGAAGTATTTCCTTACATAGTTCCTTGTTTTGGCACATAGATCCCCCCATTAAAATATTGGAAGTCTCAAATAATCACCTGAGCACAACTTTGTTAATTGAGTAGAGTTTTGATCTCAACGAACGAAGTAACTCAGATAACTCATACGTGACTTTTGTATTCTAGATAGCCTGCAAATTTCTCCACACAATAACAAAACTTTTGATAGTGGGAAGAAGTTACACATAACTCCAAGAGGTCTGCTTCTCCCACTTGGTGGTCACAACTTGGGTCATTAACAAAAGTGGTGCAAACAAAACTCCCAGAAAAGACCAAGCAATTGACAAAACAAAATAAATGCATTAAAGAATAAGTATGCCTGGAGTCAGAACTGAGACTGGTAGGAGCTGAGGGCAGAATTGCAGCAGCTGCCACCCACGTGGCAAGAATTCAGTGCACAGCAGGTAAGCACAAGCTTGCAGCCCACAACCAACCACATTCAACCGAACCCTGAAACATTTGTTTTCTCCCCAACTACCTTAATTTTAAGAAGGACTCAACCTTACATGCACTGAAGCTCTTCAGTAGTATTCCCATCCAAACTCCAGGTCCCCCCAGTTTCTACTCAAAACCTCTTTTTGCTAAACAATTCCACTGATTTCAGGGCAAAGAGAGAATAAACAAACCAGAAAAATCACCATGCAGAGTCCAGTTCTATACATGAAGTGAGCACTCCAGTCATAGCAATAGCATTTATATTCTGGACCTCTCATCACACAAAGGGAAAGGCAGTTTCTATTAACAGTCATTATTCTGCTTATTGGCTTACGCTCCTGATTTGAAATACTGCTTTGGATACTGGTCCAGTTTCTTGTTTCACAATCTTCATTTTAAATCAGTCTCTTCACAGAAGAGTGGGGGGGGGGGGGGGGGGAGAGGGGGTTAATACAAGAGGTTCTTTTTATTCTACACACTACTGCTCTTCTACTAGTGCTGTTACTACTAATGATCTTAAATACTTTCTACAGCATTTAATCAGGTATGGTATTTAATTGGGTAATCACCTGCTGAAGTAAAAATAATGTTTCTAAGTAGCCTATTTGCCTTCATAGCACAGAAACAAACAGCTTTGAGCAAATAGGCTGAAGTGTCCCTCCCCCTTATTTACTTAAGAATAGCACTCTGAGATAACAAGTAGGCTTGTATTGTACATGGCCTTGTAAATAAAGTATGAGGGACATCAACTAACTTTTACAACTTTTCCAGGAAAGCTGGGAAATTAATGGAAACCACCTTAGCCTTAAGATAGCTTCTCCCAAATAGCCACACTGCTATTGTTAGCCTACTTCCAGAACTCATGCTTCCTCATTTAGTTAGCTTACATACCTAAACCACAGTGCAATTTCTATATAGGACATCTTTCCTCACTATACAACACCATTAAGACCCTCCAGGATGTGTTTTACCAGACTGCTAATCCAAACTTCACACAGCACACAACCAGCAGCCTCATAGATCATACCACACCTTGAGGCATATGTTAATTGACCAATAAAACACACCTGTAGTATATTAATGTTACAATAAAACACTCTACATATTCAGTAAATTGTGTATTATCAGTTCTCCATCAATTATTTATTAAGAAGTAACATAATAAGTAATCTGCTGAGGAAGGTGCAATAATATGAAGACAAAACACTACAAAAATACATTTTACCACCTTCTCCCTACAGTTCTAGTCTTCGTAGGATACTGCATATTTATAAGTGCTTGAAGTAAGGTAGGATTGAACTCTTCAGCTCTAAATCTTCATATTCTATTCACCAAAAGACTGCTTTGTTGAAATTAACAAAAGAACATGCTTTCTTATGTGTTTGTTTGCATCAGGTTCTTTTAATCCTAACATTAGTAATTCCCTTCTCTACAGAATTGCTAGATTCATCCTTTGTGAGTACTTGTTACCTGACTCAGTATTAGCATTATCTAACAGAAATATTTCCACTAAAATGACACTGTAAAATTCTGTAGGACTAAAATATTTTCACATTTCAGCAGAAATTATTTGCAGCATATCCAACTAAAATTGGCAGGTATTTAAAATGAGGGGAGGTGGATTTCATTGTTTTTGTAATGCTGGACCTACCAGGGGCTCAGGGCTTGCTCCTTTGCCCATTTTCTTAGTCTTGGAACTTCTAAAAGTGCACTGAATGACTGACTACCACAACTCTCAGCACTCAAATGCTGCAATTCTCAAGCATTAAGTACAAGCCTATAATTTCAGTAAAGATTTCAGACATAATGTTCTCAACTCCTAAGTTACCATTGCAATCAACAATTAACATCATTTATACTTCAACTTCCAAATACCCAATGGTAAAGAATTAATAAAAAACCTAAGGTGGTATTTTAGCATTCAACATTCACTCTGTTTGCGAAGAACAGAAAGGTGCCAGATTCTCTGTTAGCATTTGTCACAGCAAAGATTTGGGATGTGAAGATTGGTATAAGGCCACAAGAAGATATGGTCACATAGCAGCATAGCATCTCCTTTGAACTAAGGGAACACCAACTAGCTGGTGTGTATTTCTGTAACACACACAAGGAAGGTAAAACAGGAACAACTCCTGACTGTTCAGGATGAGGTACCAATCATTTTAGATTGGAGATAAGGAAGAAGCTCTTTACTGTAAGAGTGGTGAGTCTCAGGAATGGGATGCCCAGGGAAGTTGTGAATGCTTCATCCCTGATGGTGTTCAAGGCAAGGCTGGACAGAGCCTTGGGTGACATGGTTTAGTGTGAGGTGTCCCTGCCCATGGCAGGGGGGTTGGAACTAGATGATCTTAAGGTCCTTTCCAACCCTAACTATTCTATGATTCTGTGATTCATTTACTGGATGAGAGAAACAATGCCATCATCCTAGACAGCATCAAAATGAGTATTATTTAAATCAAAACATAAGAGCACCTCAACTAAATTATTGTAGCACAAGAATATGTGGGAATGTGTATTTTTTGTTGTATTTTAGCAATTACTGTTCAATAAATAACAGGGCAATCATGGTATATTGTTGCTATGAACTAAGACTGTGCATGCATAACTTCACTTTGTTTTACCCTCATTTACTTTTTAATCAGATATTGCTGAGGAACAGTTTTATTTACAAACAAGGTTGGACTTGGTTTAGGTTTGGAAAAAAAAGTGCATATAATCACAGAATTTAAATGTTTTGTAGCAGAAGTGAATTACAGAAAGGATCTGTAAAACAACACAATAATGAAAACAAAGGAAATTAAATCTTTGGACAGAAAACTGAAGGGATATAAAGGTACTTTCATTAATAATGGTTTTGTTGTATCTCTGGCCTTTACCACTAAAGAGCTAAACCAACCAAAGGTCCAGGCTGGAGTGCAACTCCTGTGTTGAAATGTGGATTAGAAATCAGTACATCGACAAAAGTCAGGTGGGGGTTTTTTTTATGGCATTAAGCAGACAATTTTCTAAAGAAATCTAACAGAATCATCTCCTGTCTGATCACACTTCTCTTTCAGTGTCTTCATGATGATATATGTTATAAAAATAATTACTCCCTTTAACAAACTGCATTTTTTTCCTTTTATGGAACACAAAAAGCAGTTTTATTGCTGTTATAAATTGAGACCACAGCGGATCATAATCCAATTAGGATTTTATTAATTATAGCAAGTAGAATATGAGCAAAGACAGCGCTGGACGGCAGGGGAGTCTGCGCTCCGCCAACTGCCGTACTAAGCAATTCAAAAAGCCCACCCTTATACATCTTTTACTTCCGTATTCATGACGTAGTTGAGGTACTCTGCGCATGCTCCAGCTGTTGCAAGGGGGTCGACTTCCGCCACCTGGTGGTCAGTGAGGCTGAAGTAAGAAGTCTTCCTCCTTTATCCCATAGTTGATCCTTCATTTATATGCCCTTATATGGAGTGACTTGTCTTATTTCTGCCAGTTCCTGGAACATCTTGCAAGCCAGTTTCTGTAACACCTTGTGGTCACCTTATGTTTGCATAATAGGTGTAAGCGTTGGTGGTTTAATTGGCGTAAGCGATTGTGGCTTAATTGGTGTAAGCGATTGCAGTTATCTTATCTTGCCTAAGCTGTGTCCGTTAACTGTATGCATAAGCAATTCATATTTTCTGTTGCCTAACCTTTATATTGAGCTTAACATATATATATGTACCTAACATATATCTTAATAAACAATACCTTATTCTTTAGTTTTTTCACAATTGCTACTCAAACTTCTTCAGCAGTTTTCTATTTCAATACCTTTATTACAGCATCTCAATAGCACCTTTCAGTAGCAGCCTCAATTCTGTTTTCATCATGTAAATTGCGCAATTGTACTGTTGCACACCAGCATGGGGGAGATGACTTTTATTTACATGCATTGATACATATTTTTTTTTCTGATCAAATGCCACCAATTTACCCTTCCAATCATCCCTGTATTTGGTTCAACTTACTAAAATGTCTTTCAAAACCACCGCTTTACATAGATGATTCTGGGCCCAGAACCCCTGCTAGGCATGAAAGAAGGCTTTTCTGAGAAATGTGTTTATGCAAGCACAAGATACAGAAAATCACTTTGTTTGTTTCTCTTAGATTTGTTAGTAAATTCAGTCACAAATTTCCAGGCAGGTGAGCAGGTATCCCAAGAAAGCAGCACTACTGACACATTTTAAGCCAGTTGCTGCCAGTGTTCAAGTGCTGTTCTATTTAGGTTAAAAATACTTTGCTTATTCATATTTCTACTTAATATCAAAGTTAAATCCAGACACAGCAATGGTCACATAGAAAGCATAATAATCAATAATACATAACTCCTGAAAAAATACTGGTTCTTTCCTGAAAGGGAGTTTCACTTAAAATTCCTACTTCCTGCAGATGTATATGACTAAATCTCACATTTTACAAACAGCAGTAATTAACCCCATTTTCCCCCCAGTGTTACTATACATTACTGCCTTTACAAGATAAATGTTTCATTAAGTTGAAAATAATTACAGCCAAGCCCTACAGAAGTTACTAAAATCAAAGAGGAAGAAGAGTCAGCAAATGCATAAGTTTAAATCCTATTCAGTTGATTCTCATTATAGGAACAGTTCTTATGCCTACAGCAAATGGAGGACACATGGAAAGGAAAGAGCTAGAAGCAAGCAGAAGTTAAAGGCAAGAAAGTGCACAAAATCATCATCGTTATTGTTAAGTCAGTATGGACATACAACTGAAAACTCTCAGTACCTGTAACAGTAGGTGAAAATTGGGGTATTATACATAACTCTGCATGGAACATCTTCTACTGCCTTCCATGCACAACGCATCGCTCATGCCACTAAAGTAAGTCTTAAAAAGTATAGGAATGGCTTTTTTACAAACAGCTGAGAAGTAAAAGATTTTGTTTCCTAGTTGTTATTTAAAAGGCATCGTTAAGGAAAGTTTTTAGCTATAATTTACAAATGCTTCAGTTCTGTGTGATAGAAATTACTGTTGAAATTTTGCAGCTGCAAACATTTGCCTCAGTCATGTAGATCACTTAGACCCAAGAAACCTGAAGCGAAGAGATAAAGTTCACTCATCATCCCACTCAGCAGTCACCCTCAGCCTCTTTATATGCAACAGACTGAGGTAATTTTATCTGACAATAGAAACTGTATCATATCAAGAGGTACCAAACAAACCCATTCTTCTGGAAAAAAAGAGTTTGTAAACCATATTCTCTGTCTAAATATCAATCAGCTTGAAGTTGCATATGTAAATTAGCCACCCAGATGCTTCCAGGAAGCAGAGACATTCTAGAAGGCAACTTTATGTATAAGGGAGGAGGAGTAAGATGATCTGTAAAAACACAAAGGCATTTTAATATGGTGCCACTGAAAATGTTCAAATAAGCATGCAAAACCTTTCACAATTAGAATATTCAAGCTGGGTTTTTTGAAATGTCAGAAACAAATGTTAAATATATGAACAATATTTCAATGTAACTGCAAAAGTGGCAGTGCATTCAAAGAATGCCTCGAGAACAAGGAAACCAAATGTTCTACTTCCATCAAAACAAGACAATAACTCATTTCAAAAGTGCAATTTCAAGGAGATACAACAAGTGCTCAAAACCCAATATTATGTCTTTGTAAAATATGTGAGATTTCCCACAAAATCTAAAAATTATAATTTCCTCAATAAAGGATCAAATTACCATTCCCATACAGAGTAATACCAAACAGCTTCAATATTACATGTCAAAACAAACATACTTTGCACATTTAATCCTGTTTTATTTCCTTGTTACTTCAGGGTTTTTTTCCCCCTAATATTTAAAACACCCCTATGAAACTTGTCAGTTTTGTATTTTGCACACAAAAGTAAAACTTCAAAACAAACAGTGTCCCAGTGCTAGGGAGTTATGGCACTGCGTACTGGGACTGGCTAGGATGAAGTTGATTTTCCTTATAGCCATCCCTATAGCACTGTATTTTGGATTTCTGATTAAAACAGTGTTAATACCATGCCAGTGTTGTGGCTGTAGCTAAGCAGCACCTGCCCAGCTGGAGACCTGCATTGCCCACTCAGCCCCACTGCAACTGAATTCTGTCCAAGGCAGGAGACAGTACAGAAGGCACAGCTGACTCAACCTGATTCACAGACTAGTCCAAGCTGTGTAACATCACATGTGACATCAGACAGCATCCTGCCCAGCAATACAACTGGGGTTAGTCTTTGCAAAGCAGAGGTGGCTCAGAGACTGGCTGGGCAGTGGTCTGCTTCTGAGAGCTGGGGAAACTATTGCCTTCGTATTGCTCAGATGGTTTTTTAATCTTTCCTTCACTTATTAAATGGTCTTTATCTCAACCTCAAGTTTTTCTCACTTCTACTCTTCTGATTCTCTCACTCATCAGCTGAGGAGGAGAATCAGCAAGCACTGATGGGTGACCAGCCTGGATCACTCAACCATCCACTGCTACAAGATTGCTATTATATGTGTATTTTACAGGGGTAAAAGAAAAATGGATTAAAAGAAGGAACTGATCTAGGAAATACTAACTTATTTGAGTATCTGAAGAGATGGCACAGGGACATTCAGGTTAGTATTTCAGCAAAACTTACTATCACACTAAAATAATTAATAATAGTTTTCAATTGCAATGATATTAATTATATTACTTGATAATATTTGAACAATATTATCTAGTGGGTCATGTTAAAGAGGTTTTTGTGAGAGAAATAATCTTGTGGACAGGTTATGGCGACTAATTTAATTCTGAAAGTCACCTGAAAGGGAAAACTATTTCCTTATATCTTCATGATTTGCTATTCTTCTATTACTTTAATTTGAACTGGAAAAAAAATAGTTTTTCATTACTTTTGCAGCATTTGAGTAATGAAGGATTATAAGGATATGGGACATGCAACCTAGAATTGTCTGCTTTGTGACACTTCAGTCCTTCCTAGGGAAAAAAAGAAAAGAATCCTTTTAAGTGTGAAATAATTTGTAGAAAACTTACCCATTGAAGCATTTATTTTGACCTTAATGGTTTTAGCTTCATCCTATCAATACAGCAAGAATAGCCATTTGAACTGAAAACAAATAATAACCAGAATAGGAAGATTTGGGTTTCCAGATCCACAAATCTATTAGCGCTATCAAACTTGGAAAAATCACTCTGAAACTTATTTTACAGGTAAATTAAGTATGCTGCCTTATTTTTAGAAGTCACTCATGTTGTTTGGATCAAATATTTCCTTCACTGACAGTGCCTCTCCCCCCCACCACAACCATTTTTTTGTCTTAGAATGGGGGATTTTGGAACATTAGCAATAAGAAGTCCAGCATAGTCCAGACAGATAAAACGTGGAACAAGACAGTGATTTCCTCTGATTTGGCATTAAGTGAAGTGTGCCAAATTAAATTCTGCATTACCATAAAAGCAACACCTTTCCTCACGACAGACTTAAACAAAGTATTTGCTTCATTGGCAATTTCTTTTCAAAACGTGTTTTAGGAGAGCAAATTTTAATAGGATAAAACAATACAAAGACAACATCTAAAAAAAAAGCGCAATGAAACTGTAGGAAAAAACTCTACATGACACAAAACTATTTGATTTATAACAATTATATATTTATTATTTTGGTGGGACTTATAAAGAAACAAGTTATGAATTCATAACTGAATGATTACTTCCACATAAAACAGGCACAGGAAGCTGGAAAAGCACTAAATCTTTTTTACATTCTACCCGAGTCAGTATTCCTGCTCTTCAAATATTTCAAGAGCATTTCAATGGTAATGAATGTATGTACATATAAACACGGCTGAACACAAAAAATAGCCATGAGCAATGCTAAAAGTCCTAGGAAAAACTGAATAGCCATATCAATTCAAATTCATCAGCAAACCTATTCCTATCAAAAACTTTTGAAATATTGATTATTTTTGTTTGTTTGTTTCATACGCCAAAAATGGAGCTCTTTTCTCTTGACAACTGACCAAACTTTTATGCTGAGTTGCTATGCTTTGCAGTTAAAGAGTAGTGCCTCTAGCAAGATTCCTTCAAACAGCAGCAAACTGTTCGAACGTTACCTGAATAAGTTAGTATCCCAGTGTGAAAGATGACAAGGAGTCCACATTTGACAAAGCTGTGTATACATACATACATATAAGTATAAATTGCATATATAAATCTAAATTAACACTGGGAACAGTGGCCATGAATTCAATCATCTAACTGTTAGCATCTAGAAGTTAATATTTGTTCTGAATGAGTCACAGTATTGGTAACCGTGGAGAGAGAAATGCACCTTCTTGCAATAGATACCTAAGGTAAAATGAATGTCCTACAGGAGGCAGATATATGTCACATTTTATCATGATCCTTGAGATAGGTAAGAACATTAAGCTAAAATGGAAGACAAAGCTGCTACGTCAAATGGCACTTCAACACTAACATGTATCTTTCCATTAAACTCCCAGATTAACATGCATTTTTTACTAAACTTCAGTGTAATACTTGGCAACTTTATTATTATACAATGACAAATCAGTTATTTTAGGGTTTGCTGCCAAGTCTACTTCACATCAAGTAACAGATCATAGAACGTGTTATTAGGACTGGTAAGACTCTGCTGTGATCCTGCCAGTTGTAACATTAGCAGAACACTTCTATGCAGCTCATGGTCTCAGTAGGAGTTAAGAATGACAAATTAAATATCATACTTTATAAAGGCAAAGGTTGTATTCATATTTGTAGCAAGTATGAAACATATTACTACATCATTACTACTACAGTTAAAAAAGCACACTGATAATAAGTTACTAATTTTTCTGGAGAAAAAAAAATAGGAAGAGAACAGCTCAGCTGTTAAACCAACCAAATAAGAGTGTGTGAAAAAGAAATACAAATTGAATGCATGTAAAATGATTATGATACAGTCATAACTCTGACTTTCCCAGCACCTGAACCCTGAGGATGCTATGTATATGACAGCCCAGGCAGCCAGGCACAGAGCCATTGAAGATCTGGGACACAGCGAAGGAAAGAGGCAGAGTAGACGATGGCAGCACTTTGACTTTATAGTACAAGCACAGCCCTCGGAATGCAGTGAACTATTCATCCATGTCAATGGAACAAACGAAAATGCTGAGTTTCAAAGGCACATCTGGCCTGAATCAAATCATAAGTGCAACAAGCCATACAAAATTACAGAGAAAACAACCAGGTTTTGAGATGTCTCCACAAAAGATCAAACTGCCAGAAGACAGTGCTGTTACACATTTTTGGTGGCTCCATTAAGTTATATTTACATCTACAGATCACAATATATTGCTTGATATTTTTTTCTTGGCTGGAAATGTTATGCCAAGTAAATATTGCTATGAATGATAATCTGTTCCAGTCTCAAAGTTTCAAAAAATCTTGTTAAACAATTTTCCCATTCAATTCCCTTGACTGGATGCTATAGCACCCTAACAACATATACATGGTCCTGTGCCAAGATAGGACTTCTGTCCATGCTTGAACTGTCTGGTCTAGCCATCAAGACGTGGAATCAAATTCCAATTTTCTTCTATTAATGTCTAAGGGAAAAAAAATAAAGCTAACATTGCCAATACTAAACCAGCATAACAGAGTACAAAAGGCACATCTTCCTGTGCTGGCATGGTGACGCACTACTTCAGAAACAAAATGAAATACACAGGCTGTGGAACAATTACCTTACTGCCACATGAGGAAGAACCCAGAAGTGTAATAACTAACCACACTCTAGGCTTGTTCATACTTTTTTTCAGGTGAGCAAATGGAAAGACTGAGATTTTCTCACTGCATTCATATATTGGTATAAAATACATAACTAAGACAGATTTTGAGGACTTCAACTTAGCTTCTCTCCAGTTATAACCCAGCATACCCTTAAACCTAAGACAACTTCTTCAGAGTTCTGCCAACAAATCAGCTCCCGGCAAGCAGCAAGAACCTGCATTCCCAGCTCAGTGAGCTGTCAGTGAGAAATGGATGTTATTAGATGCCTCTGTTATTACAGATTACACAAGTGGCACAGAAAATGACATCCAATTCACATTGCTCCTCAACTCTGATATGCCCCTCCATACACTTCTTGTGAACATGTAGAGATAAAAACTCAGCTGACATGGAAGACAAAACCTAGGATTATAAGTGACTCGTATTACTAAAACCTAAGCAAAAGGTGAGACAAGAAACTTGTTTTACAAGACTTCAATTAGCAAACAAAGTGCATAAGATTGACAATCCCTGTACACTGGTCATCAAATTTCATGAAAATACATTGTTACAGAAGATAAAACCTGGAACTTTTGAGCCTTCTGGCCAATGCCCTTTTCCCACCTTATTTGTCTGCATCATCATTCTTAAGAAACCACATAAAAAAGAGGAAAAAAGCAATGCAAACCCTACCTAGAACACTTACCAACTTTTTTCTGTGTTGGTTTATCAGAATTAACACATGGGATCCATTGCCACAGTGTATCTAGGCCATAAGTTAAGTGGAATTTTAAGAACTGCATTTATACCAAGGGCAAATGTAACACTGAAGGTTAAAAAGAACAATCCCAGGAAAACTTTCTTTGGGGACTTCTAAATTCAAAACTAGAACTCCTGCTGATCATTCTCAAGAACTTCCACCCAGGTGTTAACCTGCATGCCATTTCCCAAGGTAGGAGCTAAATTCAGCTGTCACAGAGGAGAGAAGGGAAACTTTCTTTTCAGACATAATACCTGATACATAACTTCAGCATTTCCTTCATCTTGAACTGAAACAGATGAATCTGATTATGACAAAGCAAGCTCCCCTGAATGGACTACAAAATTAATAATCTCCGTCTTCTAAAAAAGAGGGGTTTAATGGGATTATGATTACTGCATGTAAATATTTATCAGAAAAGAAGCAGATGCTGCTATCAAAGAAGAATCATTTGCCAGTTTCACATGACATCAATCAGAACACTTTTTAATATATGCCAAAAGCAAACAAGGCTCAGACATTAAAAACTGATACCACAGTAATATACCGTGACTGTGTAAAAGATGAGAAAATATGAGGCAAAGGTTCAATACTGGCCTTTCCTACTCATAAAGGAGTAAAAATGCAGAATTAATCAATATTCTTTCCTGTATGAGTATAGTAATGCCTGGTGCACACCCGGGAAGGAAGGAGAGGGACTTTTGTCTTTTTTGTGTCTCCATCCCAGACAGCTTATTTTACAGTTTGACACAACTTTGAGTGCCTTGATATTAAAAGAAGAAAACAGATATCAAGAATTATGTAGGCAAAATAAAAATCTAATGTAAAAGGAAATGAAATCAGTAACTAAATATGCCTGGGGAAGTAACTGAATTAACATATATATACGAAGAAATCAAATCATGGGGAACAGTGTTTGTGCTTGCTATAGGAACCTTTCAACCTATTATAAATATGGTTATGCTTTATTAGGTTTGAAAACATGCCTACAAGAAAAAGATACCAAAAGTAGCAGTTATTACCCATAATAAATTATTTTACATGCTAAAACCCTGTAGCACCAATACAAAATTATGGTATCAGAAATTTTTGAGCAATGGTTTGGAAACAGAAGGTGAAGAGTTATAAGATTTCACAACAAGGAAGTTGTGAATGCTCTATGCTTGCAGGTGTTCAAGTCCAGGATGGACAGAACCTTGGGTGATATGGTTTAGTGTGAGGCGTCCCTGCCCATGGTAGGGGTTTGGAACTACATGATCTTAAGGCCCTTTCCAGTCCTAACTATTCTATGATTCTAGGATTCTATATGGTAATAATCAGAAAACACTGAAAGGGGCATAAGGTGTACAATAAAAATAAATAAGAAATGCATATGTGTTGGAAGAAACAAAAAAAAAGAGAAAACAGAAGGGAATATTTTAGAAATACATTGTGGAATGAGAATAAACGGAAAGCATTTTATCTTTTGCAAATTGAATAAAATTCTTTCTCTGAAAGACCACTATTAAAACAACGGCATTGCTAGACAGAGATCACCACCTTTGTGCAGCTTGGCTTTAAAGTCTGTTGTTCGGCTGCTGTGACAACAGTGACTTTCTAGACAAAGCTACTTTACTGGAGCTTATACATAAGCATTAAGAGTAGATGCACAACATATATGTGTGGTCACCTAGAAAATGGGTTAAATTTTTTTTACTTAACTTACACATATGAAAAAATGAGACTAAAACAGTAAACCCCAATAAAAATTGTTTTAAATGAAGCCAGAACTTATTAATTAAATTAGTGGAATTATTAATATTTGTTATTAGTAACAGACGCAATGAACTGGCAACAGATGGTACGATATGGTGAAAAAGAGATTAATTTCATACACTCTTTTTTGGCAGTCCTTCTGCCCAACCAGACCATCTGTGACACATTAGAAACGTTAGAAGCTGTACTACAGATATTGCAAGGATGATGCAAATTATTTGACTACTGCTTTTCCAGTCCAAATTCCATTCATTCTTCAAACTAAAATAGTTTTAATCATATATACATTCTGATCCACGCTCCGCCGCTGTTCCCATAGCATACTGCATAGATTCGGCATCATTTCCACAGAACAATTTCACAGACTGCAGAGCTGCATGCTCAAGTATGTGACTAAGCTAAAGTTCTTACTTGCAGCACATTCTCCACTGGTAACAACAGGAGTTTAAATCTGCACGTTGTGAATCACCCTTATTTTATTTCTCAATTTATTTCCAAATGAAGATTTCTAATCTTTTTACAGCAAACTGATAGGGAGAGATTAATGTTATCCTCCCCGATGCACTCACAATTTTGTTTCATGACAGCATTTAACATTTGGATGTTTTGTTTTGCTTTCCTTCTGCTCTGGATTTTTTTCTATCACATTTGTATAATGTATTACGTAAGAACAGCCATTCCATCCAGCCCTTATGTCTCCATAACTCCTGAACTTTGCTACAAATATGTATACATTATACACACAAAAATGAAATTTTGCTTATCTTAATAGACTTTTATGTTAGAAATCTAAATTTAATGGACAAACACACATGTATAATAAGATTGGGAATAAAGAAATATGGTCTGAAATCTAAGAGATTTCAATAGATCAAATCTATTGCTACACTGTGATCATTTTAGGGAAAATTTTAATTGACTAGCAAAAAAAAAACAACTAATGACATCTGTTTCCAGTTAAATAGTCTGCTTTTTTTAGCGCAAGTCTGTATTTTAAATTGTCCTACATATTTCGTCCTAGATAACTTAAAATATCCAAATCCATCTGCTATGGGCATCAGATGACTTAAAATTGCAACTTGTAAAAATAAGGACTGAGGAGCTGGATTTCAATGACCCGAAATGTGTGAGTCACAAATACATACTATATAAGGACTCTGCTGCCTCTCATCACTGCTCTTTGCATTTAGGAGGAAATGAATGAATGGACTAACACAGCAAGGTTTGTGATCATTTTGTGACTCTGGAATTTACTGCTTCATTTATCATATGATGTTTAGAGGTACATTCACAGAAATAAAGAGATATCATACAAGCATCATGCTAACTGCTCTGCCTTAGTCTTTCTAAACAACAGATGAAGTAAGCCTTATGCTACTTCTTACACCTTTGATCCTTAAGTCTCTTCTCTTTACACCATATTTCTCCTCTATGGTTTTCTACTCCTCCCTCTTTTCAGTCTAATTTTAATGGCTTAGCAAGCCAGCTCTCACCAGACCTCTGTGAATTCCTAGAAAGACAGTATGTGTTATTACTTTAAACAAGTTTGCTCTGCGACATATTTCCCAGGCTTCTGTAAGCTTGAAAATATGGTGTGCTCCACCATCACAGCAGTGATGAAGGATATGGGTGAAGGAGAAACTACTTTCATCTGCTTTGTTCTTTTCCCTCTTGCTTCATGTACATTTAGCTTCACAGTAAAAGGTTTCAAATTAAACAAAGAAACTCCAGTCTTTCTCTTATCTCTCCATTGGAAGAGCAAATTCTACTACCATCAATACTGTCAAAAGAGGACAAAGGAAAAGAACTGAGGAGTGGTTTGTACTCAGTCCATATAAAAGCCTGCTGTGATTGAAGAAAGAGAGATGCTATTAAAGTGCAAATTTAATACAATAGTTCTAAATTTTTAGCTGGTGTGGTCTTATGTACCTTTAATAAAATATGAAAATATTTTATTGCTATTTTTTGCCATGAAACTGCTCTGGTTAAAATACTTGTTTAATTAAATATCAGAACATCTAGTTTGTCTATGGTATTAGAACTGACAGATTTATCACAGTTTTTTTATTCTGACTTCGGGAGTGTAGATGCTCAGTTTATAAGCAAGCACATGTAACTACAGTGGTCTATCTGTTTTCTTATTTTTAGTGTGAGAGAAAAATCAGAAGGTACCAGAGATCCACAAAAACAATTGGAAGAATTGGGTTTCTGGATCTCTTACATTGGAAGAAACTAAGATTTTAATTTTCCTTACTACTTCTTGCTAATCAAGAAGCCAACATAAAAATCAAAGAATTTACCAAGGCTTGATTCAAAACACACTGGACAGTGAGTTCTTCATTTAGAACAGCTACATGCCTAAGTTAACCCAGGAGATAGACCAAGTTCTTTTCCACTGACATATGTATGAGTTCTCAGGTAAATGCTGTCTGTCCTTTCCCAAACGGAAGCCCCCAGAAGCACTGATGATGATGGGACAGCTGCTCTGGCAGTAGATCAGACCTGACTAGGTTAAACAGACCCTTCATCACCACAAGATACACTTAAAATATCTTTAAGAACTGCAGCTAATTATACCTGTTCTGCTCTTAGCTGTATGTCAGGCATGCAGAGCCTGGGTAGAGACTCACTACAGATATCTGTAAAATACTTACAAAACCAAGTAATTTGAGTCTGTGGCTTCCTCACAATTACGGGTATTTTTCACCAAAAAAAAGAGACAAAAAACAAACAAAAAAACCCCAAAACCAAAAAAAACAAACTCACACAAAAAAATAACCAATCAACCAACCAAAAAAACCAATTCAATTCACTAACAATGATGCATAAGTCCTGACTTGAACAATTATGTTCGCTCATGAAGAATAAACTGCAAATCATCATTGAAAATGCTGTCGTTATTCCAAACACGCGTGGATCTGACATCTCAAGCTAGAATAACTGAGAAAACAGAAACCAGGAAGAATGTGCCGTGATGTATGAACAGTCTGTGCTCCTTCAAAGACGATTCATTTTTTTTATGAAGTTTAAAAGTTCAGTACAAAGACAGGATTAAAGTATTTCCCAGTACTTCCTAACTCTCAGAAATATGATCTATCTTCCTGCTCTTTTTCACTATTTTAAGAATGTTATTGTACTGCAGAAGATTGAGAATAGCATTTGATAACTATTACTGCACTCAAAACATCATGTATGAGCATTTAGCATTCTTTGTACAATTCAGCAGCCTGATCCTCCTTTTCTTTTCAAAGTATTTCCCAGAAGAAGGAAGTTTTTCTAGATTTTCCACACGTTCGTATGGTACATATAAGTAACTCAATGGTGAAGTTTAATATGAGAATTGTGGCCACAGAGAACAATTCTGCTATGGAAGTGAATCATTTTTTCCCTCTCTTTAAGAGATCCAAACCGAAATCTCATACAATGGAACTTTAGGGCCAAAATTTTCTTTTGACCTAAATATATATAAATATGTATATATATAAAGAAAATATGTTTTTCTTCTTTTTATTAAGCTTTAAAACAAATACTATTCTGTAGGTTAAAACACTAATTGCAAAACACTTCAAAATGAAACTGTAGCAATACCAAGCCAAAAGCAGAATTCTCTTACAGTACGTTTTCAATTTCCTTCTTCATTTTGGACTGAAACCATCTCTTGGATTCATTTTGAAATCAAAAATTCCTTTGATTCCCTTGAAGATTCCTTCTGGTTGCAAATAACTATTCAAGCAAAATATATGCCCAAGCTATGCAGGGTATACACTTGCAGATCGCATTTTACAATGAAATCAGTTCTTTGTTCAGGAAACATAATGGCTTTCAGCTGTTTCTGTACAGTCACCTTATTCTGAACTACTCAAGAGCCCACTAATTCCTGAAAGACAAAATGATGTCATCTATCAACTATATCCACCTTCTTCCACTCTTCCTCCATGTGTTCCTTCCTCCATATATTCTTTGTATGTATTCTTGCTTTGAAACATCTCTGATTCACACTCTGATGTCTCCTTGACCTTCACTCTATCTTGTCATTTCTTGTTTTCTCAATATTGTTTCTCAGGCAATCTCATCTCTACATCCTATGCTACGCAGCGCCAGGATATAAAAATGCTAGCAGGATTCGAATGTATGAATCAAAAAAAGAATGCCTTACCATCCTTCCTGGGAAACAAGAGCATTTGTTAGCCTTCATTACGATCAAGGGTTGGTCAGTTTGGCACCAGAATTATGTGAGATGGTCATCCTTTAATGACTAAAAATGATGGAATATGTAACAAGTCAGGAATGGGTCCCAGACAGGTACATATTTCACAAACAGACATGAAGACAATTTGCCTTCCAAGGGCAGAGAAGAAATAAGTCATATTAGTTACTAGGTTCTTGGTTGCTAGTTACAGCCCAAATACTTCAGAGCTGGAGTAAACCAACAATGTTTCATTAGCATAAAAATAGTTAGCTTAGAAACAGCTAGAGATTTGCTCATTTTTTCAATAAGCTTCATTTCTGAAGTCCTGACTCTGAACTGGCTGAAAGACTGTCATGCAAGCAAGAAGCACATATGTTAATTCTCAAAATTAAAGAAATGAAGTAATGAATATGCAGCAACAAAAATGTACTCAGTCAGAATCTCAAGTTTCTTATCAGATATCACAGGCTCAAGTGTGAAGTTTGGGAGAAGTTTTAACTTAGCTGGGTCCCTCCACAGTACAAAATGGCCAGACCAAACCTGACTTACCTTGTCCTTTAACATTCCTGTACACTGGAAATAACTATGATTTTTCACAGTGCTTTCCTATTTCTTGTGTAACATTGTTGTCTCTTTGTTTATATCCCCAAATGTCTGTTATCTCAGTAATTCTAGAATTAAAGAAAAATCCTACCTGTCTGTAAGTTTTTTCACTAATTTCCAAATGTGATTAGTTAATAAAAAATGCATTAAGTTGGCCACTAAGCTAGTAACAGGCCACTGTGTCAACTAGCCACAATATAATCTTTTTGTGATTTGTCAATTTAATCCCTATATCAAAACATATTTTCATTATCATATCCAGTTTCTGTTCCCTATCGATCCAACAGTCGTTGAGGAAACTGAGTCTAACCTAAATGAGTAATTGAATTTGACACTGCTGTCCCAATCCATTATACTGACACTAGTATTTTAGGCAAGAGCCATTTGTATGTGACCTAATCAGACTTCTCTAAAAAGTTAAACTAAATTTTACCCATACAGATGATCCTATGTAGAGTTTGTCATGTCCTATTACTGGGAAACTAAGTATTTTGGTTCTTATTTTGTAACTATGATTCTTGTGCTGATTAATAAGGAATTCATAGTTCAGAAACATGCAACAGCAAAAATAACTACCAATCAGTATTCTTTTTATCAAAGAGGAATATTAGAGGTACTAAGTGGTGCTGTAGAATGTTATTCTTAATGCAAAGCTGACAATTTTGGAGCATTGCTATGAGAAGTTTATTTAATGTCTTATTTTAATGGTGATAAAAGGGCCTGCCAGAGGTCACCATCTCCTGTGAACCTTTCCTAATGTACTGTCTTTTTTCCTCCCTGCAAGGTCAGTACTGGACTTACTGCTCAAGGTGACACAAAATGATACATGAGCTTGAGAGTGAGAGTAGTGATTGTGCTCTGTGAAAGCTATCTATAAACCACTGTCCTTGGTGGACAGGGAGTTTATAGAGCATTTAGTAACTGTAGGCTGTGCAGGCTCTCTAGCTGATTAAGGATTTGGGTTTTGAGATGTTCGGTAGCTTTTCATGGAGAATATTTGTTCAGTAAACTCAAACACTCCCCTGTTACGTTTTCCTCCTATTCTTAACAGAAAGTTCATTACCATACATTCTGCATACAATTCTTCCCATATGCTAGCATACACTCTTCACCTCACTTCAAATTTCACACTTCCTTTCAATTCTTTCTTTATCACTCTAATTCCACTCTAATTTTTACAGGAATGGTTATGGACATGGATATTCATTTTTCTTAATTCGAAGAAAAAAGCAAACCTCTAAGTTCCAAAACCATGTATGGATTTTATACCTATGGTTCTTCCATCTTTGATTAAAAAATCCTTACAGCAATGATTAATTAAGACAAAAAAAGGATTTCTTGTTCAAAGGAAATCAAAAGAATTTCAAAAGAATGAAATAACCCAAGTTCAGAGCTCTGCTGTACAACCCTGCTCGACAGTGACATGAGCATGCTGTAGGACAGAAAGTCAGGGATTCTGTTTCTAACATTGACAAGCGGCATAATTTCTTTGAAACAAGAAGGCAAAACTATGTATTACCTACATCTACAAAGAAACATTGGCTTAGTAGGATCTTTGCTGTTTATCTGAGCATTTAAGAGAAGAGAGGCAACACTCCTTCAACCTTTCCAAATATACGCTGTTCTCCCTCATCAAACACTTGACAAAATTGGAACTCTGTCTTCTACTATAAATGTCTTCCACTGGAAAGCTACTTTTTCTAAATGTGTTCAAAATAGACCATTTGCCAAAGGTAAACCTGTACTAAGCATCAAGATTTTATTCCCAATACAATTTATTTTACTCTTTCATTCTCAACAAGCATAAAATGAGATATTTATACCCCCACCCCCAAGGAAAAAGTTACCGCAGTTAAGATCACAGAACAAACTTGTTCATATCCTGAACTCAGACTAGACACATCCTCCACTGACTTCTAGTATGAAGAAACAATGTTTGAAAGAGCATCCCTCTTCTGTAAAAGACCCGAGCCACAGACTTACCAGATTAGCATCCATCATCCTTAATGCTGTACACCAGGGAGAGTCAAGATTGTTGTAAAAATTCTCAATCCCAAACATGTTTAATAAAGCTAAAGATCGTAAATCTCTCCCTCAGCTTTTTTATAGATATGTTTAGTGATGATAAGAGAGCTATTAACCCAGTTGTTTAAATTTATTCAATTAAATTATTAATCAAAACAACACACAGTAGGTAGCATGTCATAGTTTGATTTTGTTTTGGGGTTTCATATTTATTTTCCTCTCTTCATACACCTCTAAACTATAAATGTAAAGTATTTGGAATTATCAGAAACAGTTAAGGAGATACAAAGCATCAGGAATATTTAAGGAATTGTAACAGTGTGTGTTGAGGCATTTTTAGTTTTTAGACTGAAACTGGTTTTCCACGTCAAAAAGAAATATTTTGGCAATTATAACTACTTTAAGATCCTCCTGTTTTCAAAATCATTATAAAATCAATAAGTCAGAACACACACATTCAAGAAACTGTCCTTGTGCTGTGTCTTTCCTGTATCCCTGCTGCAAGTGAGCCCTTTTTGCTTATTTCTCTTGGTTTTCATCTACAATGTGAGATCTGTGGGCAACAATTAGGTAGTTGTGGGCTTTTTGCAGACACTGAAAATGGAAATAATAAATTATAATAACAAATACATTTAAAAATGGCAATTCATAGAGCTTCAAAGTCAGTCAGGATGAGTTTTTTATTCTAAAGTACAGGACAGAAAACAATGTATGAAAAAGTGTATAGTCTGTTTGGTATACCTTCTTGCTCTTGTACTGCAAGAGTCCATGTGGCTTACTGCATTTTACATAAGGTTTTCTATTGCCAGCATTATAGAAAAATCTGTGCTAATTATGTGGGTACTATTACATGTGTGATGATACTTAAATTCTCATTGTTTTGAAATACGTTCTACTTCTATATGGCCACCTTAAGAGTTGCATATAACCACACAGAAGAAAAGCAGCACTTTCTTCATCTGTTTTTAGAAAATAATCATAAATCTGAGCTATCTCTTTTAATTGGATAGTGGTTTTATGGAGTTAAGTCTTAGACCACGCCACAACATTCCTGAACTGGGCCATAATAACTGCAAGGATCTGAGCATTCTAGTTTAGAACTCCAGCAAAATGGGAAAAGATGGATATTGACAAATAAATATAAATTGGACATCATGCTCCATTAACATTTCTTAGCTGTTTGATAGAAATTACCAGGAGCATGTATTGCAGAATAATGAACCTAAACATCTTTAGGCACCTTTCCTCCTCTTTCTTGTTTGACACAAATTGACTTATCCTCTTGGTACATAAAAGGACTATTATTTGTTGAACAAAAACCCTGCTTGTGTATTTTACGCTGCTGCTTTTATTGATATCAAGTTTAAAGGCTAGGGCTGTTTTGCTGAAGTTAGGGTGAAAGTTATCCTAATCTTCTTTAGGAAGCACAAAAGAAATGAAGTTACTATCAGTATTTGAGCCGTATTCAGACATTTATTTGATTCACACAAGGTAGTCTTTCCTTGTGATGGATGAATTCAAGCTTTAAACTTTCTATTATTCTGAGATGGCCCTTTGTGTTGTGCAGCAGGCTGCACTTACAGCATCTATTACCAGAACATGCCTTAAACAAAACATATCTGTCAAGAAAAAAGTGACAGACCTACACTAAAGGATTCCCAGGTTGAGTGTACAAGAGAGTCATCAGTATTCTAGCACTATTTGTTAGGTTCTTTGCAATATTTTTCCCTTCTTAAATATCTGTTTTTCATAAAACAGGCCGACTTTGTATTTAAAGAGCATGCATATATTGCTTTGTAACCATATTCTTCTGATCTCCCAATTATTTACAAGTGGTAGTTAATTTATATGATAACTTTAAGCTATTCTTATTTTCTAAACCTTTTCTTACATTGCACTGACATGACAGCAATGCAGAGACTAAAGAAAATGGAGTAAGTTTTCTGTTGTACCTTTGCCAGTTGTGGTCTACAAAGACATTAACTGGTGAAGTATTTACCTGCTCAATTAATCCTGCTTGTATTGGGAATTTGTATAGGAGTTGTGTGATCTGGCAGTTAAATAATCTGGCAGCTACATTTACAAGTAAATAAAAACCCAGTGCAGAATAAGAAAAAAGGTTTTCACTACCAAGTAGCAAGATAATCAAAACTGACTTAGAAGAGGAATCAGCAGTGGTTTGAAAGCTCCAAAGTACATCAAGAGAAGACTCAAAAGTAAGTTAACCTCAATAGTTTCCTTTCTTTGACAGAGTCACCTACTTCTTCCCATTTCTGATCATTCCGATTTCTTGATTATTTTTATACCTGTGACAATATTCTTTCTTTTGCACCTCTCTTAGTCTGTCAAATGTCAACCCCCAAATTACTGTCTTTTTTTTCACTCATCTCTGTTGCAGAAGCTCACCTCCTAGATAGGCAGCAGAGGAGGAGAAACATATTGCGTGACAACCTGGCATCTAGCACTGCTCTCTTCAAAAGAAGCTTTTCAAGCTTGCTGACTTTCCAAGTGACTGATCAAACAAGATCTAAAAATGCATAGCAATAGGCAATGCATATTAAAGGGACATAACCCTTACTTGGTTAATACAGGGATGCTGGTGCGGGACTCTTCATTAGGGACTGTAGTGACAGGAGAAGGGGTAACGGGTTAAAACTTGCACAGCGGAGGTTTAGATTGGATATAAGGAAGAAATTCTTTACTGTTAGGGTGGTGAGGTATAGGAATGGGTTGCCCAGGGAGGTTGTGAATGCCCCATCCCTGGCAGTGTTCAAGGCCAGGTTGGATGAAGCCTCGGGTGATATGGTTTAGTGTGGGGTGTCCCTGCCCATGGCAGGGGGGTTGGAACTGGATGATCTTAAGGTCCTTTCCAACCCTGACTATTCTATGATTCTATGATTATTTATTGAACTGGTGACTTTGGCAGACAAATTGATGTCTGGGTTCATAGATTGCTTGGACCGATTTGAATGATCCTCAGAGGTTAGAAGAATCAAATGAGGTTCAAGTTGTTCTAAGAAAATTAATGTCCAAGCATTCAGATGCACTGTTTGTGCCTGGGAGGACATAATGAAAAACTTCAGGAAAGGCTTATCAGCACAGTAGCTCCCAAGAACATTTTTTCTTTTCTCTACACAAGTCATCTTCAGAGACAGAGAAAATGAGATCTATTCAAGCCAGGAAAAGAGTCAGGAACTGGGATTTTGGTTGAGATCTGACTCTACCATAGACAAGCATGTAAAAATCTATGCTATCTATGCCTGAGCAAGAAGGAAGAATAAGCTTCTGGCTTTTCAGATCACAGTCCTTAAAGTTACAATCAAGTCTTTCCCATGTTTTTGCCCATCTGTCTAACCAGCTGTAAGCCGAGAGAGCATTGGAAAGGAGTCAGTGTCATTATCCCCTTGCTGTAATTGGCATGGCAGGATGGAGCAGCATGTACAGCCCTCTCCTGGTGTGAGAGAGAAAGTGAAGAGAAACCAAACCAAGTGAGCCAGATGTCACAGAGACCTTAAGAAGCATGCTGGAATCCAGAGGATGAGTGAAAAAGCTGTCTGCTTTTACTACACACAAGTTCTGTTTCTTCCCTTCCTCCACTGTCTTTGTTTTTCGCAATAGATACCACTTCATTGTTGTTGTTGTTTCGTACTTCTGATCCAAAGTGTTGAATTTCAGTAAGCATGAGTATGTAACATTCCATTTTTGACGACCCTTCTGCCTTTTCATGTGCTAGACACTGATGTTACCAGGAGACTCTGAGGAAACAGGTATAAATGGCAATATAGGAGCACAGAAAAAAAAAAAACAGGACTTGCTAAAAAATGAAGGACCACTTGATGTTGACAGTTTCTTGATCTCTTTCGAAAGCTCTCTTTGGTTTATCTCTAAGAAAACCAGATCCTACTACAGCTGTGACTGGAAACTATTCATACTTTGTCTCTGGACTAAAGAAACTCGTCCAAGAATCAAGGAGAGTGATTTAATGTTGTATTATGTGGTACAATATAATCCTGATACACGCTAGAACTCTTAAGGTTGAATGAATGCCCATAGTTGAATCAAACCACTGCATAAGTTGGATAAATCTCAGACTACCATTTGCCTTGATCTGTGACAACCTCTTAGGTCAATCCAGAACTCTATGAGACCTACTGTGCCTGGATTTACCCTCCTTATGCTCTTTGATGCTGACTCTGCATTTCAGATTTGTCTGGGAGCCCAGCCAGCACTGAGAGGTAAAACACCACTACAGTAGTACTGAAATGACTGGAAAATAACTCCAACAAAAAACAAACAAAAGGAGAAACTGTAATTTCTTGTTGTTTTGATAAGAAACAGTGCTCTTGGTTTCATCCTTTTTCAGATTTCTGTTCTAGTGCCTAACATCTACGATTTGTCTCAGATCTCTACAGAAATGTAACATGTATGAACATTTAAATAATTCCAGAGTCCTAAGTTCAGAATGTACAGTGTTACATGTTTCTCCAGGATGAAAGGTGAAAGAACATTAAATAAGTTCCAGATGGGGTGGACTTTAGCTAAAGAAGAAAAGTCAGAAGCGTAACCATATGACAGACCTAGAGGCAACTCCAAAGCTGCCAGAAGCTGCCTTTGGAGTCTGCCAAGGAGACAGATGCTCATGCCAACAGTGCATAGATTGGCATCATTTATATCACATCAGGCCTCATGCTGTCATGATGCCACTGTGCAAAGTACGAAGTCAGATAGCTAATATTTAGAAAAGAGCAATCACACTGCATATATTTAGATCACATATTCAGTAACAGTTTTCATATTATATTTACCCTTTTGGATCTTGACTTTTAAGACATGAAAGCATGTCTTATCTTTCTGTACTCATTTAACTCTTAAAAATTTCACAAGTGCATTAAAGCATAAAATAAAACTTTAATTTTTACACCAATGCAAACTTGGCCAAAAATAGCCATCAAATACTTGATACTAATGCTGAAATTAGATTTTTCTGTTTTAAAGGAATTCCCCACAAAATCAAGGGAATGGTTTGGGTTTTAACCCTCTTTATTTTCACATCACAAAACCCAAATTCAAAGTGGAAAGCTGCGAAGTGCAATACATATCTAAAAACTGTTTTTCTTTCAGTGGATTCACACATTGTTCCCAACTTCATGCTCTATCACTTGGAATATCTTTCTGTTTGAAAATAAATTATGCTCTGTCTGAAGCATCAAGCCTAACCTTAGGCATCTAGCAGCATAGAACTGTACAGATGTATTACAAAAAATATCCATATTACACGCTGTGTCATGGCATTTGAACAACTGCAAACTCTTGTATGCAATTTTGGACACAAACTGGTTCAAACATGCCTTGTTTAAGAGATCACTGTGAAGAGACTTCAGGTTTGATTGCACCGTCTGTTGAAAGCACAGAGTTTCACAGTTTTCTGAATGTACCCAATAATCATCCAACATTAGTCCAGAAGTTCTAAACAAACTAGAGTGCAAATAGATAAAAACTACTGTGATGGCACACAGTAAATCAGTGACATCAGAAAAGATCATGACAGCTCTGAAATACAGCCATAGCAGGAAGGATTAAGTTTGCTCTCTATGTGAATCCCACCATAAAGTGTGTTAAACTCTACCTCTCCCTGATTGAGAGCCTGGGTAAACATTGACAATTATTTAACAGCTGTTTAGGCAGCATGTTTACATATCCTGGGGACTGTGCCATCCAAATATTATGATTTCATTAGAAGCTTTGCCCTAAAGAACAGAGAGTTTGAGACTTCTGAGAACCCTAGAGCAACATGATAATTTTCCTACTGCATTACCTGGGCTTCAGAACGGGTGGATCTAGAAGCAGCTCTGCAGATGGTTTACTACACACAAGTCCTCAGCAGCATGGTAAAACAATATGCTCCTGGGAAAGAAAAATAAAAACAAAATGCATCACTGTTCTGTCAGATACCACATAAACAACAACAGGTTTGTTGATTTGAGGACTTTCTGATCAAGTTCTTTAGCTTTTTATCCCTAACAACGAAACACTCACTAAAAATCATGTTTCCCATGAACCAAAAAATCAAGCATCTTTATATCAGTGTGTTCTTGCAGAATGCCACTATCCCACTCGTGCACAGAAAAGTACATGTTTGCATCAGCTACCAAGTTCTTCAACTCTCTCAAAACAAATAACTGAGTCTAAACTGCTAGCTTCCTAAAAAGCTATAGCAAAGCATTTCCATCCCACTTACTCCATGGCCAAACATTCTGCTCTCAAATCCTTGTACACCCTGAAGAGTCTTCTGATACCATTTAAAACACACATTTCATTTGCATAGCCATACCAGCAAAAGCTGGTAAACTTGTGACTACAAAGCTACAAGACTGTGGCAGTCGGAGCACAGATAAGACCTTTGATGGATTTACAGATGTTTGGAAGAGGCAAAGGAGTAGTTTCAAGAACTAGCTTCAGGAACTGGCGAGTTCAGATGATCTTGACTAAGGTATATTTGGGACTCATATTTCTGGGATGAACAGCTCTCCTTGTCTGCAAACTCGAATCACACTTAGGACCCAATACACTGCTCATTTTATGTTAAAATATATACTGATCATTATAGTAGCCAGGTATTTTGTTTCCCCCCACAAGATATTCTTTATAGCATGAGTGCATTCTAAATACAAAAATATTGAAACCAAATACAACCCTCGCAAGCACTGTTAAGGTAAAAATTTGCTTTTAATGAGAAATCGACTATTTACATAACAGGTATTTGAAAAGAATGCAACATTATATTTTGTTTAATCAAATCAATTTACATTCAATTCCTTTGATATGGTAGAACCTATGAGTGGGTTTAATCTCTTCAGAGTTCTAATTTTCATTATTTACAAGTAGTATAGTCCTTAAAAAAAGGTTATTATTTTGGTACTAAGCATGAAAGTAATAGTCCTCTTTTCTAAAATTAACATCTGTTTTCTTCAGAAGAGCAAACTAAAAAGCTATTTGTGTTTCAGGAATTATGTCTTTCTGCTCTCAAGCACATCAGTCAAAAGAGACATTTGGCTGTTGTTTCATGGAAAGCATCTTTCTCTCTTTCTCACTCTGTAAACTACACAGCATTTGAAAAAGTACAGGCAATAACCTATCCAAACCCATGGAAAGCAGAAAGGATGCTATACACAGAAGAATACATGTGGCATGGAACAAATCACAGCATCTTGAAAAAATAACCACTATCAAAAAGTCAGTTTAGATACTTGCACTTCTTTTCTCTGATTGCAAGGTCAAGATGACAGTAAATAAAACAGATTCAAATATTAAAAAAAAAATATTCATTCCATCTTACATCAATTTACCTCTGCAACTAACTGCCATATAATACTGTGTAAAACCAGCTAGAAAAGATGTAAACATCTATTCAAACTGGGTACAAAACACGCATAATGAAGTCCTCTATCATACACAAACTACTCCCTTCACAGTCACCAGTCCATACACAAAACTGTCCCTTTGCAATAATGACTATGAACATTGCTGGCGGCCAAAAAACACCTTCTGGGCTGTGATACAGCCTCACCCCTACTAGTGTATCTACCAGTCAGCAGCACAGAAGGACCCTGGGCAAAGGTGGCTTGACTCCTGAGACAGGGACCTTGCTCTTTTCCTTGTCTGTCTGAGCAGGTACTGAGCACTCTGGGATACAGACACTTTTGGAATCTCTTCCATAGTTAACACCCACAGACAAGCCCCTGAAGTCACTCAAAACTAAAGAGCCAAACAAGCCCCTACAACTGAATTCAATTAACTACTATAATCAATCCCAACTTCCTTCTATTTCCTGTTATTGCACAGATAAACAAAAGCACAGGATTACTGAGTCAGAGCAAAGGTTCACTGAGTTCATTTTCCTTTCTCCCTAACAGCCACAAAGGAATGTCTTCTGATGAGTACACGACTAGGCCATGAATACACAGTCTTGTCCCTTTCTGCACTCTCCGCCTCCAACTGTTTTCAGCTCAGCAGCCTGCTGGGCTCCACATCATCTCTTAATAACCCTCTCAGGACTTCCTTGGCATGAACTTGTCTAGTTTCTTCTGAGCAGCTATAAACATAGCCAGAAAATAGAAATCATAGTTTTGGCAGCTTTTGAGATTATACAGATATAAAGCATTTAAGTATGTCTAAATCATCACTGAAATCTACTTACTACATAAATGACAAAAATTAGCAACATAGTTCCTGCTAGCTGGATAACTGCTAAATCCATTATCACATTTAATCACATACTCATTACTTTGCTTTGCACAAAAATAACTGCATCCTCATATACATCAAGAGTCCTCTATTCTGGTATTAAATCAGAATAACCACATTTCTCAGATCAGCTGTTGTGCAATTGCAATCCAGCACCACTAAATTACAGACAATTTTCCTTAGTCTTAGATTGCTGCTGACCAAGAAGAGGTTTAAACAGTATAACAATGCACAAGTAACATAAATAAACAGGTTAACATATTTATAAGATCAAAACCTTTAGAGGAGATAATATTTTAAAATACTTATGTAAGTATAATATTTACTGCAATGACAAAGAACTCATAGCCTGCCATTACTTATGTGGAAGATAACTGAAACTGGTGGATAGTTCTACTCTTTTACTGAGGAAAGTAACAATAGTTGCCAAACTATTTGTATGACAAGATCATTTTTTAGGAATTCCTAGGAGGTAAAAGAAGATAGAAACTAAAGCTGTCTAATCAAAATATGAAACTCCCAGTAGGAGAAGAAAGCTTCAACCTTCCAGATATAAAACATATTACATAGCATTCACACTTGAGCAATTGATAGAACGGTTAAGAGAGACAGCCACACAGTCAGCAGAATAGATAACCTCTGGGGAAAAAAAACCCTGAAATTTCTATCTCTCCAGGTATTATTCATTTGCTGAAACTGGAGGAGAAAAGATCCAGAGCTTTAGACCATTAAGACCACACAGAAAATGCAATTAGTTCACATGCAGAAAATGTCAGTTTAGTCTGTATTTCCTTATGAAGTTTCAAAAGGAAAATTCTGATTTTATAATAATAGGAAATACCGAGTTATTTGATTTTAATTGATATGTTCCTGCACTCAATTAGAAACTGTGACTGATCTTATAATTTGTAAAGTACAACATGGCTTTTGAATAGATATTGGCAATTTTTTAGGGCCCAATACCATGACAACAGCTTTTCTGTTGCCTCCGCAGGTTTTGTATTAGACCTTTACTAAACCAAAATGATACAAAATCCCAAAACACTTGTACATGTTGCCATTTATCAAACAGCCACCTAAAACAGCAACAGCATTCAGAGGCACAGGCTTTCTATCATATCCAGTGAAATATGGTCCAAGTGAAATGCAGGATCAAAATCAAACAACTCGCTATACAACAGAGGAAAGTAACGCAAGAATATATGAAAACCACAGGTCCCAGCGGAAAAGCCTGAATTCTTGAAGGAAGAAATATACGGAGGCATGGAAATTTTCTCTACTTGAACAAGAATTTAGGAATTAGTAAAGAAGAACACACAGTCAGACAGGATACCTGTAGTCATGTTAGGAGCTGCTTGTCAAATGCTGGCTAGTTCAGAACATCATGTCTGGGCTTCCACCACCATTCCTCCTGACTGGTATCTCTACTTAGCCTAAAGAGCACAAGAGCCCCTTGGCTAATACAGGGGGGGTTCCTTTCCAAATATGTGCCGTCTTGCATTAACATTTCATTCTCTATTAAGGCCATTTTGGTTATATAGTAACTGCGTATATTAACTGGTATACATATATATAGTAACTGGTTATATATTCTCCTGCATGGCCAATTATTGCTACTGCATACTGGAAAGATGAAATCCAGAGAATATGTGGGCATTTGTAGCTGGATGTGCATCTTCAGAAAGTATGACTCATGCGGAGGGATGGAAATTTCATATAAGCTTTTTCCCCAAGGTTATCTATCCTGCTGACTGTGTGGCTGTTGCTAAAGCATTCTATCAGCAGCTGAAGTGTGAATGCTATGTAATACATTTTCAATGTGGAAGGTTGATGCTTTTTCTACTGGGACTTTCACGTTTTGATGAGACAGCCTGCTACCAGAGTTATTTGTCTTTTAACTAAGGTATTCACAATTGAGAAATAATTTAGTCTTGAATATTTGTCGAGCTCCAGCTAGTGAAGAATTGAAAAGCACTCAATTGCAGCTTTTAACTGGGACTGGTTCCACTGCTCACCTGTATTTGAAACTCATTAGATGAAATATTTCATACAGCACAAACAGAAACTAAAAGGCAGGTTATTAACATCACAGCCTGTTAACTGGTGTGTAAAAAGCTATACAAACACCCATATCAGTGACAAAGATTTTCCTTTCCTTTCCTAATTCTTTTAACCCTTTTAAAATTATTTTTCTTGTAAGTATCAAATATTTGGATTTTCTCTACAGCAAAAATCCTTTTCATCTAGAGTATTTTTTAAAAGTTGACAAACTTTTAAACAGTTTTCACAAGCTCCTATCTCCAAAAATAAATCTAATAGAAGAATGTCAGTAATTCCACATACTCTACAGCCTAGAGAAAACGATGGAAACAAATATGACTGCTTTTCTGTTGTACAGTATTTGTAAGATTAATTAGGACTAAAATCCAGGATTAAATCCTACCAGATTTTTTTTTTCTCCTTACATGCTATGATGTCTATATCATGATTAAAGTCTTTGCCATTCTTTAAAGCTAAAGTTTGGGAGAAGCTATTCACTAACTGTGAGTTTATGAATCCAAAATAATGAAATCATGTCTTTTCTTGTTTTAAAACCTACTTGATCACTGAGGATTGAAAAGAAAAATCAGTGGGCCTTTACTACAAGGCTTTCAAAAGAAGACACAGAAACTGATAGATCAGATGTTTGATCAATGGCAGATTGCCAGAGAGTCATCCATATGGCTCTCCAGCTAATGTTTGAATATGATGAAAGTTTTCTTTGATTGAAAAGCCTACAGTTTCAGATGCTTTCCTCACACCCTGAAACTTGCATTAATAAGACTAAACTCAGAACAAGTTTTCTGTGTAAGACACATTCTCTTGCAGGCAGAAGATGGTCAATTATTACCATAGCATTCATCCGTGCTTTCCAGCCTCTTCACAAATCAAAAAATTAGTCTTGCTGTAACAATCAGCTCTCCCTGGAGAAGCCACAGCATGACATGGAGAAAGGTTCAACTCTGCTGAAACACGATGGAAATAAGCTCCATCACATTTAAGCACCACATCTATACAAAGAGGTTTCTATTTCCTACAGACTTTTGCAAAATGGGCAAATATCCTTTTACTTTAAATATCTCTCTGGATTCAAATACAATGTATCAAATGGATTGTTTGATTCTGTAAATGAGAACAGGCATAGTCTGACCCTACTTCCACACTTCTGTGACACAAAGTCACCAGGGTCACAAAGAAGTCATCAGTGGAAGTTGCAAGTATGCAGAACTAGCAGCAATCAGGATGTAGGTAGGAGCTCAGGGTGAAAGAAGGAGGATGTTTGATTAAGTCAAGAGGATCTTTGCTTGACATCACTATTTATATTGGTGTTAAGATTAAATTTGTGTCATACATATATTTTTTAAGAGGTAACACAAAATGTTCATGCTGTCAACTGCCTACATACTTTTTGCAGCACTGGGCATTGCTAAGATTTTTTAACAGCTGCTTAGGAGGGCAAACAGCTCATTTCCTGTATTTGAAGGACTCAATTTCCTGAATGAACTTAATACTTCATCTACTAGATAATACTTTCATACTTGTATTTTTTAAGTGAATATACTGTCTTCCACACCACAGACCTCTACCCAGAGTACACAGATGTCCAAGAAGTAGAAAAAGTTATAAAGATTACTTGCATTTCAGGAATTTGAGGTTAAAGGAGGAAGAACACAATGCCTAATTCAAACAAAGAATTTAAATGTGATTAAATGGCAAGTTTAGTAGTTTAGATGGCAAGTTAATGAATGTAGAAGAAGCCAGGTTATTTATTATGATTCAGCCATGAACATTTAAAGTTCACATGCAAAAAAATAATTTTTGTTAGAAACAAATCCGATTTGTTTATTAATCTCTCAAATAAGTCAAATGGATTTTTAATTGAGAAGTAATTGCATTTTGCTTTATACAATCTTGTTGATTTCATAAGCTTACCATCAACCCTTTGGTGATTTCTCACCTGATAAAGAAATTACATATCTAATTAATCACGTTGTGTAATAACAAATCTCCTATTTAGGGGTACGATAATTAAGATTGGGAAAACGCTAGGAAAACAAGAAAATTATTCCCCAAGGTAGAGGGATTGCGGGTTCTACTTGAAAGGAAGATACACAGTTTGCAAAGTAGATTAATTAGTTTTAAGAGGATCTCAAAAAGCTTGGTACTTTGAAGTACGCAATCAGTTTGGAAAAAAATATATCTGTGCTACAAAGATACCTTGTACCAACTTTCAAAATATTATCTCTGGCAAAACACAGCATTTGCTTTGCTATATGAAAAACCTGTTTTCACTTTTGGAGACACAGTATGATGAATTTTGGCAAGCTGAGTGATTTCCCATCTATGATTCATTTGGCAAGGCAGAAATGCTAAACAAGAAGCTTGCCTTGAATTTACATACCCCATCCATACAGTTTCAGCTGCAGCAGCTGAGAGCAGAGAAGATGCTAGTTCAAGTGAGAAGTCTTTTGGGACAAGAGTCCGTAATGAATCCTACTTAAAATATGTGGTCATTCTCTGCTATGCGCATATTTATATCATTCTTATTAGACATCCAAAAACTGTAAAAATCTCTATACATCTCATTTTGAGACCTATGTCAGAGATGAATACATAGTTTAAATGAATGATTTGAAGCTGACAACCTCAGCAAACTGTGGTTCAGAGCAACTGTGAGCAACACAGCTGTGGCATCATGCTGAAAATATCACCCTATCTGAACATATGTACAGACCTCAAGAATAAATGGTGTCCTGGAGGGAGAAAAGACAGGAAAAGAACACTAAATTCTGTTAGGTGCATAAAAGGGGATCTGAAAAGCATCTTCAGTATAGAAGATTAAGAATTCTCCTCTAAAAAAAGCAAAGAGATAATGAAGAGAGTCAAACAGAGAGGAGCTGCTGACTTCACAAAACTGTTTTAAACTTTCATTTCCCCTTTCTCCGGGCACAACTTGAATAAACACAACATTTCTGCCTGAGTAAACAAAACATAAAATACTAAAAGTACACAAGGACGAGTCTTATAGTTTCAAATGAGTATCTGGAAAAGCAATTAAACATTCTGGATCAATAGTTTCTTATCATTTGCATATTGGGTAATTTCTTTGAAAAAAGGACATTCTGCTTTTCTGCTTTGGCTAGCAGCTGGCCTGTGATTGGAGCTATTCAGCAGTAATAAGTAAAAAAGAAACGATATAGCAGTTTATTTTTACTTGTTTCATAACTTTTCAAAGATATGCCTTTTTCTCAAATATGTCATACAGTTGATTATTAATAAAAGCAGCAGCACAAATTCCTCAGGCTTTCACTAATCTCATTGTTCTCTCCTGCACTTGTCAAAGACATGCTTATTCTCACATCCAGAGCCCAAAAGAACCTTACTTTTTTGCTTCTCAGCTCTTATAAACATGAGGCCCTTCAGCCCATCTTGACAAGATCATCCTCCACAATGCAGGATCCACCTCTTGTAGGATTACAGCAAAGCTATACAATACATAGGCTATACCTACATAATTTCATGCCCTACATCACTTTTCCTTGCATGCTCTCACAATTAGTAGGAATTTTACATGACTTTCTGATATATCAACATCAAAAGGTCCATTACTGAAGAGAAATATTTTCATAATATTCCAAATGTTGGTTAGTAGAAATTTGACACAATAAAGATTCCCGCAGAAGTTAACATGTGTAAGCCCTAGACTCCCACACTACCACTGGTACTTCATTTCTACACTATTCCAGTTTGAGAACTAATAATTTCATCTAAAAAGTGACAACGATTTTTTTGCATAATCCACTTTAGATGTTGTAATCCAATATATATTTTTATTTCAATCTCTTCCACTTCAAGGGCAGGCTCCTTTGATCAAACTCATCATCCATACTCAGTTTCAATGTTAATCAACTTCAATGTACTGCCAGATCCAAATGAAAAGTAGAATTTTTCTATTAGAGCCTGTGACTTTGTAGCTCACCACTGAATGGAGGACAAGTGTGAGAGTCACAAAATCCTTTATGAACTCTCTTCTGTAGCTGAAAATTATTCTCTGAAGACAGAGGGTTTGCTGTCAACAATACTACCAGGCAGAAACCCATCAATGAGAGGCTCTATAGCTATCTTATATTACAAAATCCCATGGACTTTCTTCTCTGTCCTCTAAAATATATTTTTTTTTAAAACTAAAAGTAGACATGTCATTATAAAGCACCCACCCCCCTCCGCATAACTTAATCTAGTAGAAACTATTTAAAATGTGCAAAGTTCAAAATCTGACTGTTAGGTTCAATAGTCCAAAGGCAAATCCAAAGTGTCGCAGATGTAAAACTTCTTGGTATCTGCTACCCCATCTGATTATTTCAGCTGACTGTGAAAACAGGTAAAATAGTATCTCTATAAATTATCTGAAAGCATAAATTTGTGGTTTATGTGTTACAACTTATGTGGATTTAAAGCCCTAAGATACCAATTCTCTAAACAAAATTAGCCTTAAGTAGTCATTTCCTCTGCAGAACCTTTTTCCAGTAGAGAACATTATCTTGACAATACTTGTTACAGAGAAGGTATATTTGTGAAATATTTATTCTATTTCTTCATGATTATTTTACAATCCCTTAAAAAAAAAAAAATCATTCATGCAACATTATTTCAGTTAATGTAATCTGCAAGTTCTTGCTGTATTTCATCCTATCAAGTAAACATTCCTTGACTTTATCTCTCATGTCACACACTCCAGCAGCTGTGTCCTTGATGAATCTGGAGAGAAATTAGTGTAGATCTGATAGCATTCATCTTTTTGGCTAATTTTAAACTTTCTCTTCTCAATTCAAACATCTCTTTATTCAGCTATTCCTGAGACTCTTTTATTGGCAAATTCAGTAGTCCAAAGCAGCTGGCAATACAAATGATACCTATTTATCCTAGAAATGGGCCAGCACTGCAAGATTTGACTGGGTGAAAAACAGGCAGAGATAACACAGGTGACTGGGAGAAGAACTGTAATAAGTGCTTGAATTTCTAGACAATGAATCAATTTATGTTAGTATTCATCAGAATAATAAATAAACATTTTTCAATGCTTAGAAAAATAAAAACAGTTCAAAAATTCTCAGCCTGCATAGGTAATCCTAATGTTCCTGCTTTGGAACAGCTAGGTACATGCTTTATACAGCCCTTTCAATAACATTCTACCTTCTTTCTTGTAATCCCATGCAGTGCAGTCGCGTGAAGATCGGTTTTATTTCATGGCTGCAAACAGGATGGCATTGTGACTGTCACATGGTTCCAGCCTGTTAAAATTTGCCTTGTGTGGTGTTAATAATAAATATGGAACATTTCTTGTTTCCTAAATATTTAATATGGACTGACTGCTCGAAGGTGCTATCCTGTAAAATCATTTTCTTTTACATATTTTAATGATTAAAAAAAACCCCTATTTTAATATTTCAGTAAGGATATAATGAAAATTTCTCCACTTGGCACAGACGTACCTGCAAAAGTCCACTGAACTATTCAAGATTGCAAATCCATTTATTTCAGTAACATTACAGACAGTTATGATGGAAAAAGGATCTGAAGCTTTCCTTCCATGGATGGAAATGCTTCCTTCATAGAGAGAAGTTGTACCTTATTATTCTCTCCATCAGTGGCAATAACACTAAGAACAAAAGCACAAGGTTTTGTAGCTTCCTTTTGTTTTAGAAAGTCTATTTTACTGGAAGGAATTGCCCATATGGTTTTACTCAGACTATGCTGGCATGGGGCTAAGAACAGTCAGAAGAGTCACAGCATGGAGATGCTAAGGCATCTGATGAAGGGCATTGATTTGTGGTGACAACCAAGATTAAGTATTTCATTTTCTTTGCAGATTTTTTTTGATAGAAAAACAAACTGTGTCCAAACAGTAGCAATACCTTTATGCTTATCCACATCCTACTCTCCTGTTCTTACTATTTATGATGTAAATACTAAATATGGTGTTCATGCTAAAAAAACTGTATTGTTCATCATGAAGGTATCTATATTTATGAGGAAAAAAAATTAAGATCACTGATTAGTGTCCTAGCAATAGTGAAACTCCATTATCAACATCCCACTGCTAAAGTGGAGGTATACCAAGGAAATGTGAAAGGTTTCTATATTTTTTCTCTTTTTATTCTATTCTACAAGAAGCAATGAAAAAAAAATTGCATCATATATATACAATCGGCATTTACACTGGAGCTGTCACAGACAGAAATATATAAAAAGATCTAAAAAAAAGTTGCTACTATAAAATTGTACAGTTCATTTATTACATTTCTTCCAAAAAATAAAACAATTTACAAATGTTGGCTCCTTCTTGATGCATGTTAAATCTGAATATAATAAACAGGGCTCATAACTGCCACAATTTTGTCAAAATAAATGCAAGGCAGGGCCAAGTATCCTGGCATATGTTTATGCTATGTATTGCAGGCAGGTGTAAGCACACTGCCTACCTTCTGAGCCTGAAAAAAAATCCATATAGCTGCAGTAGCATGATGTGATGCCTACATTAATAAACCCTGCTGAGAGGCAGCTTTATTTGTGTAGACTTGCTGCTGTGCTAACAGAGTTGCACAGTTTTCTTTCAGCTCAGAGCTCACATAGAATAATCCCACACATACCAACAGTTTAAATTCACAAAAAAAAAACCCCAAACCTCCACATATTTATAACCATGATATACTAGAACCTGTTATCAGCTTGGAGATGTGGCATGTGTAATTCCCACGACTAACTTCTATTGCTACTGAAATGATGCCATTTCTAGAATAGTTACAGACAAGAGACATATAATCATACTAAAGTGGATCTGTCTGCAGGTTTCATCTTACTGCAATTTATAGTATATTATTATTTTCCTACTTACTATGAAAAGTCATTGTCGTTTTAATACAGTACTGAGAATGAGGCATATTTAAAGATCATGATAGGCAACAAAAATATTTATTAATATCAAATCTATTTTGTAATTAGTGCTGATCACTTTTCCAGAACTTGCAGTAGATGTATTTTGTTGTTTCTAGGAAGCTACCTAACTGTAGTAAGAAACTATCAGAAATTATTATACACATACAGAGAAGCCCTTACAGATTTATAGAACAGATCTGAGGTATACGTACTTTATTTTAACCAGAAAAAGAAGTTGAACCAGCAGATCCCAAACCTCCCTAGATTGCACTTCGCTACATGAGCCAGCTAGAAAGTTTCCACTACTACATCTTTTTATGCCTGAAAAGATGGATAAACCAGTGAGGAACTCTCTCCTTCAGACTGCCCAAGAAGGAGGTCTTGGGGGTTGTTTCATTTTTTTTAATTATTATTGTCTTGTGTTATGCAGGCAGGAATCTTCTAACATTGTAAAGTAAGAGGCCTTATGCCGTCTATGAAGAAATTACAGATTTCATGTCATCCCTCTATAACAAAACCTGAAGTGTAAAATGCCTGAAACCCACTGTTACAAAGCAACACACACTGAAGTGAGGTGTTTCTGATCTTACTCCTAACTAGCTCTGTAATTTTTCCTTTCTGTGTTAACATTCTCACTAGTAAAAGAAATGCTAATCTATCCCTAATAAGGAATTTAACATGTATGGACTACACTGTGGATTGATTTAGACAATCATTCATCATGCACTAATTAAAACCATCTTTTTCTGTTTAATTATTGGTCTCTAATGATATTAGCTGAAGACAATGTATTTCTCAAGGAGATGACAAGCCACATTCTTTGGCAATAGTGCAAGCTGTCATACTCTCGGTGGGTTCAATTTTATTTCAGAATTATGCTGGAAGAAGCACTTCTGCAATGCCTTGGGAAAAAATAAAATAAAAGTAGTGAACATCTGCTGATATTGATTCTGTGAATCTGAAACTTCATGAAAGCATAGATGGGATGCATTTGACGAGCATTTTTCTGGAACACTTTCAGACTTAAGCAAACAACATCTGTTAATATTGATTCTTGGGTTACACTGAAACTTTCAGAAGCATTACAATCAGTGGGTGACTGAAAAGCGTTGCTATAGGTGTTAGAAGATCAAATACTAAACAAAGGTTTAAAGGGTCTGTTTCCCTTTAGCTTCACTATTAACCTACAGTCACACCCCTCTAGAAGAAAATACAAAGAATAAAGGTGAGAATAGTATTTGCTTTATATAACAGTGAAAGATCAGAGAATAAAAATAACATATATGAAAGTTAGTGTCAATGTCTGATGCAAAATTTTTCCATTCTACAGCTGACACAAACCTTTCCAATGTTACATTATAATAAAAAGATAAACAAGTCCATATATTGATTTGGAAAGACTTCTTGTTTGAACTGTTTTTCTTTTGAATGGCATTTTCTTTTAATAGTGAACTTCTACTGAAATGATCAATTTACTCAGCAGTCTTTGGTTTTGTAAATGATTCAGTACAATTAAAGCATGCTTTGCAGTATCAGCATGATTGTTTTCCATGTTTCACTTTGAACATGCTTAGTTAACTCCAGTTTTCCTGCAGTAGCTGGCCATTCACTTATGTGGTATTTTATGCAATGCTGGTAGTACATAAAACACTATGGAATAACAAATATTATGGAAAATACATCAATCACATACAATTAATAAAAACATTTCCACAACAGATCACAGTTTTTAAAAAACAGTTTTCTGATGCAATTGGACTTGTCAGTTACTAAACAGACTTAAATCTCCTTCCTGTGACCAAGGTAAGAATCACATGGAAGAACATACTCCTCTGCCAACCTCCTACATCTCTTCCAGTCATAGAATAGTCCTGGATAGGAACGATAATGGTACTAATGAATCAATTTCAGCTAGAGGTCATACAACATACATATGCTATCAGCCTTTGGCAAAAGACATCTGAATGCTACCATCTGTTTAAAAAATAAGTCGCTTCTTCATAGAAAATATTTCAGAGGACAAAGTATTCAATTTTATAAATTCACTTTCTCACTCAAGTTTATGTTGCTTCTCTGTCCTACAGGAATTCTATTTGCACTTGAGAGATTTCTCGAAGTCAAATCCCAACCATATGGAGGTAGCAGTCAGTTCTATTTATCTTTCACACCATATGAAGTACCACCAGCTAGTCCAGTATCTTGCTGGTGAACCTAAGCAAGACACGGGTAATGTTAGTAGTCAGAAAGAAACACTTGACAGCACTGTGTGCTTCCTTCAGTGGAGAACATCTGTTTGCAAACCAGCAAACTAAGATGAAAAAATCAGGATTTCTTGTTGATGCTCATAGTTGCCATGTAGCTTGGACTACTGTGTTTTTTTATATACACACACATATGGACACAAACACATAGTGTATGTGTATTCAGTAATGTCTATCTTGTTACACAATACAGACTTCCCCAACTCCTAACATTATTCTATGTAATTTATAGCATCATTGTTTAGAACTTAATTATCTCCAGATTTCTTTAGTCCAAAACAACATATCTGGGGTTTTATGCACCGGACTTAAAAAAAGCTGCAACACGTACCAAGTCTCCTGGCCTGTTCTGCTCCACCAGGAGAAGAGAGCTGCCTGCTTTCTCCCAGGGGAGCCAGCCGTTCCTTGACAGCTGGCCAGCAACTACAAAGGAGTATCACCAAACCTTTGGGCTAACAAAGCTCATCATTTACCGGACCTAACAAAAAAACAAGATTCATCCACTCTTATTGTGTCACAAAAGAGTCAGTGTAAGTTCAGACATTTACACGAGGAAAGGCAATTGAAACAAACATATATTTTCCATGACCAAAAAAAAAAATAATAATTTCAAAAGCTAACTTTTGAAGAAAAGTCAGAATGAAGGTCCTGAATTGAATGTCAGAAGGTGCTCAGATAATACAGGCATGGAGCATCTAGAAAAAAAAGGGCAGTTCTTAAGTATTTGTGGAAATGCTTTCACGGTTTACAGTTCATAGCAGCTCTGCCTGTAGTCCAGAGTGCTTCTGAGGATCTGAATCAGAGTCAACTTGGCACCCACCATTCTTCTTTCTTCAAACACTACATCAATCAGTAACAGAACAGCACTTACATACAAGCATACCCTTACAACACAGCCACTGCACAAATTAAATGAGTTCATGTAGACTATGTTATGGTGAAAACTGTAGACAAGAAAAACCCAACACATTCACCCATGACAGCATTTTTTCCTCATGCTACACAGTGAGAACACAATGGGGGTAGGGTATTCAAGACAGTGGGAATAACCAGGCAGAAAACTCCTACCTACTGATCGATGCACAATGCAAAGCAATGCCTTCAAAAAGGTATTAATTTATATATACTCACATCTATATATATAAACCTATATGTATACCTGTATATAAACCTATACCTATATACACCCCACATATACAGATATATATATATACGCACATTTTTAAACAAGAACATCACATGCTGTGAAACAGAAATAAAATGAGAGCATCAAGTAAACAATCCATGAGACAACACTTTGTGCCTTCCCTCTCATATTTGGTTCCAAGAAGACTGATCTATTGGTCTAAACACCATAAAAATTGAAAGATACAGCCATGGAAAACAAAAGCATTTCCTGTTTGATCTTCTAACTCATGGGATTCATATATTTTAACACGGAGAATATAATACTAATTACTGTGTTAAAACTAGGACTGAGTTTTTAAGCTCAAATTCACATGGTTCAAAGCTGACATTCAGAATACATCATTCTGCTTTTATACTGTGGATCTTATCTAAAGGCAAGCACATCTTCTCGGTAGAAAGCTTGATCAAACTGAAGCCAAAATGAATGCCTGTTTATTCCAGCTACTTCAGTATGTTTAATTACATTTGTTTAGTCTTTTATGGAAATGAAGAGAACAATGTAGTCTAAAAGCACCGGACATCAAATCATTTTGTGCACTTCATGTTAAAGGGCTTCCTATTTGGCTCAAGAACAGTTGGAAGTCTGATTTTATAAATATTCTTAGAAGTAATTAAACCACTTCTTGTCGCTATTTTTATCTTTTCAAACCTCTAAAAGTGAGTAAATAAAGACATTGAGTAGGTAGTATAAAACTTTTTAACACCAGCACAGGCAATGTACAACCATGTGCTTTTTCTGAAAGCCATGCACAAACTCCTTTTTCCCCAAGACATGCTCAGAAACTGTACAGAGGACAGATTTTTTTTTCTTAAATCGGCATTATAAAAGTAGAAGCACTATTACGGAACTACTCCTTCTGAGCTACTCACACACACATATATTTGAAAAGCTTTAGTAATCACTGATTAAAACTAATTATATACACCAAAATTCATACATACTTTACATGGCCTGCTTTTAAACTTGCAAAAGGATGGCCTGTCCCTGAAAAAACGTTGTGTATTTTGACATCTAGTGTGTTTAGCCAGATGAAACAAGCAGCATCAGGCTGCCATCTACTTACTAAGGTAGTACCCACACACAGAGCAAAAGATAATAGGGAAAGAAGAGTCACCTTGTTTAGATACGGAAGTTAGCTTTAATTTCTACTGTCCAATAAGGACTGATTTTGTGACGTACAGAAACTTCTTACAGAAACATAGAAAACTTACAAAGCTCTGAACCTTAGGACCTCGATAAAGTTCAGATCTTCATTTGAGTTGCCTTTAAAGAAAGATTTAGTAACTGTTTAGGTTAAAACATTTAATTATGTGGTTACCAGTTTTAATTAGGGGAAAAATTAAGGGAAAACTACTAGTAATATTAAAGGTCAAGAAACTGCTTTAGACTGTTCTGGAATTAAAAATTCCTGTTCTATTTTACTATAAGCTTGCTTTACAGATAATAGAAAAGATCACAGAATAGTTAGGGTTGGAAAGGACCTTAAGATCATCTAGTTCCAATGCCACTGCCATGGGGAGGGACACCTCACACTAAACCATGTCACCTAAGGCTCTGCCCCACCTGGTCTTCAACACTGCCAGGGATGAAGCATTCACAACTTTCCTGGGCAACCCATTCCAGTGCCTCACCACCCTCACAGTAAAGACCTTCCTACTTATATCCAATCTAAACTTCCACCATTAAAGTTTTAACCCTTGTCCTTAAAGAAATATGTCTTTAAAGAAAACCCTATGTCTATAAAGAAATACTCCTTGTCCTAACACTACAGTCCCTAATGAATGGTCCCTCCCCAGCATCCCTGTAGGCCCCCTTCAGATACTGGAAGGCTGCTATGAGGTCTCCAAGCAGTCTTTTCTTCTTCAGGCTGAACAGCCCCAACTTTCTCAGCCCATCTTCATATAGAAGGTGCTTCAGTCCCCTGATCATCCTTATGGCCCTCCTCTGGACTTCCTTCAACAGCTCCATGTCCTCCTTATCTTGAAGGCACCAGAACCATAGATAATACTCCAAGTGAGGTCTCACAAGAGCAGAGTAGAGGGGCAGGATCACCTCCTTTGAACTGCTGGTCACGCTCCTTTTGATGCAGCCCAGTTGGCTTTCTGGGCTGCAAGTGCACACTGAAGCCGGATCATGTTCATTTTCTCATCGACCAACACCCCCAAGTCCTCCTCCACAGCGCTGCTCTGAATATCTTCTCTTTAAAAAAATCTAAAAATAAATCTCTTTAGTTGATTTGCTTATATAATACAACCAAATAAAAGATAAAAGCATTATCTAAATTATTATTGCCGTCACCTTTCAATCAAAGATCTGCACTTACTAACCTGAAACTTCTCTCCCTTATTTTTCAGTCAGAGAATTTCCCAATTTCTGAGTTGGTCCCAGCTAGCATGAAGACATCTGCTGATAACTCAATCCTTCCCCAGAAAGAATTCCTGTCTTTTGCACAGCTCTAAGCAAAAGCAGGAGAAATGCAACCGGCATTTAGATTCATACTGAGGCCATTGTGCTGTCACTGAGATTAATACAACCTGCAAAAGGCATTGCAGTAGCTGATTTATACAGTGTGCTTAATGAAGATATACAGTGTGTTTAAATGCTCCTGGCCATTGCTTTCCCTGCTCCTCTCTCTAATTTCCCCTAAAGTAGAGCTTGCCAATTATTTGAAACTGATTCAGCTCTCAGAAAAACAATAAATAAATAAATAAATAGATAAATAGATAAATAAATAAATATGAACTAAGTGCCTTTTTACCCACTTCAAATATTTACTCTGTTTTCCATGACAGCTGGCATCTGCATAGTAAGTATATGCATCCACTGCATTGCTGCTAATTCCATAGAATCTTTCTCTGTATTGTCTTTAAGGAATGTTGTAAAAGTCTTCACTGATTAAGCTCAGCAAGACCCCATATACAATTGGAAGGCATCTGTGAGTTTGCAGCAAGAGGTCTTTGTAACCTCACAGCTAATCATACCCCAGCAGATTCTTGGTGTTACTAGGTGGAGTTCTACTGTGATACATAAAGAAGAGCCTAGAGATGGTACTGCAGATAGCTTTAAGTAACAGCCCTTCCATGGATTCCCACTGCAAAGTATCTGGGTATTTAATGGACTCAAGACACATGAAATAGCTTGTGTATTGAGTTTAGCATATGTGAAAAAGCTAAATGTATATAGCGTTTGTATGTGTGCGATGCGCTCAGCCTAAAAATGTATCAAGATGTTGGAGTGCTAAATAATACACTGCCCATTAACATGTCTTCATGAACCTGAGAAATATTCCACCTGTGAAAATTTCCATCAAATGGTAAAAAATCCCCTCAGAACCATTGCTTCAGGTTCTCTGCAAGGTGAGAGGCAGGGGCCACCTTACACATGGTATTTTATTAATATTTCCATGATACATAAGAACAAGAAACAAAATATTTAGGAAAAACACAAAACGAAAAACAAAACCACACAGAAAGAACAAGAGAAAATTGGGTTATTAAACTGATGGGTCTTCACTGCAACTGCAGAAGACAGTGTCTTCATACATACATTTTAGGAAAGTACAATAAGAACGGCCTTCCTATAATAAATTAAAGCTATTACTTAGCAGTTCTGCAACTTCTACTAAGAGTTCTCAGAATGCTTTATAAACATTATTTGTGTATTATATCCATGATTACACATATTTTTCTACTGCAGAAGACCAAAAAGTAAAGGTTGAGCATTAAAACCTTGTTGTCCAAAAAACTAAATTTAGGCATTCCCAAGCAGCTTGGAATTTTAAAATATTGAATTGCAAAGGGGAATTTAGTGCGCATCTGGGCAACCTGACTTGATTTTCACAGAATCACAGAATCCCAAGGGTTGGAAGGGACCTCGGAATATCATCTAGTCCAACCCCCCTGCAAGAGAAGGGTAACATAGAGTCCATCACACAGGAACTTGTCCAGGCAAGCCTTGAATATTTTCAACTCACCTTATTGCACTAAAAAAAAAATCAACAAAATATAAAGTCGCTCCAACAAAATCTTCTGTGGTAACTGGATTTCATATATAGTGTGTGAAGTAATTTTATCGACTACTCAATTTTTAGTATACGAAGCATGTTGAGTTTTTAGACTTCAACTTCCCATTCTCTTACAATGAACACATCATAAATATCCTTTAAAATATCCCGAAAAAATTACCTTTGCAGACAACAGCTAATTGTGTCCCCTCCTACCTAGAATCTTCTTAAAGCTTTTCCAGTTGTTTTGTGCTTTACATTTAAGGGAGTTATGGCTCTGATCTGTAAGGAAAGCAGAAGATTCCTGTGCTAACTAACCTGCATTTCATTTTCCTAATAAAGTGTTTATTTTATTCACTCCTGTGAAAAAGACAAAATGTTGTCCAGTATAGCATGCCTGATAAACAACTTAGCCAGATTTATTATTATTACCATTTGGTTCAGAGGTAACTGACAGAGTTCTATCTATTTTCAACTCTCAATACTTCTACCGTTAATGAAATTACTTAAATTTACTTCTTTATTTCCTTAGTATATTTACAGTGCTCTTTTCCAGTATGTGACACATTTGATTTTTAGTGTAGTTAGGAAAAATGGGTGTCTTACACATCACATAAGGTATACATGATCTATTTGACTGACCTGCCTGATCTGTGGTTTGATGGACGGTTTTTTTGGCATTTTTCAGTGGAAAATGTCATTCTGAAGACTAATACATGTGATCAAATCTGAGATGCTTTATCACATTTTAAAATTTCGTACTGCTGACTTAACATCTTGGTAATTCATAAAATACTTTGTAGGTTTAAAAAAGAAATTGCATTTTAATCAGTGGTTGAATTAACCTAGAGAAGAAGGGAGAAAAAGAGATACCCTTCTTCATAGATCTCCCAAGCTGACTTTTTCACCATCAAGTTTTAACTTCCCATCTCTTTCTTTTTCTAATCAAAATCTGATTTTGATGCCACACTAACAGCATTAGTTAAATCTGGTACGTTCTCAGTCACAAATACTATCTTTAATGATCAGAGGACATACACTTGTGATAAGGAAATTTAATTATTGGAAATTTTCTAAGATGAATTCCTTAAAACCAGCTAAATTATTGATACATTAACACTTTCTCCACTCAAGAATATGAAAATTCCTTTATCTGAAAAAGCTGTAGTCTATTTGACATGTATGCCTGAGTGAATAGCAAAGAACCTATGCCCATGCATGTCTGTGATAAGATACACAGGCATAACCTATCCACCAGATTGAGATGAACCAACCAGGCATTCCCAGTGGCATTCTCACTACAAAACAAAGGTAACTGATCTGCATAATATGATTCCAGGAAAGTCCAAATATTGCATACAACACATTCTACACAAGAAAAAACCCAGACACTGATATTGCACTAAAAATTGTAATCAAGATTCATCCTTTCAAATCTGAGCAGACTAGCAAAATCACCTGTGGAAGGGCTGATGTGATATGAATTTTTTGTTTATGTTGCTTCTTTTCTTGTAACACCCTCACTTTAACTCATGCTATTGCTATAACTCCAGAATTGGTAGCAAGAGTCTATCAGCTATATCAGTCATTATCTATCACACCCAGCAATATACGAGAGTGATTAATTCCCTGCTGAATGCTTTAAGTAGGAGGGGAACATATGGAGCTAGTATTTCTTTTTTCAAATATTGTTCTATTCACCAAGCTGAACTGTAAGTAAACAGTCATGCAGAAACTATAAGCATTATCTATGTATCAGCTGCAGTTCCTCAAGAAAATGCAATTTGTATTCCCTTGAAAAAAGGCAACAACATAATCAGATGTAGGAATTGGACTCTTGTATTACTGATGTAAAGCAGGGACGGCTTGAGAGAAAACAAACCCGAAGAATTATCAAAACTGCTTTTTATATTTTCCTAAGGGTATTTGATGTCAGACATGAGTTCTTATTTAAATTCACTTTTTAAATTATGATATTTGAGTATTCACTTACAATTTATCATCTTGTTCATGGAGGTGCATGATTAATGAAAGGAAACTGAAAGGTAATTGAAAAGTACTAATAATATTAGATAATATTATAATATATTAGATCTGTTATTTTTAATTTTCCAAAGGATTATCAGAAAGCCCCTTATCACTCAAAGGGAGTCTCTTTAAATGACCAAAAGATGGGCTTCAACCACTATCAGTGACTCCAAAAGGAGTAGGGCATTACATATATAGAAGTCTTGTCAATCTTCTCTGCTACTGTTTTTGACCAATATAGTCAATTATTATTTGATCTAAATCTTCCTCTCAATGCAAGATTAAAGCCAGAAATGTCTATTTATGTGAAATGTAATACTTGGCTCATTTAACATGAGAAACAGAGCTACTTCCATTTGGTTTATCTAAACAGGGACCAAAGTAACTTACTTGGTGTGCATTTGTATCAGTTCATATTATTCAGGCAAATAAATCACGCCTCTCATTCCTGTGGAATTATGCACACCAAAGCATGTCTGCAGAGCATATACAAGTGGAAGGGAGGGATGAAAACAGAAAAAATATTACGCTGCATACTCTCCCCCTATATCAAAGATGGCTCAGCATGATGAACTGCTTTATTTCCAGCCAGAACACTGTGAATGACTAATTAATCTTTGAAGATGTTACTAAAATAATACTCTTGAGGTTCTAATTTTTTAAAGATCATCCCTTTAGAAATGTATGAACTTCTATAAATGAACAAATACTGTCTAACGATGAACAACCAGGGATGAATAGCCAGCTGCCTTACTAGTATTCAAAGCTTACTCAGAAGATGGCTTCATAACAAAGGGAAAGGAATACACAGTGTAAGTATGACACATGGGTTCAACTGGTAAAACACACATCAAAGAATATCGTGGGTACAAAAGGAACTGTTTAATTAGCAGCTTCAAGAAGACTGACCATTTGCATATCGAACAAACGAGTTATCCATGTTCTGATCAAAGGCATTTGGATCTGAATGGTCAGGGATTATGTATTATGTATCAGACAATTATGCATTAATGCACAAGCCTGAGTCAGAAGTGTGTTATATTTGCTCAAAGAAACATGCTGTCTTCATCAGTGGAGTTCAGAGATCTTTCACTGTAACTGCCATAGCAATGAGTTTGGTGGACAGACACTGTTCTGATGTAATAGCAAATCTGTTCCAACTCAGGCTGTAGGGCTAAAGGAAGCAGTAGCTGCAGCTGGTTGATTTGGTTGGTTTTGGTTTTGATTTGGTTTTTTCTTAATATAGACTTTCAGTAATAATACAGAAAATCTGGGGAAAAGAACAACAAGCATTGATAAATCCTTCCTTCTATTCCTGCTCAATTCTTTAAAATTTATTTTATTATCACCATGTGTGAAGTCTCAACAGCTCTCAACAGCTGAACAACTTGCTTCTAAAAGCTTATTTCTCTCACAGTTCCTCTAAAATCTGGGGTCAATACTGAGAATTAGCCTCATATTTACAAGGGTCGAAATGTACATGAGCGGCTGGTGTAACCATGATGCAATTTCATTCAAGCTACTGCAAGCTAATTAATAATGAGGTTCTCAGTAATGTGAAGATTCAACTGTCTATTCAAAGCTTTCATTTCTGAGTATTTCCATACACTAGGAAAAAAGAACATTTGGAACAATGTTTGCAAGCTGATGAGAAAGTATTCTGCATGATCTGAACGAAATCAGTTAACAAAGGAATCATCTAAAGAACATGTATCATTTGCAATGATGGTACAGCAATGCAGAGCTCTTATATATTTTTACTTCCACAATTAACATCACACAACTCCTCTACATAGCGTATCACCATTAAATTTCAAAGCATTTTAAAATGTCTACTGTCATCAAACATCAAAAACATAAACGTAATTGTTCATTAGTAGTGACTATTATGCTTATAATAGTGCTTTGCCAGTGAAATTTCTTCCACATACTATTTGTGGCTATGTCTATACTATATAATTATACCATTCCCAGGCATTAAAATATAGTCCTGTATATTGTTGAAATAATCCAAGGAATGTTTAGAGGCCAGGACAGTTTGCACTCCCCAGAATAATTCCCAAGCCAAAGCCGGAGCTTTCCAGTGATGATTCCCAAAAGGCTGTTCCCATGCAGCCACCCTGTTTTGGCAGGTAGGAGACTCTATTAGCACAGGGTTGATGCGTGCCAGTTGGCCTCAGTGTCTGGGAGTCTTCCCAAGCACGTTTAATTTACTCGTGTCAATAGCCTGATAGAGAAAGAATTCATTAGACAATTTGGCCATTTTGTGCAATCACATACTTCAGTTGTAAAAAAAAAGCTCAGTGAGGAAAAAAGAAATAAATAACAGTTTGGTCATCTCAAACTCTTGGGAAAGTTAAATGAAAACTTAATAATGTGTTATACATTAGCTTAATATGACCTGTTTAAAAACTGAAGACAAAACATGCTGTGTTTTTAAACAGATACTGTTCCAGGAAGTTATAGGGTTTGGTTAAAGAGCAAATTTGCTCATTATTCTGAAGCAGGCCTACTGTATTTTCCTCTCCCAAATGAAAGTGAAGGTTTTATCAGACATGAGAAAAAAAATTAAATGCTGTTAAAACAGCAATGTATGAATTATAGTTTTAACTCCTCTGATGCTTTAGATTTTTACACTGCAAAAGTAAACATTTAAATACCCCTCCACTCCCTATTATCTATTAGAGCTTAATTCACAACATCCTGAATACATTTGTGTAGAACATTGCTTTGTTTTGCTGCAGTTATTCTAGGCTTATCAAGTTTGTCAGAACTGTTAATGTAGGAAGCTACAAACAGTTGAGTCTACATTTACAAAACTTCACAAACTCTGCTCACTTTCTGTGATCCCCATTGCCAGCTTGAGGGCACTCAGTCCACTACTGCACCCTGCTTACATTCCAGGAACCAGACTACACAACACAAGAGACTTGTGTGTTGCGAGACTCTCCTATTGACAGGATGCAGAAAGTTTAACTGGGTTAGAGAAAGAACCTTCCCACCTGAATACTCAAACCCCCATCATTCTCACTGCTTTATCTCATGAGAAGTAAAACAGCCAGCAGGTGCCCATCACTGAATAACTTAAACCTGAGTGGTTAATAACTCTCTGGAAAGGGGGAACAAAAGTGGCTACTCTTATTACATTGCAGGAACCACACCAAACACTCTTTTCTAACTGAGTACCCTAACTACTGAACTATTTGATAAGAGGACTGTCTCTTTATGCCTGTCAGCTTTCTGAATATAGCCTTTTCTCTCTTCATTTTCTTCCAAGTGCTCAAAAATATAACATTCCATTACATGGCTAATAAAATGTTTGCTAATAAAAAAAAATACAGAAAACAAAAACATACTCAAAAAATAATTTCATTTTGACACTATTTTTCTACTGCTTCTGGAGTCAGAGACCACAAAAATAAAATAAACTATTTACAGAGGTCTGGGTAAGAAAAATGCTCTGTGTTCCTCTTCCCAAAACCTATTTTCACATCAAAAAAGAATAAAGCAACCCAGAACCCCATGACCAACACCGGAGGACCTGGTGAAGTATATTGACAAATTTTTTGAAACAGAAGAGGATCACTTGCTTTCTGGGTTTCAGTCTTGCTAAACACAATATCAGCAATTGACCCATCACTAAATCCCTGTTTCAGTGAATCGCTATTTGGTATTGATTCACCAGGATCAAGAGCAAAGTGTGCCTTGACCGAGAGAGAAGTGGGGAGGAACTAAAACATGTTTTATAATGTGTGCATGAAGTGAACCAGGCTGCAAGTACTGCAAAGACAAGATTCCTTTCTCCTTAATTCTCAGTTTTAAATCCAGGGCATGTTTTTAAAAGCACATGGAATTACAGAATTAAACTTCCTTTCAAAACCGTAATAAAGACAGAAGTGAAATTTCAAAGGAAACAGACCTTTAACAATAATTTTAACCTCTAGAATAAAACATTATCAGAAATCCTCAAAAGTGTTAAAATCATGAAGCACAACTGCGTTGTTTTTTTGTTAGTTTCAAGAATCATTTTTACTTTTCTGCATTGATCCCCAAAATAACTCCTGCTAACATGTGGTCATGAATTGAATGAACTCATATCATCTGCTTTGATTTAAATATTGATTCTTTGTAACGCATGAAAACAGCTGCTTTTTTAAGTTCCTTTCCTCCTTTTTTCTAAAAACATCCTCAGTTTATCTATAGAATTTTGATGCTAAAATAACATTTCAACTAGCCAATGTACTGAACTCAGCCAAAAATATGTATTCACTGACATCTGAGGAACATACAATCCAGATTTTCAAACACTGACTTAATAAAACATGACTCTGGGAAGTTATTTGATATTATGGTGGGGAAAATTGCCTGTATCAATAAAGCTGAAACTACAGTATACAACTAAATCAATAAATGAATGGAACAAGTGAAGAAAGTTCTTCACCTAACTACAAGGAGTTCAAAATCAAAAACTGGAAAGGACAACTATTTTATATTACATTCTAATGAAGAACTGATGCCTTCAAACACTTAAGAGACAGATTCTGCCTCCCTAGTATTAGGACTCAGCAAAATATAGTGAATAATGACTATAGACAGTGCTGTAACAGACATTTCTTAGCTTCTCAAGTGAAAGGCAAGTCACAGTGTTTGAGAAATGGGAATGGAATGCCTCTTCCTTTAAACCTCTTCTAACACAACTATGACTAATTTTTCACCTAAATCTGATTATTTTTCTGTACACTAAGGGCTGTTTCATCTCATTTGAAAATCAGGCATTTAAGCTAAACTGGTTTCCAAGGTTTCCAGTCTTCATAGTTTCTCAAACATCTCCCTTCATATGAGAAGTGTAGCTGGAAAAGCTCCTTCTCCTCTCTTGACAAAGACTAGATGGCATTTAAACAGGTCTGGTGAGATAAATCCCATCCAGTTTGTGATATATTAAAAACATCAGAATTATTTCCAACATAATCTACTTTCTCTAAGTAAACCAGGTGCATGTCAGAGACACATCTTTGTCTCAGCTTTGTCTACTTTGAATTAGAATTCTAAATAGTGCATATCATGCATCATATTCATACAGATCAGCAAGATGAGACAAAAGCAAGGTTCCTTGTCACTCTATTGTCTTTCTCAGAACATTACCTCAAGTAAGCTCAGTTGGCTCACTTAAATACAAAGCAGAGATTTTTTTTCCAAAGGGAAGAAAAGGTCTAAGTGATTTGTCCTCACATGTCTTCTCTCCAGCTACACTGTAGGCTATACCTACCCTACTTTGACTACCTCAGTAAAGTATGCCAAAGGCAGGACAGCAATGTAAAATGCTGTTGCTAGAGCAGTATACAACCCTGGTGAGATGTTGTTATCTGATGCTTATTCCTTCTTTTAACATGCATCACTCTGGAAGCAGCTGAAGTCACATTGAAAAGTCTATTTCAGAATAAAAATATCTAAATAGGCGCTTTCCACATAGTTACTATAGTAACTGTGAGAGTGAGAAATTAATTCCAGCTCTCTAACAAGAGTCAAGAATAAGCACTTTCCATTACGTTTGCATAACGATAAAACTGTGTTAGCTCACATAAAATAATACTTATGACAATTATTCTTTCCATGAAGTGGATTTTTATTTTTAAAAGTGATCTTGATCAAGCAAGCAGAACCAAACTGTAAAAATACTCTCCACAATAAGCTACTTATGTTACCAAAAACTCTGAAAACTTATTTTTAAAACCTCAGACTGAAAATGCATTTTTGGCAGTACTTCTGCTTTCTTGCTTTCTTCTGAGCCTACAGATCTTAGCAAAAAAACAAGTGTAGATGATCTATAAATTTCTACATAGTGCCACATACATCTCAATGCATACACAAGTAAAACTTTCAAAAGATCCAAGTAAGAAATGCATCACCTGACTCTCTGCTGGCAAATATTTTGACAGGTAAGAGTTAAGAGCAATGGATTGCACCATGCAGATTTATAATGCTTCTGCTGGGCATAGCCTTGGTAACTGTTCCACAGTCAGTGGGCTGCATACGGTGTGGTGTGTTTAGAGCAAACCTTCTGCTTTTTATTTTCCTTTCATTCTCACTTTGCTGCCTGAGTGCTTTCTCTCTAAAACAAGGAAAAGGCATCCACATGAACTGTCTACAAATCCGTGCAGCTTAATTGCTTTCATCTGGGGACTTGTTATTGTTAAATTTAATAGACATAGAGGTGTTCTCTACTGAGACCTTTAATGTGTTTGGGGCCTCAGAGATCTCTGAAGAAAAATGGAACTTATGGAGAGAAAGTCAATGGTCCACTAAGAAAAATCATGCACCTGCTAAAGAACACCTTTCTTTTAATACTACACAGTGCTTTTTGTGTCCTAAAGAACCAGGGATGACAGGTCTAATTTAAAACTTTTAGTCTTCCTGTGATTATAAGATGATGTCCAGTACGAATACACCTATAATTGATAGCAAAGTGATATACAGAAGTCTTTTCTTGTATGAAGTTATGCAGTTCTAACATACAGATGCAGAGTTCCTTATGTTTAGGGTTCTTTTGTAGTAACAAATCATACAGGATTCTAGATTAGTGGTCATATACTTTAAATTTAAATTTTTAAGGAAGTGTAACATTAACTCTATTTGTTTGTTGATTTTTTTCCTAAATATACACAGCACACTGGAAAAAAGACAGATTCCAGTTATTACTTCCCCAGAAAGCAAGCTGGTTTTTCAGAGATTTTTCTAGGTGCAGCACTGACCCTGTCATATAAAACCACACCTGAGATTTGAGTCCTGTCTTCTTGCAGAGATGTTTCAAGCAATACAGACTGAAAAGAAAGATGAATCAAACTGAAGACTGCATTCTGTGCATGTGGAACCCATACAAAAATGCCCTGAGTTAGGAAGAACATTCTTAGTAATTGAGACAGGCAGACAGCTGAGGTTCTTGTTCACCTTAATGCTATCAATGTTTTTTTCTAATCGTATGAAGTCATGCCAGAATTCATTGCCAGGTCTTATCCTTTATAATCTGGTACCTTAATATGCCCCAAAACAACCACTAAATAGCTGCTAAATTAAGGAGAAACTCTGTTCTTGTGACATTACCAGCCTGATTTCCAGCCTAATGATGTTCAGCTAAGCAGATGGTTTTGAAAGCTTATCCATAGCATATGCTTTGAGTTTTATACATTACTTCTATTCTGTAATAAACTATTCTGCTTGGAAGGAAGTACAGAAAGCCTCTACTGAATGAATCATGTTGTGCTCTATAGTCAGACAAGTAGTATTAAAATTCTTGTCCTTTTAGCCAAATAGCTGGCTTGTTTATATACTTGAATAAAAGAGAATTTAAAAAGCTAAAACATAAAGCAGCCACTAATGCAAGGAGAAAATATTGGTATGAAGAGATGTTTATTAGATGAGAGACAGAAGCAGATGGAAGGCTGGTGTGGCAAAGAAATGTCAACCTGGGACTTTATCAAGCCATCCAAGTGGCAAAGCAAAGTGGTTAGGGCTTAGTTCCACAAGATACTCAGAAATTCTTGAGATTTTATGTTCTCCAATTGTCCCTACAGATGAAATACTACATCAGGCAATTATTTTCTGCACTTCTCCTTATCAATAGCTTGTTAGGAGAGATAAAATGCAGGAACCTTTTGAGAAGCTGAATTTCTTTTAGAGTAACTTTGGTGATACTTGTGAAAACTCCACAGGAAGGAGGTTTGCTTTTGACACATTCAGAGTTAATCCAAGCTATATTTTAACAGATGTTGTGTAAATATCACACTAGTTCCATTTCAGAAGTGAAAATAAATTATAAGACTATATCTTTGATAAAGATACTGAAGTGTCTTAGGTGACAGACAGAAGATAAAGATGTAGGGGATCCTTTTATCTGAAAAGAGAAAGTATCACTGAAAAAGCTTTTGGTTTCTAAGGAATGCCATCTTTAGAGTGAATTTGTTCAAAATGGTGATGCTGTAAAAATCTTTCTCTGAACTTCCACATACAGTAATTTGTCAATGCTCAACCAATTCCCTTGATCTATCACAGCTTTCTTCATTTGCATTTGCCCTCCCATGCCTTTACATCTGACATACTACAACTTGCCTGTATGTACAGACCACAGGATTAGCTGTTTGGACATTCTTTTCTCCGTAATTTTACAATATGCTTTTACCCTCACAGCGACAGGTGAGGTCACACAGGTTTAGAGACTCACAAGTGTGCAATAAAACTGACTATGCAAAGAGCATCAATCCCTATGCATGCAAGATGATCTTGTTCATACAGCAACAAGGGAGAAACGAGTGACAAACTTCATCTGAAAGGCTATAAAGAAAAGGGAATAGTTAGGAAAGAACAAGCATAAGGAAAAGCATCTAAATGTCAAAATTATTTCAGATGTGATTAAAAGAAAGAAGTATTATAGAAACTAAAGAAAAAATTAATTAAAAAATTAGTTGTCATATTTCTATCATCAGATTCGTAACTTACTACCTATGGAGAAGCTATGCAAAACCCTAAATACGTGTAATTCTAACACATTTTGTGAAAACTTCAAATTATCCTGAAGTCGATGAGTGCTGAAGGTACCGAGGCACTTTCTAAACTGAGAGTGTTAAAGGCAAAGAGAGGAGCAAGACTGGAGTCAGGTCTATCAACTCTTCGATACTTGCTGATGGTCTTTCCTCTGTTAGACTATGTAATTATTTCTGTTTGGGTTTATTTTTAAAGTAACAGCAAGATGAAATGGGAGGAGAGTGGATTCTTGTTTATTTTCCCTTTCTTCTTCTTAACTCATGCTGAATTAGAAATATTTCCCTGGGAAATACATCTCTTGGGAAATATGTATCCATTAGCAGCTTAATTGCAATGCCAACATAGTAAAAACAGCTGTATCTCAGTTGTCCCTTAAGAATTCTGTTGTCTTCTGTCTTAGGAGACTAAGAAAGTACACAGAAAAAAAAAAAGTAGGAAGTATTACAGAAAGGTGCTAGCAAAATTGCAAACAAATGCAAAAGATTTCTAGCAAAAACTATGACCTCGGTGAAAGACATATTTAGAATCTGACTCAATTCTTAAACAGAATACACCTCAGTTTGCCAGTTGTCACACATTTTAGAATCACTTCTACCATTTACTCTGAAGCAGCATCACATTTATTTTCCTGACCCACTGTACGAAAGGGTTGGAGATGTTACTAACACACTTGAAATATGTTGCTGTATTCAGCAAAGATAGTCAGCATTATGCTGCATATAATAAGCTTCATCCCTCATCTTACAATTAGTCATGTTAACACATTCCTATAAATTAGACCTAGCAGTCATTTTCAGATGAGATATTTTGCCTGCAGAAGGAATCCTTCTACTTTGCACTAAGCATTGAAAATCAGGCATTTACTACAACAGAAAGCAATTTTTGTTATGGAAAAGAGAAAGGCATCTTCTGTACATACCAAAAGAAAAATGAAACATGAATCAAATTTATGGTGGCAACAACAAAGACGTTATTTTCTTCAAGCGAAGAGATGTATCACATCGCCTAACACTTCTTCTGGGCTAATTGTTCAAGTTCTCCCTATCATAGTATAATCACCTTAAAACAAAGCAAAACAAATTCCTCTAACGAATATGGCCCAGACTCTCCGAGGGCATAAAAGAGCTTAGTTACATTTAATGTAAGAGCCATAGAGGCTATTTCAGATACACACTTGGTATCACTGAGCCAAAGAACTAGAAAGAGTAATACTTCTCCTTCTGTACAAGTCTTTTTTGATTGATGGATTTCTGATGAATCTCATTTCATTTACATTAAATATGAAATACTGTCCTAGGTACTTATTTTTAACTGTCTCATAGTTAATTTTACAGTTTTGGGCTGAAGACCTGAAGCTCTTCTATGAAGTATGTAACTACAGATAACTAATCTGTCTGGCTAATTATTCTTCTTTTAAACACTAATAAATATAAGTTTAAGAAAGCGTGGCTGGCACCTCTTTAAGCAAATACTTTCTGTATTTATATATTCACATACTAAATCTGACAGAAATCACAAATTACTGCAGAACACTGTATAATATTAGTTATAGCAGCTCCATGGAGAAAATGCAATTCCTACAATCTGAAAACATTAAAGAATTTCACAGTCATGCATCTGAAGACTTTGTATTTATATAAGTCAATGCACAGTTTTCATACGGTCTGCCACAGAAAACAGTTACATTTGTCAGTAATGCAGAGTTGTTTTATTCATATTCCACAGTGGATTCCAGCAGGTCCCGTTTGGCAAAGGCTGGCTTACTTCAAGTCGCACCCACCACATATAAATCTTCTAAAAAGACTCTAGCTTTACTCTAGCAACTGGTGATGATGACAGGTTCAGTGTTAACAGCTTGTTTTATTCTGTCCTTGTGGTTTACTCTGAGAGCTCCTCAGAAATCACTACAGAAATACTTTCAACAGCATGAAGAATTTTACGTGCATTATGAAAAGAAGATGGTAGCACAGCGCTAGCAATTTGAGACATTATCCAACTTCTGGTTACGCTTAATTTGCACTGCAATTTGTTTTAGGACATTGAAGACAACTATGCGTTCCAATTTCATTGGAGTGCCACCTGATTCTGAATTTTGCTGTAAAACTTGCAAATACCTGTTATTAAGTTTCAATCTTTTGTTCTAACTATTACATTCAATTCCAGAACAATGAATTCTATTCCACAGACAGCCCTGCTAGCCAGTTTTATAAGTCTATCAACATGCCCAAGTATATTTAAACAGCCTGGAGTGTGAAAAACTAAATAAAATGATCAAAGAACTTCAAAGTGTCATAGCACCTCACAAGGCAGATCTGTGCAAAGGTATCAATTTTTACCTTGCAATATTTTCAAGTAAAAAAGATATTACCATGAATTTGTCAAAAGGCAAAAAAATATAACTTCTCACAGTAAAGACAATTTTTCATGATGACAGCAGTAAAAATATAGTGTGGTATATGTGTTCTGAGCTCTGCATATCTTGTAAAAATGAATGAGATCATTTTAGCAAAATAACTATGGAAATAACATTACTTTTACTGAGGCTTGTATTTTTTCTTTTATCACACTTTCTGAACACAAAGTACTGTATTTAATTAAGCTACTGTAACTTCAAAATAACAATACTGAATATTAAATCTTGATGAACTAAAGCCTCACAACAGCAAAAGGTACAGATTTCTCCTTCCAGAGGTTACAGTACTGGTGTATCCAGGATGATTCTTCAATCTCTGAAGAGCAAGGCATTATTTGTAACAATGAATTGCCAAACATAAAGTCAACTGATATAGTGGGATATCAGCTCCAGAAATAGCTGTGGAGGGGGTGTTGTATTTTGCCACATCCAGGTACTTAAAGCTTATGGCTCTTACAGGTTTTGTATATGTGTTTTTATTCCTAGAAAAAAAAGTTTATCTTCCTGGACATGGCTAACAAAAAAACCCTCTCTGTATTTCTAAGCTGGTATCCATATATGCAGCACACAGATAGATGCACTGCATATAAACTCCTTCTCACTTTGTTTTCTCCTCTTTCAGAAAGGCAGCTAACTGCTCCAGAAAGAAAACAAAAATCCAGCACCCTTATTTTATTGTTTAAACACAGATTTTACAACTGTGAATCTAATAAGGATAAGCCTATTATTAAAGTATTCTGAGTGTAGAGTTTTGATTGTGAATCACAATATGATTAGTTCTTCTTTCAAAAGAAAACTAATAGGTAATGAGAATATGGTGCCTGTATCAATTTGTACACAGAGGTAGATACATTACAGAGAAGTACTGCAGCACAGAAATGTGAATGTATTCATGACCACAATGACACACAGAGTTGTTTATGGTTATTTATACCTATTTATTTGGGTTTTTCTAATGTAACTTAAGTGAAATATATTTGGCATGACCATGGGTCATGATTAAACTGTTTGATTATTATTCAACATGTTTATTATGGTGATGTTGAAATAGTGGCCACTGCTATTATGTATGTAATTTCTTCCTAAAATATTTGCAGTCTAAAGAGAAAAGATTGACACCATGTAGGGAAACAGAACAGCAGCCACAGCTGAGTGAACACTGGGTTTGTACATATGACATGATTCATTACAACTTGTGGGTTGAGATAGGGGGAAATTAGGCTACTGGAAAGAAAAATTAGTCAAATGAGGATAAAAAGACATGGGGGAAAGGAAATTAAAAGAAAGAGAGAATCTAAAAATCACTGAGCATAAGGAAGTCTTGTAACAACAAGCAGTGTCGAAGCCCAGTTGAAAGAACAGCATTCTCTGAAAAGTTGCATTCATGTCTCCAGTCCCACAATGGGCAAGCCCCTGACATGTTTTCTTTTTCTCTATACCCACAGTCAAGTTTCCATAAAAAATGAAATCTGACTGCACTGAATAGGAACTAATAGTGTTCTGTTTGGAAAGTACTATCTGCTGTTATTTTTGCTTTCATTCCTACTGGCTGTTTCTCTTCCCTGCAAAGTCTCTAACTTGCTTATTCCTGAAGACTTCCTCAGGGACACAGAATGAGCAAGAGGCTGGGAAAAGCAAAGGGACATGGCTGTGAGTCATGCCACAAGCTGGCACCTGGCTCACCTAGCGTGATGCTAATGAAGCTATCTGCCTGGCTTACAGCTGTGCAACCAGCATCCTTGACTCAGCTGGAATAAATCACAATGTCATTTCTGTCTGTACACACCTTTACAGAGTATGTAAAAGGGGGTTACTGCTGCAGAAGTCAGTGTTTACAGGGTCTTGGGAAGACAATTTGCCATAGCTGGGCCCAGGGGGATGTCCCAGGGCAAGGAAGTAGGCATCATATTGTATTGTTTGTGTGTGTGTTTTTACTAGTAAACAGTCTAATATATTGTAACAATTTTACACACCATTACAACAGAAGTTCTTACACTGGAAGAAATCATGAAAAATTAGTTCAGTGATGGATAAAAAAAATAAATTAAACCTTAAAGACAAAAAGCCAAGTGAGGGTATATGTAGTTTTCTGGTTAAAACAGTGATTGGGTGATCCACTTTGGAGGATTAATCTACCTTCTTCCTAATACAGCTAAATGAGTTGTCACTCTTCCCTCTCACCAATCCCCTCCCCTCCCACCAAATTCAATTCATTACATAAAGTAAATAAACTTTAAAACAAACAAATCATTAAAATATAGAAATAAAGTATAACATACAATCAACTTCACAAGTAATATATCTCCTTCAACAAGCCTCATATCAGTACCCTGTATTCATTACTACTGATACAACCTAGAATACAGTTCACTATGTTACATAAATTTGTGACATGTAATCTTTTAGCAACACAGTTTCTATTCTGGGCAAGTAATACTATTTGTACTGTTTGGTAATTTTTCTCTGCTTTAGTGTTGTTGGTTTTGTACTGATCCCTCTCCTTTTTCTTTTTTTCCTTTTTCCTTTTTTAATTTGAGCTTAGTTTTACCTCTCCTAGTTCACTGTCTGTGAGTTTAAAGGAAATTGTTTTAAAAGCTTTGTAAGGTACACTTCACAAATAGAAACATTTAACACCTTAACTAGAGATGTAACTTTTACTGAGTATCTAGTGCAGAAAAACTAAACCTGTGACTCTTAAAAATGCCTGACTGACTCATACTGCTCCGAGTATCAGAGCCACCAGTGTAGAAACTTAACCATGACACAGCCCAGCATGCACTTAAGTCCTCAGCCTTTTGAAAATATCAGTATCTACAGTATTTGATGTTCAAAGCTTTTTCTACACTCTTTATCAATATTTTCTTTTAAAACTGCTCTGCCTTTACATGTATGTGTGCATTCCAGATACATGTTAATTTCCTGGATCCCTGAAGGAAGTATTTCTAGGCTACTTTTACATGCAGATACACGATTTCTCTGAGTCTAGAAGTGGGGTAACTGAGGGCTTACTCACTAAGGGAATGTTACCTGCACCAAAGAGCAGAGTGTTGGGGTTTTTTTCATTTTCCATTAAAAAAAGTCAAACATGACTAAAAAAGTTCTAAAGTTTCTGACAGACTGGAAAGAACACCGAGACCAGTCCTTTCAGCCACAGAGGTAAGCAGAACAAATTTGAATGATATTTCAATTCGCATGTTCATTGTGAGTTATTTCTACACTGACAGAGATCTACTGCCAACATCAGTTGATTCACTACTGACATCATTTCAGAAGTTCATTTGTTATCCCCTGGGAAGAGTGACTCAGTCTCTAAGTTTATTCCAGACTGATTTTTATTACATGAAAACAGTCACCAAGTAAGAAAAACATTAAAAACCGAACAAACAAATAAACAACCCTGCCCTCCCCCCCAAAAAAAATCATTACTCTATATGGTGGATTTGTTGGCTAACATTGACTAAAAACAGGCAGACATTAGGTAAAGATTATTTTGAACATACATGTCTCTGCCAGCAATTCTCGCACTGTGATAGAAGTAATCCCTTCTAAATATTTTTCCTTTTTTTCTGCCTTTCTAGTCTTTGCCTTCTCTTCCATAACATTAAGCCTTTCTGGTCCTCAATCTCACCAGTCCTTATTTGTATTAATCTATGTTCTATGTTCAACTTCTGATTTTCCCCTCTGTACTCCTCAGGCTTTGCAAACATGCCTCCCCCAAATCACCTTCCATTTCAGAAGCTCTTCAGCTCCACGAGAAGAGGTGATGATGTGTTATGACTGTAAGAGTGCTATTTTTGCCTCTAAACCCAACAGTTCTAGGGTAATTGCCAGAATTATAGTGGCTCTCAAGTTGAGTTTACAAAATCAAGCTGGTTTCAAAGCAGCATTTTCTGCTCCATAATTTCATCTAACACCCACAGCTACTGACATAAACTAATTGCGTGTACACATGTGATCCCATTACAAATGGTGCAATCCAGATGGTGCCAATCTGGGACTGCAAACAGAGTTCCAGTGCTGTGAAATGCATGCCAGGCTTACCTGCTGCATTTACATCTCTATTTCAGCTTCTTTATCATAGACATTCCCTATTCATCTGGTTGGGCAACACAGTAATGCCACGTAGTCCTAAATCCCCATGGGAAATACTGTCCAAAAAATGTCCCAAGGGATCCTGACGACACACCAATGCCTGAAAAGTGCATTAGATTTTGCTTTAAGTCATTCTATCTTTACTGTTATCATCATCGTTATCACCATCACTATTTATTATTAATTCAGCAGCCCTTCAGAATTCCTGTGATGAGCAATAACCCAGCTGCCATGGAACCTGAAATCACAGGTAGAAAAGGACAGTTCATACCTGAAAGAACATTCAGTATGTTCTTACCAGAGGCCAAATACAATATGCAAGTTAACCATCCATGTGGCTTGTGCTTTTTTCCCTATCGCCTCATAAAGTAAACACTAATCTAAAACTTATATATCTACACACTCCATACTAATGGAAAAATCTGTATCTGTACAGTCATACTGTGAAGGACGCATCTAGATCCTAGACATATAGCAAATATTAATTAGTAATATGGTCTACTTGGCAAGTACTCAAGTCAGTTTAGCATTCACTTTCTATCTACATTCATGCGTGCAAAACTTACTTTTCAGAGCAAGTTGAAAGTCAAATGAAAGGCCACAAGTCCAGCTGACGTGAATTCAATTTAGAATTCAACTGAACATTCACCAGCTCTTTTTCTTTTCCTGATATTTATTCAGCTCTAGCAAACATTACACACAGAGCGAATAGTTGATATGAATAGCCTGAATTTGTGGAGATCTGAAGAGTCAGCTCATTCCAACGTGTAAATCAGCTTGGTGACTCTGCTGAAGCCACTGGTCAGACACTGAAGCATGAAGGCACTCAGTGAGTCTTACATCTGATTCTTTCCATATTAATATATAAGCACAGATGATTTTACGATTGTTATTATTGCTCTTCATATTATTAAACAAACAGTTCAAAATTACTGTATTCATTTTGAATTGCTTCTCACAAAATCACTAGCAGAAATCCGTTCTGAACATGCAAGAGGCACTTCAGTATTTCATGAAGTGTTAAATTGGCAAAACAACAACATGAGTTCATTACTGCAGATTCTTTCCAGATGGAACCATAAATGTACTGTACTTTACTGAGCACCCATGGTACAAAGCAACTAAGTTGAATATTACGACCACTTTTTGAGGAATAATGTTTCACATAGTGATCATTTACTTTTGCAGGGGAGAAACTCATTTAAAAAAGAGAATGTAGAAAGGAAGATCCCAGAGCCTCTCTGATTTCCTACCTCCTTCTTTCTAGCCTCTGAAAATCCAGGCAAGATGTTGCTGAAGCCTTTGTCTAGTTTTCAGCTCCAAAGATAACCTACACATCACTAGTGCATAACACAAAAAGGCTGGGCCAGAAGACATTCTCAACATACCTGAGCTGATACTGACAGGTCACATAAGGGGACTGCAGCAGACAGCAACATGAAAACCACACTCTGGCATATAGCAACCTCTAAATGGACTGCAATTTCCAAATCTGGCAATACCAAAGGAAGAGAATTCTTTGAAATTTAAACCAACGATTATATATGTAATGATGAAATGAAGGTGATCGTAAGTTTTGCAGTTGACTCCAAAGAGAAATTACTAAAGGTTCCTAATTTTCTTCTTCCCTTTACTATGCTACGTTCTATTATTTTTTAATCTGTCCATCTTTTTATTTGAAGATCTATTTTAGAATTTAAAACTACAGGTATGTGCCTGCTTTAAAACATCAGTCCAGTCCAGTCTCATCCCAGTGTAAATCAAGAAAAATTCCAATGATGTAAAACAAACATGAACAACACATACATATATTTAAAATATAACCAGTTCTATCTGTTCACTATTCTTTGCTTAAAGGAAAACTCACACCAAAATTTTCTAATACATTTAAAGATTAAGATGTTTTTTCCTCACTTTGAACAGGTTTTGCCCCAAAGTAGCATCATTTCATTAATCCATAACATTTCATTCAGTGGACTTCCTTTAAGTTTCCACTATTGTGCTGGAGATTAGAATCATATTTTTCATCCACTCATCTGAGCTGTGAAAAGTAATAACTAAGATCTACATTTCCCTGCTGACACTTTTGCATTTTGACCACATTTGTTTCTAGTTACAAATTATTTGGTTGTTTTGGCTGTTTGGTTTTTTTATAAAGCTTTCAAATGCCTGAAAGAGGTGCCTAATTTTTCTTGGAATTTAAGGTGTGAAAATAAATACAGAAATAATGACAGAACAAACAGCAACACATTAATTTCATTCTGCTTTAGAAAGCCTGTGATATCTTCACGGGAGCATCCTATATGAAATTATGCTCCCTGGTCCCCAGAGGTCTTAAGAACAACTGAATACCCTTATAACATGTTAATACCACAGTCTTCTTGGTTCACTTACATGGCAAGAAGCACATCTTACTTCTGCATGCACTGAACTACCCATATTCCACAAACATATAAATCTCTCTGTTAAATCTCCACTTGTGTATTTCACAGCTGAGATGAGTTCCAATCAAGAAACTCACTGCAATAAAATATTTGTTATATTATATATATTTTACGTGTAATTATAAAATTATATTTTATAATTAAAATATTAACACAACTAAGAATGTAAGAAGATAAACTGGATGGGAAAAGAAGCTTTGATAAATTTACTTCTGCTTCATCTTTCATCTTGAAGTTAAAAAGAGAAGCTATTATTGTATATCATGAGTTAGGGGGGAACTTTATTAGAAATGAAAATAAACTCTGTGGTATTATCTACTACTACTACAGTGTAACTACTACCATGTTTCTCTCTCTCCCTAACTACACTCACGTGATTTTGAAATGGACATAACACTACCCTAAAAATTGTCTATTTTTTTTTTAGATACTCAGATAAGTCTTTCATCCTAAAGAAATGATGAAAACTTGATTGCTCTTGACAATATTAGTAAACACGGAGTAAAAATCTACTTCTGTGACATCTTCAGGATAAATTCTAAAACCACTACCCTGTTGAAGATCCTGCATATTCCAGCTCTTTGACATTAAACTGGGAAAGAAGAGCAGAAGCAAAACCCAAAGTAGTAATAAATTTCCATAAGCCACCACAGGGTCACACCTCTATTTTTTATGCACCCCACCAAAATCCCTCTCGAACACAGTACAAACAAATCTGTCAGCAGTTAAGCGGAAAAAGTTCATTTATATGATTTCCATAGGCCACATTCCAGAGGTTGCAGTTAAACTCTCCAAAACCAAAAGCATTCTGAGTCCTTAGACTCCTTTGAAAATACTGCTAATAGCTGAGACCTCTCTAGGTATCTGGAAAGCACAAACAGTGATGTGAACACACATTCCTTATACAATGATACTATCATGTTAGGAAGGAAAAGAAACATAACTTCCTCAAATTCATGCACTTAATATTAATTCTTCAGTACATGAATGCATAAGGCTAAAAAAAAAAAAAGGATTACTCTATCTTTGTTAAATTTTATTCATGTGGATGTTTGTACTTCGTCTTCGTTATGTATCCACAGATAAAGGAACATCTTCATACTAAGGAAGAATGGCCTAGTACCCTGAACACTGGGTTTAAAACCCTTGCCTACAGTAGATCAACCACTTTATTTATGGATTCTAGTGTCAGGTTTTATGTTCTCTTCACTGAAGAAGTCCCTTAACCTGCCTACATTTCTGTAACAACAATAGTGTCAAATTACCTCTTTAGTTCTGGAGTCTGGTAAAGAGCACTGTGCTACCACTCTGAAAAGACTCCAAGGGGAAAACTATTCCATAATCATTAAAGTGTGCTTTCACAGATAATCAAACTCTAGAGAGAAAGATGGCAAGATTACCTTCCCACCCACCTTCCCCCTGTATACATGCATTAAGTCAGGTTTCTGAGGTTTTTATATAATGTAAAATTATCTGGTTTTAGTAGAGTGTGGCACAACTGGGCAGTTTACCAAGTAAAGGCACACCAAATATTCACTATCAGAGAGAAAAAATCATCTCCATGTTGCTATGTTTTTGCAAGAGGTGGAGAGGAATGGCATTGCTCTTCAGACCTATATACCAAAGCAATGTCTGCCATTGGGTACGTTCACGCCTACTTAAAGCGGACCATAAAGACAACATTGCATCTTTTAAGTCAAGTACAACCTTGATGACATGATCTGGCCTACTTGAAACCCGTTCCCCAGTCTCACATACTCAGCAAGAATTCTCCTTACACGTAAGAACTGCCTACAGATACCAGAGTGCATTCAGAGACTTTTTGTAAGCCATTCTGAAATGCTTACAAAGATTTGGGTTTTAGAATTACCTTATTTTGCATAACAGCAAAAGTTATTAAATTACTATCTCAAATTTCATAGTAGACATATCTTACCACTGTATAGCTCTTGAAAAGTTTGAAATTCCTTTATGCTATTTCAGATTACTCTCTAAATGAGTTGACAAGCAAGAATGCTATCTAAACCACTGTAAAGAGACTGACAACCAACACAATCTGAAGTCAGATAAAAGAGTATTTTTGATAGGCCTGAAACTTATGAGTAAGGCAAAGAATAAATCTGTTTCTTGTAAATTACTTTCTTAAAGGAATAATATTTGGAGTGCCTTTCATCTAAGACCTGTCAAAATAATAGCTTGTTGATGTGAATTGAGGACTTAAAAGTGTTCTATTGACAATCAACAAGAGACAAGAGATATACCAATCTTTTCTAGCACAGTTTTCTTATCAGACCATTTGTTTTACTTCATGAGATAGTTCCAAATCCATAAAATTTACATACAGATGGCTGCAGTCTTAATTCCTACCATGATACTATTCCTACGAGTTTCCATTTTCTGCTTAGTAAAGGAACTTCACAGCCGAAAACTGTAAGCTAAGGATAGTAAGTAGTCCTCCAATTACACTGGTACACTTACCCAATACAGAACAGCAATATCGTTCACCCTGTCTGGATCATGGTGTCCCACACACACATGTGTAAGTGTATAACATACAGAACTGCAGTGGTTATTTGGGTTTTCATTGATGCCCTTGCCCAGATTGATTTATGTAAACTTATGTGCAGATGGATTTTCACTACCGCCAATCATGAACTGTAGTTCCCATAGCATGCTGGAGTGAGATGGCTCAACATTGCAGTAGATTGTGTTCTTCACCTTGGAGCAGAAGTCACTGAAGAGCTCCACAAATTTACTTTTGAGGTGACTGCAGAAGGTATACCGGCATAGAGACAAGCCAGGATACAGTGCTCTGCGGAGGAGCCATCTGAGCAGTTCATGCTATGTTTCACCACCCTGCACAGACCTTCAAAGACCTGAGCCATCTGGTCCTGGTTCAGTATAAGGCAGAAGTGGTAGTGCTATAGTACAGCCATGATGCACAGGCACAAGCTGCCAACAAGGGCAGAGGATACTGTTTGAAGAGCTTAATTCCTATCATAATAATGAGGAAATATAGGAAGTGCAGACAGGAAGAGTAAACTACAGATACTGGTAGCATGATTAAACCTACAGAAGTAACCTGTTTTTGTTTTAATTCCATTTTCAGACTTTGTTTTCAAACACAAAGCTTTTTTATCCAACTCTTTTCTCCTTTCTTACATGTTAGCATACCCAAGTAATGCTAGGAAGAATCCTTTGTAACTGTCAGTTGAAAAAATTAGGTTTCAACTGCTTGTACAAACACAGGAAAATACAAAATAGCCACTCGGATGTGCAGGTTTCCCAAGAAAATATATCTTGTCATATCTTTAAGATACCTGTTTTGAAGGGACAGAATTACAGTCAATGGTTATGTTTTTCTAACGTTAAGGTTCTGTGAAAAAGGTTGCAGAAGAAAAGCATTTTCACTCAGCAAGACTTGTGAGAAAACATTCTCCTTTCCGTATCAAGTGACATTATAATGCACATAATTAAATGCAGGATCAGAAGAATCTGAGAATTATTAAGATCATGAACTTCCCTTTATTTTCACAATGAAATTAATCAAAACTTTTTCTCATTGTGACACTAATCAGAGAAATTATTTTCATGCATTCAAGCAGAATCTGGCTTCTTATGAAAATACCTAAATTACACCTCTCTGTGTAGTGATCAAAAGCAGTAATTTTCATAATGTAACTCTGAGTTTCAGATTTGTTCAAATATTGAATTGCATCTGGGTTGGATGTCCACTAAGAAAATTGTGAACAAGCTTACTTTATCTTATGTGAATGACTGTGTTCCCAGTGAAATGACAGAAAATTAGAAAGCAAGTAAGTTACAAGTAACAATAGCCATGATGATTTCAGGCACATCTCCTGATTGGTAAGGGGAAATCGGGAAGGCATGGAGATATCTCGAGGAGATTATTGTATAAGCAGTGCAGACGTATTGCACTACCCCTCAGCTCCACCTTCAGGAATTCAGCATTTACTCACAAATGTTTTTACAAAAAAAGATGTTAAAAACCAAAAAAGTGACCTAAATTGAAAAGCGTAACCTCAAATAATAACAACAAATGATACAATGACTTGAGGGTAAATTCCAAACCATAGTCAATATGAAAAAAAAGAAGACAAATACTTGAGTTCTGCATATGGCTGGATTCACAAAAGACAAATAACATTTTTGCTCTGTTTATCCTTATTAAGTCTGGATCTAAAATGATGAGTACAAGTTTGCTGGCTGTTGTTTGAGACTGGCACATGACACCTAACTTTAAGAAAATCTTTAAGAAAGATATCTCTTTTCATCACTTACTAACCTGTTCTCTAATCTACACTGACTTTGTCTGACACACAGTGCTACAAATCAACCTGCTTTAAATGAGCTCATTCTGTGCCCCTGCCTACACCCACTAGGTTTTTATGAACTTTTACTACAATATGTTCTTGTAAGTGATCAAGATTTCTATTTCTCACATTAAATAAAGTAATAATTTCATTAAGCTGATCACACAATGCTGCTTTAAACTTCTGAACAGTAAGTAATTAATACTAACAAAGAATAGGTCTAACTGCTCAAGTAAATAAACCCAACTTCTACCTGTTACATCTCAAATCCTTTCAAAGCATGTGGGATTGCACATATATAACAAGGAACGCAATACATTCCAAACCACCTATCTAAGGTCAAATAGTGCTAAAAAGAATACAGTGTGTGAAAACTGCCCCCCTTGCCAGCTGTTCCAAATGACATTTCCTGCTTTCAGACACAAACCCCCGGTCAGGAAAGCATTTAATACCATGACCAAATGTGGGAAAGTGCTATCGCTATTCCATAAAAGAAAAAAAATATTTTCTACCACAGCTTTAAATTAAAGATGTTCAAGAATGTCACAAATACTCAAATGTTGAGAAGTCTTTTTTTAGGACTACAGTTAGAAGTAACTGAGTTGGTAAACACATTTTCAGGAAGGTCAGTTATAATCTGGCCTCTTAACACTGGAGTTGATTCAGTCAAGTGCTTGGGCAGCAGTGGAAAGTGCATCTATTATTTTTGGTCTACTAACCAACCTGAAAGTACTTATCACATTGTTACCTTCTTTTAGCCCCTTCTCTAGTGGGAATATTTAATTTTGGAAAGAATTAAAGTTTAGTTTCACCTAGGAAAAAATGGTTGGCTGTACTTTACGCAAAAGAGGTGAAATGGATGTCATCAAAGACAGCTGTGTATGGAAAAAACTGATCAGAAAGTTATGGACTGTTTCTGAAACTTCTGGGTTTGGAAGCGAATACAGAACCAAAAATATAGTCTCAACTGAGTTCTGTCAACTGAAGGCACCATGAAGAAAATGTATTAGAAAAAAGAGTACCTAGCTGCACCAGATAAACTTTTCGTAAAACACCTGCAATTAAATTTATTCATTCACTAATATTCGCAAAACATGAAACTCTCTTGAAAACAAAAATATTTGTAATTTAACAGCACATCCTAACCAGCTCATCAGATTCTGGAAAATTTCACTGACCCTCCTATTTCTGTACATAATTCTTCAAGATACTTTTAGATGATTCATAGCAAGTAATCCATCTTTCTAAAGACAGAGGCAGTGACAAACACTGATACTTTTTACCTGAGGGCTTGTAGCCATTCCTGTTATTTATTGTCCACAGTACTAAAACACTGCTTTAGTATAAACAGATAAGGGTGATTAAATGTCCAACCAGAAAGGCCCTGTCCTATTTTGCAGGGGTAACAGGAAGACATGAAATTAATTTTACAACAGAGAATCACATTGACAATCACAGAATGGTTTGTGTTGGAAGGGACCTTAAAGATCATCTGGTTCCAATGCTCTGCCATCGGCACGGACACCTTCCACTAGACCAGGTTGCTCCAAGCCCTGTGCAACCTGGCCCTGAACACTGCCTGAGATGGGGCACAGCTACAACTTCTTTGAGCTACCTGTTCTACTGCCTCACTACTATAACCATAAAAAAAAAAATCTTCCCTATATCCAATCTAAATTTAAATTCTTTCACATTGAAACTGTCACCCCATGTCCTGTCACTACAGGCCTTGGCAAAAGTCCTTCTCTGTCTTTCTTATATGCCCTCTTTATATATTGAATGATAAGACTTTGACAAATCAGTTAACATTTATTTTCCAAGACATAAAAATGAATGAATGAGGCAACAGGAAAAGATCTTCATAAAGGGAAACTTTTAAGATATTCTAATGGCTCTAATTTTAAAAGCTGCCATCAAATCTTGATGGATTATCAAAGTGTGTCTAGTTAGATTAATTATAGGCATGACACTCTGGAGATCAAGAAGGTACCTTAATTTATTAAATAGTGACTAGGTACAAGTACTATAGTTCAACACTGAAGTGCTAATAAGTTCAGCTAACTGCCTTCAGAGGGTCTGAAGATGGATTGAATGGTGGGGTTCTACTTTTGAGGGTTTGCAAAGATGTAGCACTTCTTTTAAGAACTACCTGTATACCTAATTTCATGGGCTCATGGTGGCAAAACATAGCAGCGACACAAATCGATCAGCAACAAGGGGTTCTTCATTGATACATATTTATATATTCTACAAGGAAGATGTTGAATAATCCTGCAATGCATTTTACATTGCATGCAGCTTTTAGCATTAATGTTCAACTCCCATTCTGCCAGTATTAAACGTTACATATTTTGTCAGAAATTTATTCTATCCTTAACTGGCTTTATTCATTCTTAGTGCTGGAATTTATAAAGAATCAGTTTGCTCTTCTGTGCAGCTATAAATGAAGCAATTTATTATATTTTTAAGTATATTGCTTACATCTTACTGTAAATCTCAAAATGACAGTGAGTGTCAGCAGGCAAAAAAGTTTCCCCATCTATCAATCTTCTCACCACTAACTGAACTTCCCAAACTGCTGTATTTCAAGAGCCAAGAGTATGGCTGATTTACTTGCACTGATCCTCACACCTTCTGGCCTATAGCTGATATAGAGACTGGCAAGATGACACAGGTTCTCCCCAAAGCGGGAGGAATAAATATGGTTGGTTTCATAGCTTCATGTAATATTTACCATGCCACCTTCACTGGCAGTGTAAGAAAGCACCTCAGTAGGATGCATTCTAACATGGAGCACAAATTGCTTTCCTTTGCTATAAGAAAGCAGAGAGCTTTCCAAATATTGTTTGAAGCAGGCTAGTTTCTTTCCCGTGCTGTTACTTTTCCATTGAGTAGTGAAATGAGTCATGAAGAAATCTGAAATGGAAGATGCAGGATTGCTTGGCAGAGGATTTTCAGAAAAGGCATATTCCAGACACACAGTGTAGTACAATAGAAAAAACTTCTAATACAACTAGTCATTACTACAGAACACATGAACTACATTGCAACCTAAAAACTGAGATTATATCTATCTGTAAAGCCCAAGTCACAAGAAGTCAGGAAATTTAAACTGAATTTGAGGGGTTATTAAGGCACTTTGGATTACTACGCATTTCTGTAAATCACTATTTACAGACTATCTGTATTTCACAATTCTGTTCCAGGAAACATTGTGCTGTATCCTTTCAAAAACAGAATGTTTACTGGCAGCCCTAAATTTGTTTGATTGTCAGCAATGATAAACTCCTAGAGCAGATAACCCTGACAGGAAATGCATATGATGTCCTAATATATAAAAAGTCTTTGCAATCCATGATCTGGCTGTGTCATCTCTGTAAAAGCCACAGACAATTTTTTCCACCAGCTCTACTGAAAACTGAGAAGGTGATGGTTTCTGTTCCCTTTCATTCCACAAAACCAGAACTGGATAGCTCTGCTCGCTATGAAAGCAGTGGGTAACAGTGAGAATTGTCCCCCTGCCTGTCTCAGAGCTCAAAAGGGAATTCTGTCTCAGCAGCTCACTGTGCTCAGTGTGAAGCCTGTCATAAACACAAAGGATTGAGATTAATCCTGGCAAAAATCACTCAAGTAGTGCGAGATTCAGTTCTCAAAAAATATTGAGAACATCAGATTGTGGGGAGTTATCCTTGCTTGTAAGCACTTCCCAGATCACCTTAGCTGAGTTACAGCTACACACCTACAGTAGTATTTCTTTTTGCCTTTTGAGATTTCCACTGATGAGGCTTAAAACTGCAATTACTCTTGCCTATGTAAAATCAGGTTAGACTCCAAAATCTGCACCATCTGCCAATACAACTTTTTTCCCTGCCGTTCTAATTAACAGTAAATGTTTCTAATTAAATAGCAATATATTTTAAACTTTAAAGAAATGGTTCGTAGGTAGCAAGAAACAAGTAAGCGACAATACTGTAACAGCAACCCCAAAATTTGCATTTTTCTACATGGATTCAGTATTTTTTGTAGTTAAGACTTCTCCTTATATGCTCTGATCACAAACAATTATATGCAAATACCTGACATCCATACTTAGATTTGAATCATCTGAAATTCTGGACAGGTTTTGCTGCATCCTGTCTCACAGATCAGGTGCTGGTATTTCGGCTTACAGACTGGTCACACTAGCGTTTTTACAAAAAAGGAAGCTCTGCAGAAGTCTACCTTTTCTTTCTAAGGAGAGAATGTAACTTAAGAAAGGCAGATGATGTTCAGAAATATTTACAAGGAGGTTCCTGTAAAATTTTTGTCTTTTCTGAATGAAACAATCTTTGCCTGAAACAGCATTCTATGGGAAACTGGGAATTTCTTTCATTCTATTTGCCAACAGTAATTCTGAACTGTATTTCCTGTTTAATTTAAGCTCCCTTTCTCTTAGTAATTTGGTGAAGACAGTGGTAACCCTCTTTCAGTGCTCTGTGCAGTCACACAGAAAAAACTCAACACAGGAAACAAAACCAGTTCTGTACACTCTTTGCCGCATCAATGAAAAACTGTCCTAGGCAATAACTACTATTAGGCAAAAATTAATTCCAACCTAGAAAATTGGGAAGCATGGAAAAACACATAATGGTTTTCACTATCACTGGTGTTCACATGGTGATGTCAGTTTCTTACATGCTTCTCACTAGTGAATTATCAATGTCAGTTTGGTGATTTTTTATTTTTTTTTATAAAGTATTTGAATTACATTTCCACGTAATGCATCTATTCCAAATGGTACTTCTGCAAAACCAAGTAGATTATATAAATACTGATCATCTGTCAACTAGAAATATTAAATAAGAATGATTTTAACTGTAATGTCTCTCATGTGTGGTCTAAATAAGCTGAGCCCATGAATCAGTATTCATATAAATTCTTATAAATTTTGCATTATTACATTTTCCAGAAGCATAGTCAAACAAACGAAAATTCAGGCAAATGGTTCTTAATTAAAAAAAATAATGTGTTTATTTTTAATAATCAGCACAGAGTATGTGAATTGGCACTCAGAATTTAATTATACAATGGATTTTTTTAGCTGTAGAGTATGAACATTCTCTTGATTAGTCAAAATTTTATGCATTTCATATATTTTAGCACATATCAGAAGGCTAATAGCTACGTATTTTCTAACCACAAACAAGCAAGAGAGAAAATTCACGTGACCTTCGTTTCCACCAAAGAAGCAGATTTGGGTTAACATCTGTGACTTTTTAAAAATCCAGCATAAATACACAGGCAATTTAGATTGCAAGATTTTCTTATATCTATCTTTCCTGACAAGATGAAGAAAGAAATCTCTGCTTCCATGAGACAATTAAGTTCAACTGACAAAAAGATGTAACAGAAGGAACACTACTGCAGCACTAATGGTCTATACTATGGGGGTATCACAGAGGGAAATATTCCAGATACATGAACTTCCTGCAAAGCTTGAATCATTAAAAAAATATATATATGTAGATGGTCCCTACAAATGTGAAATAGAAGTATTTCTTTACTAAACAATGCATATGCAAGATAAAATTCAGTTCATGCATTACCATTAGACAACAAATTATTTTTGGGGTTATAACAGAAGCTGGAACTCTCACGTTACCACATTTGCTAGTAACACTGTTGACTCAATATTTCTGCAACTTCTTCTCTGCCTCTCACAAGGGATAGTAGAGTACTGTGTAACGCTTTTATTCCTGACAGGTTTTCTTGCAGGTGCATATAGTCAATCTATTTGCCATTTCTTCTACTGCACACCCAAAAAACTACACCTTTATTGGATGTAAAGCAAGTGACATATTTCCCCCTAAGTGAACAGTCTCAGACGCTTTCTTTATAAATAAATTACTTTAGAAATGCTTCTGTATGGGATAAACTGGAAAAGGCAATCTAATCTGTGGCAAACTAAGAACCATAGTCTCCAGGAGCGTTCCTTGAGGGAGCATTTGGGACCTGTATATTTTCGTATCAAATGAAAAGCTGTATATTTGCTGCTATACAGGCAGGAGCAAAGCACATGGAAGCATATATAAGTTACAGTATACATGAGGTATTTCCAGAAAAAAATCCAAAAGAATAATCACCAATGCAAAGGAAAATGCCTTTCTGCCCTCTGTTATCAAACATGCTGGTTTTCTAACCAATTCCATATAAAACCTAAGCTTATATAATTTCATACAACACATACTGTACTCTCTGCATACACTTCCTGGAACATATGGAATACAATAAACACCAATCACAAGTGCCATAATAGTGATAACATTTTCTGCAAATAAAAACATATTTCAAAACTTGCTAAAATGCAACATAGAGAAAACTATTCAAGTTTCATTAGCTTTTTTGAACGTAAGGTCAAAGTTAAAGCACCAGACATTCAGCTGGTATAAACTAAGGACCACACTGGACAGTCATAACATAATAAGTCAAATTAACATTCCTTACTACTGCTCTTCCCCAGATAGGGCACTACTTGACTTGTGAATGTATTAGCAAAACAAGTTTCCTAGGTATAATTTACTACTAAGTCTCTGTTCAATAGAAATACAGATTATGAAAAAAAAGTTATCCACCTCAAAATACTTTTAGAAAATAAATATTGTGCTCAAAGTTAACAATAAAACTTCTCACTTGATTTGCCAAACAACTGAATATGTAAAATGTTCTCTAAAACACTGTTACTCTTGGTTAGATTAAATCAAACAAGTAAAAAGATAAGCTAGCATTCTTTGATCTGAAACATGCAGAACCATAAAATGTTTGGACATGATAAAAATTTGACATCAAGGATAAGCTTCACATCTTTTATTCCTTTTCATAAGGAAGTGTCAGACAACTATATAAAAATAATAGATCAAATAAACATAGACAGAGCTCTGTACACAGAGCATAAAACCTTAAGAAAACCACTGAATAATTCAAGGGAACTCCAGCAACACTTGTAATCTACAACACTCACAATTTTTCATAAAACAATACTTTTTTAATTTTCATCTTTTTTTCTATGGTGCCTCAGGAAAAAGAAAGGCAAAAATTGAAACTATACTTACAAATACTAAAGTGTTTGCTTTTAGTAGCAGTGTAGTAAATATTCCATTACTCTTAAGATGTTAATGCAATAGCAAAACAATATTTGCCCCAGATCACTACAGTAAACAAAATTTTTAGACTAGACTATTTCTCCCTCCTATTTCCAAGATTACTTTGCAGAAAATGACATTTTTAATGCCTTCACAACAGAAAATACTTTTCCGTACCAAAACAACAGATTCACAGCCAGACTAAGTATCTTTTTCTGTTCTAGGGTAAGTGCTCAGACTTTCAGCAATGTAATTAGCCTGTGTAGCAAGCTATTTTAACTCTAATGTCTGCACTAACCTAAGTGTCTCTGCATTGTACTGCAGTACCTTCGTCACTGGGAAACCAAAGGTGTAGTATCAGTTTTACTTCTGATCGCAGAATCATAGACTGATTTGGGTTGGAAAGATCCTTAAGATCATCCAGTTCCAACCCCCTGCCATGGGCAGGGATGCCTGACACTAGACCATGCTGACCAAAACTCTGTCCAGCCTGGCCTTGAACACTGCCAGGGATAGAGCATTCACAGCTTCCCTAGGCAACCCGCTCCAGTGCCTCACCACCATCACAGTAAAGAACTTCTTCCTTGTATCTAACTTGAACTTCCCCTGTTTTAAGTTTAAACCCATTACCCCTTGCATCTGCTGATCCAATTTAAAATACCTGGGGTTTTTTTTCCACATCTTGCCCTCTAATTAACATTTCTGTACCCACCAGTTTCTGTGCAGAAGAAAGAACAGCTCACAAAGAAAAACAGATACTGAAACAGTGACAAAAGATATCACTGGGACTTAAAACACAACTTGACTTTGATACATAAACACCACGTCCACATTTCGCTTTTATCTTCTACACCTATGTTCTGTGCAATCATACCTGGGCTACAGTTTGCTTGTTCATAAGATTCCCCCTCCCCAACTTCTCAATTTGGGAAACAGCATTCTAAAACTTTCTTCTGCCAACAAACCCTGAAACCAGTTTCTTTCTCTCCCCATTCTAGACATACTGACACTCAAACACTGGGGCTTCCCTTTCTCTCCCAGATTCTCAAATCTGTATTGCTTTTTCATTGCAACAGCAGCAGGAGTTGTTAACACATGTTCCAAGGACTGGATGCACTTAGGTATTCTAGAGGAAATATATATATTGTTGTTACTTATTGCTTATTCCAGACGAATCATTTGACTATTTCCAAATCCAACATTTGACCAGCCTTCTTGACTTTCATTTCTTCAGACACTCCTACCTAATTCAATTTAATTGTTTTGAGTTTACATATGTACAGCACATTGCTACAAAGTTTGATACTCTAACCAGGTACACTAAATTTCCATGAAGGCAACAACATATGCAAAATAAATGTTTTTCCTAGGTTTTTTTCTCTGACTTTTCAGAAACTCTAATTGTAAGGCACTAACTTACTCCTGAGTCTACTGTCAAAGTTTTAATGAAGTGAGGTGGTTTAGGGACAGTTCTATTTCATTAAGAAGTAAGTTTCTATTATTTTCTGGTGTAAGAGTACTGACACAACTTAAAGCACTTTAACAGCTGCAGTGATTTTGTCAGCCTCACATCATTAATTCCTTCAGTAACTGAACTTATAACAAACCAAAAGGAGTAAATTAAATTAATATATATATATGTATTATATGCATTAGTGGTATATGAGTCACCTTGATCTCCTTTGGGATGGAACTCTAATTAACACTTGAACATATTTTGTCTAAAAAAATTTCTGTTGATTGCCCAGGAGGTAAAAAGAACTCATTTTGTCAGATGATGTTAACTTCTATGGGTTAAGGTGGTGAGCTACCAGAAGCAATAGCTGTGTGCTTCATGCTCAGGGCAATTTTTAAGAAACTTGGTATTTTAAGAATCATGTCATTCATATCTAAGAAATATTAACAAGAAGGATGACAGATGATGAATTATTATGAATTAAAATATTAGAACTCAGAAAATAACAGGTCTTGGCAAGATTATTTGCAAATTGAAAGAAACATTATAATAGCTTCTATGATGGCTTGGACATATAGGTACTGGCATTTTTACTTTCTATCTGTTTTCAGAAGTTTTCATATTCAAAAACCACATAAAGTTGCTTTGAGATTTAGCTTGGAACACAAGAGTGTATTTCAGACTAAAAAAAAAAAATATACTGCTTTGCGATGCGTTAAGATATGCCATAAGTTACCTAAAAATTATATCATTTTAAAACAGCTTTGTTACTTAACCTGAAGTACAGAATACACAGAATACTCCTATTTTTGGTGAACTATTGAAAAAAGAAGGCAAATAGTGGAACTGCAGATGTTCAGAACAAGCCATACTTTTCAGGTCAAAACCTAAAATACATACCTTAAATGGAAGATCTAACTAAAGTTTCTGCTTCTTTCCAAATTACTTCCTTTATCAAAGGAAACATCCAAACCACCTTTGACAGAATGTTAAGAATTCTGAAGCCTTTCGAGCTGTTTTTTCTACTATTTGTATGAATGAAACTGAATGTCATAAAACCATAAAATAGATTAATCTTAGCATCCTCTCAGTGAAAAAGGGTACAATTAACAATATCAGTTTCTTCAAGGCATCTCTGCATTTTTTTCTGAAAGGGATGTGGCTTTTGTAACATAAAATCTTAGCTCCTATGAGGCAATATAATAGGTGCTGAAAGCAGTCACTGCATGGGTTTAAATACCCAAATCCAGATTCATTATCCAAGAAAACTTGCTAGTACCTTATCTAAGTTATTGCTTATGGAAAGGGTGTCAGATGAGAGTGCTATTTCCTCTATAATTGTCAGCCGTCCTTGTTCTTTTGCCCTCATAAGAGACAGGAAGACCTCGGAGAAATAAAACCTGGGAACTTTCTGCAGCCTTGATAGTTCACGTATCTGTAGTCGAAGTAACCAAACTTGCTTCCAAGATGGCTCTTAAGAACTGTAGACACTTCCATTCAAACTTTTAACTGCTCCTAGAAGCAAGCAGTACAGGGCAGTAAAGCCTCTTCACATGTCCTCCACATTACACTTCTGCTGGGTTTGGGGTTTTTTTTCCACTGAGTACTTCCCACCAAATTCTGATTTTTTTGTATCAGTTGATACACATTGAGCCAAATTAAGTAGATTATGTCTCTGATGTTCTGCATAGGAACTCTGTACCATATATTACAAAGCCTCATAAACAAAAAGCAGTCCATATCCTTCCAGTGAAACCAGTTTGACACATTATTTAATTTGACTGCAGGCAGTTTGGATTTGCACTAGAACATCCCTCACAGCATGTAATTCCTATGTTTGTTGGATTTTCAGTTATTTTTCAGGAGTCTGCCAAAGAACTATTAGTGTTTCACATGTCAGTGACACCTGGCATCACAGTGACTGAAAAATTTAATGGCAGCAAGGGAATTGCTATTGTCTATTGCTTCACTGGTCTATGAACTGAGGAGTTCCTGAGCAAGTCTTGGCACAGTGCAGCAAAGCAGCTGTTAGGCCCTATTGTTGTCAAGAATATGCATTTTGACAACTACTAATCATGTATTTACTCTGAACAGTGAATAATCTTATACATTTATTACTCTCAGAATATATTTACCCAACAAGTAATGGCAGCTCTAAATGAGTTTCCTATGTTCTAGCAAGAAAACACATACAGTAATTAATTAGTGCATTGTTATTTAGCCACGGATTATTTATTTATTTCCCCAAGCCATTCATCAGATGCATCAAGTACATAATGGCAGGTAGCTTTTCATGGTGTCTCTGTTTATCATGTTTTTGGCAGAATTCCTTACAAACTATTCTAGGGAACATCAATTGTCTTTCAGATATGGGATCTAATTTTATCCTGAATTGGGGAAAATTAAAAAGAAAAATGGATAGTGTAAGTTAAATGTTTCAACAGTTGAATGATTCAAGTTGGTGGTCATCTATTTTCTGTTTGAAAAACTAAAACAAGCAAATTTGCTGAGTTTCATAACATTATTTAGGTTTGTCATGACAGTCAATGAATGTAGGCCATTATTTCTGCAGTGATAGTATTATGGCAGATGAAATTAAGTTTTGATCTATACAGGCAAATATAGAAAGTTAACTTTAGCAGGTTCCTTGGACTGTACGAATACTGATACAGGAAAATGGCAATGGGCATCATATAGGAATCAGAAAGTTTAGGATCAAATGCACAAGAACTGATGCAGGTTATGAGGAAGGTTACACATGGCAATGGTAACTCTGGGCACAATTTTGCCATATTACTCAAACCCTCAGTACACAAGTTGCATTTTAGAATAATGCAGTTCTTAACTTTTCCCTGTCTAATTGTAAAACAGCTGAAAACAGGTGATCTTACCAAAGATTTGTAAGTTTTAAGATGTTTCTGGAGTTGTAAAACACAGAAGTATTCCAAAGATATGAATTTGATGTAAGGGACACTCAGAACGGAAGCTCGTAGTAAGTCAAAACCTAAGGTAGGTTTAATATACAACAGTAACTATTAGCAATTTTATACTTGGGAAGTCTCATCTAGGTTAAGTGTCTGAATAATAAATTGGACCTACATGACTATATCACTTTATATTCAGAAATTAATTCACTTCTCAAGTCTCTTTCCTATACAACCTAGGCAATAGATAGACAAATGGTGATCAATTTACTGAAAATTACTATTCTATGGACAGCTAAATATTAGATCTTTCAAAATACATTAAAATACTACAAGCAATATTATAATTGAATAAATCATCTGTATATCTTTTTTGTTGCACTAACTCCTTAGTGCTACAAAACTGCTGAAGGCATAGTGTGATTTTCTTTTCTATTTGCTTCTCCGTGAAGTAAAATTAATCATAATGAATGATAAACATAGAAGTGCTACATTTACAGTTATTTGGAAAAGGCAATAATTAAAAATCATATTCATCATCATCACAATAACTCTTGAAGCAAATCTATTAACAACATAATTAGATCATATCACAGAATCTGGAGATCATGCCCACTTTCCTTCTGAACTCACAGTACAGGTTTACCAATTTTGAAACATTTTATACCTGAGACAGCAACTAATTTGACTTAAAACTGGAAAAGACTTAGAACTATTTCAGATGGCAAAACACCAATAGTTTACAACTGCGTATAAAGACCCCAAGACCATGCCCCCAGCAAGAGGTCTCATGCGGGGAGTCAGGACAAATGTAGCAACAGTATGACTGCAGGCTGCCCCTCTGCCCATTGGAGAAGAGCTCCCAGGCAGTGCTGCAGTGCCAGGGCTGAGCCCCTGCCCATGGAAGCCACCTTCAGCTGAGGTTGTTGTCCTTGGCCCCACCTAAGCTACACCCACATATCAGGCCATGGACTCCATCAATCCATACCCCAAGACACAGGCTGATGTCCAAGTCTGGCCTCAGTCCTTTAAATATAAATGTTTAAAGTTTTCTTGATGAGGTTTGATGCAATCTCAGGTTCACTGTTTTCCAAAGTGGAAAATCATTGTCCAACAGGGAGAAGATTTTTCACTGTCTTATGCTTAGATCATTCCCAAACAGCACTGCTGCAGATGAAGCAGGATATATCATCAGGCAGACATTCATCTTGAAAAGGTTACCTATTGCCTAAATAACAATTACTTCTTTTTCCTACAGAAACCTGCTTTTATAGAAAACAAAAGGTTCAATGACAGTTTCTATGACAGACCACATATAATCACCAAATATCAAAAATTCTAACTGCACCAGTGATGGTAATACAGCACTGATGGTCATTAATTGCTAGGTTCATTCATTAGAAGCACATGGGATACAGTTCTAATGTCAATTTAAATCCTGAATAGAGCATAAGGACATGCAGGCCATATTACCACCCACACAGAAAACCACTGTTATGTTCTTGGCAGCGAAATGTGTAAGTACTTAATTGCGGCTATTGGTCCAACAGCAGGACAGCTGATACCAAAAGTGGGGTAAGTTATTTTAAGAAGCTGTTAATCTGAATCATTCCTTATTATATCATGGCTAAATGAGAGAAGTAGTAAGGTACAAAACTTCATTGCCTTAGGATAAGCCTGGAGAGAAAGGAGTTACAAAGCAAGAAGAAAAGAATCTCTTTGCAGCCAAACAGAGTTAAAATCGAAAGACATACAGAATACTACAGTCCCTGATTAGCCTTAGAACACAAGCAAATATCATATTAAAACACAAAATACAAGAACACTGATGTTTATTAATAACTTCAAGATCTACTACTTTAAAATTTTGTGATGTAGCATTAAAATAATGTATACTGTTTGCTTGGTTTTAGCCCCAAATCCTTCCTGTTTTCAGTCAGTCTAACATCACCTTCTGTCTTTAGCTGAAACACTGCCCTCCCTCATAATCTGAACAGAGATGTACTTCATCTTCTTTGGGGGCTAACAAAAACATCCAAAGTCTATTACTTTGAAAAGACTATAACGATCTGTGTTGAAATATTTAACTCACCATCAACGCATTTGGATTTGCGACTCACACTGAATTTTATTTTCCATTTTAATGCCCACAGTCTCTGGAGCAGAATTAGATCACAATGACAAGTTGTATGGATTCAGAATATTCCATTTTTCTCTTAAAACTTTCTATGATGCTTACTGTTAGTCTTTCTCCTTCGCCTGCTTCTCCAGCCTCCAATTAAAGGCTGAAACAACTAGGGTTTATTGAATTTTAAGTTCACTAATGGAATAGATATATAGCCAGTTGAAAACACCAGGATTCTCTACAGGGCCTTGTTTATCAGTGTCTAAATCTCAAGTTACAGCTTTCTACCATTCTAAATATACAACTATTTATTTAAGTATTTATGTACAGTTTGTTTACCATGGCAACTGGTCTATCAACCTGACATATACAGAAGAAATTCTATCCAGATACATTTACCTTTTTTGTCAGAATTCATCCATATTTTATGGTATTTAAGGAGAAATAACAAATTCTTAATACATGTTTTAAATTATGTTATGTGCAAAAGGTACCTGTCAATTTTCTAGTATAATGCACATGACTAAAGGCATTTGCCAACCACAGAATTGGTAAAACAGGCAAACAGTTGGGGGAAAAAAAAAGTCATGGCAACCTTTGAATATTACCCCACCCATGGTTCTTCCATTGACAAAGTTATTTATCTGATTTTTGGAATTTACACCCTGACTACAATTTGGAAAACAGAAATACAAACAGGAAAGCATGTATATCCCAGTAAAAACACAGTTTCTCTAATTATCTTTTCCTACCATCTTTTCTTACACTTCAGACTCCACAATCAATGGCTTCTATATTCTAATCCTTCAAAACTAATCCTGCTCTCTTCCAGAACTCTGGAAGAAGCTATGCCACTTCTGAATCCTTCTCTGCAAGAGCAATCTACTACTGACTCCTGAGCTACTCATTGCTGATTACTCAAAACAGCTTTTCTGATTTTTGTCCTAGGATCCAGTGCAGTGAAAGAAAGAGATATACAACTGATAGGTTTAACTGCTGTAAATTCAGAGTATGTTAGCTGACTGGACTGTGTCCTGAATCCACTGAACAGACAAGGGCCACGTCCTTACTCATCTGCTTCTCTGCAAATGATCAGACTTAAGTCACATGCTGTGTTTGTACAGATCACAGCCAAAGAGCAGAACTACACACATACGGTTCACAGAAACACAAACCCACAGAGCGCAGAAACACAAGGATAATTGGTGATCTATCTATGCTTGACCTGTTACACTAAATTTCACTGACATTGATTTACTAGTGAAATCAGAAGAAAAAGTATATACAGCCCTAGAACTGCCAAAATTAAGGCAGATCCCAAAGGGAGTTTGCAGGGTTAAAGAGAATAATAACTACAGCTAGAACAGTAACCACAGCATGACGGGAAAGGAAACTGTATATAACAGGATTGGTAATTACAGAAAGCAAAAATAATTCAAGGCTGCAACATCATAAGAGTACAGTACCAGGAGAGATTAGAAAGGGAAAGAAATAAGATGGGTCATGAAGTATTGTGTACACTGTTGAGTTTCCAATAGGGAATAATTCACTTATGTGATTCAACTCTTTCTCCCTCATCACAGCCAGAAACCGCCCTGAGTTAAACAGAGGACAAAATTAAGATACTGTAAATTCTACAGTATCTTCTGTACCAGCAGCCATGATTCAGTCCCACCTGAAGTAAATGAGTAATACTTAATGATAAGAGTCATAATTAATATTAAAGTCTTAGTGAACAATTATTATCTTCAAGTCCTATTAAGTAATTAACCAATTCATTAAGATTACTAGCATAAAAGCAATAAAGTTAGAGACACACCCTGCAGGTCCAACATTTAATAATCTCTTCCAACAGTAAAAAAAAAAAGTAACATTCATTTCTTAACAAAATAATCCAGTCCTATAGTTCTGCAAAACAAGCCTGAAGAACACAGCTTTTTGAAAGTTCTTATCTTTTCAGAACTTATTGTTGGGTTGTACAATTTCAGCTGGGCAAGCCTGCACAGGGATATATGTGGGCTTGTTTGAGATAAAAGCGTATCCTGCAAATCCGACCAAACAATGGTAAAACACACACATTTTGGAAAACAAGGCAGAGATGAACACTCATCTATTTATTATACACAGTTCCAGTAATCCCAATCAACTTTTTAAGCTCAGCAGACCAAATCTTGCAATTACACAGCTGTAAAACCAGAGCTATTATGTAATTAACTAAGAGGACTTGAGTAAGAAGTAACAAAACCAGCTACCAAGTATGCACATGTCCTAACTGCAATTGAAAATGGTTTCCACCTAACATTTCATGTCAATATTCTGTGTTCTTAAATTTCCTTTACTTTTTTCTACCAGAGAGGTCACAGTTTTCCTAGTAAAATAGGAGGAGATATTATAAGTATTACTTGCTTTAAGGCAGTTGGCAACAGAAAAGAAAATCAAGTAGAACTTTCATCTTTTCTGGGGAGACTGAAGTTCAGAGTTCATGCAGACTTGTTTTGCATAGTAGTAAATTGCAAATACCCTAATGAGGCATATGGCCTTTTTCTATTTTAGTCTGCCTGAAAACATTCTTTATATTTTGCTTAGCAACAAAGAAAGCTTTAGATGAGGTTTAAGAACTTTTACTTCAATTTTGTCACATTAAAGCTTCAAATGCAAGTTTTGCTTTCATTTTATATCTTGATTTCTGATGACAGTAAAGAAATAAGAGACGTATTTTCTCTAACTTTAGCTTTAATTTTGTGTTTGTAAGGTCACAACTTTCTCCATGCTAGTGAAATGGAGAATTGTCTTGAGTTCAGTAGGGCTGAATAAAATTAGTACTGCTGAAAAAAGAGGAAAAAGTAAACATGTTTTTTATCAACAGCAAAACAAAATTTGTGGAAGTATTTTCAGAAATTCCACCTTATTTCCTCCTTTTATTTATTAAGTTTCCTGAACTCAAGATAGGAAGAAAGTTTTGTCTTACTTACAACACCACCTCTTAAAAGATGCAGTGCTTGTAAGTAGGCAGTGTTTTAAGAATGTTTCTAATGAAGAGAACAGGTGGCTAAAGCCAGCAGGAACTACTGAGCAAACAAACTCAGAAAGAGCTGGGACTAGTTGCAGCAGATGGTGTGGTCTTTGTACCACTTCAATGAAGACTGTGCCTGAGCTCTCTGGTGGGTTTAATAGAACACTTTCCTTATCATTTGTGCAACTACATTTACACCAAAATAAAAAGATGCTATTTCTAGACTACAAAAGCAATACATTCTGTGCACCATTCAAGCATTTTCAAGCATACCTGTATCTAATAAGTATATATTATGCATAACAAAATTCAGGTAGAATGATGGGATGGAATACGATGGGAGGGAAATAGTGTGTGGACTGTAAAGTAAAGGAAACACAATGAGCATTATGGATGGAACCAGATAATCTCCTAATATGCATTTTTCTCTCACATGCATAGAAACATGTTAAGAGAACAAATTTGTAGCTATCTATAATCTGCACACGGTTTGAAAAGAGAAAACGATGAAATGATTTAAAAGTAATGTGGCTCCTTGGTTATTTTTTATTTTCACAAATCTCATTCTATCATTAGGACAATTACTATACCTAGAGGCCAGCACATATAGCATCTGAAGTCCAGGACAGGTACCATTTATCTCTAAATGCATGGAAAAATTATTTTGGTTTTATCAAATGGAGTAGACAAAGATATATTATGGCCTCTTCTGTATATACTCAAACATGTAATAATTTGGCTGGAATACTCTAAGAATCATAGTATACACAACTCATTCTTACCATTTATATCACTGAACTTGTCTCGCTAGTTCTACTTATTTTTCCCTGGTGTAATTCTTCAGGGAACTTGAAAGCAATTAGTTCAGGAGAACATGTTAAAAGGTGAAGAGTTTCAATGTTGCAGCAATGTAAGATAACTATAGATCACAAAACCTGTCATGGAATAATGCAATCAAGAACAAAGCAAAATGAAGCTTTGTTTTCAAAAGATAAGAATGCAGTGGAATGCATCACTAGCTCTTCACATTTCTTCTGCTGTCTACCAAAATGAGATTCCCTGCTTGCATATTTCAAAGTCATTGGTTAATCATCCTGTAGCAAAACCACATTTTGGGTACTGTGATTTGAACATAATGATGTGACTATAATTTGAACAAATTAGAAATATGCAAAGCTGAATACTTGATTTCAGACATAATCCAGTAATTAAAAACATAACAAATCATTTAGTAGGAATGTTGCCACTGTTGCTGCAAAAACCTGCTAACTGCAGTGCAGTTATCTCCCCCTCATTTGCTTTACTCCAACCCCAAATCAAGATCCAGTGGCAAACACTTATAAATTAAAAGCAGTATTTCAGAGACTTTTAAGCCATACAGGCAATACTAAGAAAGGAACAAGATGGACTAAACAGACATCATTTGCATTGTCAATTTAGTTTCTGTTAGGCACTACCTTTACAATAATTAACAATAAATATTAATACGTTACCATGTAAAGTTTCATTGATAATATGATAGTAAATGTAAGATCACTAAACACAAAATGAATGTTGAGGAGTACTTCTTTTCAAAATACGCTGTTGGTGCTACCCTGATAATTTTTTGTAATCCTGATTAAAGTTTTTTGCTATTAATTAATCCAATTTAAAACATATTTCTGGCATTGTTTAAGCTGTGTATGAATGATATTTTCCTTTAATAGAGTGTCATGATTCTTGATTTTAGGCATCAGTATTTACAACCCCTTCTAGGTGCCTTCCCTGTGGCAGCTGCTCTCAGGTACTTGAGTAAATCTGCTATGATTTACATCAAATTCAGTGCTATCACTCTGACATTGTTCCTCTAAACTCTATCCTTTCATGTCACTTTAGTGTTTCTTTACACTTGAGCTGACTCAGAAGCTAAAATTGAAAGACACTTACACACAGGAATTCCTGACTGTGAAGACAGAGGTGACGATGTCCAAGTGTTGACAGTTCTCTAAAGATGGGCCTCAGCACTCACTTATTTGGAGCAAACACAAAAATTCTCCCACTGTTGTCTGGAGTTGGTCAGTGGTATTATTTTTTTAATATATATATGCACACATACATCTAATATATATAATTATATATATTATTATATTATCTTTTTTTTTTATCTATAAAAGCATATACATACATGAGGGTCAGTGTTCCTACTGAGGAACAAAACCTTAAGGCACACACTCAGAAATTCTTACATCTTATGTACATCAATGAAAATCTAAATATAGCTTCAGTACCTCAAGTGTGGCTTTCCATGCAATTCCAAAGACACATAAGAGACCAAATAATCAATATTCATATTTAAGCCACTCACACAAATTACTACTTCTTTGTTTTTACTTACGTATTACATAGCTATTTGTACTAAGCTACAAAGCTCATATGCACTTTATTAAAAGCACCAACAGTTTTTAGTCCTGCTATTCTTGATACATCATTGACATATAACAGTTCATTGTTCTTTTCTTTGCATTGCATTTCAACATGATGCACTTTGAACGTTACTGCAATGATTTTCACGCTCTGAATATCTGATTAAACAGAAATATGTGATTCAAATTATTAACTAAAATGAAAGGAGAAAAGATGACAACATAAAGGGTCTTATTTGTAATTCTCTTCGAAAATCTCAGCAGTTAAAATCCAGACGAACAGAAATCAGTTAAGGTTCATTACAGTTACAGTCCATTCACAGAAGGAGAAAGATAGAAGCTCTGGTACATTAACTTTTACGCTTGTGACCCAGTAAATAACATTCTCGTTAGAGCTATGACTTCTTGCAATCCAGAGCTCATATAATTTCTATAATAATAAATAATTTTTTCATTGTTAAATGCTGCTAAATGCAGATCTGAAAGATATCAAATTGAGAATAAGAGTATCTCATTAAAATAAAAATCATACATATATATTCAAAAATTTTAAGTGTGATGATACAGTTTAAATAAATGAGAAAACAAGGCTATCTGTCAAATCTATAGCAGTCCACTTGAAAAATCACATTTATAATGACTTTAACGCACATGGCATGCTTCCATTTTCTCTTCACACATGGGAGAGACTAGATTTTCAGTTAGATTGGATCATTTAACCAATGCCTCTGTAATTCAGATGCAAGCACCGGGTGAATTACCTGAACAGACAGCAGAGGCGGAGGTGTGGGCTGAGTGAGGGAGTTTGACATTGTGTTTGTCCCCACAAATGGATTTCTATCATATCATAAGCCTGTTTCACTTGTAGGAAAGAATGAATAAATTCAATCAAATGCAATAAATTACATCTAGAAAATATATCCATATTATTATATATATTCCATTATATTCTAATGAATAAAATTAATTACCTGTGGATGTTGTATTAAAAGGATTCTTTTTTGAGGTATGTACAGGTTGGTTTAGGACCAGCCTAAACTGGTGAATACAGATAGCTTCTTAAAAATACAGGGGACCTTTGACTCTTATTTAACCAGCAGCATCTAAGTCGCACAGCCAGTAACTGAGATGTTGAACTAAAAAGGTGATTAATGAATTAGATGAGCATTTTAAGGCTAGATTCAGAGATTAAAAGGACACTGCATATCTCCCCACCTGCTAAAGGTAGGTTTCTGATGTGGACATGTCCTGGTTTGAGCCATAGCAGTCATTTTTTCTTTCTTGGTAGCTGGTGCAGTGCTGTGTTTTGACTTCTGGGCTGGGAACGGTTGCTGATAGCAAGTATGTTTTGAGTTACTGCTTGGGTGCTTGGTTTGTTCAAGGCCTTTTTCTGAGCTCATGCTCTGCCAGGGAGGAGGGGAGGCTGGGACGAAGCAGAGACAGGACACCTGACACAGGCTAGCCAAAGAGGTATTCCATACCATAGCATGTCATACCCAGGATGTAACAGGGAGAAACCCGGAAGGGCTGGAGCTCTGGGGGGATAGAGGAGGCATCGGTCGGTGCTCAGTCGGGCAGGGTGGGGTGAGTTATGGGTCAGTGGCTGGTGAGGTGTTGTATTCTCTTCACTTGTTGTTGGCTTTATCATTATTATTTGTAGTAGTAGTAGCAGGAATGATTTATGTTATACCTTAGCTATTAAACTGTGTTTATCTCAACCCGTGGGGGCTACATTCTTTGGATTCTCCTTTCTAACTCTCCGTGAGTCAGGGGAGCAAAGGGGGGAAGTGAGTGAACAAGCTGTGTGGACTTGGTTTAAACCACGACAAGACAAAAATGATTGTCCATTGATAACAATGTCTGGCCAACTTCCCAGCTACAGGATTCAAGATACTTTCAGTATATACAGTTAAGTAAACAGAATGATAGAGTTTTGTCTCTTCAGTTAAACATTCTGTTCATCAGGTTCTGCAATGCTCTGTGATAAATTCAGGTTATAATTTAACCTCACTTTCTCTCTCTACTCTACAGGCTGTTTCTAAAGAAGATTTTCAGCAAGGATAACAAAATACAAAGGTTGTAAAAAGTCGTACCTTCTTCTAATGGTTTAGACCCAGCCAGTAAACCAACATCACACATCCATTTGCTCACCCTCCCATTACCACCTGGGCAGGATAGGGAGGAGAATCAAAAGAATGTAAACCCCATGGGTTGAGATAAGAACAGTTTAATAACTAAACTACAATATACTACTACTAATAATAAGGGAAATAACAAGGGGTAAAAGAAAAAAAACAATAAGCACAAGTGATGTACAACACAAATGCTCACCACCCACTGACCAATACCCAGTCAGAACCAAGCAGCAATCAGGCCCTTCTGGGTAACTTCCCCCCAGGTTTACACACTGGCATACGTGCTGTGGTATGGAATTCTCCTTTGGCTAGTTTGTGTCAGGTGTCCTGGCTCTGCTTCTTGTGCCTCTCCTCACTGGCAAAGTATGAGAGACTGAAATGTCATTGGTCTGCATAAGTATTACTGAGCAACAACTAAAATATCAGAATTATCAGCATTATTCTCAGACTAAAGCCAAAACACAGCACTGCATCACTTACTAGAAAGAAAAGCTTAACTGTTACAACTGAAACCAGTTCACTTCTTCAAATTTAGGTTAATGCTATATGACATTCTGTATAAACAAAGAAATTATGAGCTTGCCACTTAGTGTATGTATTACCACAAATGCACTCTATTATCTTTATTTATTTATATACATATATATGCATAAAGTAAGCACAATACCACACCCAAGTACCATACAAGAAAATAGAGATAGGAAGGGAAGAAAGTAAATCTAGTCATATGGTATCATTCCCTTTGTAACATTTTTACTTTCACACATTTTTTCCTTTCTCACATTACCACTAAGAGGACTCTTTGTATACTACAAATTCTTTTACATAAAACAAAACAATCAAGATAACACAATGAACTTTAATAATGACTTCTAGTTTTTTTCTTCTTCATCTGATTTTGATATTTTAACAATACGAGTTAAAATCATGGAATCATAGGAACACCAACTGGAAGGAACCTCTGGGTGAAGCAGTACTAAATCAGGCTAGGCTTGCTTCCTGTCTTTAAAACCTCCAGACTCTCTGAGGAACCCTCTACTCCTCTACTGTCCTACTGAAGAAGCTGCCTCCAGTGTGCACTATGAGTATCTCCAGCCTGATCTCAGAGCTCCTGACCCTTGCCTTTACTCTATGCCTCTCTGTGGCTTCACTGACTTTACAACTACTTCACATAGTTGTAAACTGCTTGATAACCTGTAAGTCTTGTCTTTGCCAGAATAAACAAACTCAGCTGCCTCAACCTCACCTCATAGGTCACATGCTCTAGGCTTCATATTTATGGCCCCTCTGTTTTGCCAAAACCCGTCTTGAACTAAGGGGCCCAAATCTGAACATAATATTCCAAGTACCACCAGCAGCATATTTCCCAGTTGTAAATAATTATCTGGCCCATCTGGTTTATCACACGTCATCAGGTAACTGATACTTGCACATGAGTGTAAAGTCCTTTCATGCAATCCTTATGCAGCCCCAAAGTATAACGCAAGCAGGCAACCTGATCATGGACTATTTATTTTCATAGCAAATGCACAAGCGTTTATGAGTTCCTCAGGTGTTTTATGTTCCACTCTTGGAATTGTTGAGAACTAAGCCTGAGAAACCTCTTTCCCAAAAGGTCCAAAAAAAGAAACTTGTCAGAACAAAGACAGATCACATCTAACCCTATCAATGCCATGCAAAATCAATATCCTGAACACTTCTACTGCTTGCAAACATGTAGTTAAGATGCCGCTGGTGATGGACAGAAATTGCAGGTTTCCCTCCCAATTTTTTAGCTATTTCTTATTTTCATTATTTTTGCTTTTGATGTAAACTGACTGATTGACTGTAAAAGATCTACTGCAATGTCAGTCTCCTGTTAACAGCTGGGAAGTCACTTTGTCTTACTTGCAGTCACAAAGAAACACAAGACAATCATATTGTGACAGCCACACCCAGCAGAGAGGAAGAGAATCAAATCTCTTTTCATTATTCTACCCTACCCATTTCAGCCATTAATGAATTTCACAATAGTGAAAGGAAGACCATTCCTTTTTAGATCCATTAACAGCTGGATAGCCAGTAAGAAAACTTATTTTCAGCTCATAAGGCATATTTTCATGATAAAGGTAGATTTTTTTTCCCTTCTGTGCTACTAAAAGTGTATTCTACAGTCGTCATTAATCTCACACATTTTAGGTGAAAGAGTCTCTTAACTTTGCAATACTGCTTCACATACTACAGGAATATCCCAGACTGGGGAATTCACAGGGAAAAATATGCAAAGAGACAATCCTGTGACACAAGAGCCTGGAACTTAACAGCACTGAATATCATGTAATTCAACTGCCAGATTCTATATGGACTTGAATGTAACACGATTTCTACTGAAACCGAATTTAGTAATTAGAAACACAGGGAAGGAAGCATAAAGAAGACAATCTCTTTCTCTTCATCGCCTCTGAACTGCTCCTTGTTTCCATAGGTGCTGCTTCTCATTTAACAGAGACATTAGCATAGAAATAATCTGCACCAAGTCTGTTTCAAACCTCTGTTCAGTCCCAGGAGTTTTGGCTGTCTAACTGTATTAGGATAAAAACTAATTTGAGTCATTATATTTTAGATTCAGATTAAAGAAAATAAAGTTTTATTAACAGACAAACATTATAAAAACATTATTCCCCTTAAATTCACATACTATTAGAGAGCTTCCTTGCCACAGCAGTTCACTCAAAGAGCTAGAAAAAGGTAGAAAAAAGATCACCAACACCAGCAGATGTCTAATGAAAATATCATGTTCAAGTCAGATCATGGTATGTTCCCAGTAAAGAAACAGATGATTTTTTATCATTTTTTCCATGAAGTAGACCAATAAATCACAGGTTATTATTCAGAAATCTCTTTAAAAGTTTGTTCTGCACTAGAAGTAATATTAGAAGTACTATGTTGCACTAGCCTAACTAACAAAGTCTTGGAATTTATCATGAAGTCATAGTTTTATCTCCTACAAAAATTAAGCTTAGCCAAGATCACCATGAAACTGGAAATAAATCTGAGATTCTAGAGAAAGAAAGGGCAGGTTAAGGACACTTTGCCATTCATTTCTCTAGATTTGTAGTTATTTGTTGAAATATTCAATGTTTATTAATTTCTGCAAACCTCAAAGTAATAATTCAGTCAGCCAGACATGGTGTCCCAGAGCTATGAGCCAGTCAGTAGAAAAATAACCAGTAATGAATATGATCTACAGGTTAGAGCAGATACTCCTAGATTCTTTATTTAGCTCTGCCAGCAATTAGTATGTGACCTTGAGCAAATCACTGAGCTAAAAAACAGTTTAATGCACCAGGTCTATACTGGGCATAGTTACAAACATATTCTAAATCTCAGAGAATTTCCAATGCAAATAGTTAATTCAGATTATCTTAAATTTGCATGTTGGTTTTAATGAAAGCTGCAAGAACGTTACACATGTACTTCCACTGAATGTTGCTTCTAGCTCATCTAAAAAAAAAATCAAACACCAACTTTTAATGCTATAGTATTTACATTCTGTATATTATCGCAGTCCTCTTACAATGTCATGTAAGAGTGAAACTTCCTTATGTAGTACCATTACAGTGCTACATAACAATGAGGTACAGATATGTAGCCCGACCACCACAACCTTATCTACGCTTGCCTAATGCCCTCTGTCCTAATAACTAATGATAGTGAAATGAAGGCGCTGATTCATCCCACTTCACTTCAGGCATGTCAGGAAGTAGTGAGGGCCAGCTGCTCCAGAAGGAGAGGTGAGCCTGGAGCAGAAGACAGCTATCTTACCAACAAGGAGACAAGATGCAGAGGCACAAGTTCAGGTCAGGATCAGCGCTAGAGACAGCAGTTAGGGCTGTACACAATCTAGTGATTACTCAGACCATAGTAACAGGGCAGCATGAGGTCAAGCCAAGAAACCAAACTGGCATGGCCAGAATGAGACCAAACACACCTGGTTTCTTTAATACAACTCTGATCAGCAAAGGAGCTCATCTCTTAGTCCACTGAACTCCTAGAAGGAGGATGCCCTCCAGGTCCTGACCAGTGCACTGATGTACAGAAAGAAGGAAACTTAATGCTCCTCCCACAGCAAAAAGAGAGAGGTTTATAGCTGAGGTACTTCAGTACACATAGTATCTGACATACCTTCTGGAGGTGCTTCTCAACCTTATGACTTAATGAGCTTCAAAGCTGCCTCAACTAAGTGCTGAAGTGGAATGAACCTGGGTCAACCAGTCTTTCTGAAGGCAGCACACGTCTGAAGAGTGGGAGACTGAACCCAAACTACTGAAATCCCTCAGCTATCAACAAAATCATTGGAATCTGCTCCTCCCTTTCTGATTGCATCTGACCTCCTTAGCTTTGGGAGGTTTATAAATCCCACTCATGCTGAGTAGGTTCAGGAGTGTTGTCAATGCCTTTCAAAACACCGGATGAAGAGCACTGTATAGACAAAGTAGCACATTTAAACTAGTACTTATGAGAAGTATTTTTATATTTACACTGTTATCAGAGCTTCAGAAATTCTGTCTGTGTCATCCAAAGAGAAGTCAATAAGACCATATGCAGATAAAATTAGTCAGCATCACTTGTATAATTAGTCCAGAGACAGCCCTCCCTCTCAGAGGCATAAAAAAATCTCTCTTAAAGCTCCTACTCTTGATTTTCCCTTATGCTCCTTATGACAACAGCAAAATCTATTGGGCTTTCTATGGGTTCATTTCCCCATTTACAAAATAGAGGGAAAAACCAAACAAAAACACAACGGCTTTCTCAGAAAAACACCATCATGAAGCACTCTGGGATCTTAAGATGCAGTGCATCAGTAACTCACACTGACTGCAAAATACAGAGGCTGTTAATGCTGTTATCAGCTAACACTCATTAAATCAGATTTTTGCCTGAGAACAGAATGCACTGTTGGCAATTCAATTACCTCACAGATTCCAAGTGTATATCCACACCGAATTCAGCTGAGTCATGAGTTGTGAAACAGTGAATGCCTATTTGCATTGCCATGAATATGTACATTGTAAACAGAACTAGCTGGTGTGGTGTGTTATTCTGTCTATGTTTGCATAACACCTTTTTCAGAAAAGGTTGATGAGACTGTATTTAAAACTGACATTAAGGAAGAGTTCAGTTATATTTAGAACTTAAAATTGTCAAGCCATCATGAGGCCAACTGTAGGACAAAACATCATTTTCTAATCTTGATGGGAGCAACTTGAAATTTTATTTTACTGAAAAGCAATTGATTTTTTAATATTTTTGCATCCTTATTTATTATAAATAATGAAAAATTACTTTTGCACATACAATTCTTCTGAACAACTTCTCTACAACACCACCAATTTTTTATACCATCCTCTATCTCGTAATGCTAGTAATTTCCTGTCAATCATTAGTTAAAATACATTTCCCCCAATACTGTAGTTTAAATTCTAGAGAAAATGGCTGTGAAATCAAACATAAGCATCTTTTTTGTTTTCTTTAAAGCAATCACAGGAATTCCCAGATGCCTGTGATAGAAACAGAGAAAAGAGAATTTTCCCAGCTCTACCCTATTAATGAAAGGGACCAAAAGCTAAATAAAATAACATTAAAAAAATAAAATAAAATAATAAAATAAAATAAATAAAATAAAATAAAATAAAATAAAATAAAATAAAATAAAATAAAATAAAATAAAATAAAATAAAATAAAATAAAATAAAATAAAATAAAATACTTAAACGGCTACTTACTAGGTGATGGTCACTGAAGAAGTAACCCATTTAAGTTAAAATGACTACTAATCTATTTCAGATACTGCTGGAGCCCCAGCACCCAGTTCATGTGCCAGTGGCAAGTGCACTCATATTGCAAACAATCAGGCTTAACATTTGCTTATTACCAAGTCCCATTACTTACTTTTTTTACTCAAGTATCTAAATATTTATCTATTATTAGAAATGAAGGAATTTGCATAAGAATTAGTACTACCTATATACATCAAACAGAGTTTAGACTTCAGGGTATTTTTATGTTTTGTTTCCTGTTATCTTGGGTCAATACCTGCTATTGCTTTGCAAAGATGAAAGATAAAAAATTTAACTAGAAAACCTTCCTGTGCCTTGACAGTGTTTAAACAGCTCCAGACCCTGCCTTAAGTTTTAATAACATTAGAACAAATCTAAATTACACCCAGCAATTCATGGTCAAATCACTGGTTTCAGCTCCTGAATTAACTGAGTTAACTGAAATGCAAAATAAAATAGCCATAGGTCTTCTGAAGTGTAACACCTTAGCAGAGTAAGGAAAAGGGAAGTACATTTAGAGGATAGTATGGGGGCTCCCCTTCAAATGAAAGAATTTTTACACTTAGGCTAAGAGTATTTCCTTGATGTCAGTGTCCACCAATGTGATAAGAAGTCACACTTTGCAGAATCATTTTTCTACAAGCGTTGATTTACCCTTTAAAGTTTGTTTTTATCATATAATTGTACGAATGATTTAGACATTTCAAAACCCCACAAAACAGCTTACTGCTTTCACATCCTTGTGGACAATGGATTTTTTCAATAACCAAGCTTTGAGAAGAAGCTATGTACAGCAATCTGACTTGAGCCTCACTTGCTTCAAATCATAAGGATGACATGGAACATTACAGGTGTTTACTTCTTTTCTAATTATATTTGCTCATAAAGAACTTAATAAAACTTTGCAAAACCTTTTTCTATAGGGTCTTTTTTCAGGTTGCAGTTTGACGTTACCTTTCAGATCAAAAAGGAACAATTCAATCAAGTTCAACTATGTTTCAGAAATAAGATGTCAGCAATGTACATAAGAAGCACGACTGTAATGACCTGAAGAATAATCACAGCTGACTACCATTCACTAGTTCACACTGGAAACATTTATCATGAAACTTTCTCTTAAATGAAACTGCAATTCAAAAGCAATACCTGTCAGCTAAAGGGAATAATGACAGAATTGTTCAATGTAAGTCTTGCTCATTACAACTTGGATTTTTTTTTTCCCTTTTAAAACAAAGGATGTCTTATTATTAAAACATCATTATAAATGAGATGGTAACCTGTCATGTGGAAAATTGAGATTCTCTGGTTCTGGTGAACTGCCTTCCAGGCCTGAGGGGGTTTAACCGACATGACAGGCCTTTTTGTCTCACTAGTCTGCATATTCAATTTTGCATTGTTTTCATGTAGTCCTTTTACTGTTTAATGTGCTTCAAATATAAAATCTGCTTATTGTCTTCTTGTTTTTATTAATATACAGTCATATATACATATGATCATATATGGCGTACCATAGATATTCACTTCACTTGGGTGAAGATATAAAAACCTACAGATATTGCCCCACCGTAGTAAGAGTTCTTTTTTATGAATGAATAAAATGTTAAGGAGATGCACAAGCATAAGATTTTTACTGTTACAAGGTTTCTTGTTCTAAATATAAAAGTTTCCCTGGCCACACTGAACGATTTCACTAGGGCACCACTTTTTCAGTTCTTTCATGTTTTTAACATAGATTAGATTGATGGTAACCACTTTCCTTTCAGGACCAAAATACATGTTTTCCTATTAGATCTTGAAGGGATAACATCAATGGCTGACCTCAATTTTTGCAGACTGTTATGCTCCTATTATATTTGCCAGTCACTTTAAGGACTTTCAACAGTCCTAAGTACCTCTATCAGCTATGATCAAAGTGGTCAGTACCTCCAATTTTAGACAATTTTTTTTTCTTTTTCTTCTTCTCCTAGGAAGATATTGAAAGACTAAGTTTCAGTGAGTGGTAGTCACAGGAGCAATTCATACTTCAATATGCAACCCAAAGGAATATCTTACTGTAAAAAAGAAGAGAGAGAAGCAACAGTAGTCCCTTCTAGGATATTCATGTATCAGAAAAGGTAAGTCTCCTGACAGTCTGTACCTTTTTCTTATTTCCCATGTCATAATTGCTTAACGCCACAATGAGTCATGGTGTCTAAGCTTGGTGTCAGTAGGCAAATGCAAATTTCACTGAAGCCAAAGAGAAATGCTACTCATTAATGACATGGTTAAATCATGTCTTTTATGCCCTTTACTTACTCAATATTTACTAAGATTGCTGATCAAGTGCATTTATGAGGGAATCTAGTTTTGTTTCAGAGAAACACAGTTGTGTGAAGATAGTACTTTGCCATTCAGAGTTCACATCCTAGTGTGACAGTCAAAAATCTGCTCATCCAAAAATCTGCATTGAGTTGGCTATTTTAATGATCACCTAGGGATGCTATGTGGGAAGCCTTTTAAGACCATGGGGCTCACTCAGCCCTGTGACTCTCACTGAAATCCAGAGACTGGGTACAGCCTACCTTATGCACTTTCACAAGACAGGAGCAGGAATAGTTCAGTGCTCTCCTCACTACAGACAACTTTCAGCACAGAAGGTCCATTATTTGTGGCATAGTGCATGGTAATAATACAGTAGGAAGTACAGTGAGGCTAAGCAAGGGCTGACTTGTTGACTTAAGTTTCAAAGACTACAAGTCAGCCTAGTCAAACATAATCTGGCTAGCATTTATATGGCACTCTTCTCTCTCACCCCTGTCCTCCCAGAATCTGCATTTCCCATACAGTTGGTGTATAGCTAATTGGTGTATAGCAATATGAAGCTTAAGAGGACTTCAATGTTTAGGCAATATAGAAAAATGGGAAATAAAATGAGAGAGAAGAAATAAGACCCCTTATAGGTTTGAATATAGCAAATAAGTTCTTCCTTGATGCCAAGACATAGTTCTTTGCTGATGAAAAGCTTTAATTCAGTCAGGTACTGAACCTCATCTAAAATGTGGCAAAATATTTAACTTAATAAATAGGTAAGCATTAAAGACACGGAAGTAAACAACACTATCATACAACTCATCTGAAGAAAAAAGTAATCATTACAACTGAAAAGGTTAAGGAATCTACATTGCAAAGAGATGCTTGCATCTAAGCCATAATTTAAAATTGGGGGGGGAAGTTGCATCCCATTTGCATATTACTTAAGAGGATAAATTAATGTGATAAATTACTCATTCTGAAATATTCATTGTGCTTTACTAATTATTACAGCAAAGATAATTCACAAATTTAGTAAATTCTACTGTCACATACATGCACATACAAAAGCAAACACATGCTTGGAGATGCCCTGCAGGCAAAATTGAAAGGTAAGAAATATAACTAAAGATGCTTTAAAAGGCTTTCAAAGTTGCAAAGATATCATCATGTAGCATATCACACCTCGGGAAGGCACAAATATCCAAGACTATGTCCTAAATAATCATGTCCTGTAGCTTTGGTTTTGCTTTTCCTTTTTCACCTTTCTTTTCTTTAACTTTCCTGGTAGTTGTAAACCTCTTCAGATAAAACCACCATCTGACAAAAAAAAAACAACTATTTGTGTTTGGGATTCACTATATTCACTGAACAATGAATGAGTTCTTACAGCTTCTCTCAATTATTAAAAAAAAAAAAAAAGAAAAGCAACAAAATTATAAAAAAAAAAAGTTATCTGCAAAAACATAACTTGTAGCAAAGCAAGCAGCTGAGAAGATACATGTTTACTACTTCTGATACAGTAAGGAAAGTAACAGGAGATAGAGCCTTCCTTTCACCATAATACCAGGATTTTTCTAGTAGCATTATATCTTCCATATACAGCTGTGTAACCGAAAAATAAAACTGAGGACATTTATATTAGAGACAAATATGATGATGGAATAATGTGAAACAGAATAGCTTTACAGGTTTGACATAAAAATAATGATCCTGAATAAATGGTTCTGATCTCCCTACCTGCCTGAAGCTTATGACAACAGAGCAATAGGAATAAGCATTCATCAGCTAATACTTAGTGTTAGCTGATGACAGATAGTGAATAACGTAGGTGCTCCTTTAATCTATGTAATAATAATGTTCAGACAGCCATATACAAAGGCTTCACCATTTTTTAGTGTTACCACCTCGACAGCTAGTAAAGACCTTTTGGCAAACATTTATCTTAGAATCACAGAATGGGTTAGGTTGGAAGGGACTTTAAAGCTCATCTACTTCCATACCTTCCCTACCCCCCACCCCACCATGGGCAGACACACCTACTGGACCAGGTTCAGGATTAATAACTCAAAATTAAAAGATAAAACATCTATAAATTCTGAACAAAAATCACTTCAGTTCTGACTGCCTTGACATAAAGCAAGATGGAAATGTCTCTTCAGCTTTGCTTTTGAGATTCATTGTTTGGTTTTTTTTTTGTTTTTGGTTTTTTGGTTGTTTTTTTTTGCTATACAGATGATGGTACAGATGCATTCCAACTTTATAGTTAGCAATAACTCTTTCTTTGAATACAGAATGGTAAATGTCTACTGAACTTTTCTTTCAAAACTTAACAGCCAAGATCAAAGACTAATTCAATTAATTCTAATCTCTAAAGTTATTAGATCTAGGGGGTTTATTATTAACATTTTTTAGGCTTTTAATCCTTTATACAATGACTTATGCAGGCACATAATATCCCAAATGATAATAACTACATTGTGACTCCAAATAAATTTTTATCTAGCATGACTCATATATAAAGCTGTCAGTTTAGTTCCTTCTCTGTAAAAAAGACACAGAGAATCCCGCATATTATGGAAACAAGGGTGATAAAGACAACAGATACCAGTGCACCATTTGAAACTAATCATTTACTCAGAGATCAGAAACTGTTTCCAAGCACACACTGGGGCAGTTCTTGGAACTTAACAAGATCCTCTTTCAAGCAACTCTGTATTAAAAAGGGATATAAAGCATCCCAAAGACTGTGAAATGCAAAAATGGCTTTCAGTTATCTTTTCTCCCTGCACTATCCCTAGTCATGAGACAACCCTGACCCCACTGAAGTCAACAGAATTTCTGCCATTGCCAGTAAGTAGTAGGACGACACTTTATCGCTGGTTTTATTAATAATTCACTTGTCAGAATACTATGCACATTTTGGCAGTGGCTTTGCTTTTTTCATCAAGGACTGGTGAAATAAAAAATGTTATTTTAATGTTCCCAGCTCTGGTATTAGGATTAGACTAACTGAGAAAAAGTTACACTATGTTTATGTTATTTATCAGTGAGTTGCTACTGTTGTTAGCTATCCCAAGCTCCAGTTCCACTTGAACTTTTTATTAAAATACTGTTATAGTAAGAGGACAACATAATGCAAACTTTAGCTTTTATGCAGACAAAGGAAGCATTTACAAAAATTATAGACTGGCCCAGAAGGATCATAATTGAGGTTTATAATTAGAGCTTATGATACCATAACCCCTCTTTCCTAAGGTACTCTTAGTACTCTGAGATTAGTCAGTTAAATAAAAAGGAATCTCATGACATTTACATGAAATTCATTTGCATATTACGTATAAATGTGATACTAATGACACTAATCAGCCACCTATCCCTCAATCTCTGCACAGCGATTTTTACATCTTTTCAGCCAACAAGGATATTTCTCATATCCACTAATCAACTGCTCCACTGAGGGTATTTGTACCCTTCCTCAGCCAAGTCAAGGTAGATCATAACAATGCTAGGCACATCTGAGCTAATTTTAACCTTGCCTGCATGGATTACTGCTGTCAGCCGTTATCTTCTAGAACAAAATACAGTCTAACATACACTGTATCAAATGGGTGTGTCACACTAAGATCTCTGCAGTTACACAATCACTATTACTGGCCTTGGTAGCTATTAGACCATAGATACCATGATATATGACAAATCATACTTTTGTGTATATTAATGTGTCAGGGCTAAGACCTGAACTCTCAATAGCAGGTCCTCCCTTGGTGACATACTGTTAGCTGCAAAACACAGTACTACTCTACTACCAAAAGAAATGGACTGACCGAGAAAACAAAACAAAACCCTCTTTTGTTGACAATGTCTCAGTGCAATGAAAAATCTGCCAGTGATCATTTCTTTTTAGTGAAACTGAAAACAAATCAACTTCTAACCTTTATAAATACCAGATCAACTCATACAACAAGTCCATTTAGTTCCCAGATTTGCAGAGAAGGAAGAGCCCAAGTATTAGAGTTATATCATGTTGCATAAATACATAATAGACAATGAAAAACTTCACAAAAATCTTCATTGTTTCTTTGCATCAGAGTTCTTATTTATAAAGCCTTACAAAACACTTTTAAAATTTAGAATTTGAAATTAGGACAACAATGAGTGAAGATTAATACAAGATTTATAAGAACATCAGACTGCAGAATATTCACGTTTTAGACAAAACCAAATATACTGAAAATTTCTTTAAAAATATCTGAGACCCAAGAGTACATTGGATATTTTTGTCAGTCATGTATCAGTCCAACAGACAGCTGCTGTTAAATTGTACTTGGAGTATTGCAAATGCTGCTAATAGAAGTATGAATGAACTTTTAGGAACTGTGAGTTTTATTTAAACTGCACATTAATGCTTTAGATACTTGCTGAAAAGAATTTCTCAAAAATGAAGAGAAGCTGATGACAAGTTCTAGGCATTAGCATACTATTTACATTGTTATACACTTGTGCTTCTTACCTCCTAATCCAAGTTCTCTGACAAAATACTATAGTATACATGAACTCTAGGCTTGGTGTGATGACAAACTAGTATTTTTATTCTCCTGGAAAGAACACATGCTCAATAATTTTAAAACAGTCAGTTGCTTCAGCAACATGATACTCTTGGAGGTAAAAAACAAAGACGACCACCAACCAAAAAAAACAAACAAACCAAACAGAAACACTCTATGGCCTTAGAAATTTATGGATAACGATGTAGAGAAAAGTTGTCTGTAGTTTAATATCTCTCAGACATATTAATGCAGACCTAAGTATTAGCAGAAGTTTAACTATTTTCCTATCATCTAGGATTTCCTCCTGAAGACTTCAAATAGCTTATAGAAGCTGAAAAGCCTAAATTGTTCTGAAAATACCAGAAATTACAACTACTTAAGTCCCCACAAACCCAGTAAAACTGCACTACATTTCATCAAAGTCTCAGAATTATGTTTGCGTGAGATATGGAGTACAGGTATTAATTACTTCTAACATGCATCCACCTCCAAACTGGAGTGTATTACACCAAACAACAAAACAAAACAAAAAAAACACAAAATGCTGATTACTAAGATCTTTTAAAAAATAATTATGAATCTACCTTAAAAACCATGGAGAATTTCAAGAAAGCAGAATTAAAAGTTACTAAGATTTAACAAAACTAAAGCACAACTTACATGTTCTGAGATATTATTGCTACTTCAAAGCTCTTTGAAACCTGAACCTCAATGTCCACAGTTTGAGTTGCTTAAATGCCACAGTCTATAAAGTAATTTTGGACAGATCGTTAATTCTTTTTTTAATTATAGAATATAGCACAGATAAAATTAGGTAAGGTTTATCTGGAATGTTAAATATTGATAATGCTGGTGAACAGAGCAGAGAATTATTGATTAACTATCAGGAGTACTCTGTAAGTGGTCTACATATTTAATCAATGAGTTAGAATGCTGAAGAGAGTGAACCTTAAAGTCCGTATCCAAATTTAGAGTTTTTTTACCTTCAGTTTTATTTTCCACTTAAAAAACATGTGCTGTGTATAGTGGAAAGTATCTTTGTCACTGGCCTAAAAATAAAACTTGTTTTCCTAGATATAATATGCACTTATAGCTGGCAACAACCATTTCACACTTGCAAATTAAACCAATTCCTGTCAAGTGACTGAGAGTCACGTTGATTTCAGTAAATCCAGAGAGATCTCGTAAACTGTCAAGATGACTTTGGTTAAATGTTAGCAGAGTTCAAAAGGAGAATAGAGAACATCAGTTCTACTGAATTCTAAAAAGTAATTTGTGTCAAGTTTGCTTGAAGAAAAAAACCAAGACAAACAAAAAAGAAAACAAACAAAAGAGCAGAAAAGGTATTCAAACTTTAGGAACCATGCTCAAAGCCTCTCAACAGTTTTTGGCCTTTGTGCAGTCTAGCGTTTAAATAGTGATATGCAAAGCTCCCTAAAGACCTATCACTGTCTACTTGTTTATTCTACTTAATATAACAGGAGAATTATTCTACTCCACTGATTCACATTTTGGAAGAACCCAAAAACCAAAAGGCCAACCTAGTACTGTAAGGCAAACTAACAGACTGATATCTGTTGTTTACTGGTATGAAAACATATGATAACAATATGGATATAAAGTATTAAAAGTATGTGGAAAGAAAGAATAAAGGTATTTACAAAACAGCTGTAATGAATACAAAAGCTGACATCCCAGGCTATCTGTTGCTCCCGCAGAAATTACCTGGGGTTTCAAGCAAGCAATGCAGAACAGTATACACCAGCTGCTAACATTCAGAATACATATATAGAAAAAAGACAATGCCCTGAAGAGTGGACGTTGTACTAAGCCAACATGAGGAATACTGTGCATAGCTGACACCTGGGAGAACAGCACGAGAACATGGACTATATTTGCAAAAATTTGCATAAAATCCAGTTTAAAGTTAATTTCACCTACATTGTATAGTTCTTGAGTACAAACAAGGGCAGTGGTGTCTATCATAAAAGGCCCCAAAATGCATCTTGGAAGTATCTCAGATGACCTAGGCTCTGTACTATTCCACATGTTTCTGTCAGTCTGAAAGCTGAACATGCATGAATGTAAAATATTTTTCCTGAAGCCTTACACAGATATTCCTAGATTTGTTCCTGATAACTGTTACACTCAAAACATTTTTAATGCAACACAGTCCACCACTTTAAAAAAGTATTTCCTTTGTTATTGTTTCCTTTAACTCCAGCTCCTTCTACTGCTGTTATTTAATGACAAGAACTAAAAAAACCCCAAAAATAAACACAAACAAAAAAAACCCAAACAATCAACAAAACAAAAAAAACCCCACAACACTTAATGAAGCTGGCTTGTTTGACTTATGCTTACGAAAACAAACAAAAAAAAAAGCTTTATTCCTGTGACACTCTTTAAAATCCTACCATCTAAGCATTGTTTTTTAAAGCAATATAGATATGCTCTAAGCTACTGCAAGGGCTATGGCAGTTCGCAGTAAGTAAATAGGATACTGTAAGAATACACTTAGAAATGCACTGAACTCCCATTTTTAACCCTTTCACTTCTGATAAATGCCTTTCTTCCCTCATCCATCGTTTCCACACAAGAGACATAGAAAAGACTTTGTCAGATTCCTGCTTGGGAATTCAGTGGAGCATATCACGCACCAAACACTAGCCAAATCATTTGCACCCAGCTGTGTGTTGTTCCACTTCATGTTTCTCATTCGTACTCCCATCCATCTTGTCAGAGTTCCTGCACCATACAATATAAATATTATAGACTTTTTCAAAGTAAAAATACTTAAAAGGAGAGTAAAATAGATTCAGTTGAGCACCAAACCAGGATAAAACACAACCTGAACTTTTCCTTTCCTCTATGTGATGCAAACATGACATTAAGGAATAACGTATCACTTAATTTAACTTTCTGGCAACTAGTGGCTCTTGCAGAATTAAACATGCTGTTAAATGAAAATTTTCCTATAAATTGGGGTTGGGAGGTGTGAACAAACAAACAAACAAACACAAATCCCTCTAAGTAAACAACCAAAACAAACCAACAAACAAACAAAAACCACAAAATACAAAGCAAAGCACAAACACAAATCTGAAGTTATTACATTCACTGAAAACATCAGAAAAAAAGCAGATGTTCCTCATAATCCAAATCATAATCCAAGATTTACCACATATAGTATTGGGACATTTCAGAAATCACTTTTTTCCTCTCCACATACAAATTTATAAGCTGAGTAACTACAGCTCTTCAAAGGCTGATGACTATCTGCTTCTAGTGAAGTTCTCTTACAGTCCTACATTAAGCAAAACCTCAGCTCTGCCACACGGGATTTCCACACAGCAAGTCCCATGACTTGCCTCCTCATCTGTTTCACCCTTCCATTGGTTAGTATTTGGGAAATATTCCACTGCACAGACTAGCAAAATTTCAGTACACTGTGCAAGAGAATCAGCTCCTGCAATAACAGGACTATTGTTTGTCACCTTGAGTTTCTCAGTATTTCATTGTACCTCATTACAAGCTAGTGCCACTGTACACAAGGTATTAGAAGACAAGATAAACCTAATGCTTGCACGACATAAGTAACTCAGCAAAGATACAGAAATACAAAACCCTACCCAAATCATATCTGAAAGCAGGTATCCAAAGTTTTTGTTTGTTTTTTCTTTTTTGGACTAACTATAGATTGACAATTGAGGATCACAAAACACTGACTTCACCCACTTCTTCTTCCATGCATTAACACTTAACCGGAATATTTTCTGACAGATAGGCACGACTTTGCCTGTATTTTCAAAACATGCTATATAGATCACAGGTTTATCTTCAGCCTTCAACATCAATTTTGTGTCTACCTTATACAGCTGTGAACTGAACTTCTGCACACGGCAGAATATTTCTGACCTCTGAAAAAAGTTTCACATCTATTTGACATATGCAAACGCATACTAAGCACAAACGATCACCAAAAAGTCAGGAAAAGGTTTCCATATATATTACAATCACAGTTTCCATGTTACTTCACACAAGTAATTCTGATGACTATTTAGTAAATCCTACATAATGTATACCCTTCCTTCCTTTTTATATGCATTATTTTTACATTCTGTTCGCACAGTGCTCCATTGATATACAGATAACACAGAGCCTGCAATACTTCCAGCATGCATTTGTGTAGCTTACAAGTACAGAAAATTGCTTGTTCCCCTGGTTACTCCTGCTAGATTTGCATTCTAACACAACAACAAAGAATGACAACTTCCTGCTTGTCACAGTGAACCCATCTATTAAGTAAAGATTTTGTAAACAGATACTGTTTAAAATGTTAATTTCACCTTTGAAGAGAAGTGGGTAAGAGGAGAACAGGTGTCAATAAACAAGCAGTTTGAAAGAATTACAAGTCTCTGGAAGAGATACTAAGAATCTGGGATGTTGATTGATGGCTTGGCTTCTCAAGCGAAGAGTTGGGAAGGGTTTTAACCACGCTTACTACAAGCACGATGACAAAGGGTGAGTGGGATATGCAAATCTGTTTGGAAAAAAAGGGTGCTTAGGCAATCCAGAAGTGTCCGACCAGGACTGTCATCTCCTAAGCAATCTCCAGTGACCCATGTGCTAGTCCACCCGCACGCAAGGTTAGATCTGAAGCTTTCCATGCACCTTGTCACCTAGCAATTCGACCCTTGCCTGTCCATAGAGACAAGTGAGAGTAACGCTTCCAGCCTGCACAGTGGGTTTTTTAGGTGAGGTGCAGCTTTTGCAGAACTGCCCCCATACTTCACACCTGAGGTTTAACTGCCACGGCCTAGCTAGCTAGGAAGGTGACAGCAAAGGCCACAGGTCGCAGGTTTTTTAAGAGTGTCCTTCTCTTAGATGGAAGACCATACAAGGCTAGACAAGCTCCACCTGCCTGGATTTGAAGTTAGGAGTTTTCCTTCTCCTATGAGAAAGACCTGTCTTCACCAACAAAGATTCAGAAGGGCTTTAACCCACACATTCTGTCATTCCCTGGGTCAATCTCAAGTGACCAATGACGCAACAGCACAACATCAGGCATCTAGGTGGGATGTTACATAGCTGAGAAAAGCAATCAGGGGAAGATGATGTTGGTGAAATCATTTGTTCAAACACACACTTAAGAAATGATTGGAACACAACAAACTCAGCTTTTAATCTTAAGACTTGACTGTTTCTGAGATCCAGACAGAGCCAAGCTACATCAGACATCATTGGGTCCTAGGGATTAACCTAATATTTCCTGCCAGACTTCAGGATGCAAATTACTGTTTTCAATGAGCAAGAAACAATCACATATAAATTCAAAGAATGACAGAGCATGTTCTGAATTTCAAGAAAGGGCTGAGCTGTCTATGGGAGACAGCATGAAGTTTGATTTATCTCAAGTGCTGCTTGCAACAAACACATTCCACTTCCCTGGTGAAGTCAATGTCTGCTATATGGCAGACTATACACAGTGTAAATGTCAAGATTACAGGTCTGATCCAAATCTAATGAAGCCACTCATTACAGAGATTCCTGCACAGGACTTTCCCCATGACATTTTTGCTACATTTGCCATACCTGCGCTTTTGCTGACAGATTACTTACTGCTCCAGATCAGTAAAATGGACATAAAGTTAAAGAACATTCAGGAACATTAAACTTGTTTCTGACACACTGCATGTAGCCTTATTCTACATCACTTACTACATCTCAGATTACATTACATCACATCAAACAGCTAGAAACTGAAAGAATAGTACACGACACAATACATTTGTCACATAATGTGATGTGACTGTTAAAATTTCACCAAAAATATCTCCTGGTCCACAGATTACTATCAAATCAGACTGTAGTTAATATATCCAAATTGAATATGGCACAGAGAGCATGAAAGTAAAACCAGAATGATTCTGTACATGCATTATATATACATAACCCTGTACATAATATAATTATGTTGAGGTTAGAGATGCAGATTTTCTTGCTTGAAACTGGCAGACATGTGCAGCTGAAATCCTGCTTTTTTATTTGCACATATACATTTTAACAGAAATCTACAGTGGATTTTTTTTTTTTTTAACACAGGACTGAAAATTAACTTTGTTATTTTTTTAAGCATCAGATGTTCTTAAAATACAACATCTGTAGGTAATGGCAGGTGTTTTAGCGAGAATAGGCTAATAGCATTTTTTAGAAAATTTAAATAGTGCCCCCTGTCATTCTTGATGCTTCCAAACAGTTTCCTAGGTATACTTCCTAATATCCTGTTCCGCTACAAAGGACATTCTATTACAGTTGCACACAAACTCCAGTAAATATCTTAATCAGTAGTGCAAATTTCTAAACAGCAAGCCTACCCAATTAATCTTAATGACATGGCACATAGCCAAACTCAGCTAAACATTGAGAGGTTTTTGTGAAAATGTCTAAATGCCCACAAAAAAAAAAAAAAAAAAAACAAAAAACTACAAAAAAGAAACACACACAAAAAAACCACACCACAAAACCTAGGAAGCAGAATGGTATTTAAAAAAAAATCTATTTATGCCATGAATAAAGCCCAGAAACTACAGATAAGCCAAAAAAAAAAAAAAGTGAACATTTTAAGTGGTGAAAATTTTCCCTTACAACCATTTTAGATCTGTTCTCAAAAAATACCCTTAGTTCAGTAACTCTACTGCTTGAAAACATTTTGAATTACGGCATACCTTCAGACCAAAATGTTTTCTGTGTTGAAATATCAAATGTGTTTCAACTGTCTAATCAAGGTAAAAATCAAGTTAATTCAGGCAGCAATATCTTCAACACAATGACAGTGATGCAACATGCCTGTGTCAAAGGACAGTAAAAGAAACCACAAACTGCACTTTCACCAAGCAAAAGACCCAGTGCATCACTCAGAAATACAAATGGAATATTCATGTTCTAAAGTAAAAGTTACTCGATCTGCCATGATGTCTCCTTAAAGTAACTCCTCCTTAATTAACAAAAACTACATGCAACTTCTAACTTAAAATATGGTTAGAATGAACTATCTGTTTCAGTAAAATTGTCAAAAGATTGCCATAAGCAAGCGACAGTGGAAAGAAGCAGTGACATTTGAAGGCTCAGTATGGTCTTCTATTTTTAAGAGGGCATTCTTTTTACATGCTGTACTAGCATTATGTTAAAGTTAGACTGCACAATTGCTGCCTTGGGCTAGCATCAAAATAAAGTCACTCATCTCATGACATTATACTTTATAAATTAAGGAAGTTGAGTGAGGATCGTAAACGTTCACTTTTTTATGCATTAAGCCATACACACTAATGAACTCAGCAAGTTAAATATGACAGGTTATTCTCCTTGGTTTATCAAGGTATTTATACATATGCACAGGTACACAATATGAACCTTGCAGATCAGCATCTTCACCAAATATATTTCAGCTGTGATTAAAGCAAAGTGAAAACCATACAGGGAGAATAAAGTGCTGTAATTTATAGTCCAGAGCAAGGAAGCAGACAACAAAAGAAACACCTTTTTTTTCTGGAAGTAAAAGCCTTTCTACTACAGTAACAACTGCTGGAAATAAGATTTAACCTGTGTCTCTTCTGTCCTCATCCTTATGGTGAACAGGAGACAGGGATCACTTAACTATTGCCCTAAAGCAACCAATTGCATCTGGTTCATAAGTTGAATTGATACGTATCACAGAACAGAAAGGTGGACCTAGACAACTGAAATGATTCACCCTCATAAGCCAAGGCAGAAGCAACTCTGCTTAAATTACCTTTGTAAAATGCTTATTTAGTCTGTCCGGAAGCACTGCAGTGACAGACTCCAATATTTCCCCCAACAATGTGTTCTAGGACACGACTATTTCTACAACTGGAACTTTTTCCCTCAAGTCTATCCCGAATCTTCCCTGCTGCTGTTTAATCCCATTATTCCTTATCCTGTTCCCAGAAGCAATGGAAAACAGGTTATTCCTTTTCTCTCTGAAGCAATTTAGAGACTCATCACACTCCCCCCCGGCCCCCTCACTCCAACTGAACAATTAAATCTCTTCCACCGGGCAGGTTTCTCGAACCTCCCCCGATTCTTACTCTCACCTCTCGTTGAAGGCTACTGCATAACATCCTAAATTCCAGGTGAAGGACAGGCCAAACCAAGTGAAGTTTGTTTTGTGTGTGAGTTACAAACCAAACTCCTGTTCGTACGTGGCAGCGGCCGCCTTTTCACACCTTAACGTGGGCGATTAACGCTCAATCCACACCTGAAACAACCTCGGCATCGAAAACACCACTTGCCGCCGGCTCGCATTTACACAGAAAAGGTTCATTCCTACCTGCACGGGCACGGACGGCATCGCTCTGGTAGCCCGGGGCCGCGCACTGCGCGAGGACGAAGCAGCCGCCAACCGGCCGCAACCGGTTCCAGGCGGCTGCAGCCTAACGGCAGTGGCGCGTGCAAGGTAGGATTGCCACGGCGAGCAGGGGCGAAGGGTGCGCGTGAGGAGAAGCATGGCGGCTGTGTGGGGCTGAGGAGGGTGCCCGCGCTGAGGTGGGGACCGTGGCCAGCCCACACCAGGCTGGAGACAGGCAGAGACATGGGTTTGGGAAGCCAGGGGAGAAGCAATTGGTTAAATGGAGACACAGAAAGGAGGAAAAGGTGTGTTTATTTAAATGTTTATGAGTTGGTTTTGGTTTATTTTGGGGGGGTGGGGTTTGTTTTGTTTGGTTGGGTTTTTATAATACCATGTAACTGATCAGAAGTTGGTATTAATCTCCAATAAATTAAATTCACTCAAAAATCTCCAAATCAAAGGCCATTCTACACATGGCACTACTACCCACGTGGAATACTTTTTATTTCTCACCTCAGAGCGACACCCTATACTTTTCCAAACCACCTCTGCAAATTCTTAAGATCTTTTTGCACTTTTATCACACCAAAAGCCTAAAAGCACAATATAATGTTTAGGAACAAAATCCAAAATTATCAGTTTATTTTCCAAGTGAGTTGAAAGAAAGAAGTTCTATGGGCACTAAGAATATCTTTTATACATTGTGGTGTCTGAAATACTTTTAAGTACTTGCACACACAGAATGCTATACAGATCAGGTAAGGATTATAGTTATACTGTACTTGCACAGCACTCTAATTATTTAAGTTTTATTCTGAAGTGTTCTAGAGAGCCATTACTGATTATTTTTTCCACCTGATTTATCACTCTGTAGATGCTGCCACACTTAGGAACAAGAGTGCTACGACCGCAGCAGCACCAACCCTTCCACAACCCAGCCTGTTACACTTCATAAACACCGTATTCACTCTGAACTGCTCCAGATGAACTTGGAAAGGTGAGAGATTAAACACAGTCTCAACAATTTACCGTGTGTTTGTGAAATTGAGTACACAGAAATTAATAAGTCAGCAGGAATTACAACTATATTCATTAATAGCAGCAACAACACACAAACCGGGTGCCCATTTCTCTAATCGCTGCAGAGTAAAATGGGACTTGGTGTATCCAGGAGCAGCATCCTTGTGCACCACCACCAGCTCAGGGGAGCACTGCACCATACAAACCAGTAGTGACACCTTGTGTGCAAATAAGACATTAATCTTCTTGACTGGGGAATAGGTTGAGGAAAGCATTTATTTCTCTTATGCTTAAAACAAACAAAAAAATCTCTGTGAGAAGAAACACATAAGAAGTATTTACTAAAAAAAAAAGTACATGCACCACAACAGGTAAAAAATAGCCACCATACTGGGCTGTACAAACAGCCTGTTGGGATTTTCCAAGGGTGCCCTTGTAGAAGGAAGTGCAGTATGTTTAAAGATACATTGCATCAGTAAAGACAACGATCTGTAGCTGATTTCTCAAACTGGCTTTCTCTTTGACACTAGGCAAACTCCTCACCATCAGCACTCCTGGTTTTTCAGTGTAAGCCAGAGAAGCATCTTCCCAGACATCTAAGTAAACGATCTGAATAATACCAGGCAATTTTTAATCAAACAATTATTTGTGGATACACATTTTGGCAGTTTTAATAATATTTACCTACCTCATAGGGATGCTGTTTAATTTAATCAGTCAGTTAATGTTTTAATGATACTTTCAAAACACAAAAGCCTAGTACGATGACACAGCTAAGGTTCATAAATGATGGTATTGTTCCTTAGATTAATAATATCTTCATAAAAGATACCCTGTGAAAAATTGCACACTGCTTTTGTGCTGTATTTCAAATAGCAACAAAGCCATTATAATTAGAAATTTTCCTGGTTTTCAATGCTCCTTATAAACAGTTTTTAGTTTCACCTAAATTAATTCTCTTTCTCATTTGAAAGAACTGGGAGGAACACTCAAGAGAGAAGGGAAGTGAGAAAGCACTGCTAGTCACATAATTTCTCAGTACTCTCTAGCTCTGTACTGAAAATGTACTTCAGTGCTTCAGGAGCTGTGAAAATTCAAGCTGTTATCATACAGGCTAGAAGAAGAGTGGGGGCTGACAAAGAGGGAGGTGTTGCTTTTGTTACATATTTTACTTTAACATAATACATAGTTGCCAATATGAAAAAAATTGCATATACTTCTCATTCTGTTAGAATGTGCCACATTATATCATTGTGCCTCGTTACATAAAGTAATAAGTTATGTGCCACCCACATCTTTCTCTTTTTTTTAACTTTTGTTTATGATTTAAACCAATAATCACACTAAACATTTGGAAATAAATTAAGCCTTTTCAGACTGATTAAATTGGCTGAATGCTTTAAACATGTGACTCCAGCAGATCTAATCATCCCAGGATAGTCTGGGAGTTAATCATGCAAATGTCTTCAGATATTTCAATTTGCAAAGCTGTGTTTGTAGCATGCACTCTTCCAAAGCATCTGTATTCTGTGGTATGGATTGCAACTGTTCAGTGACAGGGCAGTAGAAAAAGTTATTAACTAGAAAAACACATAAGCCAAATAAAGTGATTCAATTACAAAGTTTTGATCAGAAGAACATAATAAAATTTGCCAAAGACTCTACACAACTCTAATAGGTATGGGCCTATTGGCTCCAATTAAAAGGGACTAAGGAATACAGAATAGCTCCAATACCAAACTTCTATCCCACAACTTCACTGCTCTTGCACATGCATTCAAGCTTACTACATATACTTTGTGGAATTAGATTTTTCTGTGCGTACTGCACATGAGGAGAATGGTGGTATTCCTAAATGATCCTGGCTCACTCTTTTTTGGAGATGGGCAACTTCCACCAAATGTGAGTCATTTACTACTCACAGTAATCCTTTTTCTCTACCTTACTTTCTGTGTGGAGGAAAATTTTCAGATGAATGAGGTGAATCATGGATTCCATCTTCAGAGAAAACTATTTTATTTTGAGCAGAATCTCAACTTTTCCTACCACATCCCCTTTCCTGTCTGAAGATGACTGGAAAAGACTACATCTAGATCACATACTTTGAGGTTGCAGCTGATCTTCTTTAAAACTTTGATTTATTAGAGCAGCTGGAAAAGGACAGAATATCATAGAAGAAAAAACAGTTTTATAAAGTTAACATAACGACTAAAAATTTTTATACTTTACCTGTTCCCCAATGAAGCATTTAATTTGCATTAAAATATGTTATGGCTATTACTAAGACATAATACATATGTCTATATACTGCCTGAGTTCTATTCCTTGATTAACCCACCTAAACACTGTTAAAACCAGTAAGGGTAACGAAAACAAAGGAGCTCAATCTAGAAATTAAACTTCAGAAATAGTCTTCAAAAACCTGCAAAAAACAGTTCCCCAAGTTTTAAATCCTGCTCTGTAATCAACTGGCAAATGTAGTTTTAGTTCAGCTGTGTAACATGTTCAGCTTTTCAAAATGCATACAAACAATCAGAATCACAGAAAGCAAATCAGTGAAGATAACCAGAATCCATTTTGTTGAGAAGGATCAAAAGATAGCTGAAAGTTTGACAACTCCTGCATGCCACCAAAAGATGTCAGCGGTAACTTGTTAGTTTATAAATGGGTAAAACTTATCTTACTTGCCTAAGTAAGAAGAGCAGCAGCTATGAAGAGCATTCTACAAAACAGTAAAACATAACTGGCTAATAAGACTTCTGTGAGATGAAGTCCCAGAAACAGTGAGCAACAGAATTGGCTGGAGTTACAATTGAGATACTACACAGTATTTGTAAAATTTAAAATAATATAACTGTGAAGAAATATAAGATGAATCTATGTCTTAAAGATGAGAGTCCCAGAGCCAGTTTGTTTCTTCTGATGCCTTCTTCCTACACTCAGGAAGAGCCTTCTTCAATGACATTAAGGTTATGATGGAAAAATGATTCCAATAGAAGTCTATAGAGATTTTGTTAATATGCCTTTATGATGTGATATTATGACGGCAATTCAATTTCATTGCAGGCCTAATGAGACCGTGTTACAATGTCAAAATGAAAGGAAACTATATTAATCAAGTTATACTACCCTGAGAGAAAGAGAAACCTAAAGAAATTAACCCCATTAAAAACTATTTTAAAACAACATTAAGATTTAGTGAATTCAGAATTGCTATGCTTTTGTTGGTTTAGTGCTTCAGGTAGAAGCTAAATTTGGCACTGATTTACAACTCATTAAGTATATTGACATCAGGGGAATCGGTGAAAGTTTTGAGGAAACACAGAACAAAATTTAAGGCAAGTACTGTGGTTACGTAAAGCATTGGGCACAGCCTGTTTAGTCCTACAGCTAAAATCTTTTTTTCCCTTCAGCAGAACCAGAATTTTGATTTTTCTCACTTAGAAAAGGTGGCAATTTGGCCAGCGTTTAAGAATTTTAAGTTCTTGTAGCTCGTTTTTCTTGATATCACCATATTTGAATTTGTACTGTAAAATTAGATCCCCAAAACTGCAACAGTGAGGAGAATTCAAGTGGAAAATTCCTACAGACTTTATTAGCAACAATTATTACATTGCCAACAATAAAGTAAGAGCTAATACATACTGTGAAGACATGAGAAGTGTTGTTTAGGTCCCAAGTGGTCAAAATTGAGGTTAATAGAAAATGCCGCAACTGATAAACAACCTTTGCTAGCTATACCTTTGGAATCACCTATAAGTGAGGTTAAGTCACAGTTATGAAAACTGTCATAAACACATTTGAAAATATTTGAATACCTGTATTAAAAATAAAAGAAAAATATACAAATATTTTAATAAATATATTTCTTTTTTTGCAACATAGACCTTTTCATATGAGTTTTCTCTTGTGCTAAAATATTCATTTGAATATTTATTAAGAACCTTTGTCCATTCCAAGCTGAAGTTTCCTATTAAGTGTAGAACTTAGAGAGTTAATGAGAATTCCAGAAAGAATAGCATGTGTATTCCATTTAAAGTGTGCCACTGTAATTTTCCAGACCATACAGTAATGGCAATATGAAGTTCTGGTCTCTGTAAAAACTGCCACCTACCTGAACAGGTTATGGACTTTCCAGTGCAGCAGCCAGTGCCACACCATTTTTATATAATAGGTACTTAACAATTTTCAGCAAGGTAATTAGAATGTTGGACATTTCAGCATCAGTAAGACATTAGCACCAAACATTTTGGGCATGCACCATACCATAGTTTTCACTGTGCCATCCTTCCTCTTTCAGCTCACATACTGTTCGTAGCAAACTCTGTTGTTTACATGGCACTATGAAGAAAGATTCACAAACCCACAAAATTTCCACTGATTTTCACTTCTATTACTGTTAAACACACAGTGATGGCACTTTGTCATCACATTATTAGAGAAAATTGCTGGAAGGAAAGCATGGGCCATTCCTAAACTCAAAATCCAGTTGTTTCTATTTTGGCTTGTCCTTGATTGATACATATAAACAGGCACAGAGAATCTTTTGGAAGATGGCTGGCACATAATTTTTTTTTCCCCAGCTGTTTACTGTATAACTTGAATAAAATTCCTGCTTCCAACATCATTATTTATTATATACAATATTGTATCGCCTAGAGGCTAGATCCCCGTTGTAGGAGGCATTGTACAAATAAGAACAGAAATAGTCCCTGCACAAAGATCAGACCCCAGAGGTTTGCTGTATTTCAGTTATTTTTCTCACAGAGCCTGTGCCTAAGGCCTGTAAAAGTTCAGGCTCATATAAGCATTTTCTTGTGTCAGTCAGGTTGGGCTTTAAAAAGAAAAATCAAATGCACCAAAAGCAGCTCATGCCATTTCAAGAAACATAAAATGTTCTTTGTGCAGACGTGATATTCACTCATATATCTATCTCATTTACAGAGATATTCTTAGATAACTCATTTACATCAGATGTAAATTTACTGTACATTTTGTCAATGTAGTAAATTTCTGTTGCTATTACTAGCCTTAGCAGAGATAACCTTTAGTTGCACCAGCATTATACTAATTGTGTTACTTCTAAATTTTCACAAACTTATTCTTGTTGGTGCTATCTGGAAGAGTCATAATGGTTTGCTAATGGATTCACTGAAACTTTATCTGTCTTGCAAAATAATGTTCACCATAGTGTTAAGTTCACTGCAAAAATCTTAGGACTACTGTCAACACTGCAATGACAGAAGTAAAGAGCAATGCAGCACTGAAATTGTAAAGCAGATTAGAAACTAAAAACCTGAAATTCAGGCCATATGAAACATGACCTTTAATCCACAAGGTAATTTGTATATATACACTCAGTTTAGACCGATCATTTAATGAAGAATGTCCAAACCAACACAGCATCAAGAGAAATCTATTGGGGGAAACATTCAACAAAACATACGTGCAAATTGTTCTTGCTGATCAGAAATCTAAGTTCTTTGCTGCCTAATCATGTAAAAGAAAATATTTTTTACAAGGCTATGCATATCTATTCTATCTGTGAATTCTTCTGTGCTGAACTTCAAAGGAGTGAGGAGAATTTTGTTCCTGTGACTTTGGCCATAATTATGTTAACCACATAATGACCAAGAGGAAGAGTTTCCTTCAGAACATGAATTAGATCAGTAAGAAGATACGTATCACATATGAGAGTCAATGTACTGACATAAACATACTTTTATTTTATTGCAGTCTAACTATTCACATAGGGATTGCATTAATTTAACTATTTAGATAGTAAAAATCACTAACCTGGCTAAAATACTTACTACGGAAGTTCTTCATACACAAGGCCCATTATAAGATCACATCTTTTGTGATCACACTTTTCTTTGAGTATTTGATGGATTTGCTTTGCAGTTGGCATATTCAAATGGTTATATTCTGGCTTTAGAATAATGTATATGATTTACACTCTTTTTCTGTGTTGGTATAATCTGGTTTATAGCTGTAAAACAAAGCTGTAAAGTTTTAAAACTAAATATAGACTCACAGGTCTAAGTGACAAGCTAAAGACAGCTGCACTTAACGCAGTCTAGTTTTTATATTACAAAGATCTTGCTACTTAGTGTATACATTTAATACATTTATTCATCTTTGCAAGTGCCCAAAGGCTCCACTAAATAACTGGGGGAAGGGGGGGGGGAAAGATACACAGCTTTGCAACACATACAGAATTCTTTCATGTCCATCAGTTTTCTTGAAACATACTTTTCTGTTTCTTTATAAATACTGATACCAAGATGTTGACAAAAAAACCCAGAAAAATAAGCCAACACAAATCTGATATGAGATGGCAAATAGACTTTTACTCTTGTACAGAAGACTCAAATGACTTAACAGGTTTGAATAAACTTCAAATTGTTGGACAGTGTTTATGGACACAGTCACTGAATCTCTTTACCACTGAATTCTTCAGGAAGTGATCAGCAAGAAGATTCTTAAGCAGTGCTTTTCCATCTCATAAAGATGGCTGAAATGTTCAAAGTTTTTCCATTTCAAAGCAAACTAAATCAAGAATATGCCAAGCTTTTGTATTTATAAATCTTCCCCAGAAATGAAGTAGACTAATGAATGTCAACAGCCAAGGCTTAAACCTGACTGTCCACATTAGACATTAAGTACTGTAATTTTTAACACACTGTTCACCCATATGAAAACTTTCCTCTTGTCTCAAGGCAGCTTATGCACTTTAAAAGTTCTTGGTGGAATAGCTTTGAACAAATCTAAGTATACAATGTAAGAAAGTTACGCAGTCTGACTATTTTTTCATTTCTTCAATGATTTGCTAGGTATAACTTCTCTTTACTAAGCCACACTGATCCTTCAGTACAATCAGTTTTAATTTTTTTAACTGTGCATACAATTACAAATAGCAGAAATTCCAAAATTCCTTTCAAAAGATCTGCTACTTTGTCTTTTACTCATGCCAAAGAAGGTCTAAAAGAAAATACTGCAGAATACAGATTTTTCAAAGATGAAATTTTTTAGAACTCAAGTTAATGCCATCTGGTCCAGCCAATTAACTTTTTCTATTAATACCTAAACTTGAGTTTCCCCCATTCCAGTACTGTAACAACCTTGAGTTCTTCATTAGTAAATACACATGCAAAAGCGTAACTTTCTGGCAACACCTTAGTTGGGTTCATGTCATTTTGTACCTTGATCATCTTGATGACTGTCCATTCATAGTGGCTTTGCAGCTCTCTGAAATGTTCTCTCATTGATATTTTGAAAGAAGTATTGAAAATAATTATGCAAGCTCTTTGAAAAATATTTAGCTCTCTTTGCTGATGTCCTGGTTATATCCTTTAGTGTTATTCTTTAGATGGCACTCCAGTTCCTTGAAGCAAAACTTACTTCTGTAGACCTCCTTATCAATGTCATGGTAGATTTCTTCACACACACACACACACACCTCCTAAAGTCTTTTTTTTGGTGCATTATAATTAAATTACACTACATTTATCAACGTAGTATTTTAAATACCCTAGTTACCACTTGAAAACTTTCTGCCTATTGGCTGGCCTTCAATTCCTTTTTTAGCAGGACTTCCCATTTGTACATAGTTTCCTTTTCTAAAGCTCTATATGTGCTGGTTTAAAAAAAAGTTTCTGTAGGAAGATTAAATAGGAATATGATACTACTAATGTAAAAAATAGCTAATTTTGAAGCATTTCTTGGGCAATGATCAACTAAGCCAAGATTTGTATCTCCTACGAGTTACCAAACTATGCCATGTGAAGTAGTTATTCATGGAATCTGAAAATTTAAACTGTGCACTGCACCTCCTGTGACATTTCTTGTCTTACCTAATTGAACCTTTTTATTGAGATTCCTTCTCATGGGGTGAGTTCCCCTAACACACTGAACTCACTATTGCTGTCCTGTTTCACAGCTGCATTACAGACAAATACTGGTTTTCCTGATATGTTACAAAGTCTATGTTACCCACTAATATGCTTACATATCTGATTTTTCTTAGTTTTCATTTGTATTCAACTTTCCATCAGTAATCTACTCAGTGTTTCCCTTGCTTTGGTATTGTAATGTTTCAGTATGTATATTTCTAGCATGCTAGTTTCTAGCATGTCTATTACGTTCAGAAGCTGATGTAAATTTAGGTTTTCCAACAGGTTTTCTTAGACTCATTTGCTGAAATATACACATTTGCTTCAAAGAGTGAAGCAACCTTAGTGATGTGGTGTTACATGTACAACAGCTTTTCCTCACTCTTTTGTCTATATTTAATTTTAATGTTCGCAATTCAATTTAACTTTGATTATTCCTCCTATGCCTACTCCTTTATTTCAAAAAGTTCTTCATTTCATAATGAAGCTGATTCATTTTCCACAGAGCACATAAATTTCCTCAGCTATATCTTCAAATGCTGCTTCTCCACCTTTCAGTCTGGCCCCAAAAACTGGGAGGCCATTCCTAACTTGATGTTCACATTTCAACTCCAGCAACTCTTCTAGCTTTTCCTGTCTTACTGGCACAACAAATACAAACACAGGTTGTTCACCGGTATGTCTGTTCCAACAAGAATAGCCTAGGAATGTGTACATACATTTCAGTCAAATATTATTTTGATAACTAACCTGCCAAATAATATCACCACTTAGTGTGAATGCTGAAGTATTTTTATATTATTAGGGTTATTTTAATCACTGGCATGCACTGTGTGTTTATATTTTTTCCAAATATTGGGAAATCAGTTAAAATAATATAATGCCACTGGGAAAAACATAATTTGCAAAATATATCTAAGCGATTGACACCAGATGTTCTATTTCTTCAAAATTTGCTTTTTCAGTTTTATAATATTTACATTTTTCTTCTGGAAAAATGCTTAAGTAATCATACCTCAAAAGGATGGATTTTTTAGTTCTTCTGGCCTTGGTAGTATGCCACTGTAATGCAAAGACAAAGCTCAGGTCATATTTCCAAAGTCAGTCACACTTACTGGTTTCATGCCCTACATACAAATACAGTATCTTTAATTTTAGCCATACTTAGTCTTACCTATGTATCTTCTAGAAGCAGAGATAAACAGTGTATTTTAATGATAGTGTTGTGCTAAATCTGAAATGAAATGGAATCCAGGAACTGATAAGAATCTTTTCTTAGATAAAAGAAAACCTGAATATTCCAGTCATGGCTGTTGGCTGTTCGTTGTTCATCTATTTTCACCTGAAGGACATAAGTTATTTCAGCTAAAGAACTAAAGACTTTAATCTAAAATTAAAACTACATCAGAATTCATCTAATCAAAAATTTATTTTTACTTGTATGCAGACATGCATGAGAGAGCTCATTCTGAGTTGCAACAATTTTCTTTATAAAAGAAGAGCAAATGCTTTCTGAGGTCACAAAATGTTTATGGGTCACTAGAATTCCACAGTATGAGCTCTCAAATAGAGTGTTTAATATTTTTTGTTAATTCTTTGTGTGAGACAGATTAATCATTTATAGAAAAGGAAAAGCATTTTGTTTAGGTTCAAATGTTTACCTCCACATTCAGTCAGAAAACCTTAGGAGACTACATATTCTTATTTCTTGTTTCTTCTTTATTCCAAGAGTACATTCAATCCATTTTTTAATTTACTTTAAGTTTAGAGTGAGCAATAAACTTAGCTGTAGGCAAAGAAACACAACACAGCAGGAGCTGGCAAGGCCTTCAGAAACACCATATACCCAGTTCTGCCACCACAGTTAGCAAAAACCAGTCAATACAAAGTTTGGGCAATGAAATCCCAGAGCTAAGAAGTAGTCTCTGCTTATCTCCAGATTTTTAACTCACTTAGAAAATAACATTTCTTCAGCATTTTACTTATTCTTTTCCAAGATTCCCTAAATGTTCTTGGTTTATTATCTCGGGTAAAATGAGAGTAGTGACACCGATGCCGCACATCTGAGGTCTGAGCTCACGTCCTGCATAAATTTTATTGAAACCATCAAGCCACTGGGCTGACGGCATCCTCAGACATTAATTGTTAACAACTATATATTCATTGACAACAAGTGAACAGGAAAATAAAGCTACAGTTAGATAGTCAGAAGAAATGGTAGAATATTTGAAACATATAGAGTTCTTTATTACTGTCTCTCCCAGCTGTGTAATGTTGAGTTACAAAAAAACCAAAAACATCTAAACCAGATTTAAAGCTTCTATTCAGTGCTGAATCCCTTCCTCTGTTTAAATAGCAAAAGGGATTCATATTCTTTTTTTTTTTCCCAAGATGACCACTGATGCAATGCATCTTTAATTCTGAGGGTGGACAACAGGAAAAGCAAGATTATTTATTACAGTCAAAATATTGATTGTTTTCCTTGATGTAAAGCAATGCAGAAATGGTGGTACTGCCTTCATCTTTTTCTAACATCAAGCATACAATTTTTACAAAGGGGCTTTATAAACTCCTGAGCAAGGTTATATTATATATCTTTTTCTCACATCAGAACAGATGTGAAAACAATGACCACTGTCAATTACAAAAAATGAAGGATACAGGAGAAAAAAAATACAAAAATAAAATGGGTTAACTGATTTTGAAGGGGGTCTTCTCTTTTGGGATGTCCATGAAATGATTTTCAGGAGCTTTCTGGTTGCAATACATTTTTTATAGTTTACTTAGAAGAACTGAAAAAAGTCTTACTTTCCATTAGTTCTGTGGACTGCTCCTGCATCTTCTCCATGCTCCTTGTGGTCCTGTTTGTGCTAAAAGCTGTCTTCTTGCTATGTTTTCTTGCAGACATTATTCCTGTTACTCCATTTTCTCCCACAGTTATTTCTTACTGAAAGTAACATTTAACTCTCGCACACCTGGGTTCCTCTGATGCAGTACACTGCAGCCAGAATAATGCAAACAAGAAAACTTTCTGTTTGCTGCTGAGATCTATTGATTGGTTTTTTTAATATCCACACGTCAGCACTTATTAGCCACTATGACATTCAAAAGCTAGTTTTCCTCAGAATATTATTTAACCACTTTTCTACTGATGCAAAAGTCTCAAAGAGGGAACCTCGGAAGAAGTCAGAAATCATACTGTCCTCTTCACGGTACTGTTCTGCAGGGACTTCATTAGAAATTCTCTTGTCGTGGTTTCTTCCACTTCACAAGGAAGGATGAAAGAGAAACCCAGAAAGCTATCCTAGAGTGAAGAAGAAGGGAAATAAACAGTTATATGGATATCACAATTTGAAATATTTCCTTATTTTACTAAAACAATCAGATGCAAATACTTTCCTGGATCACTCTTCAGTCACTTACTATGGATTTTAATCCATTTCACCCATCAAGCCATAGCTATACTGGTTTAATATCTTAAAATATGACTTGGGAGAGAAATGGTTGAATAACTGCATTCACTGATTGTCTTCAGTTTCTTTAGTACAGTCGGCACAATCTCTCTCCAATATCTTCAGTTTACATCACACTAATCAAGATGCAATAGAAAGAAAAACAAGCATTTGAGACCTGCTTCTGAAACCTGCAGGCCCAGCTGAGACACAGAATGTCTACCCTCACTAAGTAAACTATTATTCATAACATCTGCCTATCTCGTGTAATGTAAGTTCCTGTCACTCATCATTGACATGTCTCTATACTAGTACTGGTATCCTAACAGAGCATTATTATGTTTCATGAGAATATGCTAATTCCTTCTGTATCACTATGCATGCTGATTATACAGTATCCTTTGACAATGACAACATGTTCTAGTGTGATATATTAATTCAAGAGGAAAAAAAAGATATGAAAGGCACTGTTAAAAGCACCATATATCTCGCAAAAATTGATTAAAAACATGGAATTATTTTTCCAATAAAGTTATTCTCCCAGTATGATAATAGTTTTTTTACCATTGATCTCAGCGGTGTCAAGATGCCCAGATTTGGGGTTATTAATTAATAGCAAGGTATAACACTAGCTATGTTATTCTGTGTCATGTCAGATTTTTAGAGGCTTTCTATTTCCCTTTAATTTTTATAGAACACTTCTTGACTTATTAGTAAAATAACTTCTCTCTAATTCAGTTACTATGATTAAGTGTATATTATCAGATCACACTAGACAAATACTTCTGTCAGTATTTTCAAGCAGCAAGTGACCATAATCATATATACTTGACATGAATAATTATAACACATTATTTTCCAGCTAAGAATGAGTAGGTGAGACTCTCACAGTATGTCTTCTCATCATATTTTCTACAATAGATTACTACTTTTGTCTTTTTTAATATTTGACTTCTCTGCCCTTCACTAATGTCCTCAATGATTTCCTCCATCAAGCATTTTACTACTTCACCCTACCCTAATTATTAACTTTAAATTCTCCATTGACCCTAACTTAACTCTCTGTAGATACAAAAGCTTTGGAAAAAAAAATCCTCAGCGAGAAAGTGTTTGCCAGATAGCTTTTCTTCAAGCTTTTGCAGCTTTAAATCTGATCACAGAAAATACTGAACCAAATACTGCACTGAACAGCACTACATATAGTTGTATTACAATAGCAATGTCACTTTCCAAGTGCTGTTGGACTCCAACAAAACCACAAAATTTGTCTCCGAGGGTGGAGATCTTGGTACCTGCAGTTTCACTCTCAGCAATGAGGCTTTCCAAGTAGTTAGTCATCTGATGCACACCTCCTGGGATCAGGCACCGAGTCTACTGTAAATTCAGTTCTTCTTTCACTTGCCAAAAGAATCCTCCTCCTACAACATATGTTTAAGCAGAGAATACAGAACAAGTATTTTATTTCAAAACTTCAGTGAACAGATTTCTAGTTTTATTTAGTTAGCATTACAAAAAAGAAAAAAAAGAATTCCCTCTGGCTCAGGGATGTATGTGAGGCCCCTGAGTGGAGAACAGATGAGCTAGACATGGTATGGATAAAATTGTAACACAGACGAGAAAGAGCCATCATACTCTTTCTTTCTCACATTATGAGTTAGCTGAAAAAAACCCTTAACATCAATATTATGAAGTATTCTTTATTCTGCATTTTACATGTTTTTAACCACTGTATTCAATGCAAACAGCTTAAATTCTGTGAAGAGCTTGACCAGGGAGAATCAATGCATTTAATTGCACTAATCTCTCAGCAGAGCTAGTTTCAAACCTACTGGACTTTTAACAGCTGTGGTGTTCTGTGTGCTGAATTCCCATCACTAAATACACGCTTGAACACCAAATGCAAGGGATATAAGTGAAGAATGTAAATCAACAGATCTTAAGTGATATCAGCAGTTCCAGATGCAATTAAATCAAAATCACAGTAATACTCAATGACACTGGTAATACCTTTTTTGGCTCCAGTTCTGTGTAGCTTCAATGACCTTTAGTTCAATGCATACAACATTCACCACTAATATATTTACATTTTTTTTTCAATTAATGGGCAATATTCATTAATTTTGAGCAAAAATACAAGCCCTGTTCCATCCAGGAAAAATCTCTTAATCAAAGATATTTAGTTTTAAAACTATGAAGTCTTTAAATATTGTGCTGGATTACTGTAGTCTGGTTTTCAGTGACAAGAATCTAAAAAGCCTGATTGTAGACTGCAACTTCTCTATTAATGAGTTTAGTCTATATTCAAAAGGCCATTTTAGATGGTTTCATGGCTTAAAATAGACATTTAAAATGTATTACGTTTCTTTAATGTGGCATTAAGAATATTAAAGTGGCAATAAGAAAAAGGGACAATGCCAGGTAGTGACAGAGATACAGGTCTGTGCTTACTAGAGACTAAATAATAACAAAAAGTCTCCTTCTATGATCCTACTGGCTTAAACAAAACCCAACCAGAACAAACAATGAAACAAAAAAAGGAATAGCTGTTGTATCAGGGCAGAAAAAAAGTGACATCACTGTAACTAAAAGCCAGATAGCAGTGACACACTGCCCTTGTAAAGAGATAAACAATGTAGCATCCACTTTTAGTCCCACATAGGCTCTACTTTGGAGTTCCACATGTCAGTTATCAGTGCTTTCCTCAGGACATTAGAGAGAGAAAATTAAAACATGGTTATTTCAGCAGCACAAAGAAAGTTTTGTGTACATCAAGCAAAACTTTATCTCTGAGCTGGGACCCACACAGTAGCACACTGTCTAGACCAGAGGAATCAATTTACTATTGAAGATATTTATACTATATAAAGGACTCAATCTAGATTGCTTTCAGCAAATGTTTTGCTTTCACTGAATGTACAGCACTTGATATACACATTACGGTTGTAATATTATTACAGTGATGTATTTTTACTTTGCTTTAACCATCCTTTATAAATTTTAACACAAACAAGTACTTAGTTTGGGTTTGTTTGGGTTTTTTTTAATAATATATCATATGCCCACAAGAAGCTACTTTTCAGAACATCTTTCCTATCCTTTCTGCAATGCTATAAATTATACACATTTACTATAATCCTTCTTGATTTATAATCTCTGTCATTCCTGAATTTAACCTATTGTACAAAAAAAAAAAAAAATACTAAAATTAGAGATAGCTTTTCAATGATATTTTAAAGACCTCAGAATCAATAAAAAGCCAAACCAAAACAAAACCTAACAAAAACAACCAGCTATTAAGTCTACATAACATAATCTATATGTAAAGTTAGCATTCAACTCACACCTAAGGGAAAGACAAGTGTTTTGCTCCCAGTTTGGTTACTGGGCACTGTCATATCTTGTGTAATACCTGATTACTTCAGAAATTACATTTTCGTGTCCTAAAGTCTAATTCATAGGCAGTTTCAAGTGCTATTTTTAGCGATAACATCCAAGACTAATTAATGCAATACACTAGGAAGTTAATATGACTAAAATGTAAACATGAAGTTAAATCACGCTGTTAAATCTGCCTGTTCAAGTCATTGTTTTTTTGACAATAATACACAGTACCAGTAATATTTCTCAACTGAAAGTTTATAACATTTATCTTTGTCTGGTGTGCTTTCACTTAAAACAGTATTTACCACTGACTTAAATACAAAGAGTTCTCCAGTGAAGGGTATTTGTGTATTGTTATTGTGAACCTTCAGATCTGTGTTGTGTATGTACCATTGTGCAGCTGCTGCAACTGATATCAAACCAGTCACATATGCTGTGACTCTAGAGTAAAACTTTCAATTCTTTTGAAGGACAATATCAGGCAGAATAAAGAATAATACTACTCTCGGCTCATTTCAGTCTTTCACCTTTCGTAGTCTTCTGTGAGATTTCACCTTTTCTCACATTCCATCAGAAACTTCTGTTACGCTTTTTTTTTTTACCTTTGATCCTCAAAATGCTTCAAAGAAACAGAATACAATTACTGTTTTACTACAGGCCTCTTCTCTGCAATAAAAACAAAAAGGAAAGTAGCTCTGCCTTATTTACCCCCACTCAAACAGATTTGTGGACTTCTTTCCTCATGAAAACTGAGATTGAGGGTCTTTAATGCTTTTCTTACCATTTATCTGGAGAGCCTTGCTGACTGCATGTGTAAGGAGTGTTAGGGTTTTGTACAGCTTGCTGTAAAGATTTCTTACACAAACTGCAAAACATTTAATAAAAGCTGTTAAGCTCTTCATTTGTCAGATGTTAAGAAAAAAACATTTTCAATACTCTGAAAAATTAAATTAATAGCAAACAATAAATTTCCCACAGGTAATCTTCTAATAAACCTTGCACCAGTGTTTCCTACTGTACTATGGCTTAACAAGCCATCCCTCTTGAAATTGTCTTACATTTGCATAAAAGAATGACAGGTATAAGCAGATAAACTTTTCAGTGAACTAATTTGGTTAAATTTAAGCACATTAACTTTTGTTTAGTAAGGAATCAGTGTACATAATCATACTATGGAGTCAGGAAATAACAAATAAACTGATCATTGTGGAATGGGGTTTTTTTTGCCTAAATATTTCTAGGACACTTCAAGTACATTAATATTCATAAGAGCCTTGAATATGAACCTTAGAATCTGACAGCTCTGGTCATTTTGGTAAGGTCAACAAAATGCAGACTTTTTTTTTTTGGTCCAACATTTGGAATTTTCTCATCCCTTACCATCACATGAAACAGACATCCTGATGCCTTCCATTAACTGATTCAGTGCTAAAGATATTTGCTCGATAGATGTGCTATTTTTCAAGGTGTACTCATCTTTTCAGAAGTGGGTGCATACAACATGGCTAACTTCACAGAGGGTATCTCACACACAGACCCACAAAAAAAACTGCATCAGCAATGGGCCACCAGTAGTATTCTTCCACTTCCTTCATCACCAGTTTTGTTCAAGCCAGTTATATCTGCACGGTATTTCCATTTCAGCTATCCAAAACAAGTGGTTAAAATGAAAAGCAGGCTTTCACCTCACTTAAAGATGCATACAGAATGAGAAGGAGCATCCCAATGGCTCAGTTGGAGTCCTGAAGAGCAATTTCCATATGGAAATACAAGATACTGATGTTATTAAAGTTCAAAAGCCAAACAATTCCTTATCTATTAAATAATTTCTCACAGACTTCATTAGAAACTGGATTGGGAGAAAAGGACTATTGAAATGTGACACACAAAACTGTTCTTAGAAGTAACAGCTTAGATGACAAATGATTCAGTAGGATGTCAGAAAAAAGAACACAAAATAGAGTCATAGAATCATAGAATAGTTAGGGTTGGAAAGGAACTTAAGATCATCTAGTTCCAACCCCCAGCCATGGGCAGGGACACCTCACACTAAACCATGTCACTCAAGGCTCTCTCCAACCTGGCCTTGAACACCACCAGGGATGAAGCATTCACAACTTCCTTCGGCAACCCATTCCAGTACCTCACCACCCTTACAGTAAAGAACTTCTTCCTTATATCCAATCTAAACCTCTGCTGTTTAAGTTTCAACCCGTTACCCCTTGTCCTGTCACTACAGTACCTAATGAATAGTCCCTCCCCAGCATCCCTGTAGGCCCCCTTCAGATACTGGAAGGCTGCTATGAGGTCTCCACGCAGCCTTCTCTTCTCCAGGCTGAACAGCCCCAACTTTCTCAACCTGTCTTCATACGGGAGGTGCTCCAGTCCCCTGATCATCCTCGTGGCCTCCTCTGGACTTGTTCCAACAGTTACATGTCCTTTTTATGCTGAGGACACCAGAACTGCACACAATACTCCAAGTGAGGTCTCATGGGTGCAGAACAGAGGGGCAGGATCACCTCCTTCGACCTGCTGGTCACGCTCCTTTTGACACAACTCAGGATGTGGTTGGCTTTCTGGGCTGCAAGGGCACACTGCCAGTTCATGTTCATTTTCTTACTGACTAACAACCCCAAGTCCTTCTCTGCAGGGCTGCTCTGAATAAAGACCTAGCTTTCTGATGACCTAGAATATATTATTTTCCACCAGAAAACAGTATGAGCATTAATTTTAAGTCAAGTTGACAGATCTAAGTCCAAATCATCACAAACTTGAAAAACAAGTATTTAAGGGTTCTATTAAATAGCCTCAAGAGCTCTTATGTACCTTCATCCCTTTTCCACTCAGCAAACACACTAAGGGAAAATGCTCATAAAACAAAAGCCCTAAATCCGCACATTCTACTGGGGAAAAAAAAAAGACAACAAACCAAACAACAAAAAAAACCATAAGGATAGAAGTGCCAAATGTAGCCTGAGGTCTGGCAGCTGATGAGAGCAACCTGTAGGGCAGTCAGTTGGGAACCTCTACAGAACCATTCTAGCAGCATACACTCATTTTAAAAAGGCTATTCACCCAACCTTTAGCCACCTATCGAGTCATACCAGTACTTGGAAATATTTATTGCACAACCAAAAATAAAAAAGATTTTACTTAAATCAACATAAATCACTGAGAACAGTGAAGCTGCCATTCACATGTGATCGCACTATCAGCTGTGCAATTTTTCTGATGAAATGGGGCTTACCTTCCTAATCACTTGTCAGGTGCTCCACAGTTCTGGATTGTCTGAAATTCCACCCTTGGGACTGGTTGCAAAAGCACCTAATAGATTCTAATAAAGTCAACCTTCTCTGTGTTAAAGCTCTTCCTTTCTAAAGGAAGCATGCCTGTTACGTTATTAATTTGCTAGCATTGCTATTCACAAATAAACCAATCTCTTTCACACGGCTGTATAAACCACTATAAATAAAACAATACACAGATTCTAGTGCAGCAGTCTAAATGTTTAGGTTCAGCTATTATACATGTAGCTATCTCCACACTACATCCCTAGCTTCAGATGTCCCATAAAAGGGATTAATTTCCAATTTTTAAAATATCGTGTCTTTCTATAGTCTAGAAAGTCGAAGTCCAGCACCCAGATGCTCCCTGCACATCTCTTGTTCAGCATGAGGACAGAGCTCTCATGCCTTCGGTTGTTTACCATCCTAAGAGGCAGGAAGGAACAGTTTACACTGACATTCTGCAAGATTTATCTTATCTCCTTTAAATACAATGTTACCATCCCTGTAACAGAAAAGCCTACAGAACACCAGCAGAAAACATAGGAAATGTAATACCCGCTTTCTATCTGGCAGTAAAGCCAAAGCAAAAGAAACCAAATCCTTATACCTTTTTCTTCATCTCTTAAGTTAACATGTATGGATTTTGCCTTCTCTTCCTTGCTAATTTTCATATCCAGATACAATTCAGCTAAATACAATAGCAAAACTGTACTCCATGTCTTCTTCCTTTCTGTACCATGTAATGCAGACAACTCTGTAGCAGAATACTTAACCATGTGTTAACCAGCTCCCATTGCATTCTAGAATGTGAAATATGATTATTCACTCTAGAAATACAGAACGGTGCCAAGTTGATACAGAACACAAAATTGAACTGGTAGCCTTTCTACACATAAAACTTCCAAAGGAAACTTAGTGCCTTAGGAGTAACATTCTGAAACAAGTGGCAGGTAGCACCACTGAAGTTCTCTAAGAAGCTCACCTAAATTCTTTGCAATAGCAGACATACTCTTCTAAATGCATGGACATAAAACTCAAGATTCACTCAAGATGCTAAGTCTTCAGAGCCTTACTTGCTCTCTTCTTCCTGTGTTTTTCTGGTTTTGTTATTGTTATAATTGTTTTTCAAAAGACATTAGGATATAAGGAGGGGTGAGGAGCCACTGTAATAAGAGCACATTAGTTTCAGATTACCAAGCTTGCCCATGATGATATAACAGAACACTCAATTTCCACCAGATTTCTTTATGCTAACACAAAGCCCCCAAGACAAAGAGACTTAAATATACACAATTAGAGAAAGAATATGATGCTATTATACTAATTTGAAAATGAAGCTGTCAATAAAAAGGAAAAAACAAATGGGATAAACTCAAGAGTAAGAAACAATAAATGAGCTCTGCATTCATATTTTCAACTGTTCTCCCCTATGGTAAGAGGGGTAAGAATTTGGTTTATGAATCTACATAAAAGAGAACATAAAAGAGACATAAACCAAAAATGCAGCCATGGAGAATATGAATTACAGATCTTTATTCTCCTAGGTGCCACCTTATTGGCTTACTATTTTGTATTCGTCAGTTTGCCCATTAGCCCCCAGAAAATACTGTGTAACAAGGAATTAGCTTTGTATTTGCCATCAATTACTGCAAGGTAGGAGCAGAGGCCAGTCAGCAAAATCTGTCTTTTTTTGAAAGGACAAAGCGAAATTGCAATGGTCTTCTGCCTTCCTGAGATTAGCTGAATCAATTCAACTATCTAAGACCTTTTGCCAAGGTTATCTTAAAAAAAACCAACAAAAACCAAACACAACATTGGCTCAAACTGGATTTACAGCTGGTTTTCTGCAAATACAAAGTTAAGTTTACATCAGGCTTTACATCAGGAGGGAGCTTTTAGAATGCCTACTGGTTGCCTGCATCATGTGTATGCATCAATATTGGGCAAGCTTGCCATAAGTAGACAATTAAAAACAAAGCAAACTTGCAGGATCAGCTTACTGTCATCTCAATATTTTACAGAGATCTGGATTTGTGCCTGGTCAGCACTTTGCTAATTAACTGTATTCTGACTATTCTGCAGAAATGATATTTTAGCTTGTAAAGTATCAGATGAATATTATGGTCAGATAAACTGACACTGCGAAATTGTAAAGTCACTGTCAGTCTTCTGCATCTTACCCTTAAAATGCTCAGAAGAGGCCGAAGTGTTGATTGTATCAATATTATGTGCGTTCACAATCTGAAGCATTTGTACATGTACTGGAGTTTAGATTTCAGTATTTGAAGACCCAATGTAGTCTCAAACCAAGTATATTAAAATACAGGTGTGTATTATCATACCTTTAATGAATAGCTAAGGACTAAGATGTGATCAATCCAACTTTCTCCAGGTTTCTCTTAGAAAGTTCTAGTCTCTTCACTTAAAAAGGAAGATGCCTTATGCTTATAAGTCCATGTAATCCACAAGCAATATTCATTGGAGAACTGCTTGAACCAGGCCCTTCAGGACAGTTCTTAAGCCTGATGGTTTTTACTTCTTCTGGTTTACTGTCTCAGAACACAGGTCAATAGATGAAGTATGGCTATTTTTCTCCTTTATCTTATACAGTGTCTTGACGTATTGTAGTCTAATTGTAAAATAACTCTTTGTCACACTGACAGTGCCAATTGGTTTTCTCTATTAGGGTTCTGTGCTAGAAGTTTAGAATACAAAAGGTAAAAAGAAAATTTCCTATGTTTTAAAAACAGCAAAAACAGTCTCTGTGGCAAGCTTGTGCATTCACTGAAAGCAAAAACAAAACCTTGACACAACACATAGACTGGAAGCTAAAAGGTAAATTATGCTTGCTGTGTTTTTCTGAACTGAATCCTGCCTGTATGATCAGCAGCATTCAGACTCCCGGCAGGGAAGTCTCCAAAAGAGAAGGAAAGCTAGGCAGGTGGCTTTAAAGAAAGCACAGGGAAATGTGCTAAATAAAAATTCCAGTGAGAAGTGAAATTGGTTAAATTGCCTGCAGGACATCTGTGGAGGAAAAGGGTCTACACAGATTTCCAACTCTTTAAGGGGTGGAGAGAAAAGCATTTCAGGGCACGAAAAGCACATGCACATATGGAAGGCTGGTTCATTATAGACAGTTTCTTTTTTCCTTACAGATATTCTGTTCAGGAAACAGACAGAATGAGGGTCACACTGAAGAAACAATGAGATAGAGTGAAGGGGTGTATATGAAGGAATTGGTCAGTAAAAGATTCAGCTGATATCCTTAAGCATAAGAAGAATAAACTGCATGGAAGCAGTAGGTACAGCATCACCTGGTCCTGAAAGCAAGGGTTCAGAAATAGCCATAGGCCTTATGGGAGGTGACATAACTAAAAGATGCCCCTGTCAGAGAGTTTACCCAAAAGACAGGAGTCATTCCTGCTTCATCATTACTAGTCAGCAGGAGCTTCAAAATATTCAAGATTGGATTAACTATGAATTTTTAATAGGCAGTTCATAATCTGGGGGCAGGAGGAGTAAACAGAGCTCAAAAATAGCTAAAGAAGAGAAAAGAACAGCTGCCCTTGACAATTATTCAAAAATAAAAAAAAAATTTAAAAAAAGGAAAAAAAGGAAGTGCATTCTAAACCACAGCTGTTTGTCTGTGAATTAAACTTAGCATTCATTCAAGACACTTAGCTCAGATTGTTAGTCCAGGCTTTAACACGTCCCCATATGAGAGCATTTGTTCCTAACAAAATAGATGGAACCAAGGAGCCCAAATGGCTTAAGCAGCTTGGAAGGTCTCTACCTTTTGAACAGGCAAAGTGTTCCTTCCTCAGCTGCATACACAGGCTTCATTTTTCACAGAACTGTGGTTTGTTTCCCTCAGATGTCAAGACAGCTTTTCAAACACCAGAATCTTCTGGGCATCATGTGGCCACTTGTCATGGTTTAAACCCAGCCACACAGCTCATTCACTCACTCCCCCCTTTCTCCCCCAACTCCCAGAGAGCTGGGGAGGAGAATCCAAAGAATGTAGCTTCCATGGTTTGAGATAAGAACAGTTTAATAAATAAGATATAACACAAATCACTACTGCTACTACCAATACTAATAATAATGATAAAGGAAATAACAAGTGAAGAGAATACGACACATCACCACCTTCAGACAGATAACTCACCCCATCCCGCCCGACGGAGCACCGACCGATGCCTCCTCCAACTCCCTCAGAGAACTAGCCCTTCCGAGTAACTCTCTGTTATATCCTGGGCATGACGTGCTGTGGTATGGAATACCTCTTTGGCTAGCCTGGGTCAAGTGTTCTGTCTCTGCTTCCTCTCGGCTTCCCCTCCTCCCTGGCAGAGCATGAGGCTCAGAAAGTCTTTGGCCAGAGCAAACATTTGAGCAGTAACTAAAAGCATCAGTGCTATCAGCACCATTCCCAGGCTGAAAGTCAGAACACAGCGCCGCACCAGCTACCAAGAAGGAGAAAAAATGACTGCTACTGCTGAACCCAGGACACCATTGTAGGAGAGGGTCAGGTTCAAGATCATCTTAGGAATGTAAGTTCTTGGATACTGTAAGAGTAATGCCATTGAACGATAGCCTTTAAACTTAGTTTTAATTCCTTAGCATACACCACAATACTGAGAATTACTTAAAACCACTTTATATTCCTCTCTAGTTTGATGAAGAAAGAAAAGCAAGAATAAAACCGCAAGAACGAATCACACAACTAGGTTTGAATGGAGAGATGTCACCTTTCACAAAAAACACGCTTACTTCTAAAATCAGTTCCTTTGAGGCAAGATAATAGGTTTCTAATGACCTAATTAATTTTACAGTAAGTGTATTTTGCGAGTGTACAAAGTTAGATAGTGAATTGCTGTCTCTGTTTTGGTAAGAAATGGCTGTATCCAAACAGGTCTCTAAAACCAATGTACAGTAATTCGTGGTGACAGCTTATTCTAATTACAGTTGAATATAATAGCCCAGCTGAGATACCAAATTTCACTGCAAGTAATGCTTTGCTACATGGCAAACAAAATAAAATGAAAACACGTTATAAATCCAATTTATTTTAGCTGAAACCTTGTTTTTTCTAAGCACATAATGCTACTAAAAGGTATAATGTAGCAAGCAGATGATTTGTCCAGTGCTGATTTTGCAAATTAGAAGATTTGGGTTTGATTTTGGTCTTGTTTGTGTTTTTCCAAGTAAAACTAAGAGACAAAGGTTTATTCATATTAACACAGACACATAATATCGATACTTACTTTCTCTTACTCACAACTTTACCAGAATTCTCTGAAATAGCCACACAAAAAAATGATGTATTTATTCTTCTCTCTTTGAATAACTAGATTCTGATCTGTCAAGAAACACTTCAGGAAGTAGGTTAATTCCTGGTTCAATGACAAGACAGAACAATGGTAAGTTGTCTTTATTCATAACCGTATATCATACATTCTTCTTACCTATGTTTTAGAAATGTACCTGTTCATCCTAGCAACACACAAATATGAATGTAACATAAGCAAGAAGCATAGTGCCTCAGACAAGAGGGTTTTCTGTAAGCTATAACCTAATGCAGGAGTTTATAAGCTGGTGACATGAAAAAAATACCTAAGTAATTATAGGTTTAGGGCAAACAGCAGAGCTAAATGTTAAGCAGATTTGATAATTTTTTTTTTAAATATGCCTTGACAGCCATCTGCCCAATTAGAAACAGGTTTTGGAAAACACATAACAGTAAGTGTAAAATATTATATATAACAAAGATGCAATACACACTAAGAAAGGCAAAGAGTACTACAGTTTGCATGTTAGGAGCTTTTATGGAAGTAAACAAATTTCCTACAGAAGCATGTTCATATATAAGGAAAAGCAAAGAGCTGAACTGGGCTTTCAATGTACATTTTAAGGGGGAGTCAAAAATCAGTATCTTAAGATTTTTAAAGTTTTATAGGATTTAAAATATAAAGACTGTCTCTAAATTTAAATGCTGATTTCAATCTTAGGTGTTTATGTTGGGAGATTTTTTAGGCAAGAAGTACTTAATTTTATGTAGCACTGCTACTCTTGTCTATCTGAACCTGGACAACTGTAAAAAATATATCTGCATATATACCAGCCATAAGCCATATAAGCCATATACCAGATGAACATGAAAGCTCAGGAATGCAATTTGTCAGTTGATAGCAGGGATATGAAACAAGACTAAAAGGTTTGACTGCCATAAGCCAACAGTTTTGTCCAAACAGTATGTGTGAGCATTAGAAAAATCACAGTTTTCTGGATACGATTCATGTGGCTAAGCAGAATGGCATGTTCTTGCCTTCACCTACCACATTAGTAAATAATAGAACCCTGGATCCTGGGTGAGACATCTGGCAAACACAGCTATGTGGCACAAGAGTGGCCATTTCAACAAAGGAACTAGGACCTCTGCAACTGGAATCTCCTAAGTGATGTCAAGAGACAAACTAATAAGACCATGCAAACCAATGAAATAAATGTCAAAATATAATTAAATAATTATTAAAAAACTCCAACCAAACAAAAAAAAACCCAACAAAATAGGAACAATGCAGAAAATGCAGGTGTTAGGATTAGTATCCAAAGCAACATGACTTCTTTCTGCAGAAAGAAGTATATGAAGAGCACCAAAATAGGTATTTAAGTATTTTAAATCAGAATATATGTTCATTTAAGAGTGAACAAAAGCACAAAATCTCTACATTAGAAGAGCCTGTCCTTTTTCATACTGGCATCCTGCAAAAAGATTATTCATTATAAGAAGGCAGAAATTTTCTGTAGGATAATATGAATGAGGCATGTAGTTAATCCACTAAGATTCCATTAAGAAGTGAGCCGATGTTCAGCCAACTAATTAGCCATTCATTAAAACAGAACCATAAATGACATTTCCAACATATTGCAAAATTCCTCTGTAGTAATATTTTCCCATCTACATCTAGTCTGACATTTATATTCTATGTCTCTTTCATAATTATTTCAAATAATTCCTCTGACATATTGAGGGGAAGATAGCTTAAAAAGAGATTACTTACCACCCACTAGTTGCTCACAAAGAAAGGAGCAGGACAGAGAATTAACACAGAACTGATGTGCTTGTAGACCCTAATAATCACTACTGTGGTTCGACTTTTTCACGGTGAAAATTTTCTGGTGCTTGAAATTATTTGCACACACATTTACTCAGGATTCATCTTCCCAGAAATGACCACACATAAAAGTAATTCATTTGATTCACAGAAAGCAACACCCCAAAGTTGTAATAAAAAAAGACTAAATCCAAAGCTGGAGTTTTCATGTCCTGCTTACTTCTGCTATTGCTGCTGCTAGTACAACAGCCGCTGTTGGATAGAATAGGAAAGGTAAGTGTAAAAAGGGTTGCACAGACATTTCCCTAGACAAAGAATAAACATGGTTCCTACCAAAAGAGAACTTGATACTCAGTACAATTGTTATTTGCTGCGTGTTAAGTCAGGCATTTCCTGCACCTCTTTGACTGGTAATTAACAAAGTCACAAAAGCTGACAGACTGCAGGAAATAGTACAATCTCAGTGCTATTTACACCAGTAGAGACCTGCAGTTTGCTATGTTTTCATATCAGGTTTTAACATAGAGATTATTTCTTTGCTATTACACCACCACGTTATTAACTTCTGCTTAAAAAATATACATATTTCTTCTTCACCCATTGGTTCATGGTTCTGGATTTCAAACTGCATGTTCTTTGAGCAGTCTCTTCCACACTGAAATTATTGTTCTTACTGTTCCTGTCCCTAACCCTCTCCCATTATGCATTATTCTGACCTAACTTCTTTTAATGATACTGATATTTGAAATCCATCAAAGTTTTTGCTGATCCCAGATTTGGTTACTGTACTTCAAGAAAACCTAGTCAAAGCCAGCAACACATCACAGTGCATATCTAGTGAGATAATGATACCTGAAAGATAAAAAAGATAAAATATCATGCGCTGTGTAGGGATAAATGAACCTACATCTCTTGCTGCATCTACAAAAAGAACTGACCTGCATAATCAAGAGAATAGCTATCCACTGTTCAAAACTCATGTCTTCTAAAGACTTCTTTCATTTTAGTTTATGCCATTACCAAAGTCATGTAAGTCAGAAAACAGACTGGTTAAGAAATTATAATAGCAGATACATCCCTAGATAGAAAAAGCTACTTGCAGTAGCAAGAAAGAAGCTTACCATTTCTAGATAGAAAAAGTGACACCACTTCACCTGTCTTGGTCAATACCCAAAATGATTTCTCGATGCTATAGCAGACCTAAGTGTGGTAACAATCTGTGATGTTTCTGCCATATGCCAAGTGTAATCTGCAACCCTGAATAAATTCATCTTCCTATCCGAAGCATAACCAACCAGAAGACAGCTGCCAGAATACAAAAAGCTCTGGCAAGTATATGGAAAAAAAAAAAAACCAACAAAACCAAACCAAGAAACAAAACCAAACCCACAAAACCACACAACCAAGATCTTGAGATGCAAAGGCTTCCAAAGGTTTCGTTTAACAAAAGGTATATAGATAAAGGAAGGTGGGATTTATCAGTCTGTAGAACCTCGCTACTCACACAGCCATACAGTCCACAATACAGCCATTATGAGAGGAACACAGAACCGGACCAGATGGCATCATATATACAGTGCACTTTAACCAATACTCAGCAGCCAAATATAAAATCTTCCAGAATACGCACTAACCTCAAGAGTGTATAAATTCAAATGAGTTCACTTACTGTCCATGTTTAAATATTTATTTTAAGGAAACTTATTTAAGACATACAAGTGTACTTTTACATTGGCTTTAACACATTTATAGATCACCACATACATGAATAATTCATTGCAGCCTTTTAGGGGAGCTTTGTCTGTGAAAAAGGGGTTATTAGATGATTATTATATGGGTCGTGATCATCCACTGGTGTACTTTCGTTTAGTCTGTGAGAACTTCTCACTAAGTAAGGATTTCAGAAAGAAACCTTTCTGCCAGAAACACACTAATAGAAAAATGGTCACAATGTCCTCTTTAAAGCACACAACATTTAGCTTACATTTTAATTACATAAAACTCTATTACAGTAATTTAAAGGAAAAATACTATGTTTTCACATTGTGAGCAATTTTTTCACTGAATTCTACATTTTAACATAGTCTCACTAAAAATTCAGGAACGGTTCACTTTAGAATAAATTGGTACCGAACAAAATGTGTTTACTATGTATGAAATTGTATTGTTAAAAACAGAATCTGAGTAACTTGGAACAAATTTTAGAGCAGATGCACTGGCTAGTACTATTAAATAGCAATGCTTTTAAGACTCTTCAAAGCAACAGTCCGCAGGCAGTGGGAATGCAGCACTAAGATAAAATACCTATCAGTGGCACTACATTTTGCAGCAAATATAATTGATGAGGAGCTGGGTAGAGTGGATTATAAATTGCAGGGCACAAGCAGTAATTTCTGCTCTGGTCAATGTAGATAGTAGATATATAGGATAAAGACTGTCACTGATACAATAAAGGGCAGAATAACCCACTAATGAGAAGGATTATATTTTATTGATTGGTAAGAGATAGAACACCTATATTATCCAAAAGTAGGTTTTACTGCCTAAAAAAAAAAAGAAATATCTTTCTGCAAACCCTGCATCAAATATTAATCAAGCAATAATTAAATGGGATAAAGAAAATTGTCTTGATATCTCACTTGCAATCATTTTCTTGGTGTATAGAATAAGCCAAGCATGACTGAATCAAACTGTAATACTCATACTTGATTCTTAAATTTTAATGTTCTGCTTTATTCCTAAGCCCTTGTTGGAAATACCATTCTTGACTGACTGAGTACCCTAGCTAATGATATCGTTGCTTATCCACAATGCAGCAAGATTAGAAAGCAGGACCAATATAGCAAGATAAGGTTTTAAAGTCTTCTTTTGTATTGCTTGAACTGTTTAACTGCTTGCCAATTTTATGACACTTCGACGACACAGTACCAAGGTCAAACAGACCTAGATACAACAGCCCATCTACCTCCCTACTCAGCAAGTGGTTACACACACGCTTAAGTACATTTTAAAAGAAATAATGTTTTAACCAGATGCTTAAATGGTTTCTGGCCTACTGAGGGATGAACAATTAAGCAGTCAAGAAGCAGTTATGAATTCAGGTTCTACAGCTTAGGTGCTAGGCTTTGCCAAAGACTATTTCATTATTTGTTCATAATCAGAACAAACGTAAAACAGAGAAGTTATAGCCTACTTCAAGTAGGTTGACTGAAACTGGAGCACTCAAGCTTGGTAAAGAAGTCATAGTCATCTTTCCATTTGTACCAACTATCTGATTTTAGAACTAGTTGTATGAGCTACTATTTCTGCATGGAAGCCTCTGCAGGATCAGGCCCTTAATGTGACAAATACTTTTAAAATAATTTTCAAAATTATTGGTAATGAAGAAAAATCCATGCCATAAATCTGCCTGATCCATAATTAGTTCACAATTTGTGCTGGTTTCAGATTGCAATTCAAACCAGTGTAAATTATATCCCGTCAAAGAGATTCTCTAAAGCTCATTTACAATCAATGACATTTATTTTAAATATAATGGAATTTAATGGCGTTTAATGGGAAACGCTGTGATTTCTGCATGCTGGGAACACTATACAGGTTACAGTAAAAGATAAAAAACAACATAACTGCCTCACATTTAGCACTATTGAATGTATCAGGCCCTCACTTCCTCCTGTGACAATATTACTGTCCTTGCCTTACAAAAAAATTCCACAAAAGGTTTTTTTTTCTTTTTAAATAAAATGCTTGAGACATTTGGAATGATTAAAATACATGAAAATCAGAGAGACCTTTACGTATCTACTCTGTTTTCACTGAAGACTTCATAGGATATTTTTTTCCTCAAGCTGACAAAAAAAATAGTATTTGAAAGGCCTCCATTGTTACAAAGAATAATGTATATCAAGGTGGCAAGAGAAGACAAATTCATTAATATACAGAAGAAAAGGAAAAGCGAAGTCTGCACAAAAGTAAATAATGGTCACGTTTAACCAACTCTAAATTGAAAAGTATCATAAAGGAAAAGGAGAAAGCCCTCTGCAAGATTCCAAGAGGCCACACTTCCCTAATGAATACTCCATCTGTTACAAACATGTAAGTTACAAGCATGGAAGATACTTGCCTTTAACTTGTGCCTGTTGGAAAACATGCTGCCAGAAACACTTTCCTCCTTCTTCATTTGTTCTTGCTGACATTAGAGCAGGATTTGCATTTCCTGCAATGAGACTTACAGAAACTTTAAAACAGACTGCCCTTCACATAAGACAAGTATATATAGTTGACAGCTATCGATCTAGGTATGTAAATCCCAGCTGGCAGATTTGAAAGTCTCCTGTTCAGCAAAGGGAGATTAGGATCAGGCTAGTGCATCTCCTCAGGATGCAAAATAGGGGGAGCTGCTTTTCCAGAGGTATCAAAAGGTGGCTGTCTGGTGGGAAGGCAGACATTAATTTTGGTGGATTTGCATCAAGTTTTTGCTTGATCAGAAGACTGAATATAAAATGTTGTCCCTCAATGACTAAAGAATATTATGTTCTGACTGGAAAGATAAAACAACTATCCAGTAACCCCTGTTTTATAAAGGATGTTAAAAATATATATTTCTCAGAATTTGCCTCCTAGAGGCTAATCATTCTGGTTAACTACTCAGAAGAAAGCAAAATTAACTGGCATATCTCTTCAAATACTCAGAAACATAAAATGCAACAGTTCTGTCCAGATTTTAGTGTTTCAGAATAAAATAATGCCTCTAGTTAACAAACTTTGTTTACTTAATTAACATTATTTCAGAACAACTTAATAAAACTTTATTGAACATCCTTCAGATTTCTAGCTTACATGCTTACAGTTTTCATAATAGCAAATCAATTTAAAAATACCAAACCAATTCCATTCCTTTGGTCTCAATGTCCTCTACAGGACAAACTATGGTTAATTATTCTCTCTCTCTTCCCTTTATATAAGCTTTTGTAGCCCTGCAAAAAATTCCTAATGGGAATACATGCTCTGTTTTCACAGATGTCAATGTTCAGGGTTTGAAAGCAGCTGCAGTGATTTCAATCAAAACCTTTAAAGGAACACAAGTTAACTTATTCTAGAAAACAAAACAAATGTAATAGCTAGTTCTCCCAGGACTGTTTTCTTGGTGTTATCTGCAAATGAAAAAGGAATAACACGAAATTGCGACCTCTGCCTTAAGTAACTTCTTTAAGAATGCACATTGCCCAAATGCATAGGAGTATACCTGGGGGGTGAGGGTGGACTATCTCTTCAAACACCAAGGAAACTTTCATTTTAGGATTGATTTTCTCATCTGGAATAGACAGGAAAATGGATGGGATTGACTTTGACTCATCTCAAACCCAAGAAAACAACCAACCATTATTTTAGATCAGCTAGGAAACCATGTAGTATACACAATGCAGCATTTCTGCAGCTAATATGCTGGGCTGAAACATTCAAAGCTACTTTTACAAATCAAGACTCTTGTTCAAGCTGGAGATTAATACCTTTTTCAGGGTTTTCTTTTGTGGAAAACATGGTCCCAGACACCTTCTAAGCTTTACGGTGTAATTGTAGACTCAGATAATCTGGATAATTGTGAAAATGACTGAGAGTTCTTTCTAAATTGAAATAACTTTAAAAGCACAATGTAACACATTTTCTTTTAGTTTATCACAGCAGTAGCAAGAAAGAAGCTTACCATTTCTATCCTACATAGCTAGCTACTTGTGCTCTCCTTTGTAAAACAGAATGTTCCACATTTTTGGTGATCACAGTGAAAGAACTAAGGACATTCATGTGTATGTCTCAGTGTCGATAAGGCTGCTGAAGTGCCTGATAAAGTGTTAATAAAGCAGTTAGGAGAAATACCAAGTACAGCTCTTACTTGCAGTGCCTCACTGAAAGTGGCTTTAAAAGTATCTGAACTCTCAGATAAGAACTAGGTGAGAATTACACACCTGTTAACCCACCAAAATTGGGCCTTCAGAATGACAAAGTGTGATAACTGCACAAAAAAAGTTTCTGGCAATTCAATTGGAAAGGTTTGACCATATGAAATTCCCAGTGCTACAAGTATTGCCTTGAAGACTGAAAGCATATCACAGCATTAATGATAAATGTGAGCATAATCACATTGAGGGACAAAGACTACAAATAACATTTTAGAATGCTTTATCTGATTACTACTACTTGATGAGGTTTGGAATGTAGTGCAACAGAAGCTGGTGCAGATAGCACTGAAGTAACAGCACAGTGAATGCAAATTTAGAACTCCAAAGGGAAAAAACTGTGGTATTAAGTGTGGATGCTACCTGTAATATGGTACATATGTTGACAGCTATTATGTTGTCAGCTGTGTGACTAAATGAGATTAATTAAAATAATTGCTTGTAACTTATTAAGAAAGCTGCATCTGCAACATCTAGATATTTAACTCTCAGTACTAGAAAGATGCTGAGTAGGCAGATTCTACGCTATGTGAAACCTCATTTATTTCAGAAGCAGTTTGTACAAGTGACTACTGAAGTTTCCAAAAGAAAAGAAGAGGTGAAATCCCATTTCTGTAGATGGCCATCACAAAGTGTCCTGGTTCATCTGTACTTCCAAGGCAAAGTAGGTGTCATATATGTTAACTCTGCCTCTCACTGCATTGCATTTAAATGTTTGGTTTATAACCTCAGATGCAATCAGAAACTGAGATTAAGGTATGTGCTGAAAACAGAGCTTTGTGGTACATAAAACCTATAGCTCTTAGAAAATACAGAATAAGGCTGTAGTCTGTATAAGTGACACAAGGATCCATGCTCAAGGATTAAGGGACTCTCTTGGCTTAGAAGCTACTGAGACCTACACAGCTCCTTGCACAGCTACAACCTTGGCTCATTAGCAGCAAAAATGGCAGCCTGCCCAAATCCTGCATTTCCCAGGTCTGCAGCACTGCTGTAGCCAGTGTGGAACTTTCTTGCCCAGGGAATTGTTGGGTTCCAACCTATCACTCTCACTGTGAAACACTAAAACCCTATGAACAACAGAAACTGTTTCCTTACATACTCTTACAGCTCTAAATCTTTCCTTGCATCGTGCTTCATTCCCATCTCTGAAATTAGACAGTATTGTGTTTTGGAAAGATTTTTACAAAACAGTGTTATGGCTGCAGACAGACGATGTACATGAAGCTGAACAAAGCTGCACCTGCACTACAGAGGGATTTGGCTTGGGGATCCAGTCAAATCAGGACAATTCTATTATTTCACCCTGTGGTCAGCTGAAGGCAAGCTGCCCAAACCAGAAAAGTTCTCTTAAAAAAAGCAGGAAAGGAAGCAGATGGCCTTGAATATCATACTTCAAGAAAATTAAAATTATTAACAATGGAAACCACAAAGCTAAATCTGGGGAAATAAAATACTTCAACTTTGCACATATGTGATTTAAAAGCTTCATAAAAGACCTTGAAATAAAATTGGAGCAGACAGAAAAATAGGTTCTAGCAGATAGGAAAACAGGCTCTAACCTAGTGACCATAAGCATTCTCTATCAACTTTCAGAGCACTTAGTTTGTAGCACATCAAATATTGAGCTAAAAGAGAACTATTGCTGTAGTTGTTTTGTGTATATCCTAAAAGTAATTTAAACCCTTGCATTTTGGGCATTGCTGATTCTAATTTTTAGCCTGGAGCAAATTTCTACAGCTGAATAGCAAACTCTGATGAGAAGGATTTCTAATGAACAGGCTTAACTACTCTTCTGCTGCAAGGTATGCTAATGGCACACCCCAACTTTGCTAGACCTGCTTCTACAAAACAGTCCATTCACCACTTCACCTAAATTAAATTTCTACACCTTGAAAGTAGGCATTATTTGATACATTTAAATCTCATCTGTTTTAATGGAGAGCATGTGTTCATTTTCTTTCAAACCACTTTTGAAAGAATCATGAGCAAGTAATTAAAACTATTATTTGACATTTCAATTCTCAATAGCTCTAACTAACCTAAAATTGTTCTCTTTAGAAACAGTAAATATATTCAAAACAAATAATTGAGAGTTATTAAGAAAATTGAAACTCTGAGTCCTCTTAATTTCATTCACCTAAAACTAACTTCCCTTGACCTCTAAGTTTAAAACAACATGTTTTTTCAGCTGCTGTAAAACAAAGCACAAATACCCATGCTTTTAACCAAATGAAGGCAGGAGTCCAAATACTATTCCCTATGGCTGGTAAGTCTCCAGGATTCACATCTTCTGACGACCAACTTAGAAGGCAAATACTCATTCTATCATTAATTCAAGAAAGGGAGCAATTCAGAAAATCACTCTAGGAAAATGTTACTAAAAACTCGTCACTTTTTCCACATGTTGCAAAATGCAAGGTTTCCACAGGTAGCAAACCATGGCTCTTCCTCATCCATAACATAGCTAGCGTCTCAGATCAGGGGCACAACAGGAAATACATTCAAGATTTCCTAACTTTCAGTCATGCCACACACACAGAATGTTGTCATCTGAGTAAGATCTTCTCTGAAAAACTCCCCAAGACACCCATGAATTGATGAAAAACATCAACTTAACCAGTCCAAATAATCACCTGGTATAAACTGGAATAGAAGTCTTGGACTTGCATTTTTAATACCTTTTAATTTAATCCAATACATTGATAACAGAGGAATTACTCCTGCCTCAATTTTTCCATTAACTGCTTTTGACTACTTGCCCTGTTACAGTTTATAATCGGCAGAATATAGCAAGCTTTAACAACAGCATGACAGAGTGCAGCATTACATCTTCTTAACACTTGAAAAGGAATGAAAACTAACAAAAACCTCATCTCCCTATAAATTGTAAAAGGACTGAAAGAATTACATATTTTTATTTAAATGGTTAAAATGATACAGAAAACTGAAATCCAGTCTTAACAAGAAATGATACAGTGAAGTAAGTCTGAGGATTGCAGAATTAATTGTATTTGCACAGTAATGTTTAAGGAACTAGAAACCGCAGAAGGAAAGATTCTGAATATCAATTATGATGATTATGATTGCAGACTATTGGGAGAAAGGAAAAGATCAGTCTTTTTTCCTTTTTTTTTTCTTTAGTATGTGCTTTTCTGTGCACAGTGGTGAGATGAGAGCTCCAGTTGCTATAACAACTTAACTCTCTATTATAATCAACAATCATCTAAGTTTAATTGCCATTCTGCCCTTCTAAACCAAGATATTCAACAGCAGTTGTGTGAATTCCATAAATCCTGTTACTAGAACCTATGCAAAATCTCAAAACAAGTTGAAGGATACTTACACATCAGAGTTAGTCTGAAGTTGTCCTTCACTTCTTTATTGCAGCAATACACCATTCAAAACGTTTTACTTTGTCCATGAGATCATTTGCCTTGGTACAGCTATCTTCTGCTGACATCCAGAACTAAATATAAAACACAACTGAAAGTGAATATATGAAACAAAATAAATTCAAATAAATAGAAAATTAAATTTTATATACATTAAACATGAAAATATTTTTCTGATAGCATAAGCATCCCTACCTTGTACAAAGGAAATTCCAGTTAAGTTAGCAACAAGAGTTAAGCTGGTCATAAAAAAATAAAGTAATGAGCAGAGTACAGAACTGCCAATGCACTTCAGAATCTAGTGATGCAGACAGACTAACTATGGAGATTATAACGAACTGTATTATGAACTGTAACAGTTTCTATTGCTGGCCTCAATAATGTATTTTTTCAGTAATCAACAAAATCATATTTGAAAATGGGAGAGATGTTAGCATGCTTGACAAATTCTCTAATTCAGGCCCTATGGGCTCAAAATAAAATGAAACTTTATCATTTACCCATTAATTATGATGTCAATCTGTAATAACATGCCTTGTATGTGACATCAGAAACAGAGCAGAAGAAAAGAACTGGAATCAGTATCAGCTATGCTGTGGTTAAACAGAAGCTAAAAAAAGTCTTTTACATAAGGTGCCAAAGATAAAAAAGTGACATAGTATTAAGCAAGATAATTGACCCTTTCTGAACAGAAGGAATGCAGACCCCAAATGTACTAAAGCATATGTATTTTTACAGTCACCTGTTCCTGCCTCATGCCCTTCACCTTTTTTATACTGCTTCAACAGAAGCTCATACCAACACTCAAGCACCTAACTGTCATGACAGGTGCACGACATCACCCTCATTTATAGCACAGATTCATTTAATGCGGAGATCACAGAAACCTAATGCAATACAATACTGAAAGCTAAACCTACAGACAAGCCAGAGCATAAAACTGCACCATGCAGATCACAGAATCATAGAATCAGCCAGGTTGAAAATGACCTTTAAGCTCATCCAGTCCAACCATTCCCCCAGCACTGCCAAGGCCACCACTAACCCATGGCACTGAGGGCCTCCTCTACACACTGCGTGAACACTTGCTGCCCTGGGCAGCCTGTTCCAATGCCTGAGCACCCTCTGGGGCAGGAATTGTTCCTCAGCTCCATCTAAATCTGCCCTGGTGCAGCTTGAGGCCATTTCCTCTTGTCCCAACCCTTGTTCCTTGGGAGCAGAGACCAGGCCCCTCCTGGCTCCATCCTCCTGTCAGGCAGCTGTAGAGAGCAATAAGGTCCTCCTTGAGCCTTCTCTTCTCCAGACTGAACCCCCCAGGTCCTTCAGCCATTCCTCATCACACTTGTGCTCCAGGCTCTGCACCAGCTCCATTGGACGGGTGCAGGTGACTTTTGGACTGCCCCAAGTCCCCCATTTGGGGGTCCTGACTGCTCTTGAGGTGCTTCAGGGAGATTCGGGGTACCCCAGGATTCTGGGGGACATCACATTTGCTTTGTGTGCCTCCAGGGCCCTTTTGGTGGGGCATCGTGGTTTTGGGGTGCCCCTTTATTGGGGTGCCCCATTTGGGGGATCCACCCCCTCTGGCCCCGTGAATTCACTACTGAACCCAAAGCAATGTTGGGATCACTCCAGTGGATTTGGGGTCCCAGAGCATCATGGGGGACCCCCAGGGCAGGTGCTGCAGGGACTGCACTTTTAGGGACACCCCTTTTTTAGCGGGTCTGTGTCACTGTGCTGAGCTGGGGCAGCTTTGGAGCTGTGAGCTTTGAGTTTGGGGAGATTTTGGGGTATCTCAGGGGGATTTTGAGGGTTCAGGCCAGTCCCCAAAACTCCTTGGGATGGCTCATTTATTTGTAAGACTCCCCCTTTCCCGAAAATGGGGTATCCATCAATCCCAGGGCAGCCGAATCTCATTAGATGCCCTAGGTAGCCCCATTGCCATAAATGGGAGGAATTGGGGTTCAGAGGGATTTGGGGGTTCAAGGAACATTTAGAGGTTGGGGGGGGGTCCCAAAACTTCCTGTAGGAGGCACATTATATTGGGGGACCTCCCATGTGCAACAGCAGTGTGGCAAGCACTATAGGGAGCAGAAGTTGAAGTTCCACCCCAGGAAATGTCAGAAACCAAGCAGAAACCACTCAAATCGGGGGGTACTTGGTGGATAGCAGCAGTGCAGAGATTCCTGCAGACACCTTCAGGAAAACAGAACAAGGGCAGATGCCTCAGTCTAGGAAGGAATTACAACAGCTTACGGGTCCTCCAGGATATTGAAGGAAACATGGACCTGGATTCTCTATCATTGCTCACCCACTGTACTCACAGTTATGAAAGGGAAAGCCATGGGAATAGAATCCAGAGCATGAGGAAGAAGGAAATACCTAATACAGGAAATAAAACCATCAGTTTTTGAATCAGTCACAAGGGCCTGCACACCACCACCCTCTCATAGTAGAATGGGGTTTTGCTGAGCATGGCTCTTCCTGTGATTTATTCAAACTGGCCCTGACAAACCAAAAAACTTTAATGTTCAAGTCGCCTCTTTCAAAGACACTGAACCGACATACTCTGAGCAGGAAAAGAGACTCTTGTCTTTAGTCCCAGCAGTAAAATAAACTGAGAACATGGATCAAGAACAAATCAGAGATCCATTCAATTGACTTGACAGTATCCCAAAGGGAAATGCTCCTCAGGATGGAGCTGCACAAAGCCACTGTCAGAAAATGGCATGCCTACCAGATAATTCAGCCAAAACTTTTGTCAAACTATTGTTAACTACACAGTCAGCTAACAATAACTGCATTATTGTTACATTAAGATTTTACAGTAAAGATGCAGCAGATCCATAAGAAAATCACCAGCATGGAACTAGCTTGCAAACATGGCTGCAGTTGCAGCTGAGCCCTAAGGCAGAAATGACCAGTTTGTGATCCATGGACCAGCTTCCCTGTCCAGGATTTGTTTCCACTGCTTTCTTTATGACAGAGCAAGTAGCCAGCAGCAGCCTGCACAGGAGATGGCAGGCCTGTGCCAGCCTTTCCTCCATCTCACTCTACCCTTTGCTGCTTCACCCCAGCATGCTGATGAATAAACATGCTCTGTGGTGCTTTGGTGTGAAGGTACTGGTTAAATGCTGGTCACTACCACCTGAGTGAAACAGTAACTTTTTTTACCAGTAAACCCTTAGGAAAAGTAACTAGTTGCAACACCACCATAAAATAAATGATATGCATTAAACCTGAACAAATCATACATATTAAATCCACCAAGTCATGTTGTTTCTTGTTTGAATATGCCAGGTTTTAGATTTAACCCACTAATTCATTGTATGTTGTTTGTCCACCTGTTCTTTACTGATTAAGAAATACAGTACACAAAAAAAACCCAACAAATATACCAGCTCTGCATAAGTATTAGGTCAGGAAAAGAAAGAAAAAGGGTTAACCCCCTCCCTACAATCATATCAGGCTGTAGAACATTCAGAAGTCTACTGGCATTGAACATCTATTTAAGCCTTTTAATTTAACCTAATTTTCTATTTCATTTAATTATACAAAGTTTACATACTATATATACACATAAAGACATGAGGACATAACCAGGAAATCAGAGCACTCTAAAAACTAACAGTGCTGAATTTTTTCACATCAACTGCTTAGAACTTTTATCAGAATTCAATAATTCTGAAGCACTCACAAAAGAACAACTGATAGTCTTTGATAAGGTCCACTTTTGCAGAATTGCAGTCCTGAAGAAACAGAATAAACTTTGACTTCTGTTCCAAAAGTAGCATCTCATAACACAGCAAAAAAAAAGGCTTCTTTTTGATCTTAGTTTATTAGATCCATATCAGGGAATAGAATGAACTATTTATCTTTAAAAAGTAATATCTTTTTGATTATATGTCATAGCAAAAATCTTATCTTTGTCTTGGAATTCTGAGACTAATAACGACAACATTAGGAGACTTGTGAACCTTGACAGTAGCTCAGCCAATTATGTGATGAGCAATGAAGATGGAGTCTTCTTCATTCCTCAGCTACATTTCTAGAAACCATAACTCTGAAAATCTAAATGGAGTCATTGCTTTTCACCCCTGTGGGCAGAGCCATAACTCTTCAGATATACATTCTAACTGGGTTTTCTAATAACTCCATTCATTTCTCAATCTTCCTAATAAGATTGCCAGAGAGGACAGCTTGTCTCTGGCCTATTTCTCTTCCAAAAGGACAAAATCACCTGAACTATTACTCAAGCCTTTCAGCATCACTTTTTTGTCATCAGAGCTTGTCAAATTAAACAAACTAATATTGCAATTTAAAAAGAAAAATGAAAAAGACAAAAGAAAGCCGTGGTTCCTGTGGTTTCCATAGCACACTTTGTGAAGTCAAACATGTTTTAACTGTAAGTCCTCATCTCTGAAGTACAGAGGCATATATACACTAAGCTGATGCCAATAACTGGCATTCACTATGTGGTGTAAAAATTTTCACAACAATTTAGAACCTAAAATAATGAAGTACCATTGCATGTAATAGTGCTGAAATTGAGAAAATATTCTACCGAATTAGCAAAGGCAATTTTTTAGCAGGTGAACAAGTTGTTCATGCAAAACCACCCAAAATGGCAAAAATGGTTTAGCCAACTCTGACTTTTACAGTTTGCAATAGCAACAACAACAACAAAAGGCTTTTAATAAACCCAAGAAGACTACAGAGAAAAGCAGCATAGAAATAAACAGACTTTTCAATCAAGTTAAGGGAAAACTGTCTTGATTACAGCAATGATACATTGTTACAATACATGAAATTGAAGTTGTAGCTCAGATGAGCAACAAGAAATTGCTATGAAACATCCTTTTAAAAAACACAGCGAGTGAAAAGTTTACCTTAATTTGTAAACATCTGAAATGTGTGTCACGCAATGCGTATGTGCGAGCTCCTGTGTGATGGAGGAAATGATAGGTTTACTCCTAGCATAACTCAGATTACAGAGTAACTAGTGAATTACAAGAAGACTCCTCAGAAAAGGAGGAGCCACTTTAAGAAGTATAAAGGAAACCTGAAAATTTGTAAAGCAGGAATGCCTTGGAGTAAAAGAGCATAGCCAAAACCTGGTCTGGCACTTCCTGAAGTTTCCTTGTCAGCAGCTGCAGGGACTTGTGACCCACTTGCTAATAACTGTTTTGATGAAAAGCTAGGACTTTGTGTTCAAATGGCTTCATTTCTGTTGAAAAATGAAGACTATCATGTCCTATGCCTCACAGAACTCTAAGTTTGACCTTGAATGCTCATGTAGGATTCACTTTTAACTTAATTATTCTGAATTAATAGACACTATCAAAACACATTGGTATAAAAGCTGCATCTCTTCAGAGAGTAAAAAAAGCTATTAGAAATATGAAACACTACAACCACATTGATTCAGAGGCTAACTAACAAACAGACCTTAAGTGGGAAGGATCTGTACATAATTTTTCTGTTACTCAGTCAATATATGCATTCCTCTCTATGAATCAGGATATTCCTAGTCATTTCATTTTATCTTAATTCCACCAAATGGGAAAGCCTAAATAACATACTTTTTGCTGTAATGGTTTCTTAAAGTTCTTATTTTTCAGTGTCTTGAAGAAACTCTTGAGGAAACAGAGCACCATTATACATGTAACCTGCTACCTGCTTCTACCATGGAAGATTTAATTGTCTCATAGTTCAAAGATTTAGATGAAAAAAACCTCTTCAAATCCATTGTACATCTGTAAAGAGCAAATGGAAACAGAAACTGAAGAGAGGGCTTGATTTTGATAGAGCTGACTTTCTTTGAAAGACAGAAAATATCAGAAAATGAAAATACTGCAGCATGTGAAAATAGGGTCAACATCACAGAGAATGTTTGTTGTCTGATAGAAAATGTGCCTTTGAAAACTGAAACTTGGACAGCTTTTTTTTTGTCTACAGATATGATTGGTACAATCCAAACCATCCCAATCTTTTAACACAGTACACTCCAATTAATCGGACTCACATGCAGTTGAGTGCAGTTCATCTGCATGACATCTTCTGGCAAGTTTTAAAATGAGAACAAACCCCGGTTAACAACATTCAACAACATCCAACATCCCCAACCTGACTGACCAATAGCATCTACCTGTAACCGAGTATATGGCTGTCATAGCATAGCATAGTTTGGGTTGGAAGGGATCTTCAAAGGTCATCTAGTCCAACTACCTTGGAAGGAGCAGGAACATCTTCAACTAGATCAGGTTGCCCAAAACCACATCCAGCCTGGCCTTGAATGTTTCAAACAGTTAAGTGCCAGATATCATTCTTCCCTACAGTCATGGATATGGGACAAAGCCGAGGAGTCTGGCAGTAATGGGAACAGACTAAACAAAAGGATTGCATTCCCTTCACTAATTTATTTCATATACTGTCTTGGTTACAATTGAATATTTTGAATCCATTCATATGGATTTTTTAATGTAGGGTAATACTGATTACAAAAATTCCAAACCCCTGACCTGTTCCTTGTTTATCCCCCCAAATGGTAAATAAACAAACACAAAAAAAACACCAAAACAAAACAAATTTAAAAGCGTGTTTACAACCAAACACATACATTTTTTGGACACATGAGCAAGAGGTGAGAGGTGGCACAGCCAGGACAGCAGACCCACAGGCTAGTCCATGCCGTGTAATTTCACATGTGACATCAGACAGCATCCTGCCCAGCAGTAAAACTGGCGTTACTCTTTCCATTGCAGCGGTTGCTCAGATACTGGCTGGGCAGTGGTCTGCTTGTGGGAGGTGACCATTACCTATGCAGCAACTGTTTAGGGTTTGGTTTTTACTTCTTCTTTCCTTAATCTATCAAACTGTCTTTACCTTGACATATAACTTTTCTTGCTTTTGCTCTTCTCCCTGCCTTCTGGCTGAGGGCAGGGGGGTGAATGAGCAGCTATGTGGTCCTTAGCAGCTGCAGGGCTCAACCAAACACAACCTCCTTCAGTTCAGACCTTATGCTTAGCAGCACATGGCACTGTTTTATGTTCTTTTGTTAGAAACCTCATAAAACTGGCCCACCCAGACAAACTGGCTTGGCCAAAGTGTTCATGTATTGAGATACAATATTCATTTTAGAAAATCCATTCTAGTGAAACTGAACCCAGGATTAAGCAGTGAAAGTCAGTATATGCAGACTTGTAAGGAGTGCCAGATCAAAATTTTCTTGTATGTTCAAGTGCATAGTTGTAGGGAAAATGCACTGATTAAATCTGGAGCTATGAAATACCACCTCCTTTTACTTTGCTGCACTATATGTATTTCATTTCTTTTGTATAACTAACACTTGACAGCTACCTTTATGACAGTTTTAATTAAAATACATTAAATACTTCATAGGAAAGCTAGCCACACTTCAACACTGCAGTTTCTTTTGTTCTGCTTAAGTAATACCAGAAACTGTACACCACTAACACCTTTCCTGGCATGCAAATGAGGGGTTATCTGAAAGCCTCTGCTATCTGCAAAGTTTTCTTCAAATGACAAAATTTAAGCTTTTGGTTATTCTGGCTCTTCTACCAGCTTGTGTTGGCACCAAAAGGGAGCACATACAGAAGGAATTGCTGGGATAACAAATGCAACCACATCAGCACAGGCAGTGTATACTGTAACTCTCCTTTTAGTTTTAGTCTTCAAAAGTAAAGATTGATTCTCTCTTACACTGAATACACCTCTTCAGCCAGAAACCAGATTCTCCTTTAAAATGAAGTACATTTGATAGATTTAAAAAAAAACCTTAATTTTAAAATATTTTTCACCATGTACCACAGTCACAGTGAGTTTAAGATTTATATAAAGCAAATTCAGCAAACAGCAAATCAATTGCAGCCTCAAAGCCCAGACTGCCCAGACCTTTGGTCCCTTCCTGCCATTCATCCAGCAGTACAAGAAAAGCCATTTATAATAGAATATTCACCAGCACCATGGGAATAACAATACCCTAATACTCATTGCTCCAAGGTGAAGCAGGCAGTTAACATAAAGCCTGGTGAATTGCTATGATTCTTGCACTTTGTGTTTTGTGCCATGTTTGGCAAGAAAAGCAAAGTTTGTATTTCACCTATGGTGGCATTCTTTTCTACGTGACGTATATTTTCACCAATAATATTTATTGAAGTATAAGAATCAATTACTGCCTTCCCATTCCCACTGAAAAATCTCATAATTCTTAAATTACATTGTTTCTGCCCAGTGCATACACTAAAACCAGGTTAAGTGAGATTACTCCTGAAAACAGGTTAAAAATAGATTTATTCACCAGAGAGAGATGGATTTAAATGTTATATATTCTGAAGGAGTGGCAGGGGGAGAGGTCTTACAAAGGGGATTAGAATTTGCTACTTAATAAAATATTAAGTGACAATCAATCAAACAGGAATGTGTGGGAAGCACAGTTTTGCAACACTGCTCTTTCAGGATTTGTTTTCTTTACAATTTGCATCCCTTTCCGAATGCGTTTGAGATGTAGCATGTTGGCTTTTTAATGATTAGAAATGGCTTTGATCTTGACTGCTTGAAGGAACATAAAGATATAAATAGTGTGAGTGGATATGATTAATCCTGGTAATGACAAACATAACAAAAATCCAAAATATGCTTTTCTGAATTTCTCAAACATACCTTAGGAAGTTCAGTCTTTAGCTCACGTCATTCACACAAGAATGATCTACAGAAGAAGTCAGAAATGCACCACTGTTCAAGGTCCCCAAATACCACAAGTGCCAGTTTATCAAAGATAAAAAGCCAGGAGATCAGAAACATCAGCTTTCTGCTTGAGTAGCTGCCACTGTCCTTTGAGAAGAAATGGGGAGAAAGAAAACATCTTTCCTGCTGCAACGTAACTGTCAAAATAATGAAATAATATGTGATGAGCAGGTATGATCATGAAAATAGCCAACTGTTCTAAGAAAATGTCACCAGTAGATGACAAATTACTGATGGCCAGGATTTGGTGTCTACTTACAAGGTGTGAAAACAGAACTCTCTTATTTGAGGAATATTAACCAGACATCTTTAAAAAGTGGCCCTAAATTGTCATTAAGGTGATGCAATTTTAGCCGTCTATGTGAAGAGGGCAGAAAAGTGAGATGAGAGGGAGAATTGTTATGATTAAAAGGGGACATTTATATAGGGAAAATAGGGACTTAGGGGGGGAAATCCCACAAGGCATCACCAGTACTAAGTTTTTATATCTCAACACCTCAGTGCAAGAACCCAACAACTCCAAAAGATACCTATCACTTCCACATGGGCATAAAATATAGGGTGTGTATATATGTAATCCTAACCTAAATCCTTAAACTACTTCTCTTCAACACCAGCTTTAATGCCTTGAGGCCCTTACTTCTAGAGAAAGTATAGAAAGTTAAATCAGAATTAAAAGGAAAAAGTATGGCCCAACTGCTCCAAGAAATTAAGTAACATTTTAGAGAATTCTGCAGCATTTTTCAGTATTAAACTCACTGGAAGACAAATTCTCCTTCCTTCTGTTACCAGCCACCCACTACTTTTTCATAGATTCTTTGCTTTCATTGGCTATTCAGCTAAAAGAAAATTAACTTACAGTGTAAGAAGGGCAGGTTGGCAACACAGAGTAATTAACTAATCACTGAAACATACGTACCCTTCTCTCTATAAAAATGGCAAAGTCATTTCCATGGAAGTAAGACCATATAATGCCACAGCGGGTTTTTTTCCAAAACTAGTTCAGCAGTTTCCCAGCAAGGCACATGAACACAAAGAAGTTCATTACTTACTTTAGCTTCCCCCTTTTCCACTTGTTCCTTTTTATATATTCCACACAGCCCCCCCCCAATGTCTTGAATTTTCAACAGAAATACAAACCCAAGAAACCTGCACCCCACCTTCAGAAGCTGATGTGTCAAAGTGGAACAATTCCACTTCTTTGGAAGAAGTTTGTTATTTTGACCAGCCCCCATACAAGGTATTCATAAGAAAAGTACTTTCACTAATTACATTTTGAAAGGAATATTATGCAAAACAGCTACCCTAAACCTTGTTACCCTGTCAAGCCCATATTTCAGTAATAATCTTTCAATTCTAATGATGTTTGTACTCAGTGGAAGAGCAAACCCACTTTATTAACTTAACCGTGTAATTCTTAGATATTTCCAATGAATTATAAAGCTTTGATCTTCTGAAAAGTACAACAGATAAATAAGATATTATTATACGACTGTTATTTTCAAGCCATTTGAGAAAACTTTCACCCACCCAGAGTGCATATGTATGTATTAGAAAAATGATGCACATGTAAAATTACACAGCTCAGCATCCCATTGTGACTGAGAAAATGCTAAGATATTACCAATGTTTTACTCCTAGAATACTCCAAAGTAAGGTTAAGTAGTACTATGAAGTTCTGCTGTAAAAAAGCTGCTTGTATTTGGGAAGTGGGAGGAAAGTTTGTATTGAGCATGATTTATCACCAATTATCTCTTTGTTACATAAGTGTATTTATTTTTCCAGCTATCTCCCTGCCAATATTTTGAATAGACGAGACATTTGATAATGAAACTTAGAAGAAAAAAACCCCAAACAAATCAACCTCCAAGCTCCAAATCAAACAAGTCTGGGAAAACACCCAATTGAAAACTGAAGAGACAGCAAAAAAAAAACGTATTCTAACAATGCTTAGTTTTATTTTAGCAGGTCTTTACTTGGGTTAACACCTGGTGACCCTCTGGATACTGCAGGCAGCAGGGTAACATGGGCAGTAACTGGCCCAGCAACCTCTAACACTGGAAGAAACCTGCCTTTCACTCTGCTTACACATCAGCATTTCTAACTCCCATGTCAGCTTGAGTCGATTATTTTTCCTGGCTTCCAGATTAAGATTCTTTCTCTATCAGTAACTGTTTCTACAAAGCCCAAAGGAAGTTTTGCAACATTATGAAGAGTAATTAAAAATGTTCCTCTAAATAGATATACCTTCAGGGACCAGGATGAAGGAGACTTTTTCCTATATGACATGCATGTAGGCAGAATCATCATCAGCAATAAGCTCTCCAAGCTTCAACCAGGCACTAACAGTGCCTAACAGTAATAATAAAAACCCCTTCTAAATGAAGCATACACAATTTAACTGAGGAATACACAAGTTTGCTGACCCACAGATGGACCTGATTAATTCTCCCTATACACATATATATATATATATATACCTGTAGACCTCCCTGTTTGAGTAAACAGCGGTGTAACTCAGTGATGTTTGAGTATACTGTGCCAGTATGATAAAAACAGACAAACATGCACACACACACACACTAAACCCTTTATTTAAGTAAGATGATTATATATATATATATATATATATATATGAAATTTGTCTGCTGGAAACTTGGAATAAAACTGCAAGAATTACTGAAATAAATGCATTCATAAAGCCAGCCTAAGAAAGGACAAAAACCCCATCCCCATCCCCCAAAACAACAGATGATATAAACTCTTTATTTTTTTCCTGAAGAAATGTGTTATAACCCTGTTCAGGATATAGTGGAGTGGTTTTAACCTGACAGCTGACAACACACAGTACTTGCATGGAGCGCTATCGGCCTTCATACTGGCAGACACAAAAGCCCTGTGTGGTTCCTGTGGTTACGCAGCTGGCCTGAGGCTTATGAATCCCCCCACTCATGTTCTTTTAATATGTGATTTTACAGCTTCCGAGACACAAAAATATAGGCTTTGAAAATTAGAGATGAACTCGTTCGCTTGTGGAAGGAGGGGTCACAGCATGAATGATACAAACAAGGCATATTTATGCACAGGGTGGCTCTCTAACATTAAAAGAAAGCTTTAAAATGCTATACATTCTTGTTTGTTCTCATTGGGCTCAGGACTTCAACTATCTTTTGCAATTAAATCTATCAAACTTCAAGCTCCCAATTAAAAATTTTCAAATGCATCATGCTCCAGGGTGTCTGAAATTAAAAACCACTTTACATGTTTGTCAAGTCCTCTTTTGTAATTTTTACAGTGTTGCTCTTTCTACTGTGATAAGTGCTGCCAACCCCTTTCCATTTATGTGTCACGACAGAAGAAAAAACAAACAAAATTCCTTCAGACAGCTCATTCTGAACTACACCAGTGGTTGCTCTTTCCCTTTTCAGACATCTGTTGTCAAGAAGGGGACAAGGGGGAATCAGAGAATGTCCCCATGACCCCTCTTTCAAGGGTGAATCAGAGAACATCTCCGGCTCCAGAGGAAAAGCTGGAAACAGCACAGCTGTTGACTCCATCAGGCTCCAGGAAGGACACCAGGCTCTGGTCATCAGGCTCTGGGAAAGTCACCCTCTGACAGGCTTTGGAAGGGGCAGCAGAAGCTCAGCTGCATGGATGTGTGCTCTGGGCATGTGCTGCCATGTTTGAGCACTTGGTTGTGCAATGCCAACTCTCTCCAGTATTGCCTCCAACAAATATCAGCTAATCACAAAACCTGGAAATACCCTTGTAAGTACACTTTCCCTTCTGGTAAAAAGAGAGACTGGGTTTAAGTTGAGCATGGGGATACAGCCAGGTCAGTTTCCTAAGCACCAAAGCAAAAATAAAACCAAACAGACTGGGATTCTTTATTTTTCTCTTCCCATCAATTACAGAAGGGACAGTTTTCTTCCAACCCAAGTTACAATTTGCAAGCAATGTTTACATTGTGTGTAGTGTTTTGCTTACTTAAGTTTTGCCCAATATCCTGTTTTGAATAATACGTTTCTACCACAGGCCCTTGAAAATTAAAACATGTTCAGAGAGAAACAGAAATCCTTGAGACATTGGTCTGTTAACACTGTAAGTGCTCCCCCCTTTTTTTCAACCCCACATGAATATTAATTCTTACATTTCATAAAGGTGCATTTCTGATTGTTGTGTTACTTTCTCTACCTCATAAAGTCAGCATTCTCTGATGCGAAAAAGGTAAAGACCCTCAGTAAACTCTGAATTTCTTCTCCTTGAACAGCAGAGATGAAGACATCTGTAAGACAAACAGGAATCTACCCTAAACAAACACCAATATAACCACCCAGGGAAATATTTCATATGCTTCCATTGAAGATGCAAAAGCATCTCTGAGTAAATAATTAGTTGAAGGGAATAATCTGAATAAGTACTGAACAAAACATAATGAATTCTTCCTCTTCAAGAAGCTATGAAATACTTCATTGTGCATTTCTCAGTATATTTTCTTGGGGTATAAATTACTACTTCCCTTTCTGCCTGGAAATGTGCCCTCCACAATCCTGTCTGCTTCTAGACAGAACTGTGGAAGGCGCCTGAGCAACAGTCACAGCCCCAGAATGAGGTGATCAAACACTTTGTTTGCTTTTGGCAAACCTCCATAATTTTTTTGATTCACCTTGCGAGATACTGTGAAATACTTATACAAAGTGCAAACAGTTTTTAGTCATGAAGTAAAAAAGTTTTCATTACCTTTAATTTGTTTTTCTTTAAGCAAGTTTAATTTTTTCAGAATTACCTTGAAAATAATCACAGCAGGATCATGATAGTCACGTTTTAGAATACACATTACTCTAGGGAGGTTTGGTAAAACATTAAATGTGTGGGCAATATCACTCATAGTACAGAATATTTAGTTACGAAATGAAAATAAGATTATTAACCTTATAAGCAAACAAAAACCAACCAAAAAAACCAGACCAATGAACCAACCAAAACCACCAACAAACATCCTAAACACCACCACTCATTATCCCTGTGCTGGCCTACGACTCCTCAGAATCGCACTGCATTTGGGTACCAAGATATATTTGGCCATAAGTTTTTTAAGGATGTAAGTAACCATAAGGGATGACAGGAGGAAATGACTTGTCAGCTGCCAGAAAAGACCTTTAAACCAAGTCATGCGCGTGCTGTGTTTGTTACGACAAGTCAGTTATTCCTTGGGGTTTGAGGGATTTTATTGTTTTTTCCTGACACCAAGCTACACATCTTGTATTTTAATATTATTACACTGCATAACACAACGCCCTTTAACTAGTAAAGGATTTCATTTCCTGAATGCAAACTAGACTGCAGGAGAGGTTAACAAGCAGAATAGAGAATTATTTCATGTAGGCTATAAATTTAACAGTGTGTGTGTTTTTCTTTTTGGCTCTTATCCAGTTACTCTTCTTTCTACATAAAGACTTGGTCCCCAGCACACCAGTGAATTGTTGTAAAAAAGGCATAATATTCTCAAACCTCATAAAAAGAGAGAAAAGCAGCAACAATTAAACCACACGCATAGAGCTATCTCCTGTATGACTGTTTCCCATAAAAGTCAATTTTATTTCACTTCTAAAATTACTCAGACGAGCACAAAATGACTGATCATTGCATTAGATGTTGTTCATAGCATATATTTAAGCCAGCTAATCAAAGACGACCCATTCTCCAGCTTTAACAATATTCTATTTCATGATTAGCAAACAAGCTGTCAGCCTCGCTATGTTTCCTCACAGATGCTAAGTTAATCTAGGTAATTCTGATTACAACAACAATGTTTTAAGTGTAGTATTATATTCTGTAAAACAGCTCCATAAAGCAGCAGGACAGTTTTACCTGTGAACTGCCTGTTTCAGGACACAGTACACTCCAGACAGGAAAGCAATGAAGAGTATGCATTAATCTGCACCAGTCCACTGAGAGTCACATCACAGCAGGCAATACAACCATAGAGCAGTCATGTCTGCTACTCAGACCAACTTAGTTAAAGGATGTTTTCAGGTTTTTATAGTTTTCCCTTTCCTTTTTCACAGGGCACATTATGAGAGATCTGAACTGGAACCCAGAAGATGACGACATGCTCCTCTAGCGCATCTCCACTTTCTCATGAAAGCCAGAGAAAACCCAGCAACACATATGTAGTGGTCTACACATGCTGTGCATCAAGAAACACAAAGGTACAAACACTTTCCTCTCCTCCCTCTTTCTCTCTTTAAAAGGATAAAAACAAATTCTTTTATTCCAGGCAGTTGAGGATTGTTAGAACTAAAACAACAGCTTTTTAAAACCCTGAAAGTACTAGAGAACACCTGGGAAGTGAAAAGTGCCATATCCTTGAAGAATAACAGTACAATATAAATCCAGCACTTAAGAGGAAGGGAACATCATCAAGCTATTTTAACTTAGGTACAAGTAGCTTTTCTCATTTCTAGCACAGAAACACTGAAATTCACATTCTGAAATGCTGATTTAATTCAAACTGTATCCAGTTTTTAAATCTCACCACTTCAGCTGCTGATTGGGGATTTTAGCACTGCAGAGTAGCCAAGTTTAGAGGAGCAAGAGAACAAATGCTTTCAAGACTTCCTGTTCTGCTTGACTTACTCACTTGGAGAAAATTCAAACCAATAAAAGAGAACAAAAGGGTGCTTTTCCCCCCAGGCTATAGTTTCTCTGTTTGACTGATTCCTGACCATCCTATTAACAAAACTTCCAAGCTTACCATCAAATGCAATAAACATTAGACACACAGCTAGTTGGAGTTGTTCTACAATCTCTGCCTTAAAAGTTTATCAATAGTCTCTTGTGCTGGGGAAAGACTTTTTATTTTCTTTTATTTCACTTTCATTGGTGGAAAATTGCTAAAAAATAGGCAATTGTTCTGCAATTATTGCCTCTTACAGTTTCACCTGCTTGTGTTTGTGGTTTCTCTGGCTGTCAAACTCACTCCTTAGCAGGCTATTGTCAATCCTGGCTTCCAAACCTTCCCCTAAGGCATTAACCCTTTCCTTGTGCAGAAACCAGAATCATGGCCTATTTCAGACAGGTCTTCAGAGTAGTCCATGCTTCAAGGAACAAAATACAGCTGATCCAGCCAGCTGCATTAGTTGATCACGTACTATATGACACATGCAACTCTTCCGTTAGCCTACTGGAATTCAGGATCAGTAACAACAGCCTGGTGGCTAACCTGCCAGCAGAGGCAATTTCCAGGTACTACTTGATATGCACAGAGTTTTGTATCCACAAAAACTTTGTATCTCATTGTAAGGAATGAGGTGTTAATGGCCCTCCTTTATGGGAGCTGGAAGCAAATATGTTAACTGATCTCATTTAAATACAAGAATACTAAGCACTCAGATTAAATTCCTCTCTATGGTAAAATCACAAAATAGGATGCCTGGTGCTACCACCTGAGACAAAAGGTCAGAGAGAAGCCTGCAGCTAACAGGTAATGTAATTCCTACACTATTTCAGAGGTGCTCAGTGAAGACAGAACTACAGCTCTGAGGAGCGCCCTGTACCTCCTAAAGCAACACAGACTCTGAGCCAAGGGGAGTCCTTCCAAAAAGCAGAAGGGGGAATGCTGCTTGCTGCTGCTTATATTGTTACTGCTGCTCTTCAAGGAAAGAGAAAACAACAAAATGAATCGCAGTAAGAAGATCCCCCAACCTGCTGTTTCTGAGCCAAACAACCACCACCACCGTACCTTTGACTTGCTGCTGTTGGACCAAGTGTACAGGAATACCCCTATTTGACGACTGATTTGAGCCCTAAGAGCCTTCTAAGACCCAGTAACCCCGTGGCTGTGACTTTCAGCAGGTTCTTTATTGAAGGAAACAAATCTCCTTGCAGTAGCTACTTATCTTAAAGAGCCTTCAGGAATTCTAGTTTTCAAGCTAAAAAGTGACACTTGACAAGTTACTCCTCAATGAAGCGTAACTGGCAGGGTTAGCCGGTCAGTAGTGAGTGTGCTCCCTAATTGCACAGGGGACAAGGCTTATGCTTCTTGAATGACAGCCTTGCCAGTCTGTCCAAGCCAATCCCTTTCTTTAGGATACAGTTCTACCCTAAAGAAAATGCCAGTAAAATACACCTGTTAGACAGGAATCTTGAGACACTGGGTCGATTAAACTGACCTACATGGGTTTTAAACCCTGTGTAATTCTTTAACAGTGCCAGTGAAACGTGAGAAAGCCAAAACCCTTCCATGTAAAAGATTTAGTTCATTTTTCTGATGAATTGCTAAGTGAGCTCTAAGGAGAGGGCTCATTTAATTTTTGCAGAGGTGTTTGTTTGGGTTTTTTTTCTGGTACAGAAATATATGACAGGCTGTCCTTACCATACTTTGCTATATTTTTTCTCATTTTTCAATGGAAACCCATCACAGACAGAGTCATCCTGCTGTTCCAGCCTAATGACATAGCAAGGAAGCATAATGGATCGGAATATTGCAACTTCAAATGGAAATGAATAGGAAAAGGGACATAACTGTGGTAACAAGAACCTGTTGTATATTAAACCAGAAATTAATAGGTAGGGAGCATTTATTTGTACTATTTTATCTGTTCCTGAAAACTAAGATGCTTGCTATTGTATTAAAAGCTATCATTAATTATTAGCTTGCTTTTTTAACTAACAATGCCATATTAAACAAGTTTTTCAAGCTTCAAGAACAAACGCAACAGTAACTTTATACGGACACAAAATGTGTTCAATTCTTCATTTACATCCAAATTTTCTTCATGCATAATATGCATTAAAATAAATTAAAATGGCTGTTTTGGATGCTAGACCAGCTGTGTTCTTCACAAAGTATAACAATTTCGGGTTTTGTCTGACTTCCACATAGACACACCTATGTCAAGAAGTAGACCATGCAGCGTATCAGTGCTCTTGTGTGACTACATTCCTAGAACAGACTTAGAATAGACTAATTTCTTTAGACTATTTCATCAATTCTGTGTCATGGGTTGCTCACAGATCTGATTGGAGAACATGGGCACATTTATCAGCAACACTTTAAGATGGCTGCAAGTGTTTACCACCTCCTTCACCAGGCTGGCAGGACCCGAGTCTCCACTACAGCTTTCCCACTCTGTCTGCAGAGCTAAGCCTCAATGGCTGATAGTGGTGGGTCTGCACAACAGCACCCAAGAACAGTGTGAGAAGGTGAGCTGCACTTCTCATTCCTCCCTCTACCTCACACAGGCAATACCGGCTGAGCCAGGCAGCTGGGGACAAGGATGTTGATCCAAGCACATTGCCTACCAGCTGATACACAGCCAGTTTCCCTGCAGCTCCTGCCAGCTCTTCATGAGCTGGATAAGTATTCTTAACCAAGTGACAAAGTACCAAGATCCATAGGAGGAAAATTGGGGGAAAACAAAACTAATCTGTCTACAAAGTTGAAGCTATTGCCATCAGAAAGCATTAAAAAGTAAGTTTACAGGGTGATTTACAAGCTATTAAAAAGAGAGGCTATCTGAAATCTTTCATCTTCTACCTTACAACAAACAAATGCCTAAAGCAGAAAAAATAATAATAATAAAAAAATCTTGTGTGGATTTTTAATTAAAATTAGGGCTAGAAACATTCAGTGAAAAGTGACCTTTTATTTGAACACTGCAACATAAAAGCTTCCTAAGAACTTATCTATTTGGATCACAATAAGAAGTGTTATGCTCAGCACTGAGTAACCCAGACCCTGACAAAACCAGAAAGCCTGTATTCAAAGAAAAAGCCCTCCCTCATGTAAGTGCATTTTGCCCAAGCATCACTTTTATAACCTGAACCTGTGGAGAAATTCCTCACCAGCTTCAGAATGCTGCAATTTCCCAGCAAACCTGTTCCCAAAGGAAAAAAAAAACCATATTTATATACTTAAGATGGATTTATTCTCTTGTATACTCTCCTGTTGAGATAAAGCATATGAAGAAGTGATCCTCTTCACTGCAGATACAAGGTTTGCTTGCAGTTAAAAATGAGCTGGTGTGTACAAGGTTGATGAAGGGTTATGAAATGAAGTAGTATGCGACACTGCACAGACTTACTTACAGTAGCAAGGACAAGAACCATTCTACAGAAGTTTTATAAAAAGAAGAAAAACTCTAATTTTTCTAGCTTTAATAAGCTAATGTTGCAGCTAAACTCCCCACAGATCAGGAAAATATGTTTTGTTATCAAAAATACAGCAATAAAGAGGAAACAGAGACTGTTAAGAAGCTAAGGTGAGAAGGGAACAACCACCACACAGAGTCCTCAGCTAAACAAGGGCACGGTAAGAGAAAACAGTCACCTGCACCCTCCTATTCATGTAGTTATGCAAAAGCCACTTTGCATCTTTCTCTATCCATCTGTGATACTAAAGAGCTTCCTCAGACTTGAACTGCATAGTCCTTGGCTAAAGCCTGTGACCTACAGGTAGGAGATCATCTTCCTTTTATTAATACATCATATCACAACCTACATACAGGAAGGATGTAACAAAAGAGAAAATAACACTTGTTCTTTGTGCAGCTTGTGGTCACTTCCCCTGGCACCCTCATTCTGCACAAGGCATAACCACTGCATGAGAACATATGCTAAGAAAATAAATCACAGAACTGAAAAAGACTCATTTTTATAATAAGCAATGCTTGATTTTCCTGATTATATTCTTGGTTAATCCGGTCTGATACATATAAGGTTTCAAAGGTCCTTGAATGATGATCAGAGACAAAACTTCTAAAGAGAAAAAAAAATATCTGTGTGTTTCCATCCAGTATCAGAAAGGAAGAGACACAAAATAAAACCTGCCATTGTGGCTTTTAGCAAAGTTTATTCTGAAAGTGCCAAGGCCACTGAAATGTCACATCTGTCACAAACTGTTCAGAGTTTATAATACTCCTAAATTTCACAAGTAAGCTGGATTACAAGAGCACTAACCCCTTTTTAACTTTGCACTTCATGGAATAAGAGTATTATCTACAATCTTTTTTTGACTGGATTCCAAGTTTTGTTAGAAGAGCCTTACACAGACGAGTCATGTATTATCAGCATTCTTCTGTCCCTTACTGCCCTTTTCTCCTCAAGAACATTCACTAGAAATTCACAAATAATTTTATGACATTTAGCAAGTCCTCTCAGCACTTAAGTGAAAGGGTTTTTTTTTAGAGAGCAGTTGAAAGCAAATGATAATGGAAGGGTTATCACAAAAGAAAGAAAAGTAATTTCAATAGCCAAGAGCATACAAACCATTCAGTCCCCCCATCTGAAAACATTGAGACATAAGATACCAGGTTTCATGTGAAAGGAAACTGGACAAAAAATATTTGGATTAAATGGATGAAGAAACTCTACTAAGTATGGCATTTCTGGGGAAACTGGAGTGGAAGGGGGAAGACAGCATACTTTCTACACGAAGGAATAAGCAACCTTTTCTGAGGGACCTCCCCAAGTGGAGTTATGAAGTTACCCTGTTGAAAGACTGAGGAAGCAGCCATCTGCCAAACCCTTTTCTCTTGCACTCACACACCTTAGAGGCAGGCAGGTCTGGGTCATCAACCTGTGCCCCCCTGCATTCCTAATGACACCTCCTCACTTTGCAGATCTCCACCTCACCTGGCTGACAAGGAAAGAAGACAGGAGTTCAAACATGAACAGTAGACAATTCTTAGTTTATGAGAAAAAGTGATGCAGTGCTGCATCAGAGAGAGATGGAGATTTGTGCTGAAATACTGGTTTCTTGGTTCTGGAGGTGTAAGTGGGCCACCTGATTCTCTGTTTCATTTGCATCCATTTAAATAATGCAGTCCCACATTCTCTGCTTCCACACAGGGCAAAACAGCTACTCAAAATGGCTGAGATAAAGAGAATGGTTTCTGCCTTCTCTCTCATGTTGATCTTCTATTAGTTCCTTAACACATTTATTCCCCTTTCTCTCCTTCAATCTGAAATAAAAGCAATTCTGAGAGATGTTTGCTCAGAGTAAACTTTATATCAGAAACTTGGGATGCTCAACGGGTGAAAAGAAAAGATGGCTCATAGGAAGTGAAAACAATAATAATTCATTCAATATTGCTCTGGATCCTCTGCACAGTGCATTAATATGAGCCTTTTAAAATTCAAGCTATAATTTTGTATGTCTTTTCCTTTCTGGCCTGTGTGAATCATCACCCTCTCTTGGACTAAGAAAAGAAGGCAATATTATCCACACTTTATGGATGAAGCACAGAAGATTAAGTGTCATGCCACAAATCAAAGAGAAGTCTTCAGAAGAGCACCTGAACCAAAGTCTGGTACTTTAACCACATGATAATTTTCCTCTGCCAGGTATTTAAATTTTACCCTGTAGTTCAGGAGCTCCCATTAGCACTGAATTCATTCCACCACCTGTCACCAATGAAAGTGAAAGAGATTAGAGTTCATGAAGAAGATCCCATCTGTCCCCTCATTATCATAGCTTCCCCTTACTGAAATGGGACATGGCTACAGAGTGCAGCCGAAGGAACTGAGAGTTCGAGTGGAAGGGAAAGAGCAAATGACAATGCAGAGGCCACAGCAATTTCCAGAAAACAACAGAGGAAGTCTCTCTTGTTTCACTTACTCTGCCTGACACAGACACCAGCCTGGACCTTGGAGATAATCACTGTGAGAGACTTGAGGGTGAACACATGACAGGACGGGTTTCTGGGAAAGTGCCATTTTGTCTTGGTGTACATTCATTAGATTTTAAACCAAGGTGACAGAAAGAATTAATCTGCATTTCTCACATTTTTGTAAATAATGCTTCATTACTATTCTCATGCATTGAGTTTTATACTTTACAAGTGATTTGCACCTACTGACTTTGCTTTCCATGCTTGCACTGACACTGCACATCTTTTAAGCTGACACATTTGCCCTCTCCTTAACCCTTAGGAGGATGTGGGCTGATTTTACCTAGATAACAATCGCAGTGTCAGAAAGTAGCAGCATAAAATGCAATATTTGAGAGGAATAATGATAAAGCTATGCAGAGGAACCACAGGGCCCAGAAAACATTGTTTCATGTGCTCAGAAGCTTTTCTCTGTACAGGCATAATAATATCACAGCAATGAGGATTATACAGCCTGTTTGCAATCCTTCCTTGATATAACAGTAAAGGCTGCAAAGGTGTGAAAGATGAATCCTGAGATACCCACTATATATGCATACACCTTGGAATGAAATGAAAATCAAGTGAACAGATTTTCTTCAAATATTGCTTTGTTATTAGTGTGATAATATTAGCTACTGCTCAAATAATGCTTAGTATGTTACATGTGAATGGAAGAGATTGTGCTTCTGCATTTTTCAAAGCCAAATACAGGAAGTGGGGATGTAAATAGTAAATGTATGGCTGTATACAGACGTATTTACTCACCTTTCTACACATAGTATGGGACTACTACAACTACACAGTTGGTTCTTTGCCTTCTTCCAAGTCCTTTTCCAAATTTTCACCTGCGGATATTGGTTAACCCCATTAAAAATCAAAATAGCTTCTTAAGCAGGTAAGATTGCTACTATAAAGAAAGCTTGCGTTTCTGCCAGAAAGGAATGTTCAGTCTATTAATCCAGGTTTTGGTGATTTATATTAATTATTAACACATTTCTAATGAGATCCTAGGAATGCCTGGGAGTCCATGAAACACAAAAATCCTCGTAACTTCAGTTTGGAAGCATCTTTATCTGTCCTGGATTAATACTCCCTGAGTATGAAGTCCAAGTCTTGGCATTCTGAAGACCTCTGTATCCTGATCATTTGCTGGGCAGTCCAGCAGGAGGTCCTCCTACATGGAAGATGTGACAAACTAATTTTAATCTCCCAAGGTATAAAATGACCTAATTCCAAATAAATGTTGAAGAGATCCTGATTAATAGAAATTATCTTTCGGGCAGCTTAAACCAGTGTTTTCTGTCTCATATGGGCCTGAATAGTTCATCTTTATACTAGAGGAGTAGCATGAGGACATTGAATGCCCAGGGGTTTGGAAATAGGAAGCCTCTATGAACACACAACTCCACTGAAATTTATTTTAAAACTCCTACTGACTTCACTGGGGCAAAACTTTCATCCTTCATTCTGGAATGTTCAATAAATGCATGTGATAACTCATCCCAGCTTGTTCCAACTAAGGCTTTCCTGAACAGGACACAGTTGTCCCCAAAGCAGGTAGCAACAGCTCAGCTTCTGATCTGGGAGGCATGTGATCAATTTCAATCAATCAATGAGCTATAGATCAGTAAGACAGGAAGGTTCAGTGTTAAAAAACTAAATAGTGACTGCTTTCTATTTCAACTTCAATTCTCAGTTGCCCATCTCTGCTGAATCTGCAAGATGGAGCACAAAGATAAACAATGAGAAATAAAAAATAGAGAGCACGTCACTGATAGCAAGACCAAAGGCAAACAGATGATCCTACACCTTTTGTACATGAAAAAGCAGCAATACAGTTAGTAAAGTAAATGCAGAAAAAAATGGTTTTATTTCACAACTTGGTTTTAATATTTGAAATTGCATGTACTAATTCTCACCTGATTTAAACATTATGATACAAAATTGATGTGCTGATTATGCAGATGGTCATTCCAATGATCACTTCCATGATGAAGTAATAACAGTGTGCACAGTCAGCCACAGGAGGTAATATTCTAAGCAAAAGCTATTTTTAAATGCTGATTTACAGACTTTATATAAAAAGGTGATCAAAGTAATACTCAGAACATCAAAACTTCAGGGGTATAAGCACTGCAGTTAATGTCTAGGCTTCAGAAAAGTTTTAGGTTGTCTTTAGAACCTGTAAGACTTTGCACTCATAATATGCAATCCTTTGAGCATTATGAATTAACAAAGTAAGATTTTAAAACTCAAAATCAGCATGGCAGCAAGCAAAGTAAATTTTAGTCTGTAATATTCATACTTGAAACTTTGAGGTATTTTGATTTATTGTTGTTATTTTTTCTGCAAGATTTTAAGGTCAGAAAAGACTATTATCTCATCTGATCTAGCTTCCTGCCTATCTCCAGTCATTAGCTCTCACATCTCAGCCAGATCTCTCTAGGAAGTGCTCTGAGAGGGAGCATTACAATTTTCACAAAAATGCCAGTGACTGAGCTACTATATATGCCAGACGCATCTATAATGGAAGAAGCATAAGTGATGTGCCTGAATATGAACCTACAAATGCCAACTACACCTTGCTATTATAGGAAGAGGCTAAAGCTTAAATGTGCTATTAATCTGGCAAAATGCTTCACTGGCCTTACTTTATTTGATTTTTCTGTATGTTCACAAATGTTCCAAACACAAATAAGATATATTTACAGAACTATGTAAGCTGTCTGTTTAAAGAGCATGTTTTAGAGCATGCCTTAGAGAGCATTCATGTTTTAACAAACACACACACACATGCTGCCACGCCACCCTTCCCTCCAGTCCATTAAAATTTAACACAGCAGAGTGGTGCAAACCCCATTAGATTAGACCATTCTGATGATAAAAGTAAGTGAAGTTCCTGTTGGGAACAGGAAGCCTAGGAAAGAGTCATTTAGAAATCTCAAGTCTCCTTCTAGTGAAGGCACAAGTTTATAGCATGCTAAGAGATCGAAGACTCTAGATCACATTCACTAAGCAAACAGCTGTGGCAATGGAAAGCTGTACTTCACCAGCTGTGCATCATTACTTGGACAGATGTTATCATTCTTGTAGAGGAAAATTAAACCTGTGACATCACCTTCTCTCTTTCAGCTTTCTCTGGTATTTCAGGACAAAAGTTACCTGACTGTCAACTTGTACAAACTATGAATGAAACAGAGACCTCAAATTCCCATGCTAATGCACCTTACCAGAACTAGATTTGCTGTAGCCCCACTGTCAGATCACTGTATCCAGCTGCATTTACAGTAGCAGTCTTTTCTGTTCAACATTCAGCCACACATGGGTAACTGAGTAGCAATTTTTGACCTGTAAGAGAACAAACTGACAACTGTATTAAAACCAGAACTCACAAACATCATCCTGGTAGATTTCTCAGAAAACCCCATGCTGGCTGGCTGCACTTCAGTGGTTGTGCCTTATGTGTCTGCCCTGCATAGAGACAACTCTCACTGCTGAGTTTCTCTGTTTCAATCCATTTCTATGTCCATACTAGGGATTAAGTGAGGTGAGCAGACAACTGAAGCCTTCCTGTAGCATGGTACTGCTTTGCTGCTTGTTATGACCTCTGAGGGTCTTTGGGCTCTGAATTACAACCACTCAATTTCTTTCTGCTTCAATTAATGACAGGGCCCATGTAAAGATAAAGGAAGTCTGGTGTTAGGTGAACTTTTACAGAAGTTAGTTGTTTCAATATCAGTCTCCAGGGACAGCAGGCATTAGATGCTCCAAGATCAAAGAGTTCTTTTTAATCTACCAATTAATCATCTTCTCAGCATATTCACAAATAACAAGTATGGTTAAAATCTTAATGCCAAGGTATTACAAAATAGGCCTGCGTATATCCCTTACTGCTCTCACAACACAATCTCAGTCTTTGAAATTGCTTGATACAAAGACTTAGTGATACCGATACTGGTATTACTGTGATACATACTCCACCCTAATTAATGGAGATTTCTGGTCCACAGCATTCTCCCTTTTTCTTGATTATCAGTACTGAATTGCAGCAACAAAATCAGAATCTTATCATGCTATTAGCCAAAGGAAGGCAAGCAGACAGATCCTACTTATTTCACTGTCTGTGGCAATAAAGTCTGCCTCCTCTTAAGGGGTGTGTTATAACCTCAATAAAACTTCAGCTGACCTCTGAAAGGATTCAACAGAGAACTAAATGCAAAGCCAAGTATTAGGGTACAATCAGTCAAGAACCATCCACAGCTGAGAGGAAATTTTAGCCTGTTGTTCCTGCCCATGTCCAACACCAAAGTACTGCCTATTTGGAAATGTGTTACAGAACAAGCTGCAGAAAAGGTTAGCATGTGGAATTAACACATGACACAGAGATGAATGCTGGTAGAAGCAGGCTTGGTGAAAGCAAAACCACGAAGTGCAACAAGCGATGTAGGAGGAAAGAATTTACATGCTTATGCATGAAAAGGAAGGACAACCAAACAAACTGTATTAACCTTTTAGTAGATGGGACAGAGACAGTCAGCAGTGGCTTCTGTTCCAAGAGAGTATGTTTCAGATTTATTCACATTAAGAAAAGGCACCATATCATAAGTGTTTGGGACTTTGCTTGCATTTACCAGCTTGCTTTACCAGTGAATGGCACTGCACATTAAGACATGGATAGGATGGCTAAGAGTGGAGAAGAAAAGGACTAACTGTTCCAGGTATATTAGAAAATGAAACCAAAAGAGGGCTACAAGAAATATTGCTACATGCACCCACAGCCAATTGTTCCAGTATATCACCTTAACCTTGATGCCAAAAATGCCAAAATGTTGGCAACACCTGAACTGTTCCAGGTCACCACAGAAAATTGCTTAACAGGTACCCGATACACTATAACAAAGAATGACAACACCTTTAATGCTGGCAGAAGTGCTGCTGAAAATTTGTTATGTAGTTTTGAGTGGAAATATTAAAATCCTATTTTTTCTGTTATTAGAACATTTTTCAATACACAAAGAAATAATAACAAAATATTCCCAGTCACTTAGTATTAATTTTTCATTCTTTTTCCTATGTACAGTCTTGCTCAGTGCATTTCACTGTGAGGAGTACTTGAAAATTCTGTATTATTAAGCAATTGTGAAGACAAAAGACATTCCTGCCACACCAAACCAGCCTGCACTCACTGAACATGCACTAGTTTCTCTACAGTCTCTCTAAATATGTCCACAATTCTATTAAGTTATAACTGTATGCTTCACTAAAGTACTTCAAACTGTTTTAGAGTTCCATCAACAAGATTTTCAGGACCTGTAAGAGTTATTTAACTTTCTGTAGCCTTTCAGTCATTTTTATCACATCTGCTATCCATGCAACCACTGTGCTGTTGGACTCATGTATAAAGACACTTCACTCCTGGGAACGGCTGCCACAGGAAAGGTTCCACACACACAGACCCAAGGGCTACACATACAGTATTAAATTTAACAGCTCAAAGGAATAAACAATTACTGGGACTGAAATTCAATTGCCTATACTATGAAATTGCTAAAATAGTTCTGGTAGAGTTATAGATAAATCTTATATCAGAATTTAGCTCAGACCATGGACTATTCCCAGGAGATATTCTGACTTTTTTGAATCTGTGCTGGAACTTCAGTGAGCTTGATAGTGTGAACACAGTCTGTTCCATGCCTCTGATTTATTAGTATAGCTACAGCCTATCAGTCTATAAATTAGGGTAGCAGCATTGGGGTAATCACTCATAGTAAATGAACATTCAAAATGCTAGAGATGAGCCTGTACATTTCACTTTCCTATACACATACTTTCTGAAGGGGACATAGTATACTCAAAGTCAGCATGCACCAATCGTCAGTTGTCGCAGTCTGAAGAGCTGTTGTACAGATGTACAAAGAAGCAGCAAAGTCGATTTAACAGAACACGGAAATGTGAGTAGGGAATGTGTTCACAGAGGAACAATATTTTGCAACAGAAAGACAGCTGTAAAAACTGCACCCAGCCTTGGATGCGCTGAAATGGTTATCATGGATAGGTTTGGTTAGTGCAAACTATTAATAAAATGTATTTCTATTCCATCCTCCACTATTTTTTGATTTTTAAGAGAAAAAAACCCTCTTCCAACTCTGGAATAAAGTGGTAATTTCCTGACTAGAAGCTTTAAGAATACAAAGCTCATTCTTGCTGAGCCAAGTAGTCTCTTTAACAAAGAGAATCACACTTTAGCATTCTGCAGGACCTCTGTGGCATATTCTTCTCATCAGCCTTTCATTGCAGTACACTCATCTTTTCTCAAACCCCCACACAAAGAACCACTGTGTACATTTTGCCTGAGATGGCTTTTTCTTTCCACCTTCCCCATTGTTTGGCAGGGTCAAACATAACTGGGTGAGGGAGACGCCCTTGCAACAAGAATGGAATAAGAAGTCAGTGAGAGGCATTATTCCTGCACATACATCATCTCCTGTACTCCAGGAAAAACATCAGGAAACAAACCAAACATATTTTTAGTTCAAAAGGTGTAAGAGGTAGGATGCTTGGAAACCTGTTGAAAAGCCTATTTAAAACTATCATATAAAAATAGACTTGACAACTAAATCAGCATTAAAAATAGTTTCTCAGAGATAAAATAATTTAAGGGTTTTCACAGTTAACAATCTGCTTTCTGGAAATAAACTTCATAGTTTACTATAAAATGATCAAAGAGAGATTAGGTAGCTATTCAATTTACTGGAAAAATATTACACCATACCAGTGAGACTGAAAAAATGACTGAGGAGCTGAATATGTTATAGATGTAATGAATCTAAACAGTAATAGAAATTCAGTGGGTATGGAGTCATTAATGTTAATGTTATGACTATTAAAATCACCAAGGGGAAAAAAATTTGCTGGCACTAAAGCTGATAACAGCTAAACAGTCCAAAAATTTTCAACAAATGCATTTCCAACTCTGAATTTGGAGATTCTTTACAACATATGATAGAGAAAGCATAGAACACACAGAGGTTTTCACCTTCTGTGGATTTGCTAAAATTAACTTCAGTGGCCACCCAGTATCTTTTAACAGTTAAGTAATACAGTGACAAGAGAGTAAAATACAGACTAACTTCTTTCAGCCGGATGGGCTACAGTGATGGTGCTCCTTGAAAGCAAAGGGGTTCTAAAACCTGCAATGGAAAATTTATCTGTCAGTGGAAATGTCTCTCTGACATTGTAGGATTTTTCTCTAACCCTGTGTTGGTTGCCACCATTACAGATCTCCTTGTTCTTGGAGCAGAGGCACGGCAAGATCATTTGTGAGATTCTGGTTTTCACCTTCACATTGAATGTGTGAAAGGCTGTGTACAGCACAGAAATTTAGAATAAGATAAACCAGCCCAGTTTTGAACAAAAGAAAACCTTTGCAGTGGCAGTGAGGTTACACAGAGTAATGATGTTGGTTTTGCATTGTTGTAGTTTGTGTGGTCTGTAAGGTTGCCTCAGAACATGATCTTATTAGTAACCTTATTTTATCCATCCCAGCCATTCCAGGAAAAAAATAAGTAACAAAATGGTGCATGTGAATATGCTCCAGGTACAGAAACACAAAATTAGATTTGAAATAACGCGACTAACTCTGCCCTGAAACAGCTGAGTGAAGTTCACACTTAAAGGGACTATGAATCTCCTTCCTTTTTATTCCAGAAAACTTAATGTTATTCTCTGAAGTTAATTCTTCTCCATTTTCTGCCTCTTGAAACATAGTAGCAGCAGGAGATTTTTTGGGCACAGTTTGCAATAGGTCTTTTATGCATTAGGTTTCAGTACTAATTTGGAAGCTCTTTTTAAGATGAGTCTTCTTTTTCATTGTGAATCTCAACAATAATTTGTCAGTTACAATGTCTCACATTTCAAAAAGTATGTTTTTATCTCCAATTGTCTCTAGTTTCTTTAGGGAGGATGTAATTTCTAGGTGATGGAAATTCACTTCTTGATTATGAAAACAGAAAGAAATGTCTATCAAATTTATTAATATATATTCAAGGCGCACTTGACAACCTACCTCACCATGAGAAAATGATTAATTCTTAGAGGTCATAAAAAAACAGATTTCCAGCTCTAAGCTGCAAGCTGAAAATGAAATAAGCACAACCTAACAGTACAGAATGAGAAAACGTTACATATCCACATCAATACATATCTAAGAACGTGTGAATTGTGAACCTTTTCTGTGCAACTTTGAAATGACAACTGGGACACAATATGATTAGGACCAGCCTCAGCTCCAGCAAAGTTATAGCAGTAATGAAAATGGACGTTCTAAAAAATGCCACTCACCTCTCCTGCCATTTCAGGCTGGACACTCTAATGACATTTCCAGGCAATTTACTTATTCATTTTCTGTTACAACAGCTGTCATCATCTGTGATCTGAAAATACTAGAGAACTGAAGAATGTGATGTCTCATCACAAGTCAAAACTTTTTAATACAGTTTGCAAATGAATGGTTGTGAACCAGTTCCCTAATATTTGCCTGACATTCTGATTTATGAACCTGATTCTCTGGAGAAATGTATTTCCAGTTTTCATAGCCACTTCTCCACATCAGCTCTAATCATCCTGTTCCTCTCTTCCCAAAGAATTATTTGGTATCTCCTTCTGCTATCATTAGCAAGCAAGCAAGAAAATTATTAGTATTATTTCTTCCTGAATTGAGGTATTTGGAAACTATTTCTGGAGTTCTATTTTATACTTCTTTTAAAGTTCTCCTCACTTAGAGACAGTAAGAAACATACTGAAATCGAGAAGAACACTCACCGAGGTGTACTCCAACACCCTGAAAGTTTCTTGTTTAAACTTACATATTCTAAATGTATGCCACTAAAGTGTCTGCCTGCTTTCATTTCCCACATCTTCTACTTGATGACAAATGTGAGAATAGTATAATTAGTTTCTATTGTAATGAACTGTAAAATTCATAGTAGATTATTAAACTGAGAAGCATAGAACAATATTATCATTAAGGATTTATAGGTTATAAAATTCAAATTATATATATTTCATAAATTCTCTCTGATCTTCACAGCTATTACAACTTTCCCAAATATCCTTCCTGTTTCTACTTTCCATCTGGCAGACTCTTCTCACAGGTTAAGAGAGTTAAAAGAAGTTGCATAGAGCTGAGGAAATTGAAGTTTTTATACAGTTCACCAGTTGCAGGTATGCTCTTGTTGGTTAATCAGCATGGTTTTCTGTGGTGTTCTGTGTCCCAGCTACAGTCTGTGTTGAGAACACCCTACTTAAAATATGTTCTTTACAGTAATCAAAGGAATAATAAGCTTTTAGCATAGCACAGCATATTATTGTATCCAAGAGAGAACTAAGCACATCTTTTAGAGCACTCGGTTCTCTCTTGCATCAGCTTCCTGACAGGCACATTTTAGAAATGGAAATTCAGCCCTAACCCTTCCCCACTTTTTGTCCTCTTGTAACATAAACAGCATAATGGTTCCATCCCAAAAGCTTTGTACCTGGCAACACTGACACCTTGCTGAGAGCAGGCAGCATGTAACGTTAGCTAGTGATCTCCCAAATTGCCATTTTTCTTTTTCAACTATCTCTACTGTATATCTTCTTGATAGAAAACTATCAGATGAAGTGCTTCTGAAGTAAAGAAATTCACTTCAGAGGTTCTGCAGATTTTTTTCCCTATTTTTTTTCTTAAATTCATGGCTTTAAAAAACACTGACAGTTTTGATGGAAGAGGTTGCTGCCAGCAAGAAAACAGATGCAAAATTGAGGAAAATGTGTGAAATGTTGAGAAGAGTAAATCAGTGCTTCAGAGTCCCTATTTCATTATTCAGATGCAGTAGGCTGAGCAAAAAAGATGAAACATGTCAAAAGTAAGAACAAGGTTAGTATTGAAGTTCACTGAGAAGCTTCAGCATCCAAGGCTTCTGCTTTGGAATATTTATAATTACTCTCCAAAATCCTTGTGCTTCTCTGACTCTCATCCTTTTTGATCAACATACCTAAGCATATTTGCAGCATTTGTTTCACTTCACTGTAATTTCACCCAACTCAACTGAATTTTACTGCTGTAAAGCTACACTGTAATGAATCAAGCCCAACACATCTATTTACTTAAATATACAGCCAAGTTAATACTGAGAGAATGTAACATGTTTGGGAAGGTTGGAGGAAATTAAATTCCTTTTAGAAAAGCATCTAAAATATCCACAGCAGGACTGGATTTATTGCCTGTAAATTAGACTGAATAGGGCTGAGTAAGCATACAGATGTATGACTGTCAGTTCTGGAGAAGAGGACATGGATTCCTACATTTATTCCTGTGTTTCTTTTTAAATTAACAACATTATCATTAGTTTTGCCTCTTGACAGAAATAACCTGCAAAGACCTAGTATTGGCTAACCTATGGACCAAGCCACTGCCAACCACACTGCAAACTGGAACCAAACCCTTATTCTGGGATACGTCATTTACATAAAATACAACTGTTTGCACTGAAATGCTAATATAGGCTCTCTTCCAAAAATGACAAAACATTTCATTTTAATCTTTTCAAATTCCATTCTTACTACATCTTATCCAGATCATCCTTTTCTGTTCAACGTCACCACTGTTTTTAATAAACCCTAATAATAAACATATTTTAAAAGCAAAATCAGTTTGGTAACAAACGTCCAAGATTATTTGTTTTCTTTTTAACTTGCCAGGAAACAAAAAAGATAATTTGTTATTTACCTGTTCAACAGCCTCAACTTTTCTGATACATTGTAGATAACCTGCAGAAACACCTCCAACTGAGTCTGTCCCACATTCTTAAGAAAAGCCCCAGATTCAGCAATCTGTTTGGGATTCTCTGATATATTTGCTAGTAGACACTGAACAAGGCAATGTTCTCCGTGCCTCACTGCTGCAGTTTCATGTGCTCCAGAGGAACATAAGATTTTGAAGCTTGGAGATGATCTTGCTACCTGTCAAACATAATAGCTATTAATGACTGATTTCTACCCACATTTTTTTTCCTGAATAAGGTTTCTCATTAATGTCAAGTACCATCATTTGCAATTTTTGTAACAGTTTTTGCTTGTTATCCAACCAACACATCGAAGGAGAAAGCCTGTAGCATCATTTTTGAATGATGTCTTCTCCAGGCCTTAGTGACAGGTCTTCACTAATCAATAAACTTCATCCATAAAACTAAATACATTTCCAAGTATCTTATCATATGAAGAGTTGGACAGCAAATAGAATGAGCCTTCTGAAAGTACTTTTCCTTCCCAAATAAGCCTTGGTTATCCTGCAAGATTTTCAGCCTGATGGTAATCTCTCAATCTCACAGGGGAACACACTGCTTGTTTCTTGTGAATTAATATTTTATAGCTTATATTATGCATTACAATTTTCCAGTCCTCACTCGAGATGAAAGAGGTATGTTTATCATTTCCAAGAACAATAGTTTTGTTTCAGGTTGTGCAGGGAAGGACGAGAGCCTTCCTAAAATGAGCACAGAGAAAAGGAAGATGAAGGCAGGCTTCCCAGAAATATCAAAAGGATCTTTTTTAACTTTTTCTCTTTGCCCTTGATCAGTTTCTTTTCTCAAGGTGCTTTTTAACAATGAGGCAGGGCGGTGTACTTGGCACTGTCAGACCCAACATTCCCTCAATGTCATTTGAAGAAATAATGATTTTCTACAGGAGAAAACACTGTAGAAAGGATTCGACAGATAGCGCAGCAGACACATTTTTCAACTGGGACAGACAGTCCTGCAGTTTTATACCAATTTTTGGAAAGCAGCAATATACCATGAAAACCAGAGATACTACAGCTCAGCTTCAAATCTGACCTGGGCAGGTGAAAGTGGCAAGGTTTTGGAAAAAGGAACAAAAAAGCAAAGGAAAAATAACCCTAGTAATGAGTGAAATCCAGGCTGAAGGGCTTGAGCAGAAGCTATAACAACCAACAAGATGTTAGAAAACCTTCATACGCAGAATATATCCTTTTCAATTCAAAGCCTTTCAGCTGCCCTGGAGTCCCCGATGATGCCCCTTATTTCACCTGAAGCCCTTGCTAGCACAGTGAAAGGAGCAAGTGCTTTAACAGCAGTACTTGCCTTCCCAGAGGAGCTCCCTATCAGGGAAGAAAACCTCCCTTTCTTCTAACCCACTGTGCATCTCTCCTCCCAGCATCTTTTTTGCCAAGGTATCATGACAGGAGAAGACAGACTGCCTTCCTGCACTCCCTCCTTGGCGGCTCTTTGGGGGAGAGCATGGGTGAATCTACTCAGGATGACCTTCAGAAGCAGGCAGTGTACTTTGTTAGTGCTCCTAACAAAGGAAGTGGATCAACACCTTTAAACAACAATATTCCCTTCCTCTGAAATCAAACATATAAATGAACTAAACAGAATTTCTCACTCAGGCAAGGCAGATTGCCAAAGCTGTATTTCATATATCCCTTTTAAACACAGTGAAGGTTTTCCACATTCTTGTATCACCTCTGGCAATGGGCACAGCAGGGTGTGAAACACAGCTTGTCCCCAAAGGTGAGGAGAAGCCACGGTGCTGTGCAGCAGGGAAGGTCGGGCAAAGTTATACACTACTCACAAAGCAAGACAGTACCCCCTGCCTGCAGGCAAGAGCTCAGCCCATCTCACAGGCCAAGGTAGATGGAGGGAACGGAGGGCAAATAACAAGCATGGCTTTGCACAAATAGAGTGTAACTGCTCTCTTCTCTGCGGTTGTCCGCTTTGCCTGAACACATGACACTGTATTTCCCATCAAGCAGAGCAGGTTTCCACAAGCCAAACTGTATGTATACATTGACAAACATAAGGACTTGCTTTGAGGACAATTCTGTGTAAGATGTGTGTACAAAATACTTGTAGCAGATTTCTTTACAATAGGTAGTAAACAACATCATCTCAAAGTTTTATTTACGTGAAATTTAAGATATATTAAAATAGGCAATTGTTCAGGGGCTAGTAGTGCTGGATAAACCAATACCAGCACACACACCTGCAGAAAATAGAAAAGGGTTAAGGAACACTTTTTCCCTTGACCAAGCATTTCTGAAAGCTGTTTTAGAGGTGGTGTATCCCTGTGTTTGCATAAAGATGTTGACAAATCTGTCCTATATTTTAGCTTATTCTTGGAGTGATTTTTCTTTAATATATGACCAGAATAAAATTGTGTGGAAAGCTGTAGTGTATTTTGATTGTTTATAGATGCCGCAAATAGTTTAACAGGCACCCTCATGATGTTTCTTGCTGTAGGCAAAACATTCGTTTTCTTCTGCTTGAAAGTAATGGGTTTTTTTACTATTTCCTTTTTACAACAATTCGGAAAATTACTAAAAAGAATGCTTCTAGTATAATCTTTTATGAAACAGACAATGGCACTAAATTCAATCCAGATCTCATTCTATTAAAATCAAGCTATGCCAGACACTGGCCACCATGGATTGCAAGTTCTAATAAACGTTAAAAGAATCTATTGAGATTTTGACTATTACAAAAGTCTTCAATGCACAAAATTCCCTACACAGAAATATGTTAAAGATTCTAATTTACACTATGCTGTCTTAATACTTAATTAATATTTTTGCTCTAATTAACAGTTACTGAGTAACCTATTTACAAGTCTTTCCTTTCATCTGCTCTCCCCTTTCCCTCCCTGTGTTTGCACTTTTGCAATATTAACTTTCTGAATATTTTCATAAAAAAATATTAAACCACATTTTGCCCACCTATATTTTCAATGTAATAAAGAGCTTCTGGGCTCTGAAGCTCTGAAGGACTGGCAACCCAAGGACAGCTAAAAGAGCAGTTTAGCAATGCAAGCTGGAATGCATTGAACCTTGTTAAGGGACTCTCCACAGCATCCCCAAGAGTTGTTTGTCTTCTTGGACACAACAACAAAAATGGTTTTGAAAGCACTGCTTTAAACACACCCGCATCCTTACTGAAACAAACACATATTCACAGTATTGGGAAAGCTGCAATCAAAAGTCTGTTCCAGAGGTGTAAATCAGTAAACCCATTGATCTGATAGGAAATATGCAGTATTCAGTAAAATCCTGATAGTAAAAGTACCAATGTAAATCTGTGATGGTAATAGTGATTTATGCGGCTTGTATTTGTTCTCATTTTTTTCACTTTAAAAATGTTTTGTTTTCACTGACATCTGTTTACAGATGTTTACAGTCTTTCATTGACAACTGATATCTGAAGCTCTGGAATCATCTGTAAGGCAGAGCGAAGATTGATTATACAAAGGAATGGAATCATACAGTTTGGACTTTAAGTTCTGCTCCAGAGCCAGCATTCTCCCCTGCACGTGCCCTGGTGCCAATGCACAGTTTGAGGTCACATTCCTTCACTAGAGCCAGACTGTTTTTTTTAGAGCAAGAGATTAGTAGTTTGGTCCAAGAGAAGTAGCTCCCAGTGACCCGCACTAGTACAGAACAAGCACTTTACAGGAAAGACAGTTCCAGCAAATGAGCTCAGCTGGACAGCTGCCATCTTTGTGGAAGGAGAGCAAAACAGCAGTAACATTGCAGTCCAAGTAAATGGCCAATATTTTAGTTGTTAGTGGCAGAGTAAAACATAAACAAGGAGTTTTACTGTAGTTCCAAAGTTATTTATGGCTGAGATGCACCTGAAAAGTTAACAATTAGTAGGAAAATGTGCTCTTTACAAGGCTCTTGAAAGTCCCATTAAGTCTATTTACTTAGCATTTTCTCTAACTCCCTCATTGGAAACCAAGCAGCAGCAGTTTCAGAAAAAGTAGTAGAAGAATAAATGCTTATTTTCCATTCTAGTGCAACAAGAAAGGGCTGAACTCCAGAGTGCTCAAATTAAAACTGGACAAGCCCCATGACATGCCTTCCGGGTTCAACCACAGAATACATCTCCAGAATAGATTCATTACCACATTCATCCCAAATGGAGATGTTGCCTGCAGACAGTATAATCTAGGAACACTTGAATTGCTTTAAAATTCTGAGACTACGAAAAAAACAACAGATTTCAATGCCCTGCTCTGCATGGTTCACTATAGTGAGGCAGAAGCAATAGATTGAAGCCTGTACGATTTCAAAACAAGCATGCACAGACTCAGCCATACAGCTCTTATTGATCTAAAACCATAAAGTCACCTAGAAGTGTTCAAAAATGCAAGACTATAACTTCAGACCAAAGCAGAGTAATCCTGTTTTCAAAGTTCCCTGATAAGAGCTACAGTCTTTTGAATTTGCCTTGAGTTTCAGTTTGAAGATCTACAAAAAGATATCTATCTCTAAAGGACTCTGCTCAAGAAATGTCAAATGTAAACAGACTTTGAAGGAGTTAAACAACTGTTTCCAGAGCAGTAATGATCAATTTTAAGCTTATTTGTTGTTTTAGTTTGATTTAACAACACAGAAAGAAGACCTCAACACAAAGCAATAACATGCAGTGAAGTGGTAGGGTGCAGTGTGATTAGACAGATATTGCTGGATACCAGTATTAATTCTGGGGTAATGCATGTACATACAGCACTTTGCAGCTGACTTCATTTTAATATGTATAGAGTGTATGTTCTGACAGCTGTGTGTCATAACAGGATCCCATCTCTGTCTCACACGATTGATGTGCATCCTTTGAGACTGCTATCTTTCACCACAAACAGGTATTATACAGGTAGTTAGTGTGAAGGGGGTATCATCTGTTACAGGGAACCAAGGGGAAAAAAGCCAATAAACTGAAAAGAGTTGCTTTTACTTAAAAGCAGCAGGACAGGGAAAATAGTTCTTTAAAGAAGAACCTTTCATCTCACAGTGCAGGCTTAGAAGATATAAATGCTTCCCAATTTTCATATATGAATATCTAAATTCAATCTACAGACAGAAATTGAAACAAGAGTGGCCTGGATTCCAAATATACCAAACACTTTCGATTCTTCTGGTCTCTCTTATTTTTATATCATGCTGGCTTTTCAGGTATCTCTGTATTGCATATTGCAAGCTCATGCAAGCTTCTTTTATGCAATGTCCACACCGGCTGAACATAAGCCAGCTGCAGGCAGGATGCTGCCTCAATGATGGCTCCTACACTCAAACATGGAACAGCATTCGGTATTCTGGTAACTGCATGGAATCATCTCTTGCAGGTCAGCTAAGTCAAAGTTCAGAAGAGTACCCTCTATAGTCCTGTATGCTGCTCATGTGCCTCCCTGATTAAAGAGGAGATTGTACCATTTTATTTAAATACTGGATTTAGGTGAAAAATAAGCACCAAGAAGACTGTTGTACTTAAATGCAACCTAATGTGAATTGATGGCTATTGAACAACTAAGTGAATATCGTACGCCTTTTTCTTAACAAAACACATGGTACCCCCACACACAGGTGTGTGCACACGCAAGCACACACACACATCCTCAGATTCAGGTGTCTGAAGTATAAACTGATGGAAATTTTGACCTCTTAACCCAAACACTGTGAAAAGCACAAACCTTTGAACACAGCCAAGTCATTGGGAATTTTCTGAAATTGTTCATATTCTTCTGATCACACTCACGTCTGACATGTTGGAAAGAGGACTACACATACACTGCAGGGAAAAAAAACAACCCACCACAAAAAAGGTTCTACCATTTCTCTATCTATCCCTCCCATTGAAAACTGGTTGGTTTTACTGATAGAAGGAAAGAGAGAAGGAGGGAGACCAGACAGAGGGTGATTATCCAGCTATTCATGTAGGAAGGGAGTTACAGGTCTGTGTGTTTAGCACAGTAAGACCTGGATAAAAGAACCAAAGAGGGATCTAGGGCTGCAGACTAAGCTGTCCCCAACCAAGCAAGTGCTGTAATCACAAAGCTATGAAAATACAGCTGCTGTACCTGGCAATCGCTTGGGCACATGACTATCAGATAGCCAAAATCCCTTGCTACTGTGAGATGACCCAACTCTGGTTTTGCTGGCCAAAAGGGATGTCTGGGGAAATGAGGAGAGTCTGTAGCCTAAGTGGCATCACTGTTCTTCCCACTTCCCTTGGGTCCAGTGGCCAACTCTCTATACAAGAGGAAGGCATCAGGGTAAAAACCCCTTTCTGGTGGGTAGCAAGTACGCCATAAGGCACATAAATTTGCAACACCTTTTTCTTTTGCCTATCAGGATTCACATCCTGGTGGAACTTCTGAATTACAAAGGTGTTGCACCTGAAGTGCAAGGGTAACAGTAAACACCAGGGGACACATTTAAAGTATTCTAGCTCAGCTGAAATAATGAACATTTACTTCATGAATCCCATTAAAACTAAGTGTGAGATATGCTAAGCAACTTAGCACTGTCAGAGTAGAGATACCGTTGAGACTGTCCCGAAGCCAAGCTTTTAACACTAGGATACATTAATTTAGGAAAATGATTTATTAACACACAGATTCTAGCCATCCAGTGGGTTAGACTGAATGCAAACTGACTCAGAATGAGCAACTGCTGGGAAGTACAGACTTTTTTTCTGCATTTCCCATTTGAAGCAGCTGTATGGCAGCCTGTATGTTTCCCGAGTGTCCTGAAACTATTACATTCTGCTAACAGGTTGACACCCGTAAGCACTGCCAGAATTGCTCTCGTCTATCCCTCATTATTCCCACTTATAACCTACCAACTATAAGTACTTGTTCTCTGGGTAATTGCTTCACCATAATTCACTATTAACTCTGGCCACACTAGAATGAATGGTTCTAATACTAACAGAAATTAGAAAATAAAACCCCCAGAGTAGGTACAGAGGATCACTTGGAAATCTCTTAACTTCACACTCCAGCTAAGGAATCATTTCAAATAAATTTGAAACTACTATCACTCACATCAGTGCAGAAAGTTTTAAAGCCCTCTGAACGTGCTTGCCAACCTGCTTGGCACTGGCATCACTAGTGACCTAAGAACTGGAAATATCCATCTTCAACTGTTAGCAACATTTTTGTCCCCTCAATATATACTATCTGTCCTGAAGCTGAGCATCAGATAATCAAGACTATTAGACAATCAAGTTTGGTATTGACTGACAAGGCAACAATATTTCTATATTGTTAAGCTATCTCAAAATCAAGGATTAAGAATACGCACAGTATGTGCTGCTTAAAAAAAAAAAGACTTAAAACATTCCACATGATGACTGCCATAAAAAGAAAATCACTGTGTAGTAAATCAGAAATACTGCTACAGAATGTTCATCTCCAATAAGAAGTAAAAGCTTTCCCTCTAAAAAAACAAATTCATTTCCAAATCGAGTTTCTTTGTGCTTATATTAAAGCATATTAAAGCATGCTTATTTCAAGCTAGACAGTAATTCTCAATTCCCTGTGTTAAAGTATGTCACAGGGCTCTTCCTCTGGACTAACCTCAGTTCCTCCTTGCAAATACATCTTCAAGAAGACAAAGAAAAAAAAACATTGACCTTTTTTTGTTGTTATTTTGTCTTAAAACGCACAAGTACTGATTCAATACTGACCTAAGGGTGAAGGTCAATACTAAGCTGGGCATTTTGCAAGAAGCCCAGTGTGCATATGAAACCCTTTTGCTCTATTGCCTGAACTTGCTGTTTCTGAGCCTCGAAGTAGCCCCAGCACCACCCATCTCCATCTCCTCTTCCCAATTCAGAATGGGACACTGCTTGTAGCAAGCCATAACATGCGGCTCACATGGATGTTTTCTAAATGCTTTATCAGCTCCTCTGTTATCATCCTTCCCTTCCACCTCAACACACCTTGACAGTTGCTACATATTATTCCTATTCTCAATTAATCTGTGTTTATGGATCATATTAATATTAAAATCAGCAGAGAGGGCTCAACTGGCCACCAATAGGAATTCTAACTGAGATCCAATGTCAGTAAAATCTACTAATATCCATCTCATCAAAAGGCTGATCAACACTCTTCCCAAGCATGAAAAATACGATGCCAGAAAAACTAGCAAGCCCCCTATATACTACTAGAACCAGCCATGGGGTTTATGGCATTAAAGTATTCTATGCCCTGAACAAAGAACACCAAGCACAATTGTTTCAAATTAAATCTTCCAAGCTTGTAGAAAAGATTACTTACTGCCAAGGCAAAAAGCACATTTGGTTTTTAGTTGACGCCTGATTATTATTAGACATTCTGTACTAGTTCTATGACATCAAACCTACCTTTGAGGAATTTTAAAGATCCTTCCCAGTGTTTCTGAGACACATTTATGGAGAGTTTATGACTTTTCAGAGAAATTGCACCTCAGAATTTTGTTTCTATGACAAGTAATAAGATGTCAACTCTGTTTAGTTTTAATAGACATACCGAAGGTCAATATAGCCTGCATATTTAAACCTCTAGAGTAGGCAAAAAGTGAAAAGGCAAGTAAATAATCCTAAAATACCAGAGCCCAACCATAAAAATCTATTGGTCATCTTTGCAGTGATGGTAGTTTACTTTCCAAATAAAAATCCCAATTCACCAGTGAGCAGAATTATTGAAGTAATGTTGTACTACACTGTTTTAATTTCAGGTATTTGAAACAATGATACCATAAAATGATCTGGAGTGTTGTCGCATAAATCTCCAAGCACTTTCCATGTCCTTAATGTTCAAGCCTAAAATTGTTTCATTCTTTAGCTGACAGTGCACACTGTAAAAGTTGCAGTTTATCACTCTTCTTTCATTCTTCTCCAACAGTCACATTACCACATCCCGTTTTATTACTATCACTATATAAGTGACATCATAAGGGGAGAACAAGGATTTGCCAGAAATAGTTGGAATTGCTCTGCAGTGCCACAGAGCTCTGCATTTCAGAGGAAAAGGGACAGCCTTGCATTTTAGCATGCTGAACATGCGCTAGCAAATCTATTGCCTGTCACCACAGTCCCTTGGACTGGATAAATTATATCCCACAGTTGGGTAGTACAAAGGTAATTCTGTTGCCATATGTTGTGCCAAAGAGCTCATGCCGTGACAGGCTGCATTACAGATTATGCTTTCCCATGCGATGCTGATTTTCTTCTTCATCTGTGAGGGATAAACCTTGTCTCTTTTAAGATTTTGAACTATCCAAAATACAACAGTACCTCTGACAAGCTGGAGATACAAATTTTGCTAAAAATAAAAATTAAAAAAAAGGAAAGAAAAAATAAGAAAAAAAAGAAGAAAAAAAAAGAAGAAAAATAGCAGAAAAAGTCAAACAATTTTTCAGATTTTGGAATTTACTTATCTTGCCCCAGTATACAGCCAGAATTCACTATGCATCAATCCCACAGGAATTCCAGTTCCAGCTCCAAGTTAATAAGTCAGAAAAAATGGAGTCAAGAACACTGTGATCAGCTTCACACATTTTCTTTATCAGACACACTGCAGTATTTTTGAGTTTCTTTGGTTGGCTGATTTCAAATGCTGGTGTTGGCAGCAGCTCACACATAGAGAAAAGAAGTATCATGAGAGAAGAAATAAAATAGGTAGAGCCCCCCAGAGCATGTTTAAGAGATTTTGCTTGTCTGTTCAATTTATTACTGGATTTCACTATTTAGCAGAAGCGAACTGAAGTAGTTGATAACACGCCACAAATGATTTCACCCATCAGCATCCAGCTTGGCTCAGGAATAATCAAAAGCCATTGTTACATGGACATCAGAGAGAAAGAAGGTCTGTTTGAAGTCTTGTTCCTGGGAAGGAAATGACCCCATCATGTAAGTCAACTCAGTGAACACATGGGTCTCACCTCTGCTTTGCCAAGAAAGGTTGGACCAGATGATCCCTCAGGTCCCTTCCAACCTGGTATTCTGTGATTCTATGTTTCATAGGGCACAAATGAAAATAACTGCATTTTAGGCATACCTACAAAATATAATATGTAAGGAGAAAAAATGGACAGTAGGTACCTAACGTCTCACATGAGAAAAACTACTGCTTAAGGCAAAAGGCTGAGGCAATGAATGCAGAGAAAATCAAACACCTGTATACTTTTTTAAGAATGAAATAACATACACTCCCTAACACAGTCTTATGCTGCTCAGATCTGATTTGCTTCAGTAATCTTAAAAAAACCCAAACCCTCCCAAAAGAAAAAGAGATACTCAGAATGGGTTTTTCATAGCAACAGCCTTTAGAATGCAAAGGCTTGCAACACAAGAACATTTAGGGTCAAAGGGTAAGAAAAATCTTTACTGGAAATTCATTCAGAGTCATAGTCATATCAGTTCCTCATCCACCCATACATCAAGAAAGAGACTGAGACATGACTTCAAGGAATCAAGCAGGAGAGTGAACCCCAGCCCACATTGCAATCATCACAAATGCTGCTGGCAGAATTGGGAGTCAAGGAATAACAAGCACATCTTGCCCACCAAAAGCAAGCCTAGGCCTGATAGAACACTGACTGCCATAGTGATTTTCGTCTCTTACTTTTTTAAACAACGAGTTTAGATATTTGTTATGCCAGTAGGCAGTCTGTAATCCTCACCCCAATTTCAAGGTTACTAGAACATACTCCTTCGGATTTAAGGCCTTTTGCCTTCAGCTAAAATAGAGCTTATTCTAATTATCTTCATTATAACTCCATAATTCAGGGCTCCCATGGGCACTAAGGGTGTAACGAGGACAGCATAAATTTTTATGTCCACTAACCTCTAAATTAGTATGAGCTTATTTCACTGGAAGACTGTGCAAAGTAAAACAAATTCTTTCTTTCCACTCACTTTACAAAAGTGTGGATGAAACTTTGTGCTCAAGTACATGAGTTTGTCACCTGCATTCCTGTTTCTCAGTGCTACATACAGCTTATGGTCCAGATGCTGTACATATTCAAGGCTGGTTTATGTGCTACTTTCATGGCTAAGTTGCCATAATGGCCAGAAAGGTTTATGGCCACGTTAAAGAACATTCTTATATCAAGTCATGCAACTGCTTACTCAGTTACTACTATATAATAGCTCCTGGACACCACCTCCCTCTGTAAACTTTACAGGAGCTAATCATATACAACCAAAAGGATCAAAAGCATCAAGTAGCCTTTTGCCACAAGAAAACACTGTAAAACCTTCCTCAGCTTTGCTGGTCTCCATTTGCCCCAGGGTTCCCAAGACAAAAGAGTAAAATGAGAATGGAAAAAGCACTCAAGGTGGGGGGAATAGCAAATTATTGTTACTCTTCAGCTGTGAGAAATTTAAACGAAAAGAATAGATACTGGCCCTAGATGTGCAGCGTTTTCTAGCAAAGACACTCCAAGTTGTATGGACTCAGTTAATTACCACAGTGAATAAAGATGGTAATGGCAGTATGGAGAGTACCTTGAGATGAAAAAGAACAACACACATTATGTTCAGTAAAGACTAAATCTATGACAGATCAATATATATGCATCAGCTAATCTCCTGTTCCGTTATTTAGTATTTACTGTTTAGAACCTGGACCAAGGTTACTACATTTATTTCATATATATAAGACCTGTCAGACCACCTAGTGTCTGGAAAATGCTGTAAGTGAAATCTGATCAGATTTGTTATTTCGGTATTTCTCTTTTTTATTTCAGCATGCCTCACCAGTTGGCAATTACTTCCTACTGTACAACCTATTAAATATTCATGTCAGATATTATTTGCATAGAGCAGTTTTTCTCTGATAAAAAATATGTTATTTGTTCACTGCTCAGAAGATTGACCTACGGTCCCTGCTTTAAACACACAGTTATATTGATTGTGAAAATACACCAGGAAAATTATGTAGTTTATATGCATGCATTATTTCTACTGAGTCATCTTCAAGCTTATAATTTAAGCCTCAGTGAAGCAATTTCATTTTACCTGAAATACTAAGTAAGGCTGCTTTGATTTCAGCTTTGCTCCAAGCTTTGCCAGGCAAGCAAAAATCTGCACAGTATGAAAGGTCTTGTTCATATAGAATGTATAGTCATGCATTGATAAAATCATATGCATTCAAAACACACCATGCCTTTGTCCAAAGATTGTTTTACAAAGCCCCTTTTTTGAAAATGTAAATAGTTCCATATCCTATATTAATGGAAGATCACCATAACCGAACAATGAATTTAGACTTCCAAAGCACTGCTATGACTACTGCATTATACATAGCATACGAAGGACAAAGAAAACTCGGGAGCTTCCTTCAAACAGGAGTAAAATCCCCAAACGTGAAGAACCCGAAGCAACAACAGAAAGATAAGGTAGCTGGTTTTAAACTAAAAAGAAATGTACTGCTCACCAGTTCATCCCCTTGAGGAAGAAACTCTGAAATACCCACTTTGTAGAGCCTTATCTGCAGTTTACTTTGCTGGCCCTCTCACTAGACACAAACAGTTTAAGAGCGTAAATCAGTAAGATGAAGGGGAGAAGAGAGGAAAATGAATGGATGCATTCACTGTTTTCCTTCCTCTTTTGTTAGCATCTGGTTATTTTCAGACAACTAGCCACCACCTAGTTTTTCCCAGGTCTTCTCCACACTGTATATATTTTTCCTCCTTGCCTCTCGCTCAAGTCTCTTCTGTTTTCTCCCCATTTCAGTCGTCTGTTTCAAAAGAGCATCATCTAGACAGTTATTCATCACAAATCAGAACAACAAGGAAATTTACGGTTCAAAACTTAGAGAAATTATATTATCCCAGCAGTGCTACTTGCTATGACCGGAAATCCATGTCCCAGTGAAGCCTGTTCACCTTCTAAGTCCCACACCTCAAAGCAGATTTCAGGTTGTGTATAAGCCTCATGTTGCTGTCTTATGTGCAGATAAACTGCTAGCACTCTGCAATGTCATTTCATTTCAGACTTACAGGTCACAGTACTGCAGATGTAATTACAATGCTGAGGTAAAAAACGAGTTTGAAGAATGAACTCCCTTCTAAAACTTTGGAACAGGCCTAACAGGAACCACGCTTGTTTAGGATGTGATGTTCTCCTAAATCATAAAGCCAAGAAAAAAGTTCTCTGAAGACTGCTGAAGTTGGTATCCTGGGGTATAAAATATTCTACAGGTTAGCCTGATGAGTACACTTCTGTACTTACCTGATGTTTTCATTTAGTTCTGCACAGACAGTGTAAACGTTAACCTCAGTGGAAACACAGGTGAATTCATGCTGTATTCTATTACCTGAGAAACTCACCCATGGTACTGCAGGGTTAGGAGGTTGCCTGCCTTACTTTACTTTCATTTACCAGCTGCAAAGGTTTTTTTTGGCCAACAATGGCGTAGGTTTTTTCCCCTCTCCAAAAGTAACTTCTAAAACTATGTTTCCATACTTATATGTATCCTTGTTTTCCTTAACCCCTTGTGATTATTCAATTTCATTAAAAAGACAAATAATCTAGGGAATACACAGCCAGATTTCAATCTCTCTTTATAAATGCAAACAGTACAGTAAAGACTTGCTATCATCTGTACTCACTGTGACATGGTAGAAAGCCAAACACAAACACCTGGGCTGGAAAAGAGACACAGAGGCTCTTAGAGGACTGTGTAACATCCAGGAGATAAGAATAATAGGTAATTAAGATCATATATCTATTGACATACTGCAGCCAATGTTAAAAGCCTATAACACTGGCTTTAAAATTTTGTTTCAAGACTTCATTTCTTTTTAAAATGAGAGAGAATTAAATCAGCATTTACTTTCAGTTTGCAGACCAATGAAACTTACTAAAAAATAAGCAGACCATAAGCATCAACATGGTGAACTTGCAAGTCTGGGCTGTTGACAGCTGCAAATCCAGCAAACAGAAAGATGGTCTGGGACTGCTTTGAAGACCTAAGTTACAAGCTGTGCATGCTACCATTTTTCTATACTTACCTTTTATTTCAACAGGAAGACAGATGTAATGTCTCAAAGATGAAGGGTCTATGTGGTTTTACTAAATCTATAGGAATAGGCAAGACAAATTCGCTATGTGGTACCTTACTCTTCTGCAGATTTAGGTAACCATATTGTTTTTCAGTATATTCAACAGGACTAGTTCCTTCTCTACTAATTTTGGTGTCCCAGCATAGCAAAGTATATACTTTAGTGAATGCTCCACTAATGAACAGGATTCTTCTGAGTGTGGAAAGAATTACCCTAACCTGTTCCATAACATGGGTAACACATTTTCAAGACATGAGGAATTCTATACAGACAAATAATTTTTTATTTTATCTTCTTGTTTTTCCACAACACCCAGAAATAGTCAAGAGTGGAATTAATCTTTTGCTAGTGTGTATATAGATTTTTACTATAAGCCAGTAGAGACTCTTTTTTCTTTATCAAATTGTTTATTTAAATGATTCAGCAGAAACACTTCCTGCAGGTGGCCATTCAACAGATAACTACATAGAAAAGAACAAGCATACCCTTTCTAAAATGCTTCTTTTAATGGCTCAGAGGCTCTTCCCCTCACATTCTTAAGCAAGCACATTGCACAGTGAGAATGGATGTTTCCTACACAGTTTTTGCAATATAAAAATGCATCCCAAGAATATAAATGTAATAACATATCTGTAAGAACAATTCACCTCTCCTGCCAGTGAAAATCTGAAGTTCACTGATGTTTCTGAAATTATCTTAGTGTACAGAGGAATGAAGTAAAAGAAAATACAGAGCCTTTTGTCTCTAAGGTCTACTGCTATACAAATAATTAATTAGTGTAGGTTATGTGCTGTGGGCCTGCCTGTCTGACCACTAAGCAATTAAATAAAGTGATTGTAGGAGCTGTAAGTGGTTGCTTCTGGAAAACATACCATACTTCAAAACAAGAGAAGAAACATTCTTTACTAATTCAATTTTTACGTAATTATAACCTAATCAATCTCATATAGACTTTTTGGCATCACTATTCTCTCATTGTTATAACAATTCATAATTTAATCTAGCAGTAACAATCTTAACGACAAAGTCTGGACACATTCCAGGCACAAGGGCAAGGGACAATTTCTACCAGAAACATTATACATACGTTTTCCCATTACTTAATCCTGCATGTAAGAGATACCCATACACAGAGAGATTTAGATTTTCCTTGGAGAAAACTCATAGGAACTATAATCATTAGCTAAATCTCAACCAAATGCATTATGGAATACATCATCATTTCCATTTCCCCAGAAAGCCTGAAAATCACTAAAATAGGATTCTTACTGATGCTCTGCTAAGAGAATGAACTGGAACTGAACAGTTAGCAGCACAGAAATAGAAAACAGGACAACACAATATGTCATCAGCTGTTTGGAGGCTTACCCCAAAAATTGTCTTCAGAATTAGATGAGAAAACCCTGATCATAATAGCTGATGGGAGGTTACAGAAACCTGAATAGAATTCAGACACCTGGAGGCCCCTCTAACCTTCTGGCAGGACTCAAGAGGGCAGAGATGACTCAAAGCTACCATTAGCCCATCCTATTGATAATTTGATTCATATTGATTGATGTCCTTGTCTCAAGCACACAAACACAATAAAGGAAAGTCCCAAGTGGGGGAAGAGAAAAGATTGTTTTGACAAAATGTATGGTAGCAATTAAAAAGTAAATTAAAAAAGTAATAAAAAATAAATATTAATAAATGAAAAAAATTATATATAAAATTAAAAGTGCTTATTACAAATCCTCTAATACTATATACAAATCAGGGACTTCTTAAAATTTTCCATTAGCAGTGATACTACCAAACAACACTGATAGTTCAGAAAAGTCACAATTTATAAAGTTAAGATTCCATTATATATCGTACTTTTAATTTAATTGCATCTTTTAGCTGCAATCTCCCACAATCAGTTCCACAGTAGAAACATACAGGTAGGTAACAGGAGAGACAATTTTTCCCAAGGTGCATCATCAAACTCACACTCAGGTTTAGGGAAAATGGCATCTTTCTGTTAAGGAGCTTTGGGGCTGGTCTCATGTATAAAACCAAGGTGACTGTTCAGCACTGCGAAGGGTTTGTTTTGCAACCACTGTTCAAGCAGAGATTCATTAATTTTGTGCATATGAGGTTCAGAAAGTACCCTCCTCACTAGGGAGCACTTAGTGCAACTAGACAAACACAGATGTTTCCCAGAAATCCCAAAACACTCTTAGGTTCAGTGATTCACAACATTTTTTACCTCAACTATGTTAATCTCCACTGTCCAACAGGCTGTATCTTGCCCTCAGCAGCATTAGTTATGTTTAAATGCAACTGATAGTTATGGTAATCTCTACTATTTTTCTCTGCCCTCAAACTACTTCCATCACTGCTTCTACATGAAAGGCTGAAAAGTTTTTAAGGAGTAGTATGGATTGAAAAAAAAACCCTGAAAATGTGACAGAGAGACAGAGGTCTGTTTGCTCAGTTTTACAACAACCACCCAAATTGCTCCTGCTCTGTAATCCTTACCAGTTGTCTTCACTAAGGCATTTTAATCAGAATTTCCATTATAAGTTCTGTTCTTCACCCCATGTGTGGCTACATTCTATTCTTTTCCCTGTTTGTGACCTGGGGATTCTCAAAGTTGCTTGAGATGCCAAGGAAATAAAAACTTGTCCTTCGTTTTTCCTTTGACCAGCTGAAGGTGAGAGGTGTAGAAATTTTGAATTGCTGAATAGCAGGTACTTTGAATCCTAAAAAGCACAGTGTACTGTGAAGGAACTTGGAAAAGGTCTGTAAAGTCAGCTCTTATACTGGAGAAAAAACAGCAGATGACTCATTTCTTACAGGCTGCTGTATAATCATTCCTCATATAAACAAAGGGATGTCCCAGTATTACTTGTAAGGACTGCAGAATCCACTGTTGTATGTTTTCACTTGAGGCATGTGTTTGTGGTTCAAGATAATCCCTTAATCACCAATGTGAAAATTGCTAGGGATATATACAGACAGGACAGCTAGGATTCTCAACACACCATTGTTGTCTTATTTTAAAGAACAAGCGCAGTTTGAAGAATAACCAATTAACATTTGATGTTATGTATTTAATTTCTGTTGCGATTTAAAACCCCACCTCAGTCTCCCTCTCACCACACCCACACACCCCCCCCTTTTCCCCCTGCTCCCGGAGGGATGGGGAGGAGAACCAAAGGAGTGCAACTATCATGGGTTGAGATAAGAGCAGTCCAGTAACTAAAGGTATAACACAAATCACTACTGCTACCACTAATTAAAACAATAATAGAGGAAACAAGGAGAGAGAATACGATACCACCTGCTGAAATGAGTCCGAGCCGGAAGAGTTAGCCCGAAGCATGACATGCTGTGGTATGGAATACCTCCTTGGCCATCTTGGATCAGGTGTCCTGTCTCTGCTTTCTCCTGGCCTCCCCTCTTTCTCTGGCAGAGCATGAGGCTCAGAAAGTCCTTGGACAAACCAAACATTTGAGCAGTAACTCAAAACATACTTGCTATCAGCAACCGTTCCCAGCCTGAAAGTCAAAACACAGCACTGCACCAGCTACCAAGAAGGAGAAAAAATGACTGCTACTGCTGAACCCAGGGCAATTTCATTTAGGAAAACACAGTGATCTTTTTATAAGATGCTTAATGAAAAAGGAAAAAAGAAAAGGAACAGGAGTTGTTGAACTCAGCACAGAAAACATAGGCACTATTATAGGCTAAAATGAGGATTTTTAAAAAGTAGTTGTAGAATGAACAGCAGAAGAACTGCTAACAGAAGGACAATAACGAGAGAGAAATGTACTCTCCTGAACTGCAATGTACATTACGAGAACCTTCACTGAAGCTAATTGTTTGGATTGCATCAGTGTAACACCAGAATGAATGAAATTAAAAATCAGTCTTGGAAGGCAGAAGCAGGGACTGGGAGAATGAAGACATCAGGCCCATTGGAGGAGAGGATCAGGTCTGAGATTATTTTAGAAACCTGAATGCACACAAGACCACATGATTCAGAGCAGCCCTGCAAAGAAGAACCTGGGGGTGTTGGTTGGTGAGAAACTTAACATTGAGCTGTCAGTGTGTGCTCGCAGCCCAGAAAGCCAACCACATCCTGGGCTGCATCAAAAGGAACGTGACCAGCAGGTCGAAGGAGGTGATCCTGCCTCTCTACTCTACTCTGTTGAGACCTCATTTGGAGCACTGTGTGCAGTTCTGGTGTCCTCAACATAAGGAGGATATGTAGCTGTTGGAACAAGTCCAGAGGAGGGCCACGAGGATGATCAGGGGACTGGAGCACCTCCTGTATGAAGACAGGCTGAGAAAGTTGGGGCTGTTCAGCCTGGAGAAGAGAAGGCTGCGTGGAGACCTCATAGCAGCCTCCCAGTATCTGAAGGGGGCCTACAGGGATGCTGAGGAGGGACTCTTCATTAGGGACTATAGTGACAGGACAAGGGGCAACAGGTTAAAACTTAAACAGGGGAAGTTTAGATTAGATATAAGGAGGAAATTCTTTACTGTTAGGATGGTGAGGTACTCGAATGGACTGCCCAAAGACGTGGTACATGCTCCACCCCTGGCAGTGCTCAAGGCCAGGTTGGACAGTCTTGGGAGAAAATGCCTAGTGTGAGGTGTCCCTGCCCATGGCAGGTGGGTTGGAACTAGTTATCTTCAGATCTTTTCTAATCCAAACCATTCTATGACTCTATGATCAGGTAAAATCAGAAAAAAAATAACATATGCATTATAAGAGACATGCATAAAATATTAAAATACTTTAACCTGGTCTCCTGGTTTTGGCTGGATAGGACACCTGGCAGCAGAGAACTATATGAATTTTCGGCAATATGCCATGCTGAGAATGGTGCCAACCCAAACATACTCCAAGTTCCACAAATGCTGGAATCCAGGTAATTTACAACTTGATAAGGCGAATTTCCATAAATCTCCTATCTATTTAAATAAAGCTGTTTTGATTAGACACGGATTTCTGGTATAGAATATATATACAATGTATAGTGCATTGATCTGCATTTATCTCTTATTGGGCACCTGCAGGACATTTTCACAAATGTATGGGGAAAACTTTTCCTATATGAAATCACCCATGTTCACAAGACAAAGAGAAAATGAATAATAGCATGTGTAGCCTGAGTTCTCTAGGAAGAAAGTAGATCAAAACAGGGTCATCTACAGCAGATCACTCAGGGCCATGTCTGGGTAGGTTTCAGGTATATAGAAAGGATGGAGACTGCAAACTCTCGGGTAACTTATTCTAGTATCCAATCACACTCACAGTAAAAGATGGTTTTTTTCTTATGTTTAAGTAACCACTGTTTTAGTAATCACAACACCACCTGGTTGATTAAATGCAGCACACTTTTTAAGCTTAGTTTTTTTCTCAAATCCTTCTTGCCTCCAGTACACTTAGTAAATGTGGAAACTGCTTCAAAGCACCATATGCTGGTGTTTTCTAAACTATCATTTTCTGCAAATTGCCATTTCTCAGAAGTTTAGGTGAAAAAGCTTCTTTCTTATTTAACAAAAACTCATTTAGAAAGATGAAGAAATTCCCTCAGCATCTAATTCCTGACATTTGGCTATCTCTGTTGTGAGATAAAAGGAGAAAGTGAAGCTAACCCATTGCCTACTAAGACACTACATGTACTGCATATCATGTTAGTCATCTCTGGAGTCACTCAAAACCCACCTGGACGTGATCCTGTGCAACCTGCTTTGGATGAACCTGCTTTAGCAAGGGGGTTGGACTAGATGCTCTCCAGAGGTCCCTTCCAACCTCAACCACTTCTCTGATTCTGTGATAGTTTTGAACATCTATGCTTAAAAATTTATTGTACCTTTGAAATGCATCACCAATGTTATATCATAAACAAGCTATTTTGTTAGAAAAGGTAATCTTCGGAATACCTCTTGTAAGAAAATGAATTGTAAAGCCAAATTTTCTGAAAAGAAATTTAGTTCTCTGTGTTTTTCCCATAGATCAAGCAGTCCCAGATTAATTAAACTAGTTCATTTCTAGTACTTCATTTTCTGCATTGAATGAATTAATTGACTTAATCAAAGTCTTACAAATTCTTTGAAATGTAAGCTTAAATTTTATAGTAACATGTACCAGCATTCAGAGTCTGATTTTCAGCTGGACCTATCCACCCCGTTTAAGTGTTCCATTCACTGTAAGTGGATCTGCAAGCACTCAACACTTCAGAAAGCAGGGTCTCTTTTGTATTAGCACTAGCAGGATTGTAACAAAACAGCAAGAAGGGCACAAGAAGAATAGTGAAAAAGGTAAAAGGATCAAAAAGGTGCCTCACGTGGAAGCCTCAAATAAGCCTCAAATAAGTTTTTCCTGGAGAAAAAAAAAAAGTCTGGTGTTCTGATTCACAAAGAAAGCGCATCTTCCAAGAGCTACTATCTCTCTTGGTTCATGTCAAAAAGATTTTTATCTGGTTGTTTCCTTAATGTAGGATAACATTCTAGGCAACCATGCTGTTATAGTGATCCCCTCCACCCAGCAAATTGCAGATGAATCCTTTGGCTCTCCACATATACATCAACAAAGGACAAATGAGCACGAGGTAAGTCATGTTCAAAAATCAGATGAAACATGGTGGACCCATATTATCACAGCTAAACAGTCTGGCAAATTTATGTCAGGTTTACTATTACCCTATTGCTCTAATTTTTAAAATGTTGCTGGATTTCAGGCTGTCCAGAAAACGCATTTTTTTCATAAAAAGACTTCATACTCCAAAGTAAATAAGAATTCATTAAATTAAAGCTCACCTGATCTCTAAAAAGACTACTCTCAGAAGTTTTCTCTAATATTCTTTAGAATATTAGCTAAGAAAGAAGGCTGGGCTAACTTGGCTCACAGAAAATCAAGGTTTAGTCTTTGCTCCTTTCACAAGTCTGCACAAACTTTTTTCCTCAGCCTTTTTCTCATTGCTGAATAACAGCGTGATACCATTTCGCTGCCTCACAGGGATGTTGTACTCACGACTGTAGTAACCATTTTAAGGAGTTCACTATGCCTGTGAAAGTAGGTGCAAGCACATCAGATACTTAGGTATGAAAAGCCATGAAAACACAAAGGTTCACAGGTGCACAAGGGCTATTAATATTTGTATTAATGCTATTCATGCACTCAGATGAAAGATCAGGACTGAAATCACTATATGATAGATATAAAAAGTAGCAAAAAACCGCTTAAAGTACCTAAAACACTATGCCCTTAATTTCTTCAAAGTTCTAATGACAAAGCAACGACTCTCGCGCCGTATGGGGGAAAAAAAACAAAAATAAACACTAAAACCAAATCAAAACAACAACATTGCCTTAAAAATGCCTTAAATCTTACTGCATATTTTAGTTTCTTAAACTTACCTAGATGTTTTTTTTTTTCTGCTTCTCCTTAGGATTTCATTTACTGTCTCTTGCCTTCTATAGTGATTTGTTTCCTATTGCATTTTCTTTAAATGCCAAGAAATAACTGTAGATTCTCCATCAGCATGTTAAATGCTCAGCTTCTAAAGTGCTCTTTCAAACTCAAGCTTGCAGATATGCTGGGGTTTGGGTTTTCTTTGTTTGTTTGGTGTTGGTCTGTAATAACTACATTAATCTACATAGGCATGCTTAAGTTTTTACCACGAAATTAACTCAAATAGGCTCAGTAGCAAACCCAAAGTTTTTCTCCTTTGGACAACTAATCGCAGACAGATTGTTACTGGTCCAGGAGGGACTGAAGGTTGTGGGTATGGGGAGGAGGAATTCTTAGCATAGCAATTTCCTTCTGGTTTACTCATGACACTTCCCATTGTATTTTAGCATTGAAATACACATTTATTCATAAGAGACTTATGAAGGTAGAGGAGGGCTTTTTCTTTCGTATAAAACCTATTCACTTTGATCAGGTTAATTTTGCTTTCTATACACAATTGAAATCTCTCTAAGTATTTTTTTTATTACTATACTTCTTTTTCAGATTTATCCCTTCTTGTCTTTTCTGAGTTTCTGTTATTGTTAGCCCTAATTCTTCAGATTCTCTGGAATTAATTTTAAGCTTCACTCTCTCAAGTACATTCTAGCAGCATATTATTTCTTTTCACTCAATAACCTCCATTCTTTTATATGGTTTTATTGACGCTGTTAAGAAAGATGGTAGGGTCAGAATAAAACTAGAAAAATTAATTGAAAGGAGATGATCAAGACTTTTGTCTTGTCTTAGCATTTACAGGACAACTGAAGCATGTCTTCAGAAGCATTTTAAACCAGCATTTTGCTAATCCATCTCTACAAGTAAATCCTGTATTAACATTTATACAATTTTCTTAATATTACAAACAGGAGCAACCAGTTTTTCTTCAGTACACCTGGATGTTAGTGCCAATTGACTGATCCCTCTGTGACACAGCCTGTAGCAGCAACAGGCAGTACTGCCAAGCAGCAGTATACAATCCCTAAATCACCTTACTGAAACTAGGCCAGTTTATAATTTCTAGCCATCATTTTACCTGTATCTGTTAAATAAATAGTGAAACCCTCTAATCAATGTTCAAGATTTGGTGTTAGATTTTGTTTTTCTCACCTCGTGCATTTTCTGAATCATATTAAAACCTGAAAAAGCAATTGCTGCAATGAACTTTGGTTTGCAACTCAACTAATTGTTGAGAAGACATCATGGAAAACAGAGGCTTGAACAGCAACCAACTCTACTTTTTAATCACAACTATCATGTTTCAGAGTTTTACCCCTCAGTAAATTTCAAGAAAAGGACTTAGATATAAGGTCAAATACACACCTATTGGTAATTTATACTTGTAGTATCTCCTATAATTCTCTAAACATTTTATGTTAGAAAATTATAAGAAATAAAACTAGGCAGTGTTTTACGAATACTGTTATGTGTTATTTGTGTCAAACTGGTAATATATCAAAGAAGTAGCACATCTGAGATTACTAATAAATCCTAATATGATAAACTGCTAATTTAATGTCAGAACTAAAGTGGTCACATTTGTATTCATTAACTGATAGCTTCTGAGCATTTGTCTTTCATTTGGTTGGTGTCTTAAGAGTTAGAACATTCCTTAAAAAAAAACCTTTTCACTCTTTCACAACAGAGTATGGTAAGTGCTTCTCTTATTTTATTTTACTTTTGCAGTCCTGGAATGCAACTTCATTTAAATTAATTCATTACTTTCATTCTATATAATTCTCATAGCTAATTTGCTGTATTCTTCTGTTACAATCAGTAGCTATAAAAGCTTAACACAGTTTATCTGTTCATGTACGCAGAGGAGATACCTGTGATCTCTGGCTTCCATTTATTCATCTCTTCAGGGCACAGTAATACAAAAGACTTGCCTCCTAAACAATCTTAAGAAATAATTTCTAGAACATTTGTAATCATAGGGGATTACGAATCCACAGAACCTGATCAAGGCCACACTGTACTCATGAGTAATAGATTCATTGATTTCAGTGCCGTTTGGATCAGGCCTCAAAACCAACAACTGATTTGCTCCAAATACAGCCTGGGAAATACCCAAATTACAACTGAGTGCAAATTTTTAGACCAGCTCGGTTGTGCTCCAGTTTATTATTTAAACCTTTATTACTGATTATCTAATCTGTTTGAAAATCAAATCCAAACATGAAAATTGCACTCCTTTGTGATGGAAATGATGAAGAATTAAGCAGTTATCCAAGGTAAGATAATCAGTGATTCTTATGGCTACCATAGCTGAGACAAGCTCAGTCCACAACGGAACAAGAATATCAAAGTGCTGTCTTTTGCCATATATTCTGATCTATGGCTCAATTTAATCAGGCTCCATAAAGTATATATATATTCCTGGCTCTCAGCTGCCAGCTCTGAAGCATCTTCCTTGAAAGCTAGCCTGAAGTGTTTTCAGTTCACAGATAATATGAAGAACCACTAGAATAACTGTCTCTTTAACAATCTTCTAGTAAACTACAATTTTTCAGGAAATGGCACTATACAGAAAAGTCTACTACAAAATTCAATATAGCAGAAGATACTTAATTCAGAAAGACTGAATTAAATGTTGAGACAGCACTTGATTGTTTGAAACAACCCACTGATTTTCGTTCTCTATTCTTTGCACATACACTTAGAATCTGAGAATGGCTTCAGCTAAGAAGAGGCTTTAAAGACTAATTTATATGTTTGGTTGGATGGTGATGTAATTTGATAGCAGAAGTTTTTGTTTGCTTTCTTAATCACTTTTTAATTGCACTGCATTCTTCTCTTTGATAGATAAATTTGCATTATGGAAGAAATGAGAACAAGAAACCTGAATGTTATTAAGTTTTCTATGAATTAACATACTTCACTTCTAATTCCACTCAACAGCTCAGTTTCTCAAAAATCTTAGTCTTTGCTGCTTACTCAGTCTACTCCTAGAAGTAGACTCAGTGAGGTAAGTGGGATGAACAGGATTCAGACCTTGCACCAAAACCATGTTTATTAATTTCACTGTTTAAACAGTTTGACATAACAGAAAGCATCCTTCATTGCTCTCAATTAATAAGAAAATTGCAGTACACACTTCTGTGTGTACTCTACCAGAGCACTGAACAGGTATCAATTTCAATATTTGCTAACTTTGGATTATTCCAGATTTTCCTCTTTAGTTGCTAGTCATTTACCAAACCCATTACATCAACTGTGATTTTAGGTGGTAAGTAAGGAATATACAAAGTTCAAGGTTTTCATCACCAAATTACACTGTGATCATTTCAAATACCTTACTGGTTTTCATATAACACAATTTCTTTAGTACAAGTGAAAAGCATATGTGCACAAAGTGCAATGCTATTGAGAGACCGAGTCATTAAGACTGCCAAGGATGTCAGATAACCAAATCTCTGCATATCCATCACTGAAAACATAACTTGCTTCATTCATCTTAAAGAGATACATCTTGCTACTTTCCCTGTACCCCCTTAGAGAAGATATCCTTGATCAGATAACAAGGTAAACCAGCCTCTGTAACTTTTTTTCTCAGCAACTACCATGATTAAGGGCCATGATAAGCCATTAAATATCCGTGCTTCAGATTACATATATTCACCCTGGGTATGAAGGGATACCTGGGATACCATGTACAGAGTGTCTGAAAACCCTCAAGGGAAGTTTCCTACAGAGTATTCCGTATAGACTAGTCATATCCACACTGCACAGCACTAGCCTGGTATTCTTTGTGCATTGAAGCACCCCTATGCTTCTAAGACACACGGTTAAGTTTTTTGATGTGGGTTTTTTTCTGTTCCAGGTGATGGCTAGGTCATAATCTGCCACATTGGCATTTTTTTGTTTGATGCTGAGAGGATATCTAATGGCAGAGGAGGGCTTCTGTAGGTACAAAGTTTGCTGGACTAGCGTTGAAGGATTCTGCGGGACACAGGCAGCCAAATAAGCTCACATAAACTATTCTCTGGAATTCTTCTGAGATTTGTATCTAAAGAAGTACCTGTCTCATTTCAAGAGGAACTCAGAAATTCACTAATAAACATGCAGTGTCGCTAGCCAGCAGGAGGGGAAAGGGAACAAACCAGGCAGGCAAGGCGGACGTGAACTCAATATTGACAGTTCTGTTTAGTTAGCATTTGAGAAGACATCCATGAAAATGGGTCTTTTTTGCTGAATACCTTTAAACTGGTAAACACTTTGCCTCAACATTAATGGGAAAAATGTGATTTCCATCACAAATATGAACTCTGTTCCACTGACTGTGCTCTTATAGACTGTTTTTTGTATTTTAAGAATGCTTCATAACTCCTGATAAGAAACTACAAAATGCCATCTATTATGATTTCATGAATAATGAATGCCTATATTATAAACTTTTGCTACAGTATTTGCATTCACACTGTTCTTTTGTTCTGAGATACTGTCTTTTGATACTGTAAAAAGTCTTATTTAACTCACCTGAATGTCTTTCAGAGTATAGATGAAGGTCAGTACTTTCATAAGCTTTCTTCCTCTGTAATCCCATAATACTTTTATGACATTAAGGTATGTACTTAGACTTGATTGTTAGCTTTCATTTACTTAATATCTTGGCAAGTTTGCAGTACTGCCACAAAATCTGTTTAGTAGCAAAGTACACAACTGTTCTGCTTTTTAAGATAGACTTATTTGTATAAATTTATTCCACAGCCTACTCATCTTATTTCAACGGCCAGATGTTCTTTTCTCTTCACTTCTTAATAAACAAATACACTTGACTAAGCAGACATTCGCAAACTTCTTCATCCCAATGGCTTTCATATTTCCACCTTCTTTTTTGTCTTTTCTTCCCCTCCTTTTTGGCTACTTTGTCATATGAACTTAGGGGCACTAAAGGCATTTCCAACGTAAAGATATTAATTTGAAAGGGATGGACAGATGTATATCAAGACCCTGCTCTCACAAGTTGTTTGTTTTAATATCTAACTGCAAGCTCACCACTTTTTCTAAACTGAGCCTGACATCTGTTTTTGTTTATCATTTGGTAATAACATGAATACATACTAAAAGGATGAAGCAAAATTTAAATGTAAGTACTCCCTTAGATATACTGGATGAAAAATATAGCATTTCAAAATTACTCATCTCAGAGTTTACATGGAGGGTAGGTGATGGCTTAGTTATATTAAAAACATTTGGGTTTGATGCTTGGTTTACAAAAACAATTCTGCGGCAAATATTTCATACAGAAAAACAAACCAAAACACACATACAAAGCAAAAACTTTGCACTTCTAATGCAGCATTTCTGACCAGTGTTAGTTCTGAATGTAAATATTCTTTTAAAGATAAGCAAATGACTATGTTCTTCACCAAAGTTGGCTAAAAAGCACTGTGAAACAGCAAAAGAAATAATGTAAAAGCTGATTAAAAGAGCACAGACTCATGGCAGCAATCTAACTTTGTGAACCAGCTAACACAAAGTAGCCAAAATCCAAAATAAATACGAAGTATTTCAATTCAGGACTGTATTAGATCCTGTCACATGTTTGTATAACCAGGGTTCTCCCTTCCTCTAAATTATTTGGTACTGACATAATGCTGGAAGAGGTAGGGGACTGAGGCTGAAGTAGTTTTGCAAAGACCATCTTTCCAGCTTTTTCATTTGGCCTCCAAAATGCCTACAGCCTTTAACACTTGTGATCAGAATTAGAAATATCTGTAAGAGTAAAATGAAAGTACTACAGTTCTATTCAAATGGAATTGTTAGAAATAGTCTGTACTTAGCAAAGTTTTGCCAAATTATGGAAATTTACTGCTGATAACTCATTTGTCAAGTTTATTCAGACAACTCTGTTGTATTCTATTTTACGTAAAGTTAAAACGGAAACTGAAGCAAAATACAAAATCATTTTATTTAGCACAATTTCTCCTGCCCTATTTCACCTGTGCATATATATACATGGATATTTTTAAAGAGTTAACAATGACATCTAGACAGAGCTGTGCTCATCTGCTCTAATCTTGCACAACCACAACTCATTTCAAGCTTGTAAGCTGTGGTTTATACAAGTTACTCATGTGCATGACTGGCCCAGAGGCAGCAGCAGCACAAAGTGCCAACTCAAAGTCCTAGATTTAACAGTTCAGGCAAAATCCCAGACACAATGGTAGCTGAGGCTGCTCAGACTATTATACTGAATTGCTCAGTCTTTGAGGTGGGAGACTGCCAACTGTTAGGGCACTAACATTCCTAATGCTTGAGTCATTCATGTGGTAAAGCTGAGAGCCACAAGATGCCACTCACCATTCGTTTCATCCCTTTGGAAAGGTTTTGGCTGCAATGAGAAATAAAAGGGAGGGAAGCACAGAAATAATGAACCATATGCAAAAACAGCAAGAGCAATTTACTCCCATTCTAATGCTTTTTACGTCAGAAATAGAAGGCATTGTGCACTCTTCTCAAAGGTGCTGATCACAGAGCCCTGGGAATCAAAGTCACTCACATGCTTAAAAGGTGTTAAACACCCAGTTAAAATAGAGTTTCCAAGTATCTTTTGGTCTCTATGTATCTGATTGTGTGGACTGAAGTACGAAGTGGTACCGCTGAAATTAATAGCATTTCCTGACCATTAAATTTCCATGTTGTATATCCTGATTAATGATTTTGGAACTGACAATGACAAAGTTGTTCAGCTCAAAACCAGCTTTGATTCAGTTCAGCTCAAGCTCAGGAGTGAGGAGAGCTTGTATTGCCTACAATTATCAGGACATCACTTAACAATGGGGATAGCAGAACATCCAGGTTGGGGCTCTCTGTGGTAAGTTACTTGTAGTTGCTTAAGGGTTGTATGCAGCCCATTCATTTTGACGAGTTATTAATTAGCTTATCTCAAGCTAATCCTGGGAGCCCACAATTGTAGAAGTCATCTGAAGTATGCTTTCATCAAAAACTGATTCAGTGCAACAATAAAACTGAAGAACGGGACAGGTAGAGCAATGTGCTCAAAGTCAGTGAACATCCAGAAAGCATTAATCCACTTCCTAACTCTTGCTCCAAGGTTTCTATCCCCATATGAAATAGATATTTTAAAATATGAAATAACTGATATATAAAATGATATTATTTTGCTTATTTGCCACTAATTCTCCACTATATAACCAGTCTTTAAACTTTTCTAACAGAAGACAATTATCAAGGTTCCTAATTTTACAAGAAAAAGGAAAGGAAAATACCTGGGAAGACAGAAAAAAGAATTAATCTATTAGATTTTTATTCTCTCCTTTCAACTGCCATGTTTAAGGAAAGAAAAAAATAATCTGAATATTATGCAAAAATGTAAGAGAAGGAAAACGCAGTCATAGAGGACCTCAAGCACTGATTCAATCCTCAACATTTTAATTACAGAATTTATAAATTAATTTTGATTCTTTCTGAGAAGTTCATCATGGACTGTGCACTGAGGTAATACTATCGGATATAATTTATAGTGTTAGGGAAATTCTTCTACAACTCTCATGATTGCCTTCACTCACAGTAATTACTCCCTTCCTAAAGTTTGATCTATGAGTTTCATTTCAAACAAAGGCTTAAAAGCCCAGCCTAAGAGGGTTCTGCCATCTTGGACATTAGGGAAATGCTCCTTTAACCCTTCTGAAGGAACACTGAAATTATAGAATCATAGAAGGGTTTGGAAGTGACCTTAAACCTCATCCAGTTCTAACCCCCTGCCAAGGGCAGGGACACCTTCCACTAGACCAGCTTGCTCCAAAGCCTGTCCAGCCTGGCCTTGAACACTGCCAGGGATGGTGCAGCCACAGCTTCTCTGGGCAACCTGTGCCAGGGCTTCAGCACCCTCACAGTGAAGAATTTCTTCCTAATATCTAACCTAAATCTATCCTGGTTCAGTTTAAAGACATAACTGAGTGCCACAGCCTTCTCCATATCCTGGGTAACCAGGTCTTTCACTTCCTTCTGGAGAGGGCATTCATTTTCCTTTGTCTTCCTTTTACCATCAATGTACCTATAGAATCTTTTCTTGTTGCCCTTGATCAAGTCTCTGGCAATATTTAATTCTATCAGGGCTTTAGCTTTCCTAAACTGATCCCTGGCTGCTTGAACAGTTTCTCTGTATTCTTCCCAGGCTATCTGACCTTGCTTACACCCTCGGCAGGCTTCCTATATGTGCTAAGTTTGTCCAGGAGCTCCTTGTTCAACCATACAGCCTCCTGGCACTTTTGCCTGACTTTCTCTTTGTCAGGATTGCTCCTGAACTTGAAGGAGGTGATCCATGGATATTAACCACCTTCCTTGGGCCCCTCTTCCCTCCAGGGTTTTATCCCATGGTACTCTAACAAGCAGATCCCTGAAGAGGCCAAATTCTGCTCTCATGAAGTTCAGGGTACTGAGCTTGCAGTGCATCCTCCTTGCCACCCTAAGGATCTCAAACTTCAACATTTCATGGTCACTGCAGCCAAGACTGCCCTTGACCATTTCCCACCAGTCTGTCCTTGGTAAGAACAAGGTCCAGCATAGCACCTTTTCTCATTGTCTCCTCTCAGTTGGAGGGAGAGTTCTCACAGGTAAGAAAGCTATTTCCAAGTTAGCTTTTAGAATTTCCTGACTTTGATTCAGGAGAAACAACTTTTCACAATTTGACTGCTCTCTCAAGCCTTGAATTGCTAAAACCAATAGACAGATTGTGATGGCAAAAGGGACGGATAGAAATGTTTCATGCTTAAGCCTCCTTGGTAAGATGACCACATTACTGAGATCACTAAAGGCCTTTTCTCCCTTTACACTGGTAGACACCCTACAGCTTGCAGGGTGTCCAGGTCTCTTCCTGGATCTCTACAGTACTCACCAGCCTGACACACTTTGAAAAATATGGCTTGCTATATATGACATTATCCGTACCACAGGAGTTTGAGACACTCTCAAATTACATAATATCACACAGAGCATTTTAATTCAGATGAGCACTTGTTTCTGGAAGGATTTAGACTACCTCAATGATTGCTGACTGACATTAAAAGGGAGAAAAAGTGGCTTTAGAAGTGGTTGTGCATATATTTAACTTGGTGATGTACTGGGGGAACAAACGGACTGCCTCTCATGACCTGCATGGAAAGGCACTAGAATAAAAATGTACTTCTGCACTTAGCCTTTCCTTTTTAATACCTGTCACGTCTCAGATTTCCCACCTTTAGATGAATTGCTGCTCCTCCCATGTGTAGTATGAACTGTTTGATGTATCTTTCAAACAGCTCTTAAATCTGGGATGCAGTGAAGTCATGTGATTTATCCTGAGTCAGAGGTGGCATTCCTCAATCCTGTACCCAGCAGCAGAGCAGAAAGACTAAGGATTTTCAGCTTTGCTTACTATTAGGAAGAAGCAAGTTATCTCACCCCCTTAGTGAGAAGAAAGTATTTCCTACTATATGCCAAATCATTTATTGTAGCAAGCAAAAAAATGAAAGGTGAGGTCACAACATCTACCAAATTACTGGCTCTTAAGAGAAAATATGTAATTCCTCTTTTCTTCCTATATTTAGCTGGATTCAATCTCCCCACAGAGATATACAAGACTGTACTGGAATGGAGCTGTGCATGAGAACTGGTTTTCTGTACAGCAGCAAACTTACTGCCTTTATCACAAATCCAATTTTTGCACTGGTGGGGAAGCCAAAGAGAAAAGATGCCCTCACATCTGAGACCAGGACATTCTCCTGTAGAAGAAGTATATGTCCCAATCAAAATAGCCACTTCCATGGTAATTTTATTTTAACCTGCATTTCAGAAACTGTATGTCTTGAAATGACAATCCTGGTATAAATGTTTAAGAACAGAATCTAAAATGTTGTTCTGAATTACCAATTTATTCTCTGACATTTGTTAATATCTGTATTTCATGAGGGAAAACTCTTCTGATATTAGGAGTAGATTACATATTTCATATATCTAGTCTTATTTTTTAGATGTGAAATAGCTCAGTATAAGTCAAAATGAAATAACAAGGCTGGAAATTTCACAATACTCCGTAAAAATATGAAATTTATAAATAGCTGAAGTTGACACCTCTCTAAATTCTTTTTAACTGACTCATCTATTTTTTCTTTAGATGAAAACAAGCAAACCAAAACAGAAAAGGGCTTTTTTTTAAATTCAAAACATTGATATATACGGCAGACAGGTGATGTATGACACGTTCTTTGACTGTTATCAAATCCTGCAGAAAAAGGCAAACATTCAGCAAGGAAAGGCTATCCTGTCATTTCATGTGAACAGAGAGGGATTGTACCAGTTCATATTTAACGAAATATTTTTCAGTCCTCTCCTAATTCTGTCTCCTGATAGATGGGACATGATATTTATGGACAGAAATGCCAGTAACAGCCACCCACAGGAGCCCCTACCCTGTCATCCCCCCAGACTGGCAGGATCTCAGGAAGCTGCCCAATAACAGCACAGCTGTACTGCTGTGGAGTAGATATGAAGTGCATTAGAAGTGATTTTCACAGCACACATTTAAACTCTGACTAATTGCTTAAACAATGCTGTCATTTTTTCAGTATAACTTGCTAGATATGCCCTCTGACACAGTTAGTTTGTCTGAAAACCTCAAAGTAAAAAATGCAGGATGCAGCAACCCCTTCAATGTTAAAAGCTTTAGTTCTGAGCCTTTCATTAGTATACAGAAGGTGAGCCTCTAATTACTAATCTTTCACAGTCTGTAGCACCCTAGGGCTTCCAAACATCCTGGTGAAGGCAGGAAGGATATTTCAGACTTCATTTCAATTCCCTTACACTTTTGTCAACAGCCTCATTTCAAATGGAAACTGCTCAGTGCTGCTCAGTTGCACTGTCTCAGCTTCTAAGCTACCCAGCCCTGAAAAAATGCCCTCATTAAAAGAGACGGGCATGAAATAAGACTCAGCTTCAAAAACTTCCAAACTGCTGCAACACTGAAAGATGAATAAACTTTTGGGGCTTTTCTATACCACGAAGACACCTGGCCATAAGAATATACTCTGGATGGTAAACAAGAGGAAAGCACTGATTTGGTAGATACGTATGAGGCTTGTATCCCTGCTTTCTTCTAGTCCTTTGCAGTACTGCTACACACACTCACGCCCTGAGCCCATGCTTTGGCACTTGTGAAGACCTACATGGAGCCTTTCTGAAGGCTTCTCCTTGCTGATTTCTGTTACCAGAAGGAAATGCTTCTCAAAAGTCAACAACTCACATCACAATGGCCTGATCTGCAGACTGGTAGAGAGTATTTCCAAGCTCTTTGCCCTTATGATGTGGGCACTTTCACTTTCTTCCTCTTACATTCTTTACAAGCTGGGTTTTGGACACCATTACAAATGCTCTGATATTTCAGTCTAGATACAGGCATACCTAAAGGTATCCTCCATAAACTAGGGCAAATTTCACTGGCAAAATGATGTATGAACTACGTGAGTATAATTGATAGATGGCTATTCCTAGGAAAGACACCTTGGATTATTAAATGTTATTTCTACTTCATTCTTAATTCTGATTATCACATGTGCAGTTACTCACGTTATACTTTCTGATTTGAAAAATGAAGGTAAAAGGCGGAAAACCTCTTTAACAGTGCGAGGAAGAGACACAAAGATATTGCTTTAAAACCATGGGAAAGACATCTGTTCTGAACCTCATGTTTTAAACTGAACATTCAAAACATCTTTTGTCGTTCCTGTCAACTTTCAGTGTGAATTCTCTAAATATAACAGTATTGTAGCCGTTCGCGAGAGGCAAATATCTGCTTTGAATAACTTGTGTATGGTGTGGGTGAGCTACATCAGCAATCCATCACACCTTGTATGGTTGACGTGTTCTGACATTTTATGGAGTTATGTTAATTAACACTTTATAATACTGCAAAATCTACAAATAGTATTATTTTGAAAAGGGGGGAAAGAATTTTAAAAAATATTTAATAGGAAACAGTTTTAGTTTAGAATGGATAGTTTCTAATGTAATGGTCTGGTTGTTAAAGCACCATTGACACTGATAATACAAGCGAACTATAGTGTACCATGCTTCATACTTAGCATTCAGGGAAAGCACGATCTGCAGCAACAATAAAGAGTAATTCTGATCTCTGGAGAGGAGTCTCGATGATCCCATTAACATTGATCACGTTGAAAGAAGTCTCAGGCATAATACATTATTAATATCACCCCTTTCTGATTCTTTTTTAATGGTTTGAAAAGAAACAAAGGAAATTAGATAGAAATGTCTCCATTAAAATAACATAAGTGGCCAGACTAAAACCCACCAAGACAGGAAATACAGAATTAAAAGTTGCTACTGCCACTGAGTGTCTCCAGACATTAGCTGAACTTGTGTGCTATACTTCGTAATATTGAATCCTGGTGTAAGTGCAAAACAAGGTGACTAAAGAATGAGTCACCTCCTTCCTGCAGGTTTATGTCCAAACCTTAATGCATTTTTTGTGTATCATACCAGGAACTGTCTTGCAGTTCCCACTCCTTTAACACATGTGATTATTCACAGGAATTTCATCTTCCATGAAAGACAAAATCAGGCTAAGAGTTAAAAAAAATAGAAGCTCTCAATGTATTTGATGGAAAGATTGTTAGAATGTTTGTCTCCCAAACTAGATATGACATACAGAAAGAAAAAAATCAAAACCTGAAAACCAGAATATATTACCTGACTAGACCTTATTTTATTTTTTTAACAGTAGAAAAGAATTGTAAAGGAGCATGTCTACTCTTACTATATTTAAAGCTGGCTTCAGTATCCAGAGCCAACGTCCATCTCAAATTATACCAGTTGCAAATTTTCCAACAATACATTTCTTAGATCTTTCAAAAGAAGATGGAATTACTCATCTCCATTTATAGACATCTTACAGCCTGCAGAAATATGAGCTTGAGTATCACCATGATGTAGAGGTCAGGTCTCCACATAGCACTGAGGTATGTCAACCTGACTGAGGGAGAGTCCTGTTCCCCTGTGCCTGTGAAGCCTCTCTGTCCTAGGCCAGAAGGACAGAGGCCTTAACTGCTGTGAGCGTTAACATGCATGGGTATAACAGAATAGAAACCTCAGAACAGAAAGAACAGAAACTGCTATCTAGTCAACTCATCCCACTTAAGTTTTTATTTCATTTCACTGAGTGGTATGGTTCCTTTCTTGCTCATTCCACCCCACATTCCCTCTTGGCACCACTTCCTTATCCACAGACTTACATGAAAAAGTATCATACATAGTTACGAGCTTTGGGCACTTCTTTAAGAACAATACATGTAATCCAGTACTTGTGTTTCTAAAAGAAAGTTGCATATTTATATAGCACAGAAACTTAAGAACAAACCAGAAGAAAACTCTGACATATCTGATAATAATTATTCATAAATTCCTCTTCTAGGTATATAATAACAGAATTTCCCAAATCATGAGGTTATTTGCAAATAACTTTTCCATGTGCATGCATGAGAATAGTCATGGACTCTGCAAGATCAAGGGAGCTCTCAGGGCACTATATAGGAATTGAAGTGCCAGCACAAAAGAAGAGCACTGGGGATCTTGCACTGAGGGTGAACGCAAATGCACAGAGCAAAATAGTGTTTTCAACCACTCATCTCCAACAGCTGAGTTACAAACAGATAGATATTGCATTATTTTCTTCAGAAAAAAATGCATAATGTGCTATTAGCGAACTGACTAGTATAATTAAAGATAAAATGTTCTCATAGTAGAGCATAATAAACTCCTTACGGACAAAAAAAGGCTACAGAAATGCTGAACAGTCCTCTTTTAATGCATTTTCCTGTCCAAAAGTTACAATATCTGGGGAGTTGCAGCCAATAGAGATGCCTGTTTCCTCTAGCCATGTTGCCCTAGATATGATATTCTTATGACCTAAGATGGACAGAGCCCATGATACTACAAGAAAGGTTTGTAAGCTGGGGTCACACAATGGAGCTGCAAGACTAACTGTGAATTTTTGCAAGTAACCCAAAGTAAAAGATCACTCTGGCATTGCTAATAGGTTTACTGAAAGAGTTTACATAGCTGCCAAATCAATACAAAACAACAGCAAAAACACCTCTTGCTTTTTCCTAGTGGGAATGCCGCTAGTCACAAAATTGTATCTGTGCAGTTTCCTGAACACAAAGAAGTCTTCACTCCTCTTAAAAAATGATACTACAAGGAAAAGCATTCCCACGTTATTGTAAAAGATTTCCTTCTTTTTTAATGTGAACCTTTAAAAGACTACCACATAGCACTTTATGTACTAATGCATTCAAGGTTACCATAGTTGGTTTATGGTTCCTTGTTATATTAGTACAGGAAAATCTCACTTATTTTCAAACCAAGCATCAATAATTTTCCATTCATTTTTCATAGCACTCTTTTTTGAATGAAAACAAGCTTACACATGAAATTATTTACATATATACTTTGATTTCACATATGTATACACAGGCACATGCACTCCATATATGTATGTACATATATTTATATGTGTATATATAAAAAAATAAAATAAATGTAGCTGGTAAAGTTTTGTTTCAGAGAACAATACCAAAACCAGCAGGGGACAAGAAGCAGCAAAGAAACAAGAAAAGCTCTAGAGTGAAGAGTATGTAAAAATCCCAGCCACATCAGAAACAGATTTGTTTAATAGTATAATAGCATTAGGGAAACACCTAGCTGCATTGCCTTTTTATAGTGCGTGCCCAAGCAGTTAATACAATTACCATAAACAGGTAAAAGTCCAGTTCTTTGTACTTCTGTGAAGCATATTTCAGTCTTTAGGGAAGATATTTTCTATTTGCACCCACAAAAAAAGTAAGAGGGAATTCATATCATTTTATAAGATGTAATTCAAAACCAAATGCTTTTATTGATCAGTATTTTTATATTTGTTTCACATACATTAAACTAAATACTACAAATACCAGCTATATTTTTAAGGAAAACTAAAGACACTAGGCAGCTGAAGCTCACCAGACATTATAAAAATAAACAAAGCTACTGAAATTCAGCTCCCAGAGAAAACTACAGTGTGACTCGTGCTGGTGTTCACTTCAGACAACTTGACTGGAAAGAATTAAAAAGAAAAAATGTCTCAAAGCAAGACTGGTTGTCTCCTATTAAATCTTAAATCTTTCTATTCTTTCCTCAAACTGTTGCCAGTGCTGACTAGTTTATAGTATAGTTGCTTCTTGTATAAGACAATCTGTTGCTAGTCAGTCAGATAGAGAGGCAGAGCCACAGGCTCAGCTATATGTAAAACCTATTGCAGCTGTAGACATAGCTCAGGAAAAGCAGCATTACATCTCTCATGACAAGAGAAAGGGATCAATGGGTAATAGGTGGCACAGACTTCAGGTGTCTAAGCATCGTCTCCTGGCTCTGGAAAGGTGTATCAATTCAAAAAGACAACTATTTTGCCCTAGGCAGCTAGACTCTGAACAGGAGTTCACACATTAATATGGAAGGTTATCGTCCTTCTCTGCTCTTATTTCTCTATCAGCCAACCACAGAACCTTGAATGTTTCTGTTCATATTAGAGTTGAGGGACAGCTCTGCTAAAAAGTTGTAAACCCCTTTCTGTTTAAACGTAGACTAATTTAAGTACTCAAAGTCCACACTTCTATTTGGATTTTCCTGACATTTGATATTTGCTCTGAAGTTCAGTAAGATTAACATTTCTAGGTCAAAGTCATTCAAGTCATCAGAAAGTAATGCTTGTAATAAAATCCACACCTGCCTTTATGCTGGCAGTTGTTAATTACCTGTCTTCTACAACTTCAGATATCAGAACAGAACTATAGCCTTTCGTGAAACCGTCCTGATCATTCCATGCTCACACAATTAATTTTAAATATAAAAAATCATGCTTTATAAAGGAATTCAGTTCCCTAGATAGTTTCTATGGTCTAGCTAAACACTGCTTCCCCATCTTTTTACTGCCAAAGTGGTTCTTGTTTGTATATGAGGGAGAAAATAATCTGAGTATTGAAGAAACCCTACTTACCTTAGCACCAAACGCACTCCTTTTACACAGTAGCAGACTGGGCGAGGGCATCTGTTTCCCCTGTGCTAAATTTGCCTCAGGACATAATAGGGGTAAAAGCTGGAGAAATAGAAGGGATCAAAACATACACATCAAGATTTTTCAAAACATCTAAACTACACATTTACATGCTAGAGTGGAGGATGGAAAGGTGCTGCTCCATAGAAGCTTAAAACCAAGTCAGAGACCATCTCTTTTCACCTCACCCTTATCACAGAATCATAGAATAGTTAGGACTGGAAAGGACCTTAAGATCATCTAGTTGCAACCTCCTGCCGTGGGCAGGGACACCTCACCCTAAACGATGTCATCCAAGGCTTTATCCAACCTGGCCTTGAACACTGCCAGGGACAGATCATTTACCACTTCTTTTGGCAACCTGTTTCAGTGTCTCACCACCCTCACAGTAAAGAACTTCTTCCTTATATCTAATCTGAACTTCCCCTGTTTTAGCTTGAATCCATCACCCCTTGTCCTGTCACCACAGTCCCTGATGAGGAGTTCCTCTCCAGAATCCTTGCACGTATCCTTCAGATACTTGGAAGGCTACAAAGAGGTCACCACACAGCTTCTCTTCTCCAAGTTATCTATGAAGCCCCATTCCTGTCCCAGTCTTGAAATTGAGATGTATGTGAATATGCCACTAATTGGGATTCAGAGAGCTGAACAGCTAAGTATGTCCCAAAACAAGCAATAGGAGGAAGCAGGTAGGTGTCTGAGGCAGTTCAGGTTAACAAAGGAAAAGGAATTTGACAACAGCACCCCTTAAAAGCCCTGAGTTTAGCTGGGTTTCTATCATTTTTAGAGCCTTCCTCTAGTCGTAACAACAATTACAAGAGTGCTGGTGCCCAGAACAGGCTGTTGACCTTTGCCTAGACATTTGGTAGTACACAGCTTGTGCTACTTTAATTAAATATAGGGCTGATAGCCTGGATCAGTGGTCAGAAACTCATTAAAGTAATGAGAATGCCTTTGCAGCTACCTTCCAGGCTATCTTTGTAAACTCTTAAGGCAATATTAGAGATTGCACAGTTGAGAACAGGTCCAAAAATCTACTAGAGGAATAAATGTTGATGGAGACTCATTATCAGATGAGAGAAATTAATCCAGATGGCTGGGAACAGCAATAGAGCAAGTTCAACCTAGTTCTGTGTATTTCAACTAAAATTATTCCATCCCCAGAATATCAGTGAATAGAGAAAATGTCTGCAGGAAATTCCTATCTTTAGTATAGTTGTGAAGATTAAATTAAATTTAAAATTCTGTTAAAAAGATGGACAAGTTTGAAAGATTAAATATGAATCTACATCTGAACTTTTCCCAAGTCTCTTTTCCTACAGTGCCTGTAACCAGAGGATCCCCCAGGATTATCTTCTTGAGTATCCCTGCCCTCTCTGTCAAACCTTTGTTCAAAACCTCCAAAGGCAAAGCAAAAGCACAGAGCCACAGCCATCAAAATCTAAGATGTCCCTACAGTATTGCTACCTAGCACACAGTACAAGCACTTGTTAAACTCACAACGAAACTGGATTTATTGAAGTAGATTGTGAGCAATCTCACAAAAGCCTTTGAATTATCATTTAAAACTGCATTGGCAAAAAGTATTTTGAGCTTGTAGTGTCTTAAATTTTCCATACAAGGGCGTACAGCTCATCAGTCCAAATGTAAGAAGCTTGCCTGGTTGATTTTATTTCCCTTGGCGTTTTTCCCTTTTTCTTGATAGAAGACAGCTCCATTGCTATGCTGATAAAAGAGCAGGAAAGCTATATGATACTGCCACCTCCATCAAAAATCACTTCCTTGTCAAGAATCTGTATATTACTGTTGTGGCTGAAAGAGGCTTTGGTGTAGACTCAAGGAAATGCTACTGTGAAATAGTGTCTGTGTTTGCATTAGTGTTTTTCCCTGGTCTGGCCAGCTATTGTTCCCCTCAGAGAACCTTCTTTTTTGTTTGTGCTGTACTTGTCAGCTGCTTAGTAAGCTGGCTGTGGGGAAAACTGATGCTTTGAGAAGCCTGTTTTCAAGGTGATTAAAAGTAAAGATTTTTCTTCTTGTTTTTTTTTTCTGCCCCAGGATTTTTATTCTGGAGCAGAAACTCCTTATTGAAGAGGACAGAGCTTTCAGGAATGTATCTCTGGTCAGTACAACTGCACTTGCGCAATAGTGATTTTATTATGCAGTGCTGTGTTTAGCCAACTGAGAATGAGACGACAATTAAAGCTCTTGTACAGTACCTGCATTCAGGCAGACATATTATGCTCTCGTAAGAGATAACATGCCTCAGAGAATAAGATGTCAAAATTCAGCAAATATATAAGCTCTTTTTGAAAAATACACATCACCCGTCAAACTATGCCTGTGTATACCATAGCTGTGGTCATCTGAATTAATTCCACAGTGAGTGATGACAATAAAACAGAATTCCTGTAGCAAAAGAACAGATAAGGGAGAGAAAAAAAAGTTAGCTGAAGCAGTATTTTTCTGTCCATGTGCTCTCTCCAGAAATCAGAAGATATGGTGAAAATCATGGATACCAGACAAGTACAATAAAGGCTCTAACAAAGACCATAATGGGGTATAATAGCTGCCAATATGATGTGCCACTGTTCAGGGCCTAACTTTACACTGGTGAAAAAAACTCCAGGGCAAATAGCTGCACCAGCTTAGGAAGACAATTCAGCTCCACGAAGTATGAGTAAAGAACCCTATCCTTCTACCCTTAGCAAACACATGGAAGTAAGAGTGACAGTCCAGTGGTTAAGACAACTAATAGTCAGTTACAGAATTTCTCCACCTGAAACTCTAGGAAATGAGGTCAAGAATAAATTTTTCAAATTCAGAAATCATTTGTCAAACATTGCTCTCAAAATTGTACTGAGCTCCAACTCTGACACTCAGAGATCAATTGACAGGGTTAATGATCACTGAAAACCATCTCTGGCTCCATTTTGCATTCTGAGTAGATTTGTATGGAATTTAGAATTTATGGATTATGAGAAACATTGACCTATCATTTGCTTTGAAAACTGAGGAAAAGTAGGTTTAGCATTTTCAGCTTTCTTCAATCATAAAATGGCCACAGAATATCATATTTCTAAATTTTGTCTTAAAAAAAAAAGCAAGCTGAAATTAATTATGAAGTTATTTCATACCAACACAAATAGGAACACTGTGAATTAAAGGTCAATCTATTTCATTACAGCTACCCATTCAGAGGAGCAGGAAGGAATATCTTTCAAACATCTCTCAAGCCACTGTGTACTGCAGCTGCCCTTTGTTGAACTTGCTCAGATTCTGCTGGGCTTATAGAAGTAGCAGGCAATTTTGGGAGTTGGCCTAACTCCAACAAATGAAGTTTGTTACCAGTATGTAGATCTACAGAAATTTATCACTGAAAAAAAGCTGGAGTTATATTATTTAGTGGAAAAAGACAAACCAACATTATTTGTTAAATTCTACCATTTGCCTGTTAAACTTCGTTTTGGCGAATAAGCCATCTAATACACTAATCAAATTAGTAAAATATATACCATACATACAACATGAAGTTCCAATGTAAATTTGATGTATATGTATTATGTACGTGGATTATATGCACTTACAATTAGATATATTAATGTATTAAAGATGGTAACAAACATAAATAGTAAATGTTTAGAGGATGAATATATAAAATAAATGATGTACAAAAGCCTACTTGGAGGTGATTTCTAGAACTACTTTCCTCAGGAATCACAGTGACAGCAGGCCTCACAAAGCCAGGTTAACGCAAAGTAGCAGATTAGCGTACTTATGGATGTAGATGAGAAATTATGTATTTATATGAGTAAAAATGAATTCTGCATTGGAGTTCTTCCAGAAATAAAGCTGCTATTTCTGGTATACTATGAGTAACTGGATGGAAAGAAACCTTACCAAAATAAAAGCATTAACAGAACAGATTTAGTTCAAAGTGATCAGGTGAAGTGTTGTAATGACTTCTGAAATAAAAGTTAATATAGAATTAAATACTACAATGTGTATACTGTTATGCTATGGCATATTAATGGGTATTTCATATGATGCGTATATACATCAGAACCCAGGAAACAGCTTTACAAAATTTTGAAGTATCTTTTTAAAGCATATATAAATCAATATAATAAAACTTCTAAAAAAACAGTAGAAAAATGATGACATTCAGAAAATGAAGTTTTGAAACATTTAACAAGTTCCAGATACTGCTCACAAGAATTGTTATGGAACTTCAAACATTCTGGAACATTTTAAACATTTTTATTTTAACAATTTTTATTCATTGAAAAATGGACATACTTTTGTAACCAATTCAAATGCCAAATCTGTCTAAAATGTTAGCTTTATCACTTAATCATTCCACTGTCACAAAGCTTCTCATGCACAGGAATATATAAAATATGCTTGGAAAACATTCAGAGACAGAAGTGATGATGTCAGTTCAAGAAGAGAACCAGATAAATGGCATTCACTGTTTCAGCACCACTGTAAAAGAAAATGTGTACTTTCAGCAAGAGACTCATTTAACAGTTGAGTTGATCTTAGATAATGCTTTAAGATCAAAAGTGCATAACTTAATTACTGACAAAAATCATAATAAGGGATTTAATGCTCAAAGCATCTTATAGTTATTCTAGTATTAGCGATTTTGACTGCATATTGTATCTGTAGCAATTTAGACTACATTCTCAGGCACTCCAAAATCTTGTAGCTTCACTGAAATATCCTCACACCAATCTGTCCTTACAGGTGAACCTAAAACTTCACCATGTACCCCTGTATTAAAAATCAGCAGGTTGACTTTCTAAGACATTGAATACTGAGTACTGAAGCAACTCATACTGCAGTAATAAAGATCAGTTAATTGCCTGTATCAGGTATGCAAACATTAATACTCCATTGTAAGATACCATATGCTATCTCTAACTCCATGTTAAAGCTCACCAGAATATGACACTGACTGACACTGTAATATAATATTAAAGAGTTCAAGCTGTCTCTTTGAGGGCCTTGCACAACACATCATTTCAGCTGCTCTGCCCCTTTTTTACCAAACACACTGTTAATATTTGTCTTGGGACCAGACATTAACCCTGCAGTTAACTCTCTAATTAATAACACTTTTTCCATGAAGACTACTCTGTGTTTCCATATGGTGCCAGTCTTACTTGATATGACTAAGAAACAGTAAGGAAATATGTAATTAAGGGCTCTACTAGAGGAGGGAAAACCCTTAGAATTCTCAAATCCATATTTTCATTTTAGTCCAAATTGGAATAAGAATTCTGAGTTATGCTAACGTTTTCCATCAAACAAAATTGCAGTCTTATCTTTTCATGGAATCTAAAAAAATGTACTTTTAGTCTTAAGCTTCAATATTCTTCCCAGCTTCCAAATCCAATCCTCCAATACAGGTCCATTTTAACTTAACTCACAATCATAGAATAGTTAGGGTTGGAAAGGACCTTAAGATCATCTAGTTCCAACTCCCCTGCCATGGGCAGGGACACCTCACACTAAACCATATCACCCAAGACTTCATCCAACCTGGCTTTGAACACTGACAGGAATGGAGCATTCACAACCTCCCTGGGCAACCCATTCCAGTGCTTCACCACCCTCACAGTAAAGAATTTCTTTCTTATATCCAATCTTAACTTCCCCTGAAACTCATCCCAATCCATGACACATTTTGTGAGACACTTCTATTCCTTTAAACTTTATTTCAATTCAAGCAGTTACTGTCCAAAAATTAGATTATTTCATTTTAATTCCCATGTAATGAAGTATGAATTTATCATGGTTTAGCCCCTGATGGGAACTAAACACCAGGCAGCCACTTGCTCACTCACTGTCCCCCCTTCCCTGGTGGATGGGGAGGAGAACTGGAAAAAGGTAAAATCTGTGGGTTAAAATTAAGAACAGTTTAATAACTGAAATAAAGTAAAATATTACAATAACAGTAATAAAGGAAAATTACAAAGAGAGAGAGGGGAATTAAACCCAATAAACAGCACTGATGCACAGTACAATCACTCACTACTCACTGCTGATGTCCAGCCTGTACCCAAGCAGTGATCAGCACCTCCCAGCCACCTCCCCCCTGTTTATATACTGAGCATGACACTCTGTGGTGAGGAATATCTCTTTGGCTAGTTTGGGCAAAGTGTTCTCTCTGCTCCCTTCCAGCTTTCTGTGTGCCTCCTCACTGGCAGAGGTTGAGAGACCAAAAAGTCCTTGATAGGGCTAAGCACTACTGAGTAACAACTAAACCATCAGTGTGTTATCAGCATTGTTCTCAGACTAAAGCCAAAACACAGCACTGTGCAGCTGTTAAGAAGAGCGTTAGCTCTATGCCAGCTAAAACCAGGACAGAATTACAAGGTGTTTAAAGAGCTCGTGCAGCTCTAGAGTGCGGGTGGCTTCACTGATTAGTCTTTGAGAATGGTACAAGAGCCCAGATATTGTACATATGCATAAATGCAAGTATGATTCGCAAGTCTGGAACAGGCCAAAGCTAAAGGACATAATTCAGGATTTAGTGGCCACATGCTATGAAGTATGCAAAGAACACCTAATAAATTAACATTTTCAAAAGTCTAAATATGTCAAGAGTTTGAAGAAACAGAGCCAAATGGCTGTCATTGCCAAATACCTACTCACTGTTGCATTAACTAGTAGTGCAAAGCCTTCTCTAAGTTAACTACCCTGTGGGTTCTTTCTGTTTTAACTGCAGCACAGAATACTTTGTTTTCTTCCCTTGTTCTTGTACATACAGAGAACATTTTAGATTATATTCTTAAAATAAAGGAAATAGTATTTGACCTTGATACTTGGTACAGTGAATTATAATGCAAATGGTCAGGTTTTTGCAAAGTTTGGATGCACATAAATTGATATTAATAATAAACTGTCAATTGCCAGTTCTCCTGAGAGCAACACAGTTAATACAGTTCAATGTAAACATTTCATACGGTAATGCAAGACCACATTTGGATATTTAAATCATTATTCATTTTGGTTTTCACTTCATTTTTTCTTTGCAAGTACCTAAAAATAGCTGGGATCTGCAGACAAAAGCAGCTGTACATCAAGAGGCATGCGCTGCAACCTAGGCACCTAGGCAGAAATACATGTGAAGTTCTGAGCCTCATCTTGAACTCCCTATTCAAGCAGTATTTCTAATGCCATCTGTTGTTGCATTTGAATGTTGTTAGTCTTCTAACATTAGCTGATTAGTCTTTCCTTGTGTATCTGAAATAATGAAAATGTCTTAAAATACATTTTCACAGTAGAGACTGTACTAGATGAAAAAAAAATGGCACAGGATCAGTTCATTCTAAGAAATGGCACAGGAGAGAAAATAGCTATTTTGGATTTATTAATTATAAAAATTACTAAATATTTGTACTTCAAATATTTAATACATCTCATTTACATCTTTACAGTGCAATCTTAAGCACATGTCCATCATATTTTACTGTATATGTTTTACAGATTACATACACACACACACAAATCAGGTATTTCTAAGTACAGACAAAGATAAAATGAGTTGGTATCTAGAAATACAATAACAAAAGAGAATACGGTAGTAACTTGCCCTAGGGCAGTTACATTTAGCTTTGCCTGATGCCATAGGTCGGACTTCCCTGGCAGGGAAGCATGCCCTTCTCCAGCCACAGAGCCTAGTGTATAAATCTCTGTGGGTATATTCCATGGCATGATGCTCTAGCTGGGCTTGCAGTAATTATCCCTCCTGAGGAACAGCATATATCAGCCTGAGAAAAGTAGCACATTAATGGGTTTTTGCTGTATTACTACTACTCTCCTTTGAGAAAGGCTAAAGGGCTTCAGAAGCTGAGGGTGGGGAACTCATGTCCCTGTTCTGCTATGACAGTCACGTTGTCTGTCAGGGAAATGTGCCAGATTAATCCCTTCCAGGAGCTGGGCTATGCCTGAAGCTCCCACGCTGGAAGTGACAGAAGTACTGTGAAGCTAGTTATGTGCCCAGGAGCTACAAGTGAGCCCAGAGGAAAGAAGTATATATATGTACATACAGTGTAAAAGAAATGGTAAGAAAAACACAGACATAATATTGGCTCAAGTGTCCTTAAAAAGGAAGACAGCAACACTTGGGAGGCTCCTTTGGCACAAAGGAAATGGAAATTGAGCAGGAAAGGCCTCATTAATAAATAAACTAAAGGGTAAGAAAAAAAAAGAAAAAAGAAAAACGAAAAAAAAAGAAATAAGAAAAAAAGAAAAATAAGATTCCTACAGGACGACTAAACTGGCACAGACAGAAGTTACTAATTCTAGCAGAGCCAGTATCTTGGCAGTTTTTACCCAGATGTACCCTGACAAGCATTTGGATGATATGGTCTAGTGTTTTGTTCTACATCAGTAGAAAAAACCCAGCAAATAAAAAATTAATGCATTTCTGCTGGGTATAGCAAACAGAATTGGTTAAAAAATGGTTCAACAAGCCACACAGCCAGCATAAAGGAAAGGGTGGGAGGAGATGAATTTCCCCCTGCAGCAGGCTCAGCCCTAATGCACAGTTTACTCGCACAATACTGATTTTTTTCTCTAAAAATTAGTTCAGAGACAGCTTACTGACATCCAGCCACCAGAGCAGCATATTCAGCAGCACTAGGCAGAACTTGGTAATGAGAATACCTACTCACAGACTGCAATTGAAAGGAAAGAACAATCGTGTTTGCAATTTACCAAGACCACCAAGCTTAAAATACTGATTTTACAAAAACAGTACGGGTAACATGGAATCAGCCCAAGTGCTGCACTATCTCATCTGAAACATAGAAAGCAGAGGCAGTGTCCTCTAATACCATTCTATTCACAACAACGAAAGAAAAAGAGCTGCTGTGTTAGCATCCTCATCAAAGTCCTGATGCTATTCCAGTACTGTCACTAAGGGCCTCTCAATTTTTCTAGCAATGGTTACCCACAACTTCATACACTCCTGAACTTCCATTTGCCTATGTAGACTAAAGTAGCAGCTCTTCCTCTGAAATTCCTGGTTCTTGTAACTCTTTGGTATTGCTGATAACAAGTAAATAGTAAGCCCTGGAAGATTTTTCTTTCCCCACAGTCTTTTTAAAGTCTGAGTTCAATGTTATCATCTCTGCTGTAGAAATCTCAGCTTTTGAATCTCTCTAATTACGGATGACTCATGTTGTAACAGTACTGAATGCCTTGGTAAGAGTTGGAGTACTACCAATCTCAGCACATGCCTCCAGTGTCAAGCACTACCACCTGTGTTAGCACTTCTAATAAACATAAATATCCAACCTTATCATCTGAAGGTAAATTAGGTAGGAAGAGACAGACAAACGTGGAGGACCAAACATTGCATTTTTGCCAAGTATATGGGATAATGTGAAATACATACAGTTTTTAAAAATATCTGTCCAAGATTTAAAGAAAGTATATTTAAACTTATTATTCATAAGCATTATTTTTTAAAAAATATACGATTACATTATCTGCATGACTATAATTTTCTAGCAACATAAGTCAGATGTGAATTCCTTTAAATATAACTGTCCTGTATTTGTATTTCTGCTTTAAAAAAACCTAAAATGTTTCCACTGGTAAAGCTTATTGAGGGATAATGCAAAATAAATGCTTTTTCCTAAAAGATCCATTTTCAGTGTACTGCATACAGGTGTACTGAAGACAGGCTATGCATATTAAACCTCCATGCAAGAAATATCTGAAAATATATGTTGCTAGACAAGCACTTTCTCCTGTTTCCAAAACTAACTGAATCTGCAGATGCACAGGATACTTAACTAGGAGAAGGGATAATGTATGCATTATTCCTTTACTCACTATTTCTTCTCATAGCTCTCAGCATACAGGTCTGACACTACACGTAAGAATGAGAGAGAAGAAAGAACTTTACAAATTATGCCAAATAACATTAATTCATCGAAAAGGACATAAATTCATCCTCTCTTTTCTGAGACTCAAAGCTAGATATCTGTGGGCAAGTATTCTAGAAACTCTTATTTCATTTCTGAATTCAGAAACTTTCATTAATTTGGGTCATTAATTGTGGAGATTTATTACTGGCATATTTTCATTACTTTAGTTTCCTTTTAATACAGCCTTAATGAAATGCTTCTATTTTCACACAGGCCTTCTATATCAGAACTAACTTCAGCAGTGGTGCAAAAGCTGTGCTATAAAAAAGGCAGATGAATGAACTATGTGCTTATCATAACATACTATGATTTACTAATAATGCTAAGAGCACTTCGATGTTGGGCACTCCATAATAAAGGATCTACATGTTTATTGTTTTCAATTCAATGATGATTTTGCCCTTTAAAATACATGCATCTGTGAAATCCTGCCTTAGAAGCAGGCCGATTTGTCTATTTGGTGGTAAGTATTAATTTCAAGTGTTCTTTCCTTAGCTCTATTTTCCTTCCAAACTCACACATAACTCTCAATGACATTAACGGGGCACAAAATGTGTGCAGTACAAAGTGGCAAGAGGACTCCAGCAGTATTAAGGTAAGATACCTTGGAAAACCTGAACAATCTACATGTTACTTATCTACCAGATATCATCACTCATAAAATATGAAATAAAAAACAGGAAAACAATGCTGACAAGCATATCCATTTGGATATAATACACACACATGTAGTGAACAGCTTCTTCAGTATTCTGAGACATGAACATAATGTAGTTAGACTGAAAAACCCTTGGCCAAATGACCTACAGTTACTTCGTTCCTATTCTCTGGACCTTTCCCTGTATGCCTTTGTTAGCATGATAAGCAAAAAGGCATTCAGATCCTACTGACAGACACTTCATATAAAATTAATGATCTCAGGCATACAATGTTATTCACCTTCAGTGATATCTGTGGGTTTCCCTTTCACAATTTTAATGATAAATCCAGTTTGTAGTTAACAGAAAGTACTTTTAAAATTAACTTTCCTTTATGTAGCATTTACTAACTTACTTGCAAATCTAATTAAAAATTCTTAGTTGTATATTTAAATTAGAGAAAGAAAGATTCTAACTGAAAATACCTTTGACATTTCACTGTGATATATTTTACAGGCATTTTTTTCCTTTTGTAGGTACATTTATAACCATCAGCTTATTAATTGGATAAAACAAAATATGACTTTTAACCTAATTTTCTGCAGACTTACTCTCAATACACATTCGTGAAAATCCACTGAAACTAGCTGCAGTCATGCAAGTGCCCCAGTGGTCCATATTTGGAGCTGCATTCAGTGTTCCATATTTGAAGCTGCATTCAGCAGTCCATTTCTAATCAGTACAGTTTTTAAGCATATTACTAAAGGTTCACTTGTATCAACAACTTAGTAACAATCTTAACAGTAATTACACCTTAACTAGCTGAGTAGCCTGCACTTCAGTTTTGACCAGGTATTTTCCCAGAATGAAAGGACAGGGCAAAGAGGGAGACTGCTTGTATCCACCTAACTTTTCATTTCAAATCACAGCCAGAAATACTCAGTTTGCTCTTACTATAACCTAGACTGCATGCAACAATTTGTCTTGCAACAAACAAGACTGGCAGAAAAATGAGTGTCAAATACAGTATTCTTCATTAAAGATCAGCATTGCAGGAGTTTTGTTGTGTTTCACCTCTGTGATGAAGTATCATAATGCTGTATTCCTTTTACCCCAAACATCCTTTGTCACTGAATCATTAATGAAAGCATACTTACTTGTGCTTATAATTATAGAGTCATAGAATGGTCTGGGTTGGAAGGGACCTTAAAGCTCATCTAGTTCCAACCCTCTGCTATAGGCATGGACACCTTCCACTAGAGAAGGTTGCTCTACCAATCAGAACCAATCTGAATTGATAGAATTCCCTACAGCTAATGAAACTACTGGCAGCTTCCCAGACCACTAGGCTAGACCTGCAACATTTTAATTCCAACAGCACGTTCTTTGCTCTCACAATCAGATTTCAGGGATCTGTATTTTTCTCTGTATTGACAGAGTTGTTTATGGCACTCCTCAGGTATAGGCCTTGGGTCCCATTCCACATTTATCTGCTCCCATTAAGTGGTGTCATTAAAGACATTTCGACAGCTCTCTCGGCACTCTATGAATGTTTGTGACATTAAAGCTTGAATGTCTTCAAATTTCCTACAGCTAAATGTTGAATAGCTTGAATTCTTATTTATTGGTTCCCTGCAGTAACAAACTGCATGTTCATCTTTGACAGCTCCTTTCATGATGTGCTCTGTCCACAAAAGGCTGATATTTTGAAAGTGCATTTGAACAAACGCACACATTTTAAGGGCAAATTTTATTGAAGCACTAAAGAAAAAACTGAAAATATATCAATATGAAAGGACATAATGAGCTGTTCAGGTGCTATACTGAATCACATGTACTTATTTCAAGCAAGTAAGTTCCATCAGATAGTAACTCCAGTATTTGTTTCAACATGGGATGACGAAAGAAGCATTCTCATTCCCAGATGCATGAAAAGACAAGGCTCCCACAATCATCAAGCAGCAAATGCAGATCAGGTTTTTATATCACTGCCCAAATTCTATGTACAGCATCTATAGGAAACTCAGAACTTTCAAATTAGATTTGTTTGTTCCTTCCTTTTAGATACATTTCACTAAACATTAACTAAACCAATTTAGCCAAGAAGCTGAGCTCATGTAGGTGTTTTCCCAATTTTCTATTAAACTAAACATCTTAATCAATACAGAAGGTAGTGGTGTAGCAATTTATTTTGTTCAGCTGAAGGAGAGAAAAACGTTTATCTGAAGTATTAGGGTTAACTAATAATTATATTTAAAAAACCCAAACAAACAAGAAAGACCAAGGGATCACAAATTCAGAGTCTCAGCATCAAGCTGAAGTCAGCATATACAAAACCATAAATGTTCCCTAAGCAGGTCTTCAAGAAATATCATAGAGATTTTTAATACAGACAGTGTATTGGGAATATTTGTTTACACAGAACCTACAAATTCCGTATATACAAGATTAAAATGTAATGACACTGTAGTCTCTACTGTGTACTAAAAATGTCCAAACACAGACTAAAAGAGAAAGATAATCAAATGATAGTGCAAAAACTTTGTTCTGTATTCCTTCACCCTTTGAACATGGTTAACATGAAGATTTTCATTTCCTATACTTACCCATTTCCTTATGCCTTGTGCTGTTGTATTCGGTATTCAATCCTGGGTAACATTCTGCAGTGCAAATATAAATCACTAAATCTACAGATGGCAAGGGCAAGAAACAAGTCACCCAGAACCCAGAATAAATAATGCACAAAAGCCATAAGGCCAAGACAGGAATGTGTTCTCCTTATTTTCTGTGCTGAAATACTTTTCCAAAGGTTTAGAAATGGGTATTTACAAACAAGAGTCAAGTGACTTGACTCTAGAAGTCATTTTTTCCTGTGGTATCAGCAGGATAACATTGATTTATTTGGGGACAAGTTCAAGCCCAGCGTTTGTTCTTTGTAGACTGCCTCTCTAGAGGTGAAACTTAATAGTTCAAATCTTATATACCAAATAAATTCCACTTAAATCTACTTTGATGGCTTAATTGGGGTGTATGACTTGTGTTGGCCTCCAGCAGAGTGCTGGATTTCACTCTATATTACTTGACCTTATTGCAAGAACAGTGTTGCATCTTTTACTGTTTGTTTTATTCACAGTCCTGAGATGAATACAATAAACAGAAGTTTGAAAGAGCATTCTCGAAGCAATTCCAGTGTTGGAGAAAAACACTATTTACCTTACTCCTGGGTAAGCAATGGCACTACAAGCATCAGTACTGCTCAGGCTAACTGCTCTTTCTAGATATATGGTTTGACTGCGTTTATGATTCATAATCTTCCCAAAATCCCAGACTCAGTTGCCAAAGTGTACATACAATACAGAATACAGAATACTCACAAAAGGGGTTTTCCTATTTATTAAACTATTCTGCCTACATTATGGGAAATGGTCACATCTAAATGAAGCATGGGGAACAATTTCCTTGCTGATGACTGAGTAGGATTTTCAGGTACATACACAAGGTGCATATTTGCATTACTCTTGTTCCATCAGCATATAAACTACCTTTTGCTTGTTTTAACTGATGCTCCAATAAATTGCCAAGTGGACCGGTGTACACCTAGAAGCTTCACTGCTTCATTAGAGCACTGCTGTGCTCAGATAAATAAGGACCAGTATTACTATCAGAAGCTTATTTTCTGGAACCAGTGTCAAATTAACAGCTCTACCTGTCCTTCAGATATGGCTCACGCAGCTGCATCTTGAGAGTGTCTTTAACTTGCCTCTCCTACTACACCCCAGCATTACCCTCAACTCAGATCATGGATTCAGGGTCCTTCAACACCAAATCAAGTACAGCAAAGAAACAAGGATACTTTCGGAAAAGAAATGAGACATATCCTTTCTGTAAGTAATGCAGCAAACAGCTGCCAAAACTACAAGTGAAACTACTTCCTTTGGTACTACCTATCACCTGCAGGTCCTTACAAACACTGTGTAGGGAAAGCATAACCTTGAAGGAGGAGTGAGAAGGGCTGTAAGTCTCCTGATAAAAACTATCCTCACAAAACAAACACACTACTGCCCTTTAAAGGAAACAACAGCCCATGACCTCATGTTCCAGAAGCTTTTTGCGTCTAGAGCAAAATGTAAGCCATACATACACTTTAACAGTTTAAGAAGAATTAGTCTAAGAAGAAGAATAATCCCCTAACTGTGTAATTTTTCTCCATCTCTAGATATTGACTGTACTGAAGCCCATAATATCCACTTTACCAAGAGGAGAGGGGCAATAGCAGCAATTATCTGTCCACAAAGAGAAATATAAAAGCTCTACAAGGAACAATGCACAAAATTAATTTAGAAATAGATTAGGTGATTTTTTTAGTCTGAAATTTTTATGGGACTTAGAAGTTAACTATCAGTTTCAGTGACTATTCAGTATTTCACAATACACAGCACGCTCCATAAAGAACTGTTACAACAAAAAAAATAATAAATTTCATCTTGATGACACTGTCAAACTCTCTCCAACTGCTCTTTAATATGAATACTCAGAAGTGAAAAAGCCCTCAAACAAGATTTCAAGCCTTAAGGTAATATTCAGAGATCCCCCCAGGTTTCCTTCCTGAGGTCTTTTTTGTTTTTTCTACTTTTCTGGTGCTATGAACAGAATTGGATCCAGAAAGTACAAATTATTTGTGCACTATAATATAGAGTGGGAAAGAAAAAAAACAAACAATAGAAAAAGCTTTCTTACTGGTAACTGGAGCTCTTCGTATGAATGTTTCTTTATGACCTATCAGTCCAGCCTGGAAAAGACCTCCTCTTCACAAAAAATCTTAGACTATATGCATGTCCTTTTTCCATGATGCTTGTCCCAAAGGCACATAAAGAAGAAAGTATTCAGTTTTTCCTTCAGCCACAGATACTGAATTTCAAATTCTGAAAAACTCTGTAGGAAAGAGAAGGAAACAAATAGACTTTTATATCACACATTTTGAAAAATTCTAGTTTAATTCAGTCCTCCACTCTTTGAGAGCTAATCCTATTTACATTCACATTGGTGATAGCTCCAAAGAGCTTCCTTCCATCTGGAAATGATGTGACAAACTGTTTTGGTGCCATCTGATGTCCCAACAGCAAGTGAGTAGCTCTACCACATGCCAAACTATTGCCAAGGCCTTTGAGATGATATAGTGCACGGTAAAGGTATGACTGTAACCCCCATTGCTGCATAACAGATGTCAGATGCAAAGATGTTTCTCAGCTGAGCAGTAAAGCACATTTCATTTTAGGTATAATAACTCATGAGTTTAAAGATCCTAATATATCATACTTAACAGCCAACCATCACCTACTCCCTGGGAAGTCTATTGCAAAGTGTCAGAGTAAGTCATATATAAACACATTAAATTCTAACAAGTAGATGCAGAACCACTGAAATCACTGTACCTCAAAATCACTTATTAGTCATACTAATTTAAGGTAACACTCTAAAAATAAACCTCTGCTTCATAAGGCTAAGCCATGAATCACCATAATATATGAATAATAACTTCCAATGCAGTAATGAAAAGACACAGAAAAATAATATGGTTTGTTCAGGAGAGTGTCGATTATTTCATTTCACAGAAGACTGAAAAAAATGCAAGTTTCATTATTTTTATATAATCATTCTAAATTGCAAAGCCCTCCACACATCCAGCCTATTTAAATACCATTTTAACAATGTAATTGGTAGAGATACTTCTCTCAGTCTTCTTTTAAAAACCCGACACCAGTAACAACACCTTAATTTATTTCCCTATTCATTATTCTAAGGAGCTGACACCTGGCGGAAGCTATTTTGTTTATATTCATTCATATCAGGGTACTCAGCTGGAGAAGGCCCAAGTGAATAATTAACTAATCAATGGAGGAGCGCTGCATTTCCCAGCACAGAGGAGATCCTGGAATTCCCACTCTGTCACAAAGATAAATTCACATGCAAGCATGAAACTCTTAAAATCTGAAATCTTTAAAGATGAAACAATGAAATATTTGTTCAAAACTTCGACTTTGGTTGTCAGTCTTTCAACCCTTTAATAGTTGTGAACATGTTTTGAAGCAGGGGCACACTGGGACAGGGAATTTAATTACAAATTTTATCTAATATGGATAACACTTCCAACCCTATACCAATGCCAGCTCTTGAACATGCATTATCCACTTCACAGAAATCTAGTGGAATAAACCTTACACAAGGGAGGTCACATATAAGATGTAATATTACCCATGTTTTCATCATGCTTCTTTGGAGGCTGATAAGCTTTGCATACATTCTTGATTCAAACTCCAATTCTTAAACAGGGATAAAGCATCCAGTGACTGGAATCAGAAGTATTGAACTTAATTTGCTTAGACATAACCTGACCCTCCCCATACAACACACAGATATCTTAGGTGTCAGTATACAGAATATTAGGCTTTCATTCCAGGCCCAAGAGTTCAGAAGTTAGGCACCTAACTAAATTTTCAGGTTTCCAAACCTTTAACTGATCCAAAAACCATTTTCATAAAGAGGCCTTCTCTTTATATGTATTTCAGTGACTGCAGGGTAAGAAAGTACAGCCCAACGCTGCATATTTGCAGCTGCTCTTGAGTGATGAATCCCTCCAACACAAAGAATTTCTTCGCACATGTTACATTTGTACCCCAGTGACATTTTGATTAAAAATGTAACTAATCTTACAAGAAGTCTTGTCCAAATGCAATCAATTATACTTTGTCCAAAATGAAGCTGTAGCACCTCTGTGGAAGAAAAATGAGAGGAGATGTGGGTTTGTGGAGGTTCTCCACTGATGAATGGACAAAGAACTGTGAACGTAGCAACCCCATTACCACTACAGACAAATTAAAACTAAGGCACTTCTTTCACCAGTTATACTTTTTTCACAACAGTAACTGAGTAAATTGGACTTTAAGTCTTCAGTATCATGCCCAAAGATGGACTAATGAGCCAGAAATCTTCCATCATGTGTTTTCTCACCTTTAAATAATAAAAGTATAAAAAAATTAAATACTTCGAATAACATGTAAATATTAAACTTGGTCAACATTTACTATATTCTAACAACCAAAGCTTTTAGCCTTTCATAGTTTCATAACATATTATGTGAAGTGGAAGCTGATGAAACTACTTCAAGCTAAAAAAAATAATTGATTTACAAAGGAAAGTTGTAAAGCACAGACAGGCTTTTTACCTCTCCAAAATCACGCTGAACAGGTACTAACAGGATGCATCTGAAATTTGTGCTCATTTCTTCAAAAGATATATAGAAACTCCACATCCCCCAAAGCTATACTCTGCAATAGCTAGAACACGGAAAACTAGAATGGAATAAAAAATAACACAGCAGACTAGAGGTAGTAGTCTACTTTTCTGGTCTGGTAATGTGTAAATGTAATGTTATTTTTTAAAGGGACAATGATAGATAAAGAGGTAGATTGCATACCAGTCCTATTGACACTGTTGGAGTCCCAGTTACTTAGAGTAACGTCCTGTAAAGTTATAATAGTAGAAAATGACAAACTTACTTAGATATTCATAAAGATAGTGAGGAAAAAAACCCTATTCTAGACTATTCAATGAGAAAACACAGAAAGTTTGATGATCTGGAGATCTCAGATTGTAACAGTGCTGTGAGAATCATTGCCTAGTCTGAAATCATCAAAAATGTGTGGGATTTTTAAAATAGTTTTGAATGACATGAATTACACTCCTCTTTCTTATATTAGCTTCTGGGACACAACACTGCATTAATTAGATACTCCATCTATTATCGTAATACTATGCTACACAGACTGAAGGTTTAATACATTTACTTTAACAGTGAACCTTTTAGGTTTGTCTGTCTGATAGAATGTTGAAAACCAGATTACTGGGAGATTTGACTGTTTTGACAGGGTATTTTATCAGCTACATTTGCTTAGGAATAGAAGTATAGAAATTAATTAGCTTCAGGTGAAAGTACCACAGATGAAGTATGTATTTTATATGTTAGTATATACATATTAGGTTTTTGTAGTACTCAAGGTGATGCACACAGTGAGTGCATGAAGCATGACTCACTTTATTGGCAGGGTGTATCCATTGCCTAGCACATCTGATATTTTCTTTTTAATGAAAGCTAGTGTAATAATGCAAAATGAGATATGGGCATTATATATTTAACCATATATTCTAGTGCTAACAAATACAGTACTCGTTATAGCTTTTTGGATCTTACTTTTTTGGCAAGTACATATAAAATCAATACATTAAAAATTAAAGGCTTAAAATCACTTCTCCAATTTGTTGGTTGCTCCTTATGCCCTTCTACAAATGCTGCTCTTCTCTAAGATCAGCAAACCATCACTTTTAGTCTTTGCTAAATTTTCCCAAGTGGAAAGTAGGAGAGAAATTGTATAGGGAGGAGGAGAGGCATGTTATGAACACTTTTGAACTACAGCTAATATCAGAATGGCCTATGCAATATGCAGATGTCCTTTGTAGTGGTCTCTAGTTAATATTTAATAGAAACACAAGAGATATAGTATAATTAAGATGCTCAACCCTGCAAAGTTCTTCCACAGGTTTATAAAACTACTTATAAGCCCCTGCCCCACCTAAAATCTGCAAGTTTCCAGATTTACAAAGTTATATGAGCCAGATACATGAGCCAGCAAGCAAACTGTTCAGTATCTATTTGTCAAGCACATCAGGCTCATACTTTCTGATGTCTGTTGAAAGCTCTCCCCAACAAATCTGGTGAGAGAACACGTGGGAACATGTAAGAATAGAGGGAAAAAAGGATATATAAAGAATGACCTACCAAAGGATGTGAACTCCACACTTACAATAAAACTTACTGTATGTCACCCTCTTTTACTTTCATAAAGAGGAGTGATAAAATGAAATAAAAAAATCAGGAAAAAATTGTGAACTTAAGGAAATAAAATACATTTCTATCAAAATTCTAACTCTAATACTTTTCTTGAAAAGAAAAGGGGGAATCAATGGGTACATGGAGAGCAGCTTCAGAACTTTTCCAGTTTTCTAGAACTTTCATATTTTTTCCCTTTTAATTCTAATCAGCAACATCCCTTGTGAAGTTATTTACAGTTCCTCACCAGTTATGAATAAAAAGTAAAAATAAAAAACCCTATGCTCTGAAATATCTATTTCCATCAGTATCTCTGCAGACAACACGGTTATTCTTTACTTGAGCTATTTCCAATTCAGATTAAAGTGAAAGTATATCCAGTCCTCACTAGTGATTTAAAAATCCTGCACTCATGTGTGCCAGGTTTTATATATTTTAGAACATATGCCAAGAAGTGGCTGCTTAAGACAGGGTGTTTTAGGAAAGGGAATTGTGTGAGAGAGAAAATGAATAAAACAATCACAAAAATATCTTATTCTTCTGATTGAATTTTTATCTCATCTTATTTTTATGCATTTGCTTATTTTTTTTTCCTAAAGCCAGTGATACTGAATGCTGATAAGATTATGCTGGTGCAGCTCCAGCCCATCACAGAATTGAAGAAACTTGTGCAAATACATTTTAAATAAATAAATTTGTCTTGAGAATATTACAGAACTGAGCTAAAGAACTAATTTGAATACTATCAAATATAGGAAATACTACAGGAAAGGGTGATTGGTGGCAGATGATAAATTACCTGTGATTCACCGTTGCTCTTGGAAAGCTCTCCCTTAATCTGCTGCCATGCCTGGATTGTTTGTTGGCCATCCTCCTATGGCAATGACCAGCAAAACAGAACCAGCACCTTAAAGGTGGTCACTGAAAATAAATTTACTGTAACAGTGGAGAGTGACATGAGAACTAGTGCAGGAAAAGTCTTTTTTATTCTTTGATGACAAAACCTCTCACAATATAGTTAAGGTTATTGACCATGTTCTGTGCTTCTAGAAAGTGAAGCTCACTGTCAACTCAAGCATCTGAAAAACAAGAAGTACTTCAGATTGATGTGTCTGAAAAGCCAGATGTATTGTCAGGATAAAAACTGAAGCAACCTTAACTCTGCCCCTTCAAGTGGCCACTTGAAAGAGTCACTGTATTAATTATTGCAGCTCTTGGTCATGGAGGGACCTGCTGGGGCAGTTTTCTATGGTCACATTGAGAAATGAGATCCAAGGACCAATGTGAGGACTGTGTGAAAGGAAAAAAAATCATCGGAACACTCTGGTCACCATTTTTTTCTCACTAAAGTATTCTGTGACAAATGAAATACCCATATTTAAATAAAATAAATGTGTTTTAATATGGATATGCCAGATTCACTGCTTTTGCAAATATTACGAAAGTGTAAATACTTAACTGTTTTCGGACCTGTGACTGTCCTGGGAAACATGTTAATCCATATATAAACACAAAGTGACATTACTAAAACTCCAGAGAAATACCTACTTGAGACATCGTATGATCTTCCACACTGTGTACAGCCACAACCGACAGTGACATTAAATGAACTGTATTCTTTCTGATGGTGAACTGTAATATCCAATGCAGTACTCAGTTTTCAAAAACTTGTTTAATGTAAATCACCAATTTAACCAGAATTACAGCTATTAAATGTAATACTCTTGAGAATCTCTTGATTTAATACTCTTGAGTATAAGTAAATACAGGGAGACACTTGTTTGAATAAACATGCTAAAACTAAAACATTGCACACAATTGCTCAAAATGGCTGAAAACACAGAAAATTCATGTATTCCTTTTGTTTAAGAAGAATAGAAAAGAGTTTACCTCTTTAGTTAAAACACTCTCCTGCAATTAAAGCAAATCACTAAATGATATGGAAGCTACTTGATTTTCCACTTTCTCCATATTTTCTGTGTTATTTTTCATAAGCCATAGAAAGCTCCTTCAAAACTGTGCAGTTTCTATGTTTGAAAGGGTTATATATTTCATGGGTGCAAAATCCCTAACAAACATGACGGGACATGTTATTGTCATGTCACTTCTCCTTATATTGACAAGCCAGTGATGAAAGCTGGATGTACTTTCCCCAGTTCTGATCTACAGCAATTTCTAAATCAGATACATGAAAGACAACTTAAGATGAGATATAAGTCAAGGTGTCAACACCTCTGAGAATTCAATGAACTAAGACTTCCTCTGATTCTTAGCCACTAGTATTTTTGGGATATTTCTGCTTTATGTTGAAACACATACTGTATCACTTGATAACTATATTGCAGAGCTAAATCCTGAGACTTTTCTGAATAAAATTTATGAGAACTTTGTTTAGAATAATTTGAGGGGATACTGTATGCTTTAGCTGAATTATGCTTGTCACAAAAACCTAGAGTTGCTCAAAATACTAGATCCACATCTATTGGAAGATGGGCCAATGTTCATCATGAATAAAAGTGGTTCAAAAGGTCCTCTATTTACAGCTGTCTGCTCCCGGCTCAGGGCTATTCCACGAAACTGAGGCTGCTGGGATGTTGAAATACAATCTCTTTTCACTGGTCACAAGTTACTGAACTGAGAGGTGCAGGAAATCACAATGGCTTTCACCCCAGGACCACTGGGATCGACAAGGATTAGTAGAGAGCCATAACAATGATTAAAGAACTGGGAAACACGCCCGAATGCAAGATTTAAGCTCAGGCTGTTTATCTCAACAAAGAAAGTTAAAAAGAGACTCAACTAGAATAAAAGTATCTAAAATATATCTGAGACTAAAGAGGACAACTGCAGAGCTTTATGTGTATGCAGGCATACCTAGTTGAAAAAATATAGCCTACAGGAGGAAGCACAGATCTTCAGAGCCAAAACTGGGTTTTATAAGACGTACAACTGGTTCAAAAAGTCAGAAAGGTCATAAATAACAAGATGTCTGTGCATAATGTGAAGTATTCCACCTCTTTTTCTAGTAGGTGATAAATCTCACATAGAACACGCCGCAAGAAAAATAATGGGATTTCTAAACAGACTAATGCAAGAATGAAGAGCAGGAATATGACTTTTCAATTGGCATGATAGTGGAAAACATTTTCAATCCTAATCCATTAAGCTTTTAAGTAATCAAAATGCATACTTAATACAAACACTATACTCATCTGCAGGACCACTGCCACAAACAAACACGAGCTTTCTAAGAACTAAAAGACATCTATGTCCAATTGCATTGCTCAGTGACCAATGGTCCACCACACTTCTCCCTTTCCCTATTCCACCTCAGACCTGCAGCCTACACAGCTGTCGGATACACTCAGGATTTCTAGCACGATGGGAATCAACAGTGCTGGAAAATTATATTCACATGGTATTAATGAATCTTTAATTGGAATTCTCCTCAGAGCAACTCAGAAGAAATGCCACCAAATGATAGCTTCTGTAGCAGGACTATCTGTATTTCTGTGTGACTTCCATTACTAGGGTCTCACCACTTTGGATCATTACAGGTTTCATTTTTCATAAATTCATTTTTAGTTTGGCAGGAGATAATAACATCCAGTGAGCTGACCCAATCTCAGATAATTACTATCAAAATTGGTCCTGCAGCTTCAATTGGAAAAACTTTTCTTCACTTCCCACCTAAAACTACTGTGCTGCATGGGTGCATTTCAGCAGTGACTGGAATGACTGCAAAAAAGAGTTTCAAAGACTGAAGTATTAATTCTTTGCCTAGATACCATTTTTTTTCCTCGTAGTGAAATATTTGATAATTATGCTTTGTATTTTCATTTGTGTTCACTTTGATGACTAATCAGTTGCAATCCTCATTATTCAGAATGTAAGTTACAGTGCTTAGCTACAAGTGGACTTGTGTATAAGAGGGTACAGTCTACTTCCACAGCCAGAGTATTTGGTCTGTAGGTCAGAAAAGAAACCAAACTCTATAGATATTTTTTTATTCAGGCACAAAGTGTGAACACAAACTAAAAATGTGTTTCCCATGTTCCCATAGCCCAAAGAATCTTTTGTATGTGATAGCTCTTTCTGAACAAAATACTGCCAGTAATCCCCAGAAGAAATTGCTGACTATCACTGAAGTTCCTGATGAAACTTCAGATTACTCAACAGATTTGGAATACTGCTAAGAAAACGGGACTGGAAACACAAGCAATGAGTCAGTCTGAAACATCAGTATAAACTGGATAACTTATAAAGAAGGATTGGAAACATCTTGATGAGCACAAAAAAATGGGTGTAAGATAAAAAATGGTCAGTGACAGACACTGATCCTTTTCAGGAAAAACTGGGAAGGCTTGTAAGCAAAGTGCTCACATGTATTCTTACTCAAGCAGACTCAAGGTTTTCTGTCATTCCATCTGACACACTAAAATCTTCTCTGGAACTCACCGGTGTCTGCTTTGAAGTGAATATTAAAACCGTTTGCAGATAGTTTGTAACTGCTATTGAATTTCAATTGTTTTCCTACCCAGGCATGCAAAGTCCAACAGTACTAAGAAGCTGTTTGAAAAACCAGTACAGAAAAGTAGATTTGCATAGCCCATCCTCACTGTTACCCCATAATGACTTCTCCATGATACTATAAAGCTTGTAGAGAGTGATCAAAACATCAGGTAATGATTTTAGTCTTGCCAGAGCTTTCGAACAAACTTTGGGAAGAGATTTAAATCAGAAATGGCTGATGAGCTGTTGAAGAAATTGGAAGGGACCTATAATATTATTTCCATATGGCTAACTCTTTCACTTATATAGCTGTGAATAATTTAACATCATAGAACCAGGACAAAAACAAGCTTCAGGATCTAAACTACTAGCTTCTTAGAAGGAACCCAGCTATACAGAAGCTACATAATATTATCAACAATGTTAACAGAAATAGCTTTTTTTAATGAGCTCTCCTACTTGAGTGTATTAATCAAATAACGCTAAGAAATTTATGGACAGAAGAGGGTGTAAAGTTTTGATTTTAAATCCAAAAGGAAGATCACACAGGAACTTAGGGTGCACTCAGCAGGGAAGAACAATGTAGCTTAAAGTTGTTTTCCAGTGAGGAATCTGTTTCTGGATAACAAAAAATCACAACTGGAAAACCACAAGCATGGCAAACTAGGCTTACACTGAAGAAAGAAGTTCTTAACAAACTTTGAAAATTTCAAAGACAGACAGAGAACTGCCTTTTCCCTTATAAATAGTGTGGTTAAATTCTTCACTTTAAAAATTAGTAGCATACGCTGTGTTCTTCCCAGAACGAAAAACTACCAGGAAACCAGAGTGTCTTTCAAAATGTAGTCAATCACTACAAGCTCCATGAACTGCCTCTCCCCTTTATATGAAAGCTTGCAGGTCTTATAACAGCCATTTTTGTTGTACTGCCAGTTTACCTGTGTGTGATGTCTTGGGTATATTGATAATCCGTATCTTCTTCTTTTTGTTCTTTTACAGAAATAAAATACATAGTGATTTCAAAATCCTTTTCCACATCGGTACCAGCAAATCATATCCTTATAAGGTGGCGGTTCTCCTTTCACATAGCAGGACAGAAGTGATGAGGTGCATAACCAGCTATCAACACCCCAAGAAAGTTGTAACCACCTTTGGCAAGAGAATCCATTAAAAAGGTTCTATCTTGAATGAAGAATGTGCCAAGAAAGACTGAACAGTCCTGCTGACAAGTAAGTCTATTCTACAATACAGATTAATTTTTCGGCTCTCAAGAAGATAAAGAACTGTTCTCTGGGACTTTCTTGGCAATCTGTATTGGAATAGTATTTTGGAAGGGATACAAAATCTACTTGAATGCTCATTCACTCTGAACATATCTAGAGATGAGAAGTCTTTATTTATTACTATTAAAACATATTTGGCATAAGTACTTTAAAGGTAAGGAATGCTAGAACATATCTGACTCTAGGAATAAATTAGCTCAGACACAGCATTTTGTTCTCAATGCCAAGCACTTCATTTATGAAGGTGTATTCATCAACTGTAATTCTGGCTCTGTCATTGAGACAAGCAGAATGAAGACAGAAGGGAGAGAGGAAATATCTGATGCCCTAATAAGGACTCCAGAAGACTTCCATGTCCCAACTAATGAGACAGATATTAAAAATAAAGAAAGAAAAAAGTCCTCAATAACAGAGATTATCCTAGAAATGAAAGTTCATTCTAAAGCCCCTCCAGCTGGTGGGAATATTAAGTATGGTCATCTTTTGAGTGGATCTAGTGCAGAAAAAAATGTAAATAATTTCAAATTAAACAGCCCAGTTGAATTTAAAGGACAATAGTTTAGTTTTAGCTTGTGTTTTTACCTAATTTGAAACCCTTTAGTTGTAGCATGTGTGGTGCTGTACTTTTAGTCTATTTATCTAAGCCAAAGAGTAACATATTTATAATGTTATATCTAGATACTGATTTATCCTCCTTGAGTTTTGGAGGTTTCAATTTAGCTGACACTGGTGCTGCCCTATCCAATGCATTCATCTACATAGAAGGGATGGGTCCTCTCCAGCTCTCTCTAGTACTGTTGGTTAGGTAGAAGGGGGAATCAGAGAGGAAAGAACCAAATTAACATACTTGGAGAAAACAGCAGAATCCACCTCCAAGATTGTCTATGCAGTCCAATGCACTTCTTTACGTGGCTCTTCCTTCTCGGAATCAGTCTGCTTGTCCAGAATAATGTGCTTCAATGACAATGTATTTCACATGAAATGCTTAAAATTGGCAGTATCTTCAATTTTAAAGAGTCTACACCTTCTTTTCCATCCTAAAACCTGGTCCCAACAATGAGAGGGATGATGAGTATTTCTCTCACTAGCTGAAAAATAACTAACTCTATTTGGAAGTGACATGAAGGAAGTAAAAGACAAATTTCTGTATCAGGCCAGATATACACCAATCCTGCCTCATTGGTGTTGTTTTGGGTTCCTGTGGCTCCTGGAGCAGCACACATTCCATGAATCAAAAATTAGGACTTCACTGTGCTTCACACTTCTGAAACATCATCCTTTTTAAAAAGGGTGGATGAATTAATCCATTTGTTAGAACTAGAGTTAACACCCCTATTTTATTTTCTCAATTTTTTGTCAAAATATGCCATCATCTTCCTTGAAAATACAGGTTTGTTTTTAAGGCTTTTTTGTAAAGAGATTCTTATAGAGCACGTAAAAAATTAAATCTCTTATCTTGTTTTAAAACACACCTTTGATGCTTCAGCAATAAGTTTTTAAAGAGTATTTAATTAGAACTATTTCAGGGAAACCTGATGAAAATGAAATATAAAAGATAACAGCTTTTGCATTTGAGGAAGAAAACATCCAGCCAAGATGAAGAACAGTACTTTACTTTGTACATTTGATAATAAAATAACCTTTCCTTCTTTCATTAGTAAACCATGACAGTGTACTTTTCCTTAACAGTGTTTTAACCTTAAATTTTTTATGAAAAGAATTTTATAAATGTCATGGACAGATAGGACCAGCTAACAGCAGGTATAACGAGAGACGGGTGCTACTATAGAAGCCCTTGCATGTAGCATTGCTAGCGTATCTTTAGTATGACCTATGGCACCTCTGCTACAGAGTTCTGGGTCTCCAAAATACAAGCCAACAAAAGGAAGTGTTATTTTCAATTTAAAATCTTCTTCACAGCATTGACCACTACAAATACAAAAAGGGTGGTTGGTGACCTATGGATGTGCTGCAAAGCTAATCTGTCACCAGCAGAGATGAACAAAGCAATCAGCAGACCTCAAGCAAAAAATTATATCCTATGCTTTGTACAGAGCTGCAGACACAATAACAGCTATCTTTAATAGAATAAGATTGCTGGGAGAGATCGCCATTTGTTTCTTGATGTTAGTGTCTCGTTCGAAAGAAATAAACAGTAATAACACAGGCAGAAGCTTTGTTGCTGAAAAGTGCACAGGCTCTCAGGGGGATTTGGGAATTAAGGTGTCTTTAGGAAGTCTTCCTAAAACACAGTGGCTCTTGAAAGCTCAACAGTTTTTCAATATATAGGATCTCAAAAGAAAGGGAGAGAAATTCTTTCCAGATATCCTGTAAAAGCTCCTTCCACAAACACTGACACTCAGCATTAAAAAGCAGCTGTCCCTGTTGACATTTTTTTTACATTAGTTTGATTATTGTCATGTGCCAATTGTTTTCAAGTCAAATAGTCAAACAGTCAGTAACCACTACTATAGACAAAGAAGAAAATAACACAGACATAGAAGGAATATGAGGTAATACATTTTCATTTAGAATTTTAGAAAGTTTTAGATTTAAATTTGTTACGCACTTTTTTTTTAACAGAATATATAAACTCTGTACCCCCTCTGGAAAGCATCCTAAGAATTACCAATAAACACTAAATAAGAATTATGTCTTTCAGACATATATTTGAGGACTGTGGTGTCAGAGCAGTGGAGGAGCTTACCGACTGTGCTGGGTCTCCCTCTTGCAGCATGGAATAGCTCTATTGTTCAGAGATGGCAGTAAAAACAAAGGACTCTCACACGACTGCCAGTCTGGATGAGTGCTCTTCCTAAGGAAAAGAAGAAAAGTCATACACATTCATGTGCTGCACCTGATTCACTTCTGATAAATTAGATTTTAGCCTAAATAGCAAAAAATGAAGCTAAATGCATAGACCTGTGCATTGGTACAGATGCTGAAACAAAGCTTCATCTTCTGGAAGATGCCTCCCTGATGTCCAAAGGACAGCAAAACAAACTCTCTGTTTATAGTCATAGCAGTGAGGAAGGGAAAGTGGTTTATTTTTTTCATTGACTTTTGATAAACACAGCAACTTAAAACTATGCCAATTTTGTTACCTTTTCTATTATGTCTAATATACACAATGGGATCTCAGTATTGTCAGAGTACTCTTCACAAAATGACCGGTAAACATGTACAAAAAGGAGTGATGCATTTGATGTGGGCATCTGTGTTATTTTGCCATCACTGGAAAACTAACAGTACTACAGCTCCTGCCTGTTTGATCACTCCACTGGATACCATGAAGCATAATTGATAAATGTCAGATCTGCTTTGTACATGAAGAGTTTTTACTGTGAAACATTGCTCTTTGAGCTCTGGACAAAAGTTAATTAAAAAGTTGGTATCAAAGATAACATCCTCAGCAGGAAACATCTATTGATCTCTTCAGCAGCATAAGAGAGAGATTGATATAAGATTATAAAATGTTCACACAGAACAAGGCTGGTTGCCACAATTTACGTGCTCAAGATTGGATACTACAGAATATTAAAAGTAGAGTAGCAAATCATCAAGAAACAATACCAGCCAATATTGCTGATTCTCCATGTTTTACAAGCCCTTTTCAAATTCTATATAAAAATCTCAATTTCTTTCATGTCTTCTCCTATGGTTATTAATTTAATTTAGAGATTGGAAATTTATTCAAGGCTTTCACTGAACTGCACAAGCCTTATACTTCTTCCAACAGTTAATACTCAAAGTCCTGACAGATTATTGCACACTGTGGCTTTTCTTTACTTCTTTATCCTATTTTACCTTTTAGTATGAATCTGAAAAAGCTAAGTAGACATAATAGCAAATCCTTCTGTGGAATGTGCTATTTTCTTTTCAGGAGCAATTTCTTGGCACTCTGAATGCCTGCTCATGAAAGCTCATGAAAATGAAAAGCTCATGAATACTTTTTTGTAAAATTCAGAGTGTAGGGGTTGCTCATCCAATACCTATGTTATTTAATTTGGGAATATCTTACACATACAAGAAAGCACTTGGATAAAAAGCTTTTCTTATGCTTTTTAAAAACAAAAATCAGACTGTATCACTGTTTCTGTGATTAAAAGTTTGAAGGAGCTGAGAAACTACTCCAATGGAAATTTCAGATGAATGGATCATAGGAATAAGATTGATTTCTCCATTTTTTAACGGTTTCTAAAAGCTTGGATCTTGAGCAAGAAGCCTTCTCCTGTTTTGTGGTCCCTTGCTGAACTTACTGCTTTTTCATTATACTTAGGGATATCTGGAACTACTGGCTAGTACATCACAGGCACCCTCACCATGTGCTGCCAATGCCAGCTCTCTTCTCCCTCAGTTCAAAGGCTCTGTTCACTCTTGTTGAGATGTGGGGTCTGCCCTCCCTGAACAATCCAAGGGTCTAAGACAACACCTTTTTTCCCCCAAATACCTCTAATCACACTGGCCCTTCATGGTATGACCAGTGTGGTGCTCTGTTGTCTCATCTAGTAAAAAAAATGCTGCTAAAAGACTATCTATCTTTTTATAGCAATTATTTAATTGCAGTTATTTTACATGGCAGGATCTTGGAGCGGCACCATTGCAGCTTAGTACTTGCATTAATCTAAATTAAATTAGCTATTGAGCATTCCAGCTGGAAATCCCTTATTATCAGTGACTTCCTGTTAGAATTATGGTGCAACTCAGAAGAAAAGCCAATCGAAAGCCCAAAGCATTAAGCTTGTTGGGTATATCAAGGCCACATCAGAATGGAGAAGTGATCAGCCATGAACAACATGACTAGAGGATAAACCGCAGCTAAATTGATCTTCGTTATAAGTCAGTCGTTGCATATTCATGGAATCAGAAGACAAGGGTTCAGCACATTTTAGGATCAAGAGTGGTATACAAGCTGATGTAACCCTTTTTCATGAGTTACTTCAAACTGAATAAAATCCTAAAGATATAAAACTTCACACATACAAAGAAAAGGAAATGGCCTGATTGCTGCATGAACATAAGTAGACAAACCGATATTTAGAACATTCAAAATATTGAGGGGTCTTGTGGTTTTCACACATCTTGCAAAGTGTGTGTGAAGAGACAAGCTGGTAAGGCAGATAAGAGGGTTGTTTGGATAGCAGCAGAGAATGACAGAAACTTGGTTGGGGGCAGTGTTTGTCTACTTATGGCCTGAAAAACCTTTTCCTACATAGCATTATAATATATTCTTCAAAAACAAAACCTGTATCAGAATTTGTCTCATAGTTTTCTGTAATCTCCTGTTATTACTAAAAATGCTGGTTAAGTGATTTCAAAGGACTTTCACACTGATTGTGGGTTAGATGTCAGCAGAGTGGTTATTGCTACATGTTTTCTGTGTCCTCTAAGGCAGTCTTTTTTTTCAGTCCTGAATCTCTTGGAAGAATTCCCACAAAATGGGATTTTTATTGAGTGTGTTAGGATTTTTCTAGTCCCCCTGTCAATGCTCTCAATTAGTGACCGTAAATAATTTCATTTTTATCTTCCTTGCGCATTTTTTAATTCCCTGAGGCTCCGTTTCAAGTTCTAAGCTTTTGTGTATTTACGTGCATCCCAGGGGGATAATTTTCTAACAACTTTGCTTCAGTTTTCTTTGTTATGTGTATGATGTGAAAAAAAAAGTTGGCATTTTCTCTGATCACTCAAAAGCTATCTGTGCTCATAATTTTGCTTTAAAGCTCTGCCATCCAGTACATCTTTTTTCCCCCTAAACACTGATAAGACTAAAACCCTTTTTACCAGCTTTCTTTAGCTCATAAAGTTTGTTTCCTTTTTTCCTATTTATATTTTTTATGATTTAATATCAGCTTAAAGAGCACCTCTGCCTGTGAATGTTGGATTTTCTGGTCCCAGTTCACCTTTTAAGTGATAAGACAAAATATACTGCATCACAGCATCTCAGGAGCAACTTTAAATAACTGGCTAACACACATTTGAATATGTTGTTGCAATCCTGTTTTTGCAAGATGGAAAATTAAAATGATTACTTTTACTTCTTGGTAGCAGAACAGATCAACAGGATTATCACAGCTCAGCTGTGCACATTAGGCATACTGAAATCCATTCATAAGAATTCAGTATATGCTATCAAAAATTTCATCAGCCCATGCCTTTGCTTTTAGTAATACTCGGTTAGACACAAGAAGAGGTGACAGAGATAGGTCATTTCTATTTGTCAAAGAAATCATAGTTAATAATTTTTCCCCCCTTCATTAAAGGTGTAATCCATTTTGCCTACCAGAGGTAACGCAAATGTTATCATTGACAATATGCATAGTTTCATTCTTCATCTACCCATACACCCAAGTCTGTCTACATAGATTCTGTGTTGAAACTTAGCCCTAATAATGGTACTTTTCATAAACAAAATATGTAGACATTCTTATGTATAGATTTCTAATAATAAAGGCTAAACAAAGAAAAAGCTAGCATAGCATTACTGATCTAAAATTCTACACAGCAAACTGAGAAACCAAGTATTCCTGCATGTATGCAGCTCTGTTCTAAAGGAGGATACAAAAAAACACAAACCAAGGTACAAGCATACTGAAGTTGAGGGTTAATTATATAACTTCAGTGGCTAGCTGAGGTAGCACATATATTGACTGCTAATATCATGGTGATGCAACCAAATAATTTATAACACAAAATGGCACCTTCAGCTCTGTAAAACAAATAATACAAAGAAAAATGGGAAAACATCATGCAAAGCCATCTTCAGCTTCCTTTTACTGCACTGTTATATTGGTCACGCTTTGATTTTATTTCTGCACCATGGCTCCAGTGAAATTGGGCTAAATGATGAGGTTTATTACAAAAATGGGATATATCACTTCCTTCTACACACGAAAGATAAATATTTGTAACTTCTGGTACAAATTGCTCACTTCATACAGCACAAAAATCCTTGATGCTCATCTGCAGAATCCATCTTTTGTCCTCAGTGAATGTGCTGTAATCAGTTTGATACTTGACATACACATCCTACTCAAGGTATTGCATAATAAGCACTATTTTTAATTCCAACACTGGAAATGTTTAATTGCATTTTGTATTTCCATAAAAGGCAATTTTTTGCCAATGAAATCTGCCAGGTTAAGAACAGTAGAATATGAATGGCACTTCTAAAAGTAAAGTGACGACCTCTTACATATGCTTACCTTATTGTTTTTACTGCATTTTATTCCTGTTTGTTTTGCAAAACCAATGTAACTATGGGGAAAAGGGGATGGATGCCAGTTAAGACATCTAGAGAACTGTTAATTACACTCTAACAGCAATTTTTTTTATCATTTATGAACTGTGAAGCAGAGAGAACCTATTTGACTTTGAGTCTCCAAAACTGCCAATTAGAAACGATTATTTTGTTTCCTTTTCAGATGAGGAAATATGATCTAGAAATTACTGAGTAACCATAAATTTGGAATACAATGGCAGAGTTTTTCAGTGATTCTTTCACAGTATCAGTTACCTTTTTACCTCAGAGACAAGGCAGGCACCGCATGTCTCAGCCTGCGTGCCCCCTCTGCCATGAAATTCCACACAAGATAGGAATGTCATTTTCATGCTTACCAAGAAGATCAAAATGTAGTTAGCTATTCCAGCTCTCTATACATACCAAAACAAGGTATTTTAATTCACAAATCAAATTGTTTAGATAACCACCTTCACAGATAATATGCCCACAAGCTTACACAAGCTGGCCATCCTCTCAGAGGTGTAAAACAGCAACTCCCACACATGCTGCGAAGTTAAGTGCTGGGGTTTTACCTGCTGAAACACCACTTCAGCTTGTAGAACCATCTACATGGATTAAAAGTTTTTAAAACCATGTTTTGTTTTAAAACCTTGAGTCATAGTTTGAATGCAGATATATTTATTACTAAGTCATGGATATATTTTCCTTACCTTATAAAAGAATTGCAATTGTTGCCATTTCAAGAATGACATGGAAAATACAGCGCTTTCCTTATTTCCTCTATGTGCTGCACAATATTTTCATTTACCTACCACTGATGATGTACTAATGATAAAAGAAAAAGCTTTAAACAATAAAATAGTAGAGGTGCCTATTGTGAGCTGTTCATGGATTTGAAAAGAGCACAAAAGTATAGTATGTAAATGCATCTGTTATGGCAAATCCATTTCCTAGAATAAAATTCTGTACCAGAAACCATTACACAGGGTATTCAGAGATGCAGTAATGTTTTAAACACCAGGATACACCATAAAGCATTTCAGAGAAATTTCATCCAGCCATAATATGTAACTGGATAAGAAAAGCTAACTGTGCATATATAATCAATAATGTGGTGTGTGCCAGTTTTAATAGTATATATAAAAGCTTTATATCCTCTTTCAAAGTCTAACTTTTAAAAAACACAGCCACTCTTTTGCTAAGCTTACCAAAGTAAGCATTCTAAACTTAGAAAGACATTGTATTTTGCATAATGTAGAATAATTACTGAATTACTCTATTTTTCAGAGCTTTCCTTCCACATAATTTGATTAAACATTATTATAAAACAGATTTTGCAATTAAACTTACTGCAGCAAAGAAAACATTTGTAAAGGCTGACTAAAACAGGAAGGCATTTTTCTTTTGCCCCTAAATTGCTTTCATTACACAGTTCAAGTTGGAACCTGGGAAAACCTCAAAGCTGTCCACCTCTTAGTATGTACAAACTATTACACTGCAAAAGTAAGTATTTAAAACATTGTCTTGCAGGACCCCTGCCCCAAAAAGGCACACCTACAGAGTTCTACAGGAGCAGAAGTAAAGGAGGAAAGACTGAGAAGTTCCCCTGGAGCCTGACAGTGCTTTACCCCAAGCTCTTACCTATTGAAATGAAGACCTCCATTGAGAAATTGTCAGGCTCTATCTCTACAGGTCTGGGATGCAGATTAACCACTTCAAAGTCTATGAGATTCAGAAGTCCCATTCCTAAGAGGAACACTGGCTAACAGCTTCTTTCTCTTGAGGACTCTGCTCCTGCCTGGTAACTTCCTCGGAAATATCATGTTTCTACAAGTATGTGGCTCAGAAAAGGATGGTTAAAGAATATGTGTGTGTGTGTGTGTGTGTGTGTGTGTGTGTGTATCTGTGTGTGTGTCTTCTCTTTGATAAACATATACAAGAGCTCTAGTGAGCCCCTTCAAACCCAAACCATTCTGTGGTTCTACCATCCTAGCAAGAAACCCATATCAGAGATGTCAATGAATGGTGAAAGGACAGGACAAAAACAGAGCTCAGTTTCACCTTAATTAGATGCAACAAGTTCACTTCTCTAAACTGAAGGACAAAAACTCTAGTCAGACACTGTAGTTTTGGTAGTAAAGACAGTTAAACATGAGAACAGATGGGCTCTGGAATCCCTGGGATCTCCATCTCAAGTTTGAGAATTGACAGGCAATCATCCAGCCTGTTAATTGTCAGCACATCCTAACACAGTTTTGCCAAGGCCTACCAGGATGCTTCCACAAAATGTCTGGGAATGATTTAGGGTGTTACAAGGACTAAGACTCATTCACAGTTGGCAATACCAGTTAGGCAACCCTGTTTCAAGAGGAAGAGAGTTCAGCCATCTGGATGCAAGCTACGCAGTACCATTTTATCTCAGGACCACACAGCAGAGCCTGATATATTTTACATATTAATACAAACACATTTTCTGAAGTCCTCTTTAGCCTGATTTTCCAACAGTTCTATAACATGTTCCATACTGTTCACTAAGATGCAATCATAAAGCAACATTGAAAAGAAGCCCATTACATGAATTTTGAGAAGAATTTATCAAGCTGCTCAAAGGAGCAGAAATTTTTAAAGACAATTAGGCCGAACAAGTAGTAGAGGATCTTCTTTCACCTTCAGGTCACCAATTTATACTGATTCATCTCAGTGGTGACTGGAACTCATTACCTTTTGAAAGCTTTGCAAGATAAATCGCATGTCTTTGTCAATAGCTTCTCATGGAGAAATGTCAGTATTTCCAGATTTGGTATTCCCTGGTGTTATTAACATTAGTGGAGAAAAGATTCAGAGCAGCCCTGCAGAGAAGGACTTGGGGGTGTTGGTCAATGAGAAAATGAACATGAGCTGGCAGTGTGTGCTTGCAGCCCAGAAAGCCAACCGTCTCCTGGGCTGCATCAAAAGGAGCGTGACCAGCAGGTCAAAGAAGGTGATCCTGCCCCTCTGCTCTGCTCTCGTGAGACCTCACTTGGAGTATTATGTATGGCTCTGATGCCCTCAACATAAGGAGGACATGGAACTGTTGAAGGAAGTCCAGAGGAGGGCCACGAGGATGATCAGAGGACTGGAGCACCTCCCATATGAAGAGAAGGCTGCGTGGAGACCTCATAGAGGCCTTCCAGTATCTGAAGGGGGCCTACAAGACTTCATTAGGGACTGTAGTGATAGGACAAGGGGTAACGGGTTCAAACTTCAACAGGGAAAGTTTAGATTAAATATAAGGAAGAAGTTTTTTACTGTGAGGGTGGTGAGGTACTGGAATGGGTTGCCAGAGGAAGCTGTGAATGCTCCATCCCTGGCAGTGTTGAAGACCAGGCTGAATGGAGCCTTGGGTGACATGATTTAGTGTGTTGAGTCCCTGCCCAAAGCAGGGCAGTTGGAACTTGATGATCTTAAGGTTCTTCACAACCGTAACTATTCTATGATTCTACAATTAGTGTAATCAGGGCAGTGGTGAAAGACTTAGTCTTATACTCAGGACTGAACTTCTGTTTGTACCTGCAGTTAGAACCCCAACATCTTCTGATAGTAAAATAACTTGGGGTCATCTCTAATGAGGTGAAATCACGTCTCACCATACTTACAGTAACAGTTTATGCATACAGAGAGAAAGTTCTCAAGCTTTATTCTGAGACTGAACTACTGTGCTCATTTGTGCTACTCCCTCCACGCATCTTAAACTATGACATAACAATAGCATTGCTATTTTTCTGCTATTTGTTTTGATCAAATTAACTTTAAAATTAACCTATCTTACAGAGCTATTTAGAGCTGAAGCAGATTGATTAAATTAAGAATGCAGTATGGTGATTGTTAGGAAATAACAGTGGTAGTAAAGATTTCAGGAACTAGAAGACAGCTTTAGAGCGGTGAAATTAAGGATGAGGTATCAGGAAAAATAGTGAGATTTCAATTCCTAAATAGAGAGAACAGTCTGGCTATTTGAATGTTCTTTAATTCTTCAGCACAGTTTCAAGAACATAAAAAAGAGAACAGCAGTAACTTGATGGTAAGTGGTTCAGCCAAGAAGGCAGATCTGAACAGAGAAAGAGTCAAGGGAAATACAATGCAAAGTCGTTAGGGCTTGAAAGGAGGTAATATTATGAAGTAAGATTTCTTTATAAAAATACCTTGATTTCTCCTGAATGTCTTCCTTTTTCCCTCTATAGCTCAAACAAAGTTCCTGCTGTTGTTCTCTGTTCAGCACCAAAGTACATTACACAATTTCCTCTGCCCATGTTGAGGTTTTGTAGCCACATGAGCAAGTACACCATTAAAAGGAAAATATTAACAAAGAATGAAATCTACATCTAGCACTGACTGTACCATGTGTGTCAAATATTGTTATAAAAGAAATATTGGGAACAGCATATCACAGAATCTTTAACATGGGGTGCTTAAAATCTGGATTTTTATTCTAATTGTCTGTAGCTTTTTCTGTTTATCATGCCAGCAGTTACAGGCAGAATTTGCCATCAAACCTAATAATGAAATAAACTCAGTCTGATAAGTTTAGTTTAAAACAGGAGTAACAAAAGAAAGAAAACTCAAGATTTATGCTTTCCTTTGAGGAGGGCCTGTAAGCTATATAATATAGTTGAAGCTATGTCAGAGTCACTTCCTGCATCCTAAGTGACTGGCTGAAAGATGGGCAGCTGGAATTAAATCTCCTTGCTTTTGTTCAGTTGGGCCAGGCTGTCATGCCATTGCAAAGTAACTCTGAGTGATCCATGAGCATATTTTCTGATGTTATGAATAGCAACACAGCAGCAATGAATTCTTCTCACTCTGTTTATTCCAATAAACTTCAAAAGCTTATAGAAGAATAAGCTGCATCCAGCTGAATGTCCTGGGACAGTCTGTCCTCCTGAGACTACTATGCCGAGATACAAAGTACACCAGATTTCAGTAGAGTATGAGGAAAAGAAGGCATTAAGAACAAGGGCATAAGTGACACAGTAGAAAAAGCAGCCTCAGGGACAAGTCCTGCAGTGAGAAAGACGTAGCTGCTAGCAGTCCAAAGTATCCCTAAAATATTACTGAAAAATGCAAGATTTTCCATTAAATCAGAGCTAGAAACACAGCTTTTGTTAATGGCTTTTCCCTGAAAGGGAGTTGCACAATTTGTATCGCTTGTTTGGGACATTAATCCTGTGTAAGTGTTCTCAGCAGGAAGCACATTATAGTTTAAGTTCCTGAGTATTCTGGCAAGTTAACCCCAAGTGTTGGCACTGACTGTGGGGCTGAACTTGTAAAGCGGACTATGAAACACTGGACTCCTGCTCAGCTATCTCTCCACAGACAAACAATCCAACAAGAACATGATACCACCTGTGAATAAAGATTAGTGGTGCACATAATTTCCACCTAAGGGGGACCAACACTGGGAGGGGAACAGAACCTGGGCAATTGTATGGCAATGAAGTTTATATGGGAGCTTCCAGCCAGCAACAACTGAGCAGACTGAGGCACGTACGGAGCCAGGCACAAGGTAAGCTTCTTCACAGTTCCTTGCTTCTACAAACCCTCCTACACCAGCTCGTGACTGACCCACACCTACTCTTCCAGACCAGTATCCCTTCCCAGAAAACTGCTGCTTGAACCAAGCCAAATAAAACAATGTGGCAATTCACTAAAATAAACCAAACTACAATAGGGCTAAATTAATTTTCAGTTGCATCTCTGTTTTGAGCAAAGAGCTGATAATGGTTTTTCAGAAATAAAAAGCCAGAACACAACCCACCCATTTTTATAGCCTGTGATGAAACAAACCAGAATAAAATAAGTAGAAAATATCCCAGCAAAAGCCAGCATAATGAAAAGCAAGAAAAGCTATGTTCTAAATGTCCTAATGTTCTGAAATCAGAAGTTGTCTGCACAGAAAATTTGGTACGCTGTTCTTGATATCACTCATCTCATTTGTGAGATTTAATCACTACCTTATACAGCAAATACAGCACTTCTACAGTGGATACTGCAAAACTGTATCCACCACCCATTAAAGGGGACAGCAACAAGCCTTAGTCTAAGCTAAAAAGAGAAATTACACTAATGTAGCTCTGTCTGCATCCTATCACTTGCTTTTAACCAAAAAGTCAGACAGGTAATTCAAAACACTCTTATAAGCAAACTACACTTACACAGAGACTTACATATATTTAGACAAAAAGCCAATGAAGCTTACATGGACTGTGTAACATACAGCAGGATTATATATAACTTGCTGTGAACTGCTAACATAATTTTTTCTTAATAACAAGGACAAGCTATCTTTAAGGAGTCAAACACCCACTGGAAAGCAACCATGTAAGATGCCTGCCTGCTTACGTGTGTGCTGGTGAACCTGCTGATTTGGTGTGATAATGACTATCCACACATTTCTGAGTTAGGTATCTGCAGCTCAAAAGTGCCTAGTATATACATCCAGATACATTGTCCTGGCTTCCACAAAGACGCTGGCTTGCAGGTGGGAGGCATGTTATACCCTCAAATCGCATCACTATAGGACTGTGATAAAAGTACTTGTTTCCATGCACACAAAGTCACACAGGTATTTCTTGTTCTCTCCTCTCCTAGACTTTGTATTTTTTATGCCTACTTTCTTTACTTCCCTCATTTCTTCCATCACATTTTTCCTTTGTAATCTTTGTCATACATCAACTAGGGTTTTCCAGGCAGAAGAATGCACTCAGTAAGGTTGTCTTCTAAGCTGAGACACTTAAAAGAAAAAAGAAATAATTAAGGGTGAAATCCTGATTGTACAGAAGTCAATGTCAAAATCTCAATACTTTCAATAGCTCTTCATCCAAGGTCTCTTTCATACTCTTTTTCATTAATTAATGCAATGTCACATTGCAGTGTTTCATCTCAAAAGACTGCACTTTCATTCAAATGATAATGTGAAAAACTTACAAATTAGTATAGGGAAAAAGTGTTTCTTTTTGGCATATACAATCTCTTCTATATTGCAGTGAGGTAACACTGATATCATGTTAAAGGTTATACCACAGTGAACAACAATGGATTATTCTAGCTGCAGTTATAAAAAGATTTTTAGCCTTTTTTTTAATATAAATCTTAAAATAGGGTACATACAGCTTGTGACTTTTAACAGCTTATAAGCTTTAGATATGATATCATATATCAAAATCGAACCCTCACTATCATTTTTTTCATACTAAATGAAACTTCTAGATCAACTGTATACTGGAAAAGAGCTCTACGAAGGTTCAGTTTCCTAAATATGAATTGAATGTTATTCTTTCAATGTTCAGCTACAATTCTACATAGAGAAATACTTCAAATTTAAATACAGCATTTTTTAAAAAACAATATTCCTTTTAAGTTAAGTGAGTCTTCATTCTAAAGTTTCCTCATCATGTTTTCTGATGGTATTATGCACCTTTTATTCCAACCTTATGAATTCTGTTTCCTATAGTTACTATTCATATACAGTTTTTCATAGCACATAACTTTGTCCTGATCACAAGAGAATTTAAAAGCAGTTAAAACTTACTTGTTTAGTGTAGTGTTTATCAAAGATTTAAATTAGCACTCTTAAATTACAGGTCTAATATATAGAAATCTTAGAAACAATTATAACCTTCCGTTAAAAACACCAATAAATAAGCAGGGGTTTTATATAAAGCAATGATTGTGCTTTATAAAGCACACATCATTAACATACTGCCTATATCATGTATTAATAAAAGCTAACTTAAACTGATATATTAAAGAAAGTCACTTAGACACCTCTATAAAAATCTGAATTATTTTCTCAATACAGCCAAGCTTACATGTATTTTTATTTCAGTTAAATATATGTTCCTCACTCAAAATACCATGTGAAAATAAAATTCTCAGAGACATAGAATGTTTTCCATAATAGCTTCCAGCAGAATAGTTCCAGCAGAAAAGATACTTCTACCTAGTCCTAGTAAACCCAGTCCCAAAGTTGTATTTGCAACCCCCAAATAAAAAGTGAATATATACCATATTGAACATACTGAAATCTTTTCCTCCTGAACACTACAAGTCCCTTTATAACTTCAGCACTTAGTCTTCTAGTCTTCTAAAGTTCTTTATTTGGGTTTTATACTAAAAGAAATACTTTTACACTGAAATGCCTCAAACAATTATTATTAAAGTAAGCTTCTTCTGTCCTTCACATGGCTCAGGGCTATTAGCTAAGCTGCTGCACCCTATGCAGACTTTAGTATGCTATAATAATGGTAGTAATCAATGAGGTATAATAACAATGCATATATATGTATTACCATACAATAAGTGACAGATTGCTGCATTCATTTTGGAAATATTCCTAACAAGACAAACAGAATTGTGCTATGCCTAGAGACCAGATACAGAAATAATTACAAGTAGGCTGCCAGTAGTCATCTTTGGGGTGGAGAGCTGCACACCATTCATTCAGCTTCTTTCTTTAATGAGTCTGCTGCTTTATTTTCTCTTGAACTTTACTTACAAACCCCACAGGCTACACCATGACATTGATATATAAGTAGAACTCTCCAGTGAAAGCAAAGAGGAACTTTTTTTATAAATGCATAGTGCGCTATCTTCAAAACTGTAGGAAAAGCTTCTGAATTCTGTAAAAACAATGGACCTTCTTATCCAGACAGGATTCTCTTCTGAAGCAGGAAATGCAACGAGAACATTAAAGGACACTGCAGTGTCTCTTAAAACTTTTTCTCGCACATTTCTGATACCTCCAGTAAAACAAATTTTTAAGTACTTTCATTAAGTCTACTTCTTATCAATTTCACACAAAGCTGCACACGGATGAGCTACTCTTGTAGCCAAAGGGCTGAGGAAACTCACAGTCAAACTGGACATTCCCACTTCTTTTTGCTTCCAGTTCCAAAACTCTTAATGGTACGGTAATGGGAAACACAGGAAGCATCAGACTTAGCAAAGAAAATACACAGCTATGTGCTGTGCTGCATTTTACACATACATACAGAAGTACAAGTAGGTCAACCAAAAACAAAACAAAGAGATAGAGCTACAATCAACTGAAGTGCAAAATCCTGCTGTAATCAAAATGCAGGTGAAATCATCTTGACTGTGCTATAATGTCATATAGGAAAAAATAACTAATACATTCATGCCTTCAAAATCAAATACACTATGTAATAAATATTTATTATTTACATGACGTACTAGCTGCTAATCCAACCAGTCAATAAAGACAAAAAAATTAAGCTAATATTTATTAAAAATAAAAAAACATCAAGTTTTAACAGCAATTAAAGAGGGTTTTGAGCAGCAATAAACCTTTGAGACTTTGTTATTTCCTAAAGCTCCAGAAGAAAGGTTAATTTCCAGAAGAAAGGTGAACTGAAAAGAGAAAATAGACTTGGCACCCACTGAATGCACACTGTACCATGTAAATTTTTGCTGAATTCAGTACAGTATGGGATGTTGCTGTCAGTAGAGAAGAAAACTCCCTTCAAGTCTCATCTGGGATCACTACTACCCAGCGTTTCACTACGAACTCTGGGGAAGAAAGGGCAAACTGGCATTCATCACATTTGCTCCTTACCTGAAATTTATACTTTCAAACTTTGTCCTGACACTGAAAATGGTAATAAATCTAGAAAGAGGAGGAGGCAGGAAAGGGAAGAAAAACAGCCTTCAATATTCTACACTGAAGAAAAAACATCTATATAAATCAAAAGGCTGACTTACCAGTATAGAGATTTTTAATAGAAAAAATATCAAGGGGAGCATAGCATATGGATCTAAGTGCTCTCCACATATGTTGGGTTTTTTTTTTATTTGAAGACTAACATATGTGAGGAGATGCATAAGAAGTGATTTCTTAAGATCTCATCTGGCTTATTTTTAATTGGAATTATATTAGATTTTCTATGTAACTGAGTAACAAATGACTGCTGTCGCTTCACTAAGTATTACTGTCACTTACAGATTGATAGATTTGGATTTTATTTACTTTGAATATGAAAGATGGACTCATTAATGGCTAAAATAACCACAAAAAATGGAGAATGAAGACTACATCATATAAAATACGTGTAAGTCACAGAATGTTATATACATCATAATTTTAGTATTGTAATTTTACTGCATGCTTAGATTCAAAGAATTTCAAAACTTCAGCAAGGCCAAAAAATGTATCATCCAAGATGACCATCTAGAAAGTCACAAATGTACATCTCAAAACACCTTAATTTTCTGATACTGTTTTATTTCTCCACTGCAGATTTTGTTACAATGTGTCAGAACTTTGGTCAGTTCTTGGCAAAATAGAGCTTGGGTTTGATATTTTAACTGAGTTAACTTAGTGGAATAAATATCTCCAGGACTAAATTTCTGACACTCCAGGTGACAAAAATGTTTATTTTCATTATAAACTGATAGTTCTCATTTACAAGTGCATAATCCAGCAATTTCTGCAAGGGAAGGGCAGTCTTTTCAGGCTGAATTACACCTAAGATTTTACTACTGCTGCTGTTTATTGACTCAAACAAGTCCTGTATGTACTAGCATGGTCTGTCTACCTCAAGAGGTCATGGGCCTCTATAAAAAGGAAGTCTCAGAGATATGACTCAGGTAGCTGTAAGAATCTATCAAAAGTCACAAATTACTTTGTTTTCTGAAGAAAAAGCAAGATTCATTTTTAATCAAAACAATACACATCAACATTATGACATATGGGACTTCTGAAAGATCGTAAGTCAGGTACTCAGCTGAAACCTTAACTAGGACTGACATGGTGCTAAGAATGATGTCAAGCCACTGCATAACAAGTGGCTGGTTTCTATGAGCCGATGTCTGGGCCAGCTCAGTTCCATTAATGTTTTACTCCATTATCTGAGAGCTGACATCTTTTCAGTAATTACTGCAGATGATACCACCTCTGGTGTAATTAAAGAACGATTATTTAGAGTGAAGTGAGCCAAGATCATCCCCATTCTCTGTTTAGGCCAAAGCCAAAGAAGGGCTTGTCAAATAAAATGGATGTTTTGCATTAGGGAGCAAAAAAAGGGTGATGTAAAGAGTCAAGTAATTTGATGGGCAACGCTGCAGTGGAATTAATTCAATATGTTCAATATGGTCAGTTCCATGTGTAGTAATATTGGACAGATGGGTATGATAGCTATGTACTTTCACTGCTTTTGCATTAGTGATTCAGTACTTACAAAGCAAACCTCAGACAGCTCCTGGCTTTTTGCCCAGTGAGAGAAAGACTGGAAGCAAAACACATTAAATGCTCCTGCAAATCTACATACTCTGCAACCCTTCTGCAATGAGCCTCATTCAAAATGACCCTCTGAACACCAACCAAAAAAATAATCATCATCGTAACATGAGCCTATAAACTTTTTGGATTAACGGTTAAATAATAATGAACGAGAACTGAAAGGAGCAATTCACTTTGTATGAATACTAATGAGAGAGGGCTTGATGCATTCTTCGGTTTTGACAGTAACTAGGTAAAAGGACTAATTAACTCTCTTACTTAAAACATAAATTGCATGTTTTAAGGAATTACTTAACAGAAGAATGGAGTTAATGAATGCACCCTATCAGACACAGGAAGGCAAAAGATCACAACTGAACAAAACATACATTTCCTAATGCATCAGAGTTCTGTTCTTCTACAGCAAAGGTCAGGTTTGGTCAACTGGAGGTAACAAATTTTCCCTTCAGGAGCTGATAAAAAGACAGAGATTCCCAGCCATGCAGGGAATTATTGAGAAACAGTTGCAGTGGGTTTAGCTCCTTGAACAAAATACAGTCATCTTTTCAGGCAAATGCACATGACTCTTAAGTGTCATCCACAAAAGATGGGTGGGTTCCCTTGTCCTGGAAAGCAAATATGTCATCATTAACATTCAAAAAGCAGACATAGGAAGAAATGTAGGGCCTTGCTAGAATAGTAAGCCATCCACTGAATGACAGGGCTCAAATAATTTGTTTTTACAGGCTGTTTAACTCAGATATCCATAACTTCAAGAGAAGCTCAGAAACATTGTTGACATCTGACCATTTCATTTTTGAATTTCTTACATTCCAGACTCAATTCCATAGAAGCTTATTACTTTTTAGTTAATTAATTTTTGTCTTCTAATCTCCTGTAAGAAAAGACACTGTGATAAGGAGTGTGACATTAAGCTATAAGTCATCTCTTTCTTGTAACAGAATATTGAAAAAGTGGGGTTTCCTTTGCAACTAAGCCTCTTGAATTGAAGGCTGTACTTCTGCTTTTGCTATGTGACAAAGTATTTTAGAAGTTGAGGGAAAAACTTAAAACTATGAAGAACTGGCAGATATCAAGGACAGAAGGTGGCGTAGTCAAATGAAAAACTATTGACACTTAATAGTAGTTCTGAATATGAAAGAGCATATGGCTGATCATTAGCAGGTTTTCTTTACTTCCTGAGAGACATTCTCCTTTCACCAACATGATAAGCTGCAATTCCAAATAGGAGAAAGTCCTGAGAGTTGAGGCTGACAAACCACAGAAACTTCTTTTTGAATGAAAATTAAGCAACCACATCTGTCCATTTATCTGGCTGAGATAAAAGCACTCATAAGAATTTCTTTTCATATGAAACACCAAAATGTCCTCTGTGAACACAGAACACTAGAATTGTCAGAGCTGAGACCTGAACACATCCTCTACTTCCTCTCCTCAAACCACAGGGTGACCACTCCCACCATTTTTTTCTTTCAAGATGCATAAGACAGAGATTGAGCCATATAATTTAACAAAAGTCTAAGTTAGGTGAGGACAACTGAGAGAGGGCCACAACTTGTGGGCTTGTGGAGTGTTCTTATTCTTAAATAACATTTATCTATTGATGCTGCTTTCAGTGAGTAAACAACTGAGCATGAAAGGCAAATTACAGTCTCTGGATGAAGAACAGGCAACAGAGACAAAGTAAGCAATTCAGCCTGTACATGCATTTTGTCTTACAGCCAAGGTAGACAAGGGATATATTTTGTATGAGAATGTCTCAGAGCAACATTAGCAACCATTCAGCATCCTACACATACACTCTACTTAACGTAGATCAAAGTCTAGTGTCAAAGTTCTCTGCATAATACATATAAATAGAACGCAGCAACTCCAGAAAGAACACCCAATGCATGTTTCTTGTGCACTCAATATGACTAGAGTGCATGATTTACATTTGTTTATTTAAAGAAACATCATATATATGATTTGTAACAGTACTCAGCAGCTCTCAGTAGACAAAAAAAAAAGTATGACCTCAGAGAAGAAATAAAGAATATCTTTAGCAAATAAAGCCTTAGGTGCAGAAGGAATTTATACTAACCTGCACAGGATAATAGATAATTTGGAAAACATGAAGGGTTAGGTGTGTCACTAACTAAGATATGACATTTGTGACATGTGTGCATTTGTTCTTATATAGGTGTCACTGTGTTTCAAATACAGAACCAAAATATAAACTTCAGGGCTTCTAGGAACCTGATCTTTTTTTGCCAGTTCCATTCCTCAAAGTTACCACGATAAATAAATTGCAGCCTACAGTACAAATATATGTTTGAAATTAGATGTCCAATATGAAAATTGTTAAAATCAAGAAAGTTAAAATGTTAAACTGTAATGACACATACATTTTGAATTCCCATAAGGAAATGAAACTAATTATGACACAACGTGGTAGGAGAGCTCTCCCAATACCTATACCGAATTAAGCAAAATGTCACATTTATCCTTTAAAGCTCTCAAGATATGCATTTCTCTAGCCTTTAAATATGGCAACAGTACAAGAATCGTGCAGCTTCATTTGGAGGGATTCACTTCCATTTTTATTTTTTTTTCCTAGATGAAAGAAAAAGATATCCCTAATATCCCCAGGGATTATCATGGAAATGATTGACATGAATAATTATTTGCTGGGAATACTTCTGGAAAAGGATTTATAGTAGAATTATCATCCTCATTTTATACATTGATAACTCATGTCTAAGGATTAAGCTATGCAAATCACAGTTTTCAATGCAGTTGAAAACACATTATTCACCGATGTGGTTTTCCACTTAATGCAAAGGTTCTTCAATCTGCCTTCCACTTTCCATTTCCAGGGTCTCTGTTAGGGTTTGCATCTCTGTTGATGCCATCACTTGCTGTTGCAATACAAACACTTTTAACATCCCTAGTAAGCTGCTACTCAATGTTTTAAATTTTTGGTTTATGCCATTTTAAATTGCTGATTTGATGAATTGTTGATTTTATGCTTACAGTGTTTTAAAACCATATTGTAATTGCTTATTTTTAGAAGGGTTTGGTTTTAAGTCAGGAATCTGTTATGCATATGCAGAGAAGTTCCTACATTCTGACAGGAGGCTGCTTGCTAGAGCTGTATGCTAAAATAATTCCTCTCTCTGAGGTCACTCAGAGACCAAATACTACCAATATCACAATTATATATCCATCACTTACAGAGTATCTATGATGACGGCAGATGACATAGTAGAAAACTTACTGCAATGAATGCGTAGGATATCAAACAAACCACTGGCTGTTTTTCTGTCTAGCAGTGTACAATGTATCTTTCCCCTTTGTTTCCTCATTGAAATAAAAAAAAAAAGTCAATTTTTCGTTTTTCTAATTCTCCTCAACACATTTTGAAGCTTCTATTTTTCAACCTTCCATTCTACTGTTATCTATGACAGCTATTTACCCGTTTACCTGCCATCCTTTGATACTCTAAAGAAATCAGGTAATATAGAGAAAGCTGTATCAATTAAAAGCCTGTCACGAAAGATCTGCGTAGACATTTGGAACAGAACAAGATGGACAATTCTTTTGAGAGTGGTGGAATTACCAGGATCTGCCTTTCTTGCTGCACTACCTACAACAGATGACAAAGACCTCCGCAGGGTATTAAGTATATCCAGGCATCTCTCTGGGGATCTCCTTTGCAATTTTGTAGTCAGACTAGCATTATAAACTTTGAGACATTTTTATTAGTACCTATGAAGTTCTGATTTCCATATGTTTTAGTTTCATCCAATGTACAAGTTAAAAGTCATATCCAAACTTGGTTAAATCCTGACTAAAGTTTTCTAGGGATAGGGACTGAAAAGCTTATTTACAGTCTTCTTTTAAGGTTACAAAAAATATACAGCACTAGCATTTTAAATAGGAGCCATCAACAGCAATATCATCTTCCACAAGCAAATTTCTATTTTATGTAATGTGAAAAGCAGATATTACCTTAGGCTACGCTTCTTATTTAAGTCCATACAGGGTGACACCCTAGAAGAACGTTCCTTTTCCAAAATGTCAGAACAAGAATAGGATAAAGGGATGACTTATTTTCTGCCTGATGCCAGATGATTCTGAATTTAAATGAGCAAAACCTCAGGAGACCGGTATTTCTCATAGAGAATCATACAGCGCTTCCACTGGGAAAATATTTACAAGTGAAATGCAGTTGGAAAAGACTGATGTTAAATGCTAGTGTCATTGGAGCTGCTTAGATTTGTTCAAACAGTTGTGCAAGTCTAAAATCATAATCCTTCTTTGCTGTTCTTCTTCAATTTTTAACAGAAATTTTAGCAGAAATTAATGCAGTCACTGGAAGGCAAAACTGACAGTCACTTCACACCATTTTAACAGTCTGGAACTGCCCTCTGTGGTCATCTGAAGACAGATTGGAGGATTGTTGCCTCTTGGGGCTGGATTTGTCACTGTCAGTGTTAAAAGCTTAGAAATTAGGAAATCTTTGTCTGTCCAGCAGATTCTCTAAAGCATATTCTGATGAAAGGTGCATAAGTTTAGGGTTGGTAGCACAGATATAAGTGGACAGGTCTTTCTGCGTCTGGTGACGACCAGGAAGGCTCTCTAGCTTGTAGCCAGATACAGGAGGGCTTCCCTGAATGCCCTGTCTCAACTCAGACACCTTGTTGTAAATTACGAGACATACCGATTGTCACTGACTCTTTCTTTTATTTATATCCACAATCCATTTGTGTAAAGCAATGGAAGAATTAATTAAAAAGAGTGTTAGAAAAATAAATCATTCTCAGGCTTTAGAAAATAGTGAAAACATAACATTCTGATCAGTATACTCACAAAACCATTAGCTCCCTCAGAACAACACATTTGTACATAGATATTATTTCTTGTAGAGTATTAAAAAGAAATGAAATATTTCCAGCATTTTGTGTGCGATGCAACATCACTTAATAAATGCAAAGTATTTATAATGAGCTGAACTGCAGTGGTGGTCAGATAATTTTCAGGTGAAAGTGGCATTTTTTTCCCCCTTTATTTCAGCTGTGTTTATACAAAGAACACAAGTATAAAACTCTTCTATTTTGCAACCATTTGGCACCATAAATGAGCTTTCACAGAGGAGAGAAATTATTTGCTGTCTCATGTCTTAGCAGTATAATTCTCAGGTCAACCTTAATTCCAGTAAGATATTTTTGTATAAGAGGGAAAGAGCTGCTAGATTTCATGATCCAGAATGTGGGTGAGCTGCTAAACCTCTCCCAGCCAAGAGAGACATCTCCCCAGGGCTCCAGCTTGCCTGTAGAACAAGAGGTGTCAAGAGAGGCCAAAGCTGCTGCCTCCCATTGCTATGGCACATTGCTCTAAAGCCTAACAGTGATAATCTAGCAAGTGCTTCCCTCATTACCAACTAACAGAAATACCAACTGTTTTGGGGAGCAATTTGTGATTGTGGAACACTGCAGCACTCCATTCTCAGTCTGATAATCATCTTCACATCTTGCATATTTGTTAAATGGTAGCTGAAGAATGGAACAGATTCCCATTTCAAGGCAAAGCAAAATCTTTAACATTGAACTTTCTCACTTGCTCCTGCTGGCTTGCTCCAGCAAGTAAGAAAGGCCTGTGAAGTTTTTTGTTTCCCATTGGAAACTATCTACTACCCAGAACAGTGTGCTGAATTCCTAGTATATTTAAAATTCTATTATAGCAACCAACCATAAATACACCTCTCAAGAAGCTTCAGAGCAGTTTCTATCATCAAATACATATTTTATTTTTTCCCAGTAGTGCAACTCTTCAAACTATTAAATATTAAAACATTACTTTGCCACTCAGGTCAGTTCAAGAGATCAAGTAAACTCCATAGAAAGTATCCTACTGGCTTTTCTGGTAAAGCAAAAGCGTAGTATGAGGACTGAATAGAAGCCAAGGGGTCAGGACCATAAAGATTTTATTTGAATAGTGTTCCAGTTTGCTTACTAGCATAGTATATACATGGGTCTACCACATTCTGCATGCACCTCATATAACTAAAGAAATCTACAAAGCAAAATCACAGCAAATAGGTCTTATGCAGATGCACCATGTTAACAAAAAATAGTGATACTAATGATAGGCTTATCCTGAATACCAGCATCTGAAATCAGACAGAAAATGGCCAGAGGAGTGATATGGTTGTTTTATATCTCTCACTAGGGCACATCAGCTCAAGCACGGAGTCATATTTATACTGCTATACTGTTTCTGAACTGGATTAACCCAGAGCATGAGGTGAGCAGAATGTGGATCTGTCTGCAGCTCTTTGTGCAATATAACCTACCTGGGTATAGAAGGTGGACCTGGACTCTCTGTCAGAAGGATTTACATTTGAGAGTTTTGAAAAGTGGCAAGTTGCACTGCAGAAGCTTTTAAAGACAATGCCGTACCACATTAAAAATGAACTTTTCAATAGTCAGTGTAAAATTCTACTGGGTTTATGTACAATAATTAGATGCAGAGAAAAGATACAAAACAGCACTAGTTTTCACTATTTTTCAACATGTTTAAAGTTCTTTACAACTTCTTTTATTCACTGACATACTTTTTTTAATTATTCTAAGTTATGTGACCAGAGTAGTAAAATGAAAGCTATTAACTGTGTGCCCATAAATCGCTTTTAAGAAAAGTTACTTATTTTTATATATAAAAAACAGCCTACCTCTACGTATTTCAATTTTCTTTCTATCCATTTGTTGATAGAATATTCCTACTTTGTAACTATAAGAAAAATACATAAAAATACCAGTGGTTCACAAGAACAGTAAGTACAACTATGGCATTCTGCTCTTATTAACAAAATCCTTAGCTCCTCTGAGGTGCTCCCCAGGCATGGCTCAATTACATTCCAATATCCAAATGTATGGTCATTCCATGTAAGTTATTTTTTATTTTGTTATTGTCATCTTCAAGGTTGTGTTAATACTGCTTTAAACAGTGCTTTGGTGTCCTCTGAACTCCAGCACACAGATAAGCATCATTGCTTTCTTCTGAAATACATTTGCAATATATAATCTGGATTGATATCAACTTCAAAAAGTAAATCAATGGAAAAGCATCAAAGGGACCCTGTGTCAGATATAATTAAAATTATGCTATTTCAGAGCTAGAACTGCCATCCATACTTCACTAATGTATACAAATGTATTATTCCACATATCATACTGTATGAATAAGCTAATCGAGTAAGAACCTAATCAGTAAAAAGAGTCTCTCAATTTAATTATTTTTTTTAAACTGGAAGTCGTTTTCAAGTGAAATAGGATGATCAAGATGTTATACTGAGGTATTTTCAATATGGCTATCTAAAAGCAAATTGCAAAATACATTGCTCTGAATAGATGCGGAAAGGGCTATTCATAACTTCCGCAATACTACTTTGACTTTTTAAATCAAAATGAAAAGTTTAACCATTCCCAAATCAAAACACTTCATTACAATTCAATTTAGCATTAACCTCTCTTGACAAGCAGTCACAGTGCCTTGTAAGACCTATAATTTATTTCTCTTCTTCTCCTGCATGAAATGGGTTCTTTGGCCTTTGATAATGAACTGTGATGATCCTTTGACTCTCAGGGTATTATTTGGTTCAACAACGACAAAAATATCAGCAGCACATAATGGGAATTCAGCAAAGAATGAAGTTCAATACAGAAAAGAAATCAAAGAATGAGTAAAAACTATGTCTAAATCAAAGAATTAGGGACCCATTAGAAAAGTTATCAACTCCCGTAAGACTTAGGCACAATACATAAGGCAGAACACTGAAATATATACTGAGATTATTAAAACCCAAATTGCTGAGTGATCTTGATCAAAGGAAATATTTTAGTGATGTGCACAAACTGAACCACAAATAAGTCCAGTAGTTGTTTAGTTAAAATGCAAGGTATCTTCTGACTATATTTTAAGCAAGTCTCAAGAAGAGAAAACAAATGGTCAGAAAGGTACAATCATCTAAAACACCATTAAAAATTACTGAGAACTGAAATTTACAGAATTATTCTAATTTTACTTTAAGTTGTAAACCTGAAAAAGTCTGGTATAAGTAAGATAGCAAGACATAATGCTAAAAAGTTAGTAGATGGTCTCTAGTAATAGCAAATCCAAAATAGGATTCAAAAAATGACCAGTCAGATTGAATGAATGAAAGAGCACCAGTTAAAAGCAAACGGAAGATATACCAATTGTTCAGTCTGCACAGTTTGTGGCATACAGAGAATATAAACTAGTTCTTTCCCGAATAAAGGTGTTACTCCATGACTGTGTCTCACCTGTGATGATTGTCTGCCATTTTCAATTAATTTAAACACAGAAAGATGCTAAACTGAGCTTGATAAAATTCATGGCTACAGGAACATATAATCCTATCCTTGGATAACAGTTTACATTCACTCACATTATGTGAGATCACAATAGATATCTTGGTACAAGACAGATTTTAAAGAGACATCATGCATGACAGATCCAGGTGTAGTAAAATCTAATCCCAAACAAAATTATGGAATAGCTGATATGAACCAAATGGAGTATTACATTCAGGGAAAGGCAATTAAACTTGCATACTTCAAGAAACTAGAAAGAATAATACAAAAGAAAAAAAAGCACAAACTAAACTGAATAAAAGTAACCAAACGAAGTATCTCTACCTACAGCCGAAGAATTCTCATCAATATGCTCTTCTACCCAGGGCCCAAAAGGATGAATTCTTTGCTTTACATTGCTTCACTTTTATCTGATCATCAGGAAAAACACCACCTTATCTGCTCTCTGGTAAATGTCACCAATCCACAAGGATCAAAAATCATTGAAGTATAAGATGGAAAGATAGTCCCTGAAATCAAAGCAATCTAGGTAGTTTGGTACGGTGCATACAATTACTTATTTTTTTTACTTTGATACAGCGAAATACAGTCACATCTTTAGTATCAAAAGGATGATGACTATACCACAATAGATATTGTCCTGAAAAGCAACGGTTCTTGAAAAAGCTATTGAAATTCCAGTGGATAATCAGCCAGGATGTAAAATTTCAACAGAATCCAAAAGTTCTAATACAAATAAAAAGAAAAAATCTAAAGTGAGCAAAGATATCAGAATATGATATCTAATTTTCAACCAACCAGCAAAAAAACACCCAAAACCTTAAAAACAAGAGGGTTCAGACATATTCCATGCAAATGGTTAAATGCTGGGAAAATATGCATTGGAGAATGTAGTAGCTCACTATCTTTTATTTATCAAAAAGCTTAAGGTCAAGCCTTTGATATAAGCTGTTGATCTGTAGATGAAAAATTTGGCAATTGGCTCAGTCTACCAGACAGAAATATGAGATTAAATGGCTGGAAGATAAATTAGAAACAGCCAGAAATAAGGTTCATTTTTGTAACGGTGCCAGCACAGGGGCAAATAGAAGATTTTTCAACACTAATCATTTTAAAGATGAGGCAGTTTTTTTTTTTCTATAAGATCTGCACCAGTACAAACAGGAATTAATTCATGAAGTCAGAGCAGATGAAAATGATACTCCCTTCTGGCTGTATAATCTATTACCTAGATGCTCACAGCCATCAGTCTTGGCATCTTACATAAACAAATACTTCATTGAATGATATTTTTAAACCTGAGAGTTAGCTTTGGAAAAGCAACTTTGAATAATCCGTTTTCTTTAATAAAAAAGAATTTTTGTCTGTGTTGTAACTTCAAATTTTTTCTTCTATATGTTTTGTACAAAATTAAATGTAAGCTACTCTTGCAAATTTAATACTTTCTAAATTTATATTTACTGCTAAAGCCATCTTTTTATGCTTACATTTTTCATCAAAATATCACCTATCATTTTTGATACAACTTACATCAGCAATACAAGCACACATTCGCAAACACAATTGCTTTTTGTGATCCAATTTTGATTTTATTGAAATGAAAAATAAATTATTAAAAATTAAATAAAAATGATATAGTAAGAATATTTCAGGCAGCATTATTACTCTGATCACAACATTCTTAGACTTAATTACACGCTGTTCTTCTATGTCACTTTCACATATTATACTGTCTTATCCTCTCCATTTTTATATGCTGCTATTAATATTTAACTATCAAATGTCTTTTACTAGAAGATGTTTAAAGATTAGATGACTAGGAAATAACTGTTCAGGTGGCTACTAAAGACTGAATTATATTCCAAATTGGAAATCCCTTCTATCTAAATAGTAAATCTACACACACCTTCACTAGATATAATATTTATTAACACTTACCTTTAGCTATTCTCTGAAACAGCTCAGTTCAATACCTTGTGACAATATTTAAAATGTTAGATATAAGTAGTCCCATTCATTTCACAAGTGTGACATCAAATGTGCTTGAATACTGTGCTGAAATGTAAACTTCAGCCTACTGTCATCTTACATACCATAAAGGTTTTGGTCAGATACGAAATCACATTTACAGATTTTTAAAGAATAGTAGTATCTGTTAAAGAGACTGTGATTCAACACAGGATTAGCTTCTCTGTAAGTATAAGATGAACTGACATAGCTACATGATCTCCATTGAAGACTGAAGTATACATATGCACATACAGTATCCTCAGTGAGGAGGATCATGCCATCATTTTCAGCTATGTAAATGTTACATCCTAGCTATACCATCTATTTTAAAAGCAATGGAGTTTCTGCACGACTAAAAACATATTTATTCTTTTCTGACTAAATGCCATACAGTGACATTCCTCTACTTTTGCACAGCTTCATTGCTTGTTTGTGAGATGAGGGAGATACTATTGCCAGCCAGATTTACTGTTTGGTGCCTTTCTAATTCATACCAAACAAATAAATGCTAATGAAGCCATCAACCTCACCCTAAATACCCCTTCTGCTTTAAATGATGAAAGCATTTTCATTTGTTTTATTTTCCTACTAAAATAAATGGTTTAGCTCCACTGTGTAGTTATGGCTTTGTATGCCAGTCCTACACTGCCAATGCTGCCATGGTGTTAAGAAGTTAAACGAAAGCCAGACATGAAGCTTGTAATTCTGTTAAGTGCTTGGAAGCTTCCAGAAGTGCCAAATCAATCAATAAAATCAACAGGATTACAACCTAATTGCAGCAAGGTATCATTCATTGGTTTATCTCCTTCAGGAATTCAGTATTTGAAACTACCGTATTTTCAAAAGTTGCTTTTGAAAATGTTAGTGACTCATGAACAGGTCATTACTTGTCAGTTAGACTTGCCAGCTTTGCTGAAGTATCTGCACAATCATCCCCTTAGCTCTTCTAATCATTCCAGGCTACAACACTGGCAATCAAAAATGAAGCCAATTTTCTCATGGTAGTATTTACAGCACAAGTAATCACTGATCATACATAAAGTCACATTTTTAACCAACTGTACAGCAGCAGGTGACACAAAATTTCTTGGGGAAAAAAAAGGAAAACTAAGGATTCAACAGACACAAAGTTCAAAGGGAATCCATCCTAATTGTGAGGATAGGGCTTCAGACACAAAAACCTAAACATTAAGCTAGCTAAAAAGACAAAGGAAAACCTTTCACCAAAACTAACACTGAAATAGTCACATGATAAAACATGGTCGTGTAGCTACTTTTTTTTAAAATTATTTTTACAATAACAGGATTAAATACTTGCCCTTGGCCTAAAATTGGTGGAAAGCATATTGCCTAAAGGTTTTAAGAACCATCTGCTCCCCGGAATTTAAAACCACTTATGTTTCCAATCTATGCAGTACTGCAAGAGAGTCATGCTGTAGAAGTATAGTACTAATAAGGTTTTTCTTTCTTCTCCCAAATACATATCTAAACCAATCAGCATGACAGAGGGTGCACATTAGACAATGTTTCCACCACTGAGGAAAAGCTATTGAAATAAAGGAATCCAGATGTTAGACCAAAAAGAAGTTTATCATCCTCAGAAACCCCCAAATTGTGTCTGATGTTTCATACAAGGATGGTCTAATTTGCTAACATGCATTTTTTTTGCTATGTGAGAGAAAAAAGCACACCTGTTAAGAAACCTGCTTTCCATATGTATTGGAATGACATCTGTAGCAGCTAAGCATCAGGGAAACGCAGATACCACTAAACTATTTTGAACAGGTCTCACTTTGTACAACTTCCTCTGGAAATCATCAAGCTGCACAAAATAAATAGGCCTCACTTATTTATGTTTTTATGGCATTTATACTTAGATTGAGGGGAGAAAATTGCTGAGGAAGCTTTTTGAATAGTAAATTCATAGATTGTTTTACATACTTTTAATTTTCATCTTTTGGAGTTTAGAAGAAGTTCAACTAGGTAGAGCCACAGGGCTGGATAGTCTGCTTCAATAATTAACTTCAGTATCACTTATGGTCACCTACAACATATATGGACTGGCCTCTTCAGAATCATGTTATCATTGTATAAAGTCCCACAATAGAAATCTAATTCTCTATTAAATCTGACAGTGTAGTTCTGAGAATCTACTGATGACTCCTATCTTCTCTACAAAAAACTGCCTTACTTCAGATGAACTTTTCCAGTAATGCTTTACAATTTTCAGTCTTCAGGTTTTTTTTTTCCTGTGAGGGTGATGAGCCACTGGCACAGGTTGCCCAGGTAAGCTGTGGCTGCCAGTTCACTGGCAGTGTTCAAAGCCAGGCTGGACAGGGCTTGGAGCAACCTGGTCTAGTGGAAGCTGTCCCTGCCCATGGCAGGGGGGTTGGAACCAGATGAACTTTAAGGTCCCTTCACACCTGAACCATTCTATGATCCTATGATTAAGACTTGAGGAGGAGGAACAGAAGGAGGAGGGAAAGAGAAAATACCAAGCTCAGTAATGATTAGTCAAAACCATAATTAGCAGTCAACTGAACTACCACATACAGAAAGTATAGCAAAATCTGGCTCTAATAAATCTTTCCATGATTATATTATGCTTTTAATCAATTATTTTTATTACATCTTCTACACATTGCAATTAAAACCATGCCCACTGCAGACAGTAATAAACATGACTGCAGCTGCAAAGAGCTTATGCTCCAAGTAATGGACAACAGAAGAAAGGAAATGGCCCAGACACAGACTGATGAAGGCCCTGATAAAAAAAAATAATATAAATAAATATGAATCATGATTGCTACAAGTAGATGCTACAGTAAAAAAGGGGAAGAAAAAAAAAGTAAAAGCAGGGTCCTGCTTTTACCAAGTGACATTTCTAATATGAGTGATGGAGCTCTGAAACTTTCAGTACTTCTTTTGTACAATGGCTGCATTACAGGCTTATTTTTCACTGTAATGTAAGAGGGACTGTTTCCACCAAGACTGTATTTGATGACTGCTGTCTGCTTTCGTGAAGATCCTCCCAGTAAGATTCATAAATTCCTTTTGTCACTGACATCTAAACATACCTTAACTTTTTCCACCCAATACAACAATCTGGAGTAGGAGGCTTCTGAAGAAGAAAGTTGATATAATGCTGGAGTTAAGCCCATCTTGTAATTATCAGAGGGCATATGATCTGTCATATTAATACATATAAAAAAATGCTGAGATGTTAAACTTGAAAATGCAATGCAGGTATTAAACAAGTGAATTATTTTACTTATTTTCCATATATTACAGCTGAATAACAGTTCACTATAGTTACGGCTGAAAACTGCTTACTATTTAATATAGGGCTATTCTAAACTCTCCATCTGCTGACTCAAATGCTTTAAAATTACTATGCTTGAAGGTGGTGTCCAAAATATTGGGTAATTTAGAAAACAGGTTCTTAAAGACACAGGTCAGCTTCCCTCTCAAATGAGTTTGTATCACCTCTTTCAAACGTGTTTTTCACAAATTCAGAACTGAAATGATGGTAAATGACATACATTTTCCTTATATTGGAAGAAATACTACAATATAGTCGAAGTGAGTATTCAGAATCAAGGCATGAGAAAATTATGCATAAACTGAAATACACCTTTAAATTAACTTAGGAACTGTTCAACTGATGTTTGCAACTTTTCAAAGATGCAGAGTAGTTCCTGATGTATCCTGGCTGATATGGTGTTCTATTTTCTGGGAGTACACACCTAGCTCTTAGCCTAAATCCAGAAATATTCTGTCTAAAACTAAAGTTTATGACTTCTGTGTAATACTATAAATATGTGATTTACCTCAGAATTATTTTAATGAACATTAATCAGTTATGGAAAAGATAAGGAAATACATCCATGCCTTTTGCATGATTGAATGGAATCTGGCTAAGAGAAAGAAAACACTGAGTCCCTTGGTTAAGTTACCTATAACAGTAAAGCTCCCTTGATTTCATGAACTGCTTGGCTTTTGTTAGGCCTTAAACAGCATAATGGAGCTCAAATACAGGGAGTGAAGATTAAAGTAAAAGAATTCAAGAATAATGTGTAATGAAGTGATAAGAGGCCTGAAGTGCTATAGCTCCTTTTGCAAAGAATATATGTAGGATCTACAGAGTGATGGCTCAGGCAATGTCAGGTAACAATATCTCCTTGTTGTGAACATTCACTGTATTGTGCAAATTCAATTAAACAGTTGAAAAGTTAGTAAACCAGAGAATAACCTGTAGCTTCTCTTCATAATTTCTTGATGAATCAAAGATTACTCTTAAAAAGACATCCAGTCTAAAGGAATTTGCTGGTGTGAACAGTCAGCCATAGTGTGCACCAGAAGTCAAGCACTGAGCTACCTATGACCTTCCTGTCTTGCTCTAACATATTTTTAAACTCCAAAACAATTACTGACAACTAACTAGAAAGCAAAACATCAACTGAAACAATTCTTACACATTTACACCTAATTACAGCAACACAATAAGGAAGACAACAGTTACACAAAACATGACATCCCACAGCTAACTATGAGGAGAGTGAAGGCCTCACTGCAAGGTCAAGAAAAAGTGACATCATACTAATACACCACTGATCTGCTGTGGATTGGTAGAAGGATGCAATCCATAGATCATTTTCTTTTTCTACTAGTCTTAAATATTTAAAACAATTTTAATGTATTCTTCTGATGTGCAAAATGTCTTAACGTGTGGCTTATCAAATTGTCTGAGCCAATACCTTATTTGATCAGGTTTATCTTGATTCTAATATCTCACACAGAATATAGCAGAAATACAGACCAAAAATGCCTTTAAGTTAAAGGAAAGGATAAACAACTGCTCTATATCTCTGTTAAGGATGCTATAGTCAATTACAGTTGCTGAATTATTTGTTTTTATAATACTACTAACCAATTCTGCTTTGCTGGCTTCTGGCTCTGCACTCAGAATATATTCACAAATCTCAGAGGACACAGAACCTGTATTATTCCCCAAAAATCCATACGCAAGTGACTAGATATATGATTTGTTTCTGTATAAAGACCTTCACCTTTCAAGATGCAAAAGTATCACTGAAATGAAAACAAAACATTGAAACAAAATAAAACCTATGCAAGAAAATGTTACACATTTTTAGGGACCTTTTAATCCAAAATACAAGGGGGAAATAGAAAAAAAATAGCAAAAGAATAATGAAGATTTTACAGAACTCCTTTTAAAATAAAAATCTACTTTTAAAATGCAATGGCTTTTTCTGACAGCATATTCAAAATGGTGTGTCAAAGACCATACTAGTAAGCTGTATTGGTCTTTTCAAAACCTTTTTCAAAATCATCACATCATATAATAAACATTAGGAGTTTTTAAATGGATACTCCTACAGCCAACAGTGACAAGAAAATTAATTTGCTACAACTAAAGGACTATTTTAATCTTGGATTTTTTCCTTTGTTCTTAAATCACTGAAAAGCATTTGATGTACAGCAGATAAGATGAGACAACAGGGGGATGAAAACAGAGGTAGATTCGATATATAAACTAAAACTCCATAACAATTCTATTGAATATATTTTTTAATAAATCAATGTCCATCCATTAAATCCCTAAGCATGACAGAGCACTCTTTCAGAAAGTCTTCTGTATGGGAATTTATAGTTATCTGTTCAGTTAGACCTGCACAGTGCTTATTGTATTGTTGTTTGCTTGATTAACCAATGCAGTTAAATTCACAACTGTTACCTGATAAGGGCCTTACAGATATTTACAGACACTATCTGTACAGACAGTGGAAACATAGGTAAATTAATTTTCTTTCCTTAATCTTCAGGATAATCATACACTATGATGTTCAAGAACACATAATATGAAATCTTAATAACCACACTGAAGAATGTAAGAACTTAAGAACATAGCTGCACTGCATCAGAGCCATGGTCTTATCCAGTCTGAGGTCCTGTCCTTGTCAATAGCCAAAATAGGACATGCTTGTGGAACACTGATACTTACATGAATACGCCCTGTGTCTTCCCAAACATCTACTGAATTATCAAAGTTAAGTCTAGGTTATCATCTGGCTACTTTTGAAACTCAGAAGATTGGTTTAGTGTAAGGAACTCCACACACACTGCTTTGCCCTTTCTGTCGGTACATGCAGTGCCTCAGGAGAGTGCTCTGTTTTAGACATTATGCCTTCGGTCTTTCTACAAAGTAAACTTCAAACATAGCAAAGCACTTTACCACATTCTTTATCCCCAGTGACCATAGTGAAAACATTCCTACTTTATTTGCACTTCTTGACACTTCATTCTCTAACTGTGAGATTTCTACAACAGAAGCTGGTACCAGGCTTGGAAGACATGAGCTCCAAGTTCTCAGCAAAACTTAAAGGTGCTCTGCTCTCCTCTAATAGGGGACCCACTGGTAATTATTTAGTTAAAAGGTGTTTTGAAAGCTAGAGATGAAACATTCCAAGTTTGCAGTTTTATGAGTAAAGTTGTGAGGGAGTTTAAACACTCAGATTTTGTTCATCAAGATCTACATCTCTTTACATTTTTAGTTACTGTGCTTGCAGGTGCATATTTTTAAGCTACAGTACTGAAAACTAACTGCTTGGTGACTCCACAGAAACATAAGTAAAATTTGCTTGCTGCTTTTTTTGTCACTACATGAAAAAAAAATTACTATAATTTCAGTGTGATCAAAAACAATTCACAAAATATGAATTATTTAAGCAGTGTCTTACTTGTATGACAGTAAACACATTACTGAGTACTTTTGCATTCCCAATATGCTAATTTGAAAATTCTAGACCAGATTCTTAGCTACTAGATACTGAGCTTCATGAAGATGCACCATTTTATATCATCTAAGATTTGGAGAAAAAATCCTTCTCCAAGACAGCATAAGATCTCATAGGATTTTATATCCTTTTAATTTCTACAGGAATATCCATTATTGATATGATCATCTGTTGCCTTTAGAGCAATTGTATGAGTAAATGACTATTATCTGTCACTGACTGCGTATTATTTAGCTAATGAAAATTGCAGTGCTCCAGTTGAGGGGCAGTAAATCCAATTGTATTATATACTTTCTCATTTATCTATTCTATCTGGTTTTGGAAAAAAAACTAGTAGAAGCATTCACTCGCATGCTGCAGGGCAGAAGGTTAAGTATTATAGAACAAAGGGATGAATTTCTTTACCTCAGCACTTACGAGCAATGAGTTTAGAGGAGGCAAAAAAGTATCCTTCATCCTGCTTTACTGAAACAAACACTTCATAGTGCTGTTCATTTCCAACAGTTGCTTAAAATAACAAAGCAGCATGGTTATTATCCATATTATTAAGTTTCCTATACTGCAAAAAATGGAATTAAAATAGTACTGCAACTAAATCTCATAATGATTGAGCAAATAAGCAGTAACAATTTGCTATTTCTGGTGAATGCACTGTATTCCAGAGAATGGTCACTCCATTAAAAACAAACAAACAAAAAACAAAACCAAACCAAACAAAAAAAAACAAAACCCAAAACACCAAAACACCACAATAGTTAGAATTTCTGAATAGTTACTGTTAGCTGAGCCTCCTCTGCCAGGAGGTTGGACTGGAGAGCATTTAGAAATCTCAGTCCAAAGACTTTATGACTTAGTAGCTATTAAGAAAAAAAACACCTCCTAAGAAGCAAATGTATTCACAAGACTGAGCAAAAAGTAGAATAAAACATTGCCTGTTCCTGAAGAATGAAGTGACAGAAATAAATTGAATGAATGCAGCAGAATGCATTAGGACTACAGCAACTTTATAACCATTATGCTGAGAAAAGTTCATTTACAGGTTGCAAAGCACTAGAATAGAACCATGACTCTATTTTAATGCCCTTGTGAAAAATGATAATTTCAAAAGGTGTTTAAAATAATGGAAATTGACAACATTTATAAATCATCTTGAATTATAATGGTATTTTAGAACGATAGATTATGATACTCTATGATTATTTAGGCATGTTCATATTTATCTTGAGTTCAGGTACCAAAAAGTTGCCTTGGTTTCTCTGTAGACACTCAAACAGCCAAATGAACTTAACAGCAACTATCTTAAATCATTCATTTGGCTTTAATCTTTCATTACTTTGGAGAATAAACCAGAAATAGAAGATTCAACTTATGATGATCCTCTAAATGATACACAACATGAATTAATGCCACTGGCAATAAAGCCATTTTTTCTACCATGAGCATCTTGCAAGGACAAAGAATCATCAGCTCATCTCATCAGAGAAACATCAAGAAATCAAAGCTAAAAAGTGTTGAGTTAAAAGGAACATAGTAACTGAACATTTAGACCAGATATGAACTTTGAGAACGGAATAATTGAAAAACAGATGCCAAAGTACAAATGTATCAAAATCTTGTTGGTACTCAAAAATTCCAGATGAAGTTTATCTCACCAGAAAATATAGCATACTCAACACTTCCACCATGAAAATGTCTGGCATCTACTGGCTGATTGCAGTGAAGCTTATCTGAGACTGAAAATCTGTAATTGTGAGTCAGCAGCAATCTTGACCACGGTTTTGGTAAAATCTCATCCCACTTCTCTTATTTAATAAGTAACAAAACAGTGACATTAGCAAAACGAGGACTTTAAAAAATAAGTCCATCTGGCCTGGACAGTACTTTAGATATTGTTTTTCTTAGGCCCGCTATCTTTTGCTAAAAATGCACAGTTTGGCTTGTTGACTTCTGGTGCAATAGTCATGCTTGTATGAACCAGCTCTGGGCTCTTCCACTGAGAGGTCAGGCAACTCTCACCACATAAACACTTCACATCTGTAGCAGCACTAAGGGCCAAGCAGCCATTCCCAAATACACTCACAACATGTACAGCAGAAAAAGTCCACAGAAAAGTCAAAGAAGTCAAAAGGTATAATACTTGATGAGTTCTATAAAAATACATTTTCTAACTTTGTGTCTGTTGCTGAGAACATCAGAGATACAGGAACTTCATGATATTGTTTGGATACTCTGCTGAACATATTCAAGTGTGAAACTAGTACTGTGATGTGAGGTGAAACTAATAAAAAGAAAAAGGCTGCCTGTCTGGAGGGAGAAGTCAGGACTGTTCTGCTTTTGCTCAGCCTTTCAGTATGATTTACATCTAAAAGTATCTACTAAAAACCCTGTTGCTTTTCTCTTTGATCTAAAGGTGTCAAAGAAGCACCCATTATAACACAGTGCTTATTATTTAAAAAATCTGAATTTCCTACGAATGGAAAACCAGAATGACATCTTTTTTATTGTACGACAAAAATGCTGTATATAAGGAATTAAGGAGATCAAGACAATCAACAGCAAGACTATGACTGGTAAATCCAAAGAATGAATGAAATGTCTGAAAAGGAAAAGTACCCACCATTCTGCTTAAACAAATGTAGCAGACAATACAGTAGTGAAGAACAGAATACAACAGTTAAAACACAATAAAAAGTGACTGCACCATTAAAGAACAGAAAACTTGGTGGAGGGGGAAGACATGCAAAAATAGCCAAGTGCAAACACTTCTTATCATGCTCATATTCTATTTCTTTCTGTCTGTTTTCTGCTCAGCCTTCCTCCACTCACTTGATACGCATGCTACCTGTCCTCCACTGCTGATCAGTCATTTGGAATGTGACCTAAAATTGAACAACCTTCTTTGAAAAAAGCCTCCCCTAAAGCACACTCACCTAAGTATAAGGAAGATAAAGTTTTTCTTTCATTACATCAAGACCTGGTTAGTTCACCTACAAACTAATAACCATTCTTTCCCATGGCAAAATAAATAAACCGGGAGATAGCAGGCAGAACATTCCCAGAATAATTGAAGATTTTTTTCCCTTTTGAACATTTGTCAACAAGCAGGATTATTGAACAAAATAAGTTTCCTTGACAGGATGATTTCAGCTTTTGAGAAAATGTATTCTGTCAACAAGACAGAGTAAGGACTTGACAAAATAATATGTCTGAACCACTGAAGTGTTTTGAATTTTCTTCTCAAGCATAACAATGAGAGGTTGTATGTGTGTGTGTGCACAACATCAAAAATAACTCTTTTGATATTATATGCATGTTTTCTCCTCAGGTGTCAAAGTCAAAGACAAGGTCTGGCAATCTCCCTAATGTCTTCATATAATGAGCTATGGCTAGAACTTAATGCCATTTACAGATACTAACCTCAAGACCCTTAGAGAAAGTCCTTTCTAAGCCAAGAAATTAGCCAAGAATTAAACAGCAAACCCAAAGGACAGCAACAAACACAATAAATATATTTTTTAAAAAATAAATAATTCTGAAACAAAGCAGAAAAAATGATCCTAAAAAAATTGTCTGGAGTTAGTAGCATTCTTGTCTTTTCCGTAACTCCATGTTCTATATCAGAAGTCCTGCTCCTTCAAGCTCTCACATCAGTCATAACATTTCTGCTGAAGCTGAATTGCCTTTTATGAAAATACACGGAAAAACTGGCGGAAGAGGAAGAAAGGGGTAGACTCCAAGCATAACATTTCTAATCTTACTGTATTTTATTGAATTCAGCTTCTCAGTCCAGAAATTCTGGCAGTAAAAGCAGCCAACACAAACTTTTAAATCAAAGCGGAGATCTAAGTTCTTAATTCTTGTCCCACAATCAGATCAATAGCAGATGTTGATAATTTACAGGTACCGATATAAAAGTACATTGATAGAGTCAACACTGGAGAGAAGCTAACAAAGGGTTGGGATAAAAAGGAAGAAAATTGTAAATAATTGTAAATAACAATCATTGTAATAATAATTGTAAATAATACAATATGCTTTGCCTGCACTGGAATGCAGCTAACACCAACATTTTTCTCTGGGATTGCTGCTGCTGGAGATACTGTATTTCCCATGAGCTCCAATGACGGGAGGAAAAGAATATATAAATAAAATCAAATGCAGGCATTACAGCTGTCAGCTGTAAGCAGGGAATTCTGTTTTCCTACAATCTTTATGAACAACTTTGCAGGAAATTACCTTTCATGATTGAATGACCCATATAATTCTGATACTTAATGCAGTAGTTCTTCGTATTTATTTGTGGTGCTACAATGACCAACATCATATTTAAGTGTCTCTCTCTCTGCTACCAGTTACTTGTCAAAGGTTAATGATTTCTCCACTTCTGCCTTTGGTTTGATGTTAACTGTGCATTTTCTATCGGCCACATGTAAACCTGGCTTTAGATTTTGTTTAAGGTCTGATTTCTTTTTTGGCAAGTTCTGTACTTACTAATGAAACAGTCAAAATCAAAATTAACTATGCTTTCCCAGAGATAATCTGGCTATGGTGCAAGACCAATTTATGGAGTTGTCAGTGTATTTTTCATGTCTTTTGTTCTTTTGAAATAACTGGAACAAATAATAAAATGATGACAGGAACATGTGGCATCAAAATCAAGGTACAGCATGTTTTATCACTGGGGACAAAGTCTTGATATTAAGTTTTGCCTTCAGCAATCTTAGCTTGATAAAGTAAGTACTGGGACACCATTTCCAAGTCAGGCACTGGAATAAGTGTCTCAAGTGTGACAGCTGACTACAACAAGCTTTGAAGTCTCTCTTTTTGGAGCAAATCCACAGTAGACTTAAGAATTCTCCAACGCAGCAGAAAAAATGTTCATAGCGGTAGAAGAAGGCCCAACAATATTGTAATACTGGGAAACTAATGTAAGATGTGTCAAGCTGTATTTTCATAATTGCATACATGATACACCGGAGTAAATTCAGTATGTGCAACATAAATGCTTTGCTAGATGAAGCACTAAGGACTGTGCAGCAACTACTGTTGCGGAGGAATTAAACAGTGAATGTACTCTACATACTAAAATCAACTTGTTTTTTCTTGGTTTTCCTCTTTCTTACAGGGTGACACAGAGGTGGCACGTGTGTGCACATGTGAGTTTCATTGTTTTCAGGGTTACTTGTGAGAATCTCTACACAAGTTCTTTTTTGTTTTGCTTTGTGTTTTCCTTCATCATGCTGGATTAATTTGACAAAACCCAGTGCTTAAAAAAGAATGTTACACCAGTGCTCATAGAGGTAAAAAGTAACAGTCATCATATCATATAAATAAAATGTGAACGACTTCCTGGCATTACTTCTTCTATACTGGACTTTGTTGTAACAAAATGTTGTAGTTAGCTTTGCTTTTATGACAGAATGTTCAATAATAACTTGCATTTTCTTTTGAAAGGCTAATAAACCTTTATGTCTCATGTATCTGTGTTCCCATATGGCACACTGAAAATTCTGCTCTTACATCTGGAAGAATGTAAGTCTAGCATCTCTAACACCCACATTTAAACACAAGTGGAATGTGAGCAAAGGTACATTGTCAGCACTGAATTACTGGTCAAAATGCAAGAAAAACACAGCCAAAATAATATAACCACAGAAATCAGAGATGGAAAATTTCAACAGTTCACCAAGCTATTTTTTTAAAAACCTGAAAGCCTCATGGAGCTAAACATAAGAAAAAGACTGGAGGGTTATGGGGGTGGTGTGAAGCCACCAACAAATTAGAAACCAGGAAACTGCTCTTTCCCAAAGACAATGCTTTTGATCCACTTTCTGCCCTATAGATCGAAAAAGATCCTTTAGTCTCCACTGTTCAAAAGAAATCCAATCCAGCTTTTCAGTGTGAGACAAATTATTACTCCCAGTTAAAGAGAAATCTGAATTGAAAATGTATGCAAATATATACATATACACTCACCACCCTACATACAAAATAAGTGTATGTATGGAATATTTGTTTCAGTGTATGGATATATGTATATATATACACCCAGAGAGAGAGAGACCCCTAAAGCAAGCAGATATTTGTCTCTGTGAAAGAATATATATAGACAACTGTATATCCAGAAAGGTCCTTTTTCATAACTTTATAATTCTTCCTGAAGTTTAGCATTATGCATCCACTTACTTACCTGATGAATTGCAAATTCAGTAAAAGCATGAAACATACTATTCCTGCATACACAATATTACATCTGAAGAAAAAAGATTTTAAAGAATGTTTGTAACTCTTTACATAAATATTCTGAAGCTTGTTAAAATATTAAAGAAATAAATGCCATAGTGGAGCACTAGACTCCTGTGCCACTTTTCTGTTTGTGTATTTCCCCTGAGGTCCCGTAAGTGGCACTTAGGCAGCCTATGTTCTTAAAGCCCCCAGGATCCTAGAATTTATGATCAAAAGATCTTCTAAAGAACAGTAGGTGCTGAAAGCTTTTAAAATATAAGATGATGGAGACATTATAAAAAATAACAAAACACCAAAAACCTAGCTGTTTCTCACCCTATCCAGCTACGTATCTCATGAATCCTGTGAGGAGGTTAATCTTTGACACAGCCTCAAGCCACTTTTATTGTAAGAAGTTAGCAAAGAACAGTGTACAACCTGCTACATACCAGTCTGGGATGTAGAGCAGTTTGAACTACAGCAAGCTACAGTGCACATTAGGACTTCTATTAAAAATAAATAAAGGCTTCTCAACATTTTTCTCCTTAAGAGGGAACAACAAAGGATACAGACACAAAAGTGAATATTAATCTTGCAGTTTAGCTTTGTAGTAGGGTATGCCACAGAGCAAAGGGAAAAGGCAAGAGCTAGTGTAATCAAGTAAGTTTATACAGGCACACGGTTGGCTTCTTATCACTCAGATCAAAGGATGTGCCTCACCAGATCAGCCCATCAGTGTGCGTATGATCCTCCCTAGGAGGCTGACATGGCCATACCATATACATCTAGCCAAGTGTGAGCTTTCGCATAGAAGCCCTTTCAAAAGTCCACTGTGACTGACTGAACGCTTCTAGGTATACATTCCACAGGCTGCATATAGAGCATGGCACTTCTGTGTCTCCTAGTTGTTTTCAATTTATTTCCTTTTGTAGTCTTAGCACGTCCCTTTGTTTTCAAACTACAGGACAAAAATTCTTCTCTGGCACAGTACCCATTTAAAAACCCCAAACAAACAAAAACAGCACAAAAAAAATCTCTCTCGATATTATCAATGAAAAAAACAAGGCATACCCCAGAGTAATTTGCAGTCTGATGTCATAATAACAAATAGCTGAACAGACACACTCCAGATGGATTGAATTATTTTACATAAAGCATTCTCTTCATACCATTGCCCTGAGGGCAGGCAAAAGCACACATTAATAAATAAGGTACAATTTCTCCAATATGTACACCATTGCCTGTGCTAGCAATAACTTTAATGTACTTTTCACTTTAGTCCAACTTTTTGTAGCATCTGTTACATGTCTGTGCTGGACAGAGGTAATACCTAGAGAGGACAAGTAGATCCAAAAGAGTATTTTTCATTACCTGCAAGGAATAAAATAACTGAGAGAACAGTAAATAATAAACATGGTTTCCAATAAAAGAGTGTTTCTCTAAGGTGCTACCAACACACAACTCAAAGCAGAGAAAAATAGGCCATTCATTCAGAAAAGCAAAACAGTTACCTGCCCTGGAGTATACAAAATCTCTAACTTTACATTTCCCAAATCTCTACATATAGTAGACATAAATCCAACTCCTTTATTCTAAGGACATGAATACTTGCATGCGAAGATCCTCTCCGCAGTCTCAACATGACATCTAAAGATAAGTGTCACTATTTTGGTCATACCACTTTCTCTAGAAATTTTATTTTCCAGAAGCTGTAAAATAGCTTCTGGGCTAAGAAAGAGCACTAAAATCCTCTGAACTGACTTAAAAAAACCTTTAGAAAGTCTACAGAATATGAAGAAAATATATTTTATTTCATTCTTTCTGTTTGACAGCTTTTCTGAGTTGGCCATCTGCATTACTTCTGTTTGCTTGCCAGCTGACAAGCTCTATTTGTTGAGCAGATAATTGTAGCTATTTTATTTTCCCAGTAACACACTATCAGAAAACACAAAGCATTCAGCTTACTTTAGATATGTTCTTCAATATACAGAGGGCAGTGAATAATAGTGAAAACTGTTTTGCCTGACAAGGAAAGCATGAATGTGTCACATCAAATACTTTGTCTTGCTCAGTGTTCCTTCAGAACAGATAGCATTTAGCTTTCATATTTTACAAGAAAGACTTGCAAAGATAGCTGTGAATAGGTTGTATTTCAGGTACAATTTTTAAGAAGTTTACTTGAGGTTTTTAAAACCTCCTTTCATAAATCTACATATACAGACATTATATTTCATATAATGAAATAGATAAGCATTATAAATGGCCACTTTTAACGGAAGAAAAAGAATTTGAAAATTCAGGGCATTATATTACATCACAAGCAGGTTATGGTTTTCTGATCATAAATATTAACCCTTTACAAATACAGCTGTGTTTTAAATGAGCTGTTTCAATAACAGTATCCCTGGGGATGAATTTTAATTACATTCTGTTTATATTACATTGCTTTCCAGAAGATTTGCTTGTTTTGGAATGTAAGTCAAGAGGAGTGACAAATTCACAGTTCTGATTTTATTCAGATAAACAGCCAGCTAGAGAGTTATTCAGTCATTAGTTTTCAGAACTAAGGTCTAGAAGTCTTTTGGGTGCTGCTCCACAGTCCACCTGAGGCAATGGAGGACACACAAGAAGCAGTGCAAGCCCAGGGCTGACCCGACATGAGCCAGCTTTGGTGCCAAATAACTCCATACCACACAACACCCCCTCCTGTCCTGAGTGACCACCATCACATATGGAGCCCAAAATCATGGACTAAATGAACTCAGTGGGCATTATGTGGATATTTCTGGACATTTTACACAGGCAACAGAAGCCTGCAAGTCTTTCGAGTGCTGTTTCACAGTCACTAAGACAGGCTTACTGCTGACAAGTTCCTTGCCTTTCCCTGGGCATTTTCAAACTTTTGCTTGTGCCCTAACAGTATTTGTACAAGTCCAGATAAAGCATTTTACAAAGTTAAATTATTGCCGAAATAGTACCTTTATCCATCCAGTGAGTTTTTAAATAATCAGTATCCTGAGCCCTCTTACCATACTATGTCATAAATGACAGTGCAGCATGCAGAACAAGGCTGGAACACCCCACTGGTGGCAGATGGGAAGACTGGACACTGTAGACCAGATTTAGATCAGTTCATATTTCCATTTGTAACAAAAGTATTAAGTTGAAACAGAAAACAATGCATACATTTTCAGAATACTGAATAAAATCATTATAAATAATTATTATAAATGATAATGAATAAAATCATTATAAATAAAATAAAATACTGAATAAAATTTGCTTCTAGTATTGCCTAAGGACCATGACAGAAAAATACCAGTTTCAGGGCAGGGAGGATGCAGATTCTATTGTTTCAAGGTAGTTCAACTGTGCAATTTAAGATACGGTGTGGAAAAAAAAAAACAACCAAAAAATTTACACACCAGCACAGACATAGACTCTGCTCATCAGAACAGGAATACAATCAATACTGCATATGAAAAAGTGATGCTACTTCAAAGAATGAATTTAAAGACCATTCTCAATTTGGGCAGCTCATTATGATCATTACTTCTAATTCTGTATAAAGCAACTATCATCTTCAGTTTTGGTTACACGTGCTATATAATCAACATTGGCAGGGATGCCAAGAGGGCATATTCTACATATTAAAATAAGAGAATTAGAAAAGAATCTTTAAAAGATGGAGCTGCAAACGTGCAAGAGCATTTAGAATTACAATGGCTTTGTCACTTGAAAGTGGAAATCAATAATTATTCAATAACCATTCCATATTCATGGGAATGCAAGTCCTGTCAAAAATGTTGTATCTCACAATTTCTTAAAAAGAGGGAGAGAAACAGGATCTGAGCTGTGGGAATCTACTGTGGAGAGAAAAGTAAGAGGAACTACAAGAATCAGAATAAACTGCTATACATAAATGGTTTAGGGCAAGGAAACAAAAGAATACCTAGTTCTGGCTAAACATCTCACTAACCTGAGCTACTACATTTACCACAACATTCAAGACACTGCCTAAGGCAGCCAACTGCAGTTATAAGACTTGATTTGCCAGTGTACTCACATACTTTACACCATAGAATCATAGAATCATGGAATAGTTGGGGTTGGAAAGGACCTTAAGATCAGCTAGTTCCAACCCCCCTGCTATGGGCAGGGACACCTCACACTAAACCGTATCATCCAAGGCTTCATCCAACCTGGCCTTGAACACTGCCAGGGATGGAGCATTCACAACCTCCCTGGGCAACCCATTCCAGTACCTCACCAGTACAACTTCAAGAATTGATAGATCTGACTGACTGGTGCCTAACTTCCATTTTGCACTAGGGTAATTCTATTTGCCAAAATGATGCAACAGCACCATTTAAACAGAAACAAGATTAATTATGTTTAAATATTTACGCTCATAATTCTGCTCCCTTTCTAAAATCAATGGCAAAATTCATCTCCATCTGTTAAATACCATTCCACTAAAACTCAGAACTTAATTTTTAGAAATAATTTTTAAGTCTGTATTTCCTTTCTTTTTGTTAATCAATCATTTACACACCAGTGCTATGACTTTATTATCCTATTATTTCATCTCCACTGACTAGCAAAGAAAAGTTCCACTTAGCTGCAAAGAATAATTGCTGGCACTTATTATGCAAAACTTTTAATATATATATTTTATTTTTATTAAAATCAAACCTATCATGAGTTAGCACATCAAATTCCACATATTAGAAGTCAAAATTTTAAGGCTGAATCTTGAAGTGAGTAAAATACATTAACATGCAGCACTAGATATGCATGTTTATCACCTGAATACTGGATAGGTCGTGAGCCTTCTAAAAAGTGTAAATAGTTATATTCAGTAACATAACTTTACAAAAAAACAAATAAACCTGTTGAGTAAACAGTACCATACTATGCATACATACATGATAACAGAAACCTTTTTTATTATCTTTTTTTACTGTTTAATTACTTTTTCTAACTTCTTGTCTACTAAGGCAGAAATGAAATAACTATATTTGCTATTATGACATGTAGAGGGAGAAATCACAAGGAATTAAAAGCTTCCTTTAAGGGCAACAAATATAGGGTTAGGATCACATTAATTCTCTCCCTTTCTGTGTCTCTCCTTCCTTTCTTTGCAAAGTGTATGCTACCTCTAGTGCAGGTCAAAGCTAATAAATTAAGCCAGTGAGTTTTATAAAAGTGTCTTCTTTCCAGGAAAAAAAATATATGTATTCTAGATAGTAAGAGGTAAAAGAGCTGAAGGAACAATATATCGGGGAAAATCCCCAGGCATTTATTCAGTCTTTCAAGATCCTTTCTGACTGCTTGAGGTTCCTCTTCCAATTTGCTTCTTTTGCCTCTGAAGATGGATATCATGGCATTTCTAAACAAGATGATTTCTTTCTCCTTACTCAGACTTTTTATCAGATCACTATCATCTTCTATGTTTAGATTAAGCCATGTGTTAATATGTGAACAGCATTAATTGGGAGGAAAATGGACAAAGATTCTGCAATATCAGTGAGATTTTTAAAAATCTTTAGATGTAGCAGGGTAAATGGTATTTCTCATGAGCTAACACCTTGAATAAGACCACTATGAGGCAGAAACAGAACAGAAATGGAGATGATGAAAGCCTACAGGGAACTGACAGTTACCTAGAACTTCTGTGGAACAAAATTCATTTCCCTGAGGAAGAGAAACATGCAGAACTACTTAATTTTTAATCTTATTTTTAATATTTAAAATCAGACTGTCTCAGCTACTTCGAACAAGAAGCAGCCTAATACAATGTAAGTACAATACTAGCTTAAGTCAACAAACTTTGTCAGTTAAATGCTTGGCTCCAAACTAGTCTGTATTCTCTTCATATACAAGAAGACAAGTATAAAGGAGAAAGGTGACCTTTCCAAGAAACTAAGATAGTACACTTTAATTGCAGATATAGGTACAAAATTAAAACCATTTTGGTAAATTATTGTGTGTAATTTAATTGATAAAGACTAGCATTTACTGCTTAAAAAATACAGTACTATACATAAACAATAAAATGTACTTATACAAACAAAACTACCCTAATACTGCAGCAAAATGAACTTACAAATGAGAACACCACACAACTGGAGAGGGACTCTGCCCTATTTAGGTGGTGGTAGAAACAGAAAAAGACTTTTCTCTCCTTCTACAGTTCTGTAAAAGGTCAGTGTTGTTCCAAGCACTAGATTACCCAAGGTGGATGTGCTAAAAAGGAACTGCAGTCACAGTTTTACAATATCCATTTTCTGAGACCACAGGAAAGTCTGTGAAGCTATTTTCTGAACTATTTCTATGAATACTACGGTATTAGATGTTCTTCATCTTTTAACAGCACAAAAGAAAGGAGGCAGAGATACAATGACACAGAGATGGGCACAAGTTTGTGCACAATATTTCACCCATTTCAGCAAACACAAGAAACTCATCTCCCATTCAAAGTACAAGACTGTACTAGAATAACTGTAATACTTTTAAAAATGATTTATTAAGAACATTCAGGCAGCCATAGATGAAATAAATCTACTAGTACACATTGAAAAACAGATACAACCAACATTATTAAGTATCAATAATTATTATTCAGAAGCAGCTTTTCTAAAATTCAAATTCCAATCAAAGTTCTCTTTCTTCTTTGGCTGTCAGCTTGGAAATGTATTTAAAATTTCCCTGCATTTATCTGGCGCTTGAAGGGGTGAAACCATGAACGCTTGTTTTAAGGATGATACATATTAATGGATATTAACTTGAAACAACAAACACTTGAATGTTAGGCCAGCTTTAATTTAAAGCAATACCATTAATAATCAGCAGAACAGAGAATGAGGGCCATGTATTTCCTAGTTTTTCCTAGTAGTAACACTTTAAGAGAAAAATATTGTGCCACATTTTCAGGGCATTCCAGAGGATAGTCACACATTAGATTCACATATTAAAATCCCAATTTATCCAGAAAAAAAGTCTCTTGCAAACCAAATGTCAAACAAAAACACCAAATAAAGACCATAATTTCCTATTTTTACCATATGAATTGAGAATGGAGTCTGCAAGTTAAGGACGTATTGCTTGCATGATGCTTTCACAGGTTAATATGAAATCTGCGGTCCTTACAACACTCGTGCCTCCTATATACAAAAGTACCATGTCAATACTATACACATAGCCTTGCCTTATTTTTTCTGTTCTTTCAGCATCCATAGAGTGTGCTGTTGTACAGAAACTCCAATATACTTCTGTTTTGCACACTCTCACAAGTTTTCAGAAATATAGTCAGCAGGTATAAACAGGGTCACTTTGTCTTCACATACCTATCACACATTTCAATAGAAAGATGACAAAGATTTTCTTTCAGACCTTTCTTAGGCACTTGAACACATGGCAGGGTGCAGTATTTCAGGCACCCTGCAAGATTTTGTTTATTACGTGAGTTAATTTAGTATGTTGGACACATCAAATACACAAGTAAAGCATCAACTGTATGAAGCGAGGAAGACAGCAGCACAGTCAATAAAAAACAGCATTTCTGAGAATCTAATTAATTCTAGTTTAATTTGTAAAGTATAAATCTATCCAATTAATTCTAATTTACTCTGCAAATTATACGAAGAACCAATATGCACTAGTTTTGCACCTTCTGTCTTTGGTGGCTAAATACGAACACTTGCGTATAGATACTCCAGGCAGGAAAAAAATACTTCCAGTGACATAGTCAAGATAGGAAGCTGAAGCATTTCATATATGTTGATTTTATTGACATTTGCATATATATCTATTTTAAATTTGTATTCCTCTTCTATACTTGGAGATTTTTTCCCCAACATTTTCTAAAAATATGTCATCATAGAATCACAGAATGGTTTGGGTTGGAAAGGACCTTAAGATCATATAAGTTCCAATGCCCCTGCCATGGCAGGGACACCTCCCTAAACCATGCCACCCAAGGCTCTGTCCAACCAGGCATTTAACACCTCCAGGGATGGAGCATTCACAACTTCCTTGGCAACACATTCCAGTGCCTCACCACCCTAACAGTAAAGAATTTCTTCCTTATATCCAGTCTAAACTTTCCCTGTTTAAGTTTTAACCTGTTACCCCTTGTCCTATCACTACAATCCCTAACAGTTAGTTCATCCCCAGCATACTTACAGCCCCCCCTTGATGGATATGTTCAGTTACTGGGCTTAGGGACAAGGACAAGGAGGGCAGAAGGAAAGCAGTTCAATGATTTCAGAACAAAAATGAAAAATGTTTCATAACAAGTTTACACATTGGAAACATTTCTTTTTCAAATGAAACATTTTCCTTACAATTTCCTGGAATTCTCATATGTTCTTTTCCTGAAACAAATTCTAGGGTTTTAATACATTATCATTTCTTAAAACAAAACAACAGAACAGAACTGGCTTTGTCTAGCTCTGCTTTGGAAATCAAACAACTTGGTGCACTGCTGACAGTAATAGTCACTGGCTTAATCTAAACATATGGTCAATTCAGTACAATGGAAGAAGAACTGTGAAAACAAGTTATTATTCTGACGACAGTGAAAAAAAGTCTTATTCTTTTGGTCCTTTTTGATTCAAGCAAGATCTCTGCATTTCCTTCCATGTGTGAAAAAACTTCATAATAATTGTTTACTATGGAATTCAAAGAAATTCTGAAAATTCAGAACATAAACATACAACTCAAGCACAGCCTTGTGAGATACCAAGCATTCTCAAGGTCTACTATGAGGAATCCTACCACTGAAAACAACAGCAGCAGCAAATACTTCTTGACTGCCAGAAGCACTTCACATTTACAGTAAGTGAGCTGAGTAAAATGACATATTTTCTTTGGTATACTCATGAAATTTGGGCAGCATAAATTTTAATCAGATTTTTAAGCTTTAGACAATTTTTTATCTCATCTTACTGATAAATCCTTGGAAAGGAGACAGTAAAAAAGTCAATATTAATCATTACCAAAGTGTGAAAATGAATCTTTAGTTTTGAGTATTACTATCTTAGATTGAGCAGGACTTCCAACAACAACAACAAAAAACCCAAACAAACAAAAATAAAAAAAAACTGTTTTCTTTTCTGACAGATTATTATATGGTCATGTGCATGAAATCTCTCAAGAGCCAAGGAAAACAAAATGCAGTTTCAAGCGGAGTAGAAAAATGGACCCAAATGTCTAAATTTCCCCCCTTTCCCATTCCTTCCCCCAAAATAATTAAAAATCTAGCTGAATAGTGTATTATATACAAATAACATAGGAGAAAGTGGCTTTCCCACCCTTGGGACTGTGCATTTCCATTCACATCAACATGTAAGATGTTCATTGATAATAATATTGTTTCTACTAAAGCCTTTCTGTAAGTATAGCAAAATGGAGATAAGTTGCTGCAAAGAACATGGGACCTGTGTTTTGTTTTCCTTCTTTTAGGCTGCACTTAGTCACTGACTTCAGGAATCAAAGGAAAAATCAGCAACATGTAGTAGAGCATGTACAAAGTAAGCCAGTTTGAGAGCCAAGAACTGGGTCATCTCCTGTCAGCTGTGAAAACTGCTATGTGCTACAGAAAGGAAGGGGAAACAAATACTGGGAAGATATTTCCCTGGGTTTAGAGCAGCTGCCAAATTTGCCACATGGAAAAAAACTTGTTACCGGATTCTCAACAAAAGCAATATATAATCTGATTCAACTCTGCACAGAGGATGCTTAATTAGTACTTCATTTAAAATTATGATAAATATTTGTAAAAGAGTTTCTTTTTGTCTGTTTTGCTAACTCTTAACTGCTGTTCTTTCTGCATGATTCTATCAGTAAGGTTTGTGAGAGACAAGAAAAGTTTTCAGTAAATTGCCCCAAATCACATACATTAAGGGCTGGGCAGAAAAGATTTTCAGTCTTTCAGTGTCCTCCATTTCTCATACTGCCTCCTACTAGGGATGGACTTCAAACGTGTTGAAACTTATCTTAAAGTAAGACACAAGCAGTAGACAGTAAAGCAGAGATTAAGACCTTGGGATGCTTCCAAATGCTTGGTCTCAATCAGATAGAATATAGAGCTTTAAACGAGAGCTGGTCAGCACTCTTCTGGCAAATTGTTTTCTTGAAAAATGCTGTCTCAATGGAAAGTCAAAATTGCTCTTGCAAAATCTGTATTCTTGAAATGCTTAGTATTAATAAAAGCAGGTTTTGCAAAGAAAACCTGTTCTAATTCAAAGCAACTAGATTTTATCCCAGGCTATAAATACCCAATAGAGGCAGAGAAAAGGTATATTGGCTAAGGCTGAGAATGCCAGCAGTTTGTAGTTCCCTGCAACAAAAGACTGAAAAGAAAAAGTGGGGGGGAGAAGAAAAAAAAAATGATACATTAGTACGCCAGTAAGCCAACTGGAAATACAAATCTTGCATTTTTATTCATGCACCATCTTGGAAGTGGGGTAGAAAGGCCAAATCAGAAAGCTGAGCACTAACCCTTTATGGTTTTTATATAATCAAATATGCCATTAGCATCACCTTGAACAATCCACAAGTCTTAGCGTAAAGCAACAGACCCAGAATATGAATGACCCAAGTCTTTGCCTTTGTTTTGTGTCATTACTAGAATGAGGAAAGGAACTTTAAATCCTTCTTTTACGTTGTTTTGTGGGATAATCATGTGCCACAAAGGAGAATGGGTGCAGTAGTTTGGATGTACTAACACATTCAGGTCATTTTGCATACTTTACTGCTGAAATGAAAATGACCATGTTTTGTTAGCTCTATCAATTTAAAGGATCTGTTAAGCACTTTCAAATTAATTACACTGTACATTGATTTTTTTTTTTTTTTCAGGCATAATTATTAACCCTTGAAAAGTCTTTTAACAATCAATTTACACTTAATTAAGCCCTCTCTGGCACGTCTTCTAGGACTTCAGTAGACACACTTTTTAAAAGTTACTTCCAAGACATATGGAAGTTACTTGTTACTAGAAACCCATACTATTTTTTCTGTCCAGACTGCACCACCCACATATTTATATGTCCCCTTCACTAACTGGGTCATTTGAGAGACAAGCTACAGGTTCAAGGCACACTGTGAGTATTTTACAGCCTAGCAATGCGCAAGGAAACAAATAGTTATCTAGTACAACAACCCTGGGATTAGCAGGTTTAACCATGGCAGCCAGTGCTCTTGCAGAGCCCCTGGCACGGAAACAGCTACTGCCCAGGTGCTTTTTTAAAACAGGCACAGTGAGTGAGAATATGTGACTTAGTGTGCACTCGCTTTTATTCTAAAACAAAATTTCTTTTTACTTTAATGACAATATCCAGGGATTACAGTAAATACAAGTCTGCTATCCCTAATCTTTTAAGACAACTATTATGTTATTCAGAAAACACTTTCAATGTAATTCAAACCAACCTTTAAATACAGTAAGCTGTAGTTGTAAACAGATCGGTCAGCTTCTTTGTTTGATTCTGCCTTTTGTTAAAATCAAACAGAAAAAGCAATTTTGCACTGTAGAAGACAAGGCATGGACTCGCATGAGCAAATGTGGGAGAAGACAATGGCACGTTTTCTCAGTAAGCTTGACATAGCTGGCTTTTTTACTTTTACATAAAGTGGTAGTGTTTTATCAATAAATATTACCTATGGTTAAAACTGACTCCCAATTTTTGGAGAATCAAAATGGCTTTTAATGTGATTTATCATTCCTGATTCTTAAACTCTCACAGCACATTTCACTGCAACACAGATTAAGATTCCTCCAAGGTTAGCAGGGTGCTATTTTAGTAATCTTTATAGTCCAGACTGGTAAATGCTAATGCAAAGGCCTGTGTACAGGCATATCTTGGGCTAACTACTGGTCATCACATGCAGTATAACAAAGACCAGAATAAGGAATAAAACTGCAATAGTGACACAAGACACTGTAGGCAAATTCTTCATAGGCTATGTAACACAGCTCTCAATTCCTATGACTTGTTACTTTTTGTGGCCTAGACAGATGCTTGAGAAAATGATCACGGTTCAAGTCTTTCCACCTTGTACTAGCTTAATCAAAGCAATTGTACTTCATCCAAGTATTACAATATATGATATGTAGTGTATGTAAATCACGTACAACTATAATAGTATATATTAGTGTAACTGGTCATTGATAAACAAATTATCTTGAAATTACATGCATGAAGAGTGTTTCCTTATGACAAACACCAAGGAACCATTCATGTGAAGATGATACGTGGCAGTGATGTGAGGAAGTCCAATTTTATTTGTCATCAGGTAGACATCTCTCTCCTGAACAAAAAGAATCTTCACAGTGGCTGCATTTTCTTGTATGATACCCTTAGCTTTACTGCATACTTCATCTCAGAAGACTGCTAGGCAGCAGAGAGCACTGCGTGCAACTACAGTCTCATCTCTGTACCAGTAAAAGAAAAGGCTGCAGCAAAAGCAGAAGTGGAAACACTATTGACTGAATACTGTCAATGACCGTGTGTCCTCAGCACCCTGCACAGGAGATGCCATTGATTACTAGAGCTTGTAGGCTGGAACAGCTTTGTGACCTGACTAATAATTTGCTGGACTTCATGCATGCCACTTGCATAAAACCATTCTTAGGAGGGAGTTCTAATTGCACTCTCCCCCACAACAACACTGCATATTTCAGAAACACAATGTCTTCCACAGGTAAACCATGAAACATTGCAAGATTTTTACTCTTACACTTAGTCTACACTTAACACAAATTCTGCACATAGATCCATCAGAGAGAGGGAAACAAAAAAGACAATTTGGCCAAATTAACGTGTTTGCAAATTATAGTGGCAAACAGCATCCAACATCATCTCCACAGAGCTTGATCACTGATTTAAAAATTATTATATCAATGTCAGTATCCAATTCTAAGGATACTATTTTAAGAGCTGAAGTAGCCACAGCATCTAAGTCATTTGCATAAAACATCAAATTACACCCTTCTATACCCATATAGTGCTTCACATTTTCAAGAGTCAAACTCCAAATTCATTGTAGTCCCATATGTTCAGTTATTGGTGTAATTTTGCTCAGAGGAATAAAATAACCAAAACAGGTATCACATAGACTGAGAGCACAGTTCAAAAACTAAAATTATTTATAACGGCTTTCCAACTATATGTTTTACTTCACACTTCTACTTCACACTGAAGTATTGCAGCAAGCATCTACTGAATAGTGTTGTCCTGAAAAACTGTACATGCTACAAAACTTTGGCAAAAGTGGTAACTCAAAAGTGATTCACAATAATTTACTCAAAAGCTCCCTCTTCACAGAGAGCTCTTCTTCATACTGGTCTCCAGAAAGAGCTTATTTGCAGATTAATATTTATGTCACAAATAACAGACTCCCCTGAACATGTGAAGAGAAAAGTCAGATCTAAGGATGTTCTTATCAAAATTTATCTTAGAATTATTGCCTTGGAAATATTTATTATTCAATAAATTTTACACCAAGTTCCACCCTCCCTGTACTGGTATATCTATTTTAAAAACAACAAAACTCCCACAACATACTGTGGAAAAATGCAAGAGAAGTGTTTTTTATTTCACTTTAATCTGAAATCTGTTCTTATTGAAGATGCCTATAAAACTTAATTTGCAAACTATAACTTATATCTAGAAATTTTAAAGCAGTCTGAAGAACTTTATAACAGATATAGAATTTTCTGTTAAACTACATGGGTTTTTAAAGTTTTACAGATTCCTATTCAAACACTAGAGAAGACTATTACAAAAATGTTAAAGGGTTTTTACATAAAATGTGAGATTGTAGAAATTAAATTTCAGTATGTTTTTGATTCTTCAAAGACATTTTCTTGCAATATCATTTGAACATGTGCTGGTCTCTTCCAACATAAATATTGATCCCATGATAAAAAAGAAAAATCTAAGGCACCAATTTTATTTTATGATTTTTTTTTTAGCTACAATGTCAGTCAAGGTCAGCTGGGGTAAATGTTGGCTATATGGTTATACAAGTTGCTGAATTCCTGTTACAGTGAAAGAGAGTTTTTTTTACTACAAAACCACAGTCAATGGAACTAAGCTTATAACTGAGATGACTTATAAAGCTATAATAGCTGAAATAAAAGAAAATTACTGTAGCACATTTGCAACACAAAAGCACACTTTTAAGTGAACAAAACATCGATGATGACATTTTTCAGACAGAAATTTAGTGGGCTCTTCCACTGCAGTTATGTTACTGACAATCATTGTTTAAAATAAGGTAGCATTTGGGGAATAAACACACAGCTATGCTTTCCTCACAGAGCAGAAGGAACAAAAACAAGTACATTGCAACCTCCAGAAAATCTGCACAAGGGTCATGTAAGCACATGTCACTACTATTATACCCTTTCCCCCCCCCACCTTTTTGACTGGAGCAGCATTAATCCTTGCTAAGGCACTGAAGATTATCAGATGACTTTGCTGTCCCTTGCTATTGCTTCTAATGTGGACGTATCTACTTTTAAAATATTTAATCAGTGTAAGTTCTTTTTCTGCAACCTAATTCTATTGAGAAAATGAGAAGGTTGCACTATATCTATTCTAATCCTAGTCATTTTAACAAACATCTGTCCTGCATGATTTCTGCACTGTAACAGCTGGCCACATCCAGTTACTTTTCTGAATGTCCAGTACAAACGAAAGCATTTACTCTCCTAAGTACATGTTTGAGTACTGTAAAATCCTGTGATGAACAAATATTCCTGAAGTAAATCATGGCATAAATTCTACAAGGAGGAAGATTAATGTCCTTCTACTTAAAAACACAAACAACAGAGTAACCTTACCCACCCTCACAAAACTCAGCGTTAGGTTAGTACAGCTGGAGAGAATATGGATGGTTACCTGCTTTTCCATTTAAGAGAACAGTCCATTGAAAGATACACTATTGAAATAAATAAGAAATGCAGTCTTGTATTTTATTTTATGCTAACATTTCTGTCAGACATGAAACAAAACTCATAGTGTGCATGCACCATGCACCAAAATGCACAAACTGAGATATAACATGTTTAAACATATATATGTGTGTGTGCATCTTAATATATGTTTAATATATGGAGGTAGGTAGGCATGTCTGTTAGGGTAAATTCTAAGGGCAACTCCAGAGCATTGTAGCTACAGGTGTTTAAACATATTTTGTCAAGCCTGATGAGCCTCTCAATTTACTATTTACTGTACTGTAGAAAATAGCTGCTGGATAACAATGCCACAGAATTTTAAAAGGAAATATATAAAAAATCACACTATATTTAAAATATTGCCAAAATATTATTTTGCAGCTCATAACAATCATTTGTTTCAGTGTTTTTCTCTGCTGCACTCATGGCCCCCATCTTTATCTAATTTAGTTTTTTTCCTCTTTTCATCCAACAAGTGCAGTGCTGCTTTATTTCTTTTCAAGCTCTGGCAAATTTTCCATTATACTTACTTATTAGTTAGGCTACTCGGTGCTGTACTACACCAGTTGACTGGATGAACAGAACTAATTGTAATGCCTCTGAGAATAGAACAGTTTTTCTAAAATTCAGGTTTTGGTTGATTGCAGATTAAAGTCAATTGTGGAGCTGTTGGCTTCCTTGGAAAAGAGGAGTGAAGTAAAAGGACAGCATCTTTGGAGGATTCAAAGGAAGCAGAGGTTTCATAAGTGAAACTACAGAGAAAAGACAATCTAGATCTCATTAAGACTATCTATTATCATTTAGGCAGAAAACAAAAAGATCACAAGTATCCTAATATGCCTGAATTTAATGTGAGTGGTAGTCACAGTTCAAAGTCTTAGAAGCTAATAGAAGAGACCCAGAAAGTCTGTCTTTTTAAAAACCAAATCTTCCATCAGCTGATTACAGGAGCATCAACCATGAGAGGTACATAAAATGTGGCCAGACATAAGCAAACTGTGGAATGTGGCAGTTCTGCAATGCAGCTCAGCCATGCTGAGAGAAAACAACTTCCTCTCATCCCCAAAGATCTCTTCATCTTCAAAGATGCTATCATAATTTCACACCCAAAACCCAACAAAATACTTAAAAAACCACAGGGTTTAGGAAGGGGTCTCTCCTGGTCACTAATTTTACAGATTTATTTAGTAGGAACCAGCAAGATCCAGAGAAGACTTAGTGGTTTGGTATTTCTAGAATGAAACAGGTACTTCTGATCAAATCATTAAAGGGAACAAGAAATAAAGGATAAGGAAAAAGATGTATTACATGGGATACATTATACAACTTTCAGAAAAAGCAACTAGTAAACCTCAGGTACATTTTGTTTTGCAACAAATGAGATAAAAGGCTTAAAATGCAATTTCGCACTTTTCAGCACTAAACAAATTATTTGGAAGGAACAGCAGCTTCAAAGCTTATGAACCTGAATATGCCTGATGATACAGGGACCCGGCATACCTGCATGATACAGAAGATTTTAATCTTGGCTATTTTAAAATTAGCTACAGGTCAATTATGGGTCCACTGACCTTCAACATACACTGTCCAGCCAATACTTAATAAAATAATAATGCTCCAAAGAATGGTATGTGAGAGGTATAGTTTTAATATCATTGATCATTTAATTTCTCAGTAGAGGTCTAAGTTCATTGTATCTTTTTTTAAACTTTTATTCTTCTTTTCCCTTGCCTAGCTAAGACCCTGTCTATGATTCAAACCTCAGTAATTCATTTACAGTTCATAGGCTACTTTCTCTACTTTACTGAGATGTTGTAAAATATGAGGTCAAGTTTGCAAAAGGATTTGGATGGGACGTCTGATAGCTTGGCATTCCTTCAAGAAACAAAGATCAAAAGACATTCAGCGTATGCTACCTAAAATTACCATAAATTACAAATCCAATAATAAATTACCATGTAGCAGCACATTAATTTTTGTTTAGAAGATGATCTTTTTGTAAGGAAGCAAAATTACACTGAGATGCATTCAACCATATCACTGAAGAATAACACATCTCCCCCTCACAAGGTACAAGGGCATTTGTCACATAATTACCATGTTATCCTCAGATAATTGGCACTGTAGAAACAGCATACAACCCAATAGGTGTTCACTTGGGTTTGCCTGCATTGTCAATAGTAGGAAAAACACATCACAAATAGTCTAAATGCCCTGGAGAGAGCAATGACAGGACAGATGTTTAGAAGGGGTTTAAAAGACAGGATCTCTTTCAAAAGAGAAACAGCAAAGCTCAGGTTTTAATTATTTTGTGTAGCAAGCTGTTAACATTGTTACAGAGGGAGTAGAGAGTAAATAAAATCTTCAATTTTTAAGCCAACATAGTGTTGGCTATGCATCTATAGAAAATAATCCAACATTTCATTTGATGGCCTTTCGAGACCTATGCTAATCGAAAATTGTGAACAGAAGAAACAAAGAAAATAACAGGAACAAAATTCTACCTACCTTTGGGCTAGGGGCTCATATATTGCAATAATTAAGAGTATCCAGACATCCATGTCTGCCATCATACATCTGCTCAGCTTAACACATGAAATGCGTCAACACTTTCAACCTAACATGCACTCATCTAGTATCCCCATCACAACTGGCACTAATTAACCTTGTAAAGAAGTGCAAGATACTAATTCAAGTGGAGTGCCATGCTAGAACAGCTCTGCTGCTTCTCTGTTAGTATAGTTACAGCCTTAATTGCCTCTGGAAGGCCTAATTGGGTGTACAGACTGAATATTTCACAGAGAAACACCAACTTCCCTTTCCGTTCAGAAACACTAATCTCAGCAAGACTTTGAAGCAGATTAGTACATATATTTGTTCTACTCATGATGAACACGTTTTCTGGATATTGAAAAGCTTTTCATCTCCACTAACAACATTTAAAAGCACTACATCCACTCTGTGCTTTCCCATGTCTTCCAAATGAGGCCATTGGTTGTGATATATTTTTATTCTACTGTATTAATTCAGGGGAGAAGAAGATGACACTTTCTAACACAACTTCATCTTTCGTCCCGGGGGCAGCAGCTGACAAGTAAACCCCATCCCCATCACCAGAACTGAGTCCCTCACTCTTTCCTTCTGAAGGCACAAGTTTTGTTGCATCTGCAACATCTTCCACTGATAAATATTCTCATCTTTCAAGAACTATTACCACACAACATGAGCACACGCTCACCTCCGCACCCTGAAGAGTAACAGCTCCAGTGGCAGAGAAGCTTCCTACTCGACACCTCCCATGTTGAAACTACCATCAAATGAAAACTTTAACATCGATTTTAAGAATGTTGGACTCAGAACTGTTTTCTGCAAGCCCAATTAATGCTTATCGTTAAACACAGCAGTATAAATTAACGGAAAAGCTTTTACCGTCATGGGCGTACGTGCCGAGGCTCTGCTAGCAGCAGGGGCTGCAACTGCAGCTCTGTGAGGAGAAGGCGGTTACAGCCGGTTCCCTAACGGACGCACCAGAGGGCGCCGCTAAGCGGGGCAGTGAGGCTGGAGGCCTGAGGGGGAGACGGTTCAGTCTTTGCCTTTGTTTCTTGCCAACCATTTTAACTGGCAATAACTAACACGTTTAGTCTGTTTTGCCCATGACGGTCACTGATCTCCCTGTCTTTAAGCTTCTGAATCTCACCTTCTTCCCCTTCCTTTTGAGGAGAGGGTCTGAGACAGTGGCTTGATGGGCATCTGATAACCATCCACAAACAACCCACCACAGAAAACCAGCAAAACTACCATAAATAAACAAACAAACATCTTTGCTGTCTCATGGCATCTTCTGGACCAGAAATTCACATCTCATCTGCTATTTTTCAGTCGAAACTGCCTGCAGTTGCACATCGCTCTTCTCAGCAACCGTCACTTCTCCACTGCCTGATGAAGATGCTGCTGCCAGAAAAGTCTTTAACACTGAATTATGGGAGAGATTTTTCTCATTCCTACTTTACTGATTTTTCTCTTTTCTCCCTTCTTTTTATTTTTCCTTCCAATTTTTGGAAAAACAACCTCCCTCTGACTCCTCCACCTTTTTACATAGTCTTTTTTATTTTTTTTACCATCATTCCTTTTTTCCAACCCATTTCATTCACACCTTCTAAACCTGACTTTTACAGGAACAAAAAACCCCAAAACAACATTCATCAGTCTGAACTCACTCAGAAGTTAGCCTTGCTTTGAGCAGGGTATTAGATTGGGTAATCTCCAGAGGTCTCTTCTCAACCCCCATTATTCTCTGATTCTATGGTATACATATACAGAGCTACTTTTTGACTACAGCATGTATTCCACCTCACATTCCAAAACAAATGTAGGCTCATGGCATCCCAATTTCTGCTGGCCCAGAGAATGACCTTGGATTGTTAACATTAGTCTTTGCTGCCCATTCCCAAGCAAGGTGCTTTTATTCAGAAGGATTATCAGAATCAGTAATGGCCTTTGCTCCTGCATGGATTTATAGCATTTGCAAGTGCAACTTGTGCAGCATTGAGATAGGGTAAACAAGACTGTAACAAAGCAGTAATACCAATGAGCTCTTGTTATCAATGTCAAGCTTCGAAAGAAATTTCAGTGCTGAAAAAATGAAAATCTGAACAACTGGGACTAAACAGAGTTTCTCATTAGAATAAAGTTCAAAGATGCAAAAACAGATATAACAAAAATACTCTTTGCTATTTGTTTTCACATAGTAAGTTTCTTAAGAGTGCAAAACTAATTGCTTACTAAGATAAATAAGCACTGTGTGGCATGTTTGAGTGTTTGCTAAGATTTACACAGAAGCTAGAAAGAAAAAATATTGTGCCTTCAGGACAAAGCCTGACAGTTAGTCTGTCATAAAGATAAAAGCTTCTAACCTTGCTGACAGTTGATGTCTTGCTTCAAGTGGCTCTGGAGTCAAAATCTGTGGTAACCAGTAAGATTAATTCTACTATGCACAGTTCATTACCTCTCACAGAAAACACCATCAACAGAGTTTAACAACTTGCTTCTGTTTAATGGTGATGTCTCCAATAATAATTATTGATTATGTCAAAAAAAAATTACATTTTGTATAAGACTACTACACAACACATACAGTAGCAAAGTGCCAGCTGATACTTTGCCAATTTGATTTATTAAGAGTTCTATATACACAAGTGGCAGCTAATGTGCTGGCTGCGTTCCTGCTCTGCCTATTCTATCTTAGTACCTCCCCTTCAATGCTAATCAGTGAGCAGAGAGTAACAAGGAGATAATTAGACACCGCTGTTATTTGTGCCAAGAGACTTTATGTTAATATTGTTCATATCTTTAGTTCTTTTTCTCTTGCTGCAGGTTGCATTTTAAAGTAGAATTTGGAAAGACACCCTCTCATGCTTTGTTGTTCAATATTAACTTGTCCAGACCATGCTTAAAATGATATTAAAGATGTGTAATATGCATTTTTATATCTTATCTTTTGGTCAGCTTAACCACATTGGAAAGTTTCCTTTTTAGGCAACAAATTAGTAATGATGCAACAGCAAGAGCAATTAACTTCTAATACTGTCTGAAAGTGAACTAAGCTACTACATTTTCAGAGGCCAAAATCTGCTCAACTATTCTGTTATTTAATACAAGGTACGCATGAACTACTACTCTCTTTCTTTTGTAAATACCCATATCAAAATAACCTGAGTTTTCCATTCCACAGTCAAAAAAGCTCACAATCTCTGAAAATAATGCCAAATTCTCTCAAAATTGATGCTACAGAAAACTGGCAGAAAATTACCATTTAAACTACAGCTAAATATGACAATGAGCTTAGCTGGCAAAATGTTCATTTGGAAAAGAAGCAATTAACTTAAAAAAGCGTAAACAAGACACTAAAGAGTCAGACTAACAAACAAAATTTGTTTCCTTTCTTCCTCATTTAAATGTTAAAAATAAGTTAGGGAGCAAACTAGATTCTAACTTATAGCTTTAGAAATGATGATAAAATGTAGTACCTGAAAATAAAAAATCTCAGAGTAATTCATTCTAATTTGTGTCTAACTTAAACAACAAAGTCCCTTGGAAGCAGACCTTTATAAAGTCATTAGACTGTTGCTATTTCAATGGGCAAGGTTTTTAATGAGCCAATGGCAGCTCGCTGATAACAATTAGATGAGATGAAATTAAACCATGCACACTCTTTAAAAGAGCAATGGTGCTCCTGATAACAGAGACTTAATCATTGTGTTATCTAATAGGCTGCCTGTCTGGAATTTACTTCACTGCAGGTTGAAATTTAGTATTACATGCCCACCAATAACAGTGTGCAAATACAAATCATGTAAGCAAACTGATGTAATGTCAACCTAATGAGATTGGAAACTCTGCTTAAGGAATTATATTTTAGCCTTTATCAAATAAAGGGCTTAGAGGGGAGGAGGCTTTCCCGAATTTACTGGAGTAGGAGATTTCAGTCATTAATGAGAGGATCAACACTAAATGTCAAACTAAATAATATAATAAAATCTTGATTTCTGATGCTTGCCAATTCAGAGTCACTGTTTTCATTTATCCTGCTGTAACAGGTTCACTGGCCATATCAGGACTTCCAGCAAAAGTAAAACCTCCTTTATCAATGTTCAGACACTAATCTGAAATCCCAACATACCAAAAAAGCTTAGTGAAATACTTAATTACAAAACAATTACAAAGTGGTCCAAGGGAAACCAAATTCCTTAATTCATAATTAGTACCAGGTTCTAATGGAACTTACAAGGAATATTTTGAAAAGCTTGATATAAAAACATACAAATACATTAATGACTGCAGAAATCCATAAACCTTCTTTCTGTAGTGTGGCATAAACTGAATCACTTAAAGGATGACTAGCATGAGTTATCCTGTCTGCCTGGTTATAACTGTGACTTTTTCCTAAACTTTTCCCTCAATGGAAATCTGCACCTGGATCAATGTTCATATAAAATACGGAAACTTACAACCGTGGACATATCTAGCTTGAGTTTTCCTTCTTTATTTGTAAAGCAGCATAGCTCATTCATATTTTTTGGCCATTTATTAACTTCGAAACATCAGTCATTTTTGGAGATCTGACCATCCTTACAAACACTCAGGATGGGATTTTTGTAATAGGGACCTGCTTGCCTCTCATTTTGATTTTCCATTAAAAAAAAACCCTAAAAGACAATAGAGGCATCCAGCAAAACCGGAAACAGCATGCAGTGACCTAGGTAAGCCAACACAACACCCTAGTGATAACATGGAACTAGTAAAACTAAAAATTTCACTTGTTCTGTGTCCACTGTGCTAAGGACACTGCCATAATGGTAGCACATGCATGATGTGTGTGTCTATATATGTATTGTTATCTTTAACCAAACTAACCTATTGTGAAAACACAAGGCTTTAATTTTGTGGGCTTCAAGAGACCTACAATTGTGGACTTAATGCTGAAATCTACGCCACAATGTCTTTGTTGTATGTCACACAAGCTACCTAGACAAAAGCAAGGACAGGCATGCTGACATGTTGTGCTGTCCAAAAACCAGACAAGAGCCCTCCACATGTTTTCACAAATCTTTGGATCAAATGTATAAAAACTCTATAGTAAACTATTAGAAGTAAGGCTACAGCAGCATGACATATTTTTTCTGATGAGGTGAAGAGTTAACTCCCATCTGGAAGACCAGTACTGGTCCTCCCCATCAGCTAGATCTCATGGGAATTCCAGGACTTAAGCAGTGCTCAGCTCAGCTTCACCATTAATGAGTGATTCCATGGAAGTTACTACTGGCTAACACCTCAACTGCAAAAATGGGCAAACACTTGAATATAAACAACCTCATAATTTTACATTAGTGCATACCTACACTTAGAACTCTCAATTTCTTAGACCTTCTCATTTACACTTCAGATTTCTTCTAAGCAAAGGTACTATGCGGGACATTTTAAAAGACTAACCCTAGATAAGATGGCCTTTAGAAATAAACATCTTCAAGATGATCAGTATAGGGAGAGATAATTAAGAAGAAAAATGCAACTTTCAGATTACCTTTAAAAATGCACTGGAAGTCCAAAGGATAAAAAAAGATATATTAAAAATGCTTGGGTTTTGCCCTCTCGTGTTTCATCAAGGGATTCTAAATATCATCATGGGAACAATCAATTTGCAGCAGCTGTGGACAGCCTCAAGGGCTTGAATAGCTTAATTGGAGAAATGCTTTAGAAGTTAAAAGGCCAGAATCACATCAAGTACATGAAGCAAAAGCTCATAGATGCTTCTAAATGTTCAAAAAGGATCGTTAGAAGCTAGTTTTACTGATGAATCCTAATCAAATACCAAAAATATTAATATAAGCATATATATTATATTTTATTCTAAAAAGCTGAGCTAGTAATTTTTAAGCATTATGCTTTAATATGTATTTTATGTATAGAAGCTTAATTTTCAGGTACTTAGAAACATAATTGCCAGTTAATTAAAGTCAGGATTGAGATTTAACAGTTCACTTAAACCATTCATCTCCTAATTTAGTTTTCTTCTTTATGTTGAATTAAGTGTTCATGCAGGGAGACAACTTAACTTTTATGAAAGTTGAAGACCAAATGCGTAGAATATGAATTGGCACAAAACCTCTGGCTTTGAATTTCAGAGCTAGAATGTATAGCTAGAAGTAATCCTTTGGCTTAATTGCACATAGAAATAACGATGCCTTTAAAAGCACCTGTGTTTGCTGAGTAACTCAGACCTTCAGGATGCAAATATCACAGGAGGAAAATAATTTGCAGATAAGAAGCAGCAATTCTACTGCAGTATTACCTCCCTTCATTAAAAAGGTGCACTCTGCCTTTCCCACCATCATCCCTCAGTGGTGCTGCTTAGGAAGGAGACAACAAAGTTTATTACAAACCAATCACTCCCACGAAGGAGAGGTTCTTCAGAGAACTATTATCTGAAATATGCATAAATTAATAATTCAAAGAAAATGCTCCTGTTCTGGAAATACTGTAAGCATTCTAGAGATAAAGGAGGTCATGAAAATCTTCATCTTTGGCCCCATTCTCACAGTGTAGTCTCAAATCACTTCAATGTAGTATTCCAGATTTGCAACAGAGGTAAATGGCAAGTGGGGTAAGGGGAGTGTGTGTGTGTGTGTATGATATAAATGCTTGTTTACTCTTTGGTAGTGTAAATTCAGAGCCCCATAGAAAAAACAACAGTTATGCCACAACAACTCAGGTCAGTATATGTGAATCTGTATTAGTATCATACTAAAACTGGTGTTACTCAAGATCGTTTTTTTCAGCAAGGATTCTAATGTTGGAGTCTGTGCTATACTGAGCCATCCTTGATGCACACTTCTGCTGGAGTTAGTCTGGAAGCCTAACCTGAGGCTCCTTCCCCTCTCCAAACTGCAACTCAGGAAAGCCACCAGCATCCTGGCACCTTCTGGGATTCTCCACAGCTCCAAGAACAACGGTCCTGTGTTTTTTATAAAAAAGTGTATGATGCTAATATGAGCCATACACAAAAGGACCAATCTTAGCCATTGTAATACAGAATCTGTGTCTTTTTACCTAATAAGGTCAATAATTTTACCTCGAAATCTTCAATTCAGCCCATTTCCAGATATAAACACTTCATTAGAATGTATTTGCCAAAGTTTTGTTTTCCCATTGTGGCAAGCTATATTTAAGGTTGATCTCATTTATCATGAACCAATCCATCTGCTTGACAACTTATCTAGCCTTTATCAAAGGCTAGCAATCAAAAGCCATTGTAATTATTTTATGTTGTACAATAAATAGCTCTGAAGCTATCTGTTATAAAAATTACAAACAGCAGTGAAGCTTTGCCATACAAGTCCTCTAACGTAAGAAACTAGAGTTAAAAGATAAATTTGTGTTCTAATTGAGCTAATTATTTGGAAAGGAGATTGCAGGAAGCCCAAAACATTGAACTAATTCTCTGTGGACTGCCTTCTGGTAAAGACAACATGAAAAGAGTCCTCACATCATGCCAGTAATTATTTTGGAGAACACAGAGCTGAATGTTAGGTGAATGGCCAAGTGTCTTCCTCTTGAAAGAAACAATTAACAATTTTTAGAAGTCCTGTTGTGCAGAGCTTCCTGAAGTCCCAGCCTTGTCAGAGTGATAATCTCAGTGGTAACTCCGTGGCATGTTTTCTGTTCTAGGACTTCACAGTTAAACTCATGACAGTCATTGGCTACAGCTTTAAAGCTTCAGTTAGTAATAGGCTGAAAAATTTCAGGGTGGGAATCAGGTGGTGCAGAGCAGCACCACTCCATTAGAACAATTGAGAATATCACTTCAAATCCTTATTAAATAGGCTACATACAAATGGAACTGAGCCTCTACTCTGCTACTCCAACTTCTGTCCTTGAAGTTTCTTCTAAGTAATTATATTAATAGAATGATATGACTCAAGTATCTCAATTATAGTGATGAAACCAATCAGTATTTCCATGCTGTATGTGTACAGTACATACTGTTACAGTCTCTCCATAGCTAATTTCTGTACAAGTCCAAAAGCTGTTCAGAAATAGCCCTGAAAGCTTTTTCTCCCCAAAGAACACTTCTTTTCACATCTTACTCTAAGCAACCTTCAGCATCTCTAGCTTTAGGGTTTCTTCCGCATCTAACTTTCTCCTAACTAAAGATGCTACAAAATATAATATATGCAACCTCAGAGCTACAAGATGCATTTGGTTTTCTGTCTTCTTTTCATAAAATTGGAAAAAAAAACCCAGCCCCTGACTTTTGCCTAAAAGATACAACTGGAAACAAATGGTTATGTTTGCAATAACCATCTTTTTGTATTCAGACTATTAATTGGAGTGCACAATCCTAACATTTTCATTTAGCCTTGACTAAATTTGTACTCTTTACCACTACCTTAGGCAGTAAACACTCTGTATAATTTCCTATGGACAGTCCCAAATTTTTTCTGTTGCAGTCATTTGCAAGTGCTGCCTGATTTACACTGGAGAGTAGCTGTGCTACAAAATCCCAGACACTGCCTTCCCACTCCTAGAAAAAACAACTTTCTTCTGTGGACAGGCCACCAGCAGCTAGCAGCGAATGCATCTACAGCAGCAGCACTTCCAGAACAGATCGATTTCATTTACTGGTTGCTGTTTTATTCACGCACCTTCAAATTTGTTTTATTGTTTTCATTTTCTACTCATAATATACACAGGAGGAAAATGAGTCAAAAAAATTCTCATATCAAAATAACCTTTCAGGTTTTTCATAGGTAGATGGGATATTCTGATATGGGAATCCATTATTTTTCCATTTAGGCACTACAATATCCTTTAACTTACTCCCATTTTCCCTTCCTAATTTGCCATCTCTTAGATGCTGAGAACATGTAGAAATCTCTGAGGGGCATTTCTCTCATCAGCAGAAAAGGAACATTGGAATAATGACTTTCAGGCATTGGTGGCAAGCATAGTATTCTCAGAAGTATAAAATCAGAACCAGAAAAACTCCTAATAGGTCACCTAATCTATCTTTCTGCATAAACTGAGTTCTGCCTAGCTGAAATATCCTCTATTTTGTTAAGAAGTTGCCTGCTTGGGATTCCATAGGCAGATTTCTGTCTAGTAATACAACCATACACATACGCTCTTCCCCATGTCCTCTTTTAAACTCAGTAAGGAATCAAAAATCAGAATATATATGGAATAAAAGACAAGAAGCTCACAGAGTTGTTGCCTTAATACCACCAATTTACCCTGACATAACCCAGAGTTTTTGGCTCTGAATTAACTGGAAAAAATATTAGACTGGCATAGCATTTCTGTGGCAATAATTGCTTTCTAAATGTGCTGGAATAAATTTAATCTTGATAAATTCCATCAGATGCCAATGCAGTGAACACTGCCTTTCTAATACACCTTGCTAACTCTCATACCAAGAGGATAAGATTGTGAAGTTCCTGAATAATGAACTTTCTTACACAGTTAGATGACTACCCGTGTCTAACGATACACTTTAGCAGTTTCTCTCAGAAAATATCATGATCTGCTTGTGAAAGCTAATTGGTCTATATTTGCTCTGTGCTTAGTTTTGCAACTTTTCACTTATACTACAACCTTATTTGTGCTACTGTCATAATCAGGAACTTAAAACATTAAATAGCTTCTGAACTGGGCATCTGTTTAACCAAGTTACATTATTCAAACGGTTTCACCAGCAGAAGTTGTGACAGAATATTTACCCACATCCATACGGTGTTAGCAAACATTGCTAGACCACAGATCACCTGAAAGTATTAATACTGTCAATAGTTTTAGGCCACAGTTTCATGCTATCAGTGGACTAGCTTTCAGTTTTTAATGTGCCTTGAAAAAGAAGGAATGAACTGAGGGTGAAGGAACTAAAAGGCTTGTCTTTCATTAAGTAGCTTTTTGGTGGATCTGGAAAAAACAGACACCTCCTGTGTTCCGTAGAGTAGTAGTCACATATGGATGAGAAGCTGACCTTCCAAAGCAGCATTCAGCAGAGCTGAATTAGCACAAAGGTATAAATAACCAGCTATTAGTGCTGCAGCAGAAGCAGCGATTCTGTCATACTTCAAGGCAAGACAATCAGATTTTATTGTTTGCATGTAATCACAGTTGCTATGGGGTAGACAGGAGTGAAGAAAGACAAAAAAATTATAACCTTTATGCAAAAGTAAAATCAAAGTAGTTTTGTGGAAGCATTTAAAGCAGTAAGAGTTCTTCTCAAATGGGGCTTCTTGCCTTCATTGTGACAGCAAGGGGATTTTTTTTCTAGATTGCATAAAAGCAAAAAAGGAAAAGTTTCTGTCATAGCTTAAGCCAGTAGTTTTCTCCTAGGAAGGTGTTTACAGTTTTAGTCTCAATAGGGAGGCATGTTATGCATGTAAATAGCAGGTGGTTATGGAGAGTTACTTTGACAGCTAATGTCTTGAGCTGCCTTGGTATCAGTGGTCTAATAGAGTGGCTCTGTAGTAAGTGAAGTTCCTGATGAAAGGCAACCAAATTAAGTGGAGCTTTTAATCTCAGTTTCTAGCCAGCTATACTGTGACCATTCAAGGGGGAATGAAGAAATGATTAAAAAGAGATTGCGCTCTGGCTCTGGTGGCAACTGACATAAATGAACTTGAAAAGACAAATAAGACGACACTAATTTTAAAACCACAGTGCCTCTTCTCAGACAGCATCACTGGGAATTGCACTGCTGAAAGCAGAGGTGGTCTGACTCTTGCCCAGAAAACAAGCAACATCATGCTGTGGCAGAGGGGTAATGTCAAATGCACCCCAAAGAGAAGTAATTAAAGTCTTTGTCTTATTTATTCTTCTGTGCAGAAAATTAATAGCTACAGTTCTCATAATGTCTCCTGGGGCCTGTGTTTAGGCTAAAGTCATGTTTGCTTTCTATTTCCTAAATTATAATCTGAAAGTTACATTGCTGATCTCAGGAAGGTACGTGATTTTCAGTAGTAATCTCTCTCCCAAAGAAGAGACAATTGAAGAGGCCATAATTTTTCCAAGCTGCAATCCTCATTGGACGTTTCTTTTCCAGATGATGGCCTTTGCCATGCATCTTCTCTTACAAAAGCCTGTGACTTATGTATCCCACAAAGATGCTTGGGCAGAAGTATAGTATTCTCATCAGTCAAGTGTATTCAAGAAGTGTTAGAAAACACCATAAACTATAAAGGCTCTATAAAACAATATAGAATTTACAACTAACTCATCCCTAAAGGCATTTACTTATGTTTGTCTTGCATGAAGATTAGGACAAAGGGTTTTCAGGCATCTCAGTGATTCACAGTTTGGTTACCAACCCATTCTAATCCTGACTGAATCTTTGCATTTAACTGTGTGGCTATGTAGTGAAAACAAATCTTACTCTTCAACAGCACTAGGGGTAGGTTTGCTGCTAGAGCTGCCCAAGACACATTTTAAGCACAAAATATTTCTTAAAGAAGTATAGCTTTTTGGCAAACGTGGATTTTATTTCCCTCAGGAAAAGGTATTACCAGGATACTACTGCTATCTCATTTTATGATGATGTTTCAAAACAGAAACACAGACATTTAAATATTAGATTTTTTTCCTCAGAACTTTAGGATTCCTGGATGTTACATCCCATACAACTATAAAATGAAAGGGAGCACACAGAGCAGCAGTTGTGTTGCAGCACTCTGCTCACATTTTCAGGGAACCCTCTTTCCGCATAGCTTGTGAAAGCCCAAAGTGCGAATGTGACCATCTCCTCATAGATTTGCACATTTCCATGCCACCAGAGCCTGCAGTGGTGTGAAATATTCTTTGCAAGAGAAAGAACAGTGTCACTGCTAATCACTTTTCTCTGAGAAATACCCCAGCTGAACAGAACAAAAGGTGAAAGCTGCATTGGAGACATGCAAGATACAACATCATCCTGCCAAGCTATAAACAGAATGACAGTCCTAAATATTCCTTAATTATTCTGATTCTACTTTGCCTTCTTATCTGTTGTTGGCAAAGGCACTAGAGTTGCACAAATAGACTAGAGTCTATTTTGCCTTAGAGTTCTGCTTCAGAGAAAAACTGGGTGTATCCTGCCTTTGCATTCTGTCAGAAGGATGCCACCAGAAACATGGTGGTCTTACAGGGATCTGTCTTGACAGGTAATCTATTACATTATGCACACTAAGACGATGTCTGCCTCCTGCCCCAGAGCATGGGTAGAACTGGAAATCAAAGAAACATCAAGTTGGCTCCTTTTTTACACGGTAGGTATTTTTCCCTGTCAGTAGTGTTACGTCCAGGAGCATTAAGAAGCAATGTGCATGTAAGATCTGTGGGGAGAAGAAAAGCAACCCTGAGCAGATTAGACCCTGCAGAAAATTAAAGTATTGAACCTCCATAACCAAATCCTGAAAATCAAATATTGACAGGAAGATAGTCCATAATAATCTCCTAAGTGCTTCTGCTCTGACAATTATGTGCTAAAAATACTAAGAGCCCACATTTCACTTGAAGTAAAATTACCATGCAAGTGACATTTCCTCCTTTTGCATTTCATGACAAGACTTTGACTTAGAAGTCACAAACAATCATATGAGTTTGTTAAATCTTTCCCATTTTCTTTTTACTCTGCAGCCTTGACATAACATCATTAGAAATGCTACAACTATAAATCTATTCCTCCACAAAACTTGGTAACTGCCTAACTTCCAAAAAGCAGGAACTCGGAATATTCAACCACGTTTGTTACCCTGCATTTCATATCATTCTATGATTCCATGAAATGCAGGGTGACAAACATGCTTGAAAAGACACTCTAACAGGTTTCTGTTCTACTGAGAAATATAGAAGTGGCAGGAAAGTTGCATTTGGAAATGCACAGAAAGATGATGCACCCCTCATGTTTACACAGAAACCATTTCTGGGACCTGATTTCAGTATTTCAATGCCCTTCCTCCAAAGATAGCTCCTGCATCGATTCAGATCCTACTATGCACTAACACAACTGCCTTAAAGATTCTCTGCTGCCCTTTTTACAAATCTGGTAATTATACACATCCTGTTCAAATTCCTTCTGAAGAAAATTGTACAAACCAGGCTGTAATGACAGATTCCAGAGCCCCTCCTTCCTGAACTGAAATAAACCTGAACTCTCCCAAGACAACAGCTCTCTATTCATTTTGTAGGAGCAGATGGCCTTCACTTCAGTTTGTTTTTCTTCTTCTCATCAGATCTAAAAAATCTAATCCTTAACAGATCATTGTGATAATACTTTCATATGCTTTGGTCAAAAACTCAGCTATAATCTCACACAATTCTTCATGTAATCAATGCTATAGGATGAAAAGACAGTCATGTCTTTCCAAGTCATAGTGCAACTTATGTTTTTACAGTCAAACTAGTCTTTCAGTAACATCAGTAACAAAGCTAAAATATTGTTTATTGTAAATATTATTACTCAGAAATACACACCATACAGACCACTATTCTGCTAAAAGCCTAGCATAGTCAGCTGAAGTAGTTTTAATACTGAAAAATACTAACTGCTGCAGGATACAATGTTCAATGAGAATTTACAACTTATTTTATTCTGACCATTTCTCACTGACAAAACAAAAAATATAATAGCAGAGCTACCAAAAGAATTCCCTCGGATTATAATAGCGTATGGAAAAAAATATGTATGTCAGGTTTGTAACATACACCTGCATGCATAGGTGTGATTTAGCTATTGCAGAATAGCCATCTATCTCATACTGCAAGTTATCTGTCAAATGAGGGAACAAAGAACAGTATCAGCAGGAAATAACACAGAACATACTTACCGCATAAGAAATTAACAGCTATTGGTAACAACTTAGTGTCTAACCCAAAGAAATCCCTTTGTTAATCTAGACTTCAACTTCATTAGCCAATATTTGTCTTTGTTTGTGCCAAACATACCCAACAAAACCAAATAAAACAAAAGTGAATGTTGTAAAAAATGACATAAAATACTGAATGAACATGTCAATACAAGCAAATCATTTCTGCAGGGCAAATCAAGGCCCAGGTGGTACCAACTCTTCTTTGACACAGACAACAACATTTCAACAAAGCAATTATATGCCTATGTTAAAACCATTTAATAATTCTACTTAATTTATTTGTAGGCTGTGGAGAAGATAGGATATTGAAAAGGTATAAGGATTTCTTCTAGACTACAACTGCAAATACTCGTCGGTATAAAACTCATTCAAAATCACTGCCATCTAGCAGCAAATCACTTAACTGGGCAGGTGAGTAGACTGAATTCAGTCTAGCTCTGAAGGAACAAAAGCCTGTGTCAGAAAAAAATCAGTTCAAAACCACACTGGACATCTCTGGTTGCCTGAGGATTAATGAGGCTAGAAACTAACCACACTTTTGTTACTGGAAAGGTCTTTGTCTGATTACAGGTCAGACACATTGACAAAACAGTATATAAAAATTATATAGGTATTGTCCTTGATGTTTCTGTTTCCTGCAGAGAGGACTTTGTGCTCAAATGCAGCCGTCAATAATATTCACATGCAGTTAAAATTAATCTTACAGAGGTGTGACAGATTTTATCCTTCATCACTTTTAAGTTCGTTAAGATTAATGAAGCACATTTCTGAACCTGATGATGCATTTGCTCTTTACACGTTACCAATACAGACTGCATGTATTCACTGCTATTACTGTACACTCCTTATAAAACCAAAAAATAACCCTTGACTGAAATAGTTGTTAACTTCAGATATTACCAACATTTGAAGTTTTCTTTTTGACCTCTGGGGCTTTATTTGCTTTTTTAACAAAGGGTCATCAGAATATCCTGTAGTTTGAATCACCTCAATCTCATCACTTAATACTGAATTAAAATGTAGCATCTGTTGCCTATCACCAGTGTGATAAGCATGTACGCATCATATAGAGTGTACAAAATGAAGAATTTAGTAAATGCAATCTTTTTCTGCAATGCATCCAAGGTATTGTTACTTTCTTTCTTACCAACAGCCAAAATGAAACACTGAAGAGAAGACAGGAATGAGCAACTGCACTCCATTAATCTAACCATGATACACAGCCTGTCAAGTATTCCAGAATTTTCAGACTGGAAACTTTTCAAATTTTTGGATAATTACTGTAATTACTGGTCCCCATTTTTTTCATTATTTATTCAGACTTTTCCATCAGTTACCCAATATTTTCAGAATTACTCCTCTATTCTGAATGAAAAACAATTTAACCATTTAACCCTGCTGATGCTGTTCAGCTACCAATATCATCTCAAATTGCCCCAGATTCAGCCTCAGGAAACTTTCTTTCACATCCCGGGCATTAAGATGTACACTGCTGCCCCTTTTGGATAAGATGAATGGAAAACAAGAGAGCTAACTCTCACCAAGATATTGTAACTGTCTCAATCAATGTCTCGTTCCAGCCACCTTCACCTGTTTCACATGTAAACTGTGCAACCTAGTAGAGTCCCACATATGAAAACTTCATCAGAAAGAAAGCAATTACTGAACTTCCCTTTTGGATCTCCTCAGATACTACTCAATAAATTAAGCTCTCCTGGGTTATAACACCATCAAGAATTAACACAAGAGTCATCTATAAAGGAGGCTGGAAATTGCAAGGAATTCTCCCACTTTATTTATTTATTTTTTAACAAAATCCGTTGCCATTTAGTTATTGTGATTTAACTGGATGCAGCAATTGCTTCACACAGGCATTGTGACAGTGAAACAATGCTGTTAACAAAATCTGAATGAAGATGTTGCTCCACAAGGCCTGCAAAAAAGAAGTATTTAGCTGTGCTGGCAGTAACCTTCTGTACAGATTGAAGCAGGATCCCTTTCATTCTTTTATTACTACTACATGTGTGTGCAGCAATCACACAGTACGACTCCCAGTCCCAACTGGGGCTTCTACTACTCCTAGATAAATAAAATATGTGATTAATAATACACACTAGAGCACATCAGTACTTCTTGAGAAAATGGAAAATACACTCCTGGAGAATAAGCACATACTTTACAATAATTCTATTTAGCATTCAGTTTTTTCTTCTCACTTATAAACAACAGCAAAAGAAGGCAATTGTATTTGTAAAGCAGCTTAATAATTTTATAAAGGGAGATGTACTCCTTGCTGTACATCACAGCATAATGAATTCCTTTTGAAATAAGAGAAGGAAAGAATAATCCCAGAAGCTCTAAGAGATAAGATGAAATGCCATCCTAATGCAATCTGCATCTTGTTCCCACCATAATAAGCAGCTATTTTTGTTTAGCAAATTGAATAGTACTTGTTCTAAATAACCGGAATGAGTGTGGATGGGGAAGAATCTGCTTACATGGGAATAATTTTTTATGTAATTATTAATGAAGTTGTTTATTGTTCACATTGTCTGTGCAGCCTATAAATGCCTATATTGAACATTCAGCAGAACTTAAGACAAACCATTAGTCTAATTTGAATAGCGGGAAGGGATCAAAGAGACCAGAATATAGTTTCAGCAGCTTTTTGAATTCAACTTTTAATTCAGCAGAGTCCGACCTGCAAATCTCAGGTGATTTGACAGACTGCAAGTCTCTTATGTCTTATCTCTATCTGACTTCATAAATCCTTCATATGATTCTGTCCAAAAGTTTAAGACTTATACCTTAGTGACCACTTTTGGATGAGAGTTATTTATGACTGTCAGCATTTGGAAAATAGGTTTAGTATGAAAAAGGAGACTCTGGCAAGACAACTGAACTGTGAATGAGTCTTATGGGTTCCTCCAAATTCTAACTGATTATAATTTTTAAATGGAAAACAGCTTCATATGTGATGTTTGAGCTCTTCTGATTCAAAATATGCTCTACATTGCTATGAAACAGAAACACGACTTGAAGGTGGGTGCATTTTTTTCTTATATATACATATATATATATATCCACACACACACACAACCCGATTACTTTTTCCACATAATATTTAGTGGTCAGAAATGTAATATATATTAACTGGTTTTGATACCAAACTCTCCATCGACCATATGACTAAATTAACATTCTTACCAGTAGGAACAGTTTATCATTTCAGCAGTAGTAGGATACAGAATACAACAGTGGGATGTTTATGTGGGGGAGAGAAGCTGCACTTATGCAGCTGCTAAAGAAAGCACAGGAGTGCAAGGCTGGGACACCAGAGGAAGACACAGGTGAAGATTAGGAATCCTGCAAGGGTCCTAAGATTTTAACAATATGTTCTCGGAAGGAATGATGATGGATGCTATTCCAGAGCTCAAAGAACTAGTAAGACCAAGCTAAACATGAAAGATACGAGACTTCAAAGCAACACAAATTATAAGTGCTCCCCTTGCACCTATTTTGCAGGGGTTTTATTTGCTTTGGTTTAACCTAGATGATTTTGCTGATCCAATTTACAATGTGACTCCATATAGAGCTGTATTAGTATAACTGAGGGAGCACTCTGTTGCAGCATGGCACAGAAATGGATGGCTCTGGGTGTGATGGGAACTCACACTGAACTCATGAGATCATCAGATGAGAGCTTCTCTTCCACCGCAAGGAAAGCACAGCATTGTTCTGATTGCCTGTGACAAGTGTTTGATCCAGAATAACGGGAAGCTGCAGCTGCACCTACAGCTGAAAGGTAATTTGAATTTAAACTCCTCCATGGGGATAGAAACTATTTAGGAAATAATATTGTTAAGCTATAATATATCTTCAAAAGAAGTAAACCAATTTGGATTATGACAATAAAGCTTCAACCTGTTATAAAATTTAAATTATCTTACTCTGATAGTGACAACCCAAATGATTCTCTAACAAGTGGAACATGAAGAGCTCCTTGCTTTGACTATCAGAGAAACTGTACGCAGTGCTCAAGAGGCTGTGAGTAGGATCATTCCTTGCTGGTCCTCAGAAAGGAAACTCAATACAATACCAAACAGACTTCCAGCCTACCTAGGTATCTTACATATGCATGCACAACTCCCATAGATTTTGGCAGAAAGGGTATAAGCTGAATTTAAGAGAGAACAGCATCTGCAGAAATGTACAAGTGTTTCTAATGTATATAAAAAGGACAATTCAGCTGTACTTACATTCTCAGCTCAGTTACAATGACCTACTGAAGTTATAAACCCACTTGAAATATCAAGAATGTTCAAGTCCCTAACTATAAATGGCAGCATAATTTCCAGCGTGATTTACAAAAAGGTAACAGAAGCGTGGGCTGTAATACACTTTAACTGTGAAAACATCTGCAGTGAAGCACATAAGAAATTATACAAAAAAGCATAATCCATTTCTCTCTCTTCTCATGTTCTGCTTTTAAAATGAGGTAACTTCAGTCCCCAGTAGAAACTTACTTCTCTTACCTCAAATCAGCTGCCCAGTTCAGGCAAATTTCTTAGACCCAGTCTCAAGGTTTTCACCACTTCTGTTGCTGAAGATTTTTATAAAAGATAATGCTTTAGTTGCAAGCCCTAAGCAAGTGTTTTCCCATACTGCACTTCTACTATTCCAGGATAAGTTTCCATGGTTTGGGTAACCTTCTTTTCTAACAAGGCTTTCCCTACAAGTCTAAATGAGCCCAGATATCTGATAAGGAGTTTATATCTATTGGACACATACAAGAGCAGGTGCTTTCAGAGACAAGGAACAGCCTTTTCCAAGCAAGTTGGCACTGGAGCATGCTATTTTAGTCAACTGGAATGCACTACATTAGAATTCTTAGGTTAGAACAGCAAAGCATTGAAAACCCATGATAAGAGACGTTGTTACCTCTCTGCTTCACAGTCACCACAATTTCCCAAATTTTGTTTTTAGCACCCAGCTACAAGTTCAGTTCTGGAGCAAAGAGTGCCAGTTCAGTGGCCCTGTACTGTGTGCCACTTACGCAGCACCTTGCCAGGATACTAGGAGCTTAGAGTAAGCTGCAAAATCCAACTAGATGCAAGCTAAATTACCTGTGCTTAGTTTTATGCTTCCATGGCCAATATTCCTCTTGGCACGAAATGAAAAGTGTTCCTAGTCCACACTAAGCTACATTTACTGCTAGAAGCTACCAAAGTCTAACATCATTGAAAGAGAGGAACCACAGAGTGCAATTAAGTAGCAAGGGTCAGGTTAAAAGTCTGGAATTTAGACAGTAAGATTTCATGTTTATGATGCTCAAGTGCATCTTAGTGTGTTGCTCATTTGTTCATTCATTCATTCATTTTCATCTCATTTACAATATGTTAATAACCAACATGAAACAGACTAACAGTTTGCATTAGGTTTAGAGTATAAGAAGTAATGTGCATCTCTGGTTTCAATGTTTCATTTCCATTATTTCAAAGGCATAAACTTTGTTAAAATCAACTAAGACTTCAATGGATATTTTAACAATCCCAACTAACTGAAATTAGTTATTAAGTGGTTAAATTATCTCCATATTTCCATGACTGTCTATGCAAAAATAACCTACATATTAGTGAATAAAGCTAAACCATTTCAATTTGCACCTCAAGCAACACATAATTTAATGTTTTACATTATTTCAAGAGAAACAACCCCCCCAAACCATATATGTTTCACCTTTAAATTGATTTTCAATATTGTTTTGCTTTATTTGCTCTCTCCACATGGCTTCTTCTGTTCCCCCCTTCAATTGCACTTCCTTTTCTGACATGTAATTTCCTACTTGCTTTTATTTCACTTGCTCCTTTGTTTTTTCATTATTTTTTCTATTATTTCATCTCCCTTTCTGTTTGTCAATTTTAAGCAGGTTTTCTCAGTGTGGCTTAGTGTTTTGACATGCCTTTATTGTTGCAGTTATTTTTATTTACTTTTTTGCTTTCATTGTTCTATAGATGAGACACTATGCCAAGTGAAATCCCTTTTCAAATTTTCTTTGAATAAAAGATGAGCTGCTCTGGAATCATTCCAGATATAGCTGCCAAAATGAACCGGTCCAGCACAGCGTTCTTTGTATGATAGTTTCACTACCACTCAAGCCGTAAGAGAAATACAAGAACTCTTACAATGAATCTCTTCTTTTGTCATTTTTGGTACCTTTGATTAGCTCTGTCTGTAGTATTTCAGAGTCCAAACTAAGTGGTGAAAAAAAAAGGCTTTCTTGTGCTTTTGACAAATACCTACTGATAGAGACCTTCAAAACCTAGTACTTTTGGGAGCAGTAAAATTGAGGAAGACTGAATTCTTGCAGCTCTTGCTGTTAGGATTCTCCCACGTCTACTGCTTTGGGTGGTTCGGGGTGTTGGCTTTCTGTTTGGTTATTGCTTTTTGTTTGTTTTATTTGTAACACTTTTACTTGCAACTTGTATAACTGAAACATTTTCCTATTCCTGCCATTGTCTCAAACCTATTTATAATGTGCCAGAAGATTCTTAAGTTTTGATTCAATACTTTTTTTGCCTTATCCAGTGCCTAATATGATGGCTGGTTATTTGAACACTCTCAACATTTATACATATATGATTATTTTCAGTCCTGCCTTAAAATTAAGTTATTCCATTTCAGATGGGCAGCATGGATTATTTACAGAGTCATCTCTCCAGAAGTCTTAAAAATACATAGTTGGGTTAAAAAAAAAACCCAAACTTTATTTCTTACAGAAAAGGTCTGACCTGCATCTAAGCATTTTGGTTAATAGTGGTGAATTACCTGTGAAATCTTACAGCACACCTGAATGAAAATACACTACTTAAATGCTTACTATTGGAATTTGAATTACTAGGCTAAATAAAGCTACCACAGGTACACAATTTCCACTGTTACCACAGGTTTCTGAATATCTGACATGCTGATGGATCCCTCTGCATATACCCAAGCTGTTATCATCTACACAAAACCTGGACGTATTTACTGCCAGTGTACAGATAAATTGTAGAATTCCTTTAACACAACTTATTTTATTGCTGTACCTAACTGATGGGCATAGAAACCTCTAACAAGGTGTTGCTGTACCAGGAAGCAGAGCCTGGTGTAAATGTCTGAACTGGCATGAACCCAAATTCATAGCACTGACCAAAGAGGCAGGTGGTGAACACATCTACCAAGCATACTTATACTGCTTATTTGTGCATATGGAGAGAATTTAACATTTCTTAGGAGCTATTCAAGTGACTTTCACTCCTACAGAAAGTACACCACATGCACAAGTGCCAGAAAAATGCCATGTGGGTGCCACAGGCCATTTATGTAAATTTTTGTCCTAGGAATTCCAGAATAAAATGTCTTAGTTGCACAAACACAAGTCTGATTTGTTCTCACAACCATAACATCTTCTGATACAAAACAGGTATATGGACATGTACTGCTGAAAGATTTTGTGGATGCTTGAACATCAAATCCTACATAGCCTCAGAAGCATAGCTCAGAAAAGAAGAAATATCTGAGCTATTTCTCACAATGCCACAGTAGCATTCCACTTTGATTCTTAAGCATGTATTGCTGCAGGTAGAGGCACTGCCTTGTTCAGAGCTAGCTCAGTTATTTCTGCTTGGCACCACACTGACATAGCTTTACATCCTTGCATTGTGGAACATTCAAAAACTGCTTTCCAAACAGTGTAATACAAGCTAATTACGTTTTCCTTTGCTGCACTTTCAGAAGACAATCATTTCCTTCTCTCTTGAGTTACTCTTTCCACTGTGGAGGTATCAATTCACATCAGCTCTATCATGTGCCGTGTCATGTTGTGCGGCCTTCTAACACCGTCAGTAAACTCTACGCCCATCAGTTAATTTATCAACAGGACAAGTGCTCTTGGATGTATTGTACATTTAAGGATCAAACCAGTGGTTGCTCTAAATCTGAAGTGACACCTGGGTTTTTGAGGAGGAGAAGAGAAAAAAAAAGAAGCAAAGCATTTGAATCCCACACTAATCCATCTGCACCTCTGCTATGCTGTGCTTTAATACCACAGAAAGCCACAATCAAATTAATTAGCAACGCTCCATCACGAATGCCTCCTGGTGTGACAAATAGGATCATGTCATTCCCAAGGTACTTCAGGAGAGTAATATCACAGCTAGTAGTCAGGAGAGCCAAATCTCCACTGCACTTAAAAACATTTCGTACTTTGATTTGGTGAGCAGCTTCTTGAAAAGAAACACAAACTGTACCAGCAGCTTGCACCTGAATGCTTCTGAATCTATTCAGCCCACCTATAAAGAATAAAACAGTCTATCAATATATTCATATGTTAGTTTTTGAAAAGCAAAACTAAGAAGAAATTGCATGCAAGACAGTATTATGTTTTTGAAGCCAATTAACAAATAACATGTGCAAGCAGAAGACGCATCATGCATCAACACATAGCACTGGCAGATATGAATCTGCACATGTGGGACAGTGTGACACAGAAATGAGTGGACACATTCAAATAAGTAAGCAGAAAGTAAAACAAACACAGTAAAACAGAAACAAAAAGTCTCTGCATTTGACTTTCAATACCAAACCAAACCATGTCTACATGACTTGAAGAAAAACACCTCTTAGCTGCTTTTAGTCTGTTCTCCACTTCTACCTTCTTCTCCAATGAAATGTACAGTATCACAGGTCACCAAACCCTGTTCTATCCTTCTCTGATCCTGGAAAATTACTTTTTTGTCATATTTTTTAGAAGAGTGGAGAAATAAGTTCTTCAGTTCCAGGAAACATGAATGAAAACCAGTTTGTAGAAGCAAGACATGTAACAGCAATCTGACTACTGTTAGAATTACCTGCTCCATTTAAAACTGAAAATTATATATTACATATGTATTATATATGAATATTATATTCTTAGTTAAATTTTTATGTAGAAGAACTCTGAAATTTTCTCATTATTTTCTAAAATTTTACCAAAGCTTTAAAACTAGAAAGGTGCATTCCAATGCTCCTACAATCATGGATGTATTTTAAATGCCAGATTTCACCAATGAACATGACAGATGCTGCCACACTACAGTCAAGATGCTTGCAGCAGGAGGAGCAGGGGTGACAAAACCCATTTGTCTCCTTCGTTTTTTTTGCACATGGAAGACACACTTGTCAGAATTCAAGTAGATCCTGTCTCCTGGGCTTCCACGTCCCAGATGCTTTATCCCTTCTTTGGATTCAAGACAACTGTTATGTCTTTTCACTGCATACAAGGAAGAAACGCTCATTCTTTTACATCCTTCAAGGAACTCTCGTTCTTCTACATCCTTGACTTTTCATTCTCCCTATCATACCTGTCTACTCACAGAGTAGTTATAGACAATGCAGGTTAGAAGATGAAGTTTATATGTATCAAAATACGTATTCACAGTTCATTTACTGTTCCCCTGATCACAAGTGCATTGTGATAGTTTTTTGGTGGCCACCTGACTCCACCCGTTAAAAATACTGATTAAAAAGAAATAAGCTACAAGACATAGTAATTTAATACATTTCTTTCAACAAGGCCAGTATTTGAAGGATAGGTCGAGCACTTTCCTACTTACAAAATGTGACTTATGGGACTATCACCTCCTGTGATATTACTGAAGAAAGAACATATAAAATGGTCTAACAGATTTATATGAATTTTTGTAGTGGCTCTGGCCATTATTGACATTCTTCAATTAGCATTGACCTTTATGTTCTAGGACAAATACTATTCCCTGGAGTAGCCACTTAGGAGAAAATCTAATGCGCTGTGCTTGAGCATGTCATTTTTATGCTACTTCAAAAAAGAAATGCTGCTTAACCAGCTAATTGCAGAAACTGTATGTCATCTAATGATAGCTCTTCTCTCTAGGAAACTACAGTAAATTAGCACTGCAAATGGAATGGGGCAATTCCACTGTTTTCTGGTAGACTGTAAATGATAGATGTTCCTGGCTTGTAGAAACATTTTTCCTTTGTTTGCCGAGAGCTATAAACTCATTAGCAACTCCTCATATTCTTGAATGCAAAACCCCACAGCATGTACTGGACATCTGGGAAAAGCAGTAAAAGCAGATTAATCACTGCCTCTTTGTGTATGATGGAAGCACGGGAAGAATCTCTTTACTAGGCAACTATATTTTTGTCCTAATCTTCTTTAATCCCTTTCTCTGTTCAAATTAATGTTAACAAGATGCCTAACTTCCTATGCAGGACACTTTTCCAGGAAGAAGTGAATTCACCAATAGCTGTTGCAAAACCGAGGTGGTGTTTTCCCTTTGAAACCACTGTAACTACAGTGATTTTTTGCCAGTCAGATAAGGACCTCCTTTTGCACAACTAGGATGGGTATGTGTAATCTTTCTTCATGGAACACCCTGTGTCTTACCATTGAACACATGGAACCAAACCAGAATCAAGTTTCTTGATGGACATTTTTCTGCCACCTTCCATTGCAAACGACACAAGTATCAGAGGGTTTGATTAATGAAGAGTATAAGGCAGAACCAATGCTGAGGTGTTAAGACAGAATAGCAGCTAATAAAGCTGTCTTTACATCTGCTTTCTAGTCTGATAAATGATATACCTGCTAGTAGTAACAGATTTTTAAGTGACTTTAAATGACACCATCAGTGATCAATGAAAATATGTTAGAAATGGCAGGCAGGAAGAAACTTTATCTACTAGATTCTGTCCACTGGGCTTTTGACTTATTACTGTACCATGTGCAGAGTTTCTTATCAGAGGACTGTATCTTCCATTCCATTTCTGAGACTATATATGAAAAGTTCGTATCATGTTAATGTCCTTCACCCAAATACAGAATTTTCATTGTCAAGTTAAGCTCTAGGTGATCTTAAGAAATAATGAGCTGGTTTCTGCTATGAAAAGCCACAATATTTTAAACTGCTACTGATGGGAACTGCACATAAGAATCAAAACCTGGGTTTTAAGTTCTTTCAAACCTATACTATATTTTATAACATCAGACAATACTTGCAAATAGATCTTTAAAGTGTATTTATCCAATGGTGGACACAACACATCCAAACACACACTAAAGCTCTGGCCTATGGCATGTCAGGCTTCTAATTAAGTCTAAGAAGTCAGAAATTGGTATCAGTTTGCACACATAACTGGACCACAGTGAATTCACATCTGATGGAATCACACAAATACAAACTTTGAGCAATAAAGGCCTAAAATCTTGACACTTTATTGAAGTTTCCTAATAAATGTTAAGCAAGACAGAGTACCAAATACCATTTATCTAGGTCCTGATTCCAAATGGCAATCACACAATTAGTAAAAATGCAAGGAAAGTCTGGTCGATCAGTTAAGCCTATGAAACGATCTGGGGTTCTGAGGAAACAACAGACAGCCAATAGTCCTATTATCCAGTTTATGCTAAATAAAATTTTACCAAATTGTTGTTTCTTTACAGTCAAAACAGTTCACAAAAGTATCTCTTGGAGAAAGAGAAGACCCTCTCATTTTTTGACATGTTTATCTTTAAGACTTCAGCTTCAGGAGACTTTAATTAAGTATCTAAAATTAGATTGAACAGAACCTGGTTCAGATTGAGCCCAGCTCCCCCCACAGACTCCTCCTCCACACTAATCACCAGGTTATTTCAGCATACACTGATCTTCCCCTAAAGCAAACCTTCTGAAGGCTTCTGTTGTTACAACTTACTTAAGCTGTACAGCCAGGGCAAACCAGAAGCAAATCTTTAAACCTCAGAAGCTGACATTGTTGCACATCATCCTGGGATCATCTGCTTTAGTTTCAAGAATTATCACATTATTATCTACACTAGCTTTTGTCTCTAAAATATGTGAAAGAAAAACCTATGAAGAATCTTTGATGCTGGGATTTCTCGGCACATAATATAAAAAGCTTCCTTTTGTTTTAAATAGGAACCTAAGAAGACATCCCAAATGTGCTAAGGCTTCTTTTCCACCATGGATACAAAAATTAGAAGACATGTTTTCTTTCCTGAAAACCTGCTCATTAGTTAACACTGGAGAACCATTCATCTACTTACCTAACTGGTGACCTGTTATGAACTGCCACTGATCAAATAGTAGCAATGTTCATACACTGGGTTTCTTAAATACAGTGGAAGGTTCTTGGCCTCTTCTACAGTAAAACAAACTCTACACTTCCAATACATAGATGAAACCCCTGCTATCAGCTCCCCAATTTCTGCACCAATTATTTAAGTCAGTCTTGTGATTTGAGGTGATGCAAGACTCTTCTATGCAAATATCTATTACAAAGAGAGTGAGGCAGATTTATACCAGATGAGTGTAAATTGTACCTGACCTCAAAACACATTAGATGCCAAACCCCTGTTTATGTGTAATAGAAAAATGACACAAATCCCTCTCTGGTCCATTTGGTTGTGTTTAGCAAACACTTTAAAAATAAAAATAACCACTTTTTTCATTAAGTAATTACAAAGCAAAAAGGCCAATGATCAAAGACATTTTCACCCCGTTTCATCTATGCCTCTCCTTTCATACATGCAAATGAAAATACAATAATCAGCAAATGAACAAAACAGGGTCCACCTTTTAAATTACAGAAGAGTGGTTTTATATCATCAAATAATTTTTAGAGGTATCCTGATTAATAATTACTATGATATTTCTACCGTGCAATTCAAATCAATAATATTACTGAAATCTGAACCCGTCAGACTGCCCTCTGGTCATGCCAAATGCAAGTTATTTTCCAAACTGCTGAAGTCAGAAGAACAAAGTTATTCCTTTATTAACAGAGTCTATTTTTACTAAATAGTGAATATAACAGCACCTGATTCTCATGTGTGTCTTTTTGAAGTAGAGAACTCTGATCCTCTAACAAAGCAAGGGAGGCAGACACTGTAATCATCAATTACACCATCAGAGAGAACAAATTACATATTAGCTACCAAACCCGAATAAACTGAGGAAAACCAGCACAAGAAAGGGAACTGCTCCCTTTACTTGCTTCCCCTGCTGCAGAGATAAAACAGGAATTGATCTATTATAATTTAAAACTAGGAAGAAGGGGAAAAGCATGACATTGTGGGAACATTCTTCTTTGACTTGGATTATGCACAGGATTTTACTCCCACATAAAATAGAGGTCACTCCTTATACTCTGGTAATATTTAAAATGTGTTTAGTGCTTCATAAGCTCAGAGAAAGAGACCGTTTAGGCAAGAAGATTTAAACAAAATATAAACTTGGATTAAAAAAAACAAATAAAAGATATATGCACACTTGCAGATGGAAATATTCTGTTGCCTTTATGTATCTTTTCACTTCATAGCTGCCCCATTTAACTGTGAAATATTAGGCAGTGCTTAGACTGAATAAATGATCTCAAGAGATCAGAGTCATCATTAGCCCATGTTTTACCCTCTTCCATTTTTAAAATAGAGCTCTGCAGTGGGTTGACCGTGGCTGCAAGCCAGGTGCCCACCAAAGCAGCTCTATCACTACCTATCCTCAGTGGGACATGGGAGAGGAAACAGAATGAAAGGCCCTTGGGTTAAGACAAGGGCAGGGAGAGACCACTCATCAATTACTGTCATGGGCAAAACAAACTCAACCTGGAGAAATTAGTTTAACTTGTTACTAATCAAATCAGAGTAGGATAATGGGAATTATAAACTAACTCCTAGAACACCTTCCCCTCTCCCCTCCCTTCTTTCCAGACTTAACTTTAGTCCTCCCCCCAGCAGCACAAGACAGGAACAGAGGTTGTGGTCAGTTCAGCAGACTACTCCAGTGTGGATCCCCCATAGGGTCACAAGTCCTGCCAGTAGATCTGCTCTAATGTGGGCTCCTCTCTCCCATGGGGCTATAGGTCTTGCCAGGAACCTGTTCCAGCGTTGCTTCCCACAGGGTCACAGCCTCATTCAGGCATCCCCCTTCTCTAGTGTGGGATCCTCCACAGACTGCACATGGATATCTGCTCAACCATGGACCTACATGGGCTGCTGGGCCACAGTCTGCCTCACCGTGGGCTGTGCCATGGGCTGCAGAGCAATCTCTGCTCTGGCACCTAGAGCGCTTCCTTTCCTCCTTCCCCACTGACCTTGATGTCTGCAGGGTTCTTTCTCACATATCTCCACTTCTCTCTCTGGTGAAGATGCCTTCCCCACATCAATCCCCTAAAATATATTATTCCATAGGCACTACCACTGTCACTGATGGGCTCGGCCTTGGCAAGTGACGGACCCATCTGGAAGCCATCTGGCATTACCACTACTGGGCACAGGGGAAGCTTTTCACCCCTGTAGCCCTCCCACTACCAAACCCTTGCACAAAAACCCAATACAAGCTCTTAGAAATAAAGGTATTTAAAATTATAAAAGCAGTGTGAATTTCTAGCTACTTCATATCAAGGTAGTTTCACAGAGGAAGGATGCTGGACTCCGGATGCATCAGAACATGGCTTTTGATGTAAAATTTCAGTTATTACTGGAGCCTGAAAAATAAAAACTGACCTTTCCCCAGCCCAAATCATCCCAGCCTTTTTCCTTACAGAGGATAATGAAAGTATTAGATTATAGGTAATGGCCATTATTTATGTTACATCTTTAATTAATTATTCTTAAACTCTTGGCAGAAGCACCAGAACTCACATTTTATCATGCACTAAACCTGTCCAGATGACAAGTAACACTTGAGTGTTGCAATGTGCTTCTCCTTTCTGTACCTCCGTAAATCACTAAAAGCTGGCAAATCTTCCTGATAGCATTTCAAAAATATACAAACATCTACAAGGTAGTTTGAAGTAACAAGCTCATGGAAAGGAAAAAAGAGATAACCCTACACTTTAGTATAACGTGGATTCATTTGGTGACCGACTGTGCTATCTGTAAGCAGCTTGACTCATTGTATGTGAAAAATGGAGCGGCACTTTCTATCTGCATGAATTTAGTTTCCCATTATATGTATGGGAGATGTTCCTGTCACTGCCTGAGCTCCGTCTATCTTTTAGGGTTTTCTGAAACCTGGAAGAATGTGGAAAATAAAGACTCAGACTTACATGTTGAGTCTTATAGGCCCATAAAGCTCATGTTCTGTCCAAACTGAAGTTTCAGGACATATCAAGATGAGAAGCTGGACAGAGTTAAGGCCTTCTGAAGAGTGTAAGCAGTCTGAGCTGCCACATGCTCATGGCTACTAACCATCTCTGTTACGTGGATCAGACTACATCACAGTAATGATAACGATACCAGTTTGCAACCCTGCCAATATCAAACTCAGTGGAAGAAAATCCAATTCCTTTTGCCAGACAAACGCTAAATGCATAAAACACAAGTATCCACAACACTCATCCCTGATAAAGTGTCAGCTTCCCCAGTGTTATTTATCATTCTGTTTGGAGAAGCTTATAAAGTTCATTCCTTAGGGTAAGATATTTTCTTAATGGGCAGCAAGTTTGGCCAGATTTGTGCTGTTACCCAGTATTTTCCCTGGCATGATGTCAAAGAAAGGTTATTAAGGCTTATGTAAGAAATGATGTTTAGAATGATGATAGGCCAAGCCCTGATCGGATCTTAATCCTTCATATGTCTGTCGACTCCCACAGAGCTATGTTAATGCATAGCAGCTGAGCAGCTGTCCTACTGAATAATGTTTTAACCCTTAATCTGGTAAAGGAGTTCTTCACCTAAAGCCATGCAGAGTCAGGCATGCATTCATAAGAAAAGGGGAAGTCAAATCCAAGACCAGGAACTGAACCATTTTTCTTTGCTCTATTGTCAGACTTATACCCCAACTTACAAAGTCAACTATTACTGAACTCCCTATGACTGTTGCAGTTTGACAACACAAATGAAAACAGCACTTATCAGTGTCAGAATAACAGATAATTGACAGGTAATTTCAAATAGTCACTATGTCAAGCATAACATGGAGAACTCCAGCTCCTATGGAGCCCCAAAGCCTGTGTCCCAAGGGAAGTCAGTTGAGGTCCCAAGGTCATCCAGTTGAGCTTGTCAGGTCAGAGATACACACACATACAAGCCAGCAGAACACATACCATAATCACTGATAATTCCGCAGCCTAGCTGAGACATGCTTATACGGCAAGGGCCCTATTCTAGGTACCTGTGATAAATAAGGTCCAAAAACTGAAAAAAGCAGGAACTGAATTTACATTTCAAAGGTCTGAAGGAGTTACTGGAAGTTATGAGAATGAAGAACCTTTAATCCCTCCTTTCTAGTCTAAATTTAAGAAATTCTTGTCCTAAACCCTGTCATGTTATAGGGTGAAGTCAGTGGAAGTTTCTAATTGACTTCAGCTGTAGAATACAGAAAGGATGACGAAGACACTCAAATGTCACAAAGAAAACTGATGAAATCTCTTTTACAGATTGCATAACAAAAGGGCTTTGTGAAAAAATCATCTCCCATCACTCTGTAAAAAGAGAAAAGAGCTCAGAATATATTTTTTCTTTCTGGTAGCAGCTGAATACTTGCACCAGTAAGGAAATGGAGCAGAAGCCATCTTCTTTCTGATACATTTAAATCTGTTTGACCCTGGACACATATAGTTTCACTGGTACCAGGAATGACAAACCTACTCCTGTAATGTGGCTGCAAATGGAAGGGTTTAAGAACTTGGTGATTTCTGCAGAAAAGCTACTATACACAACACTCACCACTCTAAATATTTTATTAATTAGCTATTGATCAAAAGGTTGCAGGCTTCGTGCAGCAGATACTCACTAGACAGTGCACAGCTGTACACTGGGGGGAAGAGCCACACAAACTACTGGGTTTCCTCCTTGGTAGAGAGAACTGATTCAGGAATTTAAAGCTACATTATAGGCCTTCTCTTCCCACCTGCAAAGCCAAATCATTTCATTGAGATAAAGAAGTAATGAAGGTAACACTTATGTCTTGTCTTTTTGAGACTGAACTTGCAAGAAAAGCACTTGACATGTAGGTGCATAGTTCTATATACAGAAATAATGGAAAGGAGAAGTCTACACCTTAAGAACTGTGATGGCTAGGCCAGGGAATACCCCATCTTGCCATATACCCTACACTGAATATACTCATGAAAGTTTTGCTGTAACTTATGATGTATGATAATGTTCACTTACTCAAATGATATTGTCCTTTGACAGCTTCTCCTATTGTATTTGAGATGCTTTAAATAAAATAAATATTCATACATTTTTTTATTAATTGAAAACTTTTTACTTGGCCATTTTGGTTTCATGAACTTAAGGTGCTTCATATTAATAACACCTATCTAGAAGATTTTTGACATAATAATTCTGATCAAATGTAAGAAAGTTTATAAAAGAAATCATTCAGAGTTTAATAAAAAACCCCAGATTATGAATGTTTCTCACATGGTAATGCTTTCTGCCCATAAAAAAATATCAGCTCCCAAAAGGCAAGTTTTCACTTTTGGTGACTGCAATTATTTAGACTCGAAGTAGCTGACCAGAGATTTTCTTTGTGTGTGTACATTGCTGCCATTGTTTTTAAGCACTCAAACCCACAGATGATTTGAGCTAATATTGACCTTTAAATATCAGTTATACCACTTTGAGATAAATGAGTGTTGCTACTTGAGAGCTGTGTGAGGCACACACTAACCTGGGGAATGAGTGCCTGAGCTGGCAGCAGAATCAGTAGTAGCTCTGACTAATGAATAAATACAGCTGGGACAAATGAGAAATACTGCAGCTTTGATTTGGGTTTTTTTTAATGTCTCAGTCTACAAAAACCAGAGGGGACAAGCAGTGACATTTTTAGCCTCTTTTCCATTATCAGGAATTGCTGAAGAGTGGGCTCAGCTGGTCTAGTATTCAGTGCAGCAACAGAGCCACAATGAAGGAAATGAAGATTTTTACTGTGGTTATTTTCTCTACTTAATTCCATCATGAATATTTTTGGCTTGGACATTGGGCAGGCTTGCTTGTTGTCCTCCTCCTAAGCCTTGTGGGGCTGGACCCTCACTCGTTGGCAGTGTGGAAAATAACTGGAGCTCCTGGAAGACCTAGGAATCAAAGGCAGCTGCCATTCAGTGCTTGGGTGGCCTTCATGACTGAGACCTACAGGCTGCATTCCTTCAGCATGTGTGTCAGGAGTCTTCAAATTAAATAAACCATACAGCATTTCGAACTTACTCCAAGTATATAAGGTCTTGGATTTTCAACATGACTCTCTCCTGTACTTCTACTGCCACACACACACCAATCACCCCAGTCTCATTACTCCTTACATCTGAATTATCTTTATGGACAAACTGCTGAGACAATTCCTAAAAAGGAATATATCTTAAATATGAAAAGAGGTCTTTGTTTCATATTGTCAATTAATCACCAGAATTGGTTCTACTACCTAGAACCCTGTAATAGTAAAACCCACAACACAATAGAATAAGAAAACCCCAAAATATCTGGATTTCCAGTAGCATGGAATTTTCCAAGAATGTTTTTTCCCCCTAATAAAATATTTGTAAATAAAGTATATGATTATACAGGATGTCATCAATCAGCAACATATTTGAGGAAGAAATTCTCCAATTATTAGTTCCTTAAAATTTCTCAGCCTTTTCTTTAAAATCTCAAGTACTGGTTCTTACCAAATGGAATACTGCATGAGGCTGATTCCGCAACATATCTGGCACAGAAATTCAGTTAGACTTTATATCTGTACAATGCAATGATATATGGTAAAGTACAAAGGTGATCACAAGAACGCAGTTAGGAAATAACTGAAAGTTAATTGCATCTGTGAGTAGAAAGCATTACATGTAAAGTACTCCTACTGCCAGTCACACATTTGTTTTAATATAGTTTAAGGTCAAATCATCTTTAATGTGATGTGGCATGTGGATAACATGCAAATTCCCTAATGTAATTTTACAAGAATACACATAAATATTTCAAAACTAAGTGGAAAGACAAACACAATTCATCTTGTCTAAACACACATTCTCTCTTCCCTGCATCATCCTCACTAGTTAAAGACTATGATCTACTGTAGACATTTCCAAGAATATAAATCTTGCAGCAGTTGCTAGTGACTCTCTGGCAGTGACAGAAAAAATGAGAAATCTAGCTAAAAGAAATAATATAATTCTACAAATGAAATGCAAAGTCTGCTTACTTAAGAATCGAGAAAGTGTTTCACAGATATGCCTGGAGGAAGCAATTAATAGCCCCATAGGGAAGAAATAGTGGAAATATTTTATTACTTATACATCATTAAATGTTGCTATTGAAAGAGATACCTGCAACAAGTCACATAACTTGGTTCATGCATTCAAATAAATCCTTCCTCTACTACATGCATCCCACTCTCAGGACTATGCATAAAAGGGCTTATGCTGACATCTCTGATAAGAGGGGCTTCTCAGAGTTTTCATGATCAGCAAAAAGTAAATATTTACACACTGAAGTAATTAAAATTCTATGGAAACCTCTAAAAGATAGATGTGGATTTCCTAATAGTTACACTGGAGATAAAACAGAAGCTACGGACAAGTACTGGGTTTCATACTGCAGGTATTGCAAAATGCTCTAGGCCCACAATATGCAGTAGAACAGAAGAATGACAACAGTCTCTGCTGCATATGTGTGTACCATCGACAGATTTAATATTTCTATTTTCCTTCACAGTCTTCACATAGATGAGGATAATGCATGGAACTGAGTAGGCACAAATACATTATTTAACACCACAGACTACTTGCACATGTTTCCCAGGCAATCTCATTAGCTGTAAAAACACAATAAATAGTTTTTAGTAGATTTCCATCTACTTTAGAGTTTTTATTTTCTTGTATTATTGTTTCAAAGATATGGGGAGAAAAAAATTGAAAAGTAAAATCATGTGCAAAAACTAAGCAGGGCACTGATTTCTAAAGAACATTTACTGAAGATGCCATGCTGCACGCAAGGTGTATGTTCTACTTCTATCAGAGATTTGGCATGCCCAACAAACCTGAGTGTCTTCATTACCTAACACATTGCTACTGCTTGAAAAACATGAAGAATATTCCATTGACATCATTTGTGTTTGAAAGTATTATCTTAAAGATACATTTCTCTCACATACAATAGTATTTATATATATATTAGCAAGTATATGGTGCTGTTATAAATTCAGCATCTTCCGTATCTCTTTATACAAGTCTCAATCTAAGCAGGAGGGAACTCCATAATTATCTGACAGTAACTAATGCTAATGTGGGGCAGAGGAGGACAAAAACTGTTTCATCTCTTCCCAACTTTTCTTCTATTTCTACAGGAACTAATGTGACTGTCACCTTCACTACTCAGAAGAAAAGGAACCATTAGCTGCAGCTGATTAGCACGCCAAAGATGGTTTTACCTTGTGTTTCAAAAAGATATTCACTTTTTATCTATATATGATAGAAGAGTGATGGGTTATCAAAACCCTCTACTTAAGATGAAGAAGAAGCTGCTGAATGGATGATAATAGGAAAGAGAGAAGTACTTACATTTGGGGGCTCAAGTCAGATATGTAGATAATTCAGCTACTTCAGTTGTAACTAACAGGCATCACAGATTACTTTTCAGCAAACCTCTATTATTCATCTTCTATGAATACAGCTACCTGAATGCTGATATTCACATCAGCTAATTCATTACCACTGACTGACTAGCAAAAGTAAGTTCTTATAAATAAATGTATCTTCAAACAATTTAAAGTAGAAGAGTAACTGATATCATGTCACATGTATAGGAACATGCTAGAGACCGGAGAAAGTCTCCCAGTGCAAAAGGTAGTGAGTATCTTTTCTGGAATGAATTTCCAAGACGGATGGCATGAGGAAGACCTAAAAGAAAGACGTCAGAATTTCAGAACAAAATTACACAGTGAAGATGTCTGCAATACCTCAGATTGAACTTGATGGCTAGAAGATTTCAGGAAACCCTAGTATGTTAACCTTGGCATTCAAAATGTAGGAAACCTAAAGAAGATTAGATACAAATGACAAAGTTCTCCCAAACTCTTATATTTCTGCTCTCCCACCTCCCAAAAATTCATTTGTTATAAATTATGCATCAGGTATTTGCCAGCAGACAGCTGCATAGAAGGCTCTTCAAAGATTTAAGTTATCCTGAAATGGAAGTAATCTGTTTTCTTCACTACTTACAATCCAAGCAGATCTCATAACTCCATGATCATTTTATTCCCAGCAATACTCTCAAAAGCTAACAACCAAAATAGAAGAGCCTTATACAAACACGGAAAGGCTCCAACTAGACCCAAAGAGGCATCAGTATTTGAAAATTTTATAGATGTGTCTATTAGCAAAATAAAGGCATTAGCTAGAAACCTGTATGGAAGAGAATAGCTTCATATGGTTAAAAATGACTGGTCTTCATTAATCTAAGTATTTATCATTGTGCTGATTAGGGGTTAATTTAATATAGTGAGATCCCAGTTGCTCCAACATATTCTACAACCAGTATCTGTCAGCTGAGCAGACCACCAGACATGTCATCATTCTATTCTTTAATGGTTTCTTTCCCTTTCCTGCTTACACTTTTTTTAGCTGTTACTTTTGCTGCGCTTCTGTTTTCTGGTTTTATGATGTTCATCATAGCTATAAATACATAAACAAAGCACAATACTCACTGATTGCTATTTTATATGCTAAAATTCTAAGATACAATATTTCAGAAACAGGAAAAAAAAGTCCAGTCCCTAGGATGGCATTTATTCTATTTCTGGAGTAACCACCAATAGCAAAAATCACATTCCAATAACAAAAGCCACATTTTTTTTCCAACAATGGTGAAAAAATAAATATTCAAACTCTTTCTAATAAGAAGTTTTCTTCAACTCCTTTAGCCTTCTGTTCCATTGCTGAAAAGATTTCGTACAAATTCTCCAAGGAGTACTTATATTTCTACAGAAAGTACACACAGACCAGAAAAAAAGAATCACACTGGTTCACCTTCATCTTCGAACACAAAAGATCCCAAAGTTTCCTGACATTTTCCCCTCTTCTTTTCTCTAACTACAGGAGAAAATTATTGCTGCTCTCTGGCCTCCCAGCCTTTTGGTCAACAGTGGTATCTCCTGCAAGGTGGCTGCAGCTTTAACATATTCATCAGATTTAACAGGCCTGGCTATTTTTAACTGAAGTGGTCACTGCTGCTCAGTTTCTCAAGCTTGACATCCAAGGCTTGCCCAGCTATTAACTATAACCTGTCAGGTTTGGATCGTCTCCCAGGGGAGAACACATTTGCACAGCACTCCGGTACTGCAATGCACATACTGCTTGATGCTTCTTCTCTAAATGTATCTAAAATAACAGGGTCTGAAAACTATTTTGTGACTACCCAACGAAGGAAAAAGGAAACCATACAAAACCATGTAAAACCTACTTCAAAAAAGATCTATCAACAATGCAAACTTCAGAGTTCAAGGAAAGTTTAAAGTAGGTAAGTTCTCATTTGGACCTGAGCTGGGCCTCTAAGTAACTCAATCCTTCCTCCAAGCCCTCCCTTTTCCAAGGGACAGTCATTCTTGGATACACTGCTGGAAAGCTTAAGAAACTCTGGAACAACCAAGACACTGTGGTGGCGGTATTATTTTCAAGTCCAACATGGATGACATCTGGACACCAAGCGATAAAAGGCTGTACACAGTGAAATTCTAACTCTGTAACAATCAAGAGCCAGTAGGTGAAAAATTACACTGAAGATTAAAATGTCTTCATACATTTGTAATGAGCAAAATCCCTGAAAGCAGACCCTGATTTAAAGTTTGTGGTTAAGCAAGTCTCTAAACTATGCAGATGCAAAACAAAGATATTTTGTAAAAGCCCATAATTTAAATACTGGTGAGTTTTGCATTTTGCTCTGTCCGTTATAAATGGCTGTTCAGATTCTGATTTTGTCTTAGGGTTGTGCTTTTGGACTTTCTGACTTTTAACTCTGCTCACAATATCTCAGAAGTTCACCTGGATTCAGGTCAAAAAGGACAAAAATTTAGCAAGCCTGAAAGTGAAAACAAACTCCCTAAAAATTAATAGCCTCTTTGCAGCAGGATTAAAAATGGAATTCCTTGGCCTCTGATAGTGTCATTTTGATGTGTCACACCCTGTTACATCAGTCATGTTCTGTTATGTTAATATGCTGAGATGAATCGCAGTAATGCCACAGCAGCCAAGAAATGTCGAACACCACTACCTTGACACCAAGTGAGAAATAGCCTTTATGTATGCTTAGGCCTTTGACTTGCCATCTTATGTTCACAAAAACACACAGTCCAAGTTCCATGCGCTTACGGGAAGTAGAGAATGAAGTATTTTCCCCTTCTGATGAATTCTGCTTTCAGTAAAAGAACTGTAGAAGCTTAAGTACTATTAGGTTGCATCTTCTCAAATCATACCCTTCCATTTTAAAGACAGGTATATCATTCACCTCCAGTGAGGTAGCAAAACTGTAACAGTCTGAAATTCTCTCTTCTGTTTTTCCTAATCAATTACTAGCAACAGGTAAACCAGAAATTATGGGAAATAACATACTCAAAATTAGGTGACAAAAGAATCTGTAATTTTAACACTGAGTCAGGTCACTGGTCAGGCTTTAACTTGTTTTCAAGTACCTGCCAAAAATAACAAATCCACAAACCTGTGGGGTTTTTTGCATGTAGACTGCCAAAGCACGCAGGGCTGTGATTAAATTCAGTGACTTTTATATTTCAATACCTAGCAACTCTGCTAAACACAGTGGTTCCTGATATTACAGCAGTTCTATGGGCTATACTGGCCCCCTTCTAATTTAAATAGTATCTAACAGAAAGTCCTCATTTGGTCAGTTTATCAGATGATTTACAACTGCAGTCAAAAAAAAGCGCTTCTTCATTTTTTGTTAGAGGACGAATACATTCATCTGTACATTTATTGCTTTTTCTGGTAGACCTGAAGTACAACTTTCCTGTACCCAACTTAAGTATGCAGCCATGTAGATGTTATCCTCCTTTTGTAGTGTGTCTTCCAGGAAACGGAGCAGCAAGCAGTCAATGGTAAAGACTGCACGATAGCAACTTCATGGATTCTTTAAATTATTCCACTGCAAGTGGAAACCTCCCACTGCATTTAGATTTGGCAAGTCAGTCCTCTTGAACTCACTCCAGGCATTATAAGGACTCAGAAGGCTAGATTTAATAAGAACAACTTGGTCAGAGTAGCTCAAATTTGTACAAGTACAAAAGGAAGTCATTAAAGATGCAGTTCACATAAAAGCTATGCATTTATGCATTTTGATTCTGCCTCTTTTTCTACTTTGGCAGAAGAACATGAAGAGAAGAAAAAAAGAAGATCAAAAGCTATGGAAGTTTTGCAAGAAGCCAAGTTAGTTCATAAGACCACAGAACAAAGTAACGTTATTTCCTAAGTTGATGTGGCCTTAAGTGTCTTAAATATGCCTTGAGCTTGCCGGAGGCGAACAACTACTGCAGACCATCCTACTTCTCAGCTACTTTTTGTTCTTTCATTAGGACAAGGTTTTTGTGTTGTGTCTTACTTACCTCAGTCTCCCGCCTGCTTTGGAAACACTTAAGTTATTTTGAGAGTATGTCTGCAAACTTTGCTCTCACTGACTCACCTCATTCACGTGGACACGCACATACACATGGACACACACTTTTTTCAGCCTATAAAAATGGGGTTTAGTTTAATCTTTCCTTAAAAACAGGGTTGTGATATTCTTCTCCTGTAGGTTTTCTATGCTTAACAGAATTACCAGCTGTCACTAAATTCATGTGCTATTCATAAATGTAACTGACTGTTTTGGACAGCTGTTCATCTGGGCATAAACACATTCATTCTAATAGCTACATTAGCTCTACAAGTTTATTTGGTTGTGGTTTTTTAACTTTCACTCAGTATAATTACTTCTGACACTCTCCCATCAAATAAGTTTTTGTGTGTTGAGAGTTTTCTTACTTCCACTTGTTTTAAGCCAATCAACTCCAGGTTTTTTTTCATAGCAGATGCTGTAACATGATGGACAGACCGTCATAAACAGATGGACTTGGTCTCAATCCATCTTCAAAAAAACATCCCATCAAGAATGAAGAGCTGCTCCCCTGGGAGTACCAGTCAATACTCAGCACACCTTCCCCAACATTCAGTCAGCACAACTGGGCACATTCTGAACAACTGACTGTGGGTGAGTCAATAATAAAGGAAAACAGTAGCAGTATTTTACCCGAACTACAGTAGTATGCCTATCTTCATGCATAAGTTATCCATATTATGGAATATTGATACAGTAACAGACACAGCATGGAGACGTAAGATAACATGGGAGGGACTGGGTTTGGATCACAACTATTGATACGTAAGATCTGAGCAATCTTCTGAAGCAGACTGCCCTTCAGTTCTTCCTGAAGGCCGCTATCTTTCATTGTTCACCAGACCAGGAATGACTACCTGGTATCATCATTGGCAAATAGCATAACTAACTACTGGCTGCAGCATAGTTAAACAACTTGTTTTGTCTGAAAATACACTAATTTTTGACTCCTTAAGATTCTAGCAACTTGACCATAAAGCACCCGTGTATTTCTTCATTTTTTTTTTATTTATGCATGCCTCGAGCATCTGCAAAGCAGATCTGACATGCTTCAAAAGATGTCAAAATACATCATTACAAATAATACAGTATAACAACAATACATTATTACAAAAGATACATTATTACAAAATACTGTATATTAAAGTGTGGTTAACTTCTCCATGACAATTTATCCACATCTATAAAACACAGTAAGAGTTTATAAAGAAAACAATTTATCATTATTAAGGATGGTCTAGAGGAAGGTGTTCCTGCCTGTGGCAGGGGGTTGGAACAAGATGATCTTTAAGGTCCCTTCCAACTCAACCCATTCTTTGATTCTATGCTAGCATCAGTCAGACCATAGTAGAATGGCTAGGAATCCTGGGCTGGTACATCTTCCACTTCAACTAGACTGAACGAAAGGGGGTTGGACCTAGATGATCTTAAGGTCCTTTCCAATCCTAACTATTCTATGTGGGAAAAGATTCAGAACACACATGAAATTTGAGAAGGATGAAAGTTGGGTCAGTTTTCTGTGTAGTTGCTTCAATTTCATTACAGAAGCATATATAGGTTAAAGAAAGTTGAAAGTGGGGAAGTAGAAAAAGGAAGAGGGCAGTGAAACAGATAAAAGAAAAGGAGAAGTGAGTAATAGGGAAGGACACAAGAGTGGAAGAAGAAAGTTCTGTGACAAAGGTGGCAGAAGAAAATCAAGAGGTAGCAAGGATTATTCATTACTTATATTGCCTTCAGGTGATATGGGTCAAGTACAAACAAGTGCAGACAGCACCTGCAGATCAGATTGTATCTGCAGGTCCTCAGTATACAGCCTTCCTAACAAGAAGTAGCAGATGAAGTTTCACACTATCACCAACAATTTTGACAATCTAACAGAAGTGATCCACTAAATGAGATTCTGAAGATGCCAGTAACCTGCAGAAAAACCCAGAGCATGACACTATTTTTTCAGATGCTTTTATTAAAACTAACAATGTTCCACTAGATCATTTGAACTACCTGCAACTGAACAAAAAAGCCCAATTGTTTAGTACATATTGGTGATGTGATCCAGGTAAGAACACTACTTGCACCAGGGGTAGAGTTTATGCTGCAGTAATAGTCACTTTTGCATAATTGACCTCTTTGGACCTTAAAAACAAAAATAGATGAATGACTACTGTAACCTGAGACAACACAGAAGGCCACATTCTTTTTAAATCTCAATATACACGAAAAAAGAATAATATAATGTTTAAGCACCAAAATTCAGACATGTGATCAATCAACCTGCCTCTGGATGTCACTGTTCTTTGAGAGCTGAAAACATTTTAGAGAAACAAGAAGGAAAAAAAGAAAGAAAGCAGAAATCCACCTATTCTCTACAAATTTAAGATGCAAAACATTTAAAACTCTTAGATGAAAAAGGGCTTTTCTTTACATTTTTCCTTTTAGCTTCACTTCCAGAAAGTATTCTGTTTAGTAGGTGGATATCTGAAAAGGACTTTGCAAATTGCTTGCCTAAAGCCAACTAAACAACTGTACTGTAAAAGCACTCCTCAGGTATTTCACAGACATTAGCTGAAAGAGATGGCACAGAAAAGGGCAAGTGGATTTTCCATTATTCCAATGCATTTACTATGTTCAGATGGACTGCTGTGATAAGGAAGCACAAATCAATTTGGATTGTACATTCCATTTAATTGCATATATGTCAGAGTATTCTGAGGCTTCCCGTGCAATTCGTAAGCTGCCATCAGCACAATAAAGCTGCTTTTATCAATTGCACCACCATAACCACCTTTTCCTAGGAAAGATGCATCTTTGTGACTGGGAATCAGAATAGAATTTTTGGTTTCAGACTGCTAGGGCTTGAATCAAGATCCACTAACCCTTTTTTTCTAACTTGCCAGAATGAAATGGCTTAAAGCGGGCAAAAATTTGCCCATCTCTGTTAAAAGAGTAGTATGAATTTTACAGTACATGAGGATTGCCTTGTCACTGTAGTTATGCTTTGTTTTACTCTCCAGGAAGCAAAGCGATACAGACTCTCCTGTTTTACCAGTGAGGGATCTGGCAGCCATCTGCACAGTTCCAGAACACAGTATGACTCACACATGAGAAAGATACATTATTCATGAGATGTTCCAGGGTTGCTTCCATTCTCTTGAGTAAGAGGTGAAAAGCTCTGACAGAAAGGGGGGCTGCTCAGGAAACTGAGTTCTGTGTAAAAAGGCATTTTAGCAGAGATGTGGGTCTTTAGCTATGTATTCTAACAAGACATGCAATGCTCAGCTCCATGGAATAGCAGGTTGTTTAAACAATCATCATCTTTGCTGCAAGATATTCCTAGAGCGCTTTTTATCATCTGTGTGTTTGAGGTGTAAGTATCCTGAGAGCCTTGATGGTATTTTATGGTATTTGTGGAGTCAGGAAGATTCATCACTGACACTGCAGATCACGGAAAATTTGCAATGAAATTTAAGAGGCAGGCAGAGGTGAGAATCATGCTGTCTGTTTCCAGTCACTTTTTTAAGTCTCTCAACAGGATAAAATGCAAAACAGAATGACTATGTTCAAAAAATGTGTTATTCATGCATGGTAAAAGATGTACTGAATTTAAAAAGCCACAGAAGGAAGTTCTGGAAAGCCTCCTTGCCTCTTCACTCAGGGAACGGGAAAGGTGGGAATAGAGAATATTGTCACTATGATAACTACAGTATCTTCTAGAAGTAGCTATAGCTTTTGTAGAGACCTGTCTCTCCCTTAACGCCACTACCTGCCCACCACACTTTCCAGAACTGCAGCAGAGGTGAAGTAGCAGTAATTATTCTGCTGTTGTCAGCCCGTAGTCTCATAATTCTTTGTGGAAACTGGCATTTCATGTTCCAGCTACCAAGAACATAATATTCTAACTATCATCAGCTCACAAATCTTCTTCAGTAGAAGAATCTTTCCCAAACTTACACCAAGGCAATACTCTAAAACATCGCTGGGTGACTGATTTGGACAAGTCTAATCATCCTGGATAAGACAGCAGAGATTTCAATTTGCTTATATCTGGACTACAGTTTGTTCAGGAGTCAGCTTTCAGCTTGAGGGAAGACTGTGAATAAGGGCATTGTGTTGACTGCAAAGGCTTGGTGATTAAATCACCTCTTTCAGGACAATTTTCCACTCTGCCAAGGACACTCCCTAATCAGTAATCCATATAATTACTTTCCCATGTAGACTGAATTTAAGAACTGTTTGCTAATGCTCTAAATATGTGGATATCAGTGTTTAAATATCCACAATCATAAATACTGCCAGATGCAAAATGAGTTTTGTTTGCATGTAGTGGTGTAAAATACACAGGTAAATAAAGACACTAGAAATCAGAAGACTCCTCTACAAATGGAGAAGAAATACTGGTGGGAGTTGCTACAGTGCTTCAGTTCTACTGGGGCCTTAAAGTTGATACCTACACACACCCACAAGTGAGTGCTCTCCTCACTGGAATACTGGTTGTTCTTGCTTCAGTGTTTTCCAATTAAAGGAAAACCTTGTCACAAGCGTAACCTATAGAAATTAAAATACTAAAATAATTCTGGGAGAAATACGTGTAGATATAACAAAATCAGCAACAACAACAACAAAACCTAAAACCTTCAAGTCAGTTTTTTCCTCCCTAGATAGATAATTTCCAAACGTCAGGGGCTCCTTTTGCTGAGCCCCGGCAGCAGAACGGTCAATCTGAAAAGCCAAAGTGGCAGGCCAACACCACTCTGCTTCTTTCATTTTAGGTAACTGCTGCTGAAAAGCCATGCACATTTTTATGTGGATATGAAAAAGCATAAAAATGATGAAAGCTTTATGAGAAATACATCTTTTTTATGTATGTTTTTTCTTACTTAGCATGTAAGTAAAAGAGCAAATACATGAAACAACAGTAGGCTTTTCAGTACTGCTAATACACCCAATGATGATATTTGTCCATTTTTATTACCCAAATAACTCATCCACCACTGTGGCCAGTATTCATTTTTATATGTACCTAAGTAAGAGTTTAATTTGTGAAAGAAAAGCCTCTCTATCTTGGACTGTTCATACTGTGCAACATTACCAGCTGGTAAGTAGCTTTTCACAAGTGCTAGGGATCTCACACCATATACTAGCCAGTGCTCAGCCAGAGACCATTTACATGAGTGACGTGGTATACAGATTAAATGATGGTACTTCTAATACTTGAAATATTCCGATATTCCCCTGTTCACAGGTATTGAAACAAAGCACACAAAGAGTGTGTCCTCCTCTTGTGACAGAAAACCCCACTAGCTCCAGTCACAAAAACAACATAGAAAGCAGTGTATCAGTATACCCGTGCTGATAAAATATACCTCCCAAGGCTTCAAGCTCTCTATGCACGCTCAGAGATAACAACATCCCATGCTAAAAATACTGAAAGCAACTTGCTAAAGGCATCTGCAATGTTCTGTATCCAAAGACCCCAACTGTACTCAAATCTGCTGAGTCCAAGCCTAACAATTACAATTAGACAGTTCTTCTGCATGAATCCTGTTCTTTGCACTCAAGATCTAATCAGTATGGGTATCCCACACAACCGTTATTTCTCTGGCAAACTGAAAACCTTGATGACACAGGTTGAAGCTTCAGCTGAATCATTATTTACACTTATTGGCTTGGTCTTTTAGCTTTTATGTGTACGAAATAATAATACAATGCTATCAAGTGCAGTTCTAATGTGCCTTGCAATTATGACACCAAGCTCTAATTACACTGTGATTGTTATTTTTTATTATGAGCATTTCACCTCTTTTTTTTCTGGATAGTTCAAGAGAACAGGAAGCACACAGAAAAGGATGGTTGTGAATTTTAATTGCTGAGCTTTAATCACAAAACATAGTGAGAAAGGGAATTAGCCAAATACAGTGTAGCAGAAAAAAATTACTCGTGTCTCTGCAGTTTGCCATAATGACATCTGGTCCTGTCAAAACTGGCAGTTCAGACTCTAGAGGATGAAATGTTGAAAGAATATGTAAGTTCTGAACTTGAGTTAAGTTTAAGAAGTTTTCTGCACTTCCAATTCTCAATATCAAATGCTCTGCAATAGGATTTTGTAAGACAAAATAACCCCCCCAATACTACAGCTGACAAAAGTCCCCACTCCAGTTACTTCAATGAATAATCAAAGCAAGTAAAGATTCAGTCCCAATTATTAAACCTGGGTTTTACCAGAGAATGTTGGCCTAAATTTAAGACTCAAAATGGGACGTAACTCAGAGACTATGGTATTAGAAGAAAACACATTTATACAAGAAATGGTTCCAGTTGCAAGAGTTTGAATTAATTTCATAACGCTTTTAAAAAGCGTGTTTTCTGTTTTTCCTATGAGCTCCTTTCTGTGAACACCACAACCTGAATTTAATTGTAGCTACTGAAATATAAGTCTGTTCCACTGCTTCTATGCAGCATGTCGCTTTATATTTTTCCCTGTTATATACTGAACTTTACCAAAATCAGCTTTAGGACTATGCATGTTTTTTTAATAACATTCTAAAACCTTAACAGCTGACAACAGTAATTTAATTTAATTTTCTCACATCTTCTAAAAGTGCTGGAAAAAACTCAATCCCAAGTCCATTTCCTACGAATGGTATCATTTACTTTTCTCACAAGGATGTTTTTAAGGAGCAGTCTCCTTAGTACTGTTGAGCATTTCCTGTTTCCAGAGAATTCTCTGTAATTCAGAGCAGATCACAAACTTCAAGGGAAAAAAAAAGAAAAACGGAACAGAAAGAAAAAAAACACCACAGTAAAGACATGAAGGAAACAATAAAAATGGAGCCCAAAACGTATAAAGTCAAGCATTACAGAAATGACTAGAGCTCCTACGAGAGAGATGTTCTCCAGATGGTTTAGTAATGAAGGCAATACACTACTATTTAGATGTATTTTATGTTTCTTCAAGAAAAGAAATCCAGTGTTTCCTCCTGTTTCTGCAACACCTGTTTCCCAAGAGCATTGCTCCACGAGCAGCACACCCAGTTTAGGAGACATCCCTAATAGGTCCTCCCTCCCTCACGCTTGCTTGCATTCTCCTTCCATGCAGCACATTACCCTCATAACTTCCAACCATTTACTGACTCATCAAACATGTTGTCAAGCCTCATAAGTCTCACTAGAAATTGACTATTTCCTTAGTACTCATTCAACCTTTATTGCATGAACTGGTTTTTTTTCTTTTCTTTAATGACCTGAATTTGGAGACATGGATATTCTTGCTATTGCAGTATACTTTATTTCTCTAATACATTTTATAGGTAAGAGGTTATTAACTGCCTAAACATCGTGACATAAACCTCCTAAGAATGTGCAAAGAAGCATTAGTATTATAACCATAATATCCAGGACAAAAATTGCTTAGGGAATTCTTTCACTTAATTGTTTCACAGAAGGCCTAGACTGTCCCTGCCCATGGAATGGGTTGGACTACATGACGTGTGAAGGACACTCCCAACTCAAACTATTCTATGATTCTGTCAAGCTTTTTTCCAATTCTATACTATCAAATAGAAAAACCAAAACACAACAACGTACACCTTGTGCTTCCAAATATTCTTTATTATTAGGACAAGAAAAGCTATGGGTTTTTTTTGTTGATTTATCCCTCTCAAAGATTATAGAAAATGCTGTTTTTTTCACAGGATTTCTTGTTCTCATCTTAAAATATGGGAACAGAAGAATTATTGATGACTTTCTTATCCTGCCAAACATTCTATACATGAAAAAAACACACAGGTAAAAGGGACAATCTGAGGGGTCAGAGATGAGAAAACAGTACTTGCTGGTGAAGCTTGTGTTGCAAATCTTGACCTGCGCTGCTGCTCGCTGGAGTTTATTGCATATATCTTGAATACTTTAGTCTTCCTTACTGCATTTTCCATACATATATTCATTGCAACTATTTCACTGTGAAAAAAGTCACTGATGCAGAAGCCTTCTGTCTCCAACAGACAGTGCAATTTATTGTCTAAAAATCTCTCCTAATGCTTAAAGTTTACTCATGAGACAGACCTGCAGTCTTGATGTAAGCTGGTACACAACCCTAAAATGAAATCTATTTTCAGCTGATTATATGAGGGATGAATTGAAATCCAGGTGTCCTAAAGCACAGCTAAAGAAGGTTTCCTGGACAAAATGATCAAATGGTTTCTTTTTATTCTTCCCTTAGACAACTTTCCTGACACATTATTTCTAACCCAACTAGGTCCTATATTTTTTTTTGCTTTTGGGTCTTAGGAATAATGTATGATAATAAAAAACATATTATTTTAGGATTTGGATCTACTTTGAGCTTTTATTTCATGTTCTGCATTTTCTTTGCTTCTTCATTGTGCAAATTTAAGCATAAGCCTAATGTTTAAAAGTTTCAAAGATGTGTTGTGGTTTAAACCCAGTAAGCCTTAAATCACGCAGTCCCTCTCTCACACTCCCCCTCCCCATCTTCTTGTCCTTCCCCTGCTCCCAGAGGGATGAGGAGGAGAATCAAAAGAATGCAACTCCAATGGGTTGAGATAAGAACAGTCCAGTAACTATAGTATAACACAACCCATTGCTGCTACTACCAATAGTAATAATGATAAGGGAAATAACTAGGGAAGGGAAGAGAATATGCCTGATTGAGCACCAACTGATACCTAGTCCAACCCTACCATCCCCTAGCCCTTCCGGATAACTCTCAGTTTCATCCTGGGAATGATGTGCTGTGGTATGGGATACCTCTTTGGCTAGTTTGGGCCAGGTGTCCTGTCTCTGCTTCCTCCTGGCTTACCCTCCTCACTGGCAGAGCATGAGACTCACAAAGTCCTTGGTCAGCCTAAATATTTGAGCAGTAACTAAAAGCATCGGTGCTATCAGCACTGTTCCCAGGCAGAAAGTCATAAACAATGCACTGCATCAGCTACTAAGGACAAAAAAATGACTGCTACTGCTGAACCCAGATACAGATGTTAATGTAGTTTTTACGAATAACAAAACACACCCCAAACACAGCTCTTTCTTCCTCTACACAGGAAATTCAGAAGTGAAAGGATGAGGTATTTCTTATGGCTAACCAGGATAGTCTGAAAATACAAAGTTGTACCAAATATTTCACCTTCTCTTTTCTCATAGTTAATATATTAACATCCAAATAAAGGCTTTTGTATCTAAATACGTATCTCCTTTGACTACACGTGGTCAGGAAAAATAGAATCCAACTTTTGCTACATCTTTCAAAGAATCCAGAGAAAGTCTGAAAACATTCTGCAATTTGATTATTGTAAAATAGGCAAAAAAGGGGCACCCTCCAGATATAGAAACTGATTTCAGTACAACGTAGGGGTAGGCTTTCTTTCCAGCGTGATGATACTTTTGCTTTGAAGGCTTTGAAGAACTGGACTTCTGTGATCCTTGTATAGTCTCAGTGCTCCTCAAGGGACAGCTCTTCCACAGCTGTGGGTAAGGCAAGCACGGGAGACCAGATAACCTCACCTCCTGTTCAAGCCCTGACACGCAACCATCACCTGAAAACTCCTTTTTCTATGGTGACGCCCTCCCACCTGGAGAATGGAAATAAGGCTAATTTACTATATAAAATGCCATATTACCAAATGATTACATCAAAATCTCAAAAGCAAATAAAACTAATCTCATAGCTAGCTTTTGCATTACTGCTTTTAGCATGGTGATTAAAGTCTGCAGGGTTAGAATGGGAATTGTTCTAGCTCACTTCTCTAGAGACAACAGTGAGCTTTAGCCATGCTCTAACTAATTTCAATATATTTACTAAATATAATTTCTTTTCTTAAAAAATGTGTGTAATAAGCACTTGGGCTTCAATGGCCACAGTCTAATTTCAAGCTCTGTGAATCTAAGCACAATTTCTACCTACTTTAATTCAAAACGATTTTATTAGGTCACTGAAATTCCAGTCATTTACATCAAGTGTGAAATGCCAAGGGACAGAACTGGTAAAGAGCTGCAAGGACCTTCACTAAGTACACAGACACAGCAAGGCACACTGTTACATTGCATGCTGACAAGAAAAAGGCTCAGTTCGGTCATTTTAACATACTTACCAGGTCTCTACTAAGCAGCTAACATAGTAGTAACATAATGTGAAGGATCATGTTAGAAACTGTTGGATAAAAAAGAGTAAATTGAAAGAGTCCCTTTCCATTAGCTCTATTCCAAGATGGTGCTTGGAAGATGCACACAGCATAAAATGCTAGATATAAGAAGTAGGGCATACGTAAAATAGATCTTCAATCAAAATAAGAAAGCTATACTGTTTTGCTGAACATACTCCAACAGTCATAGTGGGTACTCCTGTTATCTGAATCCATAGCAACAATAATCCATTTTAAAAACTGTAGTAAGAAGGTAATATATTATCATGACAGCTGCGGTAAATGAGTGCCTCTCCTGTGTTATGCTCTTGACTTTACACAACAATGTTAAGATGTTTTTTAACCAAGTTTTCAAGATGAAAATAACATGGTGTCAAAATATTTTTTCTAACCAATCAGCACTATTGAAAAACATCACTGAGCTTTGCGTTTCCATGACAACTAGTCTCAAATGTTACAAAACTGCACCAAATTTACTTACAAAGAAAGGTTTTAAAGGAAAAATTGGATCATGCAACACAGAACACCACACAAACTTCGGTAGGTAATGTATGCTCACAAAAAAACACATTTTAAGTTTCCTAGATTTACATTTCCTGTAGGAGCTTTTCATATTTGTTAAGGACAGAAAGTATTTTGTTTCCTTCTCTATTTTAATCAACTGACGATTTAGCTATTGTACATTACCAAGTAGTTGCAAAACCTACAAACCCAGGAATTTTAAACCATTGCTTATTTCCGTCAAGCAGAGGAGGGGCTGTTTTGGCCTGGTTGGACAGCTACACAATTAAAAGGAAAAAAGTATTATTCTATAGTTCCCCTATGTTTTTCCCCTGGGTATTTGCCTTGCAATTACCAGCTGAGAAACTCAACTTCATTGCTTCTCCTGAAGACAGCTCATCTTGTGGCTAAGGAAAATAATCCCATTACTATACTGGCAGAGAAGCCTTATCAAGCACGATGTGCTATGGGATTAACAATTTATTATCAAATCTAAGATCACTCACATTAGTGGCACAGTGTGATTAGTAGAATAAATATCACCAGAATATTAGAAACCAAAACATAAATTTCATTTATAGTGGATTTGCAAATACCCAATTAGATTCTATAATCAATTTACAATGGATTACTGTCCACTTCAAGAGGGCTTTTTTACTAACAGTTGGTTGGAAGTAAAAAAAGAAAGAAAATGTATTTCCAGTCTTATTCCACCTACCCTGTTAGTAACAAACCCTTGAAGCCCACAGTAAAATTATAATGACAGTACTTAGATATACTTTGACAATTAACTTGAACTTGTAATAAAGTAGTACTTTCCTTTTTCAGCAACACTGCTATGTGCATGTTCAGTGGCTGAGGGAACTACAGTAGGAATCAGAAAAAGGCAAGTTATAACCTGTATGAAGTGAAGCAGAAAGTCAAGCATCTAGAATAATGATTAACATTTATGTGGTTATAGAGTATTCTTCTAACTCACCTTTCCATGGATGTGACTTTCTTTTGATTAAAAAAAGGAATTTTGATGTCACTAACGAATGGGTTCAAAGTCAGTCAGATCTCAGTTTTAATCGGTTGCCATAACCCAAGATGGTACCTTATTACAATATGGACATCAAACCAAAAATAGAAGAGATGTCAGAGAGTTGCTACCTACTTGATTCTTTATTAATAGACTTCATCACATCTGTTATCCTTGTGACCTCCAATATAAACGTTAAAGAACGTTATTTTTCATGACTAAAATAGAATGGGAAAACTCTGAATTGGTGAGCTTTATCCAGAGGTTCAATTCATGACTGCTATGCTTTTGAGTCGAGCGATCAATCTTTCAGAATGCGCCTTTAAGAAGTGACAGCTGCATTTTACTCTGCCTAGGACAGTCTGGGAAAGATTGCTGAAAACCTTACCCCCTTTGCAAAGCAACAGCTCAGTAGAGTCATTCCCACTGATTTCTATGCACAACTTTAAATGAAAAAATATTCCCAAAACCTCACATTTCCAAATGGTTTGTCTGCCTAGTTGGCAAGTTATGGTAAAAGACAATTCTATTGCAAAGAACAGGATTCTGTGAAGCACACTGTGAGCCCTCCAAATGAAACATAAAATGTTTCTCTGAATTGATTTCACTGCATCTTGTAATAATCATTCCAGCCTTCTTGATTGACTCTTAAAATTACAGCACACATTTTTCAGAGCAACACATCTATACCATCAAATGAATTCTGGCACAAAGTACTTGTTTTTAAGTATCCTTTAAAACATGACACTAAAACCTCATAAAAAAAGACCTGATTAAACATATTCAGGTTCTGTCTGGATGACAGAAAATAGTAACAAATAAACAAACCATCCCCCACACAGAATGAGGAATTCTGAGTAAATTACACTGGTTTTAAGGATAAAAGGAAGAATCTGCTATTGTACAACTTGGCTTGATGTTAACTTGACTGAATTGGCCTGTCAGATGCACACAGAGCCCTGGTACTCACTCTTGGCAGTATCTTATAAACTCACAAAGAAATAGCATTAATTTCTTTCTTTGAAGACTTATAGTCCACCAGCAGTTCATTATTTACCAAGTAATTAACTACCAAAACAGTCACTGTAAACTAACTATAACCACATGTGCTCCACAGATGGAAGAAACAGGTAGAGACCCAAGCATGCTTTTTCAGGCGAAGGCAGCAGCAGCAGTAGGGAATGGCGAGCTTAGTTTCAATATACCCAAACCTGAAAGAATTTTAGTGCAAACAATTTGAAAGTTTCGCCTTTTTTCCTAACTACTTTAAGTGCTCTGGATGCCAAAACCACATGAGCATGGCTTGTCACTGGATGCAAAAGCAACCTCAACCACTCCTACACACAAGAAATCAGCCAAGTCAAGTGTCAATAACAATCTTTCAGTAGGAGTTCCTGAATCACACAATGTGAGACAGTTTCCATTTGGGGGTTAGAAAGGATAGCCACTAACTTCTGAAACAGCTTTCTGATAAAGCAAAACTGGGACTTAAACAACAGCAACAAAAAAGAAATCTCCAATACTGCAGCAAGCTTTTAATCCTGGAAATCTATCTCTATTCAAACAAAAAAAACAACTGTAAGACCAAGCAAAACAAATATTCAACCACTGAAAACAATACGAAAGTAACAAACGTATCTGCTGGTCAATTCAACCTTTCACCGCCCTCCTAGTGTATGTGTTGATCTCACTAAAGCATACCAATAAAAGTACATAAGCACTGAGTCAGACTTGGGTTCCCGTTGTGTCCTCAGCAGTGGCAAACTGTGGATACGCACCATTAGTTGACACGGCGGCTGCAGAACAAGGCAAGCATGCAACAGTATTTCTCTGAAACAAGTCTCCCAACTTCCAGAGAACTGCAGGACAAGGAGGTTTTGAGCCAGAAGCTAATCCTCACATGTTTGTTTACACCTTTTTTGACACATACACTTTCCCTTTGCAGTTACCCCTTTTGAGCATATTCTTTTCCCTCTTGAGCCTGGCACCTCTAAATTTCAGTTGATGTGCCCCACTGCTTGTCTAACAATGTCATTCACAGAGATTCTTTTCTATGCAAGGCATGATTTAGAACCCTCCTTTCTCCTGGCTGAAATTCCTTGTGTGTATCATTAGTCCTTGTATGGAAGTCTTTCCCCACACTTGAACATCAATATCAGCTTTCTCTGCAACCTCCATTATACTATGTTCTTTTTTTATCAGCAAGAAACATCAGTATTTGGGGTATTCAAAATGCAAGTAGACCACAGATTTACAAAAGGGCTTAATAATGTTTATTATTTTTTATTCCTTCTCTGATAAATCCTAACATTTGAGATTCTTTGGAGTCATTTTTTAAGACCCGAGCTGAGGTTTTCCTAACATACTTCAACCAGTTAATACATTTTACCAGGTTAATGATTTCAACACCACAAATGTCATCCTCCTGAACTTCCCATGGCAACATGGCACCTATTCTCTGCCTGCACTGCCAAGAACAAACGTGTTGTTGGGTTAATTAATGTTACCTGAAACAATCTGCTGGCTTTACTGCTTCCAGCCAATGGGCATGTCAAATTCACAAGAGTAGTAATTGTTTTAATGTCTCTGTCTTGTTTGAATCTTCATTTCAATAACCATTGCCATCAACATCTGAGAAATTGAACACACTCACTACCTGATCTCTTGCTAAACACTATTTTTAAAAGGCAATAAAAAGATAAATTCATGCTGTTCTTTCTCAGCTTTTTCAGTACGATATTCTCCATCTTCACTAACACATGAGCAAAAGAAAAACTTTATTAAAATTGTTTTATTTGCAGGCCATTTAACTTTCTCCTACATCCCTCAAATGACTTAGCCCCTACCTGCACACTTGCCAAATCACTGAGATAAATGGAGGGACACATTTTCTAGGAGACAGTTTAATATATCCTCATCTTTGCCCTGTGCAAGACATTTACTGCCCACTCACAATTACTGCTGGGGATAAGACAGGAGCCGAAGGCAGGGCTGGAATTTTGTCTCTACAAACAGCACTGCAAACTGCTTTTCACCAGTTCAGTCAAACAGTCTGGTCTCTACTGGCTAGTATCTAGGATCACATTTCAGGTATGATAATTAACTGCCAGAATTACAACCACACTGACATAAAAAGTAAAACCAGATGTTCCATTAAAAATTATATACGGGATCACATTAACTGCTATCTGTGTCCAGGTTTCTGCAAAGGGCTTACTTGGGAGGACTACCCACTCCAGTGACTGCCCCGTGCCACCACCTCAGAGCCGCCTCACAAAACTTCCAGTGCACTGATGGAATTCTGCAGACATGGAAGCACACATGGAACAGCTTAATGCAGAAGCCAGTGTTTGGCAGCAGAAAACAAAGTTTGCAGAGCTTTTTGTGCAAATGAAGCACTTGCAAGAGTGTATGTGGAGAGAATCCTGAAAGACACTCATGAATAAAAATCACTTGCTTGGGTAATCACTGGATTTCTGGGGAGACAACTACAGCAGAAGGATAAAATCCTCTGGAATATCACATCATATTAAGTACCTTTAAAACTCAAACTATTCTAAATTCCATGTGTAGAATCAGACCCACAGTGAAGTCATTCTTCTGCCTTTCTTAGGCTTTTAAATATGGCCAGACAATTGAGAGAAAAGAGTTTCAATTGGAGCAGTTTTTATAGGCAAGTTGTAAATCTCAGGAGTTTATAATAGCAACACTGACATAACCGTAATACAGCTTCACTATGATAAATCAGTCACGTGTCCTGTAAATCACGATCTATAAATCAGAAATTTGGAATGTAAATCCCAGCACTTGTTCATAAATCAGCAATACTGATTAACACTAGGAGTAATATTTTGGCAGTAAATCACATTTGGCAAAGACATTCCCTTGTGTCAGTTCACTTAAAAATTGTTTAAAGTTGTATTTAAGGGATTCTCCCTGTGCATCCCCTGCATGCATCTGGTGTAGCTGCTGTATAGCAGACCCAGGAATGTAGCTGCCTCTCTGCAGTGAGACAGCTCTGACTGCTCAGCATAACTCTTTGTTAGTCCAGGGGGATGCTTTGGAAAGATGTTTCTGTTACTAATATTAGTGTCACAATAGCAGTTATTACCCAAACAGACATCTGAAACTTGATTAACACCCCAGGTTCCTGCACAGGCTGCATGCCTACTTCCAAATCCAGTGTGCTCCTGCTAAACAGCTGAAACCCATGCAACCATATTCCCACCACACCTACTGTCTGAGCAGGAACAGGGGATACATATGCAGTGTCAGTAATTGCTGTTTCCAAAAAGTAGTAAGGTAGACAAGTACAACAACAAGCATGGGATGTATATGGAAATGCAGGTAATGGAGTAATGAGCCTGAAAGACAGAAAAGTGCTGTTAGTGCTTTTGGCTCATTACTTACTATACAGCTACCCAGCTTAATGTTGTAGCTTGTGTAACCCTAGTTTTTCATTAACAACTACAATTTTCAAGTACATATCAGAAGTTTTGCCTTAAAAGGAAGAAAACACCATGAACACAAGAAGTACTCTTTATTTTCTGGCCTGTCTGCACAAATTTACCTGTGATTTCCTTTAAAAGAAATTTAAAAAATAATAAGTACAAAACCTCAGAGAAAAACTGACTTTCCAACTTGTAAAACCTTTTCTACTACTGTGACAATGGTACTTTCTAGAAAACATTTCCTCCTAGCACATGTTTAATGTGATGTATATTTCTACGTGAAAGTTGTATACCTCGTCAGTGCAATCAGTGGATTCACACATACACACGTTCATTTAGCACATTTTAATAATGTTCTGCATTTATTGACCTGAGGGAGGGTCATCAGGGTTCCAGCTTAACTTCTTCCCTCCAGCCTTTGATACACATGGAAAATGAGGGAAAAGTTACTTGCTATCTATTACTAAATCTTGAAGAAATTGTTGCTGAAAATACCATTTTGCTTCTATAAATAACAGTGCAGAATGAAGTAAGTTTCTCTCCTTACTAGAATTGTATATTGTCCCTAATATAAACCAGTGCAGTCACTGACAGACTAACTGTGCTTGCCTTCCTAAGCTATGCACAATTCTATAGTTTATATGGATGCAAGATGGGAGATTTCTCCTGTGGAAATGTGGACCTTCCAAAAGCCACACCTGTTACCACTATAGAAAATAAGGCACCAAAAGAACATAGTTTCTATTCTTAACACTTTCCTTCAGTTTAAAGGAATTGACTTGAGAGTGGAACTAAGCTACAAACACAACTCACCTTCTCCCCATCTACTTGCAATTCTGATGGCTAAAATGAGAAAACAAATTAATGCTATTAAAAACACACCTCCAGACCTCCCAGGGCCTCCATACATGCAGAGTGGGATTCCAGGAATGATAAAATGTGTGCCCTTGAAGAGCATACTCCAAACAGGCCCACCACTGCCTGTCCCAGGGTACTGCAGCTGTAACTAAATGAGCAAATAAAGGGCATAGGGATTCTGTGGAGACATTAATCTCAATAACATGGCCTTGTGCAGTGAACCAACAACTGCGAAGGGCTGATATATTCCTTTTGCTCCAATATCTTTTTTGTAGGCCTCCTGTACAAGCACATACTGGGCATAATATTTCACAGCAGTTATCAGAAATGAAGACTTTAGACAGTATATTGCAGCTCCCTCCCCCAAATCAGTGTAGGTTCATGCTCTAGAGGCAGGAGAAGAATAATGCTGTGGGATTATGGACTACGAATTGCAAAACTGCCTTATCCAGAAAATTAATACACAAAACAGATAAAGATAAATTAACTAGAATACCATGTAGAATGCTTGTGTAATTACAAGTTCAGATTGCAAGACTGATATGAAGTCCCCAGTTAAACCGTAATTTCAAATTGGATTTTTCACTAGCAAACCAGTCTAATCTATTCTGTTAAAAACAAAGCCCCTCTTTTGTCTCTAGCAACTTTCAGAGATGTGGTGGAGATTCTAGTATTTCTGATGTGTTTTTAAGAACATTCTCACCATAATACAAATTGCCTATGTTTGAATGATTCTATCCTCACAAACAGTTGCAAAAAAAAGGAGTTATAATGGGAAATATCAAGCATATGTAGGATAAAGCTTGCCATGCTATAACAAAGTACTTAGGGAGTTCTGTAGCTTGCCTTCACAATAAAAACGTTCAGTCGCAAAGTCTGTGACCTAACAGGTGCTCCTGCTGCCTATTAATTGCTGAGAAACAATCTCTGATTTTCCTAGAACTCCTTCATGGTGCATGTTGGTTTATGGAACACATAGATGAGAGATGTGGAAGAGGAGCAAGCCCTATAGCAAACATACATAAGTCAGGTTTACATAAAATTTTATGATACATTGTCAGTTGTGTTTCTGTCTTTGAATCATTTCAAGGCATTTTAAATGCTACTAAATCTCCACCAGGTAATGCATTTGAAAGATTCACATAGTCTGACAAACTGTAAAAAAAGTATTCTGAAGAATAACCTTTGATTCCAAAGGGAATCTGTAACTGTGCAAAGGAAATTGCAAGTATTTGATAGTTATTTGTAAAGAATTACGTCCAGACTTGTGAAGGATTCTAATAGCATGGTATAATGTAGATAAAATAGTTCTGCCATAAAGGTATTTCCCAAGAATCTCTCCTGGATTCTTGACCAATCTCTAGTAATTGAAAAGATTATCAAACTGGTTTTGAAGTACAATTGAAAACTGTTAAATGTACGTATCTGTGAACAGTCAAGACAGTTCCTTTTACGAGTTATTTCTCTAACAAAGGTTAGATTGCTCCAGGGCATATTTCATTTTTGACACTCCTGAGATGCCTTTTTTGAATATAGCAGGCTAAAAGAACCAAAGTTTTCAGGTCTCCAAAGGAGATGGTAGCAAGGATAACAAAGGAGAAGTAAGCTCACTGCCACCATGGTGTTAAGCTCATATTTTTTTTCACACAGGTGATTACTTTTGCTGAGTTATTCCTCCAGTAGATTAAAGAAATTAAATACAACTTACAGAGGAAAGCAAAACAACAGATGGAGAGACTGCCGTTTTCTGGAAACCAGATATTAATTTTTTCCTCCATCTCTTTGTAGCTTTATTGGCAGGATACGTTAGGCTTTTGAAACACAATCCATATAAGAAGATAAGGATTGGTGAGATCCATTCTAGAAGTCCAATATTAAATTATAAATGAAACATACAATAAAGATACAACTCACCTCCTTCTCTGAATCTAAAGTGGAATAGGTAAATATTGAGAAATGTTATGTATTTCAAAACACACAAAGTTTAATTGAATTAAAGCTCTGCTTCACATTCTTTGGCTCTACTTCCAAGGAAATGCTCCCATTCTAACTAGCTGTATATTTATTTTAATATACAATGCTGCAAAATATCATCTTACTTCTGTTATTTGCCTGAAGGAAATTCATTTCAAATATGAAACTTTTACATAATATTTACTGTTCAAGTATTTCAGCTTTTATTAAATGGGGTCAGAGAGGATGCCAAGGGATTTAAAGAGAGAATTAATAACAACCATTACTAATTTAGTCTAATGCAGTACTTTATTGCAAAAGCAAGGATGAAGATAGGGAACTAGGGATAATCCAATTGACACTAAACATTTTGAGCCTATTATCTGTATTTGAACAAAACATTTTTAAAAAAGAAGGCTACGTAGCTAAAATAAGACACATAATCCATCAGAGATAGCATACAAAATTAAGCTTTCCCTTTTTAATTTGTGTGTGTGGGAACAATATGCAGATCTAGCTTCCTCATCATATGACCTACAGTGATTTCAGTGAGATCTCAAATATATTAAAATAAAGACAAATGAAACCCAATTTAATTTACAGAAGATCAAAAAACCACCAGATTTCAATTAACCATTCTTTTGAAGTAAGAACACTGGAACAAAACCAGGACCATAGCATAATTCAGTATAGAAGGGACCTTAGGAAATTATCTAGTCTAAACTCCTGCTCAAAGCAGGGCCAACTCATGGTCAGGTCAAGTTTCTTTATCTAATCTGGTTCTGAAAACTCTGAGAAATCATGGAAATGGCACAATCTCTCATGCACAAACTTCCAAAGTTTGACTGCCCTCATCATAAGGAACTTTTTTCCTTAAATCCAGTCAGAGGTACAAGGACTGTAATACAGATAATAAAGGCAATGTATTTCCAAAATGAGACAGACTTAATGTATATAATCACCCAGGGTGAGAAATGAATCTCTGGTTTCATTTCACAATGTAATGAACTACTCCACCATTATAATACCTTTGTACAGAAAACAGAAAAGGTGAAGAGAAACCCTGAGTTCTTGAAAATCCATACCATTAAGGTCAGTCTCTCTGGTTTTCAGTAGACAGGATGGACATACTCTCTTTAATTCAACATGTACATTCTGAACCCAATCCAGACTCTACTGACTTTATACTACAATCATTTGGACTTAACTTATCCTTTCCCTTGAGTTACCAGCAATTTGTTAAATGAAAAAACAATTTTGTTTCAGTGACCAACACAGATTTCATTCAAAACCAAAAGAGGTCAACAGATTAATCTAAGTATCTCATAAAAGGAATATGTGACACTATTAATGTCAGCAGGAGAAAAGAAACATTTGGTCCACATGAGTTTCATAGCAGTGCTCCACAATGAGTTTCAGCAGACAGATGACGCAGTAATAAAATCTCTATATGTAAATAAGCAGAAGAATGTTATATAAAATAGATTTAATGACTTCAACCATTTGTTTTATGCTGTATCGTTGTCTTTGTTCTTCAGCCTGTCTGTAAAATCCAAATTTCAGGACACAAAGCCAAAGCAAAAACAGATGAGGAGGAGGACATGGAGTCTAACTGAAGCATTCAAAAGGCATTCAGGCATTTGCAACATACATGGATTTAAAATGTTCTCTTTTATGAAAATACTGACATAAAGAGAAAACACTTCTTACATAGTTACCACTACAAAAATTCTCCATGAGCTTTCCTAATTTAAAAAGTTATCATTTAATTTAAAACATTCAAAGCAATCTGTAATGGGTATCTTCAGTGAATACTAACTGCTAGTTCACTGCCACTTCTCTGCACCACTTACCACTTCGTTCACATTATGCAGCTAATCTACCAGGCTCAATTCTACTGCTGTAACTTCTGAAAGCATATTGCACATATAGAATTCTGTATATAAATATTTCATATACACCTTCCAAAATATGTTAACTAATTAAATTTGTTAAAGCACTCAAAATCAGTGTGCAGATTTACATTGTTACCGTAAACTTAGAAGTAGAAATTAAAATAAAGTCCAATTGCATGATCACACATCATTTTTCCCCACAGGATCCCTGCCTCACTGAATATGGAGTTATTTAACATTTACTTTTTAGCTCACCACACAATTCATGGTCTCATTTCTAATGAACTGCTTGCTATCCAACAACTCCACTTAAATGCAAGAAACAGTTTCCCTCACAAGGTTATCTGTAATACTCATCAATGTACTTATCTGAATGGTTTACAAATAATTAGTTAATTCATCTCCATAGCACTCATAGTCCTTTTTAGAAATAAGGAATTGAAGAATAAAGGTAATACAGTTACAAGCCTTCACTTTTTTTCTGTGCTGCGGGTGTGGTATGTAACTGCATAGTACTGCTATGTGTTACCTTCAAACCTCAGTTCCCACTGCCTTCCACTGCCAAAGAATCAACCTCCACACAACTGACTGAAGATGCCTCACAGTGAAGGTCATCATCACCTTTAAATGCCTCTTCTTTAAAGAGTGAAGACTATCAGTGATGGGAATAGACTGTTCAGACACAGAAAATGTGTTTTATATGTAGCCCCAGAGAGCAGTGCTGCTTCAGACCTTCATTGCCTTCCACCTCCTATCACTTCCCAAGTTTCTATCCCTGCCCACTTCTTTATCCTTCTATGTTAAAGTCAAACCATTCACTCCAGCAGAAAGAGAAAAAATTCCTTCTTTTTAGTTCTGACACTTGAAACCACAAGAGTCTTTCATGTTTAATGGCCTCAGAAGACAACAGGCAGGTTAGCAAGCAGTGGCTTTGCAGAGCTAGAAGATACTTAACATGCACTGATTTTTAAAATATTTACTTTTCACCCACCCTTACAGAACATGAGTGATATGAAACATTCAAAGACATGCTAGTGCATCTGCATGACTTCTTACAGGACCAGCAAAGGGCATGTCCCTACACTCATACGCTTACGACCAAGTTTCAAGGTTATTCTGCAAACCCTGAAATTCTCTCTCCAGAGATAACCGTATCATAGCAACATAACACCACAAAATACCTGAAAATGGTGGAGTATCCAAGTTCTCAGAATCACATACCCTATCGTCCTTAAAAATGTCAGACTACACAAAAAAAGACTCAAAAAGTGGTGCTTCCTAAACTTCTGTGGAACCTAAACCAAATACTGCAATGAAGTTTTTCCCCTCATATTCTGACAGAGGCTGTTCTTACAATGGAAAAATAGAAAACTTTCTGCAAGAGAACTTAAAAATATCCCTCTTGGCAGACTCTTTGCCATTAAAAACCTACAGCGTGAATTTTAAAGCCGGCACCAAAGATGGAAACCTGTCACAGAGGGTGTTAGGAGATCTTCACAGCAAATGGAATTAAGAGCTCCTTTATAAGCAGTTTGTGAACAGCAGCAGATATATCCGAGTCCCGTGGCTATTCTACAGATGATTTCACTCAAAGCCATATAAAACCTGACATTAATGGCAGATAACAAGACAATAAAGACATAATACTTTGCCCTCAATTGTGTATTTCAACAAGGAACTTCCATTCTCAACCAAACAAAAAGGTGGGAAACAATCCACCACAGTGACAGCATCCTGAGCTTCAATGAATCCAAAAACTTCTTTTTTAAATAATTTTACTAACTAAAGGAGAATAAGTGGCTATGGTTTTTGTTTCTACTACCAAATTCAGTAAGCAGTTACTAAAAGGTATTAGTAATACTGATTATGTATCTGCTCTTCTTTATAATTAAAAGTAAGTACACAACATAATGCAAAAATAGACAGAAAAAAATACAGATATCTTGGCGTTAAATAGTTTTAAGACTACCATCATTGTAAGTCTGTATAATGCTGAAGAGAACATCAAGTTAACTTTGTAGTAAAAATTCTTTATGGAACAGATAAATCTTATGTATTGAAAACTACTGAATTTTATAACAAAGCTGCATAAAACTATGTACAGTAGATGACAATGAACTAAATTTATTATTAACAGCTCTAATGACCATTAGCTGGAATTCTGAGTCATTAATGAAGGCATAAAAGATACATCAAGCAAAATGAAAAGCAGAAGCTAAGATAACTGTGCTTAGGAAGAGTGGTGTGAACTGCTCTGAGTTTATTGAGCAAAAGAACAGCAGCACAGCATTGAAACCTGTCATAGTCTTGGCACAAAATCTGTTACTTGAGGCCTCTGATCTGTAAAATCTGAATTCCTGCACTGGTTCAAGGAATCTCAGGTTTTATTATTAACAAGTCAGGTTTTATTTGTTCCCATCTTATATCAAACCCACTCTTGGGTAATTTGTTTTTCCCATTCCTCTGTCCAAATACCATCCTGTTTTTCTTCTCTATCCATCCCCTGCACTCATCGAATGAACTATTTACAGTTCCTCTCTGGAAAACAAACTCCCTGACTCCATTCCAGACAACCTCCAACTCTGCCTCTGCTCCCTGCACTGCATCGGCACAGTTTTAAACCAAGTCTCTAATTGCACCTCACTTGTTACGCTTCAGAATCGATACCTGTTTTATCCTACCTGACCGGTCAAGTCACTTCTGACACACAAGCAGCCCCTTCCTTTTTCATGATATCTTATCATCATTAACTTATGTGCTTCTATTCTATTCTTCAAGCATTCCCACACCAGTTTCCTGAAGGCAAAGAACACAACTCTGGATTTCATCCCCACTTTTAATATGTACCCTGCCTCAGGGTAATTTCTAAAATGAATTCTGTCCTTTATATGACTACTGTAGCCCCCAAATCTCACTCCTGTGTAGTAATGTCAGCTCAAATCCCATCATCTCTGCATCACATTTGGTTACATGCGATATTGTCTTTGCTTCAAAAAAATCAAGCTCCCTAAGGAAAATTTGAGAATGTTCAGTAAAGAAAAACAACTTCAGCTTTGGCTTTCCTAGGCCTGAGTGTTCACTGTTCCCCAAAGCTTCTCCAAATACTTAACCTTTGGTGGTCACTGTGGTTTTGATCACAGGTCCTCTATGACAGACCCATAGCATGAACACATCATTTTCACAACTCCGTTCTCTCACCATTCGCAGGGCCCTGTTGACTTTGTTTACATGGCACTAAGGACAAATCCATCTTCACTGGAAGTCCTCCAGGGTAGAAATCACTCTCTAACAGTAAGAAGCCCACTCAAATAGGGACTACTGAGGAGGACTGAATTATCATTACCTCACTGCTCCATGGAGAAGCTAAGGTACAGCAGAAACAGAGCTTTTACACAGAGGAATCACTGACCTTTCCAAAGATCCGAACATTCTCTCATTTTTCCTTCCTCTTGATTAAATAGCAGGAAGGGGCAATTTTTATTATTCTATTTTTCTTTGGTAATACGAGAAAAAAAAGTAATCGTAAGAATTCATGAAAGCACATAAAAATGCAGTACAGGCAGGTACTCCTCCCTCAGGCACAGTCCGCCCCTACTGTGTAAAAAAATAACCCCAAATCCCTACAACCAAGTGGATCTGATTCTCTCCAGCTAGATCCAAACACTGGAGATGAACTACAAATTAAAATTAAAACCTGTTAAGTGACACTGTAATCACCATCAGTGATTACACTGCTGATGTATCCCAGCCCTCTTTAGGAAAGGGACTGCAGCATACACTTGGATAGTGCCATTTTGTGATCCTTAGGCCAAGAATTTTCTTATCTGTGTATGCAGTTCCCAATGCAAAGACATTCTCTAGACAGTACCATAATCAAATGATAATGTAATTGAAATGACCAGAGCAATTATAAAACTCTACTTTTACATTACCACTGCCAGTCCACAGCTTTGCTTCAGTTTTGTAAGGTCTTTTTTAATTAGACTGAAAAAAATTCAGTTCAAACTGATCTACTGCTCCTGCATCCACATCCCAAAATATCAGCTTCTAGTTTCTCAAAAGAAAGAAAGCCTCAGGATGATCAGACATTTTCCACTAAAAACGCAGTTTTGCTCAGTGTTTGGTTTCCTGCAAAATGTTTCAGTGACAAATGTTAAGCTGGTTCTATCTGTAACTAAGTCAGAACGCAAATGGAACAACTTTGGTGAAAGCTAGTATCTTGTTTCCTTTAAAACTTTCAAAAAATAACCTCTGCCAGTTCTCACATGTTAACACAAACAGCGATGCAAGAAACATCCTATACTGTTGCTGATTAAAATGCTCTCAAGAGATAGTCTTTACAAGTTTAAACTTTCCTTCTTTGATGATCTTCTAGTCTGCTACCTTGTACAGATGGCAAGTTTTAATGGGTGGGATCGCATTCTAGTTTGAGACATTTATATCTCAGATCATAAATCAAAGTGCTGGCGTTCTGTAATCAAATATCGATAGTGTTTTTGTAGAAAGACCCCATAGAATTTTATAAATAATGAGCATTTAGTGGAATGTGCAAGCAACAGAGAACAAATTGCATTTTCTCCAGAGGGGTTTTTAAAACCACACCTCAAATGTGATAAATGTAGTGTGATGAAAAAGACTACAAATGTTAATATGCTGTGCAGAGTAATGTGTTTGAAAACTGGAAGCCAGTGCATTTACTTACTCTTGTTTAATGGTTAAGCAATCATTTCATCAGGACATTTTCTCTTGTTACAGTAGCAGTGGGTCATGGCTAGCCTTTCTTAAGACTTTACCGATGGCAGCAAAACAATCATTTCTCTCCTCCCAAGGTGTTGATCAGGATATTTTAACATACTTCTAGTTCAGTGAAATGCACTGCTTTTGAAACATGTAAACATGTTCACAAATTTGTTACACTTTACTATCAAGTAATGAAGCAATACAATCTTCCTGAGAGTAACAGAAATAACTTGCATTGCTGAGCTTAACATCCTGCTCATGGGTGGGAGGGCTCTTGGCTGTGGAGTACACAGGGCAGCACCTCCTACTTCTATAGTTGAGGATTATGGGTTGAACATCCTCCCTTACTCCTAATCCATACCTCCCCCTGCTGTTGTCACTACTGCCACTGTGAGGTGTTTGGTATGGCCATACACCCAAAGTGCAAAAATGTCATCCTTTCTGCCTTTCTTCTATCTTGCAGGCCTCAAGTCTGTCTTTTTCTTTGGTACAAAAGAATTAAGCCTTGACCTTACTCTGGTCCCTTTTCACTCCCCTCACTAATGATGCAGTATCCAAGCAAAGGAGAAGGGAGCCTAAAGAAGAATAGAGCTCAGCCAGAAACAAGGATAGCAACAACAGCTCAACAGCTTCTTCACAGGTATCAAGTTCAAGCAGCAGTTGCTTGTTAATCTTAAAATGATCCCTGGAATCATGAACACTGTCAAGCAGCCTTGACAAAATTCCCAGGTGTTATACGTAACCCAGGGCTAAAAAACAAAGTCTGAGCCTCTAACTTGAGCAGTAATGTCTGGCTTAAGGATTTTTTCTTCAGTGTTCCCCGTACAGCCACCCTAACATTTCTTAAAACTCGGTCTTCGCAAACAATTAAGTGCTCAAGAGGGAAGGAAGCCTTTGGGAAATAAAAAGGCTCTTGTACCATTGCAGTCTTTGACAAATACTGTCAGTTATTAGTCTAGAAATACGAGTGCTTCCCAATGTTCTCTTCTACACTCTCTTGCTCACTCTAGAAATATAGGATCACATGAAAGGGACAGGGCACTTGGTTATTACTGCACAAGGCTGCGGTTTGTCACTTTCCAAGCCAATATGGGACTTTGTCTCCCTCGTGCCTGCACACCTCTCCCCCATGCTGCAGGAGGGATCCTGGACCCCAGGAATCAAAGCCAGACTTGTTGGCTGAGCACACGAGTTTCAAGTTTTCAAACAGCATTTGGAAAGAACTATATGTTCTCTTTGAGCAGAATTTTATTGGCAAAAGCCTTAGTGGGTTCTGCGAGGCATGCAGTCTTACCAGAGTTTCTTTTCAGAGGTATGCTGTCAATCCAGTTTGGAGTGCCTTGCTATTTTAAACACCGTCAAGGAGGTTCAGGGTGAATAATGGGTGCCTCCTTGTGCCACCATAAATCAAGGCAAATAACAAATAAAAAATAATGTTCCACTTCACACAGTTAAAGTTCTTTATGCCCTTCCAGTCAACTGCAGCTCAGAAAAATATGAATGCAAAGACTAACTCCATGTCTAACCCATCCAGAAGATTTAAGTGTGTTTGTGTGAAAAGTGGTAACCAATAAGCAAGATTTACCCGATTGCTGAATGGCAATGTTATTTAATACACATCTGTGTTTAGAAGCTTAGAAGCAGCAGGGAAAACAGCATTCTTTTCTTGCTTCTGTCAAGGTCATGATAGCCTTTCTACTATAGACAGTAGCCCAAAGTCATGCAGTTAGCTTTAAGTTACTGCAAAACATTGATGTTAATTCATCTAAGAGAACACCTATTCATTTTGATTTATTTCTGGAAGGGACGCAGGCTACTTGGAGGCTGCAGTAAGTCAATAAATTTCATCAGCGGTTACAATCTCTGGGCATGGACTGAAAAGAAAAGATGAACTGACAAAACAGAGGGAGTCAGTAAAATGAAGGTGCTAAACCAGTCTTACGAATCTGCCTATCTGCTTGCCTCAAATAACAAGAGACACAGTGCCCAGTTATGAATTTTGGTAACTTTGCTCTACTAGTCAGTGTAACTCATAGGACCTTCTGCTCTCCTTACAGTTCAGAAAACATAGCAAGCCAGAGGTAAAATTCACTAACTTAATGAATTTTAAAATCAACTAACCCTAGCATGAGTGTATATTTCTTTATGTATATTTACACAGGGAGAAAGATACATATGCAATCATGCACACTTAGCAATGAAAATACATAAGTGAACAGTTTTAGTTTGCTCATATGAAGCCCAAGGTTTGCTGTCTTCTTATAGAAATTTTACAATGAACAACATCAGTTAGGGAGTTCCTGGCCTCCTGAGCAAATACAACTTTTTGCTTTTTCCTTTGTCAGCTTTCTATTTTAGCTATAGTTGTATGCCAGTCCCAGGACTTCCCATCTAAGGACAGAGTCTCTTACGTTGTGCGACAATGAGCTGAATTATTATCAAAATAGTTTGCTCAATCACATCTCACAACCTGCTCAGTCTGTTTTGCTGAGGATCTCTTTGGGTTGACTCCTCGTATGATCACCCACTAATCAGGCAGTCAAAATTGATCAAGCTGGCGACAGTGCTCAGTACTATTCTGTGGTACTCATGAGAACATCTCTGTTACAGAAAATTGAAAGCTATCTTCAGTAGGTAAGTAACATACAAGCATAGGTATAATAGCACCAAGTTTAATTAAGATGTTCAGTTTGAAAGAAATACAGATTCAAAGTCCCAAACCCTGCAAATGCAGACTTGACCATTGAGTCAGCTCCTGGGATTCTTCTGTTTACTATGCAAACTGCACACAGTTCTGCAACACTGCAGGTGAAACTGCAACAGAGCAATCCATAGAAGATACTCATAAGAGATAGATATCGATAGAGGCTTTCAACTGCTGCAGCATTATAATGTTTATCCATGTCCTGTGACAGAAAATTGATCTTACCATTCATTAAGTACTGACTGTCTATTAACGGTTTTGATTCCTAAAACACTGGTACTTAAGCAGGTACCACATGTGTATGTTAGCCTAGTGGAAATTAAGGCAAGTCTTCCAAGAGATCATGTCTCGATACTCCTACTTTACAAACTATGCTCTGTAAGAATGGCATCTTCAGCAAAACAGGAAATCACATTTATTTACTGGAAAACAAGTAGTAAAGGCACTAAGAAAGCAGTAGGGAAGTGTCTTTATTAATGTTGTTGTTACCAGAACAGTACTCAAAGAATTTGGGGAATTTATTTAATTATGTCCTGAATCATTTAGTTTAGAAGAATGTGCTCTCAAACACACAAACATTTCATATTTTTAATGCAGAAGCAACATGAACAAAATAATGCACAGGAAATTCTTATCATTGTTATTATGTTGGTTTTGATATACGTTATTTTATTATTCTGAATAGCCTGCAGGACAGAATAACACAAGAAAGGGTAGAACGGAAATTAAACAGTTATGCTGATGAGCAATAAAATTCTACGTGGGAGACTAAAATTCCATTTTTCCACAGGACAGAAATGTTGTTTAACCTAGAAAACAACAGCCCTTGCGTATCTCGTCTATTCCATATAAGCCAAGTCTAAAGGACCTTCATGTTCTCCTTATAAGGTCCAGATCCTTTGCCAACTTAGAGCACTTTACATCCATTTTAATCATTTTATACTACTAAAAACCACTTGTATTTCTAACAAACATCAACCAAATAAACTCTTACTGAGACTGTTAACTTACTGTGCCTGTTCCAAGTTAATAAGGTTAAGACACTTAAAATTCTTTGTTAAGATTAGAAGCTGCTGTACTCAGCACACAAAGGTGGAAATATACTCCTACTAGCCAGACCCATTTATCAGTGGAAACAAGGTCTTGCAAATAAAGACAATAAAATAGTGCTTCTCTACCTCTGACTCATTTTCTTTCTCTTCCTTTCTTGTTCCAAGCAATCCACCAACAAGTGGACCCCAGGAAAACTGTATCTGGAAAATCATATGTAATTTTGTGGTGATGTTGTGGCTCAGCTAGCTGAAAAAGTACACTTTCTGCTATTTCCACAGCAACTGCTCCAATATTTTAGAAAGCACTGCATGTAGCCAGGGCAAGTTTCACCTCTCAGGCAGAAATACAGCTCACATTTCAAAGCTGTATCTCTCCCTTAAGTGCTGAGTGCATTCGTCACTCCTGAGAGTGCAGTAAAACTCAACAAAATCTATGTGGCTACATATTAATAGTGGAAAAACAATAAATAGTCTCCAATTATGTCTCTTACATCTAAGAAATATATTCTTTCAGGAGATACTTGATCACTTAAAGCTATGAGAAAATAAATTTAAAGATATTTCAGTCTGTAGAACGGACACAACATGCATGTGGCATGCAGAAGAACTAACACACAGTTGCTGTTATATTTAGACATTAAAAATCTTATCTGCTCAGAACAGGTAACTAACCCAGTAATTACACATACTTATTTCGGTTGGACACTTAGCTTTCAAGTTAATTACCAGAAAAAAAATTAACCTGGAGTGTCAGCAGGAAATTAAAGAAAAACCTGATGTGTTGGAAGCACAAAGCAGAGGAGTCTGCTTCAAGGCTCAGATCAATTTCATTTTTTAATCACTCTCTCACACATTCATTCTATTATTCACACTCATAATCTATTCATCCCAGGATACACCTGTGAAATTGCTCAATACTGAAGTTTTGCTGGGCTATATTTTTTCCTTTGAAAGGGCATGAAAAATAAATCATTAAGAACTTTAGCTGTTCTGATTTGAGTGGTACATAGCTCTCTGTGACCTCATGGGTCAGGCTGAGAGACGTACTCTGGTACCAGATGTTATACATCCTTAGTCGGAGCCGTTTCTGAAAACACACATTTAAATTTACCTATAGTAAATATATAGTATATAGCTCCTATATGTAATATATATATGTATACATGGTGTGTGTATATATACATATATATATACACCTAATAAATATATAGCTCCTCTATATAAGTATATATATATATACATGGTGTGTGTATGTGTGTATATATATATATATAGACCTATAAGTATATAGCTCCTAAAATTAAACTTTTCAGCTGTCTTTTGGTAAGATAATCAAAAGTAATTTTACAAATAAATTAGTAATGAAAAGAGAGCCAAGGAAAAACCTCCATCCTCTATTGGATACTAGAGGAAAGCTATTAACCGAGAATGAGGAAGTTTTCTTTGCCTCAGTCTTCAGTAGTCACACCTGCTTCACCATCCTGATCTGCTTCTATGATAAGGTGACCCACCTGGTTGATATGGGAAAGGCTCTGGACATTGTCTATTTGGACTTAAGTAAAGCATTTGACACTGTCTGCCACAGTATTCTCCTGCAGGAACTGTTCGCTCATGGCCTGGATGGGTGGATTTTTCATTGGGTTTGAAACTGGCTGGATGGCTGGGTTCAAAGAGTGGTAGTAAATGCTATCACAACTAGTTGGCAACCAGTCACCAAACATAGTCAGGCATTGAAACAGGCTGCATAGGGAAGTGGTGGAGTCACAGTCCCTTTAAGTGTTCAAAAACCATGTAGATGAGGCCCTCAGTTATATGGTTTAGTAGCGGTCTTGGAAGTCCTGGGGTAATGGTTGGACTTGATGGTCTTAAAGGTCATTTCCAACCTAGTTGATTCTATGATTCTTCACTGTAATACATGCATTAAGCAACTATTCCATCCTGGCATTAATCCATAACCATGTAATGACTCAATTAAAAACAAAGTGATGGTTACACAGTTACTATTTCCTGGAAATGCATAGTAAAGAAAAGCGTAAATATGATCATAACAGATATTTAACTTGAATGTTGATCACTCACACAACCAGGTTCAAGAATAGCTCGAGAAATACAGGTAGTGTTTGTTCCACCTGCTTAACTGACTTGACTTTTCAGTGCTTTTTAAAATATCAGCTTTATTATTCTCTGGATACTTTTTACCTCATAAAAGCAAACCTCTTCAGGAATCAAGGGGCTGAATCATTCACTACACAACAAAACCTGACATACAGCAAATACTTCTGCCCATACAGCAATGGATAGAAATAGGTCACATCAAGGTGAAGGCCCAATATCCCATTATAATAAAATAATGGCAATACTCAGTATGGCTTTCCATCTCAAAGAATTTTAGGAACAATTATTAATCCTCATACTTTGCTAGGAACCTGGATGGACTAAGTGAATAAATTCAGTGGTTTTTTTCTTTTTGCATTTCCTATATCTTAGGATAAACTTAAAAATTGTATTAGTCTGATTGAGAAGCAGAGACTGAAACTAATAATAGGTATTACTTTTACAGGTATTTTGGATCTTGCAGCTTTGAAAGCAACACTGCTGGAAGACGAGAGAAACCCTTAGGTAGAAGCAGTATTCTGTATCTTGCTCGAGTGACTGTCATGTAATTATATATCAAATATTGAATGATAAAAAAACTAATTATCATAACACCAGCATAGAAGACACTTGTATAACCCAGTATAGAAAGGAAAAAATAATCCTGCAAAACTACATTCTTATTGTTGATTTTAAAATGTATATATAGTAATATTTATTATTCAATAAACAGGAGACAGTTAGGAATAATAAATAACCAGAGCTTTTTGTATGATTTTCCAAAGATTCTGCCCACATCTTGAAAATAATTAACTCAATTTTATCCAAATGACAGAACAAGCAGCAGGAGTTTAATTTCCCTGAAACAGACACACACCCAACACCCAAGAATTCTATTGCAAAGAATTTTAATTAAATCTATATAACAAGAAAGGAATGTTTCACATCTTAATTGAAAAATCACCAGCTAGAGAACTGAGACAGCGAAACAGTCTGGAAAGCACTGAGATATAATTGAAGAAAAGAATAGATGAGAATATTTCAAATGGTCTCACTAGTCAGCAACTGGAGTATAAATACTGCAAGTCAAATAACAGCATCTTAGTGATTAAGAGAAAAAATAATTTGGATCCTATTGCTCCTTTGCTTTGAGAATTATACCTCATCTTTGAGAATCTCTGACTGAACACAAAGCTTCATCACATACTCCATCAAACCAGAAGGCTTACTGTTGATATAATCACCTTACATGACGGAGTAAGACCAGCCCAAAAGCAAAACAGTTAAGCTGGTATTTGTGATCACTTTGGCAGCTTAGATCTGTATTACAAAAAAACCCACCTTCTCAAGGATCCTTTTTAAAGTATTCATAAAGACAGGAAAAAGACTGTTATTTGTGGGCACTTAGACCAAGTGAATGCTGTAAGGACAAGGTAATGTTTAGCTTTACTCCACATTTACTCCTTGTGAAATGAAGCAGTTAAGTTTTAAGATTTTGACATGGGAAACCTGCCAAGGCCAGATGGAAATCTCAGCTGTCATGAGCAGGGGTCATCCCGTCCTTCTCAGCACAAGGTACTGCTAAAATTCTGTGTATGGTTCATACCTATCCTTTCTAATTAGGAGCTAAAATGATTTTTGTTTTATACGACTGTCTTGTTATTCATTGTCTTCTCTTTGTTTAATTCTAATTCTAGAAGTCCACCAGAGATGCCCCTGAAGTACTACTGATAATCTAGGTTTATATTCCTGAAGAATTTGTTTAAGGGAGGCTTGGGTAAGCCTTAAATTGAATCTTTGATTCTTTTAAATTATTTTATCACAGTGTAGCATTTTCAGAAAGGGTAATTCTTGCTGAATAAAGGAAAAGTTTACTGATGCCAATATTATAGTGGAGTTTTAAAGGAACTGCTTCTGAAATACTCCTACAAGCTCTATTTAACCCTCTGAAAATATCTACAAATAACAAAAGCAGACATGCTTAATGTTGATAATGCTGTCCACCAGAGAAGCACACAGAAGCACCTCTTGCATAACTAACCATTAGATGGTGGTGTCTGTACCTTTTTTTAAATAAGATGCAAAATTCAAGGTTTTTATTAGAATGAACTGAGATCTAAAGCAAACTGAAGCAAAGTATGAGAGTTCCTCAAGTGCTGACGAAGACAGATGTAGGTAAAATGACAAATTTTAAACAATACCATGAGCACAGACAGACTGTTGAGTGGAGCAGCTGAGGAAATAGAGGATGTAAAGGGCAGCAAAAAAATAGAAAAATTACTTCTACTAGAAATGAGTAATAACTGAACCTGATTTAGACTTCCTGAACAGATTAAACATACCACTGAAGTACCTTTAAGTCCTACTATCATACATTCAGCTACCCATGAAATTATAAGATCATTCCTAGATTTGAGATTTTTTCCGTACACTTATTTTCCTCTTGACTCCTCTGCAGGTACTATTGTAAAAATAAACTACAGCATGACAGTCGTGATGTGCTGCAAGATATTAGAGCTTAGAGTGAAATCAATTTAACAAACAAACCAAATAAAATCTGTCTAAGATTGAAATTCCAAATCCAGATTGGAAGAATGTAACATTTTGCTCGCCAAGGGGAAGCATTCTGTAGAGTTCTGCCTTACAGAGATACTGATGTTGTCTGCAGGGGCCAGCATTGACATTGGCTACCTTTAAGCCATATCCCTTAGATGAAGTCCTTCACTAAAGGCTGTCAAGGCAATTATGCAGATGTAGAAAGAATGGTCCCCGCATGGAAAGCAACTGGTAAAGGCAGGAAAGGGAGACTAGGAGCTTTCAGAATGAAGGGAGGACATGTGGAGTTGGTGGTACGTGATCTGGGGGCTAATAATCATTTGGAGCATGGAAGAGGTGGACAGGAACTGGCTGCTCTCTTTTCCCCAGATTCAAATAAGCTTCAGGAGGTAGCAGCACCCACTTGGTTCAAAACATAATTTTAAAGAAGGGAGGGAATAAGGGGGTGGAAAAAAGAAAAGAAAAGGGGGAGGGGGGGAGATGAAAAGAACTTCTTCACACAGGTGTATATTTGACCTCTGGTACTTCTGCTGTAGGATGCTGCAGATGCTACAGCTCTACACATGTTGAAAAAGCTTCTCTCTTGGTAAGTAAATAAATACACAGAAACGAATTGAAAAGCAAAGCTGGCAAGGTGAAATAAGATGTAAGTTGGTTGGTACCAAGTGGATACATTGTGTGTGCTTGCCCTGTCCTACCTTGTTCCTAGCCTTTCATTTACAGCCATTTTCAGAGCCTGGATACCAAACTAGATGACCTATGGTGACATTCCTGTTTCCTGGTTTACTTCAAATATATTTTCATAAACTACTTCTCTAACTTAAGTAGAATTTTTGCCACTTCATTTTTAGTGCGTGCAATTATACTGCAACTACTGTATAGAGCTTAAGCAGTGTAAATACCATACCAAGACTATTTCTGCACTAGCTCCAGCACTATGACGGCACACACTTGAAAAAGTGCAACCCATTCAAACCCATAAAATACCATTTATGTCAATGGCCAGGCTGTTTTTCTCAGCTTTCCTTAAAATTGGTTTAAACAGCACTAAAATTCCTGTGCACCTTAACATATATTTACTTAACATGACAGAAATCACTGGACACATAGTGGATGCTTTGAAAAACTCTTAAGTCACATTCTTGGATTCTATAAAAAATCTGAGGCCAAACAAAGTTGTTCTCAAGTTTCATTACACAAGATTCAAACAGTTCTAGTAGTTCACTGCAAATAACAGGGGGAAAAGTTCTGTTAAGAAATTAATTATTTACTGGTGGTCCTGTATTTACCTGATGCCTGAACATCTGCATATGAAATCATAGTCTCCCCTCCCAGATGTAAAGAAAAACAAATCAAAGTTTTCTCCCTGTCCTGCTGTCTCAGAGATGAAAGTGGAGGGAATGATTTTGAAACCCAGTGGGTTAAAGGAAAAAAGACAATTTATGTACATTAACTTATCTCTCTCACCACACACCCAGTAACATAACACCTAGTAACATAACAGCATGTTACTAATTGCAGTATAAAGTAACTCTTTGCATTGTTATAAGAGAGGAAGAAGGAAAAGTACTTTGTACAAATTTAGAAGTACTCACCACATGTACTCCTGGTTTTAAGCATTTTTTCATTTTCCTTCTCTCCCCAATCCTGTATCTACACCCCACAGACTTAGGAAGCTACATAGGTAAGTACCTGACCTGAACACACTGATTAATGTTTGTACTAACAGAAGGAATAGCATTTTTCCAAGGAATGACAAATTTAGAAACTTGCTATACTCCTTTCTCCTGAAAAGAGAAAAAGCAGACAACCTGTGTGCAAAACCTTCTGTTAGTATTGAATTTACTGCCAGACAGTTTGTACCAATTTGAATGTGCCTGATGGACAATAGGTAAGAAAAGATAAGAAATTATATCCATAATCATAATTATCTATTGCATAGGCATATGTAAGGCATCATACCAGAATCAGAATAGGTTATCTTTAGTGTAAGCTCAATATTTAATCCATTATTAGGTTCATGTTTTCCGCTTTCTCCTTTCTTTTCAATAAAAAAAACTTTGCTTTTAAACAATGTAAAGATATGTTACTTTATAGTATTTCTATTAAAAGAAGAAAGTCAGCAGTCTTCTTGGAAACGAACACAATGTAACACTCTGCAGAGGGCACTCTCGGTACAGTTAGAAAAGATCACCTTTTTCCACTGCATCTCTCCTCCATAACTTTAACAGCATAATATCACATTTACAATAGTCAGAAACACACAATAGGAAAAAGGCTTTCTCTGATGGTAGCACTACAACGTATGAGGTAGACCTGTGAATGAGAACAAAGTAAACCTAGCCAGAGAACAGCCACTATTCAAATACCATCAATGCTTTCTGGCTTAATAACATACCATGATTTAATTTGCTGCGGAGAACTAAGTACTAAGACTAAAAACAGTGTATATCTGCTATGATTATTTTTATTCCATTTTCTTTATTGTTCCTTTGAAGGTTTCTATCTATTCAGATACAGGAAGAGATTTCTGTGTTAAGTGAAAGGAGGACTGTAAGCAAACATGGTCACAGCAGCACATATGCTGTATGGCATAATAATAAGACTTTTCACTACTTTAACACTAAGTTCTCATAACCAAGATGGGACCTACTGTCTACACTGGAGGTGCAAGGAAAGGCTCATTTCAATGTTATCAAAAAGCATATTCTTACTGAATTGTCTTACTGCTCAAACCATTCATACCAAACGCACTGTTCTTTCTGCTGACACAGCTGCTTCTTTTCCAGCACTGCTGCTCATATGACCTTTTTCCTTTATTTCCCCCCCTTCAGAACCATTTCTGGGCAATTTCACAAGAATTTTGATTCCTGTTGTAAAGTTTCTAGCATTACCATCTCATAGCTGTTTGCTGACATCTTCAAAACGAAACCTCACCTCACTCCACAAAGACCTGTCGCCAGCAGTGAATGTAAGCGTATGCTCACCAATGGGTAAAATACATACTCTGAGTGATACATTTTTAAGTGCTATTGGGGGGTGGCTGAAATCCGCAGGCACACTAAAAATTATCAGAAAAAGATGTCTGGTAGATAATCATTTTGCAAAATATCAGAATGATCTGGTGGATGACTGATCCGTGCTATTGTGACACCAGAATTTCAGCACAAGCATATGCGGTAACAAAATTGTGCTGATGCAGACTGACAGATACACAGTGAGACTGCTTGTGAGCTGGGGAGAGGGACATATGCAGCAGAAACCAAACTTGAATACTCAGAGTACTGATCCCTTACCTTGCTAGCTACTCTAGAAGTAAAAACACTTCACTGTGAATTAAAACATGTCCTATAAAAGCAATCCATAAGGCTGTCACATTTTCCTCCTATGCATTTTCTTTACTGATTTAAAGAACATACCCTTGGGAAAAAACAGGAAAATGTTAGTTACATTACTCAAATTCACTGTGATAAAGCACTTTATGGATGGGCACATTATAATCATGTGTCACTAGGAAACTTACTATCCAACAAACAACCTGCAGCAAATATTAAGACATTGCAATCTGAATCTTTGAATCCAATTAAAATCTGACCTTTCTTTCTGGAAATGGTCAGGACAGAGTTTAATACCTCTATAAAACTGCTAGGATATGTGAATTCTGATGAGTAGCACAATTTCCTCAGGAGATACCACCACTTACTACCATATCCCTGACTCCATTTTACTTGAAAATGAAAGCAACTTCACACTAACTGCAGAGGATTCTTCTGAGAGCAGCTAATGCTACTTAGTTTTGCTTCCAGTGTATTTTTCTCAGATTCAAGGAAAATGACTTGCTGTTGCTTTATGTTGATTAAATCATGTCAGCAAGTGTTCTAATTTATGTGCTTTAGCTAGCAAAGTAGAATGCAATTTTCATTTTTGGGCAAGTATAATCATAATTAAAAACACATTAGCTGATTATACCAAACATCCATCCTAAAAAACATATTCTGCATCCTGATTTATGAGTAATGATTTGTTAGCCAACACGTTTTGAAATACTACAACTTCATAAGCTGATGAATGGTTTTGATCACACCCCAGCTACCTGAAAAGGGATACTTAAGACCACAGACTAAGAACTCAAAAAGTTTTACAGTAGCCAGATTAAGGTGCAAATGCAGACAAAAACTCCTTCCATAAACATATAAAAATTTAAGCTAAAACCTTCACAAGAATTTATGACTAACTTAACCTAACCTGACATTTTTGATTGCTATTAATACATAAATATTTCCTCTATTTTCTGCAGCTACTATTAAAAAGTCTTCAGGACAGGAAAATGCTTTAAGTAAAGAAAGCTTTCACTTTTCAGTTTGGGGTTTAAGTATTTCAAACACATTGGGACTTACTTCTCATCTTTAGTTCTAATTCAAGTCAGCAGCACTAAAAGAGACATGAATCTTCATTTTCATACATTCCTGCTTAATTTACTGCATTCTTACTGTATTCTGGTGTCTGTGCTCACTGCAGCCAACAGTGTTAACACTGTGAGAGAAGGAACTAAATCTGTAACAGTGCTGTGCAGTGTGGTAGCATCAGATCTCTAAATATCCCAAGCACCAGGGAACATAACGATATACAAAGTTTTTCAGCCTTTATGTAAAACAAAAAGCTTGAGAAGCATGTTTCAAATGACGGGTTCTAAAATAAAGATTGAAATACTTTGAAGTTTGGGTGATGCTTTGTCATCCAAGGACGAAGAATATCCTCTAAAGCAAATTCAGTATTTTCTATTTCTGTATGGTAAAAATATCTTATGCTATTATAAGGAGCTTAATACTTCTTCACACATCCACTCGTTTGATCTCATGTTCAAGTTTTTGACATCCTCCACAAGCAAACATCACGTATAGGATGTATTGCTTTAACAGGTATTCATTTTACTGAGCTCCACTATAATTTGTTAGTCTTACATGATGTCTCGGGGTATTTCACACATTCTGAAAAGGAAGCTAAAAGGGAATAATTTGCATATATTACTTAAGTTGTACATGCTGTAAATATTGATCTAATGATAGGGAAGGAAGAGGAAAAGGTTGTTCAAAATTAGCACTTGAACTGCCATAGTTTTAAGAATAATTTTTCAGGATCAGTTTTTAAACTTGGTCAAGAGATGACAGCCACTCTGCTTCCAGTCTGTGGCATTCAAAGTATATTATGGCAATTTACAGATGATGAAAACTTTTATTCTTGTAGAGGTATTATCAATTCAACACAAACAATTCAAACCTCAGCTACTGCTGTCTGTCTCATGCAGAGTGAAGAATCATTTCCCGGGTTTAATCTGGTATTTTAGACAGCTCCACTGACTCTCAAGGATGATGCACAGGCACTCTTGTGTAATGTTCTGAGTAACTCTGAAGTATTTTCTGCCCTCAGAACTGAGAGGCTGTAATTTATCTAATGCTCGAGAAAACAAAAACAACAACAAGAAAGCTTTCATCACCTTCATGCCAACCTCCACAATCACTACCCATTTTGGAAAGTTTCTGGTAGAGAACGGGAAAGCTCAAGAAATATAAATAAACATAAAGAGGATTCAGCTAGAGAAGTGATCACAATATCTCTGGGATAAAGGTGTCAACCAATGGTAAATGGCTCCTCATCATCAGCCCATGCTTTCCCCTGCCCAAATGCCACGCAGTTTCCTTTTTGTCCTTCCTTCCTTCCATTCTTCCCATAGAATTTTCTTTCTGTCCTCATGTGTTTTCACACATGATTTATCTCTCCTTAAATGACTGCCTCTATTAAATTTACCAACACCTTCACAGCCCCCACAAACCCAGGTTTTGTTTCCACCTTTTTCTTTCCATAATTCTCTCTTCTGGAATAGTCAGTTACACAGCATAGGAAAACACCTCCCAGCTGCCGGCAGAATACTTAATTTGGAATTTAAATCTCAAAAATAAAATTCCAATCAGGATAACCTTGAACTCTGGCAGGGGCACACAAATAAACAACTACAAAGAAAACACAAAATCTCTACAGAAGACTGAATGTCATTTCAGAAGACAGAAGAAAGCCCAATTGTAGTGAATCCCATGGTTTCACAACCACCACTAACAGTAGGTAGGCCACAGTGGTTCCCAGAGAGAAGGCATATAGCTTTTCACTACACAGATGGCCCTTAAGAGGACTCTGGTCTTACTGGCTTCAGTGATGCCTGGAATCAGCTGTGATTCTGTATTCCTCATCTCTTTAAAGCACACAGAGAGCCTCTCACCTGAAAGCCCTAACATTTTAACTTCAGGAATTGTCTATACACCAAGAAATATGAAACATATGTTACACTTTACTCTGAAAAAAAGATGTATTTGTCCAGTGTGGTGAAAATTTTAACATTATGGCACATATTACCAATAATGAAACACCCCTAGGTATAACTAGAAGTTATGAGTGATTCAAGTTATGAGTGATACAGGGCTGGGGAGCAGCTGCATATAACTTCACCTTTTGTTTTCAGGCTTTGCTCAAAACACAGTGCCTCTTTGCTGAAAATGTAATGTGAAATAGCACATTGGACAATAGAACAAAACACTTTCCTACCAGAGAATACTGTTGGGTCCAATTTTTCATTGCTTGGATTCTTATTTTTAAGTTTTTTCCATCCAAGCAAATGCTTTTGCTCTGACAGCATTTAATAACAAGTTTGACCTTGGAGCATCTAAGTTTAAATGATTTCAGAGTATGCTGCGGCAGAAAATCAGGGGCCAGGGATTCTTTTCCTTATTTGAATTTTATTATTTTGGGAAAAGGGGGAATCCCTTGCTTCACAGAAGAAATTACTTTTGAGCCACAGTGTGAGGACTTTTTGCATGACTGCATGAAGAGACACAACTTTTTACACTTACTGCAGTTGATATATGATTGTCACCAGCTCCAAAAGGAACGTAACTACTTCCTCATAGGAATATCTCTGAAAATACAGTAACAAAAGCTGAGAACTGATTTATATTTCCATGTGTTGGAGAAGGAATGAGGTTTGTGCATAGTCCCCTTTTGACAGTCCTGTGAGCTTGTACAGCTCAGAGAAGCTTTGTGATTCTACAACCCAGCCCTTTATTTTTCTAGTGGGTTCATGTCCAGTATTCCCTCAATTATCATTATCAAGCATCAATCCCAAGAAAGGTACAGGTTTGTAATGAATAAATGTCACTGACTACAGTTTTCTGTATTTTATCTGTGGATCAAAACATACACAGTTATTTATATCTGAAGTGCCAAATTTGCACGTATTTAATACAGATTAATAAACTTCCAAGATTATTCCCATTCTCATATTTTTGGGCCTTTTTAATATCTCAATTTCCTAAAAAGACCACACAAACTTTGAGAAATATTGAAAACACGCAAAGAGTAATTATTATAGCTTCATACTAAGTAAGAATGAATATTAACTATTGTTGCTGCATAGAAAAAAGCTACTGTGGTGCAAAAATACCATTTGGTACATTTGTTAGATTTATTACAGAAGCCCAAGATTAAATTATCTTTGGTTAGAGCTACATTCATCTCTTTTCCTCCCTAAAATAATACCACCACAACAACAGTGTGGAAACAACAGAGGGACATGGCTCCTGACAGTCTAATCATGGTTCATCTAACAATATTCACAGGGAGTCAAAATGTCGCTGTTAAATCACTGCCCTTCCCTATTCTAAAAAGCCACCAGGTGAGCTGTTTCAGTGGCGATAACAATGGAAAACACCACAAAAGGATTTATTGTCAACAGATCTGCAGAGAAAAGCAACACTGCAGACACAATATTGATTGCTGTAGGGGAAAAAACACATTTCAGATGTACTCTGCATTACTCTTACATAAGCCCTCTTATGTAACATGGAATAACATTACACTTTATGGACATTCTATTCTCACGACAAAATGCTCTTGAAAGTTAGAAGTTATTAATGTTCTGTACTGACCTAACGCAATTTGAATGCATATGATGTGTTCACTATGGTAACTATTACACAAAAGAAAAGGCACTGATCTTCATACAAGATCCTCTTTCCTCACAAGTAAGCACAGAAGTATATACAAATTCTGCAAAAATTACTTCCTTGGTGCTTCAAACACACACTTAGGAGAGGAGAAAAGGAAGAAAGAAGAAAAACAAACAGAATAGAAGACAAATAATTTGACCTTTTTGTTATCTGTTTTGGAAAATAAAATTAAGGAAATTATACTCCTTTAGTTGTTTGTAAATCATCTTCTATTTGATAATGGAATATCCCATCCAAACCTATCAACAATGTGAGTTACAGTTTACCAATGACACTCATAAATGGCAGTTAGAAACATAACATTTATAGTGAACTGTCACTAGAGATTTGTTTCTACAAAAAATATTGCTTGAAATTCACATGCTGTGGCATTTTAAATTATAAATTATTATAACATGGTTACAAAGAAAGACCCATAAATGAAACAAAAGGCATCAAAACTGTTCAATTTCATGTGCATTTTTAAAATTGTGTATTTAACTCACAATCCTTGGAAAAAAACATTAGAATTCACGAATGACAGTATGAGTTCTTCTTTAAGGCCTCACAGAGACAAGTGTGTAAGGGCAGGCATCCTCCATGTATCACTATCCTCAACCAAAAGCAGATAGATTCTTCATTTGTTATTCATGGTCTCCCAACATGTTAGGGCTAAGTATCCTAAACACACCATCTACTGTCAGGTTCTGACAAAGACAAAGAGACCATAAACTCTCTGAATCACTGTTCCATGCTTGACTATTCTCACCCTAAAAACATTGTCTTATGTTTATATGGAATTTCCTGTATTTTGTTTAAGTCTCAATGCCTCTTGCCATCCCCACCTTTATCCAATCTGGTATTTACACACACTGACAAGATCCCCCCAAAGCCTTGTTGTTTAAAGGCTGAACAGTCCCAGCTTTCTCACCCTCTCTTCATAAAACAGAACTAGACGAAACACACCAGACAAATCTCACCACTGCCTAAGAGAGGGGAATCATAGAATCATAGAATAGTTATGGTTGGAAAGGACCTTAAGATCATCTAGTTCCAACCCCCCTGACATGAGCAGGGACACCTCACACTAAACCATATCACCTAAGGCTTCATCCAGCCTGGCCTTGAACACTGCCAGGGATGGACCATTCACTACCTCCCTGGGCAACCCATTCCAGTACCTCACCACCCTCACAGTAAAGAATTTCTTCCTTATATTCAATCTAAACCTCTGCTGTTTAAGTTTCAACCCATTACCCCTTGTCCTATCACTACAGTCCCTAATGAATAGTCCCTCCCCAGCATCCCTATAGGCCCCCTTCAGATACTGGAAGGCTGCTATGAGGTCTCCACGCAGCCTTCTCTTCTCCAGGCTGAACAGCCCCAACTTTCTCAGCCTGTCTTCATACGGGAGGTGCTCCAGTCCCCTGATCATCCTTGTGGCCCTCCTCTGGGAGAATCACTTCCCTTGACCCACTGGCAATGGTATTCCTAATACAGCCAAGGAAGCTGTTGGCTGCCTCAGCTGCAAGGGCAGATTGCTGACCCATGGACCACTGGTCCACCAAGACACCCCCAGCTATTTTTCTGTAAGGCTGCTTGCCAGTCAGTCACCCCCAGCCTGTATCAGTTCACGATTCTTCCTCCCCAACTACAGGACCTCACGATCCTTTTTGGTAAAGGTCATAACATTCTTGTTTGCCCATTTCTCCAGCCTCAGAGATCACTTTGAACAGCACCAGAACTCTCCAGTGTGTCTTCATTTCTAATACATACAGACAACATACAAGTCTATGACAACAGTGACACTCCACTTTATGAACAACCTTTTCATCTAACAACTACTACAGTAGAGATAATTTATTCTTTGTGTATAATTGATTTGTGTCTGCATTTAAAAATGTCTTTTGAAATCCATATTATAACTAATACTATCACATAATAAAAAGCAACTTTTTAAATTAAAAGTTAATTATTTTCCATTACTCAACATTACTAGACAAGGCAAGAACTCTAGCTTAGTGCTAGAACATAAAAGAAGTTATTCTGAACTTATAATACATGGGTTTAACAGCTTAATGTCAAGAAGCAATACTGTAAATTAAAAACTAAGTAAAAGGATTATAGTATTTCATATTTAGAAATTTCACAACTACAGATAATTAAGGAAAGTGAAATATTTTTGCAGCATTGTCCTGAAATCTACAATTGTAAAGTATTTTTACAACAATAGCACAGTACTCTCTAATAACACTCTAGACTTAACATCACCATGGCATTTGAGACTTTTACCACAATATACTGCTGCATTTTTTCAAGGTTTTGTAGGACTTATTTCTATTTCTTTTTTCCTGTCATCATTACTACAAGACAGCTCGCTTCACCTACCTTATCTAAACCACAGCTGGAATCAGTAAATCACAGGTATGATAGAGCAAGGGAACCTCATTCACTGCAGGTATGTAAAGGCGCTACTTTTGAGGCCCCTTTTAAGTGACTGTTTCAGAAATAGAAACCACATGTGGCCCCCACATGATTCTTTGCACTTACTTAAATTTGAAGAATAAAAACTCCTCGTAAGCCATGTGAAATACTTTGAGTGTTGACTTTCTTCAACTGTAAAAAGTTTTCAAATTGAACAAAATGCCTGGAAATGAGCACCATCTCATTTTGAACACATATCCTCCAAAGAAAAATCATCCTCACAGTAGACTACAAGACAACTAATACTGAACTTTAGAGATGGAGAACTGTTAACCCTCATAGAGATTATAGCAGAAATTTAAAGACAGTTTCAGTCTGGTCATATTCCTTATGCCTCAAGTTATGCTTATTTGGAAAACTGTCAAGAAAGTCATCCACAGAAAAGAGCTCCTGCTGGAAAGGTCTCACCAGGGAATACAGTTAGAAGCACTCCATGATCTCCATTCTCATTTAGATTTGGATATGCACTTACCCCTTTTCCCTTGCCAGCTTGGACACTATTGACTTCTACAACTTGTCTTCTCTTCAAAGTCTCTACAGATATCCAAACGGCTTAACATCCCCCGTTCCTCCAAGAAGTATTCCATTCTCTCCCTCAATAGATTATCCGGCACTCTCCTGGTGAAAATGGGAAAAAAAAAAAAAGAAAAGGTAGTTTCATTGACTTAATTATGTAGGTATGTCTTTGTTAGACTAAGACTCACCTACAACAATTAACCTGTCATCTCAGTAATTTTATGATGTTGCTCTTCTCTCCCTCCCCCTAACCCATTTGCTACTGTTTGGCATCTTCCACTGGACCTTAGTGTTCTCTTATCTATTTGAGCATTAAAGGCACACATGACATATGTGCTTAACTATATATATATATATATATACACACACCACATTACTGGCTCTCAGCTGAGGAAAGACATGATGCAGTTAACTGCTTTAGGATGCCTGACTGTATAGCTCCCATAGCATTAAGGGATATTTAAAGAAACCAACTCCCATTTACTCCTGCCAAAGCATAAGCCCACAAGTCCACAAATCCCACAATATGAATTACTACATTCATGGCATATGGTTGCTTTTTTTTTGACAATATGTGTCCACATCTATTCAGTCACTCAATCAACTCTACCTTCATGGTGCACAGATTGTGATCATCTAATAGTCTCATATTCTACATCTAATATTCCATAACTGCTGATTAAAACAACCAACTCTGAAATATTTTATCTTAAGAATACACACACATGCTAAATATACAGTGTAACAGACCACTGGCAATAGGCTTGAAGAGCTTTCAATCATATTAATTAATAATAAACAGTAAAGTGATATGCCCACGGAAGTCATAACATCCCTGCATATAGACGGGCCAAGCATTGCATTGAAGTCCTTTCAGCAGGCACAGGAAGTTTCCAAAGTAATTGCCCTTTAGTCATTACAAGATTACTTTTGTTTTAATATATGCTGGTGTGTGAAGGAGCATATGGAACCAAATTTTATTTCTGAAATGTCTACATCAATAAGGATGCCTAATTAAGGTATTCATTAAAGTATACAAAGTTAACAGGAAAAAATCTAGAGACTACTATTACGCTTCCCCATTAAGCTAATTTAATTTGGTTATAACGCAAATTCTAATAAGATGATATTATTAACTAGTTCAATTTCAAAATGCCTTACCATGTTTATTTTTATTATGTTACTAAGCAGAGTAGCAATTGACCTAATTTATTTTATTTAATAACATTTCTCAATCCTTTTAAAAAGGGACAATGGCCTATTTCTTTCCTTAAGTTGTCAGTTTGCTGCCATTTTAAACTTTACATATAGTTAAGGTCTTCACCAATTTCACAGACTAGCATTAAAAACTATGTATTCTTTTACTCAGATCAGTCATTTGGTCTGCAGTTATAACATTTGTGAGTGCTAATAGCTATAGCCCTGAATATGAGAAAAATCTGCATTTCAGTTGGTCACCTGTTCAGTTGGACACTTTCTTTCTTTCAGCTTTTACAAATAGACAATATTTCCATTCAGATTTAAAGTAATAATTGATGCAAAACTATACAGCTAGTTTTAATACTGTTCCAAAATTGAAAGAGAAGAAATATTCTTCATAAGCAATCATAATACTTCAAATTTCTTCCGTATTGGATTTTCCATGTTCTGAGAATAACATTTCAGTGACAAATTCACAACATTCTTGTCTAAAATCTGGACACAGCTGTCTAGCACAAAACCATTATGTAAGGTTCTGCACAGTTTGCTAATTCCACAGCTTCAGGGCTGCTGCATTTAATCCCAGGGATCCTCAACATGTCCTGTCTACCACCAACAGCGTACAGAGCAGCATTCTAAAGTGACTCATGTAGACATCCCATTTTCAGGAACTAAGCATCACCACAACCAACCACATTACCTAGTAAAGGGGCTTTCAGCCTTGTCTGAACACTCTTGAGCAGGAGCCTAACACTGAGATCACAAGGAAGAACATGCAGAGTTGTATTCACTGCAAGCTACACAAAATGAATCCTGAACAGGCCTCTGTACCTTGGCAGTGCTAATTATCACTGTTGATTCCTCCCATTTTCTCCCTGTTGGTATTAGCATATTCTATCATTACTTCATCAGCACTTTTTTCCTTGCTGTCTCTCAGATAGCTAACTCTGCATGGAGAAGTTTCATCATGTTCTCTGCACTTGACCTCATCTGACCTGCTAAACACTAATTTAACATACCATATGTATGAGAAAAATCAATATTGACAAAATTTTGGAGTCAAACCTATTGATATGATTTAAAACCCAGAAGGTAAGCAATAAGGTTATTCAGAGTCAAACTAGGACGTAACAAGCTATTTCTGTCAGTAATGGACATGTCATTTCTCTCCCAAAAGCTGAATCAAACAAAATAAAGACTTTTCCAGTAGCTAATACAACATAGAGGTATATTTATTGTTGAAAAGTAAATGTTATAGAAATAAATACATAAAAATAAGTATTTGCATAAAGCCAGCTTGTCCACTATTCCTAACTTGCTTTTCACTGCAGTACAGATCTCAGAGCTAAACATTTTGGTCACAGAGGTCATACCAGTTTAAAAGCTTCCACCTACTCTGCCACATTGATTTTCTAATGCACAGAACATGTTAAAAAGAATACAGTCAATAGTTCAGCAGACCAGACAAATCAGCGAACAGAAATGCTGCAAAGATTATCTTGATGCTTCACCAATCACAAGTATGGCCTAATGTCAGGAGATTAAAGGGATTTAATTTCATGTCACGGGATTAAGTTTTATAGCTTCTTACAAGTAAAGTTAAACACCTCATAAGCAATTATAAGGAGTGCAATATGCCAGGAAATGCATAAAGGTAAGTATAATTTTGATATATACCATTTTAATGGTGTCAAAGTTGCAAAATATGAATCAACAATTAAAATCTTGGGCAATCTCCCCCAGTATTTCGTAGGCAAATGGGGAAAGAGCTAACAATGTGAATGGTGAAGAGAACAGCGCAAGGCCTCGCCAGACCTGAAACAAAACTCAGTACAGTACACCTATTATTTTTGTCACAGTTTAATTTCAAAAATTAAGTTTAAAACTAAATGGAAATCAGAACCGTTACTCAGAACTGGCATTATTTTACTTATTCATTTTAAGGAAAAAGGCTGCCAAGGCTAGCATTCATGACAACTAACCCAGTGTTTGCCTAGCGTTCAGACAGGAAGCTCTAGCACACTGAGAGGGAGCTTTGACTTTAACAGGCTTTATCAGCCCAACTGCATAAAGAATTGTCACAGCTGATTTGCACATAAAAGCCAGAACAGTTTAGTTTAGTTTTGCAGCTGTGGGAAACAGTTGATATTTTTCCCCCAATGGAAGTTATCCCTTACATGTCTTTCCCCTACCCAGCTCAAAAAAATACTGTAACAGAAACCACTCTTCTCTGAAATAGTGATGATCTGATTACACAAACTTCTCACACTCCTCTTTAAGCAAAGACTTCAAAAATAGCAATATAATAACCTGTAAAACAAACAATGAATTAAAGTACTGGGCGGTTATGAAGTTCTGCAGTTTTGGCAACTGTCTCTATTCAAAAATGCAATTCTTTGAGCATATGGTCCATTGTCCTGATTTCAGAAGGAGAAATCTGGGTTTCTTTTAGCTGAAAGATGTTTTAAACTTTAGAAAACCTGAATCTGGTTTTGTTATTAAGCCTCACAGTATATAATGACTCTTACAGTACCCTCCTCTGTTGCTTCTCATGCATCAATGTATGCAAGAGTAATGAGAGAAATTTGCTTGTTGATGCAGTCATCTAACAGCTCATTATCATCATCAGGGGTCAAAATACTAATCACCAGAATGTATTAGGAAAAGAAAAAACACTAGTAACACAAAGTAAATGCTAGTAATTAGTGGCACAAAGACAAAGCATATGGATATACAGTGAACAATCTCTTGTTCCACTGAGACACATGTAAGTATCCAGAAAGCAGTGCCTAGTTACTGAATTTAGAATAAAGAGCATCAATGATAGAAAGTTTAAAATTAGAAGTGTAATCAACTGAGAATGGCTTATGTTATGCGTCGGATGGCTGCACATAGCTCTAAGTTTGTCTTACTAGTTTAAGGCAATATTTCCAAACTCTCCTGCTGCTCTGGCTTGTCACACATACTGATGCTGTGGTCACTGCAGTTCCAACTCATGTTACAGCTTTCTTTCTCCAGTAGACAAGCAGATTCAGATTGTGAATTTATTTCAGAACTTGGCATTATATATGTGAATATGCAAGGTGAATGAATTACTATTTTACTCTGTCACTGTTGAACAAATATAGGAACAACTGTTCACCTCTGTGTACTGCATGAACAGGACTTCTTTTTAATGATCTCTGGTAAGAAAATGAAGACTGATTTTGATACCGTGCAGGATCAAGACTTCAATTAGTTTCACTGATGTAATCTACATGCTCATTTCCAGGGGTGGTGGAGCGAAAAAAATTGCTCACAGAAATTCACTTCTGTGAGCCAGTCATGGACAACATCCATCCATCACAATATGAGGTATTTAAAGCCTTAGAAACCAATGGCAGAATCTATAGAATACTACAAAAATGTACTGGTAAACTTTAATGCTGCAATGCTGTAAATGCTGATTTATTTCCACAGAGAGCAAATTCAACATAGACCGTAATTCATTAAGTAAATGCAAGGCTATATGAATGTCAACTTTCCAAAATACACAAGATACAGCCAATAAAAAAAACAAAAGAAAAGCACCACTAAATCAGAAGGTTACAGACATACCAGTTCTAGCTTGATCTCTACTCCCAACTCCCAGTCACATCAGCAGGGCTGGCAGAATTGCCCGTTTACATTCCACAGACTCAATCCTACAGAAGCAATCTATGTGATTTCGCAAAGAGGAGGGACAGCTGATTGTCTGGAGGATAGGTAGGAAGAGACTGGCTATTACATAATGAAATAGGAGTAGTAATAACAATAATAATAGCACTCCTCTAAGCTTCCTTAGAGATTTTGCTTAATTGGACGGTGTAGATCCAATTCTGATCCTGGAGATACTGCTATAACTCCAACATTTTTATTTGGCATAATACAAAAGCAGTTTACCAAAAACCAGACTTGGTGTGTTTGCAAAGGTTGTTTAATGAATATAACAGAGAACAGTGAAAATGAGTGCTTCATTCTGCAAGGCCACCAAATGACTTGGTAGGTCATGCTAGTACAAGTTGCTTGGAAATGCTACTTTCTTCCTGAAATACTTAAACCAGTTGGATAAAATACTTTATAACATTCAGTTCTTCTTTTTGCCTACAAAGTATCTACCATCTATAGAATTGTGGTATTTTTTCCTCAGTATTTAATTTCAAAGTGAAAAGAAGCCCAAAAAGAAATGGCTCTGCTTGCAACTGAAGAGGAATAACAAAACATCTAATCTTTCCCTCAGCATTTGCCCCAGAATTCTGCCCTGCCTTTGTACATAGTGGGAAAAACTACTTGAAGCTACTAACAGCACAAGAAAGAAATTTTTGGTATGGGCATAACTGTCAAGATTTCTTAATTAAAAATATGAAAGGAATTAATTTTGCCAAAACAAAAAGTATCTTTAATGAAGCTATCTACACTGGAAATTCACTTCTTACCCTTTAGTGAACAATTCGTTACGGAGACTTCATGCTCCTATCTTCTGACGCATTTTTTCATATCCAGAATGTTTTTCCCTTTCTTTGAACATATCCTGTCAGGCAGGATTTACATGCAAAACAAAATTAATTTGGTTGAATCTCTAATTTGATTCTGTTGATAAAAAACAAGTTCTGTCAAATGATTCAAACAATTCTGTCAACAGAACATCCCTGGCTACTTGCAGAGCTTTTTTGCAGATGCAATTTGCAAAAGAGTATCTTCTCTTGAGAACTAATTCCTAATTTTAAGGTGTATATAGTTCAAGAGCCTTATCCCCTGAAGTGCTGAATGTCTTTGTAAACACCTTCAACTCCCTCTGAAGGCACAAATGTGAGGGGAGTTGTGTGTTTTGCAGATTTATATTCCAAGCCATCAGATGCATTACAATTTGTTCTGTCATGCACTGTCTCTTAGTCTGTCTCCAGCATTTCTAACTTCTATTACTACAGATCCTAGAAAAGGGTTTATCAGACAAAATAGACGCTGGTTATTTATCCATGGCATTAAAACCTAAAGCCAGATTTACAAATGAGATAATTTTATCTATCCTAAATTCTGTAAGAACTCGGCATTCTTGTAATACTTCATAGGTACCCTTTAACTTCCCTAGCAAATTGCTGTTCAAGAGAATTAGCTTTGGGCAAAGCAGTGATTCTTTGGCATTTTACTATGATAAAATAATTTCACAGAAATGCACTTGCAATATATTTGGTGGAAACATTTTTTTTCAATTTGGCTTTCATTTCTGAATCAAGAAGTCATATTTAAGATTGAAAATGATAGCTGAGATCAATGTTAGAGTCATTTCACAAAGCCTGACTGTATTATTGGAACTGGTAAATTTCCCACAGAGGAAGAGTCTAAAAAATGAAATAAATTCACTCCTGCTTATGCACAGCTATAGTGCTTGTTCAAGACACTCTCATTCAGCATCTCTTCTCAGTTTCTTTTTTTTTAATGGTAAAGGGGGTAAGTTTGAAGTAAATATAAATATGAATATTGATTGCACTGTGCATTGAAAACCTCTGCATTTGCAAGGGCTCCAAGGTTCTTTTTTTAAGTTTATTTATGCCTACAGCACTCTTTTTGGCACAAATATAAGTATATAGGATACACATGCACCTTATGCAGTTCCTAAAATTATAGTTTAGTGACTTAGAGCTGAATGCTGTGCTGGTTTTTTTTACTGTTCCTTCTTTAGCTTCAAGTACAGCAGATAAAGCTTAATGCTGGCCATGAAAGGACAATACATTACCATCCAATAGCAATTAAACTGTTGAATTAAAAGTAAGTGGTCAATTCTCATTGCCAGGTATTATTTTTCTTGTTTAAGAACAAAAGGCCCTTCTACACTGTATGATAAAGTCACATACAGCTGTGTGCATATGTACAATAGCAGAGTACCATGTGCTAAGCACCACAGAGACTAGATGAACAATTCTCAAATTCCAAAGCCATGTAGAAGGAACAAAAAATTAATAAAGGCATCTTTTCTCTATACCTGTGTATCATATGGACTCTATGCATTCTGTTAGCAACCAAAACAATAGTGGTGTTTTGCTTCAAGTTTTCTAAATGACTGGGGTTTGTTTTTAAAGGTATTTTTTGTTTTTTCTTACATATCATAATAAAATAATTTTAAGATCAGCTGATCTGTGCACTTAATTTAGCTATATCTCAGCATAGCACAGAACATATTTTCACTGGGGAAAAAAGGACAACTCTATAGATCATGAGATATTGCTAGCTTGACACTTCAGGCAGAATTCAGAAGGACAATCTATATTCTCCTAGTTTCACAAAATAAAGATATCTCACACAATTCAGAAGTTTTCTTCAGGGCTTTATCAAATCCCTCCATCCCCAGTAGAGCTCTACACACCTATCGTCAGCAGATAATGTTAAGGCTTAGAAGAGAAATACACACACCCCTTCACAAAATGCCCATTCACTTTTATGTTCTGCCTGAGAGGCGAAATAGGGGAAAGTAAATGCTCCACAGAAGACAGTTGTGCTGTTCTCTTTATCCTCATCAAGCCTTAGAAAGAGAAGAGAGTAATACATAGGAAATCTGTCAGGAATTCTCTAAGGTGGGATTGTGGCCAAAGATAAAAGTCTTACAACACTTAAACCATCCTCTGCTTCCTGCCTACGTCTGAGAAGCTCAATGACTGTTGCAGTAGTGTCTATAATATTACAGGTTCAAAGTAACAAAACCAGAAACAGTGAAATTTCTTTCACCTTTATCTCTTTATTTCAAGGTTCCTTCGGAAATTGCTTCACCTCTTTAAATGTACCAAAAGTTGTATTCTTTGGTCAGTGGTAACTTGCAGTTTTCACCTCTTCAGCCAATTCATTAAAATGTTCTCCAAAAAGATATTAAAAAAAAAAAATATTTTATTCAAGTTTAGAATTCTTTGCTCTGTCCCTTCTCTCCCTATTTCAGCTATTAACAATGTTAATAATGTACTCTCAGACATAACATAATTTGCAATATTCAGTAAATTTAGTGCCATGGCTGTGCCTCAAGTCCCTTCTTGCACAGCCCCATTTATAACTGTGACACTTCCTTCACAGACAAAGAACTACACTCATGAGAATTTACACTCACACTTACAAATAGCTTAAATTTAAAGATAAGGGATCAAAAATCACAAGTATTTCAGTAACAGATTCCCAAATACCAGTCAAGATTTCTCTCATTTCTTGAATTGCTTGAAGCTTATTTTCCCCTCAGTTTTGGGATGCAGAGAAGAGCAAGAAAAAGTAACCTCTCTATTCCTGTGGAGAACTCACACTAACGGAAACAGCTTCAAGGGTTCTGTCAGACTTCAAAAGCTGTAACTGTATCTCAAAGAAATATCACTGGCTTTACAATTTCAGACTTCAAAACCAGCACATGTTAACCCAGCATACAGAAGGTGATCTCATTGGTCAGAGACTGAAGCCATTTATATGCCAAAATACACTGTCGGGGGGTTAAGACTCTCATTTACCATACAACCAAAATGATTTCTATTCACTGAGTTCTGGGAATAGAAGTATTTAATTAAAGTGATGAAAAGAATAGGCACAAGAGTTTTGATTCTCCAAGATACTGAAACTTTGGCCGTCATTTATTTTTGTTCAAGTTGGGTTTGAAACATGCATCATTATCATCACTGGATCACAGGAGTAATTAGGGTTTTCCACATATTTACAACAATTTACATACTGAGGTATTAAAAAAAGACACCTATCAATGTAAAATAAAGGGAAAGCAGCAAAGTAGAACAGAAACTCAAAAGAAACATTAAGTTCATTTTACAACATATCAAATCTTTACTTACTATAATGATTAGCTGTATCTGACTTTAAGTCACTTTTTAATCCAGAATACCACCAGAACCATAACATTTAATATAATTTCTAATCACAGAGTGACTTCACATCATATATAGCAACATATTTCATGCTCTGTAGAGTAAAAAATGTAGGTCAGGACCCACAGGCTATAGTCTAGCTATGCTGCTGTGAGTTGAACATATTATTCTTTGGGGAAAATAATAAAACAATTTAATTTCACACACTAGGCAATGATCTTCATACATTCTGATTTCTTAAGACTAAAAGAAGACAGATAGCTAACACCTCACTGGTGTGAAAGTCACCCTACTAGATGCAAAAAGTTCTCTATAAGAAAGCAAGTTAAAGTTTTGTCTTGCTTATAAGTGGAAGACATGAGAATGGATCAGGAGAACCATAATTACTGTTGAAAACTGTCAGTCAGTTCATCCACCTGTACATTTTACATATACATACCCCCTTTCTGCTCTAACAGGTCTGCACTCAACTGGTTTAACTGAATGGCTCCTGAAGAATAACAAGACTTATCATTATCTCTCTATCTAAATCATCTTTTCTTCTTTTAGGGATCTTTGACTCCACCACTCATGTTCTGTATTCTTTTACCAAGCCAATTAAAGTTAAGAGAGTGACTTAAAGGGGGAAGCAGCAAAATTAGAAAGTCCTGATGCCATCCAGTTTGCTGATTTAGTGTACAAGATAGTTCCACTGTCCATGTACATGTTGGACAAATGGCATTTTAAAAATGTTGGAAACGTTATGAATATTGGGAACAAGCTCTGCCTACTTGTTTGTGGTCTCAAACAAAGCGCTCGATACGCACAGTAACATTTGAGCATGGGTCAGTCTGTACAGCTATGCCCTTTCAAGAAAATACCTCTTCAAATAACTTTTTCCCAGGAAACTGGTGATGTGGTAGGCAAATCAGCAAGCCTTGTACTATGTAACCAGCTCTGACAGGAAGGATGATGTTTTATCTTACAGCACACAGTTTTAGCACGAATTCTCCAGTGATGAAATCTCAAGGGAAAAAACATGAAGAAGAGGAAGGTTTTCATAAGAATTAACATTGGGACCTGCCTCTGAAGTTCTATGGTCTCTCTCTACGGTTTGTATATGGATACACAGAATATGTCTTGCAGCTGTGCAGATCTCAGCAAATAAAGGTGTACACATCACAGAGGTGCAGGACAAATCATGCTATGCTAGGGAAAATTATTTTAAAGGTTTATTTTACATTGTTTACACACAGCCTGTTTACACACAATACCTAATAATAAGCAATGTATCCTTATTTAATCAACATTAGTCCTCTACATGGCAAGAACAGTATATATAGTATCTATTCTATTACACCAATAGAGAAAGGTGGCAAATAACATTTGGGGGTGTATTAGTATGTAACATCCCCAGTGCTGTTTGTGCAAAAGTACTTTAATCTTGAGTCACAGTCATACATGCAATTTCCAGTTTTCTAAAACCCTTCTGGCCACCCCATAAATAAAGTCTGTAAAAGATCCAAGATCTCTGTAGTTTCACCCAGCACAGCAAGGAATATTCTTACTTAAGATTCTAACTTCCCAAAACACTGCCATATAAGGAGCAATAAATGGACCCATCATGGCAAAGCCTCTCTGAACATGATCTAATAGTTCACTGATGTCCTGGGTTCAGCAGAAGCAGTCATTTTTCTCCTCCTTAGTAGCTGGTGCAGCACTGTGGTTTTGGCTTTCAGCCTGGGAACAATGCTGGTAACACTGATGTTTTTAGTTGCTGCTCAGTAATGTTTACTCTGACCAAGGACTTTCTGAGTCTCATGCTCTGCAAGGAGGAGGGGAAGCCTGAAGGAAGCAGAGACAGGACACCTGACCCAAATTAGCTAAAGCAGTATCCCATACCACACATCATGCCCAGTATATAAACTGGGAGCAGTTACCCAGAAGGGTAAGACCACTACTTGGGTCAGGCTAGATATTGGTCTGTGGGTGGTGAGCAGTTGTATTCTCTTCCCTTGCTATTTCTCTTATCATTGTTATTATTGGTGGTAGCAGCAATGGTTTGTGTTATACCTTAGTTACTGAACTGTTCTTATCTCAATCCGTAGTAGTTACATTTTTTCAATTCTGCCTCCCATCCCTCCAGAAGCAGGGGAAGAAGAAGGGGGGAGTGAGTGAGCAGCTGCATGGTTAAACACAGAAATAAGGTTCATTCATTACAAAGCTGAAATATGCCCTTTGAGAAGACAACCTGCCGTGACTCAACAGAGCCGTTTGAGAGTTGCCAAGAAGTTGTGGACACATGAGCTGCAGACCATTTTAGGCTACCTAAATCAGTAAAACCAACACAAAATACGTCATGCAAACTTGCAACTACACCATTTACTAGGTAAGTTTCTTTCTGGCCTTGAGAAGTCTGTTTGTCAATCTTTCCTTCTTTCTAACGACCCAAGATGCTCAGAAACTAGTGATGGATTATGGCAGCACTATGCCTGTCTTCACACGGGTCACACAAGCTAAGTCACACAATAGCAATCAGCTCAGAAAGATGGGTTTTTAAGAAAAATTTTATTATTGAAGAAGTATTCAGACCCTGATTTATATTCCTCACCTGAATCAAGCAGCAGACACTGCAATCTAGATAACTCATCTCTTGCTGAATGTTCAATTTAATCATCAGGCTACATATCGGTAAGAAAACCCTCTTCAAAGACCTTACATCACCTTTAATTTCTAATGGCAAAATTAGCAAAGAAATTTGAGGAATACACAGTCAGTATAATTAAAAAGGTCAACTTGACTACGCAGATTAAAAATTAGGTAGTTGTTCTGTAATGGTAATATTTGAGGTCAATGTTTTCCCAACAATAATGAGACATTATGAGATTTTCTCACTAGAGATGTGTATAAAAACATCTGGCTACCAAAGAGCAACCCTCAATTTGATAGATCATGATTTTACATATGGAACCGGAGGTTGTTTGATTTATGATTTTGTATATGCTTCCTCCATTTGTAACTCCATATGTAAACTCTTGCACTAGAATTTCATTTAAAACTCAAAAGGTTAGGACTGATTTTGATCTTAAACTAACAGCAATGCAGATCACAACTGAAAAACATAAGAGCATGGTGAGTGCAAGTAATAAATGCACTGAACACATCCACAGTAGCAAAAATACCCCCTCTACTTGACTTCATATTATGGCTCATGATCCAACTAAATTCTCATGTAAAAGAACCCCAAGGAAGGATAGAGAAAGCAACATGGTCAAAAAAAGGCATTTACAACTTCCCTTTTTCTTCAGCTAAATTCAGACATCTTATCTGTGAATCAAAACTTAGGTGTTGCAAGTGCTAGGCAGTACTGACTGGCTACTTATGGGACCGTGTTACTTGAAATATGAAAGGTTTCCCTTTGCACTGTTCAGTCAAAGAATGCAGACCATTCTGGAAAGCTGAAGAAACAACATACTGCTATTTGGCCATTAAAACAAACAAGCTTCCCAATCTATCCAACTCAGTAATTCAAAGCCACTTCATTACAGCAGTGCCTTTTAAAAAGTAATAATTTTATGAGTGCTTCTAGTTAAACTATTAGGTTTGTCTTTTTTTTCAATTAAATTTACTCACTTATAAGGAAGGGATGAGCCTAAGTGAAACTGAAATTGTCTTCATCCTAAGAACATTATTTTAGTTCTTTACAGAGAGTGCATTTTAACACTTTAACAAGAAAATCTGCTTATGTGAAGATAAAATGCAACACCAGGGCAGCGTGAACATGTGCAAGGTCACTGTTCTTGTAGGATTCAGTCGGAGCACTGCAAATTATTTGTTTAATGTGCAAACTGCTCAGTTGCTAATGGTGAGATTCTTAACACTTTTAAGCACTGCAGAAGTAGCTGTCCAGCTTCCTGTGTCCACAAGCTGCAGTCAGATCCTCATACCCTTACAAATTTTAGTTGCATACACTTCAGTACTCAAAATGCACCAATACCAATTCAGCTACTGCTGAACCCAGGACATTTGGCCATTTTCAGAAAGAACAAATTTTAAGAAAGGTTAAAGCCTCAATTCATAAAAAAAGGAATGCCTGAGGTGCTGCTTTCATTTGGAAAGCCTAAAGAATGAGACCCTTACAATTACAGGCTGGGTGACCATGCTTTTACAAATAACAGGTTGCACAGATATCAAGCCCATTTTAAACCTCCAAGCCTTTCCCTGTTGTTTGTTGTATCTTAAAAATATATTAAATGTATCTGAGAAAAAAAAAAAAACCCTGTACTTCCCCTACATTTATTAGTCTTTCTTTCAGTCTTATTAAGTAACACCAACCCCAATTTAAATGCTTTTTTTACATTTAAAAATAATACTTAATCATATTTGTTTCCTAATACAGGTGCACTTTTCACGATCTATGTTGCACTCAGTACTTGGACACAAACACGTTCGCTCAAAATAGCATCAATTATGTATATGTATTTATTTAACATGCTGAACACAGTTAAATTCACAGAATAATTTGCTAAAAGGATGATCACATCAGAGCTCAAAAAATTAATGGTTACTATCATAAGATCTGACAGCATAAATAGCAAGTACTGCTTTTAGGAGCGAAAGTATTTTTTTTAATGACTACTTCCAATGTTAGTAGAGCTCCATATATATTCTGTAAAGGACACAACTTTTTTACTAGTATTTTTCAAAGCAAGATTAGGTTCATTTTACAACAAAGGATGCTGATATGAAGGACATTATCTGACCCAGAAATTTTCATATCACTAGTCAGTAACAGAGATATTAACATAATCTAGTTCTTCTGAACTTTAAGCTCCAATTCAAAATAGCTGTTCACCCCTCATGAACATTAAGGGGAGGGTAAAAAAATAAAAAACAGCAAACAAAACCCAAAATCAAGCATTAAGAATGCAGGCAATAGCAAGTATGAGAATTCAACTTCTCTAATGGGCAAAAAGAAAAATCTTCTTTCTTGACTGAAGATTTCGTTCACTGTATTTTATTCCTAACACACAGAAGTTTGCCTGTATCCATCAAATAAATACTATATATAGCTGTAAGGTTCAAGATTTGGATTTGCATCAAGATACGGAATTGCAAACTGGACAAATCAAGTGGCCCCTAGCCTTGTAAAAAACAGAAGAATATAGGGTAGAAGACCCTATATTTTAGGTATTCTACATAATGACAGACAGGTGTCAGTAATTTAAGTCTTAAGGCAGTACTAACAAATGAATTGGTAAGTTGATATACATCAAATTTGTCCTTTCTGAACATGTTAGAATCAAAATAGCAGGGAGGTGGAGATGAGTCATAGACAGAAAACTTTACTTTGGTGTTGCCTGAAAGCTAACAGCAGATTTAGCTGTTGATATAAACAGGAAAGATCTGCTGACTGTAGCAGTTTTGTCTGTATTCATTATATGATATGTCTATGTAATTACTGTCTAATATTATCCAAATAACTATTTTTATAAGCAGACACTGCGATTCATAGTATCAACTCCTTTCCTCTCTTATTTATAGGATCTAGTTACTCTAGCTAGCAAAGAAAAAAGCAGACTGACAATCAGTTTTTTCCAAGCTGTTCCAATTATGTAGTTGCTTGATTTCAAGCGTGAATAGTTTGAATATGATATAAGAAAAGCGCTGGAATGGAAATAGCTGTTGACAGGCTCCCACCTATGGGAAACAGGAAACATATCTACTGGTTTAGGATATTGTTATGAAACAGCCACTCAGGTCTCCAGACTCTCTTTCAGGATTCCAGGGAAATACTAGAAGGCTCAAACTTTCTTTTCTCCAGGGTTTTTAATAGAAGAAATTCATTCAAATTCAAACACTCCAATAAACAAGCAGACAAGCACTGTTAGTTACAAGTCCTCAAGGTACTACAAACCAGGCAAATGTTTAGTATATCTCAAAACTATTAGATTAAGCTCAGCATAGATGCATTCTTTGTTGTAATGCCATGTTTAATTTTTTGTTGCAGTGCTATTAATACCTTTAAAGAATACATGCCCTAGAAAATTGTTATACAATAATCGTTATCAAATATTTCTCATTAAAACCTGGTGTGGCTCTCAAATAATAGCTGAACTTTAGCTGTATTACTTAACAACATCTATTACTCCATATGCTTACAACAAATATTCAATTAAGCAGCTATGTACTGAACAAGTACATGGAAATATATTTCCCTTAACAGAAACTGGGTAATTGTTAGGTATGTTTAGAGACAAAGGCATCCTTTTAGTTGCAAGACAAACATATTAAAAGGTGTCCATGAAACAAGTACCTACTTGTCAGTAGGTATTTGGCTGTACTGAAATATGTTAAAACCTCTATTACACTTACTTCAAAGTGAAATTTTGCTAAGCAGAAATTTGAATTAATTTGTTCATTGGCTGGAACTTTAATTTTTGTTTACCCATTTGAAGTGCAAAACATTAAATTTAATATTTATTCTTCATCTCCATATCAGAAATGAAGAGCATGATGATGTTTCAGTTTCCTTAAAACTGAGACATCTGAAACAGCTAAAAGCACTCAAAGCAGCAGTCAAAGAAACCATCCTGTAGAAATGCCTTTGAAGTACCTTCAGTGTTTTTTCATAATAGACTCCAGCTGTGGGCTGCTTGAGAACTACACACAACACTTTTTAACCTTGCAATAGAAGAATTTAAGGGTAATGATACTTTCTGCCCATCAGATCACTGTACTTGTGAAGGAAGTAGACTGAAAAGCATTTACTGCTGCCACCACCTTTTTTACTTCTTTAATCACAATAATGCCAGTAACAAAATAGAGGAATCCCTTGAAAGGAGCTGTGATTACACATCCCCTCTCCAGGGTGCATGTGAGGCAGACACAGCAAGGGCAAAACCAGCTGGGCAAAGTCAGACCTGCAACACAGTAGAGACACTACAGAGACACTGTGAAAAGGAACTTGGAGCAGATGCAGAGGCAGACCTGAAAAATGATGGAAAGAAATTCTCTTTAGGCCTAAGAGCATATGTAATTCACATGGGCACTGAACACTGCAAGCCTGGAAAACAGGCAAGTAGGGAGATACTTATAAAAAAAGTGTTTTTTCTTTTCCCCCTCAAACTTTTATATTTATTTTGACACTAAAAAAAAAAAATATGGTTCAAGTCAGCATCTTCATAAACCTCAGGCCTTGAAAGCAAAAACCTTTTGGCATCTTTAGGGAGCTGGAAACAAGGAAACTCTTCATTTCAGCACTCTAATTTCTAACTTCCCCACTCATAACAGCTATGACACTGGATAAACAACTACTACGTTTTGAGTGCAAATATGCCTTTACCTTCTCATTTAAACTTGGTCACTCTAAAGGACAGAAGTTTACTTACAGCCACCACTTCTGCACTGCCCAAGTGAAACAAAACAAAGCTAAACAAAAAAAAAAAACAAACAAAACCCCCGAACAAACAAAAAAACACCAAAAAACCCCAAAAACCACAAAGAAAACACACAAAAAACCAAAAGAACACGCCAAAACAGCAACAGATCTCAAAAAAGCATTCACAGGTACTAAAAAGAGGAGCTCTAAACCTTATGACAAAAGTATACCATCAACACTGTAGTTCATTCTTTGTACAATGTTGTTGCAGCCACTGACACATCTCAAACATCTGAACTTCAGTTTTGTTCCATGTCCTCTCAAGCAAACAGTGCAGCAGAGCCACTGCTCACAGTGCCAGTGTTCTCACACTGCCAGGTCAGCTGAAATGATCAGGAAAGCTTTATCTGAAAATTGCCAGCCCCTCTCAACTTCACAGCACACCCTGAAAATGAACACACTAACCTTAACTGTGGCCATTCTCTATATTCAGATCTCCAGAGCCTGTGGAGTAGCAACTTCTGCTTTCCTAAACCAGGTGTGATATGCAAAAATACAGCAAAATGCAGAAGTCTGGAAATACGCAGCTGGTTGTTTACTCATGCGTAAGTGGCCTAACTGGAAGCTGGTACGTAACAGGCTAAATGAGCAACTAAATCTCCTCTGAGAATACAAAACAATGTGGGTGGGGAGACAGACAGGAATTGAGAATTTGTCCACACATAAGTATCATTTAAGATACGTATTCTTAATTCCTGTTGACAGTTGTTCAAAGGGTCTTACTACTCTGAAGGGGAAAAAATTTGAAGGAGTATTATCCTGCTTTTTGCCACACCAGAGGCACAGTCCACTGCCTGCATGACCTTAGAATCATAGAATCAGTTACGTTAGAAATGACCTTTAAGATCATCAAGTCCAACCATCACCCTAGCACTGCCAAGATAACCACTAAACCTTATCACTAAGGGCCTCATCTCCACGTTTTTTGAACACTTCCAGAGACAGTGACTCCAGCACCTCCCTGTGCAGCCTGTTCCAATGCCTGGCCACATTCTTGGGTGAAGAAATCGTTCCTAATATCCAATCTAAACCTCCCTGGTGCAACTTGAGGCTGTTTCCTCTTGTCCTATCACTTGTTACACAGGAGAAGAGACCCACCTTCACCTCACTACAACCTCCTTTCAGATAGTTGTAGAGAGCGATAAGGTCCCCCCTGAGACTTCTCTTCTACAGGCTAAACACCCTTCAGCCACTCCTCATCACACTTGTGCTCCAGACCCTTCAGTAGCTTCACTGCCCTTCTCCGGCCCCGCTCCAGCACCCCAATGTCTCTCTCGTAGTAAGGGACCCAGAACTGAACACAGAATTCCAGGTGCAGCCTCACCAGTACAGGGGAATGATCACTGCCCTGGCCCTGCTGTCACACTATTTCTGATAGAGACCAAGATGTAGGAGCAGGAGTTCCCCACTGCAGATCCACGGGAGGCCATCACAGCACTGTCACACCAACTGTCGGGGCTAGCAGGTTTACTCTATCACACTCCTTTTGTCTCTTTTGCAGGGACTTTGTAAGGAACTTTCCATCTTTCCTGCCAGTGAGAGGAACAGGAGCTAAAACCTCACCCAGCTACAGTAAGAACAAAAGGAATTAAATGGAATGGGGATAAAAATTAATGTGCATAGAAATAAACTGCTGAAACAGGCATTAAGAAAATTATAATCAGTAGGATATTTAGCTAATAATAAATATTTTTACTGTGCTACCAATTACAGAGCACCTCTGCTGATGTTTCTTCTCAGTTGCTCATTTTTTACTCTCCAGCTGTACAATATCTGGCACAATGGGGCTCTGATCTCAGCTGGAGCCTCTCTGCAGTCTCATCACAGTAATCTAAAAAATGGTTACAGAAACCCTCTCAATATCACTAAAGAATTTGTATGTGTGTATATATATATATATATATATATTTATGTTACACTTTCATGAACCTTGGTGACCTTCTCACCTTGATTTTCTGAAATAGAGTTTTAAATGTGGTTCTTCAGGAACAAACCCCCAATTGTTATTTACGCTTAAAAGGTTGAATCCAAAGCTCTCAAGGTATCAGTGAAAATGACTGTTACAATACATCAATGAAGTGCACCAAGAACAAAGCATATTTTGGCAGGTGAATGAACTTAAACAGAATGCTTTTCCAAATATTATCAGTAGGACAAACGGAATCATGAAACTTTCTATTTTCAAGGAAAAAAAAACACACACATGGAAGTTTTGCTTTAGCCATCTCTCATCCTCAGCCTTATTAAAAATATATATTCAATACATGAAAAAACCTTTCCACATATACAATCAAGTGATTAAATGAACAACAAAAAAGATACTGTTTAATATTTCTGATGCACCGGTTTTGATTTACATGTTTCATCCAAGATTGTTTTAAAAATTCCGGCTGATACACATTGTTATATTGTATCAGTGAGTTTTTCCACTAAAAAGTTGCACTGACATAATGAATTCGTAAGTGCAAAGGTGAGTTAAACTTCTTTGGGTTTTGGCCTTAAGTCATAAAGCCAAGTACCCATTTACAGACAGAGAAAGTGTTTGTAAATAATATAAAAAGCAAAAAGTTCTTTACATCAACCCTCTATTTTTATTAGGTGAATGTTTATGCATTTGCACAAGGAGGAAAATCTATACGTAAATAATGGGTGTTTTTCTGCAAAGTACAGTGTGTTACCATATTCTGGGATGTGCTGCCCATTGCCTGCATCTTATATATTAAGCAAGAATTGGAGCTAATTCAGTATAACTTTGAGCTGTGGTGTTCTGTGTCCATGTAATTCATAGATCTCAACAGTCCATCTGTTTAGATGACACATACTCAGAATACAAAAGTGCTGTGCAAGAAGTTGCTCACTAACACCAGCTGGGAACCAGATCTGTGCTCAGAAAACTAGAAATTAAAGAGGTAAACACTGATCAAACATATTCAAAATCCCAATAGTGGGAGCTTGCCACCGTTGAGCCTAATGAAGCAACAAATGAGCTTGAAGACCAGCAAAGCTACATACCTGACAGACGATACTGGGCAGGGATTCTTCCTAGCGCTCCATGTTTACTTTTACACACAGTGCCTAGCCCACGTACTCAGAGGCTACCATGACATATGCAATTACTACAGTCAGTCCCCAACAAACAGAACATCCGAGCAGCAGTGATCTGACACTGAAGATCAGCTGATGGTGCTGGCTTTTAGACTACCTCACAGCTAAAACTAGAAGTAGATTAGAGAAAGGAAGCATGACACAGCCTCAGAACAATACACTCATAAACACTGCCGTAACAAAGTAGTAACATGCTTTGACTTGTTGGTCACAGCTGAACCAAACACACAGCACCCCATTTCTGCCTCTTCAAATGAGTTTTACACTTGTTGCTTTCCAAAACCCTAATTCTACAATTTTGTTGGTCAAAGTTTTTATCCTTTTAAAATTTCACGCAGAGCCCAAATCCAGCTGAAGTTATTTGTTATCCACGAAGACTTTCTCATGTCCTCAATAACCCCTTCTGGGCAGTTAATTCATTTTACATGACACTGTTCTGAAGCAACACCAAGTGAATGATACTGCATCTTAATATATGCTGGACTGAAGAAAACTGGCTGCTTGAGTCAAAGAGGAGATAATGACATAGAAGAGAAACCTATGCTTCAGGAATAAAAGTCAAAAACTCAGGATCTAACACTGTCTGAATTCCAACACTGGAGTTAAGAAGCTGAAGTACAAAATACCCTACATGAGGTTTTCTCCTGCCCTTCCATAGAAGTGTTTCTTATTTTGCAGAGTTTCCTACTTCTCTTGTTCCATCTAAAGCAAACAATGAACAGTTTAGAATGTCTCCTCATAGATTTAGGTGTCATACAGCCCTGGAATGAACAGACTCTAAACAAAAACATCTTTTTCAATGTGCTTTAGTGGAAACATTGAGAGAATCATAATTCTGTGCTTTGAACCAAACTTCTACATCAATACTCAAGAATCGAGCTGACATTGGGAAAATGTAGCACCTGCAATTTGGCCACAACTGGGAGCCCAAAGCAGATCTGATTTTTGGGTTATGGTAGAGTAACCTGATAATAAAATCCAGAAGAGGAATCTTTAATATGGTAACTGAAATCTCCATATTTAATGTATTAAGACAATAGCCACACATACATCACTGCTTCCTCATGCAATAAAAGGCACGTTAGTTGATCACTTTTGTAAAACTATGACCAATGTAACTCTGAAAAGATAAATATATTCCAAATACAAATATTCAGACACCAATCTCTTGTTACAAAGGTATAGATACAAATCCAATAGTCCAAAATAACATACTTCAAAATATTTGTCAAGTCCTTTTCTAATACGTAGATGCTGGATTGGAACACCTAGAAGCCTCACTTCCTGCTTTTCTATTGGTAGGGTCTGAAGGTTAATTCCACAGGACATGCAACCTTTACTACGGAGTGCACTGGTGTGTACTGAGAGCCTGTGCATTTTGCACAACCAAGTCCGTAAAACTTTACCTCTTAAAAAAAAAAAAAACCCAAAAAAACCCCAACAAAACCCAGTTTCATAACATCCTCTAAATGCAAAGCCTGCAAATTCAAATTGCTGCATAAATGCAGAGTAAATACACGCATAAAAATAGTATTTGATAACAAAAGATTGATACAAATAAATCTAGACTTACTCAGTTTAGTGACCGCTTCCTGTACTGGAAATCAGAACTCAAAACTCCTAAGTTTTGAATATGAGGATCCTAATCAGGCTTTAAATTGCTCAAAGCCCTTATAGAAACACAGAATGGTTAGAGTAGGAAAGGACATTAAGGTCATCTAGTTCCATCCCCTCTACCATGAGCAGGGACACTTTCCACTAGACCAGGTAGTTTCCAGTCCCATTCAAACTAGCCTTGAATACTTCCAGGGAGGGGGAGCCACAGCTTCTATGGTCAACCTCTGTCAGCGACTCACCACCCTCACAGTAAACAACTTCTTCCTTATATCTAACCTGAATCTCACCTGCTTAGATTTAAACCCATTACCCCTTGCCCTATGACTACAGTCCCTGATGAAGAGTCCCTCTCCAGCATCCTTGTAGGCCCCCTTCAAATACTGGAAGGCTGCTATGAGGTCTCCACACAGCCTTCTCTTTTCCAGGTTGAACAGCCCCAACTTTCTCAGCCTGTCTACATACGGGATGTGCTCCAGTCCCCTGATCATCCTCATGGCCCTCATCTGGACTTGTTCCAACAGCTCTATGTTGTTTTTATGTTGAAGACACTGCAACTGTACGCAGAACTCCAAGTGGGTGTCACGAGGCAAGAGTGGCAGGATCATCTCCTCCAACCTGCTGGTCACATTCTTTTTGATACAGCCCAGGATATAGTTGTTTTCTGGGCTGCAAATGCACATTGCCAAGTCACGTTGTGCCAGACATTAATATCAATGTTTACATCAAAAGATACTTCTTAACAATTCAGATAAGCCTTTTAATTTTGTGGATGGTAGCTTTTAACATCTGCATTCTAGGTATCTCACAACAATACAAGGAGTAACATTACCACCAATGGAAATTCTTACATGAATTTCTTTTCTATTCAAAGAGAAAACGCTTTCTGTCTTCCACAAATGTCCTTCAACTAACAATTTAAGCATATGTTAGAATAATTTTTCCTCTAATGTTTGAAGTTTGTGTTGATCATGTTAATCACACCTTCACCACTTCTTTCACACTATTTAATTTTGGTTCCATCTTCCAATAGCAGATATTTTCTTTGATATGTTATTGAAGCAAATAAAAAAAAAATCCATGTATCAACATGTGGAACATTTTGTAATATTTTTTCCTTTCTATTTTCCGTATTGATTTATGTATTTAGTGATTTATTATTTCAACAAAGGGCTTACTGATAAATTGACTGTGACCATGTGAAGATGAAGTCAAGAAATTAATTTCTATGTTATTAACACTGAGCTTAAGATCCTTTTTTTCCTTTCTATAAATACCTAAAAATCATTATTAGATAGTAAGATAAATTCTATATAAATGCTATACAAATTAGGAATACACAAATCTAACAAGCATGTAGATCCTATCTGTGATAATCTTAAGAATTTATTCTAAGCTGCTGGTGCTCAAACATCTCGCTTTCTTTCGCAAAGGAAAGCAAATTTGGTTTATACTCCTATCTACATACACTGCTCAGCATTGACTGCCATGTACTTTCCTATACAGTGCATTAACACCATATTTCCTGCCAAGAGAATTGCTAAAATCTGACTGAAAGACTAATATGTGTATAAGTTAATAGACAATACAGGCATATGGTAGTAACAGCTAATAGCAGAAGGGTGAGGAAAACATGTAAATAAGAAATATAAAATATAATAAGAATATAAAAAGATTGGAATAGTTTGAGAATGTATCTTAAGTAACTTGAACTTAATTGGAAATACAGAGCACTATAGAACAACAAAGAGTTATAAAAGTGCTTCTTCTGGAGCACTCCAGACCCTCCTGGCCTAAATTCATACTTCATTTTTTTGGTCACAGATGAAACGTATTCATTACTTCATATACCACTACCAAAATGCTTTTAACCTAAAACAGGCTTCTGGTCATAAATCAGTAATTTTACAAAATAGAGTAATTTTCATAATAATTATAGATCACAAGAAAAAAAAATATAATTAATAGTAAAATTTTATTTGTCATTATTTCTGCAGATTTATGGAAACATGACTATCAGTTCTAGATATTTATTTAACAGGATATACACAGTTATCATCAATTTTTAGCCATTTTCAAATCCCTACATTACTCCCCAATGTGAAATTCATTAAGAGATGCCTAAGACAGTCATTTTTGGTAGTGTCAAACCAAGAAAAAATGTAAGTGAATACCAGGATTTCAGTGCAGTATTTTACTTAGCTGACTATCAATATTTTTTTAGCATCTGTTTTTACAGGCCTGTAAATGACTACCTATAAATCTTAAGCTTACAAAATATTACTATTTAACATGGATGAATTTCTATACTGCATAATCAATAGTTACTACATTGCAATGTAAATGCAGCTTCAAAGACTTTTTTTAACCAAGATTTATTTCTCCTGATCAGTAACTCACACTAATAAAAGGATATAAGTGAAATTTTACAAAACAACTTAATCCACCCAATTGTTCCACTTCAGGGCCCTACATTTATTTCACTGTCAACAGACACATTTTCCAGCCAAAGGGAGGGGGAACCACAAACAAAACACTGTCAAAAACTCTGCTCAGAAAAAAAAGCTGAATTACATAATACTGTATTTGGAGAGAACATTAAAGTCTTCTCAACTTCACTTTAGAAACAAATATTCATTAACTCCAGCAACTAAAACATACCATTAGATCCACCTAGATACCTGTATCATACTCCCTTGGCTCAAACATTTAATTTCAAGTGATCTCATCCAGTTCTGGTTCACCTTGTCCTGTATGAACTACAAAGCAAACACAGCCTATGCCTGACAGAACAGGCTTGTGCAGCACAAAGCTTTGTGCAGCACAAAGTTTGAATGGCCATAACCTTCACCTGCATTTATTGTCCACTGCTACTGGAAAACAGAAAATCCATCTTTTATGAATATCATATAAATGATTAATATATTTTTCCTCAAATTATATGCACTGCTTTGATATTTTAAGCTTAGTGTACCTACCTAAGATTTGCACCTTAACTGTGTAAATATGATGTGGCCTTAAATGTGTTAAAAACAAGCACTGTGCATTAGTCTATAGTGAACTGCATTGTAAGAAATGGTGTTAACTTTAGAATTAGAGATAAACTTGGAAAAAGACATGCTAGACTTCCATGAAGTCCTTCCAGCCACTCTGTAAGGCAGTGAGGCAAGCCTACTTCTACTTTAAGTTGAAATCAAAACTGTAAGACTTTGTTAGAAGTCACTTGTACAGAACTCCTGCACAGAGATATTTTTCCTTCAGATTTCTTCCCCCATGGCCATATACCTGTTCAGACTGCAACCAGCTGTCTGACATCCTCCTTTCTGATTGCTCCTTGTTAGGCATCCCTGTAAGTCTAACTCTCCTACTGTTACATGTAATCTTTATACCCCTTCCTTTGGTTAGGCACTTGCGTATTATAGAATTTAGCCAAGGGACAGCAAGAGCCTCCTGCAATGAAGCAGAACCCCTCAGGGCATGTTCATATACAAATACTGAATTGGAATAACTCAATACACAAATCCTAACTGTTACAACAAAACTAGCAGAATAAGATATTTTCAGATTTCATTGGGAGCAGCATACAAAAAATAAGATTTACTTGGACAAAATGACTCTCATACAAAAATCACTGTACCCACCTACATGTATTTGCTCAAACCACTCACTGCAATACATCAATCCACAGCTGGCAGGTGGTACCTAGTTGGGGAAAGTGGTAAATGGAGGGCACAGCTTATTCAGATTGATTTGAACAGGCTGGAGATCAGGCTACAGGGAAGCTCACAACACTCAAAACAGGTGAGTCTGAAGCCTCCTGTCTGGGATGGAACAGCTCCATGCAGAAGTACAGGCTGGACAGTAACCAGGAAGCTGGTGAATGACAAGTTATTAATTCTTTCTCCATTGGTTTGCAGTCCCACCTAACATCTGATTTTTCCCTGCTGGATACTCCTGTTCACTTTGTTACCTCTAAATCTGGTTATACCCTGCTCTCTAGGTTGCTTTCACTAAACAACCAGTCATTGACTATACACAAGTCATTTATAGCCCTGGGGCCTCTGGTATCATCCTGGGCTTGATAATGGTCAGCCCAGAGCGTACTATATTAAACATCACGGTACATGCAGCACCCATGCCCTCAGATAACCGTACAGCAGAAATAAATCTACCAACCTACAATTTCAGGTAATTTCATCAATTTGAAACAAACCTGCTTTTTTGCTTTGTTTTGTTTTGAGCATTTCTGAATTCAGCCTTAAGCTACAAAGGTACATTCAGCCACTGAAGAAAGCTTTCCAGACCAGGAAATTAACTTACCATGGTACCATATTTGAGGTAATGCTATAATTGTTTAATGTGTGGCTGATTACAAAGTCCTAATTATAACAGCAAGGAAAAACTGAGAGCAATGCATATCCTCATGTGCCACAGCCAAGCATGAGAAGCTATTGACATTACTGACATACAAAGAACGGATGAATTAGATTGTGAGAAGGACAATACATACCTGAATCTATTTTATTAAAAATATTTACAAGAACAAAACACTGCTCTTAAAAGTAATGGAAAGGGAATGCAGGAATGTTGCAAAGCTGGGATTTTAAAATCTAATTATTAGTGTCAAAGAAGGTGAAGGGTTTTTTTGTTTCTTTTCTCCAGTTTTATGCAGAAGTGAGAATCCAACAGTTATAAACCACTCCCATAGGAAACCTGAATCAAACACACTATTTTGCTGTGGGTGATGCCATCCATAAGATTCTCTAATCTACCTTGGAATTTAAATTTCTGTCAAAAAGAGATTCATGCAGTGACTTGGGATCTCGATTTCATACAGTGTATTTTAGAGGCATTGAAGACTGGGCTGGGTTCTCCACAAGCCAGAATAAGTTTCATACTGGCTTTAAAAATTGCTACAATATAATGCCCTCCTCAAGTATCAAAGTTATTTTTTTTAGTCCTCTTCTAGTATAATGATAGATCACTGTTACAACTAGAAAAATGCAGACATGGGCATACGTGCACATCTGAATATGCAAGTACATGTGAACTCAGTCACAATCTCAAAATCAGTATTTCCTACTGTGCAGTTGTTAACTGATGATTTTCTTTATGTGAGGGACAACCAGCTACCTCTGGCCTGGTGCTTCTTGTTCAGGAGCTGCTTTTACCATGAAAAATCATATTGAAAAGAGTAAAAGTAAATCAAAACCTTGCAAGGCTTCAAACCACTGTAAACAAGAACTTCAACAAGTAATAAAATCCCACTTCTTATACCTGAAACAGTAAACCAGAATATTATGTTGAAAAATGCTTTCCCTCAAAGTTTTTAAAAACACACAAGAATATTCCTCTTTTCTCTATCTTGCATGGCAATGAAACAGTGGGACCTAACACACACTTTGTGAAGGGATAGATACAAAAACCACTCCCATTGCAGCAGTTACTATTTCTTTTTAAAATAGGGGAGGTTTTTCCTAAATAGACAGAATCTAGAGCAAAGATACTGTAAAGCTTTTGTCAGTGCTTATTTCAAATGACCTGAATAGCTCGCCACAGACTTGTCAGCACTAAGCAGTATACCTATTCCCACAGATTGTTAAAAACCTTCATATCATACAGCACTATCGTGCATTTTGTATAGACTACGTCTTCAATAAGTCCAGTTAGTAGATAATAACTACAGCTTAGTAAAGGTAACAATGTCTTTTTCCCCATTACATGCCTATGATGGTAACAATCACACTGGGACAAATTCCACAGGAACTATGCCATAAATAGTCTACAAATCTCACAATTTTAATGTACTCAGTTTCTTTATTAAATTCAGACATTTCCCACCATTTGTGTCAAATGCAGTATTTCAAAGCAGCCCTGCGCTAGAGATCAAACCTACAAAAGGAGAGTATACTTCCCTGTGCAGAGAAGAAACCAAGACTGCCTAATACAGACTGAGCTGTACTTCAATGTAGTTTTATGCACTCCTCTCTCTCTCATTTACCCGAAGTTAACCAAGTGATAAACAGGAAAAAATGTATCCAGGAAACCAAAGATTATTCACTGGGGAGAACAAATTACAAAACTGTTCTTCATGCCCAGTAATCACTTAAATCACAAACCATTAGCAGCAATCACATTGATCACATAAAACAACTTGCAGCCCCAAGAAGCAGCTAACCATAATCCTTCTGAATATAGACTATTAGCAACTATATGATTTAGTATTGCTAATAGATAATGATTTACAATGGCTATTAAAAAATACTATTAACAGACACTTTACTATGAAGCTTTGACCTTTGGCTACTGAACAAAGTAGTATTTTAACTAAACCATTTCAGTGAAGCTCTTTTCTTAGATAGCCATGGTTTGTTAAGACTTCAGGGTATACACACTGGAGGGACTGGGGAGAACCTCTATTGAGTGATAAAACTATTCAACTACAATTTGTAAATTAAATGTTCCACCTGAACATCACAAAATACTGGTAAACAAATCACTGTGTAGCTGCCAAAAGGCATATATGTATACACATGAAACAGCACATGAACTTTCAGAATCTCCAAAAGCCAGAGAATACATCCACTGCTATTCATTTCAATATTATCAAAATCCTAAGAAACTTCTTCATAAGTATCCAATGAGATCTTCCCCAGACTTCCTTGAGAAATTCTACTCCATTGCGTTACTGACCTTTCTGTGTTCTTTAAATTGCTGGAATAAGGCATATATAAAAAGCGTCCATAAGAACTACTAGAATTTTTACACAACAGAGAAGAGCATTTGTCCATTCTCTGCCTCAGTCCCCTTCATCTGGGTGCTGACAGGATCTATCTCTGAAGTTGGTATCTGTGCAAGTGTTCCAGGTTAACAGCAATACACTCGATCAAAAAGAAAAGTAAGAAAATGGGCCACAGGATAAGACAATATAAATAAATGCAACTGTAACTGAAAAACAGGGTAAAGAGAAAAGGTCAGAAGAGAAAAATAGAGCAGCAAGCAACATCAACATCTGCAATCAGCTGATATAACTGCACAGAACATAACAATTTCCTTTATGTTTCTTTCAGTACTTAGAAGTACTTTAAATTACGGCCTGGCTTTTCTGCAACACACAAGATACAACAGATATGGATGATCTGAAATCAGTTATTAATATGGTATTTCAATACTACATTCAGACACACATGGATATGAAAAAAATCTAAAAAGGTATGACATACAAAGTTAGAAAACCATTAAAAAAATCTTTAACAGTAAACAAACGGAAACATGAGGTAAGAAATCCTACAAGTCTATAAATATTAATCATAAGAATCAAAGTCTAATTTATCTTCTATGTTTCTGATATCTGACTTTGGTCCTAGACTGCTCTATGTAAAAACAGTATCGGATATTAAAGGTAAAACCAATAGCCTCCTATAACCACATTCAGTCAAATTAAATTGATATTTCTGTAGTTGGTCATATATAGCCATTTGTTACAGTAAGCAATTATCAGCACACGTGGCTGAATACATTGCATTCATGGACTTTTGCAATAATAGGGAAACAAGTTGGTGACAGAAACAGATACCCTACTGCTTCATCTGAAATCTCCCCAGCATGTATGAACTGGACTGAAGGATGGGGAGAGAACCTTGCTACACAAACAATCCAGACAGAAATGCCCTTAATTCACCTAATTCAACAGAGCTCCACTGAGGCTTTCTGGGAGAGCACATGCAAGCTACCTGCAGTTTGTTTCCCTCATACACTCCACAAGGATCATCAGTCACTGAATTAGGGTCATCTATGTTTATTCTTTCACTTTAGTATCTGTTCATGGGCTACCTGTCCAGGAATTTCTGCAATCCCTTTGTGAATCCACTGAAACTATCTGTCTCCAAAACCTCCTATGGCACCAGATTTATGAAGTTTTCTGTGTAAAAGCACTTGACTGCATGTATTTTAAATTGATCTCTTTTCAGTTTTAATCAGTGAATATCAGTTCTTTTCAGCAAGATTTGTTTTGTAACAATTTACTCACTGTACTTACTTAACTCACTTCCTTTATGATTCTGTAATCCTCAAATTTCACCTTTCATTTGAGCCTTCTATACTTCAAACTGAATAATTTCAGCCTTTGCAGCCTCTCCTTACAAGGTACCTTTCTTCATCCTCTCAATTATTTTATGTGGGATCTTCTACACCCTTACTCTACTCTGTCTAAGAGTACCCAAGATACAGGCATGAGGTTCTAAATTGCATTTATCTCCTTCTCAATACCTTTCCTGATAATGTCAGAGATACTGAGGGTTTTTTTGGGGGGAAAGGTAGTCACTGAGCCAGCAATTTCAAAACCTGTTAGCAATGACTTTAAATTCTGCTTTCCGAAATCTTTCAGCATCTTACCAGGTTTAGATAAGATTATTCTCCAGATTCATTAAGTTTATCTATGCAGAAACTCCTGTGCCACTACTTTTGCTCATTCACTACATTTTGTGTAGTCTGCCTGGCACAGCTTCAGTCTGCCCCTTTGGAGGCTTCATCGCATAGAAAAATCGCTAACAGCTAATTTTCAGCCTTGCAATTCACTATTTTCCTACTAATTTTTTTCCAAAGGTGCCCACTGAAGACTCTTCAACATTTTTCACAATTATGTCTATGGACGAGAAAATACTTGGACTGGAAATAACATTTGAGCTATTTGCCTGGTATACAGGCTACTAAAGCTGACTGTAACTTGCTATTAGCTAACATTAAGTGCTGCAGATAACAAGAATATTTTAGAAAACATCTCCTACCTCTTAGTTTGAACCTCAGACTATGAAGAGTAATGAAGTGACCACGTGTATGACTTTTCCCAGAGGCATTCTGTGCCTGAATTCCAGTGATAGCAGAGCCTCAAAAATATCTTAACGTGAGTGAAGGCAGCATCTAATTATTTTGCTGAGTATCTAAAGCACATTGCAGCTATTCAAACCCCTCCAATGAGGTATCAGTCGAGGTACGTCAGCACACAATTTTTAAGGTACAATTTTGGTTGCTGTTTTCTGGATATTTATAAACCTTCATAATAGCTAGATTTAAGATTGGAGAACGTAAATAAACACATACATACTTGTTGAACTGGGTAACTAAATCCTAACAATTTCACTCCCATATTCTTCTCCTCTCTATGCTCTGATTATCAAACAGCTTCTGATTGTATTTTTGCTTTGTTTGTAGTTTTCTGGGGAGGAGAAGAGTTTATCAATCACATTGAGTCATTCTAATACTTAATAGTTCAAAATTTTTCACTAACTTTGTTCAGCCAATAAAGAGGAGCATTACAGTGAAGACTGTAGCTCCCCAGACATCAACTGCCATCGGTGTTTGATGCAATTCAGCCCAAAGAAACAACTACTTAAAATGCAATTAAGCAGTCCCCTTCACAGAAGGGACTCAACTCCCTGGATCCACAAGTGTCTTTACTCTTCTAATCGCTGCAGAATTGGGAATACAGTCACGTTGTTTCCTTGGACTCCAAGTAAACAAGTGCACAGTGAATAACAGAACAGACACACAGATAGCAATAACTAGATGCTGTGTGAAGAGCAGCAAAACCTAAATAAATAATGTTCCTGGTGATCAAAGTCCAGTAATAATGCTAGATGACTTTTAACTTGTTTAGATTAAAATCTTGGTGAATAAGTGTAGCACAGTATGTGTGTCTCAAAAGAACACATGCACATCCCCTTTCTTCATTCTGCAAATTCCCATCAAAACTTTACCTAATCACAACAAGGTAGCAAGAATACTTGTACACTTGCAACAACTCTTTGACATAGAAAGCAGCAACAAACCTCTTCACCATTACAGCATACCACAGCTCCTCAGGTTGTTTTTCATCTTTTGGATGCTGTAAACCTCTCCTGTGTAAAGCAAAATGCCCTAAGCCCTCAGACTTTAGCAGTGATTCATTCATGTGGTACAACTTTGTTGTCTGTGACTGCAGAACCAACCAGTGATCATTACTGCAGACAGGCTGAAATATTCCTATTGTTTTCCAAAAAGAAAAAAAAATGAAGCTTATCTGTGTCTAAAAAAGGCACATCTCTCAAGCTACCTGTGTGAAAGATTATATCTGATGTTAGCATTCTGTGCTGTTCTTTTAATAGAAGGCAATCATCCTTCAATTCAGTAATACAGCTGGGTTACTACTAATGAAGGAAAATAAATAGAAGCATTCATGCCTACATTAAAATACAGGTAACAGCTCTACATCATTACGATGCAGGCACAATGCTATATACATGTCTGTGTCTTAAGACTTACAGAAATAAATATTTACAATGTACAGTGGACAGCTGCTTCCAGAAAGCAAACAAGCAGACAGTAAAAGTTATATGTTTCTACTCAGCTGATTAATTACATACAATTATACATTTCCACTCTACACTAGAAATGCACAAGGCAGTACTGCTTCATCAAACAGCACTGGCAGAATGGCACTAAGCTGCAAGAGGAGGAGAAAGCTCCTCCCAAGTTCCACTACAAAACAGGGCACAAAGTCATGAGACATCTTGCCGAAGTCTTTAGGTTTACCCATGTACTTGGTCGATGTGCGGTCTAAATCATGGAAATCAGTATCAATTGTGAAGTCAGTACAGGAATCGTAGAATCATAGAATGGTTTGAGTTGGAAAGGACCTTAAGATCATCTAGTTCAAACCCCACTGTCACAGGGAGGACACTTCACACTAGACTAAGTTGCCCAAGGCTCTGCCCAACCTGGTCTTGAACACTGACAGGGATGGAGCATTCACAGCTTCCTCTGGCAATCTGGTCCAATGCCTCACCACCCTCACAGTAAACAACTTCTTCCTTATATCTAACCTGAATCTCACCTGCTTAGATTTAAACCCATTACCCCTTGTCCTATCACTATAGTCCCTAATGAAGAGTCCCTCCCCAGCATCCTTGTAGGCCCCCTTCAAATACTGGAAGGCTGCTATGAGGTCTCCACGCAGCCTCCTCTTCTCCAGGCTGAACAGCCCCAACTTTCTCAGCCTGTCTTCATACAGGAGGCACTCCAGGCCCTGATCATCCTTGTGGCCCTCCTCTGAACTTGTTCCAAAAGCTCCATATCCTTCTTATGTTGAGGACACCAAAACTGCACACAGTGCTCCAAGTGGGGTCTCATGAAAGCAGAGTAGAGGGGCAGAATGACTTTTTTCAGCCTCCTGTAAACTTCAATAATGAAATAAGGTTGACTACAAAACCCTTCGCTCTATGATCACTATCTTCTGGAAAGCCTGCAGAACACCACAAAATACAAATAGCTGAATTAGTATATTTTGAGCTATGGTTAAAACCACTGAAAAATGCTAGTGAAGCAATAGCTGAAAAAAACCCTAGTAAAATGTAATGTATATTCATCATCTATTCTTCTCTGCGAATGACAGCAGAACCATATGCAAAAGCACTAATGCTATGCAAAAAAACCCACACCAGAATGCAGAAAGAAAAAGATTCTAAGATTTAAAAAGTGGTCTTTGCAGTGAACCTCAGGGGAATAATCACTTTTCAGATCAACTAGAATATTTTTCTTTTGAATCCCATAGAATTTCTTAAAACTAACACAGAAAAGGTTGTTTCTGAAGTAGAAATGCAAAAAAAAGCAATACCTTCTTCCCCACTACCCAGAACAGTAGATAGTTTCCACAGAATTGCATGCTCTGTCAAAGTGGTTTCCCCTACTGTTAGAGGGTGAAATTTTATGTTAAAAATAATTATATTTGAAAGTTTGTAAATCAATAGTAGGCCTTTAATTTTGCTGTTCTGTACCTTAGTTAATCGTTTTGTACCTTAGTTGTAACTTTGCTGTTCTGTACCTCAGTTGTAATTTTAGCATGGGTGGATTTAAGAAAGTATTGTAAAACCTTACCCAAGCAGAACATACAGACTGACCAGAGGCAGCCAACTGAAAACAAGACAATGCTGGAATCCACATAACGGTTTGGGCCTGTCTAAAGAACGGAAAGGTGAAAAGGACAAAGCAAGGAAGACTTCTTACTTCATCTGAGGAAGACTCCTTATTTCATCAGGATGACCACCAGAGGGGGGCTGCGCAAGCGCAGAAGAGGCTAAAGTTGTAATAGACTGATGAGGCAATCCCTGATGCATATGTATTAGTTAAGGTAGCAATTTAGGTTGAATATGCATTAATTGCGAAACTTTCGATGTATAAATTGCGGACGCGATGTGACGAGGTCGAAGCCAGATTTGGGCAAGTGCCCGTGGTTTCCAGTGCTGCAATAAAGCATCCCATATAACCATTCCGGTGGTTATGTGTGCATTCTTACGCTAACACTACCACCCCAAGACCCACAACTAGTCCAACATTAGTCAACACATTTAAAACCATAAAATCAACAGGAAAAAGCTAATATTTTTAACAACTGTTTAGTACATCAGATGGGCAAGAAGAACTATGTTCATAGGAAAAAAAAAATATTTTAGGAGGCTGAAATTAAATTTCTTTCCCCCGAATTTCATGTGCCAAATCAGTGAATTACATGTTGGCTTACGGCTGAATTGCAGTGTAGGTGGACACCACAATATTAATTCTATTTTGAATGGCTTCGAAAATTTTCTATAGAAAAACTTCATTTTTAAGCAAAGTTCTAGAATTGAAGAGAATTTATTTAAATCTCACTTTACAAACTAAGCTTTAAGACTCTCCATTGACAGGAAAAGACAGTCTGTTGCAAAGATTTCATTGTTTATTCACCAGAATGTTTCTAACTACAGTTTAGACAACTGGTAGAGAATTATAGTCAAGATAACTGCAGACAACCTGGAAGTTAGCCTGGTATTTATAGCCATCCCTCAACCATTACTTAGGGCATGACACTTGAACCAGCTATATAAAGTTCTCACTGCTATAAACAGCCACCTGAAGTTATGTATCCAGTCAGCTCCACTGAAACCCTGCTGGGAAGAAGAAAGGGAGGAAACCACCTTTGCCACAGCCAATTCAAATTAATACTGACTTCACTGCAAGGCTGATACTTGCTACATCAGATCTTTCTGTAACCTCTGCTTCCAATTTTATGTTCTGTTTAATGATGAAGCCCTTACTTACATCTAACATCATAAGAGCTCTGTGGAAGAGAGCACTGCCCTTGGAGATTCTTGCAAAGGACATGGGACAATGATCCCTGTGGTCCTGCACACTACTACAAACAGAACTTCAAATCAGAAATGAGCAAAAAAGGTAGGATCAGTCATCACCTAATTTTGTTCTAGTGCTTATATTACAAAAGTCACTTATTAAACCCTTTTTTGCCACCACTACAAATTGTCAGTTATACAGTCATAGAATCATCTCCCTTGTGAAAGACCTTTAAGATCACTGAGCCCAACTGTTTGCACAGCACTGCCAAGTCCACCACTAAACCATGTCCCTAAGTACCACATCTACATGTCTTTTAAATCCCTCCATGGATGGCAACTCCACCACTTCCCTGGGCAGCCTGTGCCAACACTTGACAACCCTTTCAGTGAAGAAATTTTCCCTAATATCCTATGTAAAGCTCTCCTTGTGCAAAGTGAGAGCCATTTCCTCTGGTCCTATCAGTTGCTATTTGGGAGAAAAGACTGACCCCCCACCACATTACAACCTCCTGCTGAGTAGTCGCAGAGAGCAATAAAGTCCCCCTGGGGAACACCACTTGTGACCAGTTGTCAACTAGTTTTAACTCCATTCACCACCACTCTCTGGCCATGGCCATCCAGCCAGTTTTTTACCCAGCCTGTGCAAGCCATGAGCAGCCAGCTGCTCAAAAATATTTTCTATCAGCCATCCCTCAAGTAACATAACACAGTTGATAGTCCAAAAGCATTTTAAGGCTTAAGCTACAGTTCAAATCTAAGGGGTTCCCACTGACTTCAATGTGAACTGGTTAATATTTTTCAAAACTGCTTTTATGCATACCTTTATCTCATTGTCAATATGAAATTCCAGGCAAAACATATGATGAATACTCTGCTGCAGAGACAGGAAAAAAAGCTTTCCATGCTGCTTTAGAAAAAAAGGCCCTTCAGGCACTGTAAAAAACAGCCCTGGCTGGACTGCAATGGGTTTTTTTGAACCTTAGGACTTGATTATCACCAAAAGGAAGTGATGAGCAGGTAAAACAGGACTTGCAGTGCTATCCCACCAACTGTAATGAAATGTTTTTCCCTTTTCTCTTCTAAATTTCTCTATCATTTTTAATTAGACCTTGAACTAAACAAGGATCTTTTTCACTTTTGTTTATAACGTCACATTAATGACAGAAGTACACAATACAAATTGAATTTAACAATGATAAAATAAAGCAAGAAAATATCATTTACAAAGCTATAAAGTTCCATATAAACCTTTCTGATCTTACGATGGAAGGTGATATTTCATCTTCAAGAAAAGTTAACTGTATCCAACACTGATCGCTTCATGGATAGGGTTTTATGGTCAGCTTTATTAGAAGTGTAAATGAGTTGGCCCAGTGATGGGCTGACTGACTTTGGAGGAAAGAAAATCCTGGAAATCTGTGCAAATAAAATAACCCACACAAGGAGTAGCTATTCATTTGGTGATCTGTAAAAAGCAAAGTACACCTAAGTGTTTTATTTGTATTAAGATGAATTCAACAGCAGATGCTTTTAATATAGGCAGAGAAAACCATCCTTAGGCAGACAGGGAGACCAATGTCAAGCTTGGCAGCCTACAAAGTGCAATGCAGCATCCATAAGTATCAGCAGTTGCAGTGTGAAGGCAGCAGAGCCATGTGCCATTATCTCTCTTGGCTCGACACTTGCGTTTTACCCTCCAAAATGAACTCAGCAGCACCTTGCTTTGTACTGTACCTAAGCAGGGTGGAACTGGTTTACACTCCAACAAGTTAAAATCCAGAAGCAAAAATTTTCCTTTGAGAGACACATCCAAAGTTTGATACATACATCACATCTGATGGTGCATATTTGTGTTTATCAAAGTGACATTTCTTGTGAAACACAGTTCATATATATACCTTAGGAATGTTTAATAGTGTTTGCAGTTATTTTTCAGTAACAGTGTTGGTAGAGTGCAGCTTATGGGTCATGGATCAGGGATGTCACAAGCAGAGTCCGTGCCCTAGGATCAAAGCTGGTCTAATAACATGATATCAGTGTGCAGGAGTCACAGAGTACCAACAGCATCATGGACCAGATAGCCACAAGATAATTAATTAGGTCTAGATAGCTATCCAGACCTAATTTAGAGGCTATTTGAAGACACAAGAGGCATGATTAATGCCCATCTTAGTTACCACAGATTTTGCATCCTTATTAAATCTCATTATTAAAGTCAGGCAGGGGACAGGAAAAGGACGACTGCAGAAAACCCAATCAGAGGAAGAAAATGCACATTTCCTTTGTAAAGCACATATTCTCTCCAGCTGTCTTGCCTTCTGTGGTGCTATGGTGTGACAACACAAGCCTCCCCATGACTGGAGAAAAAAAGACAAGTGAAGGGTTTGCCTCAAAGGAATTTTACTTGGGAGAAAAACATGCAAGGAGGAGGGTATGAAGATGACTTTATAATATTATTCAGAGGCTTATTTAATCCCTTCAGAATCAGCGCACAAAATCTTTTGATCAAGAGGACAGAGATAGAAGGGTAATTTCTCTCAAGATAAAGTTAGTTTTAATGAATGTTCTCCCTCCCCAAGAGGAAAACACAATCTTACCTGAATTAAGAATTAAGACTATTAACAAGAATTAAAAAAAAAGGGAGAAAAAACCCCCGAACTAAAACCAATCTATTGCTAACATAATACCACAAATAGTATTGCAAAGCAGAGACTAAGCAAAGACTCTTCTAACCTTGAACTTAAGTTAATGATATCATAATACTGAAGATATTCATAAAATATAAAAAGGTACAGCCTCTGCACGTATCACTTGTGTCATTTTTGCTTCCCATGCTGGGACCAAATGCTATACAGAATTAGTTTTATAACACTAATTCATAAGCCAGACAGTCCAACTGTGATCCCTCTCTTGTGCAGTGATTATTCCAAAAGTCAAAGCAATTCTGCTGTAACATAAGCTGATTTCCACCAAATCCATTCTAAAACTGAAGAAGAAAAACACTAGTACTGTTATTTGGTAACTAATCTTATTTGTGAATAAGGCATGGCATAGTAGGAGTTTGTATTGACTCCTACAGGACACTCATAGTGACCAAGAACGAAAATGAAAACTGAATAGCTTCAGTGGACTTTACAAGTGCACATTCCTCTTCCCCTCCTGAGCACTGCTTAATATGCAACTGCACTATTATGTTTCTTGTTAAGCAGACAGCTTAAAATTGGAATTGTGGGAGATGTGATTGATGACCAGAGTTCCCCCAGCCCTTTCAATGAAACATATTCCATTTCCATTTCAAAATATGTTTATTATGAATTATTGGTTTGTCATTGAACTTGATGAAAGTGAATTTACAAGAGCAACTCAGACCTCTGCAAGGGGAAACACTTTAATCAGGCAACCTTTCCCTTAGTCTTTTCTATACTTTACAGAAACAGACAACCTAGCTAGAATTTTACTCTTTGCATACAGAACCAGTTTATTGATTGAGCAATGTTTCTTAGTATGGAAGCCATTTATTCGAAGTCAAAAAATGCTGTGACCTCAGCCCCTTACTCTCAGACTAAATCATTAACATCAGTGTCTCAGGCAAAGCTTTATTTCTGAAAAATTATTTAAAATATCCGAATACTGGATAAGAGAAGAAACATCTTTTCAAGATGTCCTAACAGGAAGAAATTTTTCAAGCAAAATGATCCAAGTATAAGCTGATGGAAGAACTTTGCCTAAACATGTTTCAACTTCCAGAATCTGTGTTGTCTAATCAGCTCTAGTCTGAAGTTTACTAATCAAAAACAACACAAGGAAAGAGAAGATGCCCTGGTGAACTACGCAATCACCCCACAGCTTGCCACTGCTTAACCAGCTGGCATTCCCTGGAGCGCGAGGACTGCCATCACTCACAATACAGCTGTTACACTGCATGCATTCAGGAAATTGGGACATACTCTAACATGACTATTGTCACTATCTCTCAGTCACAAAAAGTGGCATTTTATCAACAAACAAAAAACAAAAAGGTTATGGAAATGTTTTCCCCTGTCTTCTACAGCACTGGTTATGCAAACAGGATCTCTATTTAAGGCACAACAGTTATCACTGGGCCTCTGCATGAGCAGCTGACCCTGAAGAACATTCAATGACAGGGTGTTAACATTCAACACACCAGAGCCCCTGGAGCTATCATCTTAAAACCCCTCAAACTCCCTGACATCAGTTGTTAAGTCAGCAGTTCAGCTGACCATAGATCTCATTTAAAGTACAAAACATTCCTTGCCAGAGTGTGATGAAATGATTGCAAGGCCTTTAGCAAAGGATAAATTAGGTTGCAATTAAAAGCATACAGGAATCAGTAAAATGTTCCCTATGGAGGCATTAAAGAAGCTTGTAAAGTCTAAGGTCATTACATAGTATCAAAGGTCCACATCTGCACAAACAGTGATACATTCTCATTTTCTTTACATTTTAATATAGGCTTCAGGAGCCTCCCCATCAACTCTGGACCATTACCAGAAAGAAAAAAGGACAATGTTGACATATTCCTCATATCAATAAAGAATAACTGTAGAACCTCAACTGCAATGAAAACAACTTATATTTGTAAGATTAATGCTGGTGTTGCCACTAGTTACCATTGAGAAACAGCAGAATCTTGCACATATGGAGATATTTTCATTAGTGTCTCAATGCTTTCATTGCATGTTGTAGGTTAGAATTTAGATCCCAATGACAGAGGACAACACAGCAGGTCAGGGTTACAGTTATTAACTTGACAAGTGAAAAAATTTCTCAGTGCTACAATTAATACATTTCATTGGTAACTGCTAAATTTCTCAATCCAGTCTACATACCTGAATCTAGTGTTGTTAACACAGTAATACCCAACAGCCTGTTCAAACTGTCTCATTTTATTCTATAAGATAGGTCTTCAGGAGTCACTCATTTTCAAAACCAGACTCTTCTCTCACCCTATCAATGAATTCATCCTAAGTTAAGGCAGACTTCCACTTATTTTTCTCTTTTTAGTATTGTTGCATTTCTGTACTATTAATTAACTTATGAAAACTCACGTTACATGACACAAACAGGATATTATGACATGCTAAACTTCCAACCAGTAAAAGCAGAAGTGATCTCAACCAATTTGACTGTCCTTTTCATTAACATAAAATTCCTAATATAACATGTAACAGTACTAGGGAGAAAAAAGAATATTCACCAGGTAGGAAACTAACTTAGTAGAGAAGTTCGAAACCCAACCCATTCTTCTCTTGTGGTGATTCCTATATCCAGGGCAATATAAAACCTAAACCAGCATTTCTTCCATCTGAAGAATTCTAGTCTGTCTGCATTTGGCTTTTCCTTACACATAATGAGGAAGCCTTCCTGGTTTTGTGAGGTATCCTGACAATCCCAAACAAAAAACAATTCTACTTTTCTCAGCTGTCTTCAAAGTCATTCTGTCTACTTAATTCCTAGATAGGTGGTATCTAAAGAAATGTATTACTAAACTTAATAAGTTAAATGTAATTAAAGTAGAAATACACAAAGTATTCATTATCTTTGATATGAAATATTCCAGAATACCACTGCTGGAAAGAATACACCCAGCATACTGGAACAGCAGCAATATCTGAGCTCCCAGCAATAGACATTTTTCCTGAAGAGTTAATTTGGATTTTCGTTTCATTAGGATTGCACATTACAGTTCCTACTTAGAGTTGATTTGCTTAAGCATACACCAGAGGATAGCCAAGCCAAAGAACAGTTTTGAGAGAGCTACTAAATGGTTCAGTAATAGTTTGAATACTAGCAAAGTGGACATGATGTATAGCAAATAGGGAAACACTTGTTCCACAAACAGCATGACTTCAGTTTTAAAAATCTTTTCTGATTTCAAAAGAACTTATGTCTTTATTCACTGGCAAGCAGCTGCTCTCAGTTAGCTTAAAAACTATGTACCGTGTCCTTTCCTTCACTAGTACAAAAACATAATCAGACTGATATTTCATACTGCTCCAGTCTTAAAGGCATTGAATATGGCTTCCATTTCCCTGCTTTGTTTAAAATGGGCTTCATGATACAAAACTTTTTCCAGGTGAAGCCACATTCATGCTCATGAAGTCACATGGGAAAAAGAGACGAGGAAAAAATGGAAATGATAATCAGAAAGGTACCAGAGTTTTTATATTCATCCAATTAAAAGCATATATATATGTGTGTGTGTGTGTATATACGTATGTTGGTATATTTTGAATAAGTTCTCTCTCCACACTGCAGGCAAAGTATGGGATCTAAGATTCTGTTTGGCTCTGCATTATGATGTACCACTGACATGTTTGGTTTCAGCAGTCTTTTCTCCTGGGTTTTTGGCCAGACAGGGCTAGTAATCTGATTTACTCTAGAGAGTAATTTGCAGGCATCTAATCTTTTTTATCTCAAAATTGCATGGTGTGCAATTCTATCTTCTACATTGTATGCCAGTAAATGTACAACTAACATGATATTCCATGCCTGTATAAGAGCTCAGTCTGTTAATACATTACATGTAAAGCTACCTATTCTTAGAGAATAGAGTTCAAATGACCTTGGCTCCAAGGCCTGTCTTATCATCATTCATCCATCAAAGGACCATGAAAAGTAAACCCAAATCTAAATAGCTAAGAAATAATAAAAAAAAAAAAACATTAAGTAAAATACGATGTTCCAGAGAAACCCATCACCTCTTAAATAACTACATACACGTACAGATACACACATTGTTTAGCCCCATGACAGTATTTTGCATTAAATAGCTTCTATTTACTTTCAGAACAAAATGCATCTTGGGAAACTCACACCCAATCAGATAAGCACTGTCTCCTGTTTTAAAGTTTCTAGATGTGAAGAAGGGTGAGCTGATCAGCTTGAAGGCCAAGCAGGAACAATGCGCATGTTAGAGAATGCCCACTGGACTTAAGTGCTCAACTTGACAAGATCTCATTCAAGTGACATGGAACAGGCCAAATATGCCAAAAGTGAGATTACAGGTCTCCTAGATACCTGAAGTTCAAGGACAAAACTGTTTGTTGTGTTCTTGTTCTGAGTCCAATCAAGGGTAGTGAACGGTAAAAGCCAACCAGAAATAGGTTGATGAGTTGGGGAAAAAAAATACTGTATTTCACCACTTCCTCTATGATTCTGAATTTCTCATATCTATAAGTACATACTTTATGTGGCTTCCAACACTAAAGGATTTTTAAGATTGGCTTAATTTCAGCTTCAGGTGTCAGTTTTATCAAACATGTTTTTCCTCCAGATACATAAGCTACAGTGTGGTGCAGAACATGAGAGGGATTTGATATTCCGAGAATACTATTAATAGAACAAAGAAAACACACTTTGCCTTGCTGTTTCTTTTTCTCCTCAGCATAGTACAATAACTATTAAACAGATTTATTGATGGTATGTATGATTATTTCAGCAGAAGTGTGAGGGAGCAATGGATCAGCATTCACACCTCATTTCCCACCAGAACTGATGACCTCTCACAGTACACTCAGCTAAGGGATAGTACCAGACAAGGTGAGAGAATACATACTCAAGACCAAGGCATTCTTTCTCTTGTTTTGTCATAGGTAAGAGCATAAATTTGTTTCCCATATGTATAGATGTGTGTGTTTGCTTTGAATGTACAAAGCAGCATTGACACATAATTACCATCTGCCACTTCAGAGAGATACAGCTGCTGGGTTTTTTCCTGTTTGTTTTGGTTTTGCAACCTTTCTTCGTGGATTTCATGCAACAAAGTAAATTACATAATGTTAACTGTTACAAAGCAGTTTTCCAAGCAACCTTGAGAAACACTTTAAAGACAATCTTAATCATTCTCAATAAAACTGAAGTCCTCAAATACACATTGCATCTTTAGTGCTCGCATATAAAAGGCACTGATAGTGAGACAGGACTACTGGAAGACAAAGTAAAGAAATTCCTCTGCCTAGCAGAGTACACATGCAGAAGTACATGTACCACCCAGTCCTGACAAAATCCCAAGCACATCGATGGGCAACATACATCATGTTCAGTTCCACACTGAACAGCACTGACATTTTCTATCACTGATGGACATTCTCCAGTGATGAAATTGAAAGCACTTGTAGGGGAAGCCTTGGAGCTTCATGCATATAAACAGTTGTTTGACACTGGTATTTATGCTCTGTAACCTGTAGAGTTAATTAAAAGATTTATGAAATGCACTGCCAGCATTGAGAGTATACTCCAGCTGTAGAGAAGAGCTTTTGGATTATAAAACAGACATTGGTCAATGCTTGACAAGCAAGTTTAATTAATTTTTAATTTAATCATCTTTGTTTGGTTATCACTAGTGATTTCCCTGTTCTAGTTGTCAAAGCATGCCTGCAGTATGTTTTTAGTATGTCACACCTATGCATTCACATCCTGCTATTTTATGCTACTTACGCTGTAAGTGGCTACAATTTAGCCACAAATTTGAGGGTTGTCTACTTTATTCTTTTCCTGTTCCTTTCCCTCTAATAGTGTTCTTTGCAGACACCCTCCAGGCTGAGAAGCAGCATCAAGCCATACTATGAGGTGTTAGCAGACAACAGCCCACCACACAAGTGTATTAACACAAATACTAGCATAAAGGAATTGTACTTTGTGATCCTTCAAGGACATGACCTTTCTTTGTGCCTTTATGTTAAGCACTGGTTAATTCTTAGCAGCCATCTCTAGCCTCAGACCAGAACTCCAGTGGTATGTTTTAAAAATCAGTGGAGAGGGAATGACTCAACCCCTCAATGCTCTTTGAACAATGGACACTCAGAACAGCAATGCTGTCTATCAGCACAGTCTGATAAAGACAGTACCTAAAACTCACACTGAATCCAAGGCTCCCTCTATCTTCTGGACTTCCTCTCTTTAGGGAAAGTTTGAACTCAAGGTCTTTGCACAAATTAACTTTTCTAACAGGAACCACAACTAGGGAGATAACAAATGTAAACTGTGTCTGTAGAGACAGATCAAAAGAAACTTTATCACCAGGGCACCAGCCCAGGCACTCAAAACATAAGAAATCAAAGAACTGGTAATTCCTGCTTCTTTAATATGTAACTGGCATCAGTGAATTGAATTATTTCATTTAGATAACCTTTCAGAAAGCTATCCCAAATCCAAATAGCAGCTGTCCAAAAAAAGGTCCCCAAAGAAACAGAAGGATTGGTTTAGGAAACAAAGCAGCACTCCTGTGAAAGTTCTATCAGTTACAGCATGGAACTGTGCTCTATCTTTAATAAAAATACGCACCCACAAGTGAAAAAAAAAAAAAACCTGTGATACTTCAGAATATGTTTTCCATCTTCTGCAGAGACAGTTATTCCAAACAGAAAATAACTGGCTCTGCAGAAGACATTTATTCTTTATGTTTCCTGCAGAGACATGAAGAATAAAATACACACCTTGCCTGGACAAACTAACCTCACGCACATGTATCAACTCTAATCCTGAGAATGCTGAGAACAACAAAGCAATTTAATTGTTGAGCAATTCCTACTCATAATAGATTTCTTTTAACAAAACAAAATTCTTAGGAAGAATGCAAAATTTCTCCCAATGGAAAAAAATTAGGCATCTACCACAGTACCAGCTTCATTCTCACCCTCACTCTATACCCTTCAGGTACCCCATTCCATTCATTTCTTTCCTATATAAACATTTATGTAGTGCATCCCTCAGAAGAAATCCCAGAGCAATGATGAGCTTGTTATAAGAATAACTTGACACAGATTATTATTCAGCAAGTACACCACCAGCAAAATAAAACTCTCTTAAAACCAGCATTTGACAGTGGCTATCAAATTCAGCTTGTTACACAGTGTTACCACTGTTCATAAAAGTGCACTGGAATTCAGGTAAATGAGATAGCAAGAACACAGTGACATTGTTAACTTAATGACCCATAGCCAAATTATTTAAAACTTCAAAGAAGTTCAACTTAATTGTAATGGATATACTATGGGAGAACTTAAAGCAGCTCTGCATGCCTTGTAGAACAACCTTAACGATCTTTGTCTCTCTTTAACTCTGGTGTTTGTGTGTTTTTAGAATATTGCTTACAATCAATGTTTCCACTATGGAAGTGAATTCCAGTTTAAGGTGGTGCCATCCTCACAGTAAAATGACATCCATGTTCTCCAAACCAATCACCACACCATATTTTATACTAATAAGGTACAAGAACTTGGCAGCTATTATGAGGAAACTGAGTTCTGATCAAATCACAATTCTGTCAAATGAGATTTTGTCTTTGTAAAGAAGGATACATCTACAGATTCTAAGGATACTTCTTAAGTATTTTAAATATAAAGCACACAAAATTCACTTAAAATTAATTATGAACATAACTGTATTTTGCCTTGTTCTAGAAAGCAATTTCAGAAGCAACATAGTGTATTGTGGGCTTCCAACCAAAAGGAAACCCATTAAAAAATTCAGCTTTACTGCAAATGGCATGTTTAAGTTACTCTGGAGATTGGCAGTCAAATCCAATGTACTTATTTTTCTTACCTGAATTATGAGTGCATTGCTTTCATCTACAGAGCGAGACTTCATGTCCAATATGAATGTTATGAAACAGAAATAGGAAGAGGGTTTTGGTTTTTTCCAAATTATTTGATTACGAGATCCACAAGGAAAGTTACTTCCCACATAATACAGAAAAAGATCTGCTTAAGACTATTGGTACAAATCACAGTAAAGATTTGGAGCATTCAACAAAGTCAAGCAAATTATACTGCATTTCCATACTGGTTATTACGGTGTAAGGAAACAATCAAAAGTACACTTACAGGCAGTATAAAACACACAGGGAAAAAAAACCCAACCTTTAATCAGCTTAGGCTGCAGTCTTTTGGTGCTGGACCACAACAGAACTCCTGCACACAGCAAGTTCATCCACTAATCAAAGGCACCATTAATTAGGACATATGAGATGGGGTTTGGATGTCCTTAATTCCTTTAGAATGACCTTTTTTTCACACATGACAATAAAAAGATCCACTACTACTCACAAAGTCCCTCTGTTAACATTCCTTTTCTTCAACTATAAATGCAAAAAAAAAATTAGTCTGAATGCTTTGTAATTTACCCACCTGCTACATGATGTGGGTGATGATTTCATAAGACATGCTTGCTGCATTACCTAATCACCCCGTGCATGGAATCTCAGTGTAGTGTGCCAGGCACGAGGAGTGGGGGAGTTGCAGCTTTAATTCTCAGCACAGGCTTATTATGCAAAGCTGAGTTCTACAGAACTAGATTCAGTAAGATCAGTGATAGTCTGTACTTATAATTTCATGAGTTACCACTTTCAGTCCTGTGTCATAGAGTAATTGGTTCATGATAGGTCCTGTTAATAAAAACACTTCTTCACCGTTCCTATTTGAAAGCTTCTTGAAATGTGTGTTTAACTTCTAGTCAGGTCTTATTCCTGAGTAATTCCAGTACAGCTCAAAAACACAGTACTGCATAGCAATTTTTCCCCTCAGCAACTTTCCTACAGAGCAGACCAGTGGATTATAGAACTAAAATATTAGTAGTCAAAGGGACTCCCTGGCCCAACAGTCCAGGACTGGTACTAAAAGCTGTCACATTGTTTAGAGTTCCCGTAAGCTGATCAAACTACCCCTTAAAACTAGTTAGAAGTTTTCCCCTCTTACATCTCTAAAAACTATTATTCCAGAATTGTCTTTAACAATCCTTTTTTTCTTGCACAACAGAGTTTATTTTTATTGCCTCTGAAATAGTCATGTTCCAAAACTATAATTTTAGCATAAGCAACATATGCAGTGAGAACACAGCAGTCCAAATTTCACCATAGCTCGTACAACACAATAAGGACTCTGCAGTTGTGTATGGGTCACTGGAGTTCCCATTGCTCAGTTATACCATTTTTACTAATGCTAGCTGAAGTGGAATTAGTTTGGATTTGCTTATTTTTGTTAATGGTCTTTTCTTCAGAAATACGGATAATTAAACTGAGACTTTTAATGTATATGCTTTTATTACAAATACATAGCAAATGCTAGGGCAACCAGCATTGCCAGACAACCACTTGAAGACTTCAGTCTCTTGATTCTGTTACATCCTGTCTGGAGAAACACTTAAATCTCAAGTCTGTCCTATTAAGCAAAATAGGGCTCTGATCTCTGTGGGGCTCCCAAGCCTGAATTTATCACACACAGATACAAAAGGATCAACATTTCCATGGACCTGATGCATATTTTCAGATATAACTACACAAGCTACAGATAAAAAAATCAAAATGTGTTAAAAAAAATCACATAGGCTGAAGTAACAATTAATATGAGTCCAGGTATCTTGGTAAACTCATTATTTTCCTTTGCAGAATATATAGCCATATATAGCCACAATTCCAGTATTAGTTACATTACTTGCGCAGCCCTGGGGAGTATGACTGGGGGTGTTGACTGACAAGCAGACCAACATGAGCAGGCAGTGTATGCTCACAGCCCAGAAACCAAGTGTGTCCTGGGCTACATCTAAAGCACCATGACCTGCAGGTTGATAGAGGGGATTCTTGCCCTCTACTCAGCTCTCATGAGACCCTACCTGGAATACTGTGTGGGGCCCCCAGCATAGGGAGGATATTGACCTGTTGGAGCAAGTCCAGAGGAGGCCATGAAAATGGTTGGAGGGCTGGAGCACCCTTCCTATTAAGACAGGCTGAGGAAGTTAGCTTGTTTAGCCTAGAGAGTCTCCCAGTACCTAAAGAGGGCCTACAGGAAATCTGGAGAAGGACTTTTTACAGGGGCACATAGTGACAGGACAAGAGGGAATGGCTTTAACCTGACAGACAGGTGATTTAGATTAGTTATAAGGAAGAATTACTTCCCTGTGTGGGTGGTGAGACCAAAAATTTAGATGCAACAAATGGAATCTTCCCTTTGCTATACTATTGCCTCACTTTATCAGTCTATACTGGTTTTAGCTCCAAGCCCAACAAAGGTATTTTTCGTGCTGTTTACAGATTAATATAAACAAATTTGGGCTGCATTACAAAAAAAAATATATATTCTAGAAATCACACACCAAACCACAACCACATAACCAAAACTCTATTGGGCTTGTGCTTAGGGTTTTCAGACATTAACCCCACTATTTTCAATCCTTCCACAGTCAATTCAGCAACATGATAGATATTTACTGGTATTTTCACCAATATCTTTTATTTTTCTTAGACCAAATGTATTTTCTAACAAACCTGTGTTGCAGGGAAGATACTTTTTCCAGACTTGCTTCTGAAATTTTACAGAGACCAATTGCTCTCTGTACTGAGAGCCTTATTGTTGGAGGTGGAAAACATGACAACCTAATAATATGTTGGGACTTCAGAGACAAAAGCAAGCTCAAAAAAACCATGGGAAGCAACTTTGGGATTATTTTCCTTTTACATTTTCAACACAGATGGGAAGGTGCTGTCTTGCTAGATGGCCTTATTCTCTTTTTAGCTGTTTCAATGTTGTTTAAGGAACAAATACACAGAGGGATTTGCCTCTGCAGTGCTGTCAGCTTCCCTCTTACTGCCTTTTAATAGTATTTGTTACTTAGCAAGAAAAAGTCCTACCTCATGCAACTGAGTTTTATATTATTGTAATGAGTTAACTACAAGATTGGTTTAGTTCATGTAACTGCATGTAAATAGATGTACTGGAATCACAAATTCTCTTCTCCATAAAGACATTAGATTAAAATCAACTTGAAAGTATTTCTTCCCAAGGGAAAGCCATTAAATTCTCCCATCCTACAACTACATATCTCAACACTGCTACTCTGAAGTAGAAGAGAAAAGCACGCAGAGATAGAACTCCACTCTTAAAAGCCCCTCTCCAAATCCCATCCATCTACACATAGGTGCAGATGTGGATGTAGTACAGCAACAGCTCAACATGATGTCAAGAGAAGATGTCAAGAGATTACAAGGAAAAAAAACAGTTCATATCAAACCTGCTCCTGGTCTCTTTTCTACAAAGCAGAAGCACACAGACCTGCAAAAGAGCTTTTAATACTACAAGCACCAGGCTGGAATGCCAGAAAGCCCATAGTCTGAGTGCAAGCCAGCCATGAGATCTGACAGCACCATCCATAAAAAGCGGTCAAAATTGTGTCAATGACAGCATACAATTTCACTATGGGAAATCTGATCTTCCTCTATCTACTTACACCCAAGTATAAACTTTTTATACTGTTTATGCACTCTGAGATGTTCAGAAACAAAGCACTGTCATTTTTTAAAACCTTTCAATCTTATACTGCTTCAACAAACCAATTTTGCCTTCCTGTTCAAATGAATTTGACTTTTACAAGGTTTCTATATCAATCATGTTTCTCTTGTGCATTTGCAGTTTATTTCCTGGTATGTATGGGAAGAAAGTTAAGACTTCTAAACCAAGGAAGTAACCGGTCTTAAGAGCTGGGTCTGGTAAGCCACTTCAGTCACCCTTTTGTAGCTATTTTAATTCCAGCTACGTTGTTTCTATAATAATAAAAAGAACACTGCACACATTCTTTAATAGGCAGTTGGATTGAGATTTATAATTTATTTGGGAGAGTACCTGTGCTGCACTGTCATGTTCAATAATTAAAAAAGGAAGAAAATTAATCACGTTTCTTTGCCTGTGATTTCAGACCAAGTATATACTATCTCTGAATATTTCAATATGAAGGTATTTCAGTCCCTACATCCAATACTAAATACTGAAATTTTCCCCAAACCAATTTGTTGTTTCCCCAAACCCACTGGTTGATGTCCAATGTCAAGAATCATTTGAAACAATTACTTGAGATAGGGACAGAACCAGAGAAGACTGTATTAAGGAATTAATAACAAACAGAAGTTAATTGCTTCAGAATTATTAGCATTTATGGTTCAGCCACCTTGTACTGAATAACCCCTTTTCTTCAGCAGATCCTCCTTCCAAAGTCTTTATATAAGTATATCAAACTCCAGCAATATTAATTTATAGGAAGTGTTGGCAAGTGAAAAATTCTTAAAGGCAGTAATGTGTAACAAAAAGAGAAAACGCATTGGTATTGAAGTATTCAGCACCAGAACTGAGGATTTGGGGTATTTAATAGGTAATTTAACATTACTTGTCATTAACCACAAGTCACAGCTTTCTACAGTTACTCTACAGCAAAAATCACTGCACTTCAGCTTTTGCTATTCTAGATATGGAGAATGTAACAGTGCATCATATACACACTGTGGCAACGTTTTAGCAACTATGGAAATGTTGACAGTTATCACTGTGGAATTGCTGCTATAAGCCTTATGGACTTTTTGGAAACATTTATTTTCATTTCAGCTAACTGGCATTAAGTAAGGCATATGAAAGGCAATTACAAAAGCATCTCCAAAAATAAACAGGCAGGGTTTTTGAAAGCAGCATTTACACCACAGCTGCTTCTTCAATCTATCAGTTGTGTTTTAAGTCCCTCAACAACCAAGAAAAATAAAATCAAGCAGAACTGTTAGGAACTTCAATAGTGACTTGACCATCTTATCCTTTTGCACTGCATCTGGCATTTCAGTATTCCCACAGCAGAAGGGAGCAAAGGGCACCTGATGACTGAGTAAAACTCAGAGCACTAGTGGCAACACATATACATTTGCACTGATTTCTAACATCACACTTCATCTATTCCAGCTTCTAAACTCTCACTTTGAAATACTCCAGGGATTTGTTCTCTTCTTTCCCTGAGCTGGTATGAATTAGTGTTGTTTGTTAGGTCTAAAATGCTCTCTCTTGTAAAACCTTTTGAAATTTCATACTGTATAACCAAATTTACTTCATATCCAGCTACTTATTCTGCCTCATAATCCAGTTGTTAAAGAAGTCAGTTCCCACTCCTACTATTTTTTATTATTTCCTTTTTAAATTTCCTTTTAAAATCCTAATATTCCTTTATATGATGTGTCTCTGCAGTTAACATGTTCTGTTTGTTTAGACACAAGATACATTTGGGGCAATGTTCCTTTTTAACTGAATGCCTAAGCAATCTTTGGGCTGCTTTCATAGTAGAATGCAAACGAAAACATAAAATATCAGAGTTCAGAGACAGAAATGCATATGGATAACTAAACCAGAAAAGGTAAAATGTAATCAATGCTTATTAACTTTCATATAGGATCTAGAGACTTTTACTTTAAAATTGTTTTACACTGACATTATAATTGGCTTCATTAGTCTTGAAAATTGTCGCTGCAAGTCAGACAGGCTGACTGCCTGGCTCCTGCAGTTAGGAAATAACATTAGAAAATGCTAATTGTTAAATGAAATTTCAAGCTAAAATATCCTATATGGAAACACATTCTACTTTAAACACATAGAGTTTTAGAGTAGACAAGGAGAACATGGATTTAAAAATGCAAACTCAGATCATCACCAAAATGGGAAGTGGGGTGCATTTTAACTTTATAATTGAAGCTTATGTGGAAAAGCACACACAATATATCTAGGAACCACTAAAGCTTCTAATGAAGCAAGCTGGTGAAGAAACAACCCCTCCATGCTCTGTTAAACTGTCTATTCTGCACTTGACAGTTTTTCTAATATTTTTAAGAAACACCACTTAATAGGAATTTTAAGGAAAACCTCCTGATTTCAGTTAAAGACAGATATTGTTAAGCAGCAGAAACATTTAAAAAGCTTCTTTCCATAAGTTTCAACATACTTGCCTTCTCAAAGTACTATATTGGGTGAATTGAGAGAGGAACAGATTATGAAACTTGACTTTAATAAAATGGCTTTTATGAGGTTCTGAGTAAGCAGAGATTTAGGTCTTCACAGGTTTCAGCTATTAAATACCTGGGTATTCAAGTTTGCATCTAATTTCCATCTCTTCCCTGGTATTTCTTCATTAAAATATTAGCCAAAATTGAAAACATATGTGAAAGAAGTCATACTCTCTTCTACATAACAGTCTCCAAAATGGGTTTTCACCACTGAGGCTTCTTTAGAGTGTTGATACAAAATTCTTGTAAAGTAGCACACTAACACAAGCACTGCAAAGTTGAGAGCTATCTCCACATGAAACCCAAAATGGCTGTATTTCAAGAAATAAGCTATTTAAAAATCACTTTGAAATCTGTCATTTATTCAATTCCTCAGAGGCATATGATGTAAGAGGAAAAAGAAGAGCAGACAGTCTCCCAATCTCTCACATGGGAGAACACACATGTTAGCCAAGAGAAACTTCACAGGTCTATAAAGGCAGTTCATAAATCTTAACAGACTTTGAGAGCTCTGCTTCAAGTTCCAGATGTAAACCCCATGACAATCTTGGCTAGAAACTGATACTTTGTCACACTGCCACCATTCAGCTGCCTCCACTTCTAAGATGGCAGTGAAAGAGTGCACCAGTACCTGCACCTGGTATGGATGAATTATACATACACACAGAACACAGAGCTATTGGTTACTGCTTAGGCTTAAATAGAATCAGGATGCATTTATCTGCTGGCAAAAGTTATCAAACAGCAGCACCTTTGACACTTCTGTGAAATTCAGTTTTCAAAAGATCACAAAGAAATTCACATTTATACGTTATGTAGCACACTAATCCAGCAAGATACATTTTCTACTTCCCCATGTGCTTTGTAAGAGATAACAATTACAAATGCTATTTTCTCTTGTAAGGCTAATGTAGTTTTTAAAATAATGTTTATGTATGACTACAAGATATGTTTTCCTGCAATTGCTCAGATAGCTCCTGGAGACAAAAAAATAGCTTTGCTTATTATAAGATTCCCATTAAAATTAAAAGAAAATAAATAACATAAAATCAGCAGCAGACCATTATGCTGTGCAAAGGAACCTTTCCCTTTTTTTTCTGCCTAGCCAGAACAAAGTAGTAATAGTTGTACTTTGTTAAATCAAAGTTCATCGTAGCACCAGTTTGCAGCACTGTAGTCTGTCTTTACTTCTCACCCTGACATAAAACAGATGCTTATAGAAGTGTCTTAAGACAAGGCAAAGAATATCATCATTTTTCTCAGACTGTATTCATAGAGTCCAAGACAGAAAGGGGCTGTGTATGAGCTCTCGCTTCATTAACATTTTCAGTCTCCTACTGAACCCATGAAGACCTTTCATATTCACAATGTCTGCAGTGAATAGTTCCATAATCTGGAGTTCTTATGTTTACGTGGATTCAGATCATGAACAAAATATCATTAAGCAGTACTCAGTAACAGACCCTTAAAAACACCCAGTAAAGAGATTTTGGAGTTTATTCTCTTTGGTATAAACCACAGGCCTTGAAAGAAGCATCTCAGATCTAAGAAGACTGTACTAAGACACAAATACAGTGGTTTAACATTTTCATTTGCATGCCATAAGGACTTTGGCAGTTGGGTAATTTTATTGAAGAGAAGCTTGTTTATCCACTGCTACTCTTCAGATTTCCTTTGAAGTTAAGTTAGTTATCAAAAGAGTTGCTGGATTAGAATAGGCATTCCTTTACATAAATAATCAGATTACAGAAATACAAATGAAGGTAAGCTCTTTTCTAACTGCTCATGGCAGTTTAAGTCTATGAAGTCTAAAACACTTAGTGAAAGTTTAGCAGTACATCCTCTCACCACATAACACTTCTGTGACAAAATACATTTTCCTTACAATACCACTTTTGATAGATATGGCTGGTACATCTAACATCAGCTGACTCGGTGCGTGTAAAACCTGACATTTCCTTAATTAATTAGTTGCTGAATGACTTCCTAACTTCTGTATGAATCCTGATTAATGAAATTTCAAGCATCAGGGACTTTTTTGTCAGCACTTGAAGGAAGTACACTTTTGATCTCAAGCATACTCTGATCAACTCTGAAAACTAACCAGACACTGATCCATATGGTACCCTACAAAGTCAGAAGTACTTCCTAACACAGCAGTACCTCAGTACTTAAATTAAGAGTTACCCCAGCTGTTACCTATACTTCTTGCAAAAGATTTGTGTGAGGTATTTATAATAGCAAATATCATTGTTTTTGCAAGTCTATGAACACAGGCAAGAATAAATGAAATGCATATCCTTACAAGATTTTGTATAATTCAGTAAAAGCACCTTGGGATTTTTTTAAGGTATTTCATAAAATTTGCTGTAAGAAGTGTTTGTGAGAAGAAGAAGATGAATTCTCATGGGATTAATGTCAGCACACAGGAAGATCTTGCAAGGACTATAAAAATTTCAGAGCCTGGTGAGTAAATTGGTCTTAAATTTTTAAGTGTTTGACTAGAATAGTATGATAATTCTAGTTCGATGTACTAAAGATTATTAACAAACATCACAACCTCTCCTGAAGTATTAACCCACAACCTTCTTCACTTTATTTATTGAAGTCTAGCACTCAAATCCAAGGCAACTGCTATGATGGTACTTTATTATTGCTGACATAACTCAAACAGTACATGTGAAGATGAAGAAAGCATTGACAGTAAGAGGAAATTAGTTTGAGCTTTCAAGCAGGTAACAGCTGACTACACCCTACTTGTGCAGAACATGATAAATCTAATATTCTGTCTTACAGATAGTAATAAAGTTTGATGAAACTGCTGCTTAACTTGAAGTATAGCAACAAGTAACCAGAGGGCAGCAAATGTGATTGTGCTGTGCAACAGCTCACTGTTACCATGGGATACTTGTGAGATTCTTTAGGGAAGGCAGTTTTACGGGAATTACACTCTGTAGTAAAAAAAAAAAAAAAAATAAACCAAACCCAAAACTATTCCTTTGACATAAGGGAGCAGTTTAGTCCCTGTTGGTTTACATACCTGACTCCATCCTCAAAAGAAGATATTGAGGTTAACACTTGATGTAGTCTGATGCCTGCAGATCAATGCAAGTGGCCACTTCTCTTGGTAGCTCAAGGCATCCAGCTTAGAATTCAAGATATTGAGGAAATTAGAAGCTTTTCAGAAGGAAACTATAAATATGGTATGATTTAGTACAAATTTGGTCACAAATTAAAAAAAAAATTAAAAAATTGAAAGATTTGAAATGCTCATTCAAAATATGAATTTAGAACACAAAATATTTAAAAGCCTTTATAACCATAGTTGCATTGTTTCCCCTCATGAGAACATACAGTGCCCATCCTGTAGGCACATTATGCACTTCCTAATAGGACTTATCAAATCTACTTGCTAAAAACAAACACCACACAAAAACTGCAGTAACTGAGAAAATATCAAAAAGTTGGCAATCCTTGACTACAGAAGTTGGACAGGTAAGTGAAAACTGCCTTCTGTGCCAGCAAGAAAGCCCATTTAGAGAACACGTGGCTTTACTTCATTTATCCATCAACAGGAAATTCATAACCCTGTTATGAATTAGCCCAGCTAACAGTTCAACCTGGCAAAATACTACATTCTACTATTCATATTCATGTGAAATAGGACACTTTTTAAAGAGATCAAAGTTGTATCAGATGGAGAGTTCCAATTAAGAGTACTTGGTTCTGGAATCACAATAAACAAGTTTATTTTGCACTTTAAGACATCAAACAACAGACAGAAGCAAATGTATTCAACTTAAAATCATTTTTTTAGAGCAAGTAAGCAGCTGGAACCATACAGTCTGCATTGCATTTTTAAACTTCTCTCCATAACATAGATGTTTCAATGGAACAAAACAAGTAAAGCAACAGGGAATACATTAAGAATAAAATTGGGTTGGTAGATACAGTCAACACAGTTCAACTGATAGCTACAATCTCAGTATACTTTCAGGGGCTATTATCCTCACTTCAGCATTCTGTTTATTGTTTTACACCATCTGCAAAGCATGAACACTTGGATGTATACTATTCTCTCCCATCACAGATTTTGTTTGCACTTAAACATTGCCACAGTTCAAAAGATATGGCCCCTCTATCTACTGTAGATCAAAAGGTTGTCTTACAGATAGCTCTTCCCTGTAAAGGAAACACAGTAATTATAATTCACTTTTTCTGTCCTGATTATACAATCTCCTTCTGTTTACTAGCTGTGGGTTTTCAACACAGACACTGCCCATTCCCATGGTTATCAGTCGGATTCTTTGTGCTCCTTCAGCTTTGAAAGGCAAACTAGAGAATACTGGAACATTTACCAGGATAGAGAGAAATAAATTTTCCACTGTTGCAAACACAGTGCAGCCCTCCTTTGTTTGAAAGCAAACACTGATGCTCAGCCTATTTGGTTCCTATCTCCTACATCTCTCACATGAGCACTGGAGCTCAGTGTGGTACTTACAACAGGTAACTTCACCCAGTGCTACTAGTCACATCACTTAAGAGCACGTCTGAGGTTTTGTGATAAAGCCGCAAGGAATCATATATATGTGCACACATACAATACCAAATTACTCTATCCTCAAAACTCCAAAGACTCAAACGAGTCTGTATTTGTGCCAGGCTCACCATTCTGTCACAGATCTTCCCAATCAAACTACTTATGACAAAAGGAAAACACTGAGGGGAATTCTGTTTCCTTTCAGTGTAGAAGACCAAATACCAATGCATTTTCAGTAAATACTTAAGTGAGACACCCAGCCCCTAACCTATTTTGGAACCATAAATGGTAGATACCAGACTTGACTAATTTCCCAAGATAATGGGAGATACAGATTTCAGTCTACAAAGTAAAAAACATTGAAACCTTCAGGAGGCAGATATAGTCTCTTTAATTTTTAAGAATAGCAATTTGGGAAAACATTAATTTACAAGTGTCAGATACTTATCCATATCTGCAAAGTGAACAGAGGAAAGCTTACAGTTTAGGTCAGGGCAACCTGTACCACCACCAACACAGAAGAAAGCTCCAGGGGATTAGATCTCTCACCTAGTATTCTTTTAAGTCTAAATCTGTTACCACCCCACCTTTCTCTGAGGTTCTGTATGAGTGTGTTACAGTAAGATTCGGACATAATAAACCAACTAGCCCATTTACTACGGTTATCTGCCCAGTTTTATAATTTCTTGCCTGTGTTTAAGCCAGAAAGATAACCTTTTTCCTAAATTTGCATTGTCCAGAGAGAAAAGAGTGAAGGGAGAAAAACAGGGAGAAAAGGGAAGACATCCACACACTTCCCAGTTCAATAGAACACGTGGGAGCAAAGCTCCTACCATTGCACAGCCTTTCCTCAAGCCTTCAACATCTTCATGGAGATCAGTCCCACAAGTAAAGATGAAATCCAAATGATATCCACTGCACTAAAAGGATTGTTGGTTAGTAAAGAGGCATCCAAACTTTACCACACTTTGAACCCTAAGACAACTGATAAATGTTAAGTGTCAGCGGCAACAGTGCACTCCTACAGGAGGGGCTGGGGATTTCTTTTGTTTGCTATGTTTTCTTCATAAGGTAGCATAGGGTTTTCACCTCCTGCCTCTCATTAAAAAATGACTGAGGCCTGATAGCAGGTGTTTTAAATATCAAGGAGACTTGGTATTTTAGAAAGCACACATTTGGATTGGGGGAGGCTGAGATTTTGGGGTATAGTTGCAGTGATGCTGCAGGTCTTAAACACAAAGAAAATGAAACAATGAAACTCCTCCAGAGGTCTTCCAGGAACTGATTCTTCTTGTTTTATGCATAATTTGGAGGTAAAAATGAAAATAAAAGTCAATGCTACAATCTGAACTACAGCTGACAGTCTTCTCTGTAGTGTTCAACTACATAATCGCCTTAGTATTTTTGCTCCTTAAACTGAAGATAATCAAGCCACAGCACAAGTCCTATTCAGCAATTCCTCTTGCTCTAGCAACCACAATAGTGCTATCATTATTAATGGCAGAAATCATAATCTGCTTTCCCAGCAACAACTGTGATGACACAGATCAAAGACGAACATTAACTGACAAGGAACTGGAAATAAAAAAAAGTTTGCTTTAGATACAACACAGTAAGCACTGAACAAAACGCAGTACACAGAGGGGAAAATAATGTATAAAAAGAGATCAAATCTGTTTTCCAAGGATTCTTCACACATTAATCCTGAAGCTATAAGGGTAAATTACAACCTGCTGGTTTGAATCATCTCAAAATACATTAATAATTTTATTCTTTTCTTTCTCCTCGCTGAGAAGGAGCTGTGCTCTGCACTTTGCTCACGTAAGCGAGGACTTATCTGATAGGATCTGAATCCTCAGCTCCTTTGAGAAGAAGATATCTGCATACACACGGAGCACATACACACGGAGCAGCTACTACTCTGTGCTTCTCTAACCAACGATGCAAGATAAGTAATAAAGCTATCCAGGACACCAAGGAACAGCCCAACAGAGATTCTAATCTAGGCTAACATCCCATGACCCCTCAGCCCCTCTGTATTGGATAACTCTTGTGCATGGCATCTGCTTCAGTGGAAAAGCATACACGGCACACTTCATAGCAGGCAATTCAGATTATTTTTCCACTGCTACAGCAAGCACACAGTTAACATTCCTCTGCTCCCTGAGCAGCTTCTAACGGACAAAATTCACCTGCACATTTCACCAGCAAGTTTATAGACATGATAGAACAAGTAGGATTTCAACCTTAAGCATATAAGCAATATTTCAGTTTTGTTTCAGCTTCTGTTCTCCAAGTAAGCATCAAGTTCAACACCACTATGCTTTGAGATTTTATTATTTGTTTAATCTTTGTAAGCAAGACAAAAAAAGAAAATACAGGTTTCACAAAAGATGCCCATTGATGATTACAGAAGGACAAAAACTAAAGAAATAGCCTCTTTTCTCTTGATATAATAGTTCAGATTCAAATTTATTATTAGTTCTGCAGACTGTGTCTATTTTTAAGCATTTATCAATATATTAATTACATATTTTACATTTATTTTACATCTTTCATCTTTGTAAGACAGAGGTTTGCAACTGTGATGAGGAAGCACAACAAATTCAAACCTTTGCAACATTAAATACCATAAGCATTACTCCATGGCTTTCTAGTTATTAACATAGAGTATCAGCAAGGCAGAGAACAAGACTCCTCACCTACTATACCTGGGAACATTGCTGCCTCTACACTGGAGTAGGCAAAGAGGCCAAGTGCAATATGGTTTTCCATTTTACCTGACCTTGTGCTCATTTAGCACAGGAGCAGAGCACAGCTGTCACCTTTTCTTTCCACAGAAAAGCAAATAAGCTAAGCCTGTTCTCCACTTCAAGTAGTTTTTGAAAGTAGGTTAAAAACTTCATGAAGGGTTCACGGACTAAGGAAAAACTACTTCTCACCATGAAATAGGTTAGTTAAGCACAGAGATGAAAGCCCTTACATTGGCTGCTTTTTCTACAATGCAAAAGCTTGCATACACTATTCAGCCAAAACATCACAGTACTATCCATTCTGTGGTTTAGGCTGACACAAGAGCTAAGTATGCAAAGAGGCAGCATTTCTGTAACATTCAGTCTAAGGTACTACAACTGGGCAGATTCAGGAAGAGAAAGAACACTGAAACACGGAATTAGAAATACACATGTATGTAAAGCACAATACCAGTCAAAGCACTGCATGTGCAACTTGTAACAGCTGGCTAACATATACTGGAGACAGAGGTAGAGGGGCCCATTTTCAAATGGACCATTTTTGCTCTTGCAAAACTCCACAAGTTTGTGTAGGTAATGGTATAAGGGCCCTTACACATTTGCGGCACTGAGCACTTCTAACTTATCTGTGTTTTACCTATTTTTTCCTTTCAAAGTGAGTTATCATATTCATAGAGATGGTTTTTACTTGTCCTTCCTTCCAGACACTCTACAAAATCTATTCTTTAACACCACTCCAGATTTCATTGCAAAAAAAAATAAACCAAAAAAACCATCCGCACTTGCAAGTTCAAGTATGTTCTCAAATCTCTTTCATTGCAACCCAAATTACCATGTTGTTTTCCCCGTTTTGAAAATTCTCTGTATGTACAGAATTGGAACTACTCACAAAAGTAACAGGAATCAGAGACAGCTGCTCTCCAAGACTTCAGACACAGGACTGCTGCTGTGGAGCAAGGTATTAACACCATCGAATTCTATGATTCTATGTTTAGTCCAGATATATTGTATCATTCAGTACAAGGAGTCTTCTAAGAAAATGAGACAACATAACTGACTAAAATATCTCATTTGGCAGAGGGAGGCAGAAACAGTCACGACTGTTGTGCTATTCTCTGGCTGTGACTTCACCTCCTGCAGAGACTACACCTTTCCAACTTCACAGTCAATCCTGACCCACAGAAATGCCAATATTACTTCTTAAAGCATAAGCTGCAAACCATCCTTGCTCTGTCTTCCCTATGTGTGGTTTAACCTAAACAGTTATCAGCCCCCACTACTATCACCAAGTCTACTTACTACCTGACTGGTAAGGTAATGGGGTAATTGGTTTAAGTGGAATACAAGAAATTCTGGTAGCACAAGTAACTCAATACTGCAAGAGAACAGCATAACCTGATCAGCAACTCCAGATGCCCTTGGAAGCTGAACAAAGCCATACAACAGAACACAAAGCTGGAACAGAAAGTTATGCCTGCTACAAATGACAGACTGAAATGTAATTTTTGGTGCTGCTAACAAGTTTAGGAATTGCTATTACTTACTGCATCTTTCCCCATTTTGTGCACAAAACTGCAGAATGCAGAAGACAACCTAAAGAAAGAACCCATTACTGGATTACCGATTGGTGATAGGAGGGGACTACCTGCAGTAGTCTGCAGTCACAATTCAGCCTGCCAAAAAGCTAGTGATTTCTTTGGGCAGAGAGTGCCCAGAGGCAACAGATAAGTCCTTCACATTCAAAGGAAATCAATTCTGAGGCTAAGAAAGTAAGAACCTAGCAAGGAAAAGACTAGTGAATTCTCCATATTACTAGGACTTAAGACATGATTATAAATAAAGACTAATTTTCTTGCAGAAAGTACCTGAAGTAAAACATGGCTATTACATTTGATTTTAACTAAGCACAAAATGCCATACATCAATTCCCAGAGATTCAAGACCTGCAAACCAACTAAAAATGTCTTTGAAGAAGTAGTCACATGAAAAACTTCAAGTAACTGCATTCAAATTATTCCTCTAGTTCAGCCTTTGAGCTACAATCATGTGGTTATCTTTGGGTTCCAAGCCTCTTTGTTTGTGGGTTTGTCTTTGATAATGGTGGGGGTTTGTTTGGGGTTTTCAGGGAAGAGGTTTTATGCTATTATGTCTCCCATCTTAATTAAGCAGAATGCAAACCATGGAGGATATGAAATTCACAAGATACAAACATCAACAATACACTAATTTAAGCTGAGGACCTAACTCTAAACACACAAACCATTGCTACTAAGCTTAAACAGAATTTCCTCCTGAGAACACCAAAAATAAATTGCAAGTTCAAGTCCTTTCACCCTCAAAGTCAAATAATGAATTTTGCACATACGTCTTGCATGGTAAAAATGAGTAAAAGCAAACAATTACATTCCAGTTATCCCCCTGTGTTTCTAATTAAAAAGCCTGTGCCTTATATTTGTTTTGGACCTTGGGATTTTTCTCAGGTTAGAATGAAGGAGGGAAAGAGGAAGGCTTTTTCATAGTTCTATATTAAGCTATAAGGAACTTTCTAAGAAAAGGATGAGACTTGATCCAACATGTCATGGCTCTCCCACTCACTGTAACTTGCTTCTTTGTTTTAGAATTAACCATCAGATGCATCTTCCACCCACAGCATGTGTATAGCCGAATAAGCCTCTACTTAACAGAACAAATCACTTGATAGTTTGAGAGTCATTTGAAAGGATAAAACATGTTTCTAAACTGTATTTTAGCTTCTGTTCTCATGAAAAAAATCAAGCTGATTCTGTACTATTTTACCTGAACAATTACCTAGAATTTTACTTGGCTCAAATGTCAGCTGAATGTCTCTGGACAAACTCATATCTTGACCAAGAAAAGGACCTCAGAGGAACTGGAAGCTTTGTGGTCATTAAGCTTCAGAAAACCAACTACATCATTCAATGTGTTTTTGGTTTGGTCTGTCCCCTCCCTCCCTGATCAGATCTGAGAATGCAATTCCTGCACATCTCAGTGCTCCAGATCTTCACCAGTATATTCACTTCTCAGTGCTGCTTTGATCCACAACAACTCATTACAATCTCTGATGACTCTTGACCCAGGTACTGCTGGAACACTGCAGCACTAGTCTTGTCATGCTTCTCTTGCTCACCACAGGCAAAATTCTGAGCACAGACTGTGAGGTTTACTGGAGTCTCCTGATACAGCAATTAGGATTCAACACCTACATTCTAAAACTACTTTGTGCCACCAGTAGGTAGGTGACAAGGATGCCCAAAATACTATAGGCCAGCAACATGAAGTACAGAAAAGGGTTTGTAGCTATCTCCCATTGTACTTCTTTCTGCTATTCACGTACACAAATCTCACATTAAAAATTCTTTTGTCTCTTTAATATATGGAGTGTTTCGATGGTAAAGGCAATGACATTTTTTCCTCCCTTTTAAATGTAAAATAAGACAACTGATAAGCCATGCAAGGCTCTTAAACACCCTGCCAATGGCCAGTTTACTACAGTGATCACTCCTCAGTGGTAATCAAAAGCTACTGGCAGATGCAGTCAAATTTAGTAATCAATATTAGAGATGAGAAGCAAATAGATTCCCTTTTCTTTTACTAGTATTGTTTCCTAGATGAAGGCTTACATAGGAGATTTTCCTTTGAATCCTGCATTAAGCAGCTAATTGTACAGATAATGAGAGGATTTCCACAGTCAATGAGTTAGAAAGGAACCAGAATTCAAGAAAGTAATCACTTTCTATCCCACTCAAAAGGAAGCATCAAACCCTATAAAATAGTATAAAACATATTCCTGGGTTCCAAAATTAATGGAAAACTTAAAAATAAAAATACCCAAGGCCAAAGTAAGTTTTCTCCTGATTTTTATTAAAATAAGAATTATCTACAAATGGTAGAACAGCAAAGCAAACCATGCATTACAGCAGTTTGGAATTCACAGATCAGTGCTTCTTTATGACCCACAGAATGATCAGGTAGTTATCAATGGCACACTGGGTAGCCCTTTCACAGAGACTTCTGCAATTTATCAGCAGAAATATCTCATAGCCTTAAACAACAGTAGGGATTTTCATTTGAATACAAGGAAAAAAAAAACCAACAACAACAAAAAAACCTAAACAAAACAACCTATAAGTTTACTTTAAACTTAAAAACAAAACTCAAATGCTTTTGATGTTTTTACCATCAGCTATAATAGCATGTTTTACTGGTTCTATCTGCAATGGAATTCATTTCAGCATTCATGCAGTAGCTTGTATAGGGCTGTGGTAGGATTTGTGCTGCAAACAGTGTAAGGCAGAGATGTTTTCATTACTGCTGAGCAGTGCTTACTTATTGTCAAGGCTCCTTCTGCTCCTCAGTAGGCTGGGGGTACACAAGAAGCTGGGGCAGCTGACCCCAACTGACCCAAGGGACATTCCATACCATATGGCATCATGCTCTGCACAAAGCTGGGGGAAGAAGGAGGAAGTTCAGGACATTCAGAGGACTGCCATTTGTTTTGCCATGTAACTTACATGGGATGGAGCACTGCTTCCCTGGAGATGTCTGAACACCTGCCTGTCCGTGGGAAGTAGTGAATGAAATCTGATGTCATTTTGCTTGCTCACACAGCTTTGCTCTACCTATTAACCTGTATTTATCTCAACCCATGAGTTCTCACTTTTATTCTTGCGATTTTCTCCCCATCCCACTGCAGGGAGGAGTGAGTGACTAGCAGTGTGGGGTTTTGTTGTGGGCTGCAGTTAAGCCATGACACATTTGCAGTACCCCCACTCTGGGCCATTCTTCTCATTGTAGTTGATAACAAACACACTGTATAATTGGACTCTGATTTTGCGTAAACTCATTAAGGTGTATCAAGTGGGAGAGTCAGTCACAATGCTTTTAACTCCTTGCATTATTTTAAACCATTAGAAGCTTCTTCTCAACTACCAGCAAAAAATTTAGGTCATACTGGAGAAAACATGCAAAATCCTTAAAGTACTGGAAAGGAACATCCACAAGTAATGAGAATTTAAAGGTGACCAAGAAAATAATTCAAGCGTCATGAAGAACAAGTTAATCACTTTCAGGAGAATCACAGAGAAGAGATCCTTGTCTGCCTGTGCAACAAGTAAGGTATAAGATGTTGCAACTATTTTTTTTTACACTTGGTATCCTAGCTAGGAAACATAAATATGTTTTGAATAATTTAAAGGTGCATTTCCACCACACATAGCTGACAAGTGAGACCTCGTGAAGACTTTAATAAGAAAGTCAGGTAAGGGGGGTGCACATGTGGAAAGTTAAAGGCAGAAGAACAGACCTACCTGAAGCCCTTCAAAATACTATTGTCTCTCTCAGAGTAAAAAACAAAACACACTCACTTATGAAACTCCATGAAAGCAAATACAGGGTAAAGGAAAGATCCATTAAGCTTGTGATATAAGTACAGATTGACAGACCCCAGGATAGGGGACCTTGATGACACAATGACCCAATACAGTGAGAAAATGAAATAAAAAAGAAGAAGCAACATGGCCAGTTTATTTCATCAGAAGAAGCCACTGAAAGTTCTTTAGCTTAAAGGCAAGACCAGAAGACCAGGCTGCTAGAATCTGAAAGAACCCAGGTTGATTGCTTTCCAATTTTTCTCTCACAGCTTTCCTCAGAACATCCCTAAAATACCTCCACTCTATTTATGCAGATCCTATTACTGGGGAAAAAAAAGAGAACTATGCCTAAGACACTGGAAGACTTGGCTATCACCTGGCAAATTAATATCCACCAAATAAAGGTTACAGACTCCAACTTTAGTCTGACAAGGTCCTTGTTAACACTTTCAATGTGCTCTGATAAGCTTTCACACTTTGAGTCAGCTCAATATGTGAATTTGCACTGGTTTTTTAAGTATATTTAGAATTGGCTATACAGTATGTTCTTTTCTGACTGCTATGCCTTGATTTACAGCAATGTAAAGATTCCACTGTCCTCAGAATATCAAGGCAAATTTCAAAATAAAAGCTACTGGAATTCGGCCAGTAAAAGGTCTTGCTAACAGGCTTTGCCTCCTTCCCTTTGGATCTGAGAGACACATACACCGAAGTCCACTTAAATTTTCCTGCTTCCACCATTAGATTTACTGTAAAGTGAATTTTTACACACTTTTCCAACTAGCAACTGTCTGTGCTACTTGTCCACTGCTGGTACCTGCCATTTGGGAGCTATGTGAACTACATTGCAAATTCTTGTTCTTGAAACAGCAGCTAGGCTACAAGCTTTATTTTATATTGATGCTGTAAGAATTAAAAGCTAATTCATAGTTGGTTTTGCCCTTCTATAAATCTCTTTTTGGGTTTCTTGGAGGTGGGTCAGGGGGGTTTGCATGTTTTGCTTTGTTGGATTTTGTGCTGAGTTTGGGGTTTTGGGTTGGGGGGGGAGATTGTTTGTTTTGAAAGAGAATTTGAAAGCTTTATCCCTATTTTGAGATGTGATTCAGCAGCATTGTGTGAGCTTTTCAACAAGTGAGTTAGAATTCTTACATATATTTTTAGCACTGGAAAGAGGCTGTGTGGGAAGGCATGTGGATAGTGGGGGAGTTCAGAGAACTTTCATTATGCAGTTCAGCAGGGACCAGGAATCCAAGAAGGTGGGGAGGAGCAAGCAGAGTGAGCAGTCAAGTCAGCAGTATGCGAGTACAGCATCTTCAGAGGCTTTAAATTATGTGTCCTCCCTCTTCTGAACAGAGGTGTCACTTGCTCAGATTCAGAGCCAAAAGGGATCTTTTAAATTCCTTAAACCACCACTGAAAATTGGCCAAACAAGTAGTACAAAATCATCTTTAATATCTCACATCAATCTTTGAATGCCTCCCCAGGCTGTCTGCTCATCTTGAGCTCATTTTAGCTGGATACGCATTTGCTTTAATTCTAGGAAATCCAAAAATCTGGAGACTGTTTCAATATAGATACAAGTTTTAGAATGGGAACTGCCCTAATTACAGCAAAGCACAGTAAAGCTGAAATGCATTCGCAATCCTCATTAACTCAGAAGCCATGCCAAGTGAAAATTTACATGTTACCTAATTTTGAGGAAGGAAGTTTGTTTCTCCAGGAGCATTTAATAGTGAACCCAGCACTATTCCCAGATTAACAGTCTGAAAAGCACTAGCAACTGATCTGGGTGAACCCAGCACTCTATGGCTGTTCAGCTATCAAGTATTCTACACTTGTGCACATTAAATACTATTGTGATAAAAAGAAGGAATCAAATGAAATATTTTCTCTTGAACCACAGTGTGCACTGAAAACAGCACATTTTACAGCTGGAGTCATATACTTTCTCAAAATTAAATATTCTTGATTGCCTACAGAAGAAATTAACTTCCAGAAAAAACTGGCACAATAGATCACAGAAAAAGAACAGATTTTCCTCAGTAATTATGGCTTGTAATCCTGGAGGTCTTACACACCCTTATATTACAGTTATCATCAACATGCTTGCAGGTCACTTCTGTGACTGAGGGATGGGGGGGGGGGGGAAGAGTGTGATTACATGCTCCCCAAAAAAATAACTAAACCACTAAAATAATTTTTTCTCCATACTGAAAATGAAAAATGCATTTACAAAGAAGCAGGCTCAAATGTAAAAGTAAAATACCAGTGCCTATTTTGCAGAGCATGTGGTGCTAGAAATGCCCCTTGACACAATTTTATTCCTTGCTAACATTTAGCTCAGACCTAACAAATCCCCACTGAAACATTGCAAAGTTATCTCTAGCCAGCTTTCCAAGTAATTGTTTTCTGCTAACTTCAGTACACTCCTGCAGAAAAGCATCTTATGCATAAACAGAAAATTCCTGAAGTCCCGCTCTTTCTGTATTTGGCCTACTAGAATTAGACACACAAAATAAGATGCATTTCAAGGTACTGATAATATGTAATCATCCAAATTGCACAAAAGCGAAATTTAGATTGGCAGCACAAGCCCACTTGTGACCTTGCACATTCAAGCAAGAACACAAAAAGTTTGGGATTGGAAGTTTCCTTCCTGTGTTCTTTTCTGTTTTAGACAAAATGTCAAACCATCTTATCTATGCATTTAGACTTAAAACAACAAAAAATGGACTTTCAGTGAGTAACTATTATTTCTTAGGAGTGTTTATCCCAGTGTGTCTCTCATTTTCTTATGCTTCTTGGATCAGTTCTGACCTGCAGTATATTCATTGACAATCCAGCCTCAACTGCATTCCAACCTAGTAATTCCCTTCAGTTCTTCATCCTGAGTTCCTTCTTTCTGTGGGTCCTCCTCCCTCTTAAACGTTCATACACATTTTCTCACTTCTCTTTCACACACACACACACACAGTTGCACACAACAAAAAGGGGAGCTGCTTTTTCCTACATTTTTTGAAAGAAGATGAACATGCTGCATCATGCATGTTTTCCTGACAGCCTCCTTAGAGTCACAAATCACATGAGAGGAATAACCATCATTTAGAATTTCAGCCACAGAGTTTCACAGTCACTACTGCTCTTACAGCTCCTAACAGATGTACATTAGCACTAGGACTACTTATTTGCCCTTTGGCAAATTGTAAAGACTCAGTTGCAGCAGACCATGATGGATTTTGGTGTGACGCAGTGCTATATGGCTGAAGACACTTAAGTGTCAGCTAAGTTCTTCTCAACAGGGTTTCTTGCATCTACAGATCTTTATATAGAAACCATTCTATTCGTGTTACAAATGCAATCTCAATGGGCAATGATTATAGCAGAGAGCACCACTGCACAAGAAAGCAATGATCCAACTAATAACTGCTAAGAAGTTGCACACAGTTATTTCATAACTGTAGAAAAAGTTACTGATGAAAACTTTTGTTCATGTTCTGTTAACTCTAAAGAAAAGTTTTACTCAAGTCTGTAAGCTACTTAGTATAACAGCATTTCAGTGCTCTGTAAAGAACTGTTTTAAACAGAGGCAAAGGAAACCAACAGAAAACCCAACCCAGCACACCCCAAATATCATTACAACCAATGCTTAACAGCATGAAAAAGGAAAATCCTCCAATAACTGTTAATTTGGCACATTCTAGCTCTCCCCCTCCCAGCACCACACAAAGCCAGACCTTAAAGACATTACTTTTTGGTTGATAGCAAATTGTGTCCAATAACTGATTTTCTGTATGAGTTGCCAACAGCGTATAAAAATTATAACATTTAACAGAAACCTTATTCTGGTTCATTTTGCCCAAGTAAACAACAGTCACAAGAATCAAGATACTCCATCTGAAATGAAGTAATTCACTTTCAGCAGTTATAAACAGTGAAAATGTGGAAGTAAATACAGATGAATGCTGCAGCAGAGAATGGGTTGAATAGCTCAGTTTCTTTCCAGGAGATCAACCTCCCAAGCTAGAACCCTGTTAGCAGCTGTGAGATAAATCTCTTTTCCTCCTTTGCCTGCTTAATTGCAAAGACTTCAATCAACATTTCTCATACAGGCAATTAGGCTCCAAATTAAGCTGAACTGACCTCAGTGTCAGGCTCTGGGTGTGCTGATGGGAGACTCCTGTCCATAACAGATAACCACTGCTCAACTTTGTATTAAAATAGATACAAACCCACAGAATAATAAAAACCACTATGATGTTCTGATGATCTGGACATGCATCTGGGTAGCAGTAGATTGTGGTTGTCAATAAATGTTTATGCCAAGCAGAAAAGAATCAACAGGAATGAATAAGAGAACACCATCTAGCATGAAGGTCACAAAGAAGTGTCATGAACAAAAGAAATTAACAACTCAAAATTGTTCAGGTAGAAAAAGAAATAATCTATGGTTCTCATATTTTAAAGAACTTTAAACAAAGGATAGATGCTTTGTAATAAATGGCTTTGGTCTGATCACATTGATCTCTGACTGAGTCCATTTTTCTGCGGCACAACAGTGGTAAGAGAAATAATCCCCATAGACCAACACCAGTGAGTCTAGTCATTTCCCTAAGGAGGAAATTCACATATTGCTTACAGAGAAAAACAAGGGGAAAGCATTAACAGTCTTACATGCTGTGATTCACAGTACCTGCTCTTGCAGGTCTACTGACTTCTCAGATACATCTACATAGTTCAGAGGCACTTGACAAAAAGGCAGAGAGAAACTCCACTAGTCATTCCAAAAATCTGTAGAAGCTGCTGTTCTTGAAGTTGTAATCACATCTTCTGCTTTCATTTCCAGGTGAGGGTCATAACTTGCAAGTTTTTATTCATCATTAGGGAAGCCAAGGCTTTCCGAGTAATTAAAACTCTTTTCAGAAGACATCAATCAGAAAACAGTATGGTAATGTATAGGGCACACTGCACAACAGTGTTCTCACTTGTATTCTAAATGTATAAAAGGATTTTCTAGTAAAAATTATCAACTAAAAATGTGCATATGAATCCAAAGATTGAAGAACATTCTGGGGAGAAAAACTCCTCAAACATGTACTTCACATAAATTACCACTCTGTGCTTATGGTGTTTATGTCTGTCTATTCTTAAATACTGAATAAGTAAGTTTTTTCACTTTTTATATATAAACAGACTGTGTTTGTATTTACACACAAACGCTATTTCACTACATGCATATAGAACTTAAACATGATTACACAACCATGATGAACTACACTGCAAGATCACTTTCTATATTCACCTTTGCAGAGTGGGCTCATCTTTAAAGTTCTGGAAATGGAAATGAGCATGCAAGTGTTAACACTTCAGCTTGTGTTTAAAAGTAGTATGCACCATCTGTAACACCTTACTCAGAAAAGGAGTTCTCTTTTTCCCCCCCACCATCTAGGATGTGGCCTACAAATCTAGTAAAAGTCAAAGAAGTAACTTTTCCTAGAGCCTAAGTTTAACATCCATATGGGAAACAAATCAGTCCACAAAGAAGAATACGTCCATAGGGAGTCTCAAAAGCATTAAGATAATTCACAATACAAAATTTTAAGTCAACTAGGTATGGTGCTTGAAGATGATTTTCACCAGTAAATAGCGGAAGTTGCTGTGTTTATCCTTTTGCACACACTCAGAAAGAAGCAACCCCTTCTTGTTAGCATTTACAACACTTAACATGTATCCCCTGCTGGGCAAAGTAATCTTCCTTCATCTGTGAAACATAGACCTATCATAGCAGGCTCAGCAGTAACATAGCAGTGACAGCTCCTAAAGAAAATGAGGTTATTCTTTTCCAGGTAACCTAGCCAAAGTATCAAAACCTCTGATTAAACCATCAGATTAAGCCAGTTCGTACTCATATTCCTGAGCCAACTGAAAACAAAACAAACAAAAATATAAAAAACAAAAGTCCAAATCACAACATGATTGTGATCAAAAGCTGGTCAAGTGAACAACTCCTGATGACAGCCATAAACACACAGTTCCTGCTTTCCATATTCCATATAAAAATAAAACCCCAAGACATTACTCTTGCATCCCTATATATAAGAAAACCATCCTGCAGCCTTAAAACAAACTGAATGTTACATGAACTGAAATTACACTGCAATTCAACAAGAATTCTTCTGCAGCTGTAGAATTCTTACAGCCTATTGTATGAAACATGGGCAGCAGAAAAATTCTTAAGTCATAGTTTAACTATCACTGGGGAATAAAAGAAAAATAAAATACTACAGGATTTGCTCATCTATTGTTTACAGCAAAATACTGTATTAATTTCAGTGACATTTTCCTTATGAGGCATTAATTTAACAGAAACTCTGCCAGCAAGAAAAATAACTTTGTATAGTCTTACATAAGACAATCAATTGTTGTACCAGAAAAATCACAACGTCCCTTCTTGAGCGTTTAATAAATATATTAAAGGTGTGAACTGCTGAAAACAGCAGTTTGAATCCAGTAGCTCTTTGTTACATACTTAAAACCTTCATTAGCATCATCACACACCAGACTTGCAGTGACAGAAAGAAACCTGTCAAGAACTGATAAAACTCTCATGCCTCTGTTAGGATTAAAACCCAGGACAAGCACAACCCCTGTTTCTTCAGGAATCAGCAACAAAAGCATCTTTAATGAGCAAATTAGCTGCTTAACATTAACCAGCAGTTTATTATTTTCACGAAACTGTTGTGCTAACAGCAGCCTCCCAGGAAAGGCAGAAGAGCTTCCCTACTACCTTCCCCTTCCTCTGGTGACAAAGCTAGAAAATAATTAATTCAGACCATTCACATATGACCCAGAATTAAAAGAAACATCACTGCTAGACAGCGGGGGGGAGGGGGAGGGAAACAAGAACAGCAAAAGCACACAACAAGAAACCCCACCACAACACATACACACCTCCCAGAACATACAAGAGCTGTACATAATGCATGAAGGATAAAGAAAGCATATAATTACACAGCAGGAAAATTTAGCCTCTCTTAGGTTCTCCTGGACAGAGGACATCTGAAAGGACATCCACATATGGAATACAGTCAAGTAGCAGGCAGTAAAAGAAGGGAAAGTACAATTTGTGAAGAAACCACTCAGAAATACATAAGTTCTTTCACAAAAATAATTTCATTAAATATGTTGGTTCCTATATTATTTGCCATTACAGCACAAATGTTTATCTAACCAAAGAGAAACCAGGATTCTTTGATTCAACTGCAAAAAAATTACTACAAAAGTCAGTCTACGGGTGCACTCAGTGAGTTTTTAACTACAGCTATTATTTATCTCCGAGCAGTTTGAGGAGATCACTAGCGAACAGGGGGTTTTCAGATTTCCACACAAATATTACACATAGGCACAACATTTGTTTTGAAGATATCACACTGAGAAGCCTTTTTTTCTGTGTTGAGTTCTTGTCTAGCCAGTATTCCCCAACAGTTGGCACCACACAGTTACAGTAAAATGTCAGCACCTCTAATTTCTTGCAATGTGTATCATGGCTTTAATTACATTGCTGATTCTTCTCACCTTCAAGAAGATGAAGGAGAAAAAAACAATCAAAGGAAGAAAACAAATGGCAAGTAATTTATTTGAGACCAGGATTTTACAGTCAGCACAGATGCACACAACTATAACCATGATACCCACAACTTAGTTTATTAAGCTGCTGCACATTTTTTTCTGTTTTACCTTCCATAAGTAACAAATCACCTGTATCCTTCTAGGTGTTAATATATCCCATATCAACATATCTACTCATAAATCACAAAGTTAACAGCTCTTATCAAAGACAATAATTAGAAGTGCAGACTGAAGAACAGAGAAAAGTGAATAGAAAAAAATACATAATGTAATGACAATGTCTCAAACAGCAATTTTTCATCAATATCTACTTTTCATGCAGTAATTATAATGTTAATCCGTTCTTCTGTGACAAAAAGGCACCTACAAGTTATTAATGACAACTAATATCTGTAATATTAATTTTAAATAATTCATGCAATAATTTATATACTAATAATGTAATTAGACCAAGGGTATGATCTCTGAATAGTAGATCAGAACTCAGTTCATGTTGGTATCTACTTTCTTCTGACACAATGTTTCTAGAGGCTTAATTAAAGCCTGCAGCATGTTTCAGCCTTTATTCATTATATAAATATTCTTCTCCCTCTCTAGACCATTCTTCCTCCCTGCCCAAAAGGACTATACTAAACTTTATGGTTGTACAATTCAGAAGCACAGTAGGAGGGCAGGTGCTTGTCTGAGTTATGCAGGAGAAAAAATATCTCCTGTGTCCTATGAACAGCTAACACTTTTAAAGAAGTCTTCATCTTGCGTAGTATGCCTGTTCTAGAAGAGTTTTCCTCCCTGACTACATGAAGCCCACTGCAAAGTTACACAAGGCATAGATAAACTATAGAAAAATCAGGTAAGTACCAACAGATGCTGTAGAAACAATGACAAGTACACCAACAGTAGCCACTGTTCCTCAATGAGATCACACAGCACAAACAGATCACCTGCATCAAGATGCCAGTTTACCCTTCATGAGTTAGCAGGACAGTAACTGCAGTTTACTACACAGCAGAGTGCTGCTTTTCATCACTTTAAGATCATGATGGTTCCCAACAGTCACACATGTCTCTACATGAAGAAATGTACATAGCTCCCAACTGCCCAAATGACTTCTCCTTGTAAAGCAAGTTCAGGGAAGCAAATTTGCACTTTTTCTCCTTTTGAAATACCTTTTGGTTTCCAGAATGCAAATGTGGGGAGAAAAGGACATGAGTAAAAAACTTTAAGTGAACCACTGAACTACCTTTTCTTAGAAAAACACTTCAGCTCTTCCTCTACACAATGTTATTAATAAATATTTGTCCTATGCTCACAATTCTACTGCTTAATCAATTCAGATTAAATTTAGACACAAGCAGCATTGTACCAAAAATGTTTTCTCAATAGTCCTTAATGGTTGAATGGCTATTCCATCTCCAGACTAGCTACTATCTTCAGACTATACTACTATGGCTTGGATATTATGTACCACTGCCATTCATCAGAATTCATATAAGCAACTCATGTAGCAATTAGTATAAATGAGGGAAGAACACTGCAGTGTTTGTCTCCCTTATCTGTGTATCATCCACACACTTACTGGATAACTCTTGGCTGATTATTCTCCTCCTGCTTCCCATCAACTGGAACCAGATAAAATGTCTGCTTTTTACCCCATGGACTGGGGGGGGGAAAAACAAGTCTTCTTGATTGGCTGAGAGCACCCCATAGCACTAATAATGCAGTCACTCAGATTAATCTGAAACATGCTTTCTATTATAGAGCTCAAATTTCCTAGGAGAAACCTCGTAAGTTTATTAGTAGTATGCTGTTTGAGGCTGCTTGGCACAGATTTTGTCTTCTTTCTACAACTCTATTATAAGAATTTATGACAGACATTTGGAAGATATTTATCTTTGCAAACAGTGAAATCTAAACAGCAAAGCCAGACCAATATTCCAGTTTATTGCACCTCATCTAGTATTAAAGAACAATTTCAGAGTAGTGGCTCACCAAATCTTACAGGAAATCATTTCAGTTGGGACCCCAATAGTAAGGGAATGACTGAATTTCTTCAAGCTGTCATTCTTGCGAACTCCCCTCATTTTCAAGACATGCTATGTCTTCTTGCAAATATGATTCTTCTGGACTAGCAGCCTCTTGTAACTATTTCTGGCAAATATGGATGTCTCTCTGACCATCTTTTCAACACTACCACTGTCTCAGGCCTAAAACCACTTACCAAAACAAGTGGAAATGACAGTTGCAACTACACCTAGAAAATCTGAAGACCCTAACAACTGCACAGTTATCACTGTATCGTATTTTCCTAGATTTGCAAATCAAAGATAGCATTCAACAACTGAAGAGAAACAGTATGGAGAATAATTTTCTCCAAACATTTTTTCATACTAACTCAGTGAATGCATTCCTGGTGCTAGCAATGATTTAAAAAAAAAACAAACAGAAACAACAACCCAAACAAACATTATAGTACATCAGTGCTTCTGAAAAGGACATCATATTTTGTCGTTAGTGATTAAGTTGTCTGTTTTTCCTCCAGAGAGGTAGTTCACAGAACAGAGAGAGGAAGCAAGCTTTGAGAACAGCTCTGGCACACCAAGAAAGGGAAAGCAACAGATCTGGTCAATCCATCAATGACAATTACTGACATTGCATCCTGCCAGATAACTGCGAGATATTAACCCCCTGCCTATGATGTGAGACAAACTGTGTCACTGAGAAATAGAGTAAGAAAACTGCAGTAACCTAGAGTAGAGAGATAATCACCACGTACTCAGCTATCAAGATTTATTGAGTTACTGAGCAATACTGAGTGTACAGCAAAAACTGAAGACCTCAGAAATTTTCCTCTCTGAATAGACTTTGATGAAAGGCATTTGAGGAACAGCACAGAACATCCCAACAGCACACACTTGTGTGTCAAATCAGAAACCACCTTAAGAAGTGCTCTGATCAGTCCACACAATGTCATTGGTACAGAAGTTCCTCATGATGAGAACATAATCCTTACACCAGCAAGGGAAGGTTTTGTGGTAAGTAGGATTAGAATCAAGCATACTCACCTCACATTGCTGGGTATCTTAAAATACCTTAACTCATTTAATAAACTCAGATCTACCACTTTCAGTTCTTCTGGCTAAGAGACTGCCTGTATCAAAAACAAAAATCAGAGCTACTTCATGTGCTTTTTAGTAAAGCTACATTAATGTTTGGGAGCTAGAATATGTCCTATTATGCTATAATTCTAAACTAGAGTTGTATTCTGGAGTTTAAGACCCTCCCTGTAAGATAAATCATCTTTATAGGAATAAGACCATGAATGAGAAAATAGACCAAAACAACTCATGCAGAACTCACCCAAGACAATTGTCCTAATGCCTTAAACATCGACATTTATATTGTGAACAGAGAAATTAAATGCCAAAAGCCTTACAACACCATTCATTGATTTAATTTTTACTGAACCACTTCCAGCTCAGCAGAATTTAACTTCCACAAGTAGATCTGAACTTGTATGTCTTAGAAATAACACAAAACTGAGTGCTCAGCTTTATGCAGATAACTATTGCTGTAGACCAAAGTACCTGCCACTCTGAACCCTTTCCTAACACAGATCATTTTCAGATAATACTAAACACTGCCTTTTAAAATATTTAGTTTATCATGTCCTCAGCTTATCCCAACATGTTATTGGACTCCAGATGCTGGCTACACAAATCTGTAACTAAAAAGCTTAATTTCTCTGTTACCGATCTTTTATTTTCTGAAAGTTAGAACAAACAAAACCAAAGAAATCAAATTTACCACTTCATAATTTCCCAATGGAAACAGCATGCCATGATCTGTCTATGTGGCAGTCTATTTCCTGCAACGTACTGAGTCCACAGAAAAAGGTGCTGCTGGAAACTGTAAATGCCATTGTTCAAATAAGGTACTTAAAACAGAGATGGGATCTCAGCAGTTTAGCAAGAAAGAAATCTACTTCTCAACAAAACTAAGGCAACTCATGTTAATAATTTGTCTTCTGTTAGCTCAAGGTTTTAAAAGGCAACTGAATGAAGACAACACAGTCTTGTTTTCAACACATTTCTTGCTGTCAAGACCTTTCTTTCATGGTAAAGAAATATTCCCCTGCACAGGTGACTTCAGCTCAACACAACACTCAGCCACTCAATCATCTTAGAATTCAAGCCTGCTAGAACTAAAAGTCATGGTAAGACTGGAAAAATAGCAAAACTTTCAGCTACTCACTGAAGAAAAAGAGACTTCTAGTTAGTGCTTTTGAGCACTTTTATTTGAAAAAGCAATACCAGCCTTTCACATTAAGATTTGATTTGATGAGTTGTTAATGCTTTACATTCTTTGTGCTCCCCCTGAATAAAAGGTCCATTCTACAGTCATGGCTTTAAATTTATGTCTGCACCACACCTGGGGAAAAAAAAAAAAAAAAGCAGGAAAACCAATCCGCTTTTTATGGAGGACAAGGTAGTTGAAGGGACCTGGCACATATCCTACGAGCTTCCCTAGGCCTTCATGACTCAGGCAACACAACTGCAGGATATACTGGGAACTGAATGTGCCCAACAACATAGACACTGATTTCAGGATTCTGTAACTACACAGAAGGCTCTAATAGTACACTGCCTGACGGTAGATCTTAGTCAAAACTGCTAAATGTGCTTACCATCCATCATATTCATGTTAACTCAAAAATGCTCTTCCATCTTTCTTAGTCTGAGCCAGCAAGCCAGGTCCATCACAAAATAAAGATTACATCTGGGAGCTACTTTTCTTTCCCGTTTCAGAATAATTTCATTTTTAATGTCAGAGTGTATTTGTCTTTTACTGTTCAAGGAAAATATTACCCTTTATCTCCCTTCAGAATCACATCTCCAGTTTTCTCAAAGCAAGTAAGAGTGACTTATACTTTGTGACCCTGGTGTGGTGCTTTTATTCTTGTTTTCCACTGTTGCTAATAAATGCATCAGTGTTTTGTCAGTGAAGAATTCTGCTCTCTCAAGGAATAACTCAAATTCCTTAAATTTTAAAGGGCTGGTGAGAGGGAGATTTGAAACCTAAATACTAATTTTAGAATACTAAGAACTCATACTAAGTTATCCTCAAACAGCCATGGGGCAAACTGAAATACCCTAAAGTAAACTGCAGAAAATGCATGTGGCCTTAGTGGCAGGGCTTATTGCCAATTCTGCTGCACAAGGGATGATACATGGAGCAAGTAACTCAGGGAGTGGCAGAACATACATCTTCTACAGTAGGCAATGGAAATAAGCAAATCCTGATAGACTCCCACACCACTGAAGTTCTACGAATGTTGATGAAAGGAGTACAACATGAAGCAATACATAGAAAAATTGATTACTTTATAATGATAAATGAATGTGTTTGTGAATTCAGCAATCTTACATGAAATTCCAGCAGCACAGAACTCCATCTTTCATTGTTCTTTCGGGTTTTGTTTTTGGTGGTTTTTTGGGTTTTTTTACAATGCAAGATCAAAGAGGAATACTGTATTTATAAACTGAGTGACTGAAAAACACAGTACTTGAACCATTTAAGAGTACATCAAGTAAAGGAGTTGTTCTATTACAGCATTTTCATATACAAAGGATTAACATTGACAGCCTTCATCTTCCTCTCCTGCTTTGAAAGCAGAGACTCTAAAGCTGAACCTACAATACTGGTACATAGCTCAAATATCTAAGGAACACCCTAACAAGACATCCTAACCTTCACTTACTTTACTACTTTAATCTATTTTAATAGCCATGCTATTGTTATGCAACAAAAGGAGGACAAAGAAAGATCTTTAAGAGTCTATTAACACATAAGAATTACTTCCACAAAAACCATAAGATTCTTAAAACTAAAACTCTCCCAGTCATAGATACAGAGAATACAGCTGGTTACTTTGCATAACTGATCCTTTCTTACCATGAAATTATTCAGTGGGTTCTTATCTGGGAAAGCTGAACTCCCATAATTACAGAAAACTATTATAATAAGGATAGTCACAATCTGAGTCATCTTTTAGAACTGACTCTTCCTCAATATGTTTCAACTCTATTTTTATTACACAGTCCAAAAATGCATTTCTTTTTATTCCACAGGACAATTTAAATCTCTAGAGTATAATTATTCTTTCTTGGGTGATGCTGTATTTTACTCTTCAGATTCTCAACTTCTGAAAGAAGATTAGAAGCAAGCAACTCTCAAATATGATGAAACTCCTAGACTTATGAGGTGCTGAAGACTATTAAACCACCAGTCTCTAGATATGTTTAATAGCATGGGAACATTCCTAGCTGACTCAATTTGTGTCGTATTAGTTAACAAGATCTCTCTCACCTTATCCAGGTACATTAAGAGGAAACACATTCCTGGATGTTGCCAATAGAAAAAAATAGTTTCCCTATTGGATAAACTGAACAGAAAGGGAAATAACTCCCACTGCATCAGGAAACTATTCAGCTAGAGTTGTTAGTTGAAACAATTCTTTCTTTGCTCAAAATAGTCTTACATATTTTATGTAAGCACAAGTTCCAAAGAGGCATCTTTTAATTTATCATTTCCAATTCACTTTTCATTTAGAGACTTCAGAGAAAACCTTAATTCAAAGTCTATTATGAAGCTTTAATAGGGAAAATTGTGAACAAAACTGTCACGTAAAGCATGGCAAAAATCACACAGGGCAAAGTGAAAAAATCCCTATTATATTATTTTTAAACTACTTTTAGTTTGGGAACATCTACCATGTTAATGCAATTAAAGATCACTTGTTTTTAAACAGTATAGAGAAGTTAAAGATCTAGAATAGTGAGTCATGCTGCCTGATAATTATAGATCAAACATGCTTTCAGAGAGGTTGTTGAAGTCACTGCTTAGTAGGTTTCCAATAGGGGTACACACTATTCCCCTATATAAGAAAGCTTTCCCTTAAGAAAATACCAAGAAAAAAACAGTAAGACAAATTAGGCAGCACAGCAATCTATACAAAGTTACATCTTTACTTATTGACAGTGACAAGTGCAACAGTAAGGGTAAAATATTACATATTCAAACAAAATGAGTAATTGCCGTATGCATCTGTTTAACACACATTTGACAACAAGGTGAACAAGAGGTCTCTTCTTCCAGCTAAAAAGTCTATTAGCCTAATTTACAATTACCCACACACTGGAAACAAAGCTGTCAGGGCATAAAGATGTCACTGGTGACAGTTTACATTACACCAGTACTCAGATCACAATGGAACTGTTGGCTTCAAATTACAATCAACACAAAGAAACATAGAAGAACTACAGCTGCAATAACGGAAATCAATCTTCCAGCAATTCCGATTTTTCCAGATACTTTAAGAACAGTATGAAAGGTCAAAAAAGCCACACAATGCTAGCCCATTATGTTTCTAAAAAGGATTCTGAGAAAATGTGAACATTCTATTTGGTTTCAGTGCACATTTCTAGGGCAGTCTTGCACAGGAAATTACTTACAAAAGTAATTTTGTAATTGAAATTTCCTAAGAGATTTTGCGAAATAATTTTATTGGCTTAACCTGCAAAATCTATTGTAATTCTACCTTGATAGAAATGCCTAAATCTATCTAAATTAAATATCTATTTAGATAAATGTAGTGTAATCACATTTTCCTGTTCCTCACCTTTCATCATTTACTATTATATTAAAAACTAATGATCACCTTTCCTTATTGAAAGCAGGGAGGCTTTCCAACTGCCCGTGGTAAGACAAAGTTTTTCCTTTTACATTATACTACCGTGAAATAACAGCAGGTATACCTACATTTCACATTAGATTTTCAAGAGTTAAAAAAAAAACAACAAAAAAAACCAACCCTCACAGCCTGCTCCAATTCCTATCAAAACTATAATAGCATCACATCTCCTTGGAAAGCTCAAAGTACACGACAACCAAACCAGTCAATCAATGAACAATATATTCTATTACCACTTTGAGAAGATGGCTGTGTAGTTTATGCCATACCTATCCTATAAAGGGATATTAACAAAGTGAAGATTAGGTATAAGTCAACTGCCTAAGTCATTTTTCTAGTAGAAAATTGCACCTATGTTTCCAAGTTCTTTAAGCAACTTCTCTGTGGTTTAGCTAGAAATAGTACAGTAAACTATAGCTAGTAAAGTCAATTAAGACCTTTTGAACCACAGTTCAAGAACCTTTGAACCACAGTTCAAGAGAGGCTGCTATGTCAGTGAACAAGAAAATATCTACACTGTCAAAGAACTGGGTTTGTGGTGTGGGGCTCTTATAGTTACTGTTTTGTTCTCTATAGGTGTGCACAATCAAAGCTATAGAAGAGAAGTAAAACTTTAAATATTTTGATAATAATTAACTACAGTAAAAGAATGAAGAGACCTTTCATGCAAGCCATGGGAAAAAGGTAAGGACGGAAGTCACACGTTTTATGATTTACCACCAGTGGAACAAAACTGTCATATCAATGGTACCCATCTTAAGCCACAAAAAAACACCCCAATTTAAACACACACCCCACACCATTTCTTCTTCCCCAATTTACATTCTCTTCTTGCCTTTTTTTGGCATCTTTTCCTTAACTCAGGAAAATCAGCTGTCCTTTCATCATTGTGAAATCAAATAAATAGTTAAATTGTTCTGATCTTTGCTAGCACTGAATGAAGTCCCAGCTCTGCAGCAACCTGCCACTCATAACCTTTAACAGCTTCATTGATCTTGAGAAACTTCTCATTTTGGGAAGTCATTAACATAAAAAGATATTTATAAAACACCTGCTACTAACTAATTAACATCTAATTGTTGACTCAGCATTGCAGGAAGCTGCATTGTCTCAGCAACTCTCTTTGCAGTGACCCAACCCGAACCACTGCAAAATTTGAGTGTCCTTTAATATGGACTCTGCTTTGGAAGTCACAAAGACTGCTGTAAATATGGGTATTGCTTAATAAGGGCAACAGACTTTTAGATAATTAAGTACGAACTCTATACCAAATCTAGACACGAGGTACACACTACATCAAGCATTAAAGCACCTCTGACCATCTTAATACACTCAAATAACATTGAGTATTGTGACACTGCTTCACTTTGATTAGATTGCAACGCAGAAAATGTTCTCAAGTATCCTACTATATTTATCTCCACCCTATACTCCTCAGTAATAGATGCTTTGTGATATCTACCAAGAGACAGAAAAGCTACTCTTAAATCTGCCCCTATGCACATCAACAATTTATACGGTGCCAGTAGCTGTAGCCAGAGTGCCTACAATAGATTTGCTTCACCAGCACGTAAGGGACAGTGGTTGATACTAACTCAGTGTCAGAAGGTCTGGAAAAATATTGCTCATATTCAGCAGTTTCAGGTATACTATGAGTAAAGTGGCAATACTTCTCTGCTGGTCCTCTGTAAGCCTAGTCATTTTTTCACAGGACTAGCAAATGAAGTGTAAGTTCTTTCCCTCAGAAAGGCAGCTATCCTTAAACTTCTTAAGCATTATTATCTGTAATCATATTATATTTAGAAAAAGTGAATCCATATTTCTTTCCTGTGAAGATACACTTATGCTTAGAACACTACATTCTGGTTTTCTGATCATTACCAAAATCAGTGCCCCTAAATCTCATCTGCAGAAAGCACAATATGAACATAATTGCAGCCAAAGCACATGACCCACACAGCACCAGAATGTAACTCCAGGAGCAAGCGTAAAAAAAGGATTTAGAAAACTTTTTTTTTTAAAATAGAAAACTGCAATAAAAGAAAAAGGATCTAGCATCTAATTGAGGAATGAGAATTAAGTATTACAGCCTTGAGCATAAAGATCAGGACTGTAAGAGCCCACTAAGCTTCTTTATCTTGAAACCATCACTGCAGAAGCTTATCTACAATGGGATATTTGTAAGTCAGGCTATTCACAAGTCCTCTATAGTATTACCTTCTCCTTTCAGGCTGTTCTGACCTAACTACTGCTGACAAAGTATGCACAGCTATTTTCCCTTCAGCTACTTCTTTTGCATTCCTGGTGCATAGCTCCATTAAAAATTTGCAATTTTCACTTGCTTCATACTAACTACAAAACACTGCTACTCACACAAAGGTGAGCAGCACCTTTGCTATGGCATCTGCTTTGCCTCAGCTTGCAGCAGGCCCACCTCCCAGTGATCTGTTACAATGATGGCTGTGGCTATTAAGGAAAGCTTCCAAACTTTCCTTTTACCACTTAATTATATATGGGAGCAAAGTGCATGCCATCCACACCAATTTAACAGTGTTTTTAGTCCAGTATTTTGTAGCTAATTTCTCTACAGTGACACATATATTAACCACATTTTAAAAACAATTGTTGATAAATTTAGGGGCAGTAAGTGTTTTCCAGAGTTGGTTTGGGCTTTTGTTTTGTTTGGATTTTTTAGTTTGTGGGTTTGTTGGTTTTTTGTTTCTGGTTGGTTGTTTGGTTTGGTTTTAATTATCTTTTGCTCACTGTTTTTCCAACCGTGACAATGGACTTGAGCACTAACTGCTGAGTCAGCTGCCCAGAGGCTTATATGCCACTGGAATACAACTTATTTTGTTCCAGATTCCTCCTCTCTTATTCAAGACAATCACTTAAAGACAAGAAGATGTTTGATAATTAAAATGGAAAGGCTTGTATTTACTGTGGTTGCAGGATTATTTAGTCCAACAGGAAAGATGCATGCTGTTCTTTTATTAAAGATGCAAACACTGGCATATCTGCTTGGTCAGCTACTCAATTAAAGTTGTCCTTCACTTGGACCACAGTTCCCCCCAGATGAGGCAGACAAGAGTGGTGTTTGGTACACTACTGCCAAAAAAGCAGTGCAGACTTTGGAACTGAACTTTAAATTATCACTAGCAAAGGCTAGGAATGAATTTATAGGTTTTATTTGCCATCTTTTCATGATCTTCAGATGGACAAGATGAATTAACATGCATTTTGGCAGTCTGGAAAACCCACAACCTTTATACAATAAAACAAATAAGCAGCAAAACAACTCTGCCAAATGGTGAGAGTGCGGAGTACTGAGTTATTCTGAATACTCATTTCAACAGGCAGTTCCTGCTAAATTTAAGGATGCAGAAATATTTCCAGTCGAATTCAACTACTTTCAGTTTATCTTATTAAGCATTCTCTACCTTTTGTATCAGAATCATCTTAACTTTGTTTTTCAATCCAAGACACATTCCTGAACATCTTGAACTAGTCTACTCATTGGAATTCAAAACATGGAAAGATGTTTCATCGTGTGTAGATTTAAAAGCATTTGATTTTAAGATTATTTTAAATGACATTTTCAAACTAATACATCTATTTCAAAGCCTAATGCAATTATCAGTTATAAGATGAGTAGAATTCTGCATTCACTGAACGGGCTTGCTGAGAAGTCACTGTTCACTGCTTTACTCTGTGACACTTCACTGCAATCCCACTACTTGATTTCCCCTACATTTATGACAGAGGTCTCCATCAGATAATTGCATAGTTAACTTCAAGAGACTTCCCATTAGATTTAAAAATGGTACATGTGAAAATGTATTGCTTTTCCCATTAATTAAAAGTTAAATTACTTCTGTAGATACCAACAGTGACTTCACTGAGATACTGGGGGAAGGATACAAATAAAAAAAGTTAGTCCTTTTCATCTCTTCAAAGGATATTGCATTTCACTGAAAGAAGTTAGTCCAAAATGTCATTATTGAGTATAAAAAGCATCCAGAAATGAGGACGCAACTAGACTGAAGCTGACATACAGTAATAGCTAGACTATTTGCAGTTATGTCTGACAGAACAGACCAAGTAGTTGAACTTAGTACTTTTCCCATTTGATTTCTTCTCAAAGTATGATTAAAATCCAACAGGCATTCCAATATATGAAAAGTTAATGAAAATCACCAGCACAGTATACAGTGAATCATTCTCTCTCAAGACCTCACCAGTCTTGAGAGCATATGTAATGTCTTGAGAGCGCATATGTAATGCTCCAGGACACTTAACATATAATTACAGCTTTTGTAGCTTGCACTGTTTGCCTCATTCTATGAGCTGCACCTTCAAACAATTCTGCTGCTGGCTGACAAGAACACTTCTAGCATGCAGCTGCTGAGGGAAGTACTGAAATGTGTAACTTAGATAAACTTGTAATATAAAAAGCCTGAAGTCAATAGGGATATACTGAACTACCACGACCACAAAAGCCGTGCAAGCACACAAGCTTCAGAAAAATACACGACATTACAGAATTAGTAACATGAGTAGAGAACGAGAAATAGCAGCTGATAGAAGATGTACTGTTATAGAAACAGTTATTTTTGTCAAAATGATTACAGTTCACACACAGAAGGGCAGAAGCAAGGCCAGACCTTTACTTTGTTATTTTAGTCCCCTTGTGCTCCACAGTTAAGCTCTAATAGCCATGTGGTATTTTTAACCGTTTTGCATGGACTGCTGTTGCTATTTTTACAAGTGCCACCATTAGCCTGCTGAAAGTGTTGGTATGTAAAATGCATTTTTACTTTAGTACTTACGGTTGCATCTTTAAATTACTTGAGGAATACAAAGCAATTAACATTAGAGACCAGCTTCTACTGGTGTTTGGGGATTTCTTTCATTACATTTGATCACTTATGGATATAAAGCTAAATACAAACAAAAGGAACATAATAGCTACCAATGTTGAACTCCTCTGGGAGGAAAGGGGCAACACAGCAGCCATTATTACATCTAGGAAAAAATTGTCCTTTTGCCTAAAGAACCAGCTCAGGAGAAAAGATGATAAAATAGCAAAGATGCAACATTTGGGACTGGGTTTTTGTTGGTTGGGTTTTAAATACTGGTTTTGGAATGTTTACTGTGACATTTTTTCCTCACACTGAGAAGCCGAGCAGTGCTTTCTGCCCTACAATCTGTTCAATTGTTTCAGTCTCTACTGGCATACATGTCTCACTCTCCTTGATCTGCTATACCTCTCCATCCTCCTGCTTTATTTTCAGCATTTGATGCTATGTATCATGCATAAGTAAAACCCTCTTACTGAGGCTTGTAATTCTGTACATTCCATTTGGTTATTTGTCTTGTTTTACTTTTTTTTTCACACCTACTTAAGATTCCTGGACTTTCTGATGAGGAAGGGCTTTATGCTTCCATCACAGTGACATGCAAAGGCTCTTTACACTGACAAATAAAAATAATGATAACTCAGCCTATAAGTCAATGGTCATAGCACTTGGTCACGTTAAGATGCTTCTGTCATGTACCTTAATCAGTTATTGTGGCCAGTCAGAAGGGTCCATCAGTGGCAGGAGGTCTTTCAGACCATTCCCTCAAGACTCTCACTATTAGACTGTACTTAAGACTCTTGTCTCAGCAGCAACTGAGTGGTACATCACAGTCAAATATTTACAATGTTTTAAGACATTAGGTTACCAAAACTACAAGGTGAAGTTAGACATACTCATTCCAACAGATGATTCAACAAATCCAAACTATATTATGCCCAACAGTATGCCTTTTTCTAGGTCCCAAGTACCTGGTTTTGCTTACTAATATATTCCAGAAATGTCCAACAAATTCAAGGAAAAATAAGTATTCACCAGCCACCAACCAAGATGTATGAAACTATAAATCCCCATGTTCTACAAGCTACTGCATCAGCAATATAGGTGGCATACCAGCTGCACTGGGGTTTTCCTGCAAGATTTAGACGTTTATGAACAGGAATAATGTTTTATAAATTTGAGACAAAACTTGACCAACTTTCATATACACACTTAAGTTTTCCTTAAGCATCTTCCTTCCCTTCTTCCCCTGTAAGCAGGAATGCTATTTTTGCCAATTCCAGTTTTGCCCTTTGTGATCTAATTAGTATTTACTACTTCCTTTGATTAAATAAATTAATATTTACTACTTCCTTTGCTTTTTTGTAGCTTTCCAGCTCAATAAATCTGAATCTCATTGGTGTTATCCCATCCTTGTGCAAATAATTTAAATGCTTAGGAATGTAGTCCAGATTTCCTCTGTCCAAGTACCAGCCTTGAGAAGTTTGACAAGTTTTGTTTCAAGCTACCATGACAGTTCTAATTCATGATTTCCCATCACAGCAGGGACTCAAACAGTTCAGTCTACCAGCCACAGGCCTGGCTCCCCATCAAAGTGTTCCTTGAATATCTCCTACTTGGAGATATTCAAGGCCCGCCTGGACAAGTTCCTGTGTGATGTACTCTAGGTTACCCTGCTCTTGCAGGTGGGTTGGACTAGATGATCTTTAGAGGTCCCTTCCAACCCTTGGGATTCTGTGATTCTACAAACATTTCAGTTTGGAGTTTGGCCAGAACAAAAAGCTGATCCTGTTTATAGTCATGGTGCTAACAACTGTGGTATTGTTTCTCTCAGTGGAGTCTTTTGCAAGCTACAGCATACTATTAGACCAAAATGCTACTTATTCCCTATAACCTGTTACTATGTTGTATTTCTTTTCACTTACTATGGTTATTAGAAAATTTTTATCTACTGTATATAGAATCATTTACCATAGCACAGGGTTATGCCCTTAATTCATTGCTTCATCTAGCCTAATTCAGGAAGTTATTCACAGCCTACAGCAATTATTTTCTCCTTTTCATACACACTGACAGTGCTTGTAACTTTCCACAACCCATTCTGAATTCAAAATTACACCAGGATCCCTCCCTTGTATTTTTACTGACACATGAAGACATGGAAGCTTTTTACTGACAAAATGCATGAAAGAAGTTACCGGATTCCACACATTAAATAAAGTAAAGCTTTGTTTTCTATTAGATACACAGTGTTTTCCATGTACAGAGAAACATACCTTCCTTTCTGATTGACTCAAAACAACACTTCAAGTGCTCATCTTTGGGTAGCTAAAATATGTTCTTTTCAAAATAACACTCTGTAACATAACCCTAAAAGCAGAAATCTGTTCCTGAGGAGACACTACCCAGAATTTTGAGTTGATCACATAAGTAGTGACTCTATTAGTCAGGGAGTAACAAGTCAGTGAGTTTCATAAGTAGTGTACAGAAATACCTAAGAACACATATGCTTTTAGGGCAAATGCTTGAACATTTTATGCTTGAGTGCCATTATAATGTTTACTGTTCTGAAATATAGCCTGTGCTCCATACAGCCCAGTCTTCACTTCTGAAGAACACCTAATATCAGGACAAAGTGATATAGAACCAGTAGACTGCTGCAGAGTTTTTTAAGATTATTTTCTTCAGGTGCAAGATGCCAGGAACCCTCCAGAGGAAAGACGAGGGTTCAACTGGAAATGATACATCCAACATCTACTTCAGTTAAAAGAAAAATATAAGATATCCCATTAATCAAGCTATTAGTAAACCAAAGCAAGCCTTCAGGGTTTGTTTTGTTTAAAAGCCGTTCTGTTACCAAGTTTTTCTGCTTCACAGACAGCAAATGCCTGCAGTGTTATGTAAGAGAAACTGTTCTGCAAAAAGGCATCAGGTTGTCATCAATGCAATTGGCAGTGAAGTTTGACAGACTGAATTCCTTCCTTGAAGTTATATTAATCACGCATACTATATCACGCATTTGGGGTTTTCAGGACTCAAGTGCGTTCACAGCATTACATACGCTTTGCTGAGTTTCTAACACTTCACTTATTGGCAAGAACATACAATGAAGTCTTGAATTACTAGCACATGTTCCTAAAAAGAAAATTCGTAATTTGCATAACCACCAGAATCCTGATGATAGGAATTATGCTCATCCTGGGAAGGAATGCCAGTGTACCAGCCTGTCACCGGGACCTGTGATCATAAGAAGCTATTGTTCATTTACGACAAGTGTAACAAACTACCACCTAGAAAGGCAGAAGGAAAGACCTTCAATGTGTAATAGTTGTTACTGTGTTTTCACTGAAAGCTTACAAACTAATAAAAGCAAGCTAGCCATAAGTTACCTACACAACTTAAGTTACCTAAACAATCAGCTATTCAATTACCACCAAGTTTAAGACTTTGTTAATAAACAATGACACATTCAATGTATGCCACAGTTGTCATCCCCCAAGTGCTCTTACTGCTAAGAAAGCAACTCTATGTTAAATCTGTATAAAAAGCTTGTATCTTAGTTGTGCAACAATTACAATCCATTATTATAGTTTTGTTGTAGTTTGTGTCTAAGCCTAGCTTGGGTATGTTAACATGAGCTCCAGAACATTCCTTTACAGAAGTTTTTTTTAACTAAAACTCCCCATTATCAGGTCCTTGGACACTTTAATCTCCCAGAACAACTTTAAAATCAGATTCACTGCGCTTTAACTAAAGCTGGACAAGAAAGGTTACAGAAAAATATGAATCATAATTTTAGTTTCTAGAACCTACTGTAACACTCTCCTCCCTCCACTCCCAAAAACAGCATCACAGCTATACAAGTAAAACAACTTCTGCTGGACTGCACAGGATCCTGGAACAATCCGTGCACATGACAGAACAGAAAGACTGCTCTTCATAGTATCCTCATGGATATCTCTGTCTGAAAAGGAAAGGTATAAACTCATTTACTTCTACACAGCTATGAAAGGATTGAGTCAGCTGTACCTGTCAAAGGAAACAATGTGTTTTCTCCCAGATCTCCCAGAGTTTATTAGCTCCAGGAATTTGTGTTTTGCACACTGCAGATGGATGCTATTGTAATTAGTTATGACAGGCAGAGCCGAAAGGTCAGACAGACCGCTCAGGGGAATGCAGACTTCTGGAGAGAAAGATAGAGATTTAAAAAAAAGACTGAGAAACAACCCACCCAGTGAGACCTTCTAAAGCACCCAACTGATCCTGAAATGTGAACCCATTTTATTTCCCACTAAAATTGATGGAAATAACCTATTTCTTAACTTCTACAACAATAAAACCAGCTTTTGCAAACATAAGCTCAAAGAGCTTTTATAGCTTTTAAAAAAGTTGATTTTAGATTATTTTCCCTCTTTAAATTTCAATCAAGAAAACCAAAAAAGGTAGTCCAAATGGACACAGCATGAGACAATTTCTTTTACTAAAACACATCTACATTCATGGAAGCTGATGAGATAGTGGTATGACCAAACACTGTTACTGCTTCGCTTTATGCTTTTCATCTGCTTTTTTCTGTGTTTAAGAATAGATGCCTTATTTAGGCAGAACCCCCCCCCCCTCCCCCCACATATTTTTATATTCCTGTGCAATAAAAATTGCAAAATCAACAAAAGAAAGTAAGGTACAGAATGAACAGATAATTAAGGTGTAAGATGAAAAAATTAATCACTTAAAATGAAATAGCTATACTTCAATTAGCAGTGTTTTATAATAAACTGTACTAGAGTTACATATAGGCAGCCCTTAATCAATCAATACATTTTTTTACCACTGAGTTTTAGAATAAGTAGATAGTCATAACATAGTCATAAAGTATGCATAGGTTACAGCTATATGCACATATTACTATTACTACATAACACTGAAGACTGCAAGTAAGTGACATCTAAAAGGAAACCTGCTCATTTACATTTGAACTCTCTGCTGCATTTCCTTGCCACTATAGGCAGCACTGTCTCTAACAGGACTGGAATGAGGGTTTCTAATCTGGTGGCATGCAGTTCCTATAAACAAAGGATTTCTAGAGGAGGAACAGATATCCTGACGTTCCACCCAATGTACAAGGGAATTTAGTTGTTAGCCTAAGATGTACTGTTGTTCCCTAAGTGACCAAGACATTTTCAAACTGGTACACTATTACCAGATTGAGGAATATTTGTTAGAACATCTAAACCCAAGAGATTTGGGAATACTATCCTGGGAAATTACAAAGGAGGGAACCCAATAGTTTATGATGGTCTGAAAAACAGGAGAAATATTCAACCCTTCAACCACAGCCACTATATCAGAATTACTTATTCTGTGTATCTAACTCTTTCCTCTGGATTTCTGGTCAGGAACAAAGTTTAACTTACTTACAAGTGGTTTTCTTTTCAAGGAAACATTTATGATACTGTTTTTATCATACTAAGATATTTAACATGGTAGCTCAAAGTATCTATTTTCTTACAGAATCTGTACTTTGAAGCACAGACAGAGCAGGTGCTTCTCAGACTTACAGTCTCCCAGGCCTGGCAGGAATCAGCATATTTAAGGCAGAAGTCTCACTTTTACTTTCGTATGGGAGCTGCCAAAAGAAAAACTGTACTGGAATACCTTGCATCATTGTTTCTGTACAAGTTAGAGGTACTCTTACTAGATTAAATTTTGCAGGCTATTATCTTATAATCACTTCTGCATCCATAAACACAAGCAAAGAAAATAATTTCTTGTAATTTCATTTTGAATTACAAGATACATCCTACATTTTTCATATTCTTGTGCTCAAAGTCAAGGGTAAACCTACCCTGTCACTTCATGGGCAATGGATCATCCTCTTAAATTCCAGTAATTATCCTTAATGAATTTGTGGATTTCTCTTTTTTTAGTCTATGCATTTCTAATCATTCACTTTCAAGTCCAGAAGTCTCAGTAATATCATTACATAACTTCAGGGGACCTAGGTAACATTTAGGACTATTAAAAAAAAAATGGGGGATAGGGGTCATGGTGGAAATGGGGAGTAAGTCAATATGTAAAACATACACAAGGAAACAACACAGAATTGTAATTTTGGTTGCCTGTGGAAAAAGTTAAACATAATAAGCAACCACCCCTTTAACTGAATTTTGTAATGCATGACTCCTTAAGTCTCTATTGGATAATTAACTGATTAGCTGCTATTATTACTCCATATGCTTAGTTGTTATAGATGACTGAACTGACTCTAAGGACCCTACAAAGCCATTCTTTGAGTGGCATCTCATTGTGGGAAAAGTAGAGGTGAAGGGCATCAGAGAATATCCGCTCTAACACATACATAAGTAATATTAAATCTTTAAATATTAATTCCCCTTCTGCTCTCAAATTCTGATTCTAAGATGGCTTCACCCTCATAACTTCAGATATTCACTACTTTTTTTTTTTCCCAAAGACCAGGAGAAATGCAGCTCTAAAATAATGGCTGGGTCTCCTGAAATGGGGGGTTCACTTTTCTTCACAACCCCAATTCCATCACGAATAGTCTTTCTATTTTTTATTTTCTTGGGGGGAGGAGGAGGGAGAATAAAAATCTCTAAATACTGATTCATTTGTAGGAATGGCCTCATATGGCACTCTCAGGATTACGAGGAGACAGTTCAGCATAAGTAACACAGTTGAACTGTTTGCTGTCCACCTTCTTTATACCACACATATCTAGAGATTTAGTCAGCTCATGTCAAGCTGACACTATTACTATTTCCAGCCTTTTCTTCTCCCATCCTTGCCTCCCAGTCTTTTACCTTCCATGTATTTACCATCTTACATTCTTCTGTTGCTATGACAGCATGAGAATATCACCACTGCCATGAATTAACATCTGAAGTTACCAAAACCAGTGTTTATCACTTAACAACTGTGGCCTCTCAGTTACTATTCCTAAGGAAGGTGCTAACATCCAACTGCGATCTTCGATTTTTTTTTTCTGCTGAAGCATGTGCCTTTTAGCTGCAAATGATCTGAACCTACAGATTAGTATATTTGTGTAAGTGCAATTATCTCAGCTTTTGATAGGAACAGTGAGCTCCTCATGAGTACTCAAAGGAACATGTGACTGTCTCAAATTGTGCCCAGCAAAAAGAAGCTCTCCACTTTAGGGACAAGTAAGAAGAATGTTAACACTGACCCAGACTGGCTTTCCTCTCTATCTACCAAACAAGTTTCCATATTTAACATCAACATGACTTTCCTTAGAAAGCAAGTTTCAAAATTACCTATAAGACACAGGATGAATAAGAGTATTGTAAGAATTGTCTGAGCACTACTGAAAGCCACTAAGATGATAGCTCCTCAGACCAAATCTATTCTAATAACATCCCATTGAACTAACATCCGCTGTTGCCCAAACTGTCATGTTCTGATGCAGGGAGTCACTGAATTTCCTACTCAGACATGAAGTAACTCACTGAAACTGCATTTAATAGAGCATCAAAAGTCAGGGGTTTTTTTTGATGACAGGAGTTCTGTAATAAGCCTACTAAGAAAAACAGTAACTATACATAGCATAGACCTGCTCTAAATCATTCTTCACACTGCAGAAACAACCAGTTGAGCAACACTGGTAATGTAACAACAGCAACCAGAACACTGAGGCTGCAGCAGGAGAGGAGGGGCTCATGAAGACATCATGTTGGCTGAAGCCTGGTTATAATTGTGGCTAAACTGCTTCCAGAACTCATGCTATTTGGATTGGAAGCTAATGCACATTATAATAAATTTATCAGCTACTAAAAAGTAGTTGCAGAGTCTGGATTTGAGAAAAGCTTGTAAATCCACTTTAGAGCTCACTAACATATCCTTGCCTTTACCTGGTCCTGTTCACTTATGCTGGGTAATTGCATGATTTCTAACAAAAACTCACAGAACTTGGAGGTTTCCTGTCTTGACCCTGGGACCTCTACTCCTGCAACCATCAGTCAATAATTCTGCTTTAACTTCTCAGAGATGTTCACAGAAGTTTTTTTCACATTAAAATAAATCAGGCTGCACCTATTCCAAGAGTGTGGACTATACTTCAACAAATCCCAAACACAAATGTTTTTTCATAAGGCTTATAATAAACCAATCAAGGTCTGACTCAGCCTGAGCATCAGATATACAGATGTACAAACATGCAACATTTGGGAGCTAGCTATAACCATGTATTTTTATCTTAAAAATATGTAAGTGCCTGTTAGAGTCACACAATTAAAGCTTTAAAATTATGCTTTGGTTAATTTTGTCAGAGTCCCTGTCCTTCTGTCAGATAATGGGTGTATCTCACATATTCATTACTTGCGAAAAGCCAGGATTCAGATGGGTTAGAAGGCAACAATACATAGATACAGACTCCTTAATGGCTCAGCTTGTCATTTTCTCCTTGCCTCAGACATATACTTACAACTGTGCCACATTATCAAAAAATTAAATCAAAAATGACAACTTCAGGGAGCCTAAATGTCTGGTCCTAGTGACACAACACCTACCCAGTCAATAGCTATCTTTTCCATTTGCTAGCAGAGCTTTACCTCAGCATTGAATAGTTTCAGTTTTGAATTACACCTGGAGTATCAAAGACCAAAGTAATAAGGCTGCTTTGTAAAGCAGAATCTCCCTCTCTACACCCTTTGATCCATGCTGATCCATTAGACCATGAATAAATCAAATTAAACATCTATTAATAATTATTTCTTCAATAAAATATTGGGGGGGAGGGAGGGAATTTCAGATTGCACTAGAAGCTTATGGTACTGCAAAAAGGTCAGTGCAGATGCATATATAAAAATGATACTTGATTGCCTGAAGTAAATTTAATCACAGTAACAGAAATATTAGATGTCAGATGACCATTTCAGTTACGCATTACTGGTTTTCTGAAGCACTAAAAGCCAAGGCAACCAGCTCATGGCCCCTTCCCTTCCTGGACAGGCTGCAGTTCCACTGGCTGGTGGAATGAGTGTCTCACAACTTCACACTTCGAAGACAAGGCAATAGGGCAGACAAACACACAGCTTTGACCTTCACACACATGCACATTTTGAAAACTCTCCATACACATGTAAACAAAGACTGAAAAGACTCTGCAAGTGATGTAAAATAAAATTACAAACTTAAGCTAACATTAGTAAAAGGTTCTAATCCAGCTTGTCCAGAAAAGGGACGGATTTTCTAAGCCTCCTGTTTGTGTTCAGTTACATACATGGCAAAGATTTAAAAAAAAAAAGAAACAGAAAGGCTCTAATAGATCACCCTCCTCTAACCATCTAACTACCATTTTTAATTCAATAAAGCCTCCTGGGATGTGTAATTATCTGTTATTTTGTCACAAAACCAAAAATCTACAAATTTAGTTACACCTCACAGCTCTGCTCACTACCAAAAAGCCTTGTGTGACTGAGGAGCCTAACAATTCCAGAATTATAGTTTAATGGAATGAGCACATACATGAATTTTACTGTATATGAACTGTCAAAATGGTCTATCATCAATGTTCAAAAACTACAGCCATACCGACTGTGGGGAACTACTTCTCTACATAGGCTTGGACAAGTCAGTTTTTATTGTCCTTCAGTCTGTCATTTGTGACATGCAGCAAAATGACACATATCTGACCGACACACTAATACCTACAGCTGAAAACATAACATAAGTGCGAGGTCTTCCTATCCTTTTAACTTAGCTCTTTCCCAGCCATCATGATAAACCATTAGGGAAACAGGAAGATGAGGGTCATCACTGGAAAGGAAAAGTGCTTCACTCAGCTTAAGCCAATTCAGAGATGACAAATGACTGAAATCACATTGAATCACCCCAAACTAGCAAAAAACAACACAAAAACCAAACCACCACAGAAAGCCAAAGGGAAATATATCAACCAACCCTAAAAACAACAACCCAACAGCAACAAAAAAAAACACCCCAACAATCAACCTTATGCCAAGTAAATTATACATTTCTCATTTTTTTGCAGCTACTTAGGAGGTTTTTATTTCCCAAATTCAGAAGTTTGGTAAAGCACACAGCAGTATTTCAACTTAAATTTCTACATCAACATTTAAAAGAACACACTTTAACTTTCAAATGCACTAAACACACTGAAGAACACATTGTTTTCTATAGGTATGTCACACAACTTAAAAATTAGTTAAGTGCAACAGCATTCTCAAACATTTAAATGTTAAATTCAACTACCGAGAAAGTTCTAAAGCTGAACCTAAGCATCGAGTGAAAAATGCATACTGTAATTCAGCTCACACAAATTAAAGGTGCATTTCCGACAATTATGTGAAATTGAGTCGCTTGGCATTTCTAGAGCAATAGACCTCAATGGACTTCACAGGTTTTTTGTTTGTTTTACACAGGGAATGGCTCTGACCTTCTGCAACAGACTGGCACTTTCTGACAGGATCTGCTCATTAGCTCTCCCCTTTGGGAGCGGTCGGATTTTAAGCCTACAATAAATGTGCTACTTCCCATAAGAATCACTGAAAAAGGTTGTTTCAAGAGTATGTTTTCTGCAAAACTTTCCCTCTGGTGTCCACACACCCCCACTGAACTTAAAGTTACTCATGAATATGGACGCGATGCCTGTGAATTATTTCTTTTGAGAACTACCACACTTACAGCCATGGAGAGATTCAAAACAAATATGAAGGTTACCTGCTCAGGGACAAATGATAATTAAATCTTTGAGCTTTCAGCACAGTATCAGTAAGTAAAATCAGGCATTAAAGGAAGATTATTTTTTCCTTTTATTAGTATAAGAAAAAGGATATTCTTAACAGCTATTATCAAAACATAGTATTTTTTTATTCATGGCAGATGTTCTGCCTAAACTCAGTTTAAGCTAAATGCATTCAAACTTTCTTACTTCATTTCCAGATTAGAGAACCAGGAGGAACCTTTTAAACAGAGTAACTTCAGTGGTATTAAATAAGAATAAATAAATCAGTCTTTTGGACTTTAGAGATTTTTAGGGTCTATTTAGCCTTTATGGCTCATTTCTTCCCACTTTTAATTTGCTGTTTGTAGGAATATACATAACAGTTCCTTCTCTATTTCACCATTACTTTTTACATACTGTCGGTTGGTATTCAAAGAAAGATTTTTCACTTTCCTCTAAACTAATGTACACAAATTTGTCTGAAAATATAATGTAAGGAAAATCGTATCACTACACATTCATTATGTTTACACACTAAAATTAGCTTTTATTCAACACTGAAAATATGCTAATACATATTTCTATGGCATCTTTGTACCAGGACCTTACTCAGTGTCTATTTGACTGCAGAAAGAACTCCACATAGTTCAAAAGCACCAGATGAAATTCAGACAATCTCTCATAATGCTGTACCACTTATGGTCCCTGAATTAACCACTTACTTGGGAAATAACAGAATTACCATAATGGAACCCCATATTTTCTGTAACTGTATATTGTGCAAGCACCTTGCACATCAGTAAGCACAGACTTTTACTTCTCCATTCTGCTACCATATCTCTGTGGACAAACATCATTAGGCAACTGCACTCTACTGCTTTGTCATCATCACTTTGGAGAACACAGCACAAGTTCTGATGCCATCTGAGACAGGAAGACATCCTTTCACTTAGCTTCCCCATATCAGCTCATGTCTACTCCTGGAAAAAACTCATGACAACTTTTGCTGCCTGGATCACTTACCAAGAGCTGAAAACCCCAGGCTGGCTAACTTCCCAGCAAGAACACAGGAGTAACTCAGACATTGGTTTAGAGAAAACCCAAAGAAACCAGTCATACAAGACACATCAGGTTTATTTTGCAGACTAATTCACATTGCATCTGCTGAACTGCCATATTAGGATATTTCATTTGTATTACAAACCATTGTCCATCGAGGCCTTTGTGTGTCTTTTCTTGCTTGAAAAAGGTAAGCCTACCTGGGTAACATGGAACCTCACTTGGTCTGCCACAAAGCTGCAGAAATACAAGAAATATGCCAACAAAAAATACATACTTACTGCTTTAAAGCCACAGCTGAAAGTATTTATTCAATGTCCTTGTTGTTAATAAAACAGTATCGTGGCTTGTGAGTGGAAGCATTAGATATACAGAACAGAATGAGAGAGATGGGCCCTGCACTTGCAAGAAAAAAACCCAAAAAACAAAACAAAAAAAAAACCCTCCTCCCCTACTCAAATTCCCCAAAATACTTTTTTTCCCCTCTCCGATTATTAATGGTGTCATAAAATGGTCACCTCTGACTTACTGTAGTGAGGTGGCTTTCATTTTTTATTTAAAACTGCCTTTATGCACAACAGATTATTCTGTACTTGTAATACTCAGCAATCCCTTAATCTTGGCATTTTTTTTTACACTGATATAAACTCAGCAATGAAATTATCAGAAGAAATTATTAATCCTATATCTTCATTAGGTGCTTTTTATTTCTTTTTTGTAACTGCTTCTTGGAAGTTTAATTTTGACTGAATGATCCTTAAGGTTCAAATGTTAAGGCTAAAGAAATGGGAGACAGCATATTTCAGGAAACTCAATCTCAACAAGCCCACAGTACGGGTTTAAAATTCAAATAAAACTTTAGTTAAACAGGTAATTGTAGATCATTCATTTGGTTTTTCAGTGGAATTGATTTGTTATAATATGAAAAGAGGTTCCTCAGAAACTTCCAGTGCAAAAGTTTGAACAGCTAGGGGTTTCCAGAAATTACACAAGTAGTATTCGTATACAATACCAGTTACTCAGACAAACCCATTACTACACATTTGTTATAACTTAGAAAATGCATTTTTGAGAAAGTCGGACTGACATTGAAAGTAAGAAAAATTCACAGATAAATGCTATTAGAAACTTAATCCAAAATGTTGGAATTAGAATCCATTTTAAAACAAAACAAAAAAAAAATCCCAAGGTAAAAGCTACAAGTGAAATACATTGATTTTTAAACACTCAATACAAAAGCAGCTTTGAGGGTTTGTTTTCCTGTCACAGTGAAGTTTTTACATCAGCCTATCCACACAAACTATTCAGCTGTCATCAGCTTGTCTCAAGACTGGAAGATTAGGTGAAAAAAAATTAAATCTGGCTGTTCAGGGCTATTAAGATCTATGGCACCAGGGTTCTGACAGGGGGAAAATGCCTTAGTCAAGAAAGCAAATGTTCTCATAAGGGACCAGGATTCTTGGCATGTAGGGTCCACATATGCAAAAAGAACTCTTGGTTCATCATCAGAAGACATCACATTAATTGGCAGACCTCAGCTCCTCTTACTTCTGATCAAGTACACAAACATTTAAGCATACAGAATCCCAGAATTCTTGACAGTGCTTGAAGGAAGACTGCACTTGAAAAGAAAACATAGTCACACTAGGAAAAAAATAATTAAAAACAAAATTTGCTTGATCCTGGATATGGCTGGATGTGCCCGTTCTGCATACACAAAAATACTGCAGATCCAATGCCAGGGATTTCTGTGGAATTGCCTGGGCAGACCCTTGCCTTTGCATAGTGTTCCTGATTGAAACAATAAGGCACTATCATGCTTTTTATCTGCAAAGGATGCAAGTGCAGGAGGGAGGGAAGAGGTCTCTGAATCATCATCAACTGTCTCTGGAGCTCCAGCATAATTGCCTGCATCTATGCCTGAATTAAGATGTTACCCTTCGCAAAAAGGAAAGTCAACGTCAAATACAGCCAGGCATATGATTTTTTCCTTCAGACTAATTTAGCAAATACTGGTCATCTGGATTACAAAAGAACCAAGACTAAGAACAAATCCACCAATATTTTTAATAGTGAATAGACCAATTAGTTTTTCAATCCATGCAAAGTCTTTTTTGCTCTTCATCTTTAATCTGCATTTCTTTAGGTGTCTTGGCACTATGTAAAAATAAAATCCAGTTTTACCAGGTATAAATGATGAAGGGGGAGATGGAAAAACACAACAAAACAAACAAACAAACAAAAACCAGTGGAATTTGAACTAGAAGTGATGTAAAAGTATCCAGGCCAAATTTTGCAAAAAGGCTAGTGGGCCTATCAACATGAGGACCAATGAAGGACTAATGTAATATTAAGACCAGAGAGTTAGACACCTTCTGAGAGTAGTCCCAGCTCCTGAAAAAAGCCAAACTGCTACCTGCATGTTATTGTACTTGATGTAATGCTGGGACTTCACCTGGAAGGGGGGCTGGAACTAGATGATCTTAAAGTAATTTCCAACCCTAACTATTCTATGATTTTAAATGTGGGTACACAGGTGAAATTTAGTCCCTGATCCATATCAAGGTTTTGACTGATTCAAAGAATATTTCACCTTGGATAAAGCCCTTTTTTAAATGCAATAAAATAAATGTTGACTATACTGAGCAATTTTATCTTTTCTGGTTTCCTTTGCATATCAAAGCAAACCAGTTGAATCTTATGGAAGGTTTGGTTGTATTTAGTTTATGAAATAAAATAATTTTTAAAGCCTATGAGTAAGTCACACCTATTTTAAAAAGTAACAGTACACAATGGAATCAAGTAACATTAAAGATTTTCTCTTCCTTAGCTGTAAATAATAGGCAAGTTATTTCTAAGCACTTTTGCACTGTACTGCAGTCCTTGGATGGTATGAGGCAAATGCTGCAATTCAGTATTATTTCATTTCCTTTATGTAACACAGACAGTAGGCTGAGGAGGAAAAAAAAAAAAATCCACATACAAAAACCCCACAACAAACACATAGCAAAAGCTCAGTGGACAACCCCTAAAATTGCAGTTTCAGCATGTCTTAAACAACCCCAGGATGAGAAGGCTCAGTGTGGCCACTTCCTCTTCTTTCACTGGTCCTACACTGAATGAACTTCAGTCTTAAGAATCTGTCCCTACTATTACCTAAATCAAAATTAGTATGATGAGAATCTATTTGAATTGTTACAAGTATTTCTATTTATTGTTCTATATATAATTGAGGGCAAGTTTCAACTGTTTTGATGTGAAATGCCTCAGAAAAATATATGACACTACCACTAGGTATTAACAAACAGGCCATAAACACCATTTGAGAGTCCCATTTTCAAAGACTTGGCAAATGCAGCCTAAGGTGCCTGAAATCAGCTCAGCAGCATTACTCCATAACTGCAGTTCCTAAACTCACTCTTTACTACATGGTATCATGACAAACTGGAGACACTTTTTTCTCTAATGGCAAGACTATTTGATCATTATATTTGGCAACAGCTTCCTCAACAAGAACTATCACTATCCAACAGGATGACATTCCTGGTGAGATACTGCCCAGCAGCTCACAGCACGAGTCAGGTTGCAAGTGAGGGCTGAAGAGGAAATCCATCACTGAGGTACAGCCCTTTTTGACTGCTGCCCCCCTCCACCTGCACCCCCTTAAGTACATGCCTGCCTTTTATTAGAGTGTCTAAGAGTTATGGGGACCCACACTGAGATTAGAATATGCCCCTAAGACTATAAATTCTCCAAGTAATGAACTGTAACATGACAGAGGATAACAAAAGGAAAAAGTAGAAGTTAGCAGCAACTGGACAAAAGTTTCCTGTAACAACCCCTGCTTAGTAAATTCTCTGCCAAGCAATCTATATCCACAAGAGATACATTCCATTCCCTTAGCCTCCAGTGTCTTTTAAAGTTAAAACTTATTTCTTGCTGCAGTTTATGGCACATTTTTACTATGTGTACTTAGGAAGCAAGCAAGGCTGACTAAACAGATTTCCTCCATGACCTTTACTACTGTCGGCTGAAAACAATTTAGTCCATTTTAAGTCATTTGAGAGCACTGTAAACATTATCCAAGGGGCTTAGGAATGTCTGCCTAAACCATGACCTTTCAAGCTGACAGATGACAACAAATACTCCACTTTAAACCATTTTAAAAGATATGATAAAGGTCTCTTATCCTGCCGAAATAGAAAGGAATTTACTTTTTACCATTACATAAAAAAAAGATGCTTTTTGTTCTGTTTACGAAATTAAATCCTGTTTTGAGAGGGACCTGAAAACAAATTAAATAACCTAAAGTATGCACATCCTTTTCCTCTTGATTCAAAGCTCCATACACCAAATTACTAAAACTATGGACAGAAACAAAACGGGTAAACAAGCATCCAAGACAGCTAGTTAGGCCATGCATAAACAAAACATCTTACACTGGAAGTGACTTAGGCTGGAATGAAGAGAAAAACTTTATCCAAGTCAATTTTATTAAAACCTTGCATCATAACTGTTTTACTCTGTCATACTCAAGGGAAGCTAGATCCGACTTTCTATCTTGACACTATTACACTGGAAGTCAAGGCAGAGATGAGTAAATCCAGAGATAAAATCCAGAAGTTACTACATTATGCTATATTTTAAAGATAAAAGGCAGTAGCTCTGTCTCTGGGTGCAGTAACAGTATCTTTAGCTCTAATAGAATACTTGTTCCACAAAGGCTGCTGCACCCTCTCACACCAATAAACCAAGCATATTCTTGGCACATTTTGGCAACAACTACATTTTAAACTCCTGTGAAAATGTAGCAACTACACAAAATCAGGTGTAGCACTTGTTAGGCTTCAGCAGCGCTTAAGCTAAGCAAATCAATGTTGCAGAAAACATTACTTTGTAATATTTCGGCTACTTCAGCACACAAGAACACTCTGCTCTTGAACCCAATTCTACAGAGAAGGCAGCCTGATTTAACAGATGAATCAGGAAGCAACTAGAGAAACGAACATACAAGATACAATTCCTTTGAAACTAAACGGATTTCAGGCTACATAAAACGATGAAAACTATTTAGCATTTATTTGGTCTTATCTCACAGGAATAACACTGAAAAATTCTCGTGATGACCATATCCTATCACCAATTTTTCAAAAGTATATAAATTTAATTACTCCCAGTTTATAAATACCCTACCTTTTAGTTTTGTGTCACCGCTACAAACAGGATGGAAATATACAATATCTACAATAACACAGTACTTTGTGTCTAACTGAAAAATGAGTTGGAAAAGAAAACAGCCAAAAATACTGCAAGTGTCACTAGAAAATCTGCTGTGCAGATTTACTCAGTACTCTGAGGTACCACATAGTTATGCATAACAAAAACCCCTATGAGAGCTAAAAAAAAAATAAAAAATCCCCATTTAAATCATCTTGTTCCTCTTAATGTTACTTACTTTGATACTGTAACAGTCTTTGTAGTAGCACCCTGTTGTGTGTACTGTCTAAAACATTCTCCTGTAGCCTAATCAGCTAACACTATTTAAGTCCTAATCTTTTCCAACTTTTTCCTAACTGCTGCACACCTGCAGAGAGCTCCCATAGTTACCTTTGTGAAACAGAAACATAAAAGATGAAACATGGTGTGTGTTATAGAAGCTACGCATACATGATAAAAACCTCAAAGGACTGCCAGACTGCCCCCTTACCACTGGATTTTCCTGTAGCTCATCCTTCGTGCAAGTAAGCTGACAATATAGTAGTGAATTGTTTGTTTATTAAATGATGAATGAATAAAATCATGTCTCCTTTACCAAAATACCAATCATCATTTATTTAGCTGTTTAAATGAAAGCAAAAACAAGAATACAAATCTACGTCTGTCTTTCACTCATCACGTACTTAATATCCACTGTATCACATTTTTTCAGGTTTTAATTCCATTACCTTTCTTATAGTGGATACTGTTGTTTCTTATATAGATATCAGACCACTTGAATAAAAGTATCCTACCATAAAAGCAGAATGAAAACTCATGCTTCCAAAGACAGGCTTTATAATCGTGCACACCCTCCATGTAACAACCAACTTTAAAGAAAACAACTTACTGTTACAAAACATTCAGTCACTTCAGTGATTTCAAAAGCACCTTCCCTCCTCATGTTATACCATTTTGAGCTATTTTGTATCTCCTCAGAAAGAGTGTAAGTAATGTTCCTTTTCCACCCCCTCTTTTTTGTCACCAGCCTCACCAGACTGATACCTCTGCCTCCCTCACCCTCAAGGATGAGCATGCTGCCTTGAACTGCTGCTCTCCACACCAGGGCAGTGCACAGAAGGAAACAACAGGAGTGCACTGGACACAAATACAAGAGTACCAACAGACAAAAATACTGCAATACACCCAAGATACCAAACAGTCCTGTGGGTCCTATTCTACAAGGTGACTCCCACTTCTCAGACAACCTAAGACTCATTTAATTTCACATTAAGGAATCAAAAAAAACTAGATTTATTATAGTTCTTTCACTAAAAATTATTCCAATTTAACAATATAATGTTTATTTGTTGCTTTTATTGAATTTTGGGGGAAATATTCTCATTCATCACACTAATTTCTTCAAAAGCAAGTCCTGGAAATGTATGCAAATACAGCTCAACAGGGGTAGACAAAAGATTCTGTTCCCATGCTAGAGCTCTCTACCGGGTCTTAAGGTCTTGCATGCAGAAATATCATTATGATTGATATTTTTTTGCACCCCCTTCTCCTTCCCTGCTTTTTGTCCAGCCGTTTCACATCTCTAAACATGTTTAGTTATGAGAACCACAGAGATTTTTCTCTTCATACTAAATTCACTGGTTTTGAGAAATCAATTGAAATGTACCAAAGTCCCAGATTACAGATGGGAACTGTCAATTTTGCTTATGCTTGTAGGATTACCTTTAAGGGGAACATTCCTTAATCAGATTCCATCTGCTTTGCCCATTAAGTCTTTGGAGTACTGCTGATCTGGTTGATAGCTGGGAACTCTACTAGCAGCAAAAGTTATCCCTTCAAATAAACAGTGGACTTCTTTCCACACAAAATCCTTTGTGTAAAGCATGCAATACCAGCTTTTGCTTGATAATGGAACCTTTGCAATGGTTTTGAACAACTTTCCCAAAGATTATAAGCATGATGCTACAAACAACTTGCCAGAGAAAACCAAGAAGATGGGCTACACCAAGAGCAGAAATAAGCCAGGCAAGGATAGCCTCACCAGACACGGGACAGTCTCACAGAACCAGATATGTGACTGGAGCCAAGCTACCCACAGTACAGCTCCAAGGTCCATCCAGGGAAAACTGTCAGTAAGCCAAGAGCAGGAGACACAGCTGGGTGCAGATATACCTGGGACAGGCAAGGGGCCTGCATCAACAGGCAGACTAGGAAGGACATGGGGAGAGGATGGTCCAATTAAGTCTCATCAGGACAATTAAGGCCCATTAGTGCAAATATGGCATGACAAACCAGTCTATGCTCTAGCCTCTAGGGCACTATAAGGTTTAACAGGGACAGTTGCCCATTTCACTGGTTCTCATGCTAACATCTGTTTCAGGTTAAATCTGTATCAGTTTCCATTAACAAAAAATAAAATATTATTTTAACTTGGAGCCCTTTGGCAGGGCTCAAAAACAGCATAAGGTAACTCTTTGCATACTTCTAAGAACAGACACTTGATCAACCAGAAAATTAAAATAAATTACAGAACAACTAAGGAAAACAAATTCCAAACATTATAATTTAACCTGAAAAGGATCTTGAACAAACACACTCTCCATCATGTGCTAAGTGGAAGATGAAAGCATGATTCACTCTCCACTGATAACATCTAAAGCAAGTATTTAGTCCAAAGAAGCTCTGAGGATGCAGAGTCAGTATGAAATTTAAAGCAGATATGCTATTTTGAAATGATAAAGTATCAACTGCAGTTGACTAGCTACTATATTGCTTGCACACATGCAGTACTGGCTTTTGTACAGTATTTTTGGTTAACTAATTATCTGCAACAAGAAAAGAGAATGAGATAAAGTAGCATATGTGCATATCCTGTTATAATATTCCATGAGATATGCAGATTTTCTCTCCTCAAGCAGAAGAGGTGCATGAATCTATGACGACCATTTAAAAACACAACTATTGTACTAAGACAAAAACACAGTGGCTGTAAAAGAAAGGCTGTCAAGAAGACTTCTGGGCACAGAAAACCAAGAGTATATATATAAGAAAGTGCATTATATTCATTCACAGCCTTGGCTGACTGGTATGTTGTCTCAGCAGAGAAGGTGGTGACTAACAGAACCTGAAGTCACACCACAAATGTCAAAACAAGAAACAGAAGAGCACTTAAATCCAGCAATCCCTAACCAGATTCCTTTGCTGCAGACACTTGCTGTTCTGTTTACACTGTAATCCCCATCTTCACACAATCCAGGCTCTGAGCTTGCTGAAGCAGAAGCTTCCTAACTGAAGTCCAACTCACCAACCAAAGCTCTTCCCACACCTCCCTTTGGTTTACCTACCAATATACAAGAGCCTTCTCTCACAAATCATTCAATTACTTCAGCTACTATCAAATGATATTGACAAATATTTTGGTGACGCAAGAGAAAAAGACACTTTATCAGAAAGATGCAAGAGAAGCAATACAGTTTATCTATGCTTTTGCAAAGTTTTAGAGGCTGTGCAACATAAAGAGCAAATTGAAGTATTTAGGTTACTGAAGTAGATTAATCAAAGCAGATTTCAAAACAAAGGAGACTAGCAAGGGGGAATAGTTTTGAATGAGAATGACACATACAGGAGTGCCAGAAAAACTGATATTAAGAAGAATACTATTGTTTTCACTACCTCTTTTGACTTTTAAAATGACAAACAACAGATTGTGGTGATAATATTCACTTAAAATACAAAGCAGGGACAGTCAGCATTAAGCAAGGTTATTCAATTCAAATGAATAGAGGGTTCACATTACTATGAAGGGGACTGCAATCATAAACAAAAAGGAACATAAGATTTTAATTAATTATATCCTACAGAGATGTGCAGGAGAAAGATCTGTTCTCAAAAACAACTGCACTCTTCTTCTTCCACTTGGATAGGTGGTACAATTATTATCAAAGGGTAGGAGCATTTTGTGATACATTTGTGAAGTGGAATTTATATAAATAGTTTCTTCACTTAAAATGAACAGGTAAGGAGTCAGAAGAGCAAAATACATGAATAACAACCAGTAGATCAGTTTTGTAGGACAGTACCAAAGACCCCTACTGAAAGAATGAGTATTCTTAACAAGGATATAACTTATTTATGAATCATGCTGAGAAAACAGAACATATAGACAATATCCCATGTTTTTGGTCTAATAAGTGTTGAATATCATTGTCATCTTGGACAGGATTTTACTTCATATTCACAGCTTCTGTAAGGCATGAATTCATGGACATGTTGCACTGTAAACTGAGGGATCCATGTAAAGAAAGACTTCTTAACTACATATTTAATATACAATTCACAACGCAGAGCAAGTAAACTAAATCCTTATATTCCAGAGCAGGAACTGTTACAGTTGCCTGAGCTCTCCCACCAGTACATACACCTTCTACCACCCCTTTTTCTTTCATCATCAGTACTTCTCACTCTTAATGTTAACTAATCTCACCTGTTCAGCATAAAACACTAACAATCAGCTCCTTTAATAACTAGCTAAGATCACAGATTTGTAAAATTCACCAGTAATATGAAAAAAAACTCATTTTTAAGCCCTATTTACTAGTAAGGAAGTCCTTTGTAGCTTCTCTTCCTTCCAACAAGAACTTGAGCGGCCAAGATCTTCAGCTATACCATTAAGTTTCACTGAGCCACTAGTCCTCATTGAGACAAGCCCAGCACACACACTTACCTTTAGGCAGCTGTTTAAAGCCTACCAAATTAATCAGTACTAAAACATTTGGACTTAAAAAAGAAACAAAACAAAACAAACCACAAGTATACAGTTAAAAGCCCAAAAGCATTTTCAATGAGTTAACAACTTACAAACTAAAGGAATCATTTATACGTCTGACACAGCACAAATATGGAAATAATTTTGACATTTTGATTGTGGGGAACCTAAAAAAAAAAAGGAAAAGGAAACCCCCCACTCAATCATTACCTAAGTAATGTTTCAGAAAGAAGACTAAATTCTAATTAAAAATTACTAACACCCATTTCAACCAATCTAATGCCTTTATTTGTCAGCCTTTCAAACACTGCTATCAGCCACAATTGATACCTATGCTTGAGAAAGTTGTAATTACCACAGTGATTTTGTAAAGGAGTTGCAAATTGCAAGTATTTCCATTTCCAATTAACATCCATGGAAAACGGCAATAATTCCACAACACACCGGTGATCACAAAACCGCATGTTTAGTTTGTTTTTCTTTTCCCTTTTAGGAAGTGTCGCGTTTTCAATTAGTGCACTGCCAATGATGAATTAAACAGAAGCCCCTTTACCTCTCTAAATTAGCTCCTGTTTGAGCAAATAGCAATTTAACTATGAGCCCACTAAGTACATCGTCATTCCGCACACAGACCTGCTCAAGTAGGTGAGAACTGCCTTTTAAAGCAAAGCTGGCTGCCTGGAGCTCGAGGCTCTTCATGGCTTTGTCTGAGAGCAAGACGACGTGAGTCACTGCCAAGCCTACCCTCGGGCAGACGCTGCCGGCAGCACGGCCCCGAGCGTGGTAACAGACCCGACTTAACATAACCAGTCGCTGCTCTGTCCCGATGGACGAAGGTGCACAAGCCCCACAGAAAGGCTGGACCACAGCACTACCCTTACCTTTCTGCGTGGCGAGAACCCCTGGCCTGCAGCCCCAGCCCCCAGCTCCGGCTGTCCTTCCAGGCGCCGAAATCCCTCCTCAGAGACCAACGTCCGACAACCACCACCCGCTCACTTCAGCTCCGACGGTTGCGAAGCGCAGACGGCAGAAGGTTCTGGAATGAGAGCGGGGGCGTGGCCTCACCTCAGTGTTGTCCTGAGGTGAGAGCGGGCGCTGGAGGGTGTTTAGGGCAGCTGGGATGTGCAGCAATGCAGCAACACCGGGAGGGGCGGCCTGGGATACACTGTGTGCTGAGCTCCTCCCGCTGCCCCACACAGCTGAGCTGCTGCTAGTGATCACCCCTTAAAGTCCTTCTCCCTTCAGAGGATGACAGAAAATGATCAAATGTGCGTGTTTAGAATCAGTGAGATTCCTGCCAATTGTATGTGAGCATTGTAGGCTTTACATCTTTCAATTATTTATCAAGTAGAGATGAGCTAACTAACCCAGCTGTAATGAGGTTCAGGGCTCTGAGCTGTGGTTCCTGCCAGGTTGTGAATATACAACATGCTTCAGTGCATCCACAGAACAGCAAAAGCAATAAGCACATCTGGGTTTGAGGTGTGCTGACCCTGACCTTGCCTTGCAGACCTAGTTTCCTGGCTTCCCTCAGACCAGACCCCTCAGCACCTTCACCATCCTGTGGCTCATGTGTCCCCTGTCCCAGGCCTGCTCTGCTCGCCTTGCCCAGCTCCTCTGGGACTGCAGCTTGTGGTGAGAGCCCTCAGGCTCCCAGTGCCCCCCATTCTGCTGCTGCTCCCTGCATCGTGCCTTGGTGCCTCAGTGACAGTCAAGCTGCAGGGCAAAGCTCAGGTTCACCCACCATGATGCCAACAATCTCTTGTTTTCGTTATCCTGTAAGTACTACCTTCATTTGGGGGGCCTAGATGTATGGTGGGGTTTTTGACTTGGGTTTGTGGTTTTTGTTTGGTTCTTTTTTTTACCTGGATGAATTATAATTCATAATATTGGTTTGAATTCACCTCAGCGATCAGGATCAGTGACCTGGCTTCTTCATTATCTATCTTTGTGTAATCCACAGTAATTATCTTGGATGATTTGATGTTTTCTTAGAGTGCATTGGTAAAATGTCAAACAGTGAAGGACAAAGAACTGATTACATTAGGATCCTATCAGAATGACTTCAGCTGGATGACAATTCCCCTTTGACTTCTCAGCTATTAATCCCTTGAATGTATTGTTTTAATTTCCTAATACATCACTGCCCAGAACACCAGGATCCCCTGTTAGAATATTTTTCTCTTACTTAAAGAAACTTAAATTTTATTCATGAAATATTAGAAAAATTATTTGCATTTAAGAATTTACTAAAAAGATTTTGATTTTTAAACTAATTCTATAGTATTGGGAGGTGGAAAACTCAGTTACTGTTTCTTACATTTTCTTATGGCTTGTTTCAAACCAATAATGAATTTTTTACTAATTATGAGAAGCTTGTGATTTCTGATACACAGTTGAATGTTACTGTCTTCTACTGAGTTATAATAGAAAATGACTATTATATAATGTAGAGTTTTTATCAGTTACTAACAGAAGTCCAGCTATGCAAGGGAAGAAATTTCTGAGACTTTGTATAAGGAAAAAGTAAATTAAAAACATTATTCCCCATAAGTAGATAATAATTTAAATTTGTACTTAAATGCTTGTATCTTCTTTGAGGTTAGCATAATAGAATACACTTTCCAAAGAATGAGGGAATATTCAGTTAATAGCCAGTTCTGTGCTATGGACTAAGGGCATTATTTTAAATAAAACTGGGCAACAAGGTGGACCACAGTGCTGATGTAAGCAGGGCATTTTCCTTGATGTTGGACATGAATAAAAATACCATCAAATGCATTGTTTAAGGGTTATTTCCAAGTTAACAGTTTAACCTTCCCTGGAAGAGTCTACCAGTGTCTTCTGTAAAAAATGCCATGATCAACCCAAGATCTTCTAAAAAGAGACAGAGATGTAGAAAAGAGCACATAGGAAATGTCAGACAAGAAAAAGGGATGGTCATGAGCCTACCAAATAGCTTCACATTAGAATACCAGGGAAATAAATAAGGTTTACACCTGCCCTTATAGTTTCTCATGGATTTTGTAAAAAATTATTGTGTTTTCTTACTGACATCAATGCAGATTTTCAAATGAATCCTGAAGGGTTTGTGCCAGGTGAAGTATAAGATGCTTGGAGGCTGGGACACTTGTGTCCCAGTTCATGCGGTGTCCTGACTAGTAGATATCTGATGCCTTCAAGCAAAAGTTACACAGCCAGTGCTGTACATACACATAGAAATTTTACATATGTTTCGTGCTATGAATCATTTATCAATGGGTCAGGTATTAGGGACTGTTCCATAAACAAATACTATACCAGTTTGTCTTTGCCTTTTGAAATTGCCTTAAAACCTGAGAATGCTAGGTCACAATGCTACTCCTTCTTTACTAACTATCCTAATCTTTAGCATAACAATCCTTCAGGTTGAGAAGTTTGCTCACTGCATTTAAGAAATAGGTTCTTGATTATTCAGCTATACATGTTCTTAGTATGAGCTTTTTTTTTTTACCTATTTTTTGAATTTAACTTTAGTTGATTTAATGGTGTTTTTCTGACAATACTGCTCTACATCAACACTGAAGTGCCTTTATTTATACTCTTCTTTTACAGAAAGCTGTAAAAATTACTGTTTTTTTTTCTTTTTCTGATTCAGCCACACCATAAAAATAATTTCAAATACATTTTTCTGTTCACTATGCTAAAAATTTGTTTTTTACAGATCAGTAATGATAACCAGGTATTTAAAAAAATAAAATTACTTTCTAGATAAAGTGCATGAAAGTCTAATCCTAATTTCTGTCATGTGTGTAATTCATTTTAACAAAAACAAAAGTATTATGCAGAACACCCAGATGGACTGACACAATCTGTGTCTTCCGCAATGATGGTATCCTGTGCAATTGTTTGAACAGCAAGAGCAGGAACTAAAACAGTACAGGTTAATCTCAGAAGTTGGTAAGGTACATCCACACACAGTCCTTTGATTACATTTTTGTTCTTTCAGTAAGATAGGCAATGTGCAAGTGGGTGGAACAGTCTGTGTCCCTAACATGACAACAGTTAAGTGCAGTAATATGTGCATTGTTGTTTTTTTATTTGTTTTGGTTTGTTTTTTTACATGAGCCACTTTTGAATGTTTTGAGGGTTTGGTTTAGTTTGGATTTTTTTTTTTTCTTGTTACTCAAATATTAAAAGAAAGAAGTGTGAAATAACTGAAGTTAATAACAAAAAAAAAGCGTGACAAATATTACAACTTTCAGTTGTTAAGTAGCTGCTAGTTTAATTCTACCGTGTATACAAATGTGGAGCCTAGCATCTGCAAGTGCCCCACAGGCTGTTTTTTCAACCACCTTGCACTTTCCACCGCCTTGCAGATTTTCTCTGTCAGGAGCAGATTTTTCTTCAGGCCCAGAAATCCTGAAGGATCAGACCTGTTACCTGCTCAAAACCATTTGGTTTTTCATTTACAGGGACAAACTGTGACATGAAGACACCAGGAGACAAAAACATACCTCTGTGTAGTCCTTTCAATTGTTCACTGCAGGCATAAAGACTGGAGCAAAGGTTGGGCAAGTAGTGGCTTTTCCACATTTCTCAGGCACAAAGCAGAGAGATGTGAAGATTTTATTTCCTATCCATGTGTCAGCCAACAGACAAGGGAATGAATACAAATTTAATGTGTTTCTGGTCAAAGTTCAGCACAGAACCTTGTTCTCTTGTGCTGACTAATACACACTGACCTTAGGGTGCCCAGCTGTGTAAAACAGAGAAAGAAATTAGAAGTACAATGTCTTACAGCTTGTTCTTCTTTGTCGTGGTACCTGCAGTGATTTGTAAATTGATTTCACTTGTCTTTCTTACAGCACCATATTTCAGTCTGTTTCTGCACTTACTCTGAAATCAAGTGTTAATCAAATTACTTGTGAAAAAACTGAATTTTTATAGAATATTCCCTTAGAAATCCATTGTATTCTTCACTGAAGGCCACTCGTTAGTATTTACTTCATTTTTGTAAAGAAAGAGCAATGTTTTTAATAATCAACATGTTTTTCTTTACATTTTGAAGTGCAAAATTACACACAGTAACGGCCACAAAGTAACAGTAACCTCATTTGAAGAGAGTGGTTGTGAGCCAACTTATGATTGTTTCTCACTGTTCCAAGCAATACGAGTTGCAGGTGTTCGTACTGACATTTCCTTAATATGAATATACACTTCCAAGAAAATATGCACCATCAGGCATTTTTAGCAGCCATTCTCAATGTTTTCTTTCAGATTGTAAACATGCAGGTACAGGTGAAGAAAATATAATCGAGGTCGTATTAGTAAGCATTTAATAATGGTTTTAAATTATAAGATTTTTAACATTTTCTAGAGTAGATTGCTCAGTCAAAAAAATCGAGCAGTGCTATTCACAGCTGGCTTCTCTGTTTCTGTTTTCTTTATTCTTCCACTCCCTGCACACCTTTTAGACAGCCCCATGACAGTGCTTCTTCACACCAATATGATGCACCAACATTCTCCCTTTGTTTTGCAGCACATAACCTGTTCTGTTGCACCAGCCTACTGCAGCCTTCTCATTTCCCACACAGGCTGAGATTCAGGTCTCAAATGATATCAAAAAGAAAAGCATTCCTGTCCCCATTTCATACAAAGCACTGTATTTCAAACATACTTTTATGCAGAAAGACGAAAAGGAAGCTAGTAGTTTACCACAATATTTTTTTGTCATTTCAAAGTGGTAATAATTTGCTATTTTTGCATATCATATAATTAATAAAATGCAGTATTATTTAGTGAAGTTTCTTTTTTTAAGTATTAGCCCCTGCAGCCTTACAGTACAAACAAGGCTATCTGTGCAATCAGAACTGAAGTACAATTCTTTTTAAAACCCGTACCTCAGCATTGTACTCTAGATATTTCTTTACTGCAAGATACTATGATCAAATTATTACTCTTTTCTCTGGCTCTATTTATTTTGTCTTGCCATCTGTGTCAACATCTTCCCTGAAATTCTACTTCTGACATGTATCCTAGTTCCTACTCAATTGTACTTACTATCTATCTGTCTTACTAGCCCCGTTTGCCCTTACTCCATCTTTTCATTCTCTTCATAGTGTTTTTGCATGCATTTGCTTAAGGCCTACCACTACCTCCTCCTCTTAACAAGAGAGCTAGACCCCAAGCATGTCTAAATCACTCTTGAACATCAATCTTTTTTTCTTTGAAGTGAGTCATTTTCATTTAGAGAAGTCTTTGCTGGCCTGTCATTTACAATTTTTTTGTAATTATATTTGATAAATACCACAGTATAAGGAGTCAAATAGAAATACGGCTTTGGATGCAATGACATTTCACCCACTGTTCATTTTAGTTTATACTTACAGAGATACACACCAGTAAACCTCTCCTTTACAAAAGCAACTGGTAAAACCAAGCAGCTCTCTTTAGTGCTGTTTATCTTTTAAGATTCTTCTCCATAATGGACTTGTAGCAGATTTTTTTTATCAGAAAGAGAGAGAGATATAAAAGCATTTTTTTGCTATAAAGAGACCTTTATTAGATTGGGGGAAAGAGAAAATTTGGCTGATATACATGATTTGGAGATCTCATTGCTCTTTTCACAAGAATGGAAAATGATAACTGATGAAAGGACCTTTGAGGGACTTCAGAACTATGTACACCTCTTATTTTATGTTAGTCTAATAAAAGTGTAGCTACTTCTACATTCAGCTGTCTAGTTCAGTTGGCAAGAACTACATTTTTCAATAAATCATTTTCAAGCCTCTTTTGGTACCTATTCCCTTTTGTCAGTGATAGGTTTCTGGAAAAGCAAAAGCAAAAAATAGAGTTTCCCTCCCTAACTTTGGAAGGTTATAGTGAAGAGAAGGTTATAGTGAGAGGTTCTTTAGCTTATAATAGGATTTGCTTGGTTGAAACACTTTATCATGTGTGGTATCATACATGGAAGTATACTCCAAGTATAAGGATCATACATAAACCCCTTGATAAGACCCCTTCAACCTTCTTTGTCTATGTGTATATGAAACACCTATCATATTATGCCTCAGCATATCATAAAATTTAGATTAAAAGTGTCTCTAATTGTAATTATTGCTCAAATACTTGTACTTGTAATGCTCCCCATGTAGTCCGTATGTGGAACTTCTGTTTAGGTGACCCAACTTCATGCCTTAGTAAATTACATGGCTTTCTAAAGAAGAGTATATAAACAAAAGTGCACTGTATTTTATATTTAAAATAACATAAACATCCTGTCTTCTCACCAGTCAAATAAGTGTAAACATAATTTTCACACACAAGCTAGTATGTTAGGCATTTGCTACCTCCGATGCTGCCCATGCATTTACATGCCACTTTCATTGCAAGCTAATGCATTATACAAAAATAATTTAAAAAGATTAAATATTTATGTTTCTTTGAAGGTTTAATACCAGATATCCCTGATGGCTGCATTTTCTCATTGCTGTATTTTTCAGTAATTGCTTTCCTCTCCATGTAGTCTTTGGTGATTTTCCAATCAATTGCCAACCCATCTGACCACCTTTGCTCTGGGTTTTATTTCTGGCTTATAACAAAAATTAGGAGATGTAAAAAACCATCATGGTAATGTTTTTGACTGCTTATGAAACTGACAGTGCTCTGCAGACATTAATTATGTCACATAATGGCATTTATCACACACTACTTTGAGTGATGCAAGTACTTTGTAGACTGTATATATGTAGGCAATTCAAAGCACAATCTCATAGGAATTCCCAAGCTTGAGTTTCTTTGGTGAAGTCCACTTAGTAATTAGTGGGAAATGCAACTCATAACATCAACAATATGGCATGGTACCCAGAAAATTGTGGCAGAAAGTAAATGGCAGTCTGAAAAATGCTAGATGATACTGAAAGCTACTCATCCCACTGACTCTTCATATACTTTGTATGTACAGACTGCACTGTATAGAGGGTTTAGAACTACTTTTCTCTCCAGAAAACAAGAATTAGGATGAGGAAGGGTATCACACTGAAATACTTTGCTGAAGCAAAAAGAACAAAACCCACTGAAAACAAAACGTTACAAAACTTAGCTGTACTGGCTCTGTTTGTTAGAGTTTCATTTTAGGCCCTAATCGCAGGAATGAGATTTGTTCTAAATTGTTTGCATTTGCTTCCAAATATCTGGAAATTTGCTTGTTAAGTGTTCAGGTGGAGGAAAGAACCTTCTCAGGTGCAGAAAGAAGTAATGCTGTGCAATCAGTGGAAAGAAACATTCAGACAATTACACACCCTACTGCTTCAAGTCATATTAAAACAATCTATAAGCTAATTCAATGCTAACACAATGTCTTATAAATGGTACACGGGCTGGATGAACATCGTGGATGAGCAGCCTTCCAAGTTAAGAAATACAGTATCATTGCATTGTTCAACAAGGTTTTAAATGCCAGTTATGCTTTTATACATGGTATATATAATCAGTGTTTCCAGGACAGATTGGTTTCTAGAATGTGTGTCAGTTCAGAGAAGATTATATTCTCCAGCACTTCTTGTCATTTTCACAGCGGTCCTTTAATTGTTCCACAAAAATGTACATTTGCACCACTTGTCCCTAGTTCTAAGCATAAGTGCTTACGAGAAACAAATCATTAAAGAAGAAAAACTAGCAACTAAGATTCTGAGTTTTGACAGTGTTTTGCCTATCTTATCTGACTCCCACATTTTCTGATAGAAACCAGTTTCTGGAAGATAATCAATTAAAATGGAGATTCAAGACAGTTCCAGTACAAGACTAACCCCTGCTCCCTCCTCCCCACCTCCACCAGCTCTAGCCACAATTTATAGCCAATCCTGTGGGTTTGGTGTCAAACATACAGAACTTGTGCACAAACACTGAATGTTAATATTATGGGTTGTTTTAAAACTCCCCCTGGTCTTGTCTAAAATCATGGTTCTAGCTAGTTCTGGGTAACTAATTAATTTAGCCTAGAAACACAAGTAGCACCAATATCATTACATAACAGCACCAGTTATATTACACGTGTAAAAGACATTGAAAAAATATCATCACAGAAGTGACAGGTCACAGCTTATAAAAGCATGGAATCTACACACTAACCTCTGCCACTACCCACAGCCAGCCAGTTTAGGCACAAAGTTTGATGCAAAGAGGAGGTAACCAAATAAAACACCAAATAAATGGTAGGGCCAAATTATCAAGCAAGCCTCGCAGCCCTGGGACCAGCAGTGCAAGGTGAACTCAACTGAAATTGAGATGTAACGTGCTTAGTTTTATAAGGAAGCTATTCTTCATTTCTTTTTTTTGTTTTCCTTCTTCACAAGCAGATAGTTATGGGAATATTTCAAGGCTTGTTTTTTAGTAAGTGCATCTGTGTTTGGAGAAAGAAGATTGAAAAACTGAACGCTGAGATCTCAAATCAGAATAATGCAAGTTGTGTTCTCTTTATTTTGTAACACTTAGGGCCTTAAGATAGATATCATTCTTGGTTGACTGACAGTGGCTGTGGGGTATTATAGAATTGCCTGTCATAGAAAGGCTGCCTCAGAGTTTAGCAAGTGGCTAATACGAAGATCTATTAAAGACATCAACTTGTAAGACAGATTACTGTTTTTCATTTTTTGGACTTAGTCCAAAAATAGTCTCCTATTTTTCATTCTATGGACTTCGGATTGACTAATTTCCTCATCTCCAAGTGTCTGCTTACAATTTGAATCTACCTTTTATAAAGTTCCCATGCTACTATGTGAACAAAGGGTTAGGTATCATCTAAGCAGAAACACTGTTTTATAAAAACTCTTTAAACTGATCTTGGAGTGTTAAAATCCCAATGAGATTTTTTTGTTCTTGGGGGGGTTGCCTGTGTTGTCTCTAATACCAACACAACCAAGATGTCTCATGAAGCATAGTTAAAAATGTCTCTGAAGTTACTATTTCTACATACCTCAACTGAAATATTCTACTACTGCAACAGTTCTGCTAACATGTGGGTTAAATACAGTGTCTTCTCCTGACTGTCTTGATTCTGCAGGGTAAATGAGGGCAAATAGGTATTATCAACTTTCTAACTTTTTTGCTGTTTTTTCCCGTGAGGCAAAAATGTTGGATGTAATATTCAGAACATTTTCCACTTTAACTATAGACACAAGTATCTCACTGCAGTTCTTTTAAAGAGCTGATGGGAAATGTTACAATTTGAAGATGATGGTTAATGCTGCCTTGCAGGCTTAGTAATGAACACTTACAGGTCTCAACTGAAAATTCAGCTGGCTGCCTAGTCCCTGAGATAGCTTTAAATTAACAAAACTTCCAAATACTTCTTTTTCATAATTTTTCATTATGTTTGTATATGATGTAAAAGTAAAGCCAAGCAAACTGTGGAGATAAAGATGAGAGTCACAAATGCTGTAAACACAGGGAACATCAGTAAGGGTTCTCCATTTTGCAGATGATATGACAGCATCATCTTTCATATCCTGCAGTATCAGTAGGATCAGCTGTAAGATTCATTAGCTGGGAAATTTTTTTGAAGAGAAGTACTTGAAATAATGCTTCTGGTCCTATTTGCATTAAATTGATAGCCTAATCTTGGTAAAAATTGAACGGTATTCTACATTTGGAAACCTACAGGTTTAACAAATATCTCAATTACATTTAGATATAAATAAATGAATGTCCAAAAATAAAATCAGAAGAATGCTTAAATATTAGAAGAAACTTTAAGCTTTTTCACATTGCTATCTGCAAGCCAAAATAAGTGCACTTATCTCTCTCCCCCTAAAAAATCATTTTAGGTCTGTTATATATCTGAAAAAGCCAAGACAGGAGAAGACTGCCCCAAAAGACAAGGTGGTACATACCATCTGTCATGCATCCCCAAATGTTAATTACTTATGAGTAAGATGTAAGATCAAAATGGAAATGGAAATGATCTTCAAAGTGTAACTGAAGAGCCATGGCTGTAATTCAGCTCTGTGGATGTCTTGATCCTCTTTTTCTAACACTTCAATCAGAGTATGATACTTTGACTTTTTACACATTCTATAATTCAGCATACACTGCTCATCTGGTAAAAATTCTGCAGCACTACAGGGCAATATCTATTTAGAACGAATGTTATAGAAAGTTTTGTATTCATACAGAATTTGGATTGGAATTAGCAATCTTTAAACAGGAATTTTTTCCCTTTTAGTACTATGTAAAAAGAAACAACAGTTGATTCCTTCACATTTCATTGGTACTCTGAAAACAACAGTATGGGTGGGTTAGAAGAAGACAAAGCTATTAATCTAATTTTGAACCTATAGGTGTGAATTGTTGGATCCAAAGCAGCTCAGTAATTCTGGTTCAAGTAACACCCAAAACTGAACAAAGTATATAATTTTACCCTTAAGATATAGAATCATTTTTTGTAATAACTTCTGTTCACTCAAGATTTTGCCCTGAGACAAACAAAGACTGCACAAAAATATCTAATCTTCAGAGGTTTCTATGCTTTACAAGGAAAAACTCCTGCTCAGAGAATAATCACTTGAGAAGAACTTATTTACTTAGCCCTCAGGTAGAAGAGTTTATGCACACACAGAAAATCCAGATAGTGTCTTAAACAGTCTGGTATATCTCACATGCAACCTCCATTCTCTGCTCTAAAAATGAGTAACAGCTTCAAAAAAGCTGTATGCAAGCATCTCTGTGGAAGGAGTCGAAGCTAAGCAATAAATAAAATGTTTCCCAAAAAGCCTAGTAACATTTTATAATAGAAGAACAAACATCCTAATGTTCAGATTCTCTTCGAAGAACTGTTTCTTTGTAACCTTTGCTCAGAAAAGGCAAACTGGCTGTTCAAAGGGCCTTGTTTTGCGTAGGAATGTTTTTGTTGTTACTGCCCCACAGTGGCTCATTGGAATATGTATGCAGGGCGGTTGTTTTTTTCTGCTTGAGCAGGCATTGGAAGAGGGGGAGGGTTGCCAGGGAATCTTTTCACTCAGTCTGCCTTGCTAATGATCTACAGTTATAGGCAAATACAGCTGTAATCCAAGATCACATTTTCTTTCACGTTCTTATTAAGGAGGTAATGTATACCTCTTCTCAATGTATAGATTATATTTTCCACTTAGAAATAGTTCTTTAGATTGGGTGAAATAGAAAGATTTAGTAGCTAAATGGGAGACTGATTCAGAGAACAGACATTTCATTGAGTCCTGCTAGTGACCATGAATCCTGCAGTATGCCATGAATGGTAAAACCCTCAATGAGTGTAAATACACATCCGTGTGTATATGTACTCATTTTTTCACACACTTCCTGTGTACATACTTTTCTTTACTATGACTTGTTCTGAAAACAAACACAAAACCACCTCACAATCTCAATAAAAGTTGGTCTGTATTGTGCATTTAAGATTGTATTTCACAATTAGGAACTCGGTTTTTTTTTAGGTTAGTGGTCTGATAGTTTCACTGACATTATGATTTGGCACAGCTAACACATTGCACAGTGACCCAGATTCTCCTGTGCACTGTGGCTTTGGAGTGCTCTGCCAGCATCGTCCATCTCACAAAGCAAAGAGGAGGCTCCAGTCGCACACATTCTCATACCAATGCAACTCTTTGCTGTGACTGTAGTCAGCAAAAGGAAGGGTTAGCCTAGGATACTGCAGTGCCAGCTTAACCTCCTGGCCCTCTTCACAGTGAACATGGTACCTTAATTCCATACAGACACCAGTCTTTGTGCACAGCAGCATCAGCATCGTGGTAGTATAAGAACAATTATAAATTTACTTTTTTTTTCCAATTATTTTTCCTACCACTTCTTGCAGATTTGAGTCCAGATTCACTTAATTCTATAGTCAAATACATTTGCAAATTCTTGTCAGATTAGCACAGGGAAAGTACTCTGTAATTCACAATTGATTTCAGTCAGTGAAGCAGGGAGAATGTCACAAAACAGTAAGTCACCCTTCATTCTGACCTTGATTTGCAGTGTACAATTTACTGAATCTCACATCACATCAGATGTTCATTGGGTTAAAAAGATCAGTGAGCTTACCTGCCAGTACATATGTAGCTTACCTCTGTTTTGAGTTCAGCTTGCCAGCATACTAGTGATCTGTGCTCCATCTGTGCTCCATGGAAGCAGAAATACTCCTTTCTCATAATACATAGGCTAGCACTGCACTGTAGCTCCCATTTCAGCTGAAGAATGTTTATACTTATGCTGTCATCCTAATTTTTCTACATTGTTATTGTACAAGCACAAAGTTCTTGCAATGTGTTGTTTAAAATGCTGGCTGCTCAGCAAATGATCTAGTGCACATAGCATTGTAATAATACAGAAATCTGCATGTTGAATTCCAATTATGCTTTAAAGCTTTCTAAACAGAGTGCTTACACTTTCTTTTCACCATGCAATGAAATGTTACTTGAGTGGTTTTTTTTTCTCTTTTTCTGGAATCATCAGCATGGCAGGGCACTAGAGAGCTTCCTTCTAAGTGATTGTTTACTTCAGCTCCTGTGCTTTGTGGAAAGCCTGCCTAGTGAGTGACCACATTATAAAAGAAACTTGTTCTGGTTTCAGATCAGTTAATGTGCAATATCTCTCTCATGAAAGAGAGGAAATTAATTCTGTGAAATGCTTTTTACTTTCCAGTGTTTAAATAACCAGTGCCATAATGCATTCTGGGGTTGGTACAGAGTAAAAGGTGCCCTATTATGAGATTTATTTGTAAAAGTTTATCACTGGTGCATGCAGTCAGGGATATGACAGGGACTGACTGCTTAGGACATGGAATAAGAATAATTATTTATTACTTAAAACTGAGATTTGCAACTCACTAGCAATTATATTTCTTATTTGGGGAAACATTTGTATGCAGCACTATGGCAGGCTTTATTTCATTGTCATTCTCACAATGCAAAAAGAACATCTTTAATAACTTTAAAAAACCTGAACAGAAGCTATGGCAGGGAAGAGGGAACAGGAAGGGATTTGTACTGTAGAAGAGCATTCTCACTATCACAAAATGTGGTCACTACAAATTTAACATTGGAATGCAGTAAAGGAATTCTTACAGCCTAGAAAACTAGGACAGTGCAGTGGTCACCAAGTGAATAGGTAGGTCTGTATGCCACAATGGCAGCAGTGTGCAGAAGTGCAGGAATAAAGCCTAGAAGCAATATAATCATGTTAGTGTGGCTGAATATAATCGTATTAGCCCAGTTTGAAAGGCAAAGCTAATCTGCCCAGCTGCAAATTGTTTTGATGAGGCCATACTGCTTCAGGGATTTCTGCACTCTACTGCACCAGTCTATGCAGATAATTGTATGATCAGCCAGATGAAGGTGAAATAAGCTGGGTAGGGTACTGGCATCATCTTCATTGGCAGCAAAATTATAGGCTGAGACAGGAAAACATTTTTAAAGTTAGAGATTATTAAAGGGTAAGCCAGAACAATTTGAGGTTTGAAAAAAGTATAAAATAAGAAAAAACAATAAGCTCATTTCAGGTCTGTGAGAGTTTTAACTACTACCACATAGTTCTTTAAGGTAATGGGCAAAGGTACAATGAGAACCTAAGTTCTCATTAACAACACAGAAGAAAGAAGCAATAAACTCTGAATAATGACTTAAATAGCCTTGTATATAGACAGGTGCAGTTTAAACCCCACTACAGGTTTACAGAATAACATAGGCTCAAAATGATAAAGCATAAGAAAATCTTCTTGCAAATAGTTTTAAGAAAATAGAAATAGCATGGGTGGTTGGTCTCAAAGATGACAAAGAATGCAAACATGGAAGAAAAAGTAAAGGAAGTAAACTTTAAACTTTTTCTTGTGCAACATAAATTAAAACTATATAGTATAGTGAACACTATACTATGAAAAAGGTTTTAGGTACCTTTCAGGGTCTCTGGTGACAGAACAAACCACTTTGGCTCATTTTTTTCAGTTTAGTACAATGTCACTGATGTCCCTTGAGGTCAATAAAGAAGAAAAGCTCCAACACTAATTCTCGGTTTACACATGCATGTATTGTGCTTTTAGAAAGTAAGAAAACCAAGAGTAAAATTTTAGTTTTCTCATAACTAATGGATCCAACGGTAGTGTTGAAACACTACAATAGATTAAGATCTGTGTTTGTTATGCTCTAGTGATTAATCCATTGATGCGACTATGAAGATGATGATAAGGGGAAAGGAATTGCCCTCCATTGTCGAAAGACAAAATTAACACTGAATTGTGATAAAGCATCATGTTGCAGCCAGGAAGCTAACCACAATGCAGAGATCATAGTACAGTCATTAGAATTATGACTATCCCATATTTTCAAGTAGAACTGGGCTTCCCCTACAAACATGGGTATTAAAACAAATGAGACAGAAGGAACTTTTTTGGTAACAGCCAGATTTTAAGTTGAAGTGACAATGGAATAAGACTCCATACAAAAATGAGCTATTCTACCCAGTAGCAGGCGGGGATGAACAGAATCTGGTCTCCTGTGAATACACTGTAACAGCAGAGCTGCCTACAGCAAAAGGGCAAGAGGACATCATCCCTCCTTTCTTGTATATGCCTTTTTGCTTCTTAAGCTGTCTATTTGCAGAGAGGTTTCTGTGCTATAAATGCCAAAACAAGCGAAAAACTCATGGCAACATTAAGCCTCAAAGAGGGACAGAAATTCAAGATACAGCATTATGTTCTGTGTTTCTTCACTTAACATGCTAATTTTTGTTGATCCCATTCTGCAAGTATAACTTGCAGCAAAAGATTGTGTAAGAAGCCAAGGCTTAACTTTACCCTTTACCATTTTTTTCCCTTTATCGGAGATAAAATTACATTCAGTAGTACTTTTTGGTGTCCTGTGCTATTCTAACAACATAAAGCTGCTTGAAATTTGCTCACTGTTAAGCCAGGCATAGATCTGTTTGTCTCAGTTGAACAACATAAAGCAGCTAGAGCCAATGATTCTAATCTGAAGACTGTTTTCTTCTGAGGCACAGCTCTGGGTTTGCATATGTCTGTGTAATATGTACAAACATCTTCAAATTCCTCCTGAGATTGCATTTTTATTTTAAGGTAATTAAGGCTAAGAAAAATATCTATAAGCACATGGTATTTGTATGACTAGCTCTTACATGCTTCACCACTAAGAGGTAGGTTAAAATGGGTGGGAGCACCTGAAACAGAGTATTCTGGGTAATTTTTTTTTTGGCATTACTATATGTATATGCATCGGTGGTTAGTGATTCATTTTTGAGTCCAAATAGCTGCAGGAAGTAGTGGATAGACAGAAGGATAGCAAATTCTCATGTATTACAGAGTTATAAAAGCAAGTTAATGTTAGGTTTCTTTGAGTGCTGCAACATACAGTGTCCCAAATTGGGCAATACTTGTTGTCTTACTAGTAGGGAAATACTGAAAACATTTCAGAAATCTACTGAATAACTCTAGAGGAAACTTAACACTAGTCTGAAAAACACTCAGCTTTGCTTTCATTTCATATTAGTCATTGTGAGAACTGTCTTCCTAGATACTGAAGGTATTATCATGGTTGACTACATTACACTTAAACCCCTCAGGGTAGCACTACACTTACCTGTGCATAACCTACAATCAAGTATGAAAAATAAATATTAAGGCACATTTTGGAATCCCTGAGGCCTTGTTTGAGTGGCTTATGCTGTCGACTTTAGTTTATATCATGTTTTAAATTTGGCAGACATATCAGCTGCAACAGATACTTTATTTTCAGTTCAGATAAACCATTTTGTTTAACTATGGCTAGAATATGCCCCGAATTGCATGGCAGTACCGATTACAGGTTGAGCTTTTTTACCTTTGCAGAGCAACATGAGACATTTTTTGTTCAGGTCTAACACAGATCACAGCCTCTGCTCTTAATTTACAACATCTTGCAAGCAAATGAATAGAAGCAGAAGTGAAGGACAAATACAATCCTTCGTCTTTGCCTTCTTATATGCTGACGCATGGCTGTCGTCAGGAGAAAGCAGTGTTCTCTAAAGACATCTATAGACTGTTTCACCTACATTCATCTGTACATTTCTGTTTCACCTACTGAAACAGTGCAAGCACATTGTGAATTGTAAAATACGGTGATAGTTAGACAATGCCATAATGTATATGCTCAAGTGGTAAACATCAATCTGGAATTTACTGCTACCTTTGCTGGGTGGTTTTCGATTAGGACGCAGCTGCCCACAGCAAGGTAGAAACCTGGGTAGCTTTAACCTGTGTTAAAGGACAGCCCACAAGAACTTGAGGGGGGTTTTATTGAGATCAGCTTCTGGTCTTCCTCCTTTCACATCCAGTAAGTCTGACACAGACATTCCTATTATCAGTGTAGGATAAGATTTAGGCTTGATCTCATTTAAATTTTATCAGCATAGTTGTTGATCAGCTGTTGTTATTTACACATCTATCCTGATTCTAGAGTTATCTGTTTAACTGCTCTTGTACTGATGCCAGGGTATGCCAGTAGAAACATTTTATACCTGTGTAATTGGATCTACACTAAAACGATTGAAATAATGATAAAAGCAAAAGCTGGTCTTGTCTGTGCAGGGAATTTTATGAGCAGAAATATATTGCTATAAGCAGAGGTTCAGGCACACAGGTGACTACAGCAGTAATGCATTAAAGCATTGTATCTGCTTATCCATGGCAACTACTACATGTGTGGTCTAAACTGTTGTAAATGCAAGATGGGAGCATGTTACAAAGTTCAAGCTAATGTAGTTTACCAGGACCTTGCCATGGGCAGAGAGCACTGACTTGGTCATCTACTTTGGTCAGATGATGGATTATCTTGTTAAGCTTCAATAACTTGTGAGCAAGTCTGAGTTCTCTCTTTATGTTGTTACAGCAATTTCGATCACTCTGTGGTAATGTTATGAAGAAAGAGCATCTTTTTTCCAGTCTGTCTTAGCCTGTCTTAGCATTTATTCAAGACACACAAACAAAACCATCACAGCCATGGCACTGATTTGACTTTTTTCAGTAGCTTTCTTCTCTACAATATTAATTTAAAGAATACAAACATCAACATCTATTCCTGCCAAAAAAAATCCAAAGTATATATTCATGATAGCAAAAGTTAAGCAACTTAAATATAGGTGCTCTGAATCATAGAATCATAGACTCATAGAATCATAGAATTGTTAGGGTTGGAAAGGACCTTAAGATCATCTAGTTCCAAACTCCCTGCCATGGGCAGGGACACCTCACATGAAAATAATTACAGTAATACAACTCTCAGCTACCTGGAGTAGAGAGAGATTGTCCTGTTGAGCTCTATAGTTGAAGTTATTGATAGCGATGATAACAATAAAGATGATGATACTTATGTATTATTACAAATTTTTATACATAAAAATAAGATTTGGAACTGAAGCAGTGGCATTTTTTTCAGGGTTATGCCCAAGATCCATTGTTGGGCTGGAAACAAAGCCCTCCTTGTGCCTTTTCAACCAATAAATTATTCTTCTCAAATTATGATCCATTATATATATATATCACTGCATATGTTTTATTAGATATCATTGTATCAAATTGATCACATTATGTTCCATTATGAATACATAGCCAATATAAACATAAATAAAATTATAAATATTCTGGGGCACTTAGATTAATCAAACCTCACAGTGTAACACTAATGATTATTTTGGTTCATGATTTACTGTAAAAGAAAAATCAAAATCTTAACAGAAATATTAATAAGATCATATGTGATAATAACCTCAAAGATGTAGTCTTGAAAACTCATTCATTCCTACATCCATTTCATCAAGAATACTTAAAGACATCAACATATTTTGAAAGAACACAGCTAAGAATATTAGCGAAAACTTAGCAGCATGTAATGCAAGTTACAAGCACAATGCTTGCAAAAGTATGTTCTCTAGGAATGTATCCTTTACATGCATAAAGATTTATTGCACTTCTATCATATATGGGTTTAATAGAGTGGGTTTTTTAATCTCTTGATGTCTGATTTCTTTGTCAAACCATTTTGAACATCAGTGATGATTGATCCTGGCACCCTGAGGTCCTGGTGTTTTTTTTCGTTACTTTTTAGAGAGGTTTGGTGAAACTTAAGGTGCTTCCATGTTCTAGGTTTGCAATTTAAACTGATACAGTTAAAGTGACAAAACCTAAAACTCATTGATTAAAATCAGCTTAAAAATAGTTATGAGTTCAGCAGGGTAAAATCTTACATAAATCCTTTCTGCACCAGAACAACTGCTAGAGCTTTTATTACCATGATTATGTCTGTATAAAAGAAAACACAGCCATAACTGACATAGTGGTACAGTTAATCACATGTATTTTAATCATGTACATGAAAGCCACGTAAATGGCACCTGTGTATTCTTGTCTCATGTGCTTTTCAAATCGTAGGCATAAGTAGCCAGCTTTTGAAAGCAAGCTGAGCTTCACTATTACATGCAGTAAGTATGAAGTCACTTGTTTCTTTAGATTACGTTTATTATGACACTCTGAAATAGAGTACACACTCATTTCAATCTCAAATGGAGATTTAAGACCTTTAGGCTGCATTGGCAGCTACTAGTTATGAAAAAGAATAACCATGTGTTAAGAAAAACAATAGTTTGTTGTCATTTGTCTTACTATAAATCAAATGCTTTATCTGCAATCCGTCACTGTAGAGTTCTGCGTATTATTTTGTTTTATTTCAAGATTACTAGGAGTAAGGATAAGAACAATTTTCAATCTCTTTTGGTTCTTCTCTCAGATTCCTCAATTTTGAGAATTTAGGGAGCTAACAACTTGATTTCAACATGGAAATGGTCTAGGACAGCAAACACTCCATTTTATTTTTCCCCATCAAGCATTTTCTTCCTTTGGCAACAACAGTGCTACATAAAACTTGAATAAAACTGATTTTCTTCAACTGCACTGAAATCTACATTATAAATTCAAGAGCAAAAAAGTCCTGGGCTAGGCTGAACTAGAGATCGCTGTCTAAGTGCTACCTAAACCTGACTGATCAATATATTTTTAACTGATATTTACTTTTATCTTATTTTTCTTTTGCTGTTTGATCTACAATTCCTGTGAGTATGTTATCAACATCGTATCTGTGCTTCATAATACTAATTGAGAAATATGTTAATGTGAAGCCTTGTGTGGGATGTTTATCTTGCTGGTTTGTTGTGGCTGCTAAGCAAGATCATGAATTGCGATAGGTGACTTGTGAGGTTAAACCAGTTTCATAAATAATCAGTAACTAGGCAGTGAAATGAAATTATAGTGATGAAAATTATCGTGTATTTTACCTCATAAATATTTTCAGAAACCTTTCCGAATTTTGTAGTTGCAGAGCTATTGGAGATAGTGAAGGAGTAACGTTGCCTAGAACTCCCTCTAGTGATTCTGGTACGGGAAATGCAGCCGACATACAGCTGCTTGCCGTACGACATCACCTGAATCCGCCACGACATAAATTTTTCCTTCTGAAGAAAAAGGTTTTTCAAATAGCAATTGAATTCTCGGTAAATTAAACAGGTTTGATAAACAGTGGGATAGAGTACTGCAGAACATACACTGTTTCAGGAAACTGGTGTTCTGCAGCAATAAATATTTTCTGATGCAAGTAGCCTTTCTTCCTTCTATTTAATGGAGAGCCTTGATAAGGCAGTGGAAATACAGTTATATGGTAAAAGCTAGTAGTACTAGTGCATTGCTAGCTTGGTGTTGTTGAAGGCATGGCATTTGCAAAACATACTGAGCACTCTTCTTGGGATAATTGTGAAACTCCAACACAAAAATAACCCTAATGTGCTTAATGCATCACTCTCTGTATCACTTTTCATCTGTTCGTGATGCAGTGAGACAGAATGCCACAAGGTGATCAAGGTACAAGCACTTCACTGTGTGTAACTGTAATTTTCATTTTCACTAACAGTAACATCTCAGAGTCTCCTCTCCAGGTCAAATATCCATAATGCAAACCATTACGATCAGTGGCTGATAGCCTCGCACAAGCTCAAGGGACTTTCATAAGCATGTGTTCAATTTTCACAAACATTTAAAAAACATGAGTTTTATTAATGGTCAACATTATATTTGGTCCACATATGGATAACTACTGCCACCAGGAAAAGCATTTCTGCTTGCCATCATTGTGTACGATGTCTGTGGCCAGGTTTTGAAGTCTCATCAGCCAGCTTTTTTATAAAAAGGGACTACATCCAGTTTGGCACAAGTTCTCAAAGACAGCTCAGAACATCTATCCATAGCAAATGATATCCTGGTTTGCTCTGTATTAAAAAAGTGGAAGAATGTGTTTGTTCATTAATCATAAAAATATCCTAGAAATCAGAGGAAGTTACTACCAGAAAGTCATTTGCTATAATTCAGTAATGATTTTGGGGTTGGATTAGTATTTTTTTCAGAGAATAGAATAGGGCTGGAAAGGACCTTAAGATCATCTAGTTCCAATGCCCCTGCCATGGGCAGGGACACCTCACACTAAACCTCACCCAAGGCTCTGTCTAACCTGGCCTTGAACACTGCCAGGGATGGAGCATTCACAACCTCCCTGGACAACCCATTCCAGTGCCTCACCACCCTCACAGTAAAGAGCTTCCTCCTTATATCTGATCTAAACTTCCCCTGTTTAAGTTTTAACCTGTTACCCCTTGTCCTATCACTATGAAGAGTTCCTCCCCAGCATCCCCATAGCCCGCCTTCAGATACTGGAAGGCTGCTATGAGGTCTCCACGCAGCCTTCTCTTCTCCAGGCTGAACAGCCCCAACTTTCTCAGCCTGTCTTCATACAGGAGGCACTCCAGGCCCTGATCGTCCTCGTGGCCTCCTCTGGACTTGTTCCAGCAGTTCCATGTCCTTTTTATGTTGAGGGTACCAGAACTGCACACAATACTCCAAGTGAGGTCTCATGAGAGCATTTTCAGCATGGAGGTATCTCATGATTTAATGTTTATGGGTAGCTCATTGAAGTATTAACAACAGATGTAGTTTTGATGGAAAAAAAAAAAAACAAAACCAAAAACCAAACCACCACCCAAATGCAGTGCCAGATTTTGATTGGCAAAAATACCTTTTCAGCAAGCAGATTCAGACAGATAGCCAACATTGAAATGCGTGAATGTCATGTCCTAGGATGCCAACCCAAAACCCAAAGAGTGACACCAGAGGCTGTACTGATCCTTAGTTTCCTTGTCAATAAACCACTTCATGTTCCTGTTGTGAAAGGGAAGTCTAGTATGTTATGTAATCCTTTGAAAAACTTCATAATAAATATTGTGTTACATAAATTGAAGGGAAGGCATCCATATCCCAGGGGTATGCTTTAGTTCTTCCAAAACAATCCCAAGCATTTTTTAAATGAGTGGCTTGCCACTGAAATACAGCAATCTTTGGAATGGGCATTGCTGAGCACCGGGTAGCGTTACACAGCTAGAAGCATTCATACTCATTCCCTATTATTATTTTGACCCTGCAGCAGATGTTTATCCAGAAAGTCCTATCTTGGAATTGCTTTGAATGAGTAAAGTTTTTGTCCAGGTTAGTGGTCTTACCTGTAGACTGTTTTGCAAAGCAATTTCTCCATTCTCTAGCACATGAGGGTAAGGAAATGCTTCACAGTTAGGTTCAAAGGATTTTGAAACTATGGACACAATCTCATCTGTTTTTTCCCCAAGTCCTATTATAAAAGCTGATATTGATGAGCACTTTGGGTACTCAGATTACAAAGCTTAAAAGCCACAAAACCTCATTCCCTGCAAATCATGCGTCAGAGAGGAAAGTAACCTGGTTTGCACACCTCTCCTCTGCTTGCAGAAATCAGAACTTCAGGGATCTTTTTTCCAGTGATTCTTCATCAAACCACTCTCTCCCTGACTCTCCCAAACTACTGAAACATTCTAAGCACATGTGTGTATTGGAAGATCTCATTTTTTTTAAATTCCTCTGGTTATTAATTTGAAAGTAAGCTGATTCTGTTATGCTGATGTTATATTGCTGGTGCTACTGGACTTCTTTTGTGATAATGATTGAAAAATGATACCCTCACTTGGTATGGTCTGGACACACCTTACTGAATCTACTGGGAACTAGTCACTTAATACAGAATGTATCTTTTGACAAATGATACAGCTACAGCTGGTTTCTGATTCCAAAAGTGCTGTGTACTTTGTTTCCCACTTTTAACCTTACTGTGAAACAGAACTAGTGAGTCTAACCTATTGAAACATTGTAGCTTATTTTGGTTCTTTGAGAGTTCTTGGCACCATCAGTCTTGTGCAGAAAAAATAGGTGGTGAAGTCTGCAGATACACCACAGTTCAGTACACGTCCTATGACTCTGTTCCCTGATGAGTTTACTCTCAGAGTATTTCTCATAATATTGGTATTCCACACATGCTAATTTCAGTCAGCAAAATAAGGAAAACCAAACTAGCAACCACACATGCCACTGCACTCTGAGCTAATGCAGATTCCAACTTGATTTAGATGAGGTCCTGAGTCTTCTTAATACATATACTTCAAGGAAACCTTAAAAATCTATTTTTTTAAAGGAACTCTCTTCAGTATTATATTGCCACCAAATACCATTCGTATTAAAGTGATGGCAAAAAGGATGCCTAAAAAGTACGATTACTAAAGAGCAATGTTTTTCCCTTTTGCAAAGTACAATATACATAATAGTTTAGGTAATCCAGGTCTGATGAAGATTTAAAAGCCCTTTATTTTAATTTATTTTAACTTTGCTCTCCCAGCAAGACCACACAAATAAATCTTGGCACGTAAAATACTATTAAAGAATTATATTTTTGAACATGAAAAATTTGAACTATATGAAACAATACATCAAACAATGTGTGTATATCTCTCTATTCAAGCATAATCTGAGCAATATTTAAGATATTGATATTATTAAAGTATTACTTTTCATATTTAATAAGGATGTGACTGGCATAGGAATTACATGACTTGTCACAAGCCATACTGAAGAGAGTACCCTGGCGAGAAAGAAAGATGGGTCTTCCAAGATCCAGATTTGTACCAGATTTACTCCCCTCCTGTTGTTCTCCAGCTACAGGTGGTACAAAAGGCATCCTAAGCTATAGGAGGAGCAAGGAACTGCAGGGACAGACAAAAAATGAAAAATTTCACATATAAAATACTCTTAAATATATTTATTTACAACTTTATAAAGCACCTGTGATGAGGTGGGGTTTTTCTTCAATACCTTTGTTACCAGCCAAGGATAATTAACTGATGCTTCAGAATGCTGAATCAGGGATACTTTTTCAAAATCTGAATTCAAATCTGTCATTTATATGCAAAGTTTGTCTCAGTAAAACTGTGTCCCTTGATGTATAGTTGTTGTGTCATGGAATTGTTTCTCTATCCACAAACCAGAGGACTAGTTGTCAGGACAGGTATCTATCTGCTTTATTAGTACCCTACACAGACACAGGGAGAAAAACTGCTTACCTCAGCACGACCACTTCTATCATTGTTCTCCAGAATAAACAGCTCACTTCTGCATTCAAAATCTCAATCCTGACTCCAGCTGATTATTCTTTAATTGCAAACACAATGCAGCTGAAAGGGGAATAAAGAGAAATATTTATTGAAGGCCAACAAATATTTGAAGCTCCATAATGAATATTAAATCGTATTTAATAATGTTTATATATTAAAATGGGTTAAGCAAGTCAGTAAAATAAGGTGGGATGTGACTTTTCATACTACTAAGTAGAATATCCTGTAAAATACCCTGAAGGTTTATGTATATTTTTCCTTTTATAGGAGATCACTTGTAATTGCATTAACTTGGAAGGAAATGCATATTTATAATGGCAGGTAAGCCTTTTAGTCTCTTTTGGTTTGAAAATTTGACTAGACTCACAATGCCGTTAGTGTGCATCATTCTGAAATCTATAGCTTTCCAGTACAAGCTAATTTAAAATAATGAAAAAAATATTGTTTATTCTAGCATTTTTGCATGTCTAGACGGATTCTTAAACACAAGCTGTGCTGTAAAGTACAGCACAAGACACAATATATTTCAGCTTTCTTAGTTTGTTTCTATTTTGTAAGACATACATTCCCAAACATTCATAAGAGATGCAGAGAACAGCACAGTGTAACACTTGTTAAGTCTGCAAAATTAGTTTAAGTGAACAGTTTCTGTGGATTTTTATGAAGTAATTTCCTGTTATCAAGGACACTTGACAAAAGGTATTTCATTAATTCCTAGGTTAAAGACTCAGCCTGATTTTTATCTTATTTAAGTCATCTTACAATATCACCTGCATTGTCACTGATATCATAGCTCCTGACACACGTAATCAAGCAGGAAATGGGCTCCACAATCTTCTGCCTGTGCTCTAAGTTCCATTTTGAGTCTTTCTGACATCTTGTCTTGTGCACCTGAGCCAAAGCCATGCCCTTTTGATACATGTGTGTGAACTCACCAAATGTGCAATACAAAAATGAATGTATCTTATACATAATTCATGACATTTAAAAACCATTGTCACTTGACAGCTGAGATAATAATGAAATTAGTATGTTCTACCACCCGCTGTTAGGTAGTGGGCCTCCACACCTTCGTATTGTAGTTCTCGCAATAGACCTGCAAGACCATAAACACCTCTGGTGTCTGGCTCTCCATCCAAAATGCATTTAGAAACCATGTATTTAGAAACCATGACCCTTCAACACAGTCTGAACTTCCTACACATTATCAGTAGTAGATGTGTAGACCACTGCAAAAGGGGAGAGTGGAGACCCACTGCTTGTGGTCATTACCAAGCCCAGATGCAGTGTCAATTGGTGTTTATGAAGCATGGTCCAACATTACTCCTAGAAAAGGTGAAACTTGGGAATTTCCATTACTGAAAAGCAGGAGTAAAAACAGTGCTAGTGCTCAAAGGTCCCAAGTGCAATTTATTTTACATTTCCAGTAAATGGGGAAAAGGCAAAAGGAAGAGAAAGAAACTACTCTTCATGTAAGTATAGGGAAAATAAAAGTCAGGATTGAGGCAAGATCCTGGTAAAAGATAGAGTACAATGCAGTTGCAATTTGTTTTCTGAGTTTTTCTATTGCTCTGACAGGTAAAAAGAAAGAAAGCAGCACTATGTGAGGCCTTCAAGAGGGACAGACCTCCAACCTTATCTGTCAGGCTGGGGAAAGTAGCTCTTTTTCGTTCCCTGCACCAGCCGCCGCATATGCCCCATTCCCAGTAGGGAAAGGAAAGCTTGTGTCTCTTATTTCCTTGCATAGAGATATAAAAGTGAATTATGATCTTTCTTTGAGACTGTCATCTGCAGTGGCCTCTCCATGACTTATCTGGGTGACCAAAGGAAGGCCACTCATGCAATATATTTCAGGTGACCTTTGCAAAAATGCTGAGAATTTGTCCTACAGGCAGTGCATTTTTATTAACAGGTTATTCCACAATGACTGCAAAGCCGGTACTTGTATAGTATCTATGAGACTTTTCTCCTTACATTTGGGGAAGTTTATAAAAAAACAGCATCTGTGGGAAGAGGAACCGCAGGAATTGCAGTCAGGGAACGGCAGAGTCACCCCCTGTTCTGCAAGCAAGCCTGCCTGCACAGCACCCAGCACCACAGCTGCTAGTGCACAAACTGCATCCAGCCTCCTGAAGAATCAGCTGAAGGTGCTCTATGGAAACCATATTTCTGAGAGTTTTCCTGTTAAGTGCAAGTTTTAGAAAGGAAGCAGGCTTGACCTTCACAGTATGCACCACTTTGGCTCTGGGCCTAGCTCTTTTCACATGTGAATGGGTCCTGTGGGGCCTCTTCATGTGCTTAGAGTAACAAACAATTTCAGAACTTGGACCTTGATCTGAATCAAGGGTAGCAGCAACTCCTTCCGAGATACAGAAATAAGTTTGTTCGTAGCAAAGCGATGTGTTTGCTGCATGGACAGAGTCAATCTTCTCTGTTTTTTGACTCTTCATGAGATAACCGCTTTGGTTTGTAAAGGGGTTTTGCCCTTTTCAAGGGTACCACTTTGCCTCCAATATCGATTAATAAGCCATCTACTCCTTCCATCTTGGGGGGTTTCTTTTAATGAAATAACAGTTTTCCCTAGCTTTGACTTCTGACTGTCTATTTCAAACACAGTCGAGGCTAAACTGCTGGATCCATTGTAGCTTATCCTCAGACGCCGCTTTGAAAAACAGGATGGGTCATCCCCCCCAGACATGCTGCTTGCTTTCCTTTTGCAGTTGATCGCTCTTGCACAGGACAAACCACCCTGTAGGTCATTTCTTCTCGCAGTAATATTCCAACTCCTTTCTGTATTTTTTTTAAGTAATAATCTTTATTATCATTTCATCTGAAGCAGGGGGGACAAGAATTATGGCAGGGCCTGCACCACACAAATTCCTCCATCAATTGCCCCTCCCAAGGTGTAAAATACCGTCATCAGTTAGGAGAAGCTTTCTATATATTGTAACAAGAGCTGAATGAAATGGGTATTAAGAGGATCGACAGCTGGTCCTAATCGTGATGTACACCAAACACACATAGCTGTGCACTGCTTTTATTATGGGTCCTTTTGGTGTTTATATATGCTTTATTTCACATTTCATTACACAATCTGCAGAATTATTAGTAACTGGGTATAACTGATGGGCAGGCATTACTCTCAGCATCGTGCTGCATGGCGGCTGGGACATGAACTCTAATTTGTGAGTGATGGGGGTTGTACATGTGGGTCTGTACATATGAGATGCTTCTGCTGTCTGAACATATATAGGCCAAAAATAATGATGACAGAACTTCACTAAACTTACAGAATTTATCCACCAGTGTAGTAATAGACAATGGACATTTGTCAAAGTCAGGTGACTGCAATACAGTATGGAAATATAACCTGGAAAACCAGGAATTACATCTGTGTGGAGTGTTTCAGCATGGTTGATGACCATGCAACTGTTCACTCCACATCCATATTCAAAGAATCTCACTGAATGTGTGAGTTAACAGGTAACATAGAGACAAGTTATGGAATGACTGGGGATTTTTAGAAGCTGTTTTTAGAATTCTCTGATCCTCTCTCTTCTATACCTTTATTTCAGAGAAATTCTGGCGTTCCAACTATATATAGCAATGAAAGTGAGACATCACCTACATCTTGCTGCAGTGAAGAAGGTAAAACAAGGCTTTCACATACATTTTCATACTATTTTTTAAGAAAGACATGTGCAAAATGTGCTGTTTAGGGGAAGTGCAGTGTCTTTTCTTGATCATCTGAAAAGAGTTTGAAACTGCCTCCTCCCCCAACAGCAAAGTACGGGAAAAAAAGCTAAATTATTTACTAATAATTATTGTGTTCACTGAGAAGCGCTTACTGCAGGCATCTGGCAAAAAAACTGCAAATAATTCAAGATACCCAAATTACTAAAACCAACACCACAGATTAACCGTTAACTAAACTGTATCTTCACGCAAGCACTCATGGACAGCCGAGCTCACCAACACAACTCCGCTCTGCAGCCCCTAACCCTGCACCCAGAACGCACGGGTTGGGTTAAGCTCACCCCCCCTCCAGCCGCTGCGGCTGAGAGGGGCCCGGCTCGGAGGGACAACCCGGCCACCCTGGGTCTGCGAGGCGTCCCCAGCAGCTGGTCCCCGCCTGAGGCTGCGCCTGACACCGCGCCTCGCTTCTCTCTGCTCCCCGAGACCCGAGCAGAGCCAGATGAACGGTGCGGGACGCTCGCCAGCCGCGGCCCCACGCTACCTCCCCGCGCCCCCGGAGCCCGACTCCCGCTGCAGCGGCAGGTGCCGCTTGGCCGCAGGCCCTGGCCCGCTCTCTCCCCCGCCGCGGGTGCCAAGCACGGAGAGCGGGTCCCAACCCCGCGCCACCGCACGGCGTCCTTCGCACGGCCCCGCGGAGGCATCGCGCGTTGGCGGCTCCGCAGCGGAGCGGGACTGCGCCATCGGCCCGCAGCTTCTCCGGACCCATCTCGGGCTCCGCCGGGGGGTAGAGGAGGTACCCCCGTGCTGTCGAGCTCGGCGGCCGCCTCCGTGGGCACGGACGCTCTGCCCGGCGGAGCCGAGCAGCCCGACAGGGTTCCTCTTCTCCCACACCGGCACCGCCGCGGGGCTGGAGCAGGAGGGAGCCGGGCGGAGGGAGGCAGGGGCGAGCCGCCGGCTGCCTGGCAGCCCCGAGCTGGGAGCGCTGCACCCGATCCGGGCCCGAGGGCCCGTCCTCCCCGCCCCTGGCGGAGGAGCGCGGAGAGCCTCCCACCGCAGCACCGCCGGCCTCTCTGAGGCTGTGCTGCGGGGCTGGGGGTGCCGGCGGAAACCGGGGCTGCCCCTCCCGGCGGAATGGCGGAGCGGCCCCATCGCCGCTTTCGGGGGATTCTCCGAGAGGAAAAGGCAGGGCGGCTCCGGGAGGGGGAACCCCCCTCGGCTCGGCTGTTCGCATCCCCGGCGTCGCTCCGCCTCCTGGTGCTGATGTCAGCCGCGGGGAGGGCCGGTTGGCGGCGGCAGAGCGGGGCGCGGGCGGCCGCGGCAGAGCCGAGCCGGAGACGGAGGAGCTGCCGCCGCCGGGACAGCGCTGGCTGCGGGGCGCCGCCGGCAGCGAGCCCGCGCCCCCAGGGCCCCGCAGCGGCAGCGCCGGGCCAGCAGCCACCCGCGCCGGGAGGCGGAGAGCGCCCGGCGGCTTCCCCGAGGGGGATCTGGGGTCCCGCAGCCGCCGGTCAGGGAAGCGCTGCCCGCGGAGCCGCGCCGGGCTCAGAGACCCCCGCGCAAGTCGGGTTCCGAGGCTGGACCTCTGAGGACTGGCGTGGGGCTTCCCGGGGGCGACTGCGTTTCCGTCGTTTTGCGGCTGCAAAGGCAAACGATTAACTAAACCCAAAAGAAATAAAACAAACTCAGGCTCACCTAAAAGTTAGGAGACCTCTCCCCTCCCACCCCATTTCTTTTACAATCTTGTTCCCTGTATGGAAGTCGCTTATGAATCGTGCTCGGCACGCTGCATGGGAAGAAGCAGCTTGTGTTTTGGATCGAGGATTTGCTGTTGCAAAGCGGTCTAACTTCCATGCAGCGGGGCAGCCTTCACTACTCTAACCGCCTTGATGGTGTGCTAACGAGCCCGCGCAGATTGGCATCTTGTGCAGAGAAGGCGCTGAAGGTAAGAAGGGGCTTGTGGATAAGAGGGATTTTTATGTTATTTTATACGGTTTTTTTTGTCCAGCATCCCCCTTTCAGCAGACCATCAGCAGTATCGATAACCAGATAAAATGCAAGTCTGCTCCTGTGAAAAGTATGCGGAGCTCGCAAGTGACTGCAGGAGATAGATGTGCTGTAGTCCGGTACGGCAGCGCGGCCGCGGTCCATGCTCCTAGGGCGGCCAAGAGCTGCCTCCGGCTCGGGAGCGGGGAACCAGCGGTCGCGGTCTCTGCCGGGCAGTTTGCATTGACTGCTGTGTCTGGCTGAACGTGTGTGTACCCCCACTGCTGCCCCAGAGCGTCCAGCACCCTGCTTGCGTCGCTGGGGTTTGCAGATACAGTGTCTAGTATTAATGAGCGAGGGAGAGGGGTGGGAGAAACCTATATGGAACATTTTATTGATGTGATCGTAATCCTGTAATGGAGATTGCATTAAATGAGGATTGCATCCTAACGCCTAGCTGCTGTGGAGAGACCGGGAAGCAGAAACTGTGCTGGATTGTAAATGAAGTTCTTTGATTGAAGGATTTTCTTGAACCATGAAGGGATGTCTGTAAGCTTAAAGTTGCGGTGTATGTGGAGTACCAGAATGGGATAGAAAACAGATCAAGCTGAAATAGATTTTCATGTACTCGGGCTCTGGATACAGTTAGAACTGGTTAGAGGCATTGCAGTGATGGCCAATGAATTCTTGGTTTCATCTATGGAGACCACAGCAAGGCAAGGAGGGAGGAGAACACAGCAAGGCAAGGAGAGAATGTTACCATTTGGGAAGAGAAGGATGGTTCCTTTGTGACTTGTGCCATAATGGCACAAAGCTCACAGCCTGCAGAAGCCTTGTAGGTGATCTGGGAAGCAGAGGATTTATCTCACTTGCCTTTTGCAACCTTGGTGTAACTGTCTGCAAGAAGTAGCTGCCAGGTGTGCATCAAGAGGCAAACAGGGACTCACCTGCCCCTCTCGGACAGCAAAAGGAGCTGTGAGCTTGAAAGAGACGGACTTGACTCCCCTGATCCCGTCTGTTTGAGCCTGAGTTGATAGTGCATTTTGAGTCATTGTTGCTGCTTATCTCAGTTGGCAAAGGAGGGGAGAAGAGGTTGAACTTGATTGAAGCACAGCAGAGCTGAGGTAGATATTATGAATTCACCCTTGCATTCTTTTTGTGCTAATTTTTATTCTGGTGTGAAGAACTGAGCCACAGAGAGCACCTTCCTCAAGCTTTACTGAAAGGAAACCTGATGAGAACAGAAAGATTAAGCCAAAGCCAAATTTTAACTTTTTGCTTGCCCTCAGTGGAAGTGGCATTGACTTGTCAGATCACACAGGTCAAAAGATGTAAGGTAGGAATAAAGTTACTTGTTTATTTACTAACATTACTCCCTCCCCTCCCCAAGTTGGCATGCAGAGAAACATCACAGAGTGGGAAAGCACCATTTCTTAGCCCTTAAGTCCTAACTAATGTGAGCAGCAGAGTAATTCCTGTGGGAATACTCAGCAGCATTTATCTGTAACTGCAAAAGAGCTGGTTAAATCCCAAATAACAGAGAGGGAACCAAACACAAAGATCTGACATTATCAAAGTGATTTGTTCTCCCATTTGAGTTGTGTACAAAATGTGAGGCAGAGCTCCACAGTTCAGCCTCTCTCTTGCCGCATGTTTGGCATGAAGTTGAGATGGAAACACTTATTTTACATAAAATGAAGAAGAGCAGTGTAAGCGCATTGAGTTCTTCTGAAGCATTTTATTTTGGCAAAAGATGACTTTTAGTGAATTGTAAGAGATGGGTTTAGAATATTCATGGCCAAACTCCAGGGAGCTTAGTGTTAGCTCAGTAGGCAGAAGGTTCTTCCTCTAAAGAGATAGCTGGAAAAGATGTGTTTAAATTTCAAGCCATATTCAGTTGAGACTGTTGATTTCCACGTTTTAATATAATTTGTTATGCTTCTTAGGGGAATGATGCTTAATCTGGAAAATAAAGCGAGTATTCCTAGCTCACTTTTTATAGCAGGAGCAAGCAGTGTGCTTTAATCGTACTTCTGCAAGTGCAAATGTTCCAGATTTGACTGTATTTTTTATCAAATAGCAGCTGAGGAAAATTTGTCTTTTGAAACCATGGTTATCCGTGCAGATCTTGGGCTGTATTTTGCTACAGGAGAATTCTGCTTCATGGCTGCATTGTTCATCCTTGCAGCATTTCTTTAAATGTGAGCCTTGCTACAGTTAAAGGATAATTTATATTCAATGTAGTAGGGTCTGCTCAGTGGAATTGGCTTTATACATCACAGCCTCTGCAAAAAAAGGAGATCAAAGATCTGAACCTGTGGTCCTATATTGCATTTGTATTCTACATGGACTTGAGTAATCTTATACTGGAGCCATTCACACTCCCATAGTTAAGGATATGTCAGTCATTTCATTAAAACACCCATTTGCTTAGTGATTTAACAGCTAGTTTTAAAAATAGGCGCTAAGCTTAAGTTAAACACATTTGTATAGTGAAAAAAAAAAAGCTATCCTAAGCAATGGAGTTAAAATAACATTTGGCATTTGCTAATAGAGCACTATTAACTAGAATTTAGTGGAATTTATAGAAAGCTCAGTAGAAAATAATGCCTGTCTGTAAAATTTAGAGATGAAAAGGGGGAAAAAATGTCCTTTCAGATTTAGGAAGCCCCTTGTGGATCCAGGTGAGTGCTTCTACCTGGGTTGTAAAAGGGCCTGAGATTGTTGAGCAGGCAGTAGGGCTTTTCTTAAAGGAGAACAGCGCTGGCTCAAAGTAGGGATTAGTCAGAGCTCAGTTCAATGGTTCAGTTTTGGATTGCATTAGATCCAGTGCCATTGGCACTATTCCAGTTAGCTCCTTTGGGGGTTAAGTTACAAGAACAAGAAAAGCCCCAAGCCCTATATCTTAACCAGTGAAGTTCTCCTTTCCCTAAGTGAAGTGGAACTACACATTTTTGAAGCATGTCAATGGGGTGAGTGGGTATTCAAAGCATTTGGGGGCTGCTGCAGCTGAAAAGAGCCAGAGAGCCTACCTGAGAGCAGCTATTGCAGTAATCACGCTTGCTACTTTACACAACCTAAACCTAAGTTTACACTTAAACACCACCTTCTCTTCTACAGCGCCCCACATCTTTGACAAGTGCCTATCTCAGTTAGACAGCCATCTCCTAACAGTGAGAAAGTTGCTTCATCTGTGCAGGCAAAGTATGTGACTGCTTACAGCAGCTTTTGCATATTTCAGGTTAGAATTTAAAAGACCAGAATTAAGAATACTTATGGATTCAATGTTCCAGTTGCACGTGTTGTCTGGTACCTATGTTCATGAAGTGGGTTCAAGACACAGCTTGCTGTATTCCAAGCATTTTGGATGGGATGAAATAAATGAGTATTGTCTGAATGAAAGTTTTGTCATTGAACTAAAAATTCATAAGAGAGATAATAGGCTTCTGTCCCAATTCCCTCTTTCTGCAATGAGGTCACCGGGAGGACATTTGTAACACTTGTCTGTCTTTAGCGCAATGAAATAGTGGTGACTGTATCTTTCTTGGGTCTTCGGAACATTCATGCTCCCTGCAAATATACAGGCAAGTAATATGAAGCAGGAAATTTTGGGTGGAAATGGGAATTTGATCATCCCTTAAGATCTGTGGGGAGACTCCCATTCTCATTATCCAACGGTAAAGTAGGGAAAATAGGTTTAAAACAGTCTTTTTCAATTACGGTCTCTGAATTAGTAGTGACTTGCCAGGAAGCATAAAAGCTTCTATAGCTTTTGCACATGTAAAAGCTCCACTGAAAGGAGTTTAAACTGCCCTTAAATTTGTCTTTAAGGGGTTATATTGTGAATAAGAGTGGGATTAGTGGAAAATACATTTGGAGTGATAATAACAGTATTTCCTACCTCTGGCGCAGATGAATAAAGATAAATATAACTTTCATTTTGAAAGAAAAAATCACCATCCCATTTGAATGAAACCTCACCAAAACCACCTCACTTGCATGGGGGCTTCATGAGGGCCAGGGAGAGTTAATGTAAAAATTAGAATACAGACAAAAATGCCCATGGAACTTGAGCTGTAGATACAAACAATACACAGTAGTTTCGACAGTAAATAAGGAACTATAAAAGTTTTTCTGTACCTGGATCATGATGAAGCATTCTTTTAATTTGAAGTCTTTTGTCATTGCCTTTAACAAATATCCTGTTGAAAACTATTTCGGATACACTTAGAAAACCCATGTTTTGTCACAGACTACGCAAGATTCAGCAATCTTCACCCAACGTAGCCCAAGCCAAAGTTTCCTGCAGTCTGTGGGAAAATGTCTATTGGAATAGGGCCTTCCATAATTGCATCTTGCATTACATGAAATTGTGGCACTTGTTCAGGAGCTTGGCATGTTGATCTGGGATAGAAGGTGTTGCTGTAAAGCTTTTGCTTGCAAGGATGTCAGAACTTTGCCTGTTTAACTGCACTAACTTTGCAGGGAAGTTCTTTAGAAATGACTGTTGTTTTCCTTCAGTTAAGCTATGATAGACTCCTCGAGGATTACAGAATTTCAGGGGAATCTACATCAACAGATCAGCAGTGAGCCAAATATGCTCTCAGAGGGACAGGTGAACACTGAAGTTACTGGAGTCTTCTAAACTCAATAGGAAAATTACAAACAAAGGTGGTATTTAAAACCCCTCACTGTGGGGTTTAATATGGCAGTGCACTGTGCTGAGAGACTTTGCCTGTCTCATCCTCCTGCCGGGGGAGCATCCGGTGCTGTGTACTACTTTGATTTGATCTGGTTATTTTAGGGATGCTTTTGGTCTAGAAATAAGAAGTCACTGGTGATGTGCTCTGTTTGTATATCAGTGTTTACCTCTTACAGTCTTATGGGCATGGTTGTATTATTTTTGTAGGAATTTCATTAGTGTGTGGTTTATACTGAAAGTAGCAGGAAATCCATGCTGAAGGGGAAAAAAATGAAGTAAAAGTTTGAAGTGCTTTAGGCACAGCAGGTTTCATTTAACCAGCTACTTACACCATCATTGTTATGGCTCTGTGCTATCTTGCTAAAGAAATGAATGCGTATGTACAGAAATTTGTGTTCTGCAGGATCTGTGATCACATACATGGGCACACTGAAGCCAGTCCTGTCTCCAGCTTTAGTTCCTGGCACATACAATGAATGCACACATAATCACCAAAAGAAAAGTAAAAAGTATTTAGGCGGTATCAGAACTGAAGATGCCATTACAATGTAGCGTAGGGAGCAGTTATAAACCAGTCATGAACTGCCTGCCTTTAGCTGTAAGGCCGATTTCATTAGAAGGTCACATTTTCTGATAAGCCTCCTGAGAAAAGAAGTTTCATGCCTTTGGGGTGGAACTGGGTTTTATCTCTGCTGCTGGAAGTCACAGTTTATAGTCATTTAAGCAGGTTTTGTGGTTGCTTTTGTAATTATATAAATATGGATCTCCCTGGTTTTTGACAAATGGCTATGAAACTGTGTGTCCCAGCAGGCACACGGTTACCTGGATCGTTGGTTTTCCTTAGGTATGCTGGCAGTTTTCTTCCTGAAATGGAGCATAGCTTCCATAGGAGGCATTATGTCAAGGTGCAAACCGGTTTAACAAACAGGGAAGAGATTTGCTTGGCCCTTGTATAATGTTTATGATGAAAGATCTAGACTTGACTTGTTGATGTTAGATAGCCAAAGAGTATGCCACAGTGTTCTCTAAGGAAAAGTCCAGCGCAACTCCAGTGTTTTGAAACTTCATTAAATAGTGATTTAATAGGAACTGTAACGTGAATATATAACTCTGAACTCAGATAATTTGGGACCTCACTGTAGTAGTTTGTTCAGATTACAGTTGCTGCCAGTAATTTATAAATACATGCAAGATAGAAGGCATGAAACTAAGGCTATCATTAAATGGAGTAATGGCGTTACTTTGTCAGTCATTTGATTGACCCTTGGAAAATGTACATGGCAATGTGTTGTAAATTAAGATCTAGCATACAAGGCAACACAGGAATAATGTTGGGAATGAAAATTGGGAATGAAATGCATAAAATTATTTTTCTCTTCATCTCCCTGCCTTGTCCACATGTGAGACTTCACCAGAATGAATGGACTCTGCACAGGGTTTCATAATGGTTTCCTGTAATCAGACTGCTACAAGAGACCAGTTAAGTTTATGTTAGACAAGTGTGTGTCATGTCCAGTTATCAGAGGGTTCATTTTAAAATTCATATTCAGGAGATCTGTAAGTTTTTGACTTACTAAAGAAAACTGGATATCAAGTAAATCAAGGGGTTTGTTGTCCTAGTTCATTTGTTACAGTTTTCTAAGACAGCCAAGAATGACCTTTTCCTCTGGCCAAGCAGCAGCTGAAGTAGCAGGTATTACTGCTTCACCTTCCATGGTTCTGCCATAAACTTGAGGAAAACAGTCACAGGTGTGTACATATGTAATAGTTTATGGCATTAGTTAAATCTGAGGACTGAAAATTAGAGAGAAGTCCTTAGATACTAGAAAATAAGTGTATTTTAATTGTATATAATCAGTCTGAAATAATGATGACTACAAAATAGAACATTTTGGTATCCACATATTCTTTTCCTGCCCTCTTGGTTTTCATATATAAGCTCTTTAAAAAGACAATACCTGTAGGAGAACCCTGTAAACTGTGCTTTCTTAACCAAAATATTTTCAATACCTCTTCGAAAGCCTTCAGACTTGTGACCCATCAGTTCTATTTTTTCTTTTTTGTATGTTCAGTCCGATATCAGTTAGTTTTTATCTTTCACAGTTTAGCTTCAGCTACATATGCAAAGAAAACTGTTTTCAAGACCTGCTCTGAAGGTACCATAAAGCATAATACTAGGCATGTCTGGAAGGAGTTCACAGAACATTAGCTCACAGTGTTTCAAGGTACAGGGGGGAGGCAAAAGACATTTGGCATATCAGAAAAGACCACTTGAAAAGCAGTGAAGGTGAGTCAGAAAGCAAAGACATTAATAGTCTGACTGAGAGATGTGTTGTGTGTGCATGTGGTCAGAAGCTGCTCTCTGAGCTGAGGAGTAAGGTCAGTGTGTGTTGAATGTTCACAGTGTTACGATGAGGACTGAATCAGTAAATGTTGTGGCTGTGGTACTGTGCCAGTGCAGGGCTCTGAGTGTCACTGAATGACACAAAGCTTGGGTGCTACAGGAAGAGGAATCCCTGATGAGCAAATGCCAGTGGCTCTCTAAAGAGTTCTGGTGTTGCCTGCGTCACTTGTGAATGTTTTAATGAAAGCACCTACAAAGTTCTGCTTTCCTCTCCAGTCCCCTGACAACAAAGAAAATTTTGCCCACTCTTTCTCACCTTTTAAATTTGATTGAATCGTTTATTAGAGCATAACATTACAGAGCAGAAGGATATGTTCTAATAGAAGTGTCATTTTAACAGGTACATTAAAACCTGTTAATAGCCCCTACCTTCTTTTTCAAACAAGGAGACAAGTAATAAAGAATTCAGGTTCCTCTTCAGCGATACAGAAACTGAGTTTCTTTTGGTTCTTTGAAAACAAGGTGTCTTTGAATTAACTTTGGTAACTGAAGTTGAAAAGCAGGAAATGAGTATTTTTTACCATGGAACTGAAGCAGGATGAACATTTTCAAAAGGACTGCTGTAGTTTGGATGTACAAGTCCCATTTTCAAAGTGAGCTGGACTCCAAAAGAGCCTAAAGCTTGTCTGCTTTCAGGAATCTTGTGAGTGATTCTGAAAACAGTACTATATTTGTTAAAGGCTGTTTATAGTAACAGTTTGTACCCCATCCATGTTTTCTTACATTTGAGTATTAGGGACATTAAATCTAGTCACATCCACTATTCAAAACATGGTGGAAATCAAGGATGGTTATTCCATCAAAAACCTAAAAGCAGACTCTGAACTTAAGCTAAAAACTTGCAGTCTCTACCAGAGTTGTACAGAATAAACTTTTTCTTTTTTTAAAAAAAAGGCATTATGTCCTTTTATGAACTTTATTTTATTCAAGCAGATTTAAAATACTTAGGAGGAGCAGAAGAATTAGAAAAGCTGTCATAGAGATGACTCTATTACAGTAAGGCTGTACAGTATCATGGTGTGGGTTGAGTTTGAGGCCTGTTACTTCTTATTTAACATTCTGTATTTTGTGGCTCATCATGTAGACATGGTTAAGCGTCAACCAGCCTATACAGCCAACTGTCACCTTTTCAGCACTTCAGACCTGGTTATATTTTAAGACAATCACACTAAGCATGAATTCCAGTCAGAAAGAGATCATTTTAACTTCTTCTGTTCATCTGAACCTTAAAATTCAGCCAGAAAAGCTGAAACAATCAACAGAAGTTAAAAGACTGAAGGAAGAGTTTATGGAAAGGGAAAGAACTGGCTGAAATTTGCCTGAATTTATAGTTAGAATAGGTTATTTTCATTCATTATGGAATAGTGGGCTAAACCTGAAACCCAGTGTATTATCCCTTAAGCTGGAGAAAAAGGTACACGTGCCGGTACATTTGCTGTGATAGGACAGTTGTTTTTGTGATTGTATTGCATTACACAGTTCAAAATTGGTAAGAACTTTCTAGCAATACGAATGGGATTTGGTCTGATTCTGTGTCTGAGTTGTGCTTTTTGCAATCACTGTGTAGAGTATTTGTAAATTACCAAAAGTCTTAATTATTTGGGAGTGCTTAGTTTCATGCACTGTGTTACACACTTTGCTCAGTAGCAGCTTTCCTTGGACATCTTTTCATCTTGGTAACTTAAAGCAGATTTCAGAGGGGCGTTTTATTGTTTAACATCAATGGGAAAACAGAGTTAATCTGGGTTCATGTAAATGCCATTTGCTATGAGTCCCCTTAATATCAACATTTGTGTTTTTGTTGTATTGCACTTAACAAAAATGAGTATTTAAAAAATACTGTCTGAATCAAAAATAGTGCAACATCAGTCTGCAAAGAGTGTATGGTCTCAGTTCCTTACGTGTAATTCATTTTGGCAGGTACAGTACTTTTAGGTTTTATTGTATTATAAACAGTAAAAGAGCTTGAAAGAAATCACTGGAAAAAGGTTTAGAGTAAATGATTTAGATGAGGCTGGCAGGTGGTACAATGTGGCTATTGCAGAATTAACTACATTCCCAAAATTCAGTCACTTCAGAGTATTGGATCTATGTCTTGATTTAGTCATTGCTGAAGGAAAAGTCAACACTTTGCTTATCTGCTGAACTGTGAGACAGTGGCTGATGGAGATAAAAGTAAACCAACAGAAACTGCTTGCTGAAAAATTTGGGATGCTTCAGTGATCAAAGTGACAGCTTGGTCAGGATATCTCTTTAACTGCTCTGTACATGGTTATATGTATATATGAGTACGTAACACTGTGACATTGCAGATATGTCTGATGGGGAAGGCAATAAAGTGTAGGGAACCTCTAAGGGACAGTGAAGTTAGCACGACGAAATTCCAAAATCCTCAATACTCTTGGAAGCCACTGCATTAAGTTAAATACCTGCTGATGAGCTTCACAAAAGTTAGACATGCTCAGGTATTTAGTCTGATCGCTGAGGGAATAATCATTTTTAATAGACTATTTTGTGATCCATAAGAACACATTAGGGATGCCATCCATCATTTTGTGAACAATAGTTTCGGCAGATTTTCCTCTTTCCTTTTCCTACATACCGCTCTGACTGACGTAGCTCTTGTAACCTCAGCCGTAACTGTTTTGGAGGGAGGAACATGTAAAATCCCCTGTGGGCTGGCAACAGCTCATTTCTTTTTCAGATTTTGGAGATCCTATTCAGTTTTCTGAAGGACCCTGTAAATGGGAGCCCGAGGTGTAATTACGTATCTCAACACTGGTTGCTATTCTTGTTTCAGTGTGTGCTAGCTGGGGAAATTTTGAACTGGGATAACCTTGAACTGAGGTTATATAGACAGGCTGCCACTTCAACAAGTCACCTATTCATGGTCTTTCTGCAGTGCTGTTGTGAATACAGTTTAAAGGACTGCTTTTGATCTGTGAAATGCTTTTTTTCCTTTCTCCTTCTGAGGAAGACCTGCTGTACGGTTTTGTTCTTCTGTAAAAAACAATGGGAAAGCAGAAGCATCAGCTTTATAAACCGAGCTGAGGGCAAGGAAACCTGAGACCAATTCTTTTCCTTTAGTCCCACAAGACCTAAGTTGACATTCAGAGCTGTAAGACAAACACATTAATTCAGCTTTTTCCTGAGGGTTTTCTGGAGTGGACACGTTAGGTGGAGTGTAATTTTATTTGTATTTGTGAAGAGTGTTCTGCTGATGCTTCATGTTGATGGCTTAGTGCTCTTTACTACAACAGTGTCTGGTTGACTGACAGGTTCCCTACAAAACCACTAGAAATGCAGTTTCTAGAGAGGATCTTACCCATATATGGACTGTGTGGATAAGAGAATAAGATAAGGCTGAGAATAGACAATATTGTTATGGGAAGAAATTTAAGTACTTTTGCTAGACAGAAGTGTAAATGAAACCAAGGTTATTAAAAATCCTCTAAAAAAAAGATCTTTACAGAAGCTCTGATTTATACTTTTGTTTCATCATGGATTTATTTGTCAAAGCAGGCACTCAAACAGAACTTGTGGACTGGAAAGAAGTGATTAAGGTGCCTGAGTCTGAACTAGGATTCATGATTTGCTGCTGTTAGAGTTAGATTAGACTGCTTCTTTGTTTCAGGTACTTTCACTTATTTTCCATGCTGCCTGTATAACACGATGTCATTGGTACGTTTTTTAAATGTGTAAAAAGATCATAATGACTGCATATGCTAAATTTAACTGAAATTTATGTTTAAAATTATTTCCATAGTTTTGCATTGATTTATGTGGGCCAATTTTAACTGAAAGCTCAGCAAAATACTGAGTGTACTCATTCACTATTTTCCACCATTGCCTCTTGCTGTACCATTTCACTACCCATTCTGCTGCTGCTCTTTGAACAAGAACACTTCCGCTTGAAAACTACTCTGCTGTTATGAAGATATTACACTAAGTTTGCTGTTTGCAGTTGCTTGGCCATTAAACAAAGTTGTTCCACAATGATGGACTGTTTCCTTCAGATGACATCAAGGAAGGCTTCGTATCCTAATGATTTGTTTATCTTCATGACTGTGTGTAAAAGGCTGTATTGCACTTATACCTGTAGGCACTCTCAGTTTGGTATTTTCAGAACCCTGCAGAATTGGATTTTAAAGAAATGAACAGAGCAGATGGTATACAGGGCAACCTTTGGTAGGCCAAGAAATTAAATCAAAATTTCCTGAGTTCCAGGATGAACCCTACTCAGGGACTCATTTTCCATCACTAGGAAATTTAATACTAAATTGCTGATCTACAGCATGTTGTAGAATGTCCTAAATATGCAGAATATTCATAGAAAAAGTGTATGCTGTAGAGTGAGATCTGCAATGTGTACTCTGTGCTTGCTAGCACATATTTTAGACAAGGGGCTTAGGCTTGCTTTGAGATGATCAACTCTGATGGTGCTGAATATAAAAATGTCAATATAATTAGTCATCTCCAGCAGAAAATGATTTTTGCCGTTTTATTTTCACTGTGTGGAGGAGGGGATGAACTGGTTTTCAGTTGCTCTCCATCGTTTAGGTTTTCTAATTTTGCCTTTGACTGGAACACTTAGTGACTTTTTTCCATTTTGTATTCAGGGATGGGCTATTTTATAAGACAAATCTTAACTAAAGAAATGCTGTGATAAACCAGTGTGAACCAGTGGTACTTCAGAAAAAGCTGTTCCTTGACTGATGCTCAGGAACAGGACACAGAGCCATAGATGGTTAGGATATAAAATGAGCTATCTAGGCTATCCGAGTGCTAATCCAGACTTTCTATTAAGCTATACAAGTGTCCGCAGTAGAGACTTCACATTAAATATTCTGAATGAGGCACATATATATGAACAGATTCTGTTTCTGTGTAAGTGCAAGTACAAGAAAATAGTGTTATGCAGATTTAAGGTGGTGTCCACAAACATGCAGTTGTTCTGGTCCTTTCCTTATCTGAATCACCATAAAAATTCTCAGAAGATACTTGCATGTAATCATAGCTAGGCAAGATAGTGTAATTTAAACGTACAGTTGCCGTCACGAGTAATGTGTATGGGTTGTATAACCATTGTGAAACCTCAGATTTTCAATTTCCCTTGGAATGTGTTCATTATTAGAGGGTATTACCAGAGTATTCTTTGTTGTAAGAAAAGAGAATCCTGTTCAAGTTTTTAATGAATCTCTTGAGAGATTCATCAGATTTACAGGTTAAAAAAGCTGTAAACATTCTGCTGGGAGTAGTCATTAAGGAGAAGATGAATGTGAGTTATCTGTATGTTTCTTTTGAAACAGAAACCCTGATGATGATTTACCAACCAAAAAGCTGTTTCTCTTTAAATGGTCGGTACTGCTGCATTATGTAACGACATGCAAAGAACGATTAAAAATAAGTTTGCAAGATGAGAAGCAGTTTCACTATTTTGTCTGAAGTCTTTTACAGGGAAGACATCACTGATCTGAATTTGAAGGGAAGAAGCCTGAGACTAGCATTTCCTTAATTTCTAGGTTAGAGAAAGCATTGCAGCAGAAGTAAAAAACCCTTTACTGCACTTAAACAACTTAGAGACCTTATGAAAATTAAATAAAAATTAAGTAACAAAAGGTCTGTAGATTAAAAGAATAAATTCCTAAAAACTCAGCTCAATCCTCTGGCGAGTTACTTTTTTAGTAAAACAAGAAGTGCCAGCACAGGACTGCTAAAAGGCTTGCCCTTCCACCAAGCACTTCATACCCTCAATTGCTCACTCAAGCTTGACTGCACCAGCAGCATGCTAGTAAAACCTCATCATTTGTGATGAAACAGTTTGTTTAATCCTTATTTTTTTTTCATCTGAAGTATTACAGATGCAGTGAAGGGAACAGTTTTGAATATACTGATAAAAGAGAAAATGTAGATACCTATTTCTAAACTAATGAATCAAAAATGGTTGCTTCAAACTTCTAGATGAGTCATCTAAGATACCTCTCAACACCTTTTAGTGGTTAGCATCTCCTGCTGCTTCAGAAAGCTCTAGATCTGCCACAAAGAAGAATTTGTTTGTTGTTAGGAGGAATTTTGGCATTAGTTTTGTTTTGTTGGTGTAGCTCTTCAAGGAAGCATAAATGCACTGAAAACTTGGATAACAACGGAACATGAACTATGTCCTAACCGCATCTGTTGAACATAACAACAGTAGTTTCACATTCATTCAGCTTTCCAAGAGGTCACACCCTTTGCAAATAATATGCATGGCAAAATGCTGTATTCACAGAGCCTCATCATTATGAATAGCATGAATTTCAGTTGGCTCTGCCATTCACAACAGGATTCTACCAGGTCAGTACATAACTGTGGATCTGGTCTTACTGTCACACTGGAAATATTCAGCATTCCAACAGAAAATCATAGTGATACCAATAGTATTGGTACTTCTGCTGAATTTTCTTAGTATTTGGCAAAGAATACACTAAGTATTTCTTTTAATATATGTGTATCGATGGGATTCTTACATATACGTATGAACCTGCTGTGGTCATAAAAGGCATAATTTATGTCCTTGGTCTGAATAAATATTGGGTTTACAGGTTTTGAACAAGCTTCTTCAGGAAGCAGTCCCAGTAAAATTAATCCCTGATTGGAAATACCCATGTGCAGAATCCTCTTCAGTAGAGTTGAGTCATGGCATTTGTAACAGTGCAAATGACAATGAAGGTAAAAAGACAGGAATGAGGACATTAAATCTGCTCTAGCTTAATACTCAAATATCACAAACCATAAAGGAATGTACTCATTCATGCAGAATAATTTTTTGCAATGTAGCCTACCAGTGATTAATGGAGGGTCTTGTGACATGTTTTCTAGTGTTTGGGTATGTCTTAAATATTAGTGTTGCAGCATGTTAGATCTCATGCCCTTTGCATTTCCTTTTTACATGAATGTACACTTGGCCTGTAGTTTCTCTAGATGATTGGAGAGCATTTTGCCAGTTTTCACGTATCCTCTGTCCACTGCTACCTTTCTGTGCTTGTTTGTCTCCCAAAACTACTTTTCCCACAGATGCAGGCCCAAAAGCAACATGTCTTCTTATGAAAGCAATGGGTTCCAAATGATGATCTGACATCCTGTGACTATTTCCTTCACAAAGGCTTGCAAGGTTTTAGGAAAAATGCCAGCTACTGCACAGACAGTTTTGCTCTCAGAGCCCAGTGTTAAGGTTAACAAGTTGTAAATAGCTTCATGCTGCCATTATCTCAAACCCCTGCTGCTTTCAGGACATGATGAGGACTCTAATAAGAATGCTGTTCATGGCTCGTTTGTTTTTTTTTCTTCCCTTCTCTTGCACAGCACTTCCTGAAGAGTAAGATTTAGAAGTTGGATGGCTTGTGGTGAGGTCTTGATGCAATTCGTTCATCTTAGTGACCAGTATGTTACTGATAGAACTCTAACAAACAGATCACTTAGATGAGGGGAAAAAAAACAAACTGAACTATTTATGGGAAGGAATCTGTAATTTTGGATTTTTTTCCCTACAAAACTAAAGACAGTGTTAAGAGAGATGAATATATTTACAGTATCCAGTGTAAACATTCATATATGTATAAGATTTTTTTACAGCTATATAAATGTGCACATCTTGATCGATGTCTGTTGAGCTGTGCTGACTTACAAAAATACATGGATTGTATCTATCATGTCACCCCAAGTTACAGTATCTCTGTTTTTCAGACATACATAAAAATTCAGCTTGGTATATTTAATGAAACAAAATATTTTCAGCTCTTAAGACCTGCTTGTTTTGCTTTGAGAATGTCTAATGTATTAACTTAGGCATGTATGCTCAGTCAAGCAGCCACCTTTGGAGAAAGGTTGGTAAATTAATCCTTATTAGTGTATTTCTGTAATGAAACATCAGTGTGAATTTGACACCGATCCAGGAATACTTAGTATATTGAAACTTGGAATGCTACAAGATAATTTCTTTCCAAAAGCAGCTCCAACACATGATCACTAAAGAAATATTAGACTTGGATATACTGGGAAAGAACTGAAGCTTGATGTCATTTACCTATTCGTATTTTCTGGCTGAAAATGCAGAAAAAACTCATATGATTTGATTTGAAGAAGAGTGAAAAGTGTTCCAAGTAGACCTAAACCAGTACTAACAGCAGTACTACACCAGGAGCACTGGTGGCAGTACCACTCAAACAGACTACCCAACCAGGAGCAACAAAATTCTCAGATGATTTTTCGCAAGAGTTTCTATGTATCAGAACAAGAAAAAGAAAACTAAATGAGGCAAACCTCAGTGCATTGATTTTCTCTGTCAGGAGCTGATGATCATCATCAATTGCTAATTTTATTTTGAGTGAGAAAGAGGGATGGAGGAGTGTACCTTGTGTTATCTAGGAGCACTGTGTCATGCTGCTGCCTAAGATATGTCAGACCCTGCCCTGAGCCCACTAAAGTTACAATGGAGCTGAAAAGAACCACCTATGTAGGAAAGAATTAGACAATGTCCTAAAGGAAAATTTTGTAGCCGTGAAGACATGGTTGTAGAAGTACATGGTTGAAACACCTAAGTACTGAAGATGAATATGCTGCAACACCAAGGCAAAGTGCCAGGATGAAGGGAAAGTGTTCAAAGATACTGTGGCATTGGAGCCTTGCAATAATGAGAAGCTTTGAGGCAAGACATTGAAGTAGTGAGCAAAATATCAAAAAGCCTGAGACGTTTTGCCAAGTTAGCAGAGAACATGAACCAGGGCATACATTAAATTCTCATGGAGGAGCACCCAAGTGCTGAAGGAAATGCTAAAATGTTCAGATAAAATTGACGGTTCTAATGCAGAATGCTTAACAGGGAAAAGCAAAAAGGAGAGTTGAGTAGCTTCAAACTGAATGGCTTAACACAGGAACCATGGTAGTCAAACTAGTTCATTTCTTTTAAACTAAGTTTTTTTGGAAGCTGATGTTATGATTCAGGCTGGGTTTGATTGGTCTGCTTATGGAAACAGCAAATGATTTAACGGTGTTTGGGGACAAATGGGAGACTTTCTGCAAAGAGTTATTCTAACACAGAAGACTGTTGTTTTTTTACTATAGAGAAAAGTTATGTCAAAGATGCAGAAGTGCAGCCTTCACAGTATTGCTGTGTATAAAATGCAAAGGGGGAAATTACTTTGGTAAAAATGCTCCTTTGGAGACTTGAAATCTACAAAATGCTACCCAATGGCACCAATCTGCCTTAAGACCAAAGGGCTGTTTAATAGTTCTATGACATGTTGGTAATTTTATAGGATATGAACCCTACTGCTGAAGATCTCCAGGAAAGGTTACCCTAACTCACACCCACCCAAATTCATTTCTGCAAAGGGAGTGCATGGTACTTCAATAAAAGGGACTTGGTTTTAATATAGAGGAAGTGTACAGTTTCTTCAATATTCAGCTTACTTGCTAGTCATGACTTTTTTGTCAGTATGTGTTTTAGAAGTAGGAAGGGGACTGTAAGGTAGATGGTGTCCTGAGACTGGTGTGGAGATTTGCTGAAGGGAAATGAGATGCAAGTTTTAGCAGAGCAGAAGACACTGCCCTGCTAGCTTATTTTCAGCTAAAACGTGATGAAACTGTAGAAAGGGGGAAATGGGTATAAAATTGCAGACTCAACTCAACCTGAAGTAAACTTGTCTCACACTAATAATGGTTGAAGAACCAGAGTGATGACAAGTTGTGTGTGAAATTGTATCTATGTAAAGTAATGCATGTTCGTCATGGTTCAGTGCACCTTGAAAGGGAATATGGTGTATACTATATGCATGTGGTTGTCCATGGAGTTGGTAAGATGCCATTTAACTCTGCATTTCTGTTCATTAGAGGTTGCTCTGCTCTCAGCTGTATAAACTGTTGCTTTAGGTAGGGACTGCCAGTGATACTTTCTTGACTGTTGCAGAGCTTTTCTCTAACTATAAGATTTTTAGTATTATGCTAAGAGACAGGTTTTTCTTTTTTAGTCTAAGCAATTTTACAGTTCTGATTAGTGTGTCCATTATCATATCACATAAATATGACCTCACCTGGTAAGACCAATGTTGTTTCACTATTCTTTACCTGTTTGTTCAGATAGCAAATGACATCTGCTTCCAGAGTATACAGCCTGTTGTGTTCTCCGCAGGTTCTGACAGATTGATTGCAACAGAACATAGATGAATGCATTTTCCTTGCACATTCAATATCAAATATGGAAAATATATTTTGATTACCATCTTTCATAATGGCCTCTTCCTGGAATAACAAGAGTGATACCTACTGCAAAGTTTAAAAATGTTCAGAGGCTAAACTACACAGATGTGAACAGAGGTTTCATCAGCTTGGAAAAGAATGATTCTGGAGCAGCCAAAATTTCCCCTTTACCCTCTAAGTGTCTGCAACATGGGTCTGTAGCACTGAACACATTGTAACTCCATAGGCACTGGAAATTTGTGGGAGAATTACTGGAGATTCAGAACAAAATCTGTCCATGATCCAAGTCTCTCTTGGGCAAATACAGCATGCTGGAAACTTGGGAAGAGTGTGCATTATGTAACCAGGCTCAGCTTCACATTCGATTTAGGAAAAATGACATTTTGCTTCCCAGAATGAGATCTGGGTAAAGAAATTTTGTCTTGATCAAATGCAGCAGCTGTTGCAGTTTATATTCAAGTGTGATGCAAATCAAGTCCCCATTTCTGCTCTGTTCCATTCTGCCCAACAAGGGAACGGTTGTTGTTTCTTTATTTTCCAGAGAATCGGCCTGTGGTTTGACCCTAGAAATTGTGAATGATAAAAAAACCCCAGAATTATACAAGTTCTGGAAAACTGTAATAACACATATAAACAATTTAAAAATACTTAAGTGATGAATCTGTGTTGTAACAGCCAGCTGCAGAGTACTTATAACTGGAGTATGTTAAACCATTTAAATATTGCAAACATTATGTACAACAGATCTTGTACTAATTCATTATGAAAACAGCAATTTCATTTAATCATTTATTAGCTATTTATAAGGTGTCTGCATATTAAGTATGCATACAGATTGTTGTTCAACCTGGCGACCAGTATAATGACTGCTTAAGTGTCACCCATGTGTAATCACTAGCGATTGTTTCGGGTGATCATTGTTCTCAACTATTAGTTACTGTCATGATGGTGTGGCTCTGAAACAGGTATCTGCAATAGAGTAAATGAGCTTTTTGACCCTCTAAAAGGAGAAAACTCCCAAAAAATTCCTCAAAACAATGCTCAAATTTTAATGTAAGTAATTCATTCCTCATTTCTCTTCACTTCTGGAACATATATTTACCAGTGTCATAATACAGACAGCGAAGTAGGTTGCCCAGAAACCCTGTAAAATCTCTGCCTATAGAGGTTTTTAAGATCCAGCTGGCCAAAGCCTGAAGCAATCTGGTCTGAATATAGCACTGACACATACTTGGGCAGGAGATTGGACTACAGCCCTTTGAAGGACCCTTCCAACATTAACAATTTGGGGGCTTCCTATGAAGTGGGGAACTAAGCAGAATGCTACCAGTTATCTGTTATGTTTGCATCATCCTACTCATCTGATGATTAAATCTCATCATGATTAAATCATCATCTGATGATGATGATTTGAGAACCTAAGTCAAGAATTTGCCACCAAAGTTAAAAATATCCAAGGACTTAGGCTACAAAATCCTTAGTAGCCTAGAGCATGACTCTTATCTATGTCCCATTAATATTTACTATTTTGGAAATAGTAGTGTATATCTTTCACAAATTGCAAAGATCTTAGCTTGAGCTCTAAATAGCTTTACAGCACAATGTCAAATGCTAATTCTAGAATGTGCATTAAAGTATGTCTAGATTGAATATGACTTAGTAATAATTCTCAGAGAATGTTAGAATTCTTATTAACAGGATTATTTATCACATCTAGTCTTAGTCCTAAATGAGTATGTGAAGACCAGAATAGACCTTGTAGGGTTTAACAATCTTGAACCATGCTACTGCAAAATTGCTACAAAACATACCTCTCACTATATAGTCCTGTTTGTATATGTACTTACAGACTATAGAATCATAGAATGATAGAATAGTTAGGGTTGGAAAGGACCTTAAGATCATCTAGTTCCAACCCCCCTGCCATGGGCAGGGACACCTCACATTAAACCATATCACCCAAGGCTTCATTCAACCTTTTGAAGTGTGAAAAAGGGATAAGACTTTGTTGCAATAATAATGTTCACACAAACCTCAAAAATTCCATGGTTTATTTTTCTTTCCCAAGTAGATAAATATAAAAATTCCTTTTGCCAGCAAGGACTTGATAAACTACTGAAGATTTCAAAACTCCAGCAGATTCTTGTACTGATACATCACTTTGTTCTTTCAACTTGAAACTCTTAGATGCAAATATTTAGCACTGAGGTATTTAAGGTTAGCTACAGTAGGCATTTCTTGTGAGGTGAACAGACTGTCACAGACAGTGACAGTGTGAATTATTCACTGAGGGATTTGGTATTGTTTGTGATACTATATGAAAATGCACCTGCATTAGCTTCATTCTTTTAAATATCTATATTGTTGCCATTTTAAATTGAGGCTACAGCTTGTTGTAAATGTCTGTGTTTCATGTCTTTGATCTATAGCTGAATACATACAGGTTTATGAGAGAGGTTTCTTTTTGAAACCAATTTTATTTTCAGTCATGAGAGTGAAATTTCCTTCTCTAGGCACTTCAAACTGAAAAAAAAGAAGCTTGTTTAAAAGAAAGACAGTGATGAAAGTCAGCAATTGATAACATTAAACTGGAGATAAGGAAAACTGTGAAAAGCCAGAATCTCAAGTCACGCATCAGTACATGCGGACCCAATACAGCATTCAGTCAAAATGAATACTGTTTGAGTGCCAGTGATTGAGTGTAAGGTATTTCAGGAATTAATGACAGACTGAAACTTCTAGCTTGCAGTCATCAGGAGAACTCATCTGGCTATTAATTGCCAAGAATACCCGCAATGAAGTTTTCTTTGCTACTAGAACTTGCAACTGATGGAGAATATGATATAGATTCTTTTTGCATAGCAAACATTCATTTGTTGTTTATCCATTTCTCAGTGTTTGTTCCTATCACCTAAAAGTGTTTCCAGAAATAGAAGAGAGGAAGGAAATTATCCAAAATTATCTACAAGGGCTTGTACAAAGTACTGCTTTTGCTGCTGCCTAAGAGAGTCATGCCAGTTACAGGCATCAGTAACTGAACTACCAAAACCAACATAAGCCCAAGAAGAACACAGCAATGGCAATTGCCAAATAAAGGACAGCACATTAAAACAAAAAGGAAAGCTTCATAAAAGTATTTGTATATCAACTTGCCTGGCACCCCAAAGAGCTTTTGTGGAGAAGTAGCATCATTTTACATACATATAGGTATTCTAAAAATGGAAATTGATATACATAGCCTGCTTGTCCTGCCATTTATGCTCTTTTTATACCAGTGCACTTACACTAACTTAAATGAAATTACATCCTGATGAAATATGAAATTAACTGTCTTTAATGTTACTTTGTCTAATATTAACTTCCAGAAACTCATTACCAGAGGTTTAGAATGTGTGACTGCAGTGAATTGTAACACTTCGCCGTGAAAATTATGTACAAAAAACTCCAGAATACTGAGTACTCAGGATCAAATACTGAGATCCTGAAAGTGCAGTATGTGACAGACCATTTCTGAGTAGCAGAATTGGCAACCAGCATCCAATCCAGTTTCAGTGAGCACGGAAGCCAATAAGCTAAGTTACGAACTTGTATTCTTCACAAAGCAAATCAAAGAGAGGAGAAATCACATTTGTTAAACAGACCTTGGAAAGCTCTTGCTTCCATACTGCAGCCTGATTCTGTGTTATCATGTGAATATCCTTTTATATGACACTAACAAAGTAATCTCTCTAAATTCCTTTTCAATTTACACTTAACCATGCTGATTTGCATGCACATAGAAAAGGAAATGAGAAATTTTTAAACCAAAATCTATATTCTTAGAACTTGATATTCAGGCTCATTTTTATGCATGGAATTCCCGTTAATATTACTGAAAGATTTACCTACAAATCTTCCATCCTGGAAGAGTGATTAAATTCCCAAAGTTTTATGAGAAATAAGAAAACTGTATCTTGCTTTTCACTTGTCTGTTAATGCTAATGAGAAGTATATGTAACTACACTCTTGTATGTTTAAATTGACCAAAAGGTCCGTATGAAGCTGATTTGAAAGCTGAAGTTGGAGAAGAATCCATGAGTTATTCATGTCTCAGAGGAAATACTTTTTTGGTTTGACTTCTGCTTCAGCTGCTGAATAATTTTTACATTTTATCATCCTGCAGGAAAACCACCTTTAATAAGAATGTGAATCCATGTGAATGTGTGTGAAGTAGATTAATTGCATGGGTATCAACTAAAATAAGTCTCATGTTTCCTAAAACCATTTAGATAACAAGACTTTGTCTTTTAAGGCTGCTCTTCAATATAAGGAATTATACCTTCTCTTGGAACTACTGGTTAATCTGAATATGGAGGCAGTTGTGTGAGTGTGATGTAGCAAAGAATTTCTTTTCCTATTTAGATTAAAATACATTGCAAGCAACACACCCAACTGCAGAACGTCTCAGAATATTGCTTCATTTTCTGTTTCTAGTGTAGCAGCACAGAATGATTTATTTCCAAGTTTCACTACCACTCTCTAACTTGTGGCAAACATTTGTTGCATCATTTTGCCAGATACGTTATACCGGAGGACTTGAATTAATAGAGGCATCTTAGTGTGGTGGTGATGAAAAGCCCAAAGAAAGATCTGCTTATTTAGTCTGAGCTGCTATACAGTAATATACTGTGCACTGTACACTGTGCAGCTGTTTGAATCTATATGGTGAATCCAAGCAAGTGTAGAAGGAATAAAACTGGAAGAATACTGAGAAACAGCTATTGAGATTGCAGTACTGGAGCATGAATGGCTGTATTTTTTTATCTGGGAGACTTAGAAGAATCTTTGTTGTTCACTGCATGTTCTTTTCTTTATATTATTTCTAAGTTTCGAATCCTGTGGAGTCACTGTAAACATTTATTAAGGAATGACAAAAAACAACAAATAAGGAGGATATAAATATTTCTTAAATTGACTTTTTTTTCAGATAAATTCAATAACCTGTATTTTGTTTTAAATGATTTAAATTAGTTTGTTTTCTGATAGTTATGACTCAGCACAGCAACTATTCTCTCTGACATAAATAATACTGGAGTAAAATCACAAGTTTGGAAATGAAAGTTATTTGATGCTTAGAATTTATAGATAATTAAAAAGTTCTCATCAGGATTGATTGCTAAAGATGGTGTTCAAAAATAAATACACGGTTCTGGCTTGAAGAGTTTAGGAAGTGAGTATAGTGAATAACTTTATTCCTGGATAACAGGTATGAAGTGAAAGCAGATACATGCCTCCTGTGCTGCTTCTGGTCTTGACATGAAAAGAATTACTGCAGGTTTCATAATTCTGTATTATTACATCCTTAAGCAATTTGGAAAGGAAAAAACTAACAAAAATAAAAATAAATCTAGAAGATGATATTACATTTAAATGCAAATTCTGCCCTTTCTATAGGTAACTCCAAAGAAAATACTGGCAAAGCAGGATTTTGATCTTATTGACTACTTGAGCATTGGCAATACACAACTCAGAAAGTGCCAGAAACCTGCCACAGAAATCTTTAGAAAATGTGTGAATGCAGTACCAGTGTTTCAGCATAGTATTTTTGTTGATAAGGGATGAGGCACTTGCAGTACGTTCATTTTTATGCAGTCATCGTATTTTTTGACATAAACTGATAATTTGGACTAATGCCTTGTGAAAGGGCATTTTCTTTGATGAACTTCTTAAATGAATTTCCTACTTCGATATCAAAGGGGTTGCCCTGATCTGTAAGCACCAAGCACACAAACCAAGCATAAGGCAAGCTGAAGGTACCTGTGTGAATACTGACATGTTTATGGTAAAGAGATCATGAAGGAATGTGCCCTACAGTTGTCATCTGACTGATAAACTACCTTTTTGCTATTATTTTTATAAATTGAAGCTAGTTTTCATTAAATATCATGTTTCTGTTATCACATGTTTTTCATAGATTTTAAAGGCACGGAGATTCAAATGCTCTACTACTTTTGCATTATTTGTGCTATATTCAGCTTTGATGTATTTTTGAAATTCTTTGATAAAATATTTTACCTACAGTTGTTTTGACGGTTTTCAATTCAGACAAACTACAGGCTATGCACAGACGAGAACTTTCTGACATATAAAAAGCTATGTAGTTCTTTCCAGAATTCAGATTCCTAGCGTAGCTTCTATTGCATGATTGGTCAGATGCAGCTGGATATTGCAGATGACAGTAACATCAAGGGGCACTTTTGTCTGTTGCTCCTATGTAGCACGTTAGTATGTCTGATTACATTAATTTTGCATTGCTCTGGCAACCGGACAGCTGGGAATGTCATAAAGAATTGCAGGTACTTGTTGGCAGAGTAGAAGAGTTTGATCATTATAAACATCTTCATTTTTACCTTTTCAGTTAATGCCTAATGCCTCCTGCTTGCATTTTGCTTGACTTCCTCATTATCTATAGTTTTGTTTCACCTAGAAATGAGGTATTGAGCCATTAAATTTACAGCAAAAAAGCACTCCAGATTAAAAAAGAAAGAAGAGAAAATGTAATTGGTATAAAAGTTGTATAAATTAAGTTTCTTATTATTTTTCTTTAAATAATGAATTATTCAGTATTTTGGTGTTAATAATTTAACAGAACCCAAAGTAAGATATCAGCAGGACATATGTGGGGTGGGTGGTAGTTCAAGTTTGATCTAAAAGGCTTGCCTTTGTACTGAAGTTGGGTTGAAGCTTTGATCTATTTATAATGAGTATTCTAAGGGTTTACTAATTATTTTAAACCTGAAGAGAATCTCATAGTCCATTTTTTCAGTTGGAAAGGAACCAAAAATAAACCTTGCTGGAAGGTAAAGGCACAAAGTCATAAAGTTCAGGAATGTTTTTGAAGTTAAAGCCCAACCGCCTACTGTCTAATTTCTGAGAAGGTTGGGGGAAAAGTTTCTTTTCTCATTCTGTAGCATAAGGAAATTTTTTGAGGTACTTCTGACTAGAGATATGACACCCTTTATATATACCATCCATTTTAAAAGTTTGTCATAAATATGAAATGCAGAAAAAAATCATTTGTTTTGTTTGGAATTATATTTAGACCAAATAAGTATCAATTTCATTTCCTTACCACATTGAATCTATTACCAAACTAAATAAACATACTTGTTTAGGAGAAATCGTGGGATGCAATCTATTTATCAGGGGAAACTATATAAAATGTTCATGATTCTACACAAATACAACTTTAAATAGGAATTTATCACTGCTTAGAACATTGCTCATGATTTGAGAGGCTTCTTTGGAATCCAGATACTTGTGCTTGATCCATATTTAATTCCTTCTTCAAAGGCAATATTCTTATTCCACTGTGCTACAGTTTTTGTACAGTGATTTTGTCATTCCTCAGTGGAAAAGCTTTCTTTGAGTTTTTCAGATACACAGAGCACAAATATAATTTCCTAAGGTGCTCATTCTGGAACAGCAGTGACAGTAATCAGGTGGACATAACAGAGTCCTTTATATCTACAAGCACCGCAGCATGCAAGCTACACAGCTGTAACAGCTGGAAATTTTCATTGTGTTTGAGGGTTCCTATAAATATTCCTCAAAGCACTAGTAACAAGGCTAGGGAATTGGTATGTTTGCATCACAGAAAGCAGAAATTCATATAAAACAGTTCTGTGGATTCTGGCTTTGCATCAGTCATTTTTAAATCTGGAGGATGTGGAAGGTATTTGTTTTATGCAGACATTAACTTACTTGATGGTGAAGATGAATACTTTCTCTGACTGAAAACACATACTCTAGTAACAAATACTGCGGCATTGCTCCTGAACATAAAATGGTATGCCACATGATGCTATTAAGTGCTATTTATATCATGTGAGAAATACATTTTCCCCCATTTACTAGGAAATTTTCCAGTTTTCAAGGGGTACTGACTAGTTTAATGAATCTATAATACATACAAAATACTTTCCTCCTTCTTTGAATCAGTATTTGGGATTAAAGGTGAACCTCTTTTCATGGTTCAAATCATTTTCATTAGCAGAAAGGAAAAAACATGCCCAATAAGCCTGGTACAGCAAAGAATTATTTAAAATCGTTCTGAGGAGCAATTTTTGCCTTTTCAATTATGCAAATGCTCATCAAGTTTTTGTCTTTGGTAATCTTTGGCTGATATTAAAAAACTGACACAGACTTCTTGACCTGACGCAAATGTAATAGCTGTGAAGGGTTTTTGTACCTTTATCCTGGCACAAGATTAAAGAAATGAAAGTACTGCATTCCACAAATCAAGCTCACACTTACACCTGTATCTTATCCTTGAGATTAAATTTTTATAGACTCATAGAATAATTCACATAGAAAGGAACCTTAGGAGTTTCTAGTGCAGCCTCCTGCTCAGAGCAATGTCAGCAATGAATTCAGCTCTGGTTGCTTTAGGCTTTGTCCAGTCAGATCTTAACCTGTGCAGAGAGATTCCACAGCCTCTCTGGGAAACCTGCTCCAATGCTTAATTATTCCAAGAGATGTTTTTTGCCATAATATCAATGCAGAACCTTCCCTGTTTCAGTTTATGAACCTGTCTCTTGTTCTCTCACTGTGCACCTCACTAAAGAGCCTGGCTTTGTCCTGCTGGGATTTTTCCCATGCTGGAAGCTCCTTTCTTCCTTGAACTTTGTATCTTTAGGAAGACTTTTCCCCTAAATACAGAGAGGCAAAGTTTCTAGTATCTGCCTTCACTTTCATGTCCTGTCTGTGTCTTTTTGTACTGGAGCTCAGCCAGGAGCTTCGTATGAAACTAAGCAGGTCTGTTGGTATGCCTGCTAGTTTTCCTAGGTTATTGGAATGGAGTGATGTGCTTGCAGAGGGTTTGCTAGCTTTCTTGAGCTCCTTTTCATTTCAGAGCTGCCTCACACAGGATCTCACCCACCCAAAAGAAATCCCTGTCTAAGCTGAAGTCTGTCCTCTGGGAGTCCAGGGTCTGTACTCTGCTACTTGCCTTCCTTTGTCTCAGGATCTTGACTGACTATCCCTAGTCTGACCAGTAGATCCAGTAGTGTGTTTGGTACTCCTATATGACAGTTGTTATTTGGTTCTGTTGTCTTGGGAGCCAGAAGGATACTTTTCTTAAACTATTTCTTTAAGGGCTAATCTCAGCTTCATTATCCATCCAACTGTTCAAACAGCAACCTATATATCTAATTAATCTAGTGTAAGAAGATCACCCTTCCACATTGTAGGAACACCTGGAAATGGATTTTCTGCAATGACTTTGTTTAATCACCATTTAAAAGTATTTCTTAAAATGTTATATTAAAAAAAATAGTGAGTTTTTCAAAGAATATCATAGCTGATTAACCATATTTATCATTATATTTTTATCTATAACTAGACTTCTAGACTGCTCTAACTCACCAAATAGGATATGGGAATCTCTTAATTAACACACTTGTATAACTAGACACATTTTACTACATTCAGTGAGGTGTAGCTATTTCATGGTAATTAATTAGAGATTGATCATTTAGGAATTTGTCACTGGGACCAAGACGCAATGGCTAATGAGACTGCTTGTTACAAATTCAAACGAATCCAGATCTAAGTGGAAAGTATACAGCAAAAGATATCAGACTTAGACCTAACCGATCACTTAATTAGCTGTGCCAAGTAAAAAGCTGATAAAGAAAAAGATCTTTAACTGTTCACTCACAGTATTTCACTTCCAAGGTACTGCATTTTAAAGCCATTTAACACGAGTGTTACACGAGCCCATGACTATGCATTACAGCAAATAGAGTTACTCATTGTAATCAAATTTAGCGTTTGGGGGACAAAATTTATAATGCATAATATTAGAGATACTTTAATGCCACTTAGACCACAGAATTTTTGCTATGCAAATATTTTGGAGTGTATATTTTGGTACAAGATCAGAAATACCGTAACAATGAAACTCTCACAATGTCAAAATTAGCATTGACTCCAATTGAGCGAGGGCAATAGAAGTCCCGTCCAAGTTAATGAAATGTCAACACAAATCAAAATAATATAGTACGCAGTTGTACTACTCTTTAAAATGAATTATATTTCAACGCCATTGGCTTTATTTGGATACTATTGAGGTAGGCTCTGGTTTGTTTATTTAAAATATTTTTGTATAAAAACCAGGAAGATTGGAAGAAGGGGACTTCTATTTTTTACTAAGGGAAAAAATGTTTTTCTTCCATTCATTTTTCCAGTCCTTTGTTTTACTGAAGTCAGTGGAAGAGAAGAGCTTTAAAGCTCATAAAATCCTGTCTGAATGACACGCAACCAGAAACCATATATGCTAAACCACAGTGGCAAGGAATCACAGTAACCTGTGTAAAAAGCACACTGAATTCTAATCTCTTGTGACTAATCCTAGAACTGATGAGTCCAGACACACTATAGGAATCTACTTGCTAAATAATATACAGTGAAACTGAGTTTTTTCTTCTCTGCTCTTTATTTTTCCCAACATAACTGACATGTAGAAATGGACATATGGCTTGCAGCTTGTACATATTTTCCTTTGGCTTGTGTTAATTTGAGCCTGAACAACAAATAAATACATAGTATATAGAAGATACCAGTAGCTAGGACATATGCAAAAGCCTTAATTCAAACACATTTAGCTGTTCTAAAAGTTTTAATTTGATCTTTTAAGCCACATCTGTATCTCAAGTGGAGTATTCTAGTACAAGAGCAATTTTACATAGTAAGATATTAAAAACATTTATCTGTTTATAAAATCTTTAAACCCTTTTAAAACGTGGAAATTCAGAAAGAATTGAGTTTATTTCTCATTATTTGACATAATAAAAATATTTATGTCTGACAAAAAAATGGGGGGGGGGGGGAGGAAGAGTAAGAGAAGGAGGAGGAGAGGTGGGGAAAAGAGAGACACATGTACCAACAATGACTGCAAGTGTAAGCAAACATATACAAATAACTTTCCAAAGCCCAGCTGCTTTCTCTCAGTATTTACCATGGTTAAGCTCCCTGAAGGCTGCCATAATTAGTTTTCTCCCTTACAAGTAATTATAAGCACCTGCAATTTAAAAAAATATTTGTGTCTGAGATCTGATCCCTCAGGTATTTTCTTTTAGAACCTTCCTCATTTGCTCTTAGAAGTTCTTTTCCACTAACTTTTACTCTAGGGATACTTTAAAGGGAATGAAATGTTCCTCTTTTCTTTTAAAACCTGGTGAGATCTAAAACAATGCTGACAATGTTTTTCCTCCCCATGATCATTTTGGAGTGAATGTCATAGGTTCAGGATAGGTGATTACTACCAGAGAAGACAGGGAGATGAGATTTACATAGGATATACTTAGACCAAGGGCAGTCTTGAAAGGGCTTCACATGGTTCACATCCAAGTACTCTGAAAATTAAACAGCAGGTGTCAACAATGTTAAGGGTACCTATTAATTGCCTTCCCTAGTTCACTCCACGATGGCCAAATATTTTAAGGTAATTATAATGTAACCAGAAATGTAGTGGTATGACTGCATAGAAACTACCCTGTTCCACACCCTTGAATCATGATACCCTTATGATACAGGGTATCTAACTGATGTTTCCTTTCAAAACTCTGTCCTGAGGGCAGCTCTCAGGAGCTTTTTGGTGACAGGGAGATGAATTTTGCAAGTAGCTGGATCTTAAGTCTAAGATTTTTGTTAAGGGGTGGTCAGCACTTCATATTTGCTCACTGTTCTGCTCTGCTCCTTCTCAAAATAGACTGTGTATCACTCTTTGGGGAATTACACAGTACCACAGACTGGAAGATACATTAGAGACTGAAAACCCAGCATTATGTTCCTCTACTTGTCCTTTTGCCTGAATGTGTTGCAGGTCAAACTCTACAGAAATTAATCTTCCATGCCTGAATGTTGGCATTAACTTTAAGCTGAAAGATTTCCTCAAAAAGAATTATTTAATAGTAATTTTGCTTAATGTGAAAAACTGACAGGATAAGCCTTGAAGTCTACAAAGAATTGCCCATTAATTTGACAAACCTAAACCACTGACAATCTGATAAATGAATTTGATTCAGTTGTTATTCATATACTGTATTGATCTTACAATGATTGTAGCATCATTTTGGTGCAGTAGACCAGTGATTAAATTTTGTGTGCTTTCCTTTTCATAAGATGTTTTGTAATTTCTCTGTGCCCTGCATCACCAATACAATCTGATGGAACTACTTCATATAAGCAAATTCTCAGTGATGGATACATATTATTGAAAATGATTTAGTTTAAAAAGTACTCTGGTTATCTGTTGTCAGATACAGTATCTACCCCTGAATTCTCATGAGGGTTAGCAAGTGTCCTTAGAGGATAGAGATGTGTACCTTTAAGACTTTAAACCTGTGGTAACATATAAAACACAGGACCTATAAAGTCTTCCCAGGCTCTGGACAAAAAGTCAATCATAGGAATTTTCTTAGTTTATGCTGATAAGGAATTCAGAGCTTTCCACTTCTGTAATCCTCTTCTAGTAGACAGGAAAGCCAACTGCACAAGCTTCAAGGAGACACAGGCCCCATCTTCAGTCAGGCTTACTGGCAGACTGGAGTGAACGGCTCATGTTGTTCAGCTGAGAAAAAGCCTAACTGGTTCTAATTTTCTTTTAAAGCCCTCCTTTAATCCCTGTTAAAGACAATGGAAACACTGTATTCTTGGAAAGCAAACACATACACAGTTTTTAAGCTATAGCAGTTTCAGAATGTTTCTGCCTTCTATCACACATTAATACCTAACTAAGAAAATGTTAATACCAAACCAAGAAGCTTCAGGATGCCCTTCCTCTATCTTGTCATGCAAATACTTAACAAGAACAGGAATGATATAGTGCTATTTATATCAGCCCAATGCTTGGCTCAGAAATTACCCATAAAAGGTCTATTCAAGGAGCAGTGCCCATTCCCTTTAAGGCCCTTTAATATTTTCAGTCAGCTCCACCTTGTTACATTTGACCTTGTTAAAAAGACTGCATTTAAACAAAGAGGAACTAATCTAGATTTCTCAACCAGAATAAAACTGAAAGCAATCACTGGCTTTTCAAAGTGTGCAGTGGTCTTGGCTGGATATGCTCACCTTGTAATTGTATTTTCCCAAGAGCCTTTCTCCCAAATAGGAGGCTGGGATGCTATTGTAATGTCAAATGTGACTCACTGTTTCAGTTGCTATTAAAAGTTAGCAGCTGTAATTAGGGGAGAATTTTGAAGCTGCAGTGTTGTATTGTCAGTTGTAACAGCTTTTAATTATCTTATATTTTTCTTTAAAGTGATCAGCTTTGCAGAAGTTGAATGTGCTTTTATCATTTTTACTCTGGAAATGAGCTGACATGTTTAATATAATTTGGATAGAAATACTGTTACTGCAGAAAACAATTGGAATCTGTGAACTTTTTAAAGGATTTTGAACACAGGAGACAGCCATAGTGCTTAGAGGGATTTTGCCATCATCCAATTAAAATTGTCCTCCATTCTCTCTAATACCATTCTATCTGGTCTTAAAATGCGTAAGACTAATTACATTAGCCCACAGAGGCTTGCATGGCTAATACTATTGGCGATTTCCTCAAATAGAAGAATTATACATGACTAACCACTTTGCAAATAATACCAGTGTTTCTACTGCAGGGCTAGATTTGGTACATAGATATGCTGTGATTTTTACACTGTGCTTGCAGCAATCTGTGGTACTTGAGCTTAGAATAGATGCCAATGCTGAAATAGCAATGGCCAATTCCATTGTCCCCTCAGCCTACTATAGCCCGTCAGGAAACCAAAATCTTTTGTTGCTATTTCTGATCTGGTCTTCTGCTGAGGATAGAAAGAATAAAGACAGAGCTGTATAGATTAGCTTTATAATAGCCTTGTTATGCATGACTTCACTCCCTTGAAGTCCCTTCATTTCTATCGGAAGGGAGGAAATCAGCTTTCCAGGGAAGGATTCTGGTTCTTAAGGACCAGAAAGAATGCAGCTGATGTAGGATCTACTTGTGAAAAAGAGCCTGGGTTAGCAAATTATCCTGTGGCATGCAGCAGTCTAGAAGGTGAGATACAACTAAAGAAATACTGTACAGTATTGTCATTTTTGGCAGGCAGCATCCTTGTCAATATGCATGAGCACCCAGATGAATGAGAGAACCTGTCACCCAAGGGATGTTACACACTGATGACAACAGTCAGTCACAGGTTCTCTGCTATAACATGTAGTTAGACTATGTTCTTTTACAGCTATCACTCTGAAAGAGGGAAAACTGCTAGGTAGTGAAGGACAAGCCACATTGGTAGTGCAGCTATCGTTGCAGCCAATATTGATGTTTTCTCTTTTTGGATCCTGCTTCATAATTCCTCAAGACTGGAAAAAGTGAAAATTCCTTCAGCTTGAGGAGCCTCAACACACTTGAAAATTAATCCGTATATTATGATATTGGCCACTGCATCCCTACTAGAGACTAATTGAGCCCATGATTTTTAGTTCCGGGAATGCTATTTCACTCCAGCATGTTGGTATTAGATTGTAATGATCATATCCAACTAAAAATCCATCATGGGAGAGATTCATGGTCATGTCATGATCTGGTTCATGTACTTTGTTTTTAATTATCTCAGACATTACTGTCTCTATCATACAGTCCCCAGATTCTCTGAAGCATGCTTAAATAATGGTTCAGTTTGGTGGGCATTTTTTTCTCTTATTAATGTTTAAGTAGGGATGATGCCTTTCAAATCACAGAAGCATATGTAACCAATCAAGCAGGTACGGATGGGCATCCTTTATCCTTCTAGTACATGATCGGTATATATCAAGAGATGGGTAATATGACTATAGAGTTTCAGAAAAGAATAGTTCCTTCTCCCTGTGAAACTCCAAAAAGGGGAATTTCATTGCTCTGAATTTAGATTTTAGATCTGAAATTTGGGAAAAAATAAGTTTCATTTATCTCAGAAGGAAATATTCTTTTTTTTTCCCCAAACACATTCAGAATTTACTTCCTGTTCTAGGCAGATCTAACACCTGGGAGTATTCTGCTTCTTGTTCTTTTACTTTATTTGGTTTTAATTTTTTTAATATAAATGCTCATCAGTATATAAATGAGTAGTAAATGCAGTGCATTTAAGTGGTGTTGGATAGTACTGGACAGTGATATGGTCACAGTCACCTACAGAATGTTCAGTATCTTGGGGAGAAAATCTCTTAACTGTTCCTTTGAGGTAGGTTCATAAGTAGTAGATATTTCTCTTTAATTTTGTTTTAATGCTCAAAAGAAGTTTATTTCACTGAAATAAATGCTTTTCATTATTTCTTTTCCATATAAGCAGTGTATACACATATAAGTTCTACACAAGTTTTGAAATTGAACCAGAAGATTCAGGGTATTATATTTTTCAGACTAAATTGGTTTTTGAAAGAAATTTTTAGCTTGGACTATAAGAAGTGGATGAGATATCCAGTACTGGATATACATTTCCCAGTGCTCTGGGAATCTAAGTTCCACTGAACTTCAGGAAGACTAAAGCACTGGTTCTAACTAAGCCATTTGTGATCTGACTCACTTTAATGGGACATGTCAAATTAGGATATTTAAAAATTAGTCTATAGAATCTGAGTAAGAAAATACATTCAGTATCTTCTGATATCTTTGAACATAGCCTTTCCACAGGCTTAAAATCTCACTACTCCAAGGAAATCACTAATGATAATTTAAAATTGAGTAAAGAAAGTAGTCTTTTTACTTTGAGGGACTATTGGCTGCTTCTGGGGATTTTTCAATTTTCATTTCAGTGTCCAAGAAAGCAGTATATTGCCAAGATAAAATAGAAAGCTTAATAGTCACTATATCTCTTGATGTTTATGGAAACTTTGCCAACATCTTTAAAGAAGCTGAACTGGACTCTGAAATACTGATGCAAATGAAATTAGGAGGAAATATCCCTTGCAATGGTATAATCACATGTCATTCACACTATTAAAATACTGCACTATTCTTCTTTGTACTAGATTAAATTAGAAATCACATGTGTCCAAGAATAATGGGAAATCTTACTTGTAGAAGAAGATGGGTATTTATTTTTTTCAGCAACAGACAGAAATAATGGAAGTCTTCAGGCAGCTTGATTACTTATAAAATGATCTTTTAAAAAAATGATTTTATCTTTCTTAACAATAAAAGGGTACATATCTATTCCATATTTAAAAATTTCACAGGAAACTGTCACAATCCTATGCTAGGGTAGGTGGGGGAAACTGAATCCTCTATTATTTTTGCAGAGTTGTAACATGGCAACATGATTTTGATAGCCAGTTGGCTAAGTGTACTGCTTCTTGCAGAACGCTTCAGGTCACTGTAGAGTACTTGCTATTGTTAGGCACTAGGTGGCCTGCTTGCTAAGACATAGTAATGAACACTTACACAAAGACAATTTGCAAAAGCAATGAGGGAAGAGTAAGTGAATGAAAATGCGTCTTTAATTTCCAATAGAGAACTATGCATTTAAACCATCTGATGCAGATAACATATGCATGGAAATCTGCAGATTGTATAACCTACCTAAAAGCAACTTAGCACATTTTTTCTCCTTGTCTGGCAGACAATATTTAACTCCTCTCTTTATCTTTGCTTAAGGAAGACCAGTAACTCATTCATACAGCAAAAACATTCTTCTCTCACCCAGCAATGTCTTAACAGACAAAAAAATATAGCTATATGTGCATCTTTTTTCCTTCTCAGTAGCATAAGAGATCAAAGTGTCTCACTTAAAGACGGGATACCTGTATGTTCTCTAAATTGTAAACACTTACTTCTCCTGAGGGAAGTTAAAGACTAGCAAGTGCAATATGGTAGTAGCATGTGGCTTAGAAACCTAGTAGATTATTGGATTATGCTCAGAAACATGACAGGGATCAGTGTTATTTATTGTTTCTAAAGAGCAAATGCAACATCTAGGACTTGTACATATACAATGTAACAGCTAGGAGTTGTACACATACTCTCTATCTGGTCTCAGATAATAAACTATAGAAACAGCAATTAAGAGCAGTAAGCAAAGCAACACCTGGCTAGGTTTTGGGGTTTGATTTCTAGCAAATGAAAGCTGGATGCAACTTGAGTCCTCTGCTAGTAACAAATCACAAATAAACTATATTTTTCAGCAATTTTGTTGTTTTCTTTTATTGGTCTGTGACTCTTGCTAGTGTCAGTAGAAGGAGATAATGGTGACTTGAGGTGACGGTCAGTTTAAGCTTTTGAATATGGATTTATTTTTTTTTTTAAGTATTGATTTCTTAAAAATGTAATAAAAGGCTCATTTCAATAACAAGCCTTCATTTAAAAATAGTTTCACTGTTCAATTGAATAGCTAAATAATTAACCATAGCTTTATTTGAATATAATTATTCACCCTCTTAATTTCAGGTCAAAGGCAAGACTAATGAGATAGCTGAAAATCTAATGATTATTTTATCTGTCATTGATAGAATTCTAAAATATTAGCGGTCAAGGAGAGTGCAAAGCTTTTACTGTTCTGCAGAGGCCATGTGAGAAACATTTATCTGAATCAAGGAATGGAACATAATCTGCATTCCAGGCAACACTATTTTGGTCATCAGCTTGGAAATTCATCTTGCAGATATTTTCCAGCTGATTTCCCTGAATATCTCTGTTATCAAACAAATAAATGAACAAAGAACAGAAAGCCCCTCTGCACTGATTTCTAATTGTATAAAAAGGGCATTGTGTGGCTAGTGTTGTTATTGGTTTAATTTTGTATTGAAATTGTATAAATTTAAACAATGGATTCAGATGACTGATCATATTTTTCTAGGACAGGAAAGATATTTCAACCTGATATCTGTGTGCTTTAAACTGTGTAGGAGTAGAAGACACCAGCAAATACAAGACAGAATATGTTGCGTTCCATTAAAACATCTAATTATTATTTTCCTATAAGAAAATATTGCATCCCCACAGAAAAGGAACTACAGGAACTTGTATTTTTGTGATTTGATCAAAAAGTGTATGCCACTGTCTTCCAGCCAAGTCTGAGCATGAATCTCCTGAATTGATTTTAAAGAAATCAGACTTGGCAGTATCCCTCAGGTTACAGAGAACGATTCTCCATTTAAAACAACGCAGCATCCATCCACAGTGTGTACTGAGAAATAATGTGCCTCCTCAAACTCTGTCAGACAAAGAAAAAAAGATCTGTGATATGTGGCAAACACACACACAAAATCCCATCGTAAGAACTCTGGTGGTAGCAGTAGGGAATGAACTACTGATGATCTACATGCTTCTACTGATGCATAAAGAAACATCACTGTGAGACATTAGGCTGCCTCTAGGAATTCATCATCTCTGGGTATCAGAAAATAGGTGTAATGTACTGCATCACATCAAATATAGTGAATTTTGATTAGGCAAATAAACCTGCAAACTTAAGACACCATATCACACTGGTTTTACATACTGGCATATTTGAAAAAAAATTCAAAATATCTCATGTAGTTTAAAGTATACATAGACTAACATCATTAAGTTCTGGAAAGTGTTCTAGTAATCCTGTTAAACCTTATTTTTTGTTCCTCATGTTTACATTGTGGCTACTTTTAAACACCATGGTACTTTAACACTTCTAGCTCCTATATCATAATAGACATTTTCTTTGGGAAATTTGCTCTAGTACATTTAATACATATTGCATATAATGCAACACTGGAATTTGGATAGATGCTAGTAAGAGAACACCAAGTTTTCTTTAATAAACACTCAGGGTTTGGATTTTATAAGTTCTGAGCATCTACCTTACTGGAAATCATCAGGAGTTCTGACTGACAGTTACATTGTCAGAGGTTAAAGATTTGAAATGTTATTATTTTTCTCTATTAATTTAATCATAAATCAATATTTCTACTTCTTATACCAGTTACTGATTGAACAGTTAATCTTGTCACTGTTGTGCTATCTCATGAAGCAACATGTAATTATGTCCTTGTGTCACTTGAGCTGATCTTGCTTAAATAATTCAAAACAACTTCTGCATATAGAGAAAAACATCCATTTTCTTGGTAGGTCTTAGATTTGGAGGCATAATTAGCTGATGTAAAGAAACACTCTATCTGATGTGTTTTCATGACATTTCTATTACAACCTTATTACAAATGTTTGGTTTCCAGAAATAACCAAAAAGCCTTTGGTTATTTCTAGTTAACTGAAACACGCAAAGTCACCAAAATGTAAACCATGACAAAACTTAAAAATGATACAGTATTTAATACAATCCTGTATTATTCAATGATTCTCTGTTGTAATTACTTCAGCTAATAGGCTGGTATGTGTTTTGTGGTATTTTTTGTGCTCTTTTCCATCTTTTTTACATTTAAATAATAACCTGTTATCAAGAGGTGAAGTCACTCCATTTATAGGCAAAATTAGCTTTTTCACTTGAATTTGTGGAGTAGAGACATGACTTGACAAAACAAAGAAAGCATGCACATCTGTTTGAAACTTTAACCATTGCTCACATTGTTCCTCTAATATTTTTTCATTTAATTCCTACCTTCAAGAAGTAATATTCCATTTTGTTCAAAAATGTTCTGTGCAGTGTACCAGCAATGATGGGCCCATGATGTTATGTGAGAAAATATATTTCAATATGACTCTTGAAAGCTTTTTATGAACATCAGTGATTTACAAGACTGATATACATATGTACACTTTTCTCATTAATGTAGTTATGCCCCCCCCCTTTAAAAACCTTTTGAAGCTGTTCATCCTCTTGCAGTATGTCAGAATAAGAAAGGATGGGAAATAAGATCCCATGCTTTTCTGTTCTACATTAGAAGCGTGAGTTTATGCCACATCACTTGTGTCTGTCCACCACTGACACTAGGCTGGCCACACTGAGTCAATTGGCATACAGATTTCTAGCTAGGAATGCTTTTTCCACATTACAAAAACCTTTTTATTTCATCCCAGTTGTTGACAGGTTTCAATGAGGACACAGTGAAGAAATGCAAACAACACATTTTCCAATATTTTAGTACATTCTAGGAAGGAGTTGTAGTATCTTGATAAAATTCATGGATCTCTAGGCAAAACATTAAAAATCAAGTTTTCTGAGATTCTCTTAAGCATCAGCTTTACCATGGCAGGCTTCAGTCAGGAGCATAGCTTCCTTGATCTGGCCTGAAAATTTGTAATAAAATCTATAATTAAGTATTCAGGGCTGACATATAGCAATCTATGCCAATATTTAATAAGTTCTGTTGTTAAGATATGTAGGCTCTCTCACTTCATGCTTAAGTTTCGGTTTCCAGAGCTTTAGCTCTGGCAAGCTTTGTAAACCCTAAAGAAGATGTCACTGATTTTAGTGGCCATTGACTCAATTTAATACAAGAGATCCGTTTATTACACAGGTAAACCAAAATGTAAAGTACAGAATCAGGCATGGCACATCAAAATTCTGTAATACATTTTAAAGTATCCTTATAATTCTGGTTTGTCCAATTCTGTGGCTTTTTTTTACTGAGCATTTTTGTACAAGTAAGTCTGTCTGACTTTTGGTAGCTGCTTTCTCCCAAGGATAAACAGCTATGCTCCATCATTTCCACTGGACAATTTAGTTTTCAATCCCCTTTCCAGAATCACTTCAGTGTAGTGCTCCTGGCACAGAAGTTCAGTGCTTTGAGAAGCAATCCATGTGTTTGCAATCTCTACAGTAGTTTGGGTATCTGTCAGGATAGGAGGTGCTATGCGGTAGAAAGTGGTTTACCAAAACAGATGATTCCAGCATCATTTTGTGTTGTTTTTTAAAACAACACAGAAAAACACCATATTTTGTCTATATAAATATACAATTACAGAAATATTTCTCTTATGTATCAGTAAGGCATGATACTTTTTACCATTAAGAGCAATTTATTCCAAGTTTACATTATTTCACCTTTCAAAAGTTGGTATATCTTCAAGTCACGCATATTCTAATATTGACTTATTAAAAGTTCAGTCCTACTACATTAACATAAAAAGGATTAAGTAAAATTCTGTTGCAATTAATGCATAATTTGCTATATGCCTTTTGTTGGAAACTCAGTTTAAATAATGTGGAAAAAAACTGCAGAAAGCACAGTATGAAAATCTTTATTATCACTTTCTTTCATTACTGGCCCTGTATCAATATATTGAAGCAAAGGTCATTTCAAGCCATAAATATGGTAAGAAGAGTTATTTCTCCTTAGAAGAACTGGAAGAAGAGCAGAAATGAAAGACAGAGTTGTGTCACAAGGAAATAAATGGTATTCCAGAGCTTGATTGAATTTTAAATATATATTTACTCTAGATTTTAATATCATAAGAGAAATCCATGCCCTTAATAATGTAAGATATGAATTAGTAAGGCTTGATCTTAATCCTTTTAACTACAACCAGCTGGGATCCAACTCAGATGCTTTGGTCTCCCACTTAATAAATCAACAAGAAATATTTTATCAAATTGTTTTTCCTTTTCTTTTACAGACATTTATCTCCTGTAGTTAGTAGGGGAAAAGTGAGGTTCACTTATTTCTCAGAGAAAACTTTTGTAAAGCCATGCCATTCTGCTAACCCTTTTTATGTAGATAGCATCTTTCACTTGGACCAATATCCAAGTGCTACATAGACTCTAAATATAGGGACTTTTTTCCTCATAGTTTGTACAGTGTTGCACTGACGTAGCTTTGGGAAAGGGAGCGTGGAACAACCCCTCCACCTGAACCCATGAAACACCGCCATTTTTGGAGACCAGAAGCGGTACTGCTTATGCGTGTTTACAACAAGTTATGGTCTCTCTTTGCCCCAGTTTTCTACACGTGGATATCCCTGCACAAGGAAACATGCACATAGCTTCTACCAGACAGGGTCACTCTCACCCATTCACTCTCACTAGACAACGGTACCTGGCTTCGTGTCTCCCTGTCGCCAAGCAGCAGGGGGAACCCTCGGGCGCAAGATGGCGCCGAAAGCCCCTGAGGTAAAAGGAAGCTTCCTTCTCTCCCGCTCTTGGGAACCTTCCAGAAGGAGGCAGTGGTGTGTGCTAGTTGGAGCGGTGCGGCCGCAGGGCTCACCTCGGGGAGTGAGGCTGCGATAGAGTGGGAATATGGCACCACATAAAGTGGTGTTTGCTCTGGCTTCGTGTAGTTTGTACCACAGGCCCCCCAGTACTGAAGGCGGCAGCTTTGTCCTGCATGCAGGTAAGGGAAAAGGGTGCTGCTAGAGACTGTTGGGGGGGGGGGGTTTGTGGAAGGAGCGTTGAGCCCTGGGGCTGGCTGGGGTTAGGGGGAGCATTTCCAGGAGGAACTGGAGAGATGTTTACTTACAGTCCCATTTTTCTGTTTTGTCTTGATCTGTGTTTATTTTTTTGTTTGTTTATTTGTTTTGAGGTTACTTATTTTATGTTTTTGTTTTATGTTTTTTATTTGTTGTTTCCCCCCCCCCCCCCCCCCCTTCCTGTGCAAGGACTGAGGTTTTGGTTCATATATTGGCATAAGTTAGCTTTAGGTGGTTTTGTTCTGCCCTTGGGAAGGCCTTGCTCTCAAATCATCATCTCTTAGAAGAATCTTATATTACGTACTGTGATGTTTTATTCATACAATGTGTTTAGATAGGGTCAGTTAGCTAAAAAATGTTGTGATTGCTTCCCTGCCGTTTGGACCCATACATAAATGAGGAGAAAGTGCCTTTCAATGTGTGTCGTTAGTTTTCATGTTCATGTTATTCTTGGAGATTCTGGAATCAAGTTTATGGTTTATAAATGCATAGTCTTATATATTTGTATCCATCTGTTACATGTGGCAACTTTGGACTAACATAGTGGGGGCTGTTAATTAGTGAGGCACATGCTAAAGTATAGAAAGCCTCATTTATGATGTACTTACATTTTAAGCTCTTGACCAGTAGCTTCTAGTTTGAATCTCATTTACGTTTAAGCTAACTTTAAGAAGAGCAAGAAATCTGTGAAAATGAGTAGCTGTGCTGCTACTGGATGAAAAACGTACTGTTACTGAGTTTAAGATGTGGAGACTATGCTGCTGAGATTTCATTTTTGCCATACTGTCTAAACTTTTGAAGGAAATAAATTGAATAGGAAACATTTTGTTTCTGTGAAGTGTTCTTGAGGATAAATGTAAAACTGCCTGAACTGTATTCTTCCCATGTTACCAAGGAGGAAGAAAATAACCAGCTAATCATCAAATAGCTAATCTGTTCCATTTCTTATTATTGTAATTAAGGACCATGTAAGTGTATGAATTCTGTGTGGTTTAACATGATCCTTCATGAGTTTTAGAACGAGATATGTAACACAGTGTCTGTTTCCAGACAGCCTGATGGGAGGCTGGAATAAACAAATACAAACCCACATATTATACATTGTTGCTATAATCTCCTGGACCTGTTTTATGTAGGCATGCTGATAATTCACTAAGCAAGAGTTATCCTTGAATTCAGCAGCTCTTTTCCTTTTAGACTTGGAATACTATAAGAACTTGTTATAAAAACCTGTGAAAGTAATTTCACAGGACACTTGCCCTTCTCTGGGTATGTTATGCTGAGGCAGAGAGAAACTGATGGAAATATAAAGGTTTACATGATTGAAAGGGAAATGTATAGAAAAAAAGTAAGGTTCTGGTATCACTTAAACTCTGTGAATCCTGATACATAAGGTCTGTGAATCCTGATATCTTGGGTTTGACATGAATTACAAAATATACATATATATATTTAACTCAAATCTTTCTAAGAAGAAAAAATTGCAGTATATATTGTTTTTCTTGTTTGTTTTCTGTGAGTTTTGGGGACTATTTTCTCACAAATGGAAGTTTTGATTAAGTTGGAAGTGTAAGTGTAGTTACCTCTGCTTTGAAGGATTGCATATAAGGCAGCTGATCCTTGCTACTGTAAAATGTTATGCGTATGACTGGGCTCTAGTCAGAATTGTATTCAGTAATAGACAACATTATTCAGCTGTGGACAATATTCCTATCCTAATTCACAAATATTTGAATTATATACTGGACACTGTGAAATGTATTTTTGTATTATTCAGTAATGAAAGCTATTAACCAGCGGTGAGGCAGTAAAGCAAAATGCATTATGTATGAAACAGGTAATCGTGATAATCACCATTTCTAAGGATTTGACCCAAATGACTCAAATCAGATTTACGTCAGCTTTACTTTTTAAATAAATAAATAAATAAATCTGATTTAAGTTGAAATACATCCAAAGTTCACATATGTGGTTTCACATAATTTCTTACTGTGATAATGTGTTCTACAGCAAGGTTCATGGCTGACTTTTCTTTTGTTTGCTTTAGCAGAGATTTATTTTTTAGATTTGAAGCATGAACAGATTTTCAGGGACCAACACTAGAGCAATTCTCACTTGATTTGTGAAATGTATTCGCATGTGCAAACACACAAATGAAATGGTAAGAGAATGACATTATGAATCATACCATTAAGAACTTTTTCATAGTGATTTTGAAAGTCAGTGATTGAATTGTAGTAAATATATATTTGAATGTGTGGAGCATTGTTGCATTAGCTTAGGAGTTGCAAATTTAAGCAGCTTTGTGGAGGGTTTGTTTGTTTCATTTGCTTGTTTGTTTTGTTACTGAGGTATCCCAGTGTTTTTTTCTAAGAAAATGGGAATAGCTGTGCTTTTCAGGGGGAGATTTTACTTCTTTTCCAAGATTTCTGTTCTCAACCTCTAGCTTTCTGTGCATCTTTAGTGTAGACCTGTTTTACTGCTAATAGCAGGGCTGTTTTCTAGTGTTACTGGTATGTTAATAAATTTGTTCCTGCATATTCTCATAGTTTTCTGGAATAAGTTACTAGATATTTTTAAAGTATTTGCTGAGTGGTTGCTAGATGCACTTTTCCAAACTGGGCTGTGCTTACTATTTTAGTAAAAAATGAGACATCAGCTTCATAGGAATTCATTTAAAACAATTAAAAGAAATTACTCTTTATGCCATATATCAATGTGATTGAGTTCAATTTGTGCATTCAGAATGCTCATTGCCTGTTGTGTATTTATAGTTCTGTTCACTGTTTCCAGCATTTTGATACAAGTTTTAATGTACATTCTGCCTGGTAGTTGCGGATTAATATGAGGAACACGGTATTATGTTTCAGTAAGAATTTATCATTTGCTTGTTTCTCACGTATTGCTTCCTGTGGCTGCAAGAATCTGCCTTTTGGTCATTAACTTCTTATTTCCTCAACTGAAGGAAAATAAAATAACCAACTATAAAAATAATCTCTTTCTAAAGAAACAAAGACTCTGAATCAGAAGAGCATGCAACTGTAAACAAGTTGTGACTCACATTTTATTCTTTTGTGGACTTAAATGGATGTGGAGTGATGTTTTGTCCTCGTGATAAGAGTTTCTGGTTTCATTTGGTTCATCCCTGGGCAAAAAATCAGGTTAAAGAAACCTCACTGGAGTTGGTACCATCATGCTAATGAAAAATAGATCAAAGAATAAATCGGCACCTTAGTAGATTTAGAGTAAAATCATACGAGGGAGTGAATTTGAAAGCCTTGATGATACAGGAAATTGTCTGTTTTTCTTTGAGGTAGGTCTTTCTCTTTGGATACGATCATAAAATATACCATGTAGGGAGTGGATACTGTGGATAAATACTGATGGCTACAAAATAAATTATGCTTGAAACGTTATGGAGTATGAAAATGAGTTAAGGTTTGTTGTTACCATTTGTGTCTGGCCTCAAAAAGAGGGGTAGTGTGGGGAGAGGAAGGGAAACCTTGTCAGGCAGCAGCTCTCTATGTTTCTTAGCCTCTACCTTTTTGATCAAAACTTAACCACTATCAAAATGAGCCACTTCCTTAAATGAAACAAGGTATGTGTTAACTTATTCTTACTGTCGGTGAAATCTGAACCCTGGTATCAAGAAATAGTGTGTTTTCATCTGGAGTGAGTACCTGAACTCTTTACCACATGTACTGCTTTCCTGTGATCTTTTAAGTAAGAAATAGCAGTTGAGTCTTGTAATAAGCTACAGCAGGAATTCTGACTCAGGTGGGACCAAATAGAGCCTTACGTGTAAAGAACAGATTCAGATTCTTCGCATCATACTCCATTAAGTTGTTAAAATTTTAATATTCTGTCTACTCTTTAAGTTATGATTTGACAGGTGCTAAGTGAAGATAATAATGAACAATGATAATATTTAAATTGTGCCATTAATATTTAGTATATTGGACAGAAAAGCAGGTATGTTTAAGTGCATAGATAGACAAAAGGGAGCAAATGTCAAGTTTTTTCCCTTCCTGCTCTCCATCCTGTCCATCTGGACCATTTGTCTGACAAGTTACTGAAGTCAGCAGTACAGGTATCAAGGCATTCTTTTGAAAGCTGGGAAAATGGCTTTGGCAAGCTTTGTGTTACCTTCTGTTAAACAATTTTGTTTATTCTTTTTATTTTTTTATTGCCTTCAAAGTGTTAGTGGCTGCTGGAGCTGATTAGAGGGCCTTTAGACTACTCTCTTTAGCCTTTTATACTTCTTTAACTCTACCCCAGTCATCAAGAAAGGCTGTTTCCACACTGTGCTGTGACTGCCTTTCTGCCCAGTTCCATTCTTTTTTCTTTCTTGTATTTTTATTTTGTCTGAGTTAATCTCTAACTTGTATCACCATCTGTTACCATTCACACACTCTCCTGACAATTTCTCTTAATGTACACTTTTGTCTGACTGCCATTTCCATTTTCTGTTTGCCTTGCCTTTTGGTTTGGAACCTACGTTTATGTTGCTTTCCCATTTTGTTATGTGTATCTATGACATAAGACATACATGACACACAAAAATAGTGTATGTCATTACAAACACTAATTTTTGTAGATGTCTTTAATGATAATGCTTGGTTGAGAGAAAATACCTCATCCTTTTTTACATTGTTGTTGCCATAGTATTCCTAATGCTATGGCCACAAGTGACAGGCAACATACAGTGATGACTATATGAATAGGTTGCTTTAAGAACAACACATTCCCCATGGGGTAATACATTCCACTGTGTATGCAAGCAGAAAACTTGAGTTCTCTTGGGTGTTTTTTTTCCCCCTCTGTAAATGTCTGCTGCTCTAGAATAGGTTTTAGAGGTTCAGAACTGTTCTTAGTATGGTTGTGAAAGACAAAGATCATTTCAAAATAGTGGATTCTACAGAAGTTTAAGAGTTGTAAGTCATTGTAGTTTCTTTTTCTACTTAGAGACCAGTTTTCAGTTAAAACTCTTAACACTACCTATTTTATGTCCATACACTTTTGTAGTTCAGGCAAATCTATGGCAGTAAAAGACAATATAAAAAGTCATCACGTTAGTAATTATCTAACATGGTGTTCTATTATTTCTGTGTTTTAATGTATTTAGTATTACTCAAAAAGTTTTAATAGATTGGTTCAAACATTTTTGATGTAAAAAAGAAATAAAAATATGCATAGTAAAGTAGTGCTAAGAAGTTCCACCCTGCACTTTCCCTGAGAAACTTCCTTAAGAGTCCTGCTCTTGTTATTTATAATCTTTAGAAACTCCACTGCAGTGATAATGGGGCATAGGAATTCTTTGAAGTTATTTGTAATGTAAATAATCTACAGGTACTATCACAGCTTTCAGAACTGATTCAGAAGAGTTTGTTATGAACTCTTTTGACTGTTTGATTTCTATACTAATTCTCAAATTGTTCTGTAAAACTTTATAGGTAAAATAAATATTTGTGTGAGTGAAATTCCATGTATTTTAAAAACTAGAGAGAAGCAGTATAGCACTAATAACCTGATTACTAATCAAAAGGTTTTTTAATAGTGTAAGATTATTTATTTGGAAGGTGTATATACAGGACTATAGAATATTTTGTATATCATACTTTATAGGGAATACTTTTGTTAAAGTTGTCATAGAAGAATTTGGGATAGGGACTGGAATTTGGTTTATCTTTATGTATAATTTTTTCATTTTTTATTTATCTCCCCTCAAATGAACTATAAGCTTAAAATAATACTCTGTAAACATCAGGTTGTGAAGAGGTTTTTGTGTGTTTGCTTCTTGGTTGGTTGGTTTTCCCCTGTTTAGTTGTTTCTCAGTTTAAAGTTCTGGTAGATATGAAAAAGTGGCATAATAGTGCGTTCCAGTATACATAGAACATGCTGGCATTCTGAAACTCTTTATTTTGAGGGGAATATAGAAATGCAAACTCTTCATTATTGGTGTTTTGCATTGAAACAGTGTAAACATTTATTCTAATAATAGTGGATACAAAGAGGTACTTTGCTGAAAGAAGAGCTTTCTGCACGTTCAGTGTACAGGGGCACTTTGGTTGCTGGAGATGTATTTACAGAAATACGGCTTTTAATAAAGAATCATAGAATAGTTAGGGTTGGAAAAGACCATAAGATCATCTAGTTCCAAACCCGTTGCCATGGGCAGGGACACCACAACACTAAATGATGTCACCCAAGACTCTGTTCAGCCTGGCCTTGAACACTGTCAGGGATCGAGTGTTCACAGCTTCCTTGGGCAGCTTGTTCCGGTACCTCACCACCGTCACAGTAAAGAACCTCTTCTTTACATCTAACCTGAACTTCCCCAGTTTAAGATTAAACCCATTAGCCTTAGTCCTGTCACTGTGGTCCCTGATGAAGAGTATCTCCTCGGCATCCTTGTAGGTAGAGATAGTCAATCTATTTGTACAAGATCACCACAGTTTATTTGATTCAATTCATGCTATCATAGTGTCACCATTAATAATAATCAGTATCTGCTTGTGACTTCCTTATTTACATGTTAAGAGGTTAATATAATATATTTATAATATGAGTTTATAGTACACTCTTTCTTCACTTCTCAGTGTCTGTATGGTATTGTATTGTGCCTTATACTGAATTACTAAAGTACTGCAAGTAAGTCAATGAATTACTGAAATATGGAATGTAATGCAGTAACTTTGCCACACAAACTGCATATTCCTTTCTCACCCATGTCAGCAATCTCATTCAGGTTAATTGAATTACTCCAGTGAGCAATACTTTTTTTCATAAGTGAAGACTTGCAGGATTGGATTTTTATTTCATGTTGCTCCTTTTGTATAATCATAAAACCAGAAAATGCTTTACAGTTAAATAATGCTGATGTGGAAAGATACACCTTTGCAGATCTGTTTGGATTGTTCTTTATCTGTTACTTATTCCCAATCAAAAGCAGGTTGCAGAGTTTAAATGGAATAGCAACATTAATTGTTCCTAATATGTTTCACTGCAAAGTCAAATGATTTAATTTAAATTGCCCTGAAAATAGTAGTGCTGAAAGGCAGTAACTAACAGGTGAGGATAATTACTGGCTTCAGTGATTTCTTCAACCACTGCTACTTGATCTGCAGGAGTAAATCAATCTATGCTATGACAGGAGAATAAAATCAGAAAAGACAGGCAAAGAATTACATTTTTGCCTGCACAATGATGAGAATGTGGATGAGTTAGTGCAAGCAGATTTGAAACAGATGCTAAACTGGTAGCAGCTAAAATTTCATTAACTGAAAAATGAATTTGTGGTGCAACTTGAACATCTACCTTGCAGTAATGCTCTCCTGGATTATCTGAAATCCTGGAAAGGCAGATTTATGCAAAGATTAGGTAAGGCAGCATTTTCTATACATGGAATTCAATACTGTGGTTTTTCCCTAAAAGCCTTTACCTGAAGGCTGTAGGTACATAGATGGATGTATGTACCTCTTAAGTCATCCCAATCTACTTATTTTTCTTTCTTGGTTGGTCTCTTCTCCCACATAACAAGTTAACAAGTGACAGAATAAGAGGTAATGACCACAAGCTGGGAAGGTTTATGCTGGATATTGGGAAAAGTTTCTTCACTAAAAGCATAGTCAGACACTGGAACAGGCTGCTCAAGGCAGTGATGGAATCACTGTTCCTGGATGTGCTCAGAACCCATGCAGATGATGCCCTTGGTGACCTACTTGGTAGTGCTGGTGAGCAGTTGGACTTGATCTTTAAGTGCTGTTCCAACCTAGCTAATTTTGTAATTCTTGAGGTTGTTAACTACCTTGAGAGAAGAATATACTGTGATTCAGAAACTAGGTTGAGAAGTACAAAATTTTCTTCAGGCCAGAACAAATGTATAACTCACTTCAGAGGTATCTCTGTATCCGAGAGTACTTTGGGAAATTACTGCTGCAGTCTGTTTGCTCTTCCCCTTCCCCCACCCAACACACACACATGCAATTGGAATGAAGGAAATCTTCTGTTTTGGAAATTAATGACAAGTTTTCGGTAGAGATTGTCTATTTGGTGGGCAGTGGGGGAACAAGAGTTACAAGTTTACACTTCCTACTGGGGAAAAAATCTTTCAGTTCTACATCAAAGACTTCAGTGTTGTATTGTTCTCTTTTTGTTCTGGAATGTGTGCACTTCAGATGCATAATCCAGATTTCAGTAAACTGAGCACTAGTATTTATGTTTACTTTTAAAGATCAAATGGGACCTTGTAATCTGAAAGAAAGGGACTGCTGGGTTAGTGTCCCTGTGTTAGGTTTTCCACCCACTGTTGGCTAAAGTTCACCAGACTCCATCTAGATAACTTTTTTTTTTCTTGCCATTTTAAGTTCCTGTATTAAAAATAGCTGTATTTCTTTGCTGTTAACAAACATTACATAATTTTCTCAGTGCAGTACTTGGGTGAAAGTGTTTTTTGGTTTTCTGTCTCTGAGCATGAGGTATAAAAAGATTGGGTTTTCAGCAGATGGTTGTTTGGAAACTTCTTACCCACTTTTTTCTTTGGAAACAAAAAATTGAAGACAGTGTGGCAGATGTCATAAAGGAAGAGGTTTTCTTAAGGTGCAAAGCAAAGTGGCATGCTAGAAATAGGGGTTTTTATTTTTATTTGTTCATTCACTGTTCTGAGATTCTTGGTAACCAGTTTTAAGTAAAACAAAGTGCAAGAAATTTTGTGCATTTTAAGAATGGTTGTTAAATCAAATATTAGTTTACTAATAGGGTTTCAAACAGGTCAGGTCATTTGCCATTGGGGAAGTACTGCTTTCATGCCTCCATCACTTGAACACAATATTCTGTAAGTTATAAACATTTTTTCTTTCTATTCCTTTTTCCAGCTGCTCTTGGTGTTCTGCACAAATACTCATTAGTCATTCTGGAGATGGACTTGCTGTCTGGAACCTACCTCTTGGCAGTCTTATTAGCCTGTATTGTATTGCAATCTGGCGCACAGGAGAAGAATTATACCGTGCGGGAAGAACTGCCTGAAAATGTCCTCATTGGCAATTTACTCAAGGATCTTAACCTAACACTGGACCCAGATGTGCCCCTGTCCTCACCGCTGCAGTTCAAGCTTGTGTATAAGACTGGGGATGTGCCATTGGTACGGGTGGAGGAGAACACCGGTGAGATTTTCACAGCTGCGAACCGCATAGACCGAGAGAAGCTGTGCTCTGGCATCTTTAGTGAGAATCGCTGCTTTTACGAGGTGGAGGTTGCTGTTTTGCCTGATGAAGTCTTCAGACTGGTTAAGATAAGATTCCTAATAGAGGATATAAATGACAATGCCCCTCTCTTTCCCTCAACAGTTATTAATATCTCTATCCCTGAAAACACAGCAATTAATTCTCGCTATTCTGTTCCATCTGCCATCGATCCTGACATTGGTGTGAATGGTATTCAACATTATGAATTACTTAAGGTGGGTTTCTTCCTTTCTTGTATGTTACTTTCTGCATTACTGCTTTCCCAGAAATGTTGCAAGTCTCATGAACCACTAGAAACACAAAGCCGTCTACCACCTTAGTGGTACACTGCAGGTACATGTCTCAAAAGTGTTAATCTATACTCTTGAATCCACTCTAGGGTGTCATATCTTCCTTAGTGGGAAGGTGTTTATATGTGTGTCTGTCTGTGTAACAGTACCCTAAAACATGCATGAACTCTCCACCAGCATTCAGAGTGTTTGTGAACTTGGGCTAACAGTCATCTTAGACCATTAAAAATGTGTTCTTATTGCCACAACATGGCAGTGGCGAGTGTGGCAACATTTTGCATTGTTTGTGTTTCCTTCTTCCATGACTTCTAGATTTGAGCAGTAGAACTTAGCGCAGAAGCATAGGAGATGTGATGCTCATCTGTGTACTGATGAGCCATTTCAGAATGTAATGAAGTCCATGTGTCTAAACAGCTTTGTAATGTTTGGGCAGGCAAAATATCTGGTCTGGAGGAAGTCCAAGATACACATGAATGTGAGGATAGCAGCGCCAATGGCCTTGCAAGAGCAGGTCTTTCATATTCTTGTTTCTTTTACCCTTCCTAGCAAATAACAGGAGAACTGCAGTTAGGGAATAAAAGAGTACCGTGTGAACCTCAGGTGTGTAAGTGTGTGTGATTGCTAAATAAAGATTACTTGAGTAAACTCAAAAGAAAGTAGTGTTAAGAACAAGAAAGGAACTTACCCTAAAAGTGCTGGATTATTACGTGGGAAGCTGAAATCTTCACTCCCTTGGTTTGAAATGGGGAACTATTGGGTCATTTGGCTGCTCAGCTACTAGTTTGACACCCTTGTTACTGAGTGGCAGAGTACAGACTCTATAGGACAATATATTGCTTGATTGACTTGACAGCTACTATTCACTGATACCAGTAATTACTAGCAGTTTAATAAAAATAAGGCGCTGCCTTCTTTTAGCTCTTCTAAAAAGCTTACAACCTGAAGTATTTGTGACATTGTGGGTTCTAACTAGTGACAAAGACATAGAAGTCTCTTTCAGTAAACTGCATCCCATGGGGGAGTTCTGGTTAGCTGTCAAAAAAAATTATCCCCATATCCATCTGCTTGCAGGGTAGTTGAGCAATTTAAAACTTTTCAAGAATTTTAGGGCTTTGTAGTAAGATCTTTAATGCTGTTAAATTTCTAGGGTGTACTTAGTGCAAGCAGTGTGTGTTGCGGTACTTTGGTTTTGGTTTTTGTTAGGAAACTAACTAGAAGTTCCCAGTCGGAGGCAGTCTCCCTTATTTGGCGTTTAATTGGGAATACAGGAATGAATAACAGCATATTAAAAAGCAGTAGGGGTGGAAAATAATAAAAAAAACTAGGGCTACAGGCAGAATGTGGCAAAATGATACATGGTCTGAAAGAGATATGTTAGTTAATACATGAGAGAAATGTGCTGTTTTTCTAGGAAAAGATGAAAAATAAACCAGCAAAATCAGGAGTCCCTGGAATTGAGTGAGCAACAGTTTTCAGCTCACCGCAGTAGCAGTGGGTTTATTTTTGGACTGTGTGTTCAGAAACAGAATGTAACAGATCAGCAGAATGATAGCATATTTGTATTGCACAAGTGGAAGCACATGTAAAATGCAAGCTACAACTCTGTACCAGAAGTGGTGTAGGGTGTAAGGCCTTGTCTGAGGATCTTACGTGAGATGAGATGATGTGCCAGAGCACGAGCTTTCACCAAGAGATGTGCAAATAACTTTAATAATAAAATTGGTATTTGAATTAGGGGGAAATAAAGATATAAGCACAGTTACATGTTTATTCAAGTGTCTTTGAAAACCTGTTTTTGCCATGTAAAGGAAGGAAAGGTGATGAGGATGAACACACTCTGGTATGACTGGAACTTCTGAGTTCTTGTGCTAGGTGTGCTGCAACAAAAAAAACCGTGTAAAGTCACAGCCCTACAGACAGTTCTTCTAAATGAATTAATTGCATCCTTCTCTTGCATGTCCGTTGGTCAGGTACTTTTTGAGTTATGGATCTACTGACTTTAAATAAGCCAGCAATTTTGCACGCCTTGGAAAGTATCTGTAAAACCAAGAAGCAGTTTATGGCAGCTAGACACTGTTTAGAATCGTAATGTCCAGTTGTTATTCCATTGGTAGTTTTTACAATGTTAATACCAAAAGTGATCATAAAAGGAGAGGGAGAGAGAAGTTGTAAATTCTGGTGAGCAGGCAGGGAATGTAGCATGTATAAAGGTCTATCCATCACTGGGGAAGGATAGGGAGATGAAAAATGAAGGGAAGAGTGGCGATGCCTGAGAATTCTTTCCTGGGTAATACTGAAACAACTAAGAGGAAGGGTGACAGGCACAGGACAATTGCATTGCATGTCTTTTCTCCCAAAATGCTGCTCTTATGCATTATCCTGTGCTATTTTTTAGAGCATGTTCTGAAGATACTAATGTCTTCTGGCTTCTGATATGTGTTGACCTTTTCCTTCCTTTTATAACTAGCAGATAGAAAACTGGGGAAACTGCAGCACATAAAACTGTTACGCCTTCTGAACAGGATGAGTCTAGCAGGGCTGATATGACAGTGTTGTGGGGAATTTTGGGAAGCACCAGATAAGACGGTGGGCAGGGCAGCATCCTTGAAGGATGGCAGAAGAGTGGGAGATGAGATATGCAAGTCACTTTGTAGAAGCACAAAGGCTGTTGCTTTAGCATGTGTGCAGCAACAGAGGAAAATGTGTTGCTCTATATTTTAGAGACAGTAACAGCAAACTGAGAAGCTGTGCAATGAAGAGAGAGTTCTTCAGTTAGCTTAACTTTTTTTATAAAGTGAAATATAAAATATGCTTATTGTCTGTGTGGAGCCAGACCTATTTTGTCAGAAGATGAAGAGATTTATTTTCTACAACTGTTTCTAAAAAAGAATAAACTCACTACAGACTCAGCTGAATATAGGTTTTTAACTCATTTTCAGCAACTCTGTATGTCATTGGGAGGCTAACATTCACGTGTTTACAGTATTTCCCCACTTTGTTACACTTATCTTACTGCCTCTCAAAATACAGAAAAGGTTGCATACAATTGTTGTGTTCATTTTAACTTGCAAAGTAAATAATAATAAAGACTTTCAATTACATGTTAGGCTTCCATATTACTCTAATCTCCTGCTTCTTTCTACAGATCTTTTTTTTTAAATATAAAAAAACAAAGCAAAATGTTGTAAAAAAAAAGTTATTACTGGGTTTTGGTTCAGTAGTATTTGGAAGTTTCCTAACATGGGGTTTGACTTCTTTATTGAAAGAGAGAGCTTCTAATTACCACACAAATCAGCATCCAGATATTTTTCGTTTGCCTTCATTTTCTGAAAATGTACCTCAGTGGAAATGAACTTATTTATCTGTAGCTAGTTCATGGTGCTGCAACTTTAGAACTTTCCAGTTGTATCTGATTCAAATATATACTTTTTGAAATGAATGAACTTTAAAAAGACTACAGTTTTATCTAAGATCTGCATTTCTTCTTATGAGACTTAGCTGCAAGTTATGTGGAGGACAAATTCTAAGAGGTGTTCTAAGGAAAGCAGTGTTATCATATATATATCTACAAATACAAATGTTTTGCTTAAACCCTGGTAGGTAGCTAAGCCTGCAGGTCTTTGTTCACCTCTTCAAGATGTTCATGTTCCTCACATATTGATGTAAAATGGACATTTGTGTCAGGGAATACCACCACATTGTTAAAAATACTATTGTTAATCACACTCAGTACACTTACATTTGACTTCAAGGCAAGCTAATAATTGGTATAACTTCATTAATGCATTTAGAGGCCTGTGAGACTTGTAAGTGAGACTATGAAGATTTTGGCATAAAGCATCTCTTTGGTTTCTTAGATATGAAAAGGAGTAGCTGTCTCAGAGCAGTTTTTGAATAGAATTCCAGGTCAGAGCAGTGTAATGGGGAGTTACATGCATATTTCCAAAAGATTTAATGTAAGTTCTTTTTACTGGTTACTTAGAGTTGCTTGTCAACTAGGTATAGAATATATGCAAAGTGTTACATAGGTGCAGCAGTATCCAATTAGCAGTCAACTTGAGTGAAAGCAGAACTCTATGCTTACAGGAGCAGAGCATTTTCTTCTGTGAGCTTATCCTGTGTGCTACTAGGTTATTGCTTGAATCTGTTGCAGTTTGGGAGGGAATTAGATTGGTTTTACTGTTATAGTTCTATTACCTATTACAGTAATTTTCCTGTATTTACTTATCAGAAGCAGTTGGTGCATTCCATCTAGAATAATATAATAATCTTTTTGTAGCTGTCAGTTCATACCTCTGTAATCTGACAAAATAGATTCTTACTCAGTCTCACAACACGTCAGTCTTGCCTCTGAGGAAGAGAGTTATCTCTTGCTGCTCTAGATCATCACTTGTGATGTCTTTCAGTAGAAGCTTTCCCCTTCTTTCTAGTACAGTCTATCAATTCCATAACCCATAGAAGGTAGAGATCACAAGTCATCATATTTCAACCCTGCTTCTGCAAATAGTTTATTTCTGATCCTTATGGTAATTCTGGATCAAGTAACTAATAGAATTATTTGTGAAAATCAAGAATGGAAGGAAATATATTTTACGTAAAATGAAAGCTAGGAAGGTAGTTAAATCAGAATCATAGAGTGAGACTAGCTTTGTAGTTAAATCTGAACGAGAAAGAGTAGTGAAATTGTTGTTGATAATAATATTGTAAAGTGGCACAAATATAGTGAAAACCACTAACAGTGGAGGAGGGCAAACAAGGTTTTCTATGACCTGTTTGTGTTTTAATGTTGCATCAATACTGAGTAGTTCAGTACATAGAAAGGAAGAAAGCATATTTAATGTCTGTGCAGACTCAGTGCACAGAGGTACAGACTTGTTTTCCTAACAGAGGTGATCCCCAGATCATTTTCACTGTCCCAAGCATTGGCTGCTTGAACTTCATATTTTCTGTCCTTTTTATGCTTTCATGCCTCTCTCTTTTACTCTCATACCATGTTTGTATGAGGGAGAATCCCCCAGTCAGTCATACTCAAATTACGGGGGGTGATTTGTCTGCTTAGGCTTCAGCAGCATGGGAGGACAATGAAGTGGTATACTGGCCCTTTAAGTAGGTCACAAGAAGCCTGGGGTTGTTGTTATCAACATCTGCCCTCTGTGAAAAAAAAAAATTGCTAAGACAGAGTTTTTTCTGCATCTAAACAGACATTTATTAGTATTGTCAGGTCTTACTGAATATTGCAATTAGACACAAATAAGATGAGGTAAATTCCAACTTCATCACTGTTACCAAAAATAACAGTAAATTCGTGGGAGCCCACTAGTAGCAAAATATTTGTACACCTTCTAATTTTTATTAGCAACTCTTTATGTTAACTGTGTAAGGGACATATGGCTGAATTATAAAAGGTGGGTGTTTAAGATCCCAGGAATTTCAATTTTACAGGCTTGTATACACTCAGGAAAATATATGATTCAGGTAGGGAATTTCTTGACTTCCTGATAAGAGAGCAACAATAATGTCCATACAAGGTGAAAATAAGATGCATGTTAAAAAAACATTTGAATGATTGGGGTTTATTTTGCTTTTCCTCCCATGGACATGTAGTTTAGAGATTTCAAGTGTTTGCTTGGATGAGGGGAATGGCTTGTTCCTCTTGCATCACAGTCCTTTAATTGAATTAGCATTGCGATTTAAGTCAGCATAACTTTGTGGAACAGGTTAACTTCCATCTTCATTGTAATGGCTTATATGAATTATCCTTCACATATTTGTGTAACAGTACTGTGTCTTCTTTCCCATTTCATGTGCCAGCATAGATGGGCAACATAATAGATTTAGGGAGTTCAAAAATAGGTTTAAGATTTTTTTTTCCTCTGGAGTTGTGCTCCAGTCAAGCTCTAAGGTCACCCTCTAGTGCTTGTAATTTAATAAATATGGAGAGTTGGACATGTTGCCTTTCTAAAGTAACTTTTAGCTGCCCTTTAGAAGAGAGAGGTTTTCTAGGACAGACAGGCTGTCTTTCGAATGATGCTTAGTGCTCCCCCCAAGCCCACAGTGGCAGTGGGGATTAGGTCAGCACTGAAACATATTTTTGTTTCTCTGTTACTACTACAAGATCAATGTATTTTTTTATCGTTTTTTTTCTCTTACTCCAAGATGTGGATAATTACTATCTGAAGTGTCAAGAATTTCAGCAGTGCTGTGAAGATGTACAAATACCACTTGCTGAGATGGCCAACTTCACAAATGGATGTTGTTCGTAAAACTTATTTACCTGAATATAAGACTGTAGATGTTAAAGTCCCATTGCAGATTTCTGTTAAATCTTGATGCACCTACCTTTCCAGTAATTTAGGGGCTTTTTTATTCTCTCATGAGGTGGTAGTGTGCTACACAACAGGGCATTTAAAACTTAGTCTAAAGCTATAGGGAGGTTCAGGTATTAGTAAAAAGTCTCAAATATTTGAAAGATTGAGCCTCACAGAGTCTAAAACTATTTGCAGATACACAACACTTCCCACTGGTTATGTGATTTAGTTAATGTTGTCCTTAGTACTGTTATATAGAGCTTCAGATGACGACTCTGTAAAACTCTGACTGGTGGAAGAGTCTTTTTGTTCCAGAAACCTGAGATCAGTTGGTTTCAGGTTAAGTAATAAGTTGGATGCCACAGTATTAGAGTTAAATTCATAAGTAGGTGTCATTTACTCTAGAAATTAATTCTGTAGAGATAAATTTTTCAGAAGTTGATACTTTAATGAACAGATATCATGACTTAGGACAGGATATATTTAGGTAATTCCTTATGTTGTCCTTGAGAAAAGAGAGGGGAAAATCTGTTAGTATTGCAAATTGTAAAAGTTCTTAATGTTATATAAATTCTAATATCAAAGAAGTACAGAATTTTCTCATTATCAGTTTCCTTATGACATGGAAGATACATTGAAGTAATGAGGAATAATTCAAATAGAATGGAATAGAGAGTTAATCCAGCTTTCAATTTAGGTGAAAAGTAATTTTCTCGCTACTGTCATTTCTCTGGTCTAGGTCGGGTAGTTTTGGGGTTATGGCAAGTATGGTATGACCTGAAATAAGCCAAAAATTAGATACAGAAACCTGAGAAATGCTTATGAATGCTAAGAGACATCCTAAAATCTTGAAAAGCTCCCCTGCAGATATATTAAAGGGACAAATCACTTTCATTTTGATTTTATTTTCTATTAGTAATGACAGGAAAACTTGAAAGGTGAACTGAGGAAGAAATTGTAAATATTTGTAGGTAGAATTCTTATCGTTTACATTTGACATTATCCTTGGACATCTAGGGAAATTTATTTTCTTCTCACTGTTTAACAATTTTTAACTTCAGGAAAGTAAGGAATTAAAAATATCCAAGCCAAATCCTGATTCCTTCATATAGCTCCCCAATCTCAAAAATCTTCACATCATCTTTGCATAAGACTATTTCCAGTATTTGATGATGTAGTTTAGCATGCACCTTCTTAAAAAGCCACTCCCATTCACCCTTTTTTTTTTTTCCACTTTATGGAATATCTAAGTATATGCTCCTTATGTGCATATACTTGTTTTGTCGTAGAATTAAAATACTGCTCAGTAGTAATTTGTTTAGAGACCTGCACAGATAAGTGGGCATCTGTGAACAGTGTCTTGAAAAAGTCATTGCATCTACTTTTTAAAGGGAAAATACTTGATTTGCATTCTTACAGCTGTGATTTAGTGTCTCTGAGTAGATAAAACTGTACTACTGACTGGTGGTAGTGAGTCAAGAGTCAAGGTAATTGCTTCTTGCTATTGATACAAGGCTCCTTTAGGGTGGTTTATGGCATTATTACTGTACAAACTGTCAGGTCCCGTTATCCTGACATTGCTTTGGGGGATTGACTGAAGACTAGAGGAAAGTCTTGCTTCTAGGCATGGTAAGTTCAGTGGGTTAGGGTGAGGGACAAGTCGGTGTATCTTTTTGCATTCAAGGCTCTGATTTTCACACTAGCTGTCATGAAACAATAATATATAACTTAGCATGTCTCTGTGTGGGAAGGATGATAGACTCAAGCTGGAAGGCACAAATCTGTCAAATGGAGATCTTCACTTTGTCTATTTTATACGAATTTTATCTTTTGCTGATGTCCAGACAGATCAGTATGCTAGTTTAACACAGATATGGTGATGCTTTCTGAACATAGTTGACTAAGGATTTGTTTACTGGTCCTCTGGAAACCAAGTGTGTAGAGAACACCTAGAAATTAATCTTTTCTCAAAATACATAAAGTTAAAACTTTAGTTTCATTTATATGGAAAGAAATGGTCTATTACACAGTTGATAACAGTAAACCACAATAAAAGCAGTAACAAACCCCCCATGTATCTCAATAAACAACTTAGAGTGTGTTTTACGTGTACGCATGATACTGGAACTGCAAATATGCAATGTCAAGCAAAGTTGCAAAAAGTGTGTTGTATTCTTAAGCAGTGACACTGAAGTATCTTCATGTGAATGGTGATGTCTTATATTTACTATACCATGGCAATGTAATGCACCTCTGAGGCAAATGTATACAAAAGTATTAAATGTGACATTCAAAAGCAGTTAACGCATATGAGTGCTTTTAAAAACTTCACAGGTTGCCAACTTTTCTAATGTCAGCAATATGAGTTGTGTACAGACAAAAAATGAATGGCAGAAGTGGTGTTTTCCTTTTGTCATTTGTGTGTTACAACTTTTAAAGTAAGCTCACTCATTAAGTGAACTTTCTGAAGGTCTTTGAAGCTTTCACATAAGCTGCAGTGTACTTAAAGGTTCTTTTTGTCCTTTTCTGTAGGTTTAGATGCTGACCATGGTTACCTGGAGCACGGGTTTTTTTCTGTGTGCTTATTTGGTTTCAGATAGCTGTGTGAGCTACTTGGAGGAAAGAAACAAATCACTGTTACAAGCTGAAGTCTGACTTAAGAGAATTAGAGACTGATGAGGGTTTATGAAGCGTGTGAATGTAGACAGTTAAAAATACTTCAAAAAATGCTGAAGAATCATTGAAGATGAGATTTTATCTTTTTTTTCACACCAGTTAATTGCAGAAATTATTGGCTAAACATTTTGAGTGCAGACAGTGAAATTCTCTAGGAAGATTTCTGCATGTTGAAAAATGAAGCTGTGATTGTGTTTTACTGGTCACTTTGTCAAGGCCTCATTTGATTTTTGTAGTAGCTGCCTTGAGTCTTGAACTTTTCCTTGTTACACTTGCCATAAAATCTTTCTCACTTTAAGAGGATAAGAAACTATCATTTATATTTGATTTGACTTCCTCTACTTTCTCCTTTATACAAGATGCAAGCAGAAAACCAACAGTTTTAAGAGGATATCACTACAGAGTATGCTACTCTTACAGTTGCATTGAGACTTCTTATGTCTCTACTCTGAAAACTAATATGAGTTAGGAAAGCAGAATGTGCACTGTCTCCACATGCTTCACACTCTTTTTGGGGGCTGTATCTAAAAACATATATAAGTAAAAGAATTCTAAATTAACATCTTTATTTTTGCACTTAGCATTCCTTGGGACAATCTGAAATTCAGTCTTGAGAAAATTTAATACCTTCACAGTACTAAAACTAAATAAATTTATTAGCATTTTTGAGGAGAAAATGCTTTTATCAATATAAAGCAGCTCCTGATGAGTGTTTAACTCGGAGATGCTATTTTTAAAGTAAGAACAATTTTGAAATCTGTATATAGAAATGAGCTGCAAATTTGCCACCAAAGTGCTCAGGTGAAGAGGAAGATATCATTGCTCTTTCCTAATGTATTAAGACACCCTTAATGCCTTACAGTGTAATGAAAACTGTGAAGATGAAGAGCAAGTGATTCAGCTTTCACCACTTGGTAATGATTTGCAGACAACTTGCAAGAGTTTCGTGGGCCTCAGATTTCATTTCATGTTCCTGTTTGCCATTGTTGTTACACTTCCCTCACCTGTGTGTCATTCCAACAAGGTAGCCATTGTTTGCTCCCAAATGTAGCAGGACTCACGCTGAACTTGCAGCTGTCCAATGAGTGGTGTAAAAGCCTGTTCTTGACTCTGATAAGTCATTATATTGCTCTCTCTCGCTCCTGTGGTGTTGCGAATTCATCTCGCTTGACTGCTTTGCATGGAGTAGGTCCATTGTCCCGTTCCCCACCCCCCTGCCAGGCATCAAATAAGGCCTTCAGGTTTCTGGCTCTTAATTTTTCCCCAGATCTGATAAGTGAAAGCAGTGCTAACAAATTACCTCTTCTGCAACTTTTCCTCAGCTGCAATAGAAGGATCAATTGTGGCTTAGACTATGTATTTACATATATTTAGCAGGTTTATATATGGAGCATCTTTTATTCTGGCAGGCTGCTAACAGTGCACTTAGGTCAAATTATACTGCACCCATAATCTCCAGTGTCTCAAAATGTATAATATTTTAAAGACTTGGTATTTTGTATGTCAGAGAGGAAAGAGATGGGAGCCTTTTCAGAATACCCTGAGAGTTTGCTGCCAGTGTGCTGGTACATTATTTTTATATATTCACTGTCAGGATCTATAAATAAAGATGCTTCTCTTTGGCCCCTATTTTATTTTTATTTATTTTTATTCTTTAAAGAATGACCTGACATAGGTTTCTGACATTCAGGCAATTTGATTATGAACTATGTTAGTGACACTGCCTTTGGTTTTCTGCTTGATCATCACCAATGTATCCAACAGGTTTTTATTGTTTTGGTAATCTTCTCAGTTAGAAAGTTTGTGACTAAAGTCCCTTATAACTAAAAAAGAACATTATTACTAAAGTTAGCAAGAGCTATCACCAGCCAAGCATAAAACGTATTACATTTAAAGGCCATTATTTTTTGTCTAAATTATTGCTGCATAAAATGTAAAATTTTTTTGGCTCCAAAGTATTTCTAGTTTCAGAATCATTTTGCGAGGATATTTTTTCTTCTTCTTGTAGTTACAGTAATGGATGAAGGAATACATATTTTTCTTGTAATTTGGATGACTTATGAAAAACCTTGAATTACGTTTTCAGCAGACTGCCTGCAAATCCTAAAGCTATTCTGATTATTATTATTAAAAATTCCAAGTCATTAATGAATAATGCTTTTTCACATATGTGTGAGACAAAAAGAACCTCAAACCAAACATATTTGGAAATGTTCAGTGAAGCAAAAGAAAATGTCAGTGATGATATTCATAAAACTGTCAGATTTTTCTTTTGTCCAGGTCACTTTCATGTGACCTCTATTTTTGGGAGGAATGAAGATTTCTAATTTTGAAGCTATGTTTTGCATATAGGAGATGCAGTTTGGATTTATTTTTCATAAAGCACGCAATATTAAGGAAGCTTTTATGATGATACTGTGTTCTGAATTTAATTTTAACTTTTAACTTTCAAATACTGGTTTTTAGTGAGAGAGATTTAAGTAATTGTAGTTGTTTTTACTATGAATATGCTGTATGTAGTATTTTACTTCCTTTCAGGAGGAGAAAAAGGCAAATCCAAAATGATATTCTTGTAGCTATCAAGGAATATATGTAAATCAAGTGTCAGTCATGGGTTGTGGCACTTGACTGCATTAGTATGGTTATTTTTATTCCAAAGTTTATTACAAAGTAATTTATGTTCTGTAGCCCAGAAATATAATTGCCCTGAACATGGAAGTCCTGCAGAGCTTTTGAAGCTGGGAGATGCAGCAAAGAGCATTTCAGACAATTTTAAAGAAACAAAAAGAAACATTGGTAAAAGGAATGAATTCTGAGTCATCAGCTGTCAGTATTGAAATACATTTTTCTCACATTGTGCAATAATTGCTGGCTCTATTAATGTGATGTGTGTTACTGCTTTGGTTATTGCTGATGTTCCAAAGTCAAATAATTGTAGTGTTTTTTCTGTGCTTTATCAAGCAAACTGACTTTTTTTTTTTTCCTTTTTCGTTCCTTTTTCTTTTGAGTCAGGATCTTCCTCAGTGCTTTTCAGAATGGGATATTATATGCCTTTTTCACTTTGAGATTACTTTTCCCTCTTCATTTTAAACCCTGCTATGTAATTTTCACCCTCATTTCCACTAGGGGCTTTTCAAACCTATTTGTTGTAGCACATTTAAAGGTATAAATGAAGTAATAACTTCTGGTTTGGTCCCCATCTCTGTTTCCCATGTAACCTCAAAACCAGTATCCTAGCAGTTACATATTAGTATTTTCCATTGGTGAGTTGACCTTTGGCAATGGAAATCCAACAGAAAATGTGAATACCATAACTGGAAAGTCAGTCTTACAAATAGACCATAAATGATTTAACTTTACTGCTTCCCATCTGTGTTGCACTGAAGTGCATTATGTTAAGACTTTGACCTTTGCTGCACCTTTACTTATGATGCTTAGCTGGACTTCTTGTCTTTCAATTTTTAACCTGTCTCTGATTTCAGAGTCTCAAGTAGTTTTCTCTGCCAAGCGTGGTTGGTTCAGTGAAGTACCAAACAATGGCAACAATGGACAGCAATAGAATCTGTTTTGTTCCTGTTGTGGTTTTTGCTTTCAAGGGTGCTTGTGAAGGTGGGCTCCTAGAGGCAAAAGTGTGCATTTTCATCATAGTGAAGAGAAAAAAATTGTTCAAAGAGTGTAAATAAAAAAAGAGAAAGGACACAAACCATTCCAATGATCTGTCTTCTACTACTGCAGTATATGGATGGCAGGATGACTATTTACAATGTTCATGACTTTATAAAAGATGAGTTGTATCATCATTCATTCTACTAACTTTTGGAGTTATCTCCAAAATGAACAATCTGAATAAAAGTTTTTTGTCATTTAGAGCAATGCTGTATGAGAAACAGTGGTGTCTTCTTTCAAACTGCCTAGGCAATTTTCTAAAAGGGTATGTTGACTTGAAATCCTGTTCTCACCTTGTAATGCTATCTAAACTGGTATTATTAGTGCTTTAGTGTTTTCTGTAATGCATATATTCTGTACTCTTGGTCATGTGCTCTTAGAGGGCCACTGAACTGTGAGATTTGGCTTGTGGTTTGGTTTCTGGTCTGGAGAATAGTTGTCAATGAGTGACTTCTGCTTTCTGTGCCTCAGTTTCCTTTCAGCTAAGTGATGTGAATGATACTGACTTGGCCTGAGAATGGCCAGGAAATAAAATTAATTTGGTTTGTATTTGAAATACTTAAATTCTTGAGCAAAGATAAGAAGTAAAGGTTAGAGGTAGAAGCAGGATTTAGTCTATCCAGTGGCAGAAAGCTTTGTACTACTCAAAGAATAAGGTTTTCTCCAAAGATTTCCTATGTTAAGGAACTGGAAGAATAGTCAAGGCTCCTTAAGAAGTGAATTTACCTTTGTGGAATTAAACCCCAGGGGATTTAGGTGCTTCCATGTTAATGATAAGCTTTGATAATAACTTTTAAATAATTTGATGTATGAGTCTATAATTCAGTATTTGGTTGAAAATTTGACTTCCTGACTTGAAACCTTTCACAACATTTAGTGTATGTGTGTGTGTTCTGTGTGTGTCAAAATTGTATCCAACATAGGGCTAGACAAAATGATAAAACCACCCTTCTTATTGCTTTTCTAATGTCAGATAATGTCAGAAGATTTCTTATAAGCAGTAGTGAAGTCTTTGAGCAGCTTCTGAAGTTTGAAGTTCAGCACAGCATACACACTACCGAGTTTCCTGAGCTAGGTAACAAAGAAATTTACTTTTTGTTATTCACTGCTTCTAACAAAACCAAATCTAATTTAGGTTATGCACAGCGTATTTTTTTCCCCTGCTAGTTTTTGTGTTTTTCTTGTATACTAGTGGGTGGAACAGATTTATCCGTTAGAAAAGGTTTTAAGTTAGTAACTTACTTTGTGATGATCAGGAATTTCTGACATGGTTTGTGTCTGAAATACTCAATGTCATGTAAGTCAAAATATACAAACTCATGCTATAGTGCTGTGTGCTACCTGGCTCTGAAATCACTGAAAACAAAAGAGATATGTTAATATGCATATTACTGTGGAATGAATGGCTGGCTTTTCCTGCTGGGCAGCTGTTGGAATTAATCAGATTGTGCCTAAGAGCATAATAAGGAAAAACTTTAATAATGCTTAGCCCTCTTGGAAGCTCTGTCATTTCAGCAGCCATACTTGCGTTCACTAATTTAGTCTAGGTTTGCTGTTTTGTTAAAAACCATAATGCTGAATCTCAAACCAGATTTAATTTCGTTTTACGATGGATTATTCCACATACATTCACAGTAGGCCACCTCTTACAGTAACAGTAAAGTTAATTGAGGGTGGAAGCAGAGTTTTGACTCTGTAGGTAGAATGCTTCACAAATTTAGCAACTTGTTTTTATACTGTCACTTCAGGTTTTTGAGATAGTGCTCTAAATTGGGAATCGGTGGAGCAAATGGAAGCTACTTTGGTATAGTGACCAGTACTGCAGATTTCTATGAGCAAAATGACTCAGTCCTTTCTTGGAGAGTACTTGTTTTGTATCTGTGAATTTGACATCTAATCACAGATGTAGTTGTTGGTAGAATGTCCTAGGCATGTTTTAAGAATAGTAATGTGCCTAAAAAAAAAATCTTCAATTCAGAATCAGCTGTTCATTTAACTCACTGCTTCATCAACATAACAAATTGAATTATTGTTCATAGCTTAATCCCTTAACTAATATGCAAGATCCTAACAATACGTTAAACACATTAAAAATTAACATTAAACTCATGAAAGCAAAGAAATAGAAATTAAATGTAAAAATGAAGATTTTAGGCTAAGTCTTGTGTCTGTGTTAAAAATTGTTTAGGGAACGTTTAAGTTAAATTGTTTGAGGTGTGTATATTTTCCTTGTTGATGGTCAGCCTCCTAGCTGGTGGACATGAGTTAACATGTTTATGTGGATTTTTAGGTTGATTTCTTTAAATAGATTTGGTTTGGTTGATTCAGTTGTTTGTATCGTGCCTTTAGAATATAAAGGCTAAGCTTCTCATTGAATTATTGAGAACATATTACCTCCAGAGGGTGCTTTCTTATAGCCATTTTCCTGGTTCCAACCTGTGTGTAGCTGAGAGATGCCGTCTTTGTTAGTAAGTGTCTCAAAACACCATTAATTCCATGGGTTTTGTGGTGGTTCTTTAACCTGAGCTTGTTGTCATAATGGAGTAGTTATGAAGAAGCTAGGAAAAAGTCTCAGCTCATGTTTGCCACACTGAGACCTTGGTGGTTGAAATCGTGTTGGTTGCCCAAAAGCCGTTGATGTTTTAAACTAAGTACAAGGCCATAGATCCATTTTCTGTGTATTACAAAGTCTTGCTGTACCACAAACAGCATGCGTGCTATTATTTGGAAACATCTGGTTTAGGACAGTAGTTGAATTAATCTCGGGAGACCTTTGAGTGGATGCAGAGCTGGGAAAGCTTGCATTTGCTTCTACTTTGGATTACGCAAATCGTTGAAGTAACTTCTGCCCAGTAACAACCTTTGCCTAACTTGCTTTTTCTGGAGTAGTACAGTTTTGTGGGGTCAGGCATATAGCTAAGTAATACCTCAGCTATTCTGTTCATTCTGGTGTTAGCTTTCCTGTGAGCATACACTCTGTCATCCACTTAGCTGTTGAGATTAACTGTTATATGCAGTTTTTGTGAGAGACATTCTTTCAGCCTCAGAGGATAGATAGCTCATAATTTATTGGAGGGTATATGTTTCTTGGTGGGACTTTACCTAGATTGTTACAACAGGAAATGGATATTATATTTACCTCCTGAAGTTGATGTTCTTCATGCTTAAGTATTGGCTTCTTTTGTTCTATGGTTCTCTGTTTTCTTTTAATCTTTTTTTGTTCTTGGAGAATAAAATCCCTGCTTATTAGCCAGAATTTATAGTCAGTACTCAAGACTGACTGCTACTAGGTAATATAAACAGTGAACAAAAACTGAGCAGAAAAGCTGGAATTGAATGAGGAGTAAACATGCAATTTTAATATAGTATCATAGAATACTTAGGGTTGGAAAGTCTGCTATGAGATCTTCATGCAGCTTTCTCTTCTCTAGGCTGAACAGCCCCAACTTTCTCAGGCTGTCTTCATATGGGAGGTGCTTCAGTCACCTGATCTTGTGGCCCTCCTCTGGACTTGTTCCAGCACTTCCATGTCCTTTTTATGTTGAGGACACCAGAACTGCACACAATACTCCAAGTGAGGTCTCACAAGAGCAGAGTAGAGGGGCAGGATCACTTCCTTTGACCTGCTGGTCACGCTTCTTTTGATGCAGCCCAGGATGTGGTTGGCTTTCACCCTTAGTGAAGCCATGCTGGCTGTCACCTTTCACCCTTAGTGAAGCCATGCTGGCTGTCACCAAGCACCTTGTTGTTTTTCATGTGCCCTAGCATGCCTTCCAGGAGAATCTGCTCCAAGGTTTTGCCAGGTACGTAGATGAGACTGACTGGTCTGTAATTCCCCGGGTCACCCATTTTCCCCTTCTTGAAAATGGGGGTTATATTTCCCTTTTTCCAGTCGTCGGGAACTCCACCTGTCTGCCATGATTTTTCAAATATGATGGCCAGTGGCTTTGCAACTTCATTTGCGAGCTCCTTCAGGACCCGCAGATGGATTTCATCAGGTCCCATGCATTTGTGTATGTTCAGGTTTTTAAGATGGTAAATATATGGTAAATGTGCTTAATTTGATTTACTTTGTTACAAATCAATTGTATCAATTTCATCACTGATTATAAGTCTGAGAAATAGCACAAAACTATTCAACTAGAGTAAAATTGGAATTTTGTTCTTATTTTTAGAAAGGAATATGTTCTTGAGTATAGCTACTTATAAACCTACGTATCAGTTACACTTTTAAGATTTTTTTTGTTCCCAAGCAACTCACAGGGAGCCTGGTTTTGAAATAGAACTTGTCAACTACAAATTCACGACAGTTTATGTACTAGAACTTTGAATACGCACAGGTAGCATGAGGGCTTTTTCCAAATTGCCTTTTTGTTGTGGTACTGCCTTAGAGTACCTCTTTTTATCTTGCTTTTGTTCTGTTGATTCAGTTGAATAGGAGTCAGTAACACTGGAGGAAGAAGAGGACAAGTTGTCTGCTTGATAAATCCAGCACCAGAAAATACATTTTTGGTTTATCCACTATATTCTGTGATCAGTGTGGTGAAAATACTTTTACTTGATGAGGTTTAGAGTTCGGTCTCCCTGGAACTGTTTTTAGCACTTACTGTCATACTGTATGTCTTCGCAGCAACCGCCTCTGATTTATTACTTTGAAATTGCAGTATTATTTATTATCTTCCAATGTCTAGTGAAGTGGCATCTTGCAGTTACATACATCACATACTTTTACAGTTTAATATGGTAGTTCTACTTTTTTTTTTCTCTTGCAATAATATAAAAAGGATCAGTTATTATTATTTGGTAAAGCATAGCTTCATTTCTTTCAGAAGCAAAAGTGATGCTGTGGTAGTTAAATGCCCCACAAAAACTTTCTCTTTGTGTCTTACAAAACCCTACAAAGAATGGAGGCCTTTAGCAAGGCTTACCCTCATGTTCATTTCAGCACTTTTGGCAACAGGCCTATAATTCCTGAAGCTGGTTTGTGAAAGTTGGGGATGTCTATTCAAAATGAAAGAAGTGAACTCTTACAGTAGGTTTTTTCTCATTCTGTTTTGTTTTTATCCCACATGAATTGTGAATTTTCTGCATGAAAGCTGTGTATTTTTTAATGTCAAAATTCATAAGGCAGTGATACACACGCATTAAAGTATGGTCTCTGTGTGTGAAAATGTGCTTGTGATGTAAATCCAGAGAACATGCTGTCTTACTCATTTATTGTCTTTTGTGTTTCTGGATGCTAGGATCCCTGAAGAGAAGTGTGTGTGTGTGAGATACTCTTGACATTCAGATGAAAGTTTTGTCAGCATTTTTTTTCCTGAAAGTGTAAGCATAAAGGGAAGATACAGTTATTTTGCTCACAGCTGAACTTTAGTTTAAAAGATGAAATGAGATGATCTTAGTAACTCATTGGAAAGACTGCAGCTCTGAAAGTTAACTTACGGATTTGTTTTAGTGAAGATGCCATGTATTTGAAGAAATCAGGCACCTTAGATGTACGTGTGTGTATAAGAAGGAATAAGATAATAACAATATCTTAATTTAATGAGCAGTGGTTTGCAAATGTTTGTACTCCTCTTTAACAAAGGACAGAGCTTTTCAGTTTGGTTGTGGGTTTTTTTGTTTCTCCTTTCTTCGCAAGCCAAAGACATATGTATCCGTCACCCTCATTTTCCACAGAAATTACTTGAATCTGAGGATACTGGATGGTCTCTCATGTAGGGTAAAGGAATTTTGAGAAACATCTATATCCTTGTATATGAATTCTGTTTTTGTTATGCAAGTCACTGTCAGTTTTAATCTTCTTCTACCTGAAAGTATGGATCTTGTTATAGAGTAGGTAGTGAATAGGAGGGCATTAGAGGTTCACACTCCTGTAACACCTGGTCAGCATTCATCTGAAGGCTTGAAAACGTTCTTTTAGGAGCCCAGGATACTTTGTTTGGCAGTTGAAGTAAAATGAGGTTGTGATTTAGGAGCAGTTCTGAACAGAAATACAGAACTGTTAGCTGTTACCTCTGAAAGCACAGTGATGCATTAGAGAATTATGCTACTGAAGCAGGGACTCATTTATTTCTCTCTTTTTAGAGATACATGATTCTGTTATGTTGATGTTCTCAACTAAGAAATGAGAGAATATGTGATTGTCACACATACATAATACAAATATCAGTATTCATTAGTTGAATATATTGTTGCCTAATATAAATCCTCTTTTTCTTAATGAAATGTCTATAGTGTAACTACAAAGGGAAGGTACTGAAGGACAAGTCGGTTATCTGGAGTTTTATCTAGCTGTGGGAAGATGGGAGTTTGTTTCAGCAAAGTTTAAATGTATTTAATACTGTCCTGGGTTTAGCAGTAGCAGTCACTTTTTCTCCTTCTTGGTAGCTGGTGCAGTGCTGTGTTTTTAACTTGTGGCCTGGGAACAGTGCTGATAGCACTGGTGTTTTTAGTTACTGCTCAAATGTTTGGTCTGGCCAAGGACTTTCTGAGCCTCAGGCTCTGTGAGGGAGGAGGGAAAGCCAGGAGGAAGAAGAGACAGGACACCAGACCCAAACTAGCCAAAGGGGTATTCCATACCACAGCACGTCATACCCAGGATGTAACGGAGAGTTACCCGGAAGGGCTAGTGCTCTGGGAGGGTTGGAGGCCGTATTGGTGGGTGCTTGGTCTGGTGGGGTGAGTTATCGGTCAGTGGGTGGTGAGGTTTCGTATTCTCTTCACTTGTTATTTCCTTTATCATTAGTATTATTGGTAGTAGCAGTAGTGTTCCGTTTTATACCTTAGTTACTGGGCTGTTCTTATCTCAACCCATGGGAGCTACATTCTTTGGGTTCTCCTCCCCAACTCTCTGGGAGTTGGGGGAGGAAGGGGGGTAGTGAGTGAATGAGCTGCGTGGCTGGGTTTAAACCATGACAGTTCTTTTTGGCGCCCAACGTGGGGCACAAGGGGTTGAGATAGATCTTACCAGAGTGTGTCTAATCGTATCTGTGATAAGCATTCATTGTTTTGGATTAATAGTCACTTGTTACGGTGCTGATTTATTGGCTCTCAAAGTTGTTTCTCTTGATCTCACAGTTTCAGCATATCGCACCTTACTTAGAGCTGGTATTTGCTGTGTTAGTGTTTTTCAAGTGTGGGGCTTGGGCTAAGGTTCTTGTCTCATTGTACTTTATGGTAATGACTTGTAATAGAATAGAATCATTGATCATGAAACTGATCTGGCTTATACAAATATCTTAATCTTAACACCTTCAGGTGTGGTGAAGATACAGTTTCGTGTTCATAAGGTTGTCTGAGCATTTCTGAGCAGGTATAATGGAGGAGATTAAGAGAGGAAGTTACTTCTGTAATTGCTTTACTTGCAGCTATTGACCTTTCTTGTTTTGGAAGGGGTGTCTGTAAATGAAAGAGTACTTGTTTAAAGTGTAGAATTCTAAAGTTTACTTTCTCAAGTTTATTTTAAAACATGATTAGTAATTCAGAAGTGTCTGGCTTTTTCAAACAAGCTACAAGCATTGGACAACTGATAACATGTCCCTGTACTTTAGTTTCCCATCTTTAGATAGTGGCACCACTATTTATATAGCAGAAGTATTGTCAAGATAAATTCCTTCAAGTTTTGTGGTGCAGTTGCATATTTTGCTCAAATATATAATTACATGTCTGTGCTACACAGCAGAAGATTATTCAAGTGACAGCCCAGTTCCTGCTGCCAGTTTTTTGCAAGCAATTATCTTGGTAATTTTTGTATCGTATTAGTGCAGTAATGTGGGTACACCATTACTCGTATCACTAGATATGTGAAAGGAATTTTTATTAGAAGAAAAGTTTTGGATGGTAGAGTTTTTGTTTTGAATCATAATCCATCATTCAAGAGAGAAGTTAGATTCCATAAAAAAATAACCCAGAGTTGAAACAGCACTTCACAGACCAAAGATGTGATATGGGAAGAGAGTTACTCTTAAAATCTCGTGCAGTTTCGAAAATGTTAAGTGTGTGTATTGCTACTTTGCAGCTCTTCATATTCTCTTCCTTGTAAAGCTTGTAGATTACTAATATTAATACCATTTAGATATGGAGTTTCAGGCTTGCTTTAAGTGTAGCCTGGACAAATTAGGGCAGCAAAACAGTAGATATATTACAAATGTGATATTCACTGTCTCCAGTTGTTTTTCCTTAATGGAGATGAACGTGGTCTGAAAAATAAGTCTGAGAATTGGGTGCCAAGATTTAATGCAAAAATAGTCTGTCTTAGATATGTATTTTTTTCTGTCTTAGAAAGTGAAGTTGACAAGGTCCAAGATATGACAAGGTTAAGAAGAACTCTTTCCAGAAAGGCACAAATAATCTGAAAGGATTAAGGAGGCTCAAGTGAAGAAATTGTTAAATTGTTTCAGTCTTTTTGTAGTAACTTTAAATTTGTATTTCCAAGGAGGTAATTTTGTATTTAGGTATAACTCCTAGCCATTTTTACCTTTTGCAGAAAATCAGTGTTAAATGCATTGGTTGTTTGCTTCCTCATTCCATATTAGACTTTTTAGTGATCCTTGCCGGCATGAAATGTTTCATTATTCATGAAATGGTTTATTATTATCCTTATGTTCTATTGATCCCTTCTACAGCATTTTGCTTTCTGTCTGTTTCACAGGATGAACAAGCTTTTGTATGTGGTTGTATATATGGAGAGAAAATCTTTGGCAGTGTTTTACATGTAGAGAAGCTCTACTTGTAGTTCTGTTAGGAGCTCAAATCATGCTACTATACACTTTGCTGATATAACAGTACAGATATAGAGCAGTTCCATATGCTTTTACAAAAACAGGCAACGAAACTATGGCTGGAACCTATCGTGTAGTTTTGCAGGAGACCTGCAAAGATTTTTCCATGTTGCTACATCAGAAATACATACCGGTTAACCAACAAGCATTATTTTCTGGATTTCCTGAAAAGATTTTAGTGTTCTTTGGATACAAGATTGAATTTCAGCCAATTTTTTTATTATTAATTACTTTAATGGATTACTGAATTACTTTCTAATGGGAAGCCAATATTTGATTTTTTCCCCGTTTTTTATTTATCTCTTTTTAACATTTTATCTATTTTATTTCCCAGTATTCTTACTTGGTTAGCTGGAATTTAGTTACTCTAAATCTGTTCATTCTAGATTTCAAGCAGTGTAAGATTTTTAGAAATCATGAAACTGGTTTTAAGAAGGTCGTTGACGTGCACACTTACTTCTAGCTTGTTGCAATGCTCATTTCAATAAGTTAAAGTGAGTTACTATAGAACAGTTGTAAATTGTTTTTAGATGTGTGTTGTGTAGCCCTTGACTTTTGTTTTAAGATTCAGTTGAACTGAAGACGTGCATCCTATAATGTGTTTGGCATGAGGTGTAGATACGAAACAATGAGCTGTCTTTGCACCTGTGTCTGTCTTGAAAGGTTCATAATGCTCTTCTTGAATGAAGATTGAGCCCAGTGTGGATCTACTTTGTCAGTTAAACATGTATAGTTATTACATACAGTCACATAATTTATAATGTAGAAAGTAATAATCACTTATAGACTAATTTCAGACTGCTTTCTTTCACAAGCAGTCATTTTTTATATGGTTATTTAGCACAATATTTTTCCTTTCTCTATTTCTTTGAGAAATTACTACTTTCTGTCAAGTTACTGGTGGACAAGTGGACTATTATGAGCATTAACTAGAAGTTGGGGTTATTTTTCCCCATTGTTCTTGACAATCTCCAGGTAGTCAATGCCCCATGGGTTTTATGAAATACTGTAATACTGCAATATGTATATCTAGAGAAGTGTTATATGTAGACTTTAGGTGCACTTTGTCACGTGCAGTCCTGTCCGTAGTACTAGAAGCTCTTGTAGCTTATCACATTAAGTGTCCTTGTGTCATTGATTGTGTATTTATTAATCTATCTAAATGTTTCATTTTTTAAAAAAACTCTTATTTTTTTTATTTACATGACAGCCCAAAACAGCTCCGAAAAGGACTTTTGGATCCATTACAAATGATCAGGTAAATACACAGTAGGGAGTGTTCAACATGAAAGCCAGTTGTATTAATTCAGAAACTACTTTGGGCATGAGTCTGCTGAAAAGTATGTTATGAAAATTGAATAAGGTAATGCAGTTTTATATTGCCCTGATGAAGAATCTTGTCATCAGGGCCAGAGCCTTGTAAAGCAAATCCTGGCTCTGAGATGGGCATAATCTTGTTTTGCCTCAAATAGGTAGGTTACTTTGCCTAAGCTGTCTTTTATAGATCAAAAACACTCAGCCTTTTTTATTTCTCCCTCCCATAGTTGTGGAGATAATATAGCAGATTATTTTTACTACTCAGGCATTTTAATGGCAAAACGTACTATATAAATGTTAATTATTTATTAACGCTTTTCCTATGTACTCATATCCTTTCTAGTGTGAACTAAACCTTCAGCTCACTATGATAATGTAGTGACTGAGTTCAGTCCAAATAACAATACTACCCTATTGGAAATTTCACTGAGGTTTTAACAATGATGAAGCCATTTACTTCAACATCAGGAATTTAATCCTGAAGGTTTTTCTTCATGTTTCTCTCAAATTTTGCTTCTCAATTTATTTGCTCATAAGGGAGAGTATTAGATATTTATAGTCTTAAAAATATGTTTCTAGAAGATTTCATTACTTTTTGGAGCATATAGAATGAGAGAATTTTTCATTCTTAGAAAATGTCTTTGTTAAAATGCAGCATAATGTCACATCAACCTTATCCCCTAAGCAACATGAAATTGGCTTGCTTTAACTAGGCAAAAATATAATTTCATGTAACTTTTTTTTGTGGTTTAAAAAGATGTATAAGCCTGTAATGAATAGCAAGAAATACTCTTGAATAATATTTTAGTATAGGAAATTACTCAACTGTTAATTATTAACGTGGAAGAGATCTTTGCTGCCTTTTCTGTTTCTCTAGGAGTTTACTGCTAGTGATGGGGAACTAAATCTCTGTTATTTTCTATCAAAATTGTATGCCATAATGAAAAATATCTTTCTCATGGTTGATAGAGAAAAGCAGAAAGGGTATGCATATGTATAGCTGCATGTATTCAAAGTCTATAAGAAATGTTTGTTGTAGTTGTAGGATCTAATGACTGAATAATCAGCACCCATCTGTCAACTTGTGTACAAATAAAGAAGTAAAAGATAGGTGACAGGTTTTTTTTCCCTCTCTAGCTTCTGTTGCTTTTTTTTCTGGAAATCTATAGCATAGAATATAGAATTTGTCATTTCTCAGTAATTCTGAGCTTTATTGCAATTGACTGCAAGCCAGATTCAAGATGAAGAGGAAACTCTGCCTTTATGGAGAGATCAGCAGAGAATTACTATTCTAAAATTTAACCTAATTGCTGCAAAACATACATCTTGATTTAGAAACAATTTACAAGGCTTATATTTTCATATGACTTCTGGTGAAGAAGCCAAAGCGGTATTTGTTTTATTGTGTCAAAGTGTGCTCCAGTTTGCTTTGGAGTGTCCCTAGTTGCAACTTAATGTCACAAATACTGTGCAAGTGGCACAGTAATTTTTGAAATGTGGATGGATAGTCCTTTTCCATAAAATAAATGATTACTTAGGTAGGGTCAAATTCTGGCTTTGAGAAAACAAATCAATGAAAGAGTGCAGCCTTATGCCAAAATAGACCTATAAATGCATTCCCCTTAATGATGGCTAGAAAGGTACAATGAATACAAATCTTTTTTTGCAAGTAATGAGAAATAAATAGCCTTGCACACTGGGAACACATTCTTTCCCTTTGGTCTGAAGTGTCTTAAACCACTTTTGAACCTGCATAATTACATAAGTAAAGGTGAAAGACAAATACAACAAACAGAACCAGGCTGGGTGCTATTGTTCATTATTACAGGTATGGCAGATAAAACTAAAATCCTAATTAGTCAGCGTCTTTATTGATACCTTCTTTTTCTGTTCATCCTATACATGCAGCTTTAGTGATCTGCATTCTAGCTCTGCCCTTGTGGAGGGGAAGATATGGCTGGAAAACTGCCCTTAAATCCCTTCCTCCTCTGAAGGGTGAGAGATATGAGAAGAGACAATAATTGTGATATTCGTAAGCCCTGCTTGTCTGAAGAGACAGCAGAAGAGGGAATCTACTTCTAGATTCCAATCTTTCTTTTAGCACACTACTTCTGTTAACGCTATTTTTAAAAGAAGTTGTTTGTGCAATGTATGTAGCATTTCTTTCAGGGATCTTAGGTGTTCAGCAAACCCCAGGAAAAAGATTGATCTCATAGTTCTGTAATATTTTTTGAAATGAAAACATACTTCCTTCCTGGGATTGTGTTTTTCACTACAAATGCAAAATGCGTCATGATGAAGAAAGGAATAGCTTTTATGATGTTTTAGAGTGTAGTTGTAATGAACTTATGACTTAATCTCTACCATTGAACACCTGAATTAGGTAGTAAGCCTCTTTTCAGTAATGGTGGTGGTTTCTTATACTAATAGTTTCAGATGATGTTCGGAGTTGCTCCACAAATAGAAATTCTTGTTTTCCTTAAAATTGAATATTGGTTTAAGTCCTCCACTGTGTGCATGCTATCTTGCTTTGCATGTGCGCAAACTCTGGTTTCATTCCTCCTTTCCATACTCACTCATGCAATGGAGGAACCATTTCTCCAGGTATTTAATAGTTTTTCTGCAGAAATAGAGAAACTGATTTAAAAAAAAAAACAAAACACACCACCACATCCTCCATCTCTCTCCCTCCCTTCCTCTCCCCCTCTTCCCACCTTTTTCTAAAGTGTCTGTTTCTTCCATGTTTTCTCTGAAGCTTTCTTAAGGCCCTGAAGCTTAAAGTAAAACCAGGTATTGCAAAATAAAAGTAAATATAAATGTATATTCCTGTATACAATATATATAAAAATTGTATTCAGTGAAAATTTTAGAACACTGAGATATTTCTCTATTTACATATGCTGTCATGCTAAAGTATGTTCTTTCTGTGTCTTGTAGGGTCAAAACGTATTTGGTCTTGATATAACTGAGACACCTGAAGGAGATAAGTGGCCTCAACTGATTGTCCAACAGATCCTGGATAGGGAACAGAAGGATACCTATGTGATGAAAATTAAAGTTGAGGACGGTGGAAGCCCTCCAAGATCTAGCACTGCCATCCTCCAAGTCACAGTGACTGATGTGAATGATAATCGCCCAGTCTTCAAAGAGAATGACATTGAAGTCAGTGTCCCAGAAAATGCTCCAGTGGGCACCTCTGTTTCTCAGCTCCATGCCACTGATGCGGACTTGGGCTCAAATGCACAAATCCACTTCTATTTCAGCAATCAGATCTCCAGTTTGGCCAAAAGGCTGTTTGCCATAGATAACACCACTGGTCTCATCACTATAAGGGAACCACTAGATAGGGAGGAATCTCCTGTACACAAATTGACTGTTTTGGCAAGTGATGGCAGTTCAACTCCATCAAGAGCAACAGTGACTGTTAACGTTACAGATATTAATGACAATGTCCCATCAATAGACACGAGATACATCATCAATCCAGTGAATGGGACAGTGCTTTTGTCTGAGAAGGCTCCCCTTAATACGAAAATTGCATTGATAACAGTAATGGACAAGGATGCCGATCTGAATGGAAAAGTTACTTGTTTTACAGATCATGATGTTCCTTTTAGGCTAAAGCCCGTGTTTGATAATCAGTTTCTTCTGGAGACAGCTACGTTTTTAGATTATGAAGCCACACGGGAATATGCCATTAAAATAGTGGCTTCAGACTCAGGGAAACCTCCCTTAAACCAGTCTGCAATGCTCCTCATCAAAATAAAAGATGAGAATGACAATGCCCCGGTTTTTACACAGCCCATCATAGGTCTTTCCATCCCTGAAAACAATGCTCCTGGTACTCAGCTAACCAAGATAAGTGCTACAGATGCTGACAGTGGGCGCAATGCTGAGATCAGCTATATCCTGGGTTCTGATGCACCCCCTATTTTCAACCTTGACCGCCGTACAGGTATTCTGACAGCAGTGAGAAAGCTGGATAGAGAAAAGCAAGACAGGTACTCCTTCACTGTGCTGGCTAAGGATAATGGGATACCACCCTTGCAGACCAATGCTACTGTGACAGTGTCTGTCCTGGACCAGAATGATAACAGCCCTGCTTTCACACACAATGAATACAATTTCTATGTACCGGAAAATTTACCCATGTACGGCACAGTGGGGCTTATCACAGTTACAGATGCTGACTCAGGAGAGAATGCTGCGGTTACTCTCTCTATATTAAATGGTAGAGATAATTTCATTATAGATCCACTTACTGGTGTAATAAGACCTAATATTACCTTTGATAGGGAACAGCAGGGGTCATATACTTTCCAGGTGAAAGCTGTGGATGGAGGAAGAGTGCAGCGTTCCTCAACTGCCAAAGTGACCATCAATGTTGTTGATGTAAATGACAACAGGCCTGTTTTTGTTATTCCTTCATCTAATTATTCATATGAGTTGGTTCCAATATCAGCCAGTCCAGGGTCTGTAGTTACTAAAGTCTTTGCAGTTGATAATGACACAGGAATGAATGCAGAGCTCCGCTATAGCATTATAGGTGGGAACTCACGGGGCTTGTTCACAATTGACCAGTTAACAGGCAATATAACTTTGAAAGAGAAGGTAATCACATCAGATCATGGCTTGCACAGACTGGTGATAAAAGTCAATGACCTAGGACAACCCGAGTCTCTTTACACTATAGCTCTTGTGCATTTATTTGTCAATGAGACAGTCACCAACAGTTCCTACATACAAGAGCTAGTGCGCAGGAATATGGAAACTCCAGTTGGCCAGAATGTTGGGGATGGGGAGATAACCCCACAAACCAATGATTATGTCAAGATCATCATTGCTATTATTGCAGGCACTATGACAGTTATTCTGGTAATTTTTGTTACTGCTTTAGTACGGTGCCGCCAGACACCTCGGCACAAGGTTGTCCAAAAAAACAAGCAGAGTGGTGAATGGGTTTCCCCAAACCAAGAGAATAGGCAGATCAAGAAAAAGAAGAAGAAGAAGAAACGCTCTCCAAAAAGTCTCCTCCTCAACTTTGTGACTATTGAAGAATCTAAGCCTGATGATCCTGGCCACGAGCACATAAATGGCACTTTAGACATTCCTGTAGAGCTAGAAGAGCAGACTATGGGAAAGTATAACTGGGCCACCACCCCAACCACATTTAAGCCTGATAGCCCAGATTTAGCAAAGCACTACAAGTCTGCTTCTCCGCAGCCTACCTTTCAAATTAAACCTGAGACTCCTGTACCCCCCAAGAAGCATCATGTCATTCAGGAACTGCCTCTAGATAACACCTTTGTGGTGGGCTGTGACTCACTTTCCAAGTGCTCATCAAGCAGCTCAGACCCTTACAGTGTTTCTGAATGCAGCTGTCAAGGAGGCTTCAAGACCCCAGGACCCATACACACCAGACAGGTAATGGAAGTTTTAAGGTGCTCTCTTTCTCCTTCCCTTCTTACTTTGCCATTCCTGTAACTCTAGATCTAAGCACTGCAAAATAACCTTTTCTGCAAAGATTAGAAGCCTGAAAGTGCATGTTAGATTGAGGCACTGAAAGGTAAACAATTTAAAATTCATCAGTGTTAAGAGAGAAAATGAAATGTCTGTTGGCTGCAGGGACACTGAGCAGAGAATTATGCCATCGGAGGGTATTACTAACTGCAGATGGCAGCATGGCACTGCCTGCGTCACTGCAGTACCTCGTGCAGCCCTGCAAGGCACAGAGGGGTTATGGTGCTGTCCTTTGTAGTATTTTGTGCTCAAGGATTGAGGTAATCTAGGCCAGGTGGAAAGCTATAAAGCCTTACAGGATCTGATAAGTGGTTCTTAATATTAATGGAGTCTGGAATTGCAGCCTTCATTTGGGCATAGCTTTACTTCAAGGTCTCTCAAAAGCAGAGAAGAATTTTCCTTGGAGAGTTTCAGTGCCATTTTCAGACTAGAAGCATACTGGACTATTTAAATCTGGTGGAGTAATACAGTCGACAGGCCAAGTTACAAGAAAATGAGAAGCATCACTATAATTGCTCTGACTTCTATGCTGCTCTGCCTGATAAACCAGATAGTAGCTTCTCAGAAATCCAGTACATCCAGCAAAGGAAATGTCTAAAGAATCCTCATCTTAAAAATGAATTGAGAACCAAAGTACATTTTAGTCTTCTGGACACTACAGCAAGGCTTTAAGTCATTTGAAATGGAATTTAATGGTTGTCCTTATTTTGGACAATATTATTAATCATAAAGCTTTGCTGTTTTTGTTTCCTTCTTTCTTCACATATCACAAAGTTTTCAGTGGAGTAGTTTTCTAGTTAAGCTTTAATTGGTCAGGGAATTAATCATGACAGAAAAATGTCAGGAGATTTAATATTTTATTGATAATATATTTTAATACTATTCCCTGGGAGCAAATCCTCAACATGACTGAGACGGTTAGACTTGTTGCTTTAGCTAGGTTTTGGTTCTTTTTATTGTGGGCTTTGTTTTATTACCATGACAAAAAATGTGATAATGGTGTAGTAAGTGATAACAACATGTGCCTCAAAAAACTGCTCATTCCAAGTAGCCATCATATCTTTGAAAATTGCAGGTTGGGTTGTTTTGTCTGTTTTCCTTACCAACCCAAATCTGTGCTATATTCTATATCACTATGCTTTAGAGAACTTCCATCTCTTTCCGAGGTGCATTAACAGAAAAATTTAAGGGGAGAGTGTGAGAGAATTTCTTATTTCTAAGATATGGCAGCATTGAAAAATGAAGCTTTTTGAGATTTGAGTATTTTCTGTTAAAGGTATTTGAAGATGTTAATTTAAATTGCACATTACAAATACTTCTTGCCAGTTTGTTCATCTGTTTGAACTCTCATAACTTTGAGGAAGCTAGTGCTACAGAAAAGCCTCAGCATTTCTGTAGGTCTCATCCAGGTGATTTTTCAATTGAGTTCTGGTATAGTTCCTCTGAGCCAGAAAGGTTCTTCCATTGTCTGCTCAAATACACTGTCAAGCAGTAATGCTGCAAACAAAGCAAGCTTGTAAGTCTCTAGGTTTTCACTAACATAGTTCTTCCATCCAAAGGGGCTTTTAAAGTAGAATGGAAGCAATTCTCTTCTGCAGAAGTTGGTTGGGGAAAAGAGCATTTCCTTTTATTTGTACCTTAAAGGTCAATGATAGGGGCTTCCTATCTGGAAGAACAGAATAGAGTTGTGGTTTTTTTTAAGTGCTCATTGCCTGATACTAGCTTATCTTCATATATCTGTACCTGAAATTATATTAATGTGATGCACTGAATATATCAATAAGAGATTAATGTTACCATGAATCTGTGATCTTACTGGTTTTGTTGTATCTATAGCCTTTACATGTATTTTTCTGTATGAAAGTGATCACACTGGCAAAAGTATAACTGCTCACTGTCAGGGGCTTTTTACACAAATTTGAAAACAACATTAACTTGTGAACACGTGAATTCACCTTCTTATTCCTTATTTAAATAAAAGTAGTTTTGTTAATGAATTTATTTACATAAATTGGGCAAGAAAAGCTATTAGATTTAAATCCTTTGTGTTGGACAGTGATCACAAAGGCAGAATTATATTTCATAAGTAAAACCAAGTACAATATTTCTTAAACCTTGATGGATCTTGTAAGTCAGTCTTCCTTCTAACCTGGTTTTGTATATGGCGGTCTGTGCAGTTTTCTCAGGTGGGGCTGTGAAAGGTGACTCAGGGTGGGTTGTCACTGTTAGCCTGTAAAAAGACGAAGCGAACAAAAATGAACTTCTGCCACAGTGGTTCGGCTGTTGTGCTGTCCCACTGCCCTCCTGCCTCAGAGACTAAGAGGGTATTTGTGCTTAATGATGCATTTGTGTTGTGTGGGCTCTGAATTATCAGGAAACTAAAGGCCAGGCTGGAGAACTGGAAGACAGGAAGGGCAGCTGACTAGGGAGGTGTGCTAGTTTGACCAATGAAAGTAGCATGTCTAATGTGAGTAAAAATATTTTACCACTAAGAATTACTGTACAAAACAAAAAGCTTTCTCAAGGAGGCTAAAAAAGATTACATTCACTGTGAAGATAACTCTTACGTTTCTACTGCATGGTGCTATTAAGAGGTAGCACATCTTAACTGTTCTTAGTTTTGTCCATGCAAGGCTTTCTGCTCAGATATTTGAAGTAATATGGAGTTAAAGCTAAAAATATGTTTTCTTTTGAAGCTCTAAATTTTGTGTATGTCCGAATGGTATCGATTCAGGTCTTTAAAGAAAGGAAATTATGTCTTTGCTTTACTGCTAAATTTGTCTAAGTGATCTATAAAATGACAGAAAGTCATTACAACAGTTGTACTCAAAAAGCGTGCAAGACAAGATGGAAAGGTTCTTGTACTAAAACCCCCAAAGTATCTCTTTAGTGGTCATGTGGGAAAATAAATACAGCAGTACAACAGCTGAAATTTTAATGGAGAAGGAATCGGAGACTCCTGAAGCAGCTGGGGACACGTTGAATCATGAACTACAGGAAGCTGAAGAGCAAAAAGTATGGTCCTAATATAGTGTCTCCTATGTATGTGAGAAGGGGGAAAGGGAGAGAGATATTAATATTATTCTGAAATACCTGTGATAGCAGAGCTGCAGAATAGCGTGCTTTCTTTTGGGATATAATAGAGATAATTCTTTTAAAGATGTTTTACCAAGTGCTAAAATTGTGAACAGGCTTCTTATTCATAATAAAAATTTTCAAACTTGTGTATTTGAAGCTTGTAAATGAAATTCACTTTCAGTGCCATAAGATTTTCATTGTTTTGGTAGTCGTGGGCCTTGTAGAAAGATGCCTTTCTTTACTAGAAAGGCATACAGCACCTTTTAAGTTTATCTGTCTGCAAGCTTTGGAAAAGCTCCATTGCTTTTGACATTTACCTCAATGAGAGCAGACTATATGAAGTGTTCCATACCGACACCAGTCTTCTAATTCTTTTTCCATTTGTATTGGAATGAGGAAAAGAAAGGAGAGGTTTTTCTAGTCTAGTTTTTGTGTAATTTATGACACAATTTTAAAATATATATTCTTTGATCAAGTACTTGAAACCATGTTCAGACAATTGAAATACCTGTCTAGGGATCAGCCTGCCAATTCAAACCATGTATAGTATGATATGTGGCAGTTTGGTTCAAGGAAGCTCCTGCCACAAATGTTCATTAGAACTTCCTGTGCATTTTCTGCCTTCTTTCTTTTTGTTAATGCTATTTCATACATTCTTTTCATTTCAGAGTAGTATAACACATACTATAGGAACAGTTGAAATCTGAAAATAAACACCCAGGCACTCAGGGTGACCTTTTGTGTTGCCATTTACAAGTTAAGAGCAAGTTTTATTCTGACTTTGTGTTATTGAAGAAGTGTGAGTGTTCATGAAGGCAGTATCTCTTCTGATGATAGATTTGAAAGTACAATCACGATCTGAATCTACTCTTATATACTTCTTGGTGGCTCTCCATGCTTCACGAGGAACTCTGGTCTGTATTAATTTAGCTTCACTGCTAGCACACTATACCAAGCTTGTGAAGTTGTTGAGGAAGTGAAGAAGCAAGCATGCTGGTTTTATTTACTAATGCAAATCTTCATCAGTTAATTTTAGTTGCCAGCATTCTATCATTTGAGAACATATCCATACTTAAGAACAGAAATTTCAGGTGACACAGTGATCCCTGCTGCACTTGCTAGAAGCTGGTTGGAGAGGGACATTATATTCTGTAGAAATCTGAATGGGGGGTAGACTTCATTTACAATACATTATATTTTGGGCCCCTACAGTCACAATTTTGATACTGTTAGTAACTGCTTAGACCTGCTTACAGTCATGGTATGTTTCATTTTCTGATTTGAAATGTAATGAAGAGTCATTATAGCTTCCCACTCACTATGAGAGCAGTGTGCTTAGGATGTGAATTGAGAGAATATTACACTATTCCTGAAATTAATAGCTCTAGAAAGTCACCTGTTATCTAAATCTATAGCTGCAGGACTTACTGTTTCATATAATAACATGAGACTAGTGAGTTTGACCTAGTACAGTGTTCATCAGTAGTCAGTGCTGATGCTTCTGATATGTAAAAGGGCTTAGAAACAACACTGGTAACTTTGCATTGGCAGATACAATTATACTCAAAGCACAGTATCTTCTAAATATCAGTTAAATAGCTGTTGGTATAAGCCATTTCAAAATTGATCACTGTGATTCTAAAAAGGTTTGTTATTTTCTCTTAATATTCTGGTAGCTCTGATACACTGCCGTGTGTACACATTTCAGGAAAAAAACCTGACATTCCCATCTGGAGAATTTCTAACTCAAGGATAAGTGAAAATCTGCAGCATGGATGTTACTGAGCAGCTACTGAATTGTGCAGTGCTACTGAAATAAAGCTGGTCAAAAAATGCTTTTCCTTTGTGGAATACTTTGAAGGAAAACTTTAGAATTGTTCTTCTAACACGTCTTTCACTGGAAAAGTGAGGACATACCTAGAATGGGCCCCCCTTGCTCATAGTAGAAGACAGAAATGGTGCAAATGGGATGGAAACAAAAATGTTTTGTATGAGGAAAAAAGTGAAGTATTTTGAATAGGACACTCAAGTAAAAACTAATTCAGAGAGATCAAAGGCTCCTCCCTCCCTGCTCTGGTGCCCAGTAAGAGCTTGGTGACTGCATTTATACCAAAGTTGGAAGATGAAGCTCCAGCATTAATAACTGGGTGATATTTATGCAAGCTAGAATGATACACAGCTCTCTCTTCAACAGCAACTTGCTTTAGAGTAGTAGCAGCATAGATTTTCTTAAACATTAAGTGCATTTTGCCTTCATTTTTCAGTGGGATAACTGAAAAGTTACTCTCATGATCCAACTTTGTGGGTTTTTTTTAATGACCTAGAGCTATAAACCATTGCCAGCAATGATGCCTGATTTAGATCCAGCCTAATTTTCGCATTTCTTTCTTTTCCTGTTTTCTTTTTTATTGCACTCAATAATTTGCAGTTGATAGCAATTTCCTGACCAGGGAGTGGCTAGTATCTTGGTGGTGGTGCTATTGATGGTGTTGTATTTCCTGTGAAATAATTGATTGGAATTGATTAATTTATGTGATTTTTTTTTTTATGACTCTAACTCTGATGATAAATAGAGATCAAGGATGCAAAATATCTCTTCAAGTCAAAGTATTTTATGCTCTTAGGATCAATGCTCTTGCATGAAGTCTGCTAAACCTCTGTAGAACATGTTCTAGGTGGTATGTGAGTCTTTGAATAGCTGTAATCTTGCAACAGCACTTGGGGTTTCAAGCTGGCAAAGCAAAAAAAAAGCCTAGAAGCTGTTTCTTTTTCAGCATTTTTGCTATGGGTATATAGATGTGTGGAGATCTTTACTTGTGTATAGGAACATAAAACCACAACACACATCAAAAAAGGTTGGTTAGAGCCACAGTAGCTCAGTACTTCTCAAATCCATGCATTGATTGACAGGGTAGAAATTTGGAGACGAACTTTACAATATGTGGGGAAAATTATGCAGGAAAGGGCTTTTCTCATGCTGTTTCTCTGTTTGCCAGCTCTGAACGCCATCGCATCTGATGTTATATACTGAAGTCGTACGTGTACACAATGATGTTAAGCCAGCAAACATGAAAACAAGGAAATAGCACGAGAAAGCCCTTTGTCCTGTCTCTGATTGCCGAAGAAATTTATCGTCTGATCTCCAGAGGGGTTTGGAAGTGACGATGAACTGTTCAAGCTGCCCTACTGAAAGGTATCCAGGGCAAGAATTTTTTAAAAAGCAAAGACAGAGATTTTAGTACGTTGTGCTATAGTGTTCTATAATGTAGTTTTGCTAAGAAAAAAAGTAATGTGACCCATCCTTCTGCACAATTGGTGATTTTGGTAAATCTATTTTGCTTGTAATCATCCTCTTGTCCCAGTTTTCTTTTTTTTCTTTATTTATTTTAGTTGAAACAATTAGGAACTTTGTTTCTATAAATATATTAAAGGGAGCAATAAATTTTATTCATACATTAAGAAGAGAATGTAAAGTTCTTTATACTCCCTGCATTTAAAATAAAACCAAATTGTTGTCACTTATAGCACCATTATCCATGTTAAGAATTAAGTGTTATTTATATCTATACCATAATATTTTTAATGATGATATTGCTGCTATGGATCATAAATAGAATTGATCAAATCACTGCTTTCTCATTTTATAGGCACAGTAGTAGTAGTAAAAAATGAGTACTTCCTGCTTTCTTATCCACAACATTTTGTAATAAATAAATGATCACCTTTTAAATAACTGGAAAGTATTCACTTAACTTTCAAAAATAAAATCCGATTTGCTTGCTGAAGTCTGGCTAATGTGTGTGTAAAACTGCCATATGTTTAACCTTTTGAAGTACTTTTATTTAAAACAAGAAAGTCCTGAGTCCATTGACTTGGTTTTCGGTGTGATAAAATAGGAGAGAGCATACGTCATTTTTTCACTGTTAGCCAGCACACGGGGAAGAAAACGGCCTAATGCTGGTTCCCTCCTCTCCCCCCACCAATTATTTCTCTATGTAGTTAACTTTTTAAAAATTCAAGTTTTCTACGTGATAATTTGTTATTCAGCACGGCTCATCAAAAATAAAATCTGAGTCTTGTAGCTTTGTTTGCAGGTTGGTTGCAGGTTCTTGTATATTGCCTCACCTTTTAGGGAGTAATGCTTAATATATATCATCTATTATATTAGAATTTCATATGCAAGGTGAAATCTTTTAGGAAGCAAAGGAGTATAAAGAACCCTGTTTTCTGCACTTATATAAAGACATGTAATATTAGTTTGCTAGAATAAAATGAAATACAGACACTGCTTTTAACTGGGATGTATACAGTATATATAACTTTCTTTTAAAGAAAAAATTATTAATGATTCATGAATTAGACTACAACATGGAATTCTTACACATTAGTATATGTTTGATGTAAAGATATTTATAGGCTTGTACTTAATAATCACGTTGCCTCAGTTCTTGGACTGCAGAATGTCTACCATGACTGTTGCCTATAGTTTGCTCCACATTTGCTATCTGGCTCTTTTAAAAATGTGTATTTGGCTATTTGATCTGTAAAATAAATCCTATTAATGATGAAGTACGTATTGTAATTCAGCATATTGTATTGCATAATTATAGCTGTGACTGTTACAGAAGATTTTTCATTTCTGATAATGAAATAATTTTCTTTGGAGGAAGTTTATGTATCTATAAGACAGTTTTACTATTCCTGTTTATCATACCCTTGCAGCATTTATGTTTCAAACTAAAAACCCAGCACTTTTAGTGGTTAGACATACAGTAATGATATTTATTGACTCAATGCCACAATTCAGCCAGTTGCTTTGGCTTGAAAGTTCATTCTTAACATAGAAAGAATTTATCCAAAAAGTGGTTAGTGTAGCAAAGATTGATCCTACCTATTGCTGTTGAAGTTGTTAGCTTATGTGGGTGATGGGAAGCATTCAAAGGTATTGGTTAAGTATAGTAACCCCTCAGCCTAGAAGAGTTGTTTGTCAGAAAGATAGTAGGATTTCACAGACCTTCAGTTTCTCCTTTTTTCTATGGTATTTGAATCTTTGGATTTCTGTTTTTATGATAATTTGGTTGGATTTCCTCTGTGAGAGGACTCGTATACGTAAAATTAATGTTTGAATAAGAAAAGCACCAAATAATTTCAATGCTTATGTTGTATTTTACTCTTTTTTCCTTTCTATTTTTTTTTTAATCAAAGGATACTGAGTTGAGATACTGAACTTGGTTAATCTAATCTAACCTTAAGCATGTAACTTAGTCATTTCAAGTGGACATCCATTTGCCCTCAGTTTTTACTCTGGTAGTGAAAAGGCATAATTATACTATAACAGGTTATTCTGGTATTAGGACAGCATGCCCTCTAGAAGTGCCTACATTCTTAACACTGAGTATGAAGAGAACCTTTTATAAATATCTTTTAATTTAAATGTGCCAGTTATGTGCTTGCGGAGCAAAATGTTTTTTGTGAGATTCCTGCTTTTGTTTTTAACCTAGCTGAAGGTCTACATTTTTCCCAATATTTCACTGGTCAAATCATTCCAGTCTATCAATCAATAATTCCAACAGAATTTGAAAGTTAAAAAAAAAGGTGCATGTATGAAATAAAAGGTACATCAAGCAGTTTATTGGTTCAAATTGATAATCTGTTTTAGTTTTTTCTTGAGTTAGCACAGCCAAATACAATAACCCTCCAAATGCACTGAGGGTAAGGCCAGTGACCTCTTAAGTGGTAAAGTTTCATGTTTTTCCTCTGTTTCAGTTGTTTGTTTTCTTTCTTTACATGTAAGTATCACTTTTAAAAAAGTAATTGTTTTATAGCCTGGCATAAGTCTTGTTCAGAGAGCTCATTTCTTTCTGATGGTTAAATGCATTCATGAAAGCCTAATGCATAGTGACCAAATATGTGTGTGTGCTGAATGTAAATTTCTACACTTCTCAATGATGTGAAGGTGAAATAGAGACCAGTCAAAAACATTCCATATTCAATTTTGGGTTTTTTAAATGAATATAAACATCCTGAGTCAAAGTACATGTGTCAAAACCAACTCTGTTTCTCAGATGTTTTCACCTACAGAAATACTGTTCTCTGCATACAAGTCATGTAAATTAAGAGCAAACATCACTGAGTTGACCAAATGGTGCTTTTGAAATTGATAACTCATTATATTTTCTTTAGAATATCAGCTGTATTTTCTAAGGGTTTTTTTTTTATTGTACTTTAGACAGCAGTTATTATTGCTCACTATCATCTCAGTAAACTTCTGAAGAGATTCTTCCATATATCCAGTGCACGTTGCCAGCCCTGTCTAGACAGGCCTGTGTCTGCCAGTCAAGTCCTAGCACCTGGTTTTGGTTAGTTACAGTGTTATGTGTGGCTCAGCCAAAAGAATAGTTCTTTATTTGTTGCCACTTTTACAGAGTAAATTAATCACATCACTGCTTTTAGCCCTATAGTGCCAGCAGCCAAAGACTACTCAGGTTTGCTCTTCTGCATCCTGTATCATTCGATCAATGCCTGGATTTCGTATGGATGTGAGTCTACCAAACCTCAATGCCACTTGATCTCAGATGTGCCCTGGTATCAAGTGAGTCACTCCAAGGAAAAGCAGTGGCACACAATCTGCAGTTTGTATGAAAGCTGTCTATCATATCAGAAAATATATTGGACTTTGGAAGCTTTAAATCCTTGTGAATTGGAGGACAGCTGAAGGGCAGTAGGTGCTGTCAGGAACAGAGCTGGTTTGTGATGTAAATAGAATTATTTTTTTAACATAAACTGTAATGCTGCGGGGTTTTTTGTTACACATTATCAGTGATTTCCCATTTTGCCATAAAACATAAATTTATGGTAATTCCTGGTCTTAAGTATTATTTGTAAAATCTTTTTAACAAATATTTTTAATATATATATTTTCCTTTCTTATTGAATTATGGAGCACTGTTCCTTTTATGTCTTATTTCTAAAATAAATTTTCTTTGAAGATTATATTTGTATACCTTCTGGAGAAGCACTGTTTTTAAACATACCTCTAATCTATTTGGTTAATGCATGCACAATATCAAAGCTGTATGTATACTGATATTTTTTACATTGATTAGGAGCTAATTAACATAACTTCACCACACAAATACTGTAAAGCTTACCAATAATCTGTCTACAGAAGTGTGCTACTTACGAAACCTTGTGCTGCTTACCAGTACATTTCTTTTGTCTAGGTTTTCTTCAAAGAAATTTGGTCTAAGCAGGAATTTCAGGAATTGCTCTTCTGACAATGTTTATGTGTCTGTGTGAATGTTTCTACGGTGCTTAGCACTAAAAGAGAGCAAGATAGTGCTTATAAATATGTGTATCTTGTGTACATATGTGTTTTGTGTGCATGTGTATATAAAGAAAGAGATGAGGGTGTATATAGGCATTTATCACATTCAGTTAGCAGAATTTATAGGCCGTGTGTATTACATAGGCACATGCCTACAGTTATATTCTATCTTAGTACCCAATATATCTGCTAAGAAAGCCAAACACTAAGGTTTTCACTTGACCACATTAATTAGAGATTTGGAAAGGTCTGTCTTCCCTTCCGAGATAGTATGTTGTTTTCACTGTACAAGTAAGTGACTCTTTATAACTTGGAGGTTAGGATGCAGTATGACAAGTACAGTTTTGAACTGCAGTTCTTTTTCTTTCACTGTTTCAGTTTTACTCATTCCTACATTGACTTCTGCTTTACTAAAATACTTTTTTTTTTCTGTTACATGGAGTTGTTCTCTTAAATCTTGCCACTGAAAATGTCATGAGAACGACTTTGCTCTATTTCTTCTAAATTGTGAGCCTCTGCTTATTTCATAAATACACATGTATATAAAGTTCAGTTACTTATATTCATACAGATGGATATTAAGTAACTGTGTTATCAGGTAAACTGCTGATTTTGCAGTCTTTTAAATAGGTTTTATTCTTCTGTATTTTGTATGTTTTTTGCTTCCATAGAAGGTGTTCATTAAAGCCAAATGGCTCCCAGTAAAAACTGAACCATGATACCAAAGATAGGAGGTTTGATTTCCTATCACTGAATAGCAACTGAGAATTATGTGGGGAATTTCATCTGTTTTCTCAGTACAGTTTTCATCCTTTCCCTGCAAGGAGATGTCCATGATTGTCAGGTGGATGAACTGCCCTCTGCTTATGCTCTCTTGTTTCTTTCTGGGCTGTGATGTTGTTTGACTTTGTTCTTGATATGATCACCAGAGTCTGACATGAAATTTGAATCTAAGACCTTTCCTCAAAAGAATTTCCTCCCTTTTATTGTCTAGTCTGTACAAAACCCTCCCTTTTATCTGTATGCATCAGTAACAAACAAGTTGCAGGCATGCAGACACACTGACACGAATATGGATCTGAAAGACTTCAGTCATAAACTTTCCCCACAAAAATACTTTTCCTACATTTGTATCAAATCACCGATGGGTGGATTCTTCCTTTCTCTCTTCTTCTATTAAAAAGCAACATCTGGGGACAAATTCTGGTCTTATGCAGACACTAGTGCATGTGTGTTTCAGATAAACAGTTGACCCAAAGACAGAGTGCTTCAAACAGGTGAATGGAATTTGGAGCATTATTTCCTTTGACCTTTTAGAGTATTGGAGTAATTGGAAATACTGATGAAAATATGTCTTGCATGACTTAGACATATTTTATGGGGAGAAGCAATTCATGGGGAGAAAAAAATCCTCTAACTCTAACCAGGTACTATCATGAACATTTAAACTGTTATTTTGTATTAAATAGCACTTAAAAAAATTAAAATATAAGCTGATTACAATTAAACACAAAATAACAGCTCATTTTCTGGTAGAACTGGAATAGCTTCTTATAAGCATAAATCTGAATATTTTAATTTTATGATATACTGAAATTTCCACCTTTTTGGGAGTGTGCCATTATTGGAGTTGTACTGGAAGATCCAGCATGGTAAGAGGAGATTTTGGCTTACTTGTGGTATGGTAGTTTATTTTTTTTGGTCTTGAACACTCAAATTGCTCTATATTTTCAAATCCATCTTTTGATAAGGTGATGTTTAAGATCTTAATTTCTGAGGTAGAAGAAAGCATCTTAAAGTATTTGAAAGAAACTAATGGAGTACAACAGTAGTGTATTCACTCTTGCCCCCCAGGTATATAAAAAATACCTATACCTTGGCTATTCGGTGCTGTATATCTTATGTGATTATCTAGCCGAAGGCACCAGGGTCTACATGAGCAAGGTCATGATCATGGGCAGGACCTAGGCTATATTGGGGTAGAAGTGGGATGAGAGGTAAGGAATATCATGTTGGTGTATAATTTTTCATGTTATGAGATAGCTCTATCAAAATCTCAAGTGCCACATCAGAGGCCTTTGCAGATGTAGTTTTCAGTCACATTCTGACATAATTTCCTGATTGGATTAGTGTGGATCTATTATTATGGCTAAAAGTAGCAGAATGTTGCCTACTAACTTAGAACATATGCAAGTGCATGGGTCTGTGTTCATATCTGCATTGAAAAGTCTGATTCATATCAGGTTTATTGTGTCTGTAAGGTTGTATTGTTGACTGTTTTTTATTGTTTGTTAGAAATTCTGTTTCTCTCCCTTTGAAAACTAATGCATTTTGAAGTGGAAGTGAAAAAAATGCAACTTCGGATTCAAAAGCATATGGTACAGTTTTCTTTGCAATATAAACTGGATGGAAACTATTTCAGTTCTTAAGGGTGGTGCGAAAAGTTATGGGTAGGATTTACCTTTTTTTCATTTTTGAACTTACCTGAGGTAAAATTACAGTTCTTGTATAACAATAGACTGTCTTGTAGCTTTGTTGCATTTTTATTTCTTGAAATATATAAAACATAAAAAGCAAGTACTTTTTTCTTTTTCCTTTTTTTTGCAAGTATCCAGTTATAACATCCACATGTAGATTTTTAGGATTATACACCATGAAAGCATAAGGATTTTTTACCTTATATCCTCTGTTTTTTAAAGCATCTGGCTTTGGGGGTGTTAACATGAAACTCTCTGCAGCAAACATATCAATAAATCAAACTAAAGCTGGGAAAGTACATTTCTATTTTGAATATTTGTAAACAAAACTTGAAGAGGGGAGGGAAACATTGGCTTATGTTCTCAAGCTTAACAGGAAGGAGGCAGTAACTTCTGCAGCCTGCTGAGATTTTGATTGCTATTGATTTCAAAGTTAGAAGCCAAACCCACTGCAATTTATAGAAGAAATGTTTCTCCCAACTCATGTTAAACTGAGAACTTGGTGAGAGCTGCCACCAGTTGTAAAGGTACATCTGATACTATTGTTAGCAGCAGTGATCAGCCTTGTTATTTGCTGTTGTATTAGTCCATGCAGTCAGTTTGAGCTATAATATTTTTTGAAACTGAGTGGGAACTATGTATGTACCAAAAATCCTACAAGAAAATCCTTTCCCCCCCCCCCCCCCCAAAATCACAGTAAGGTACCTTTCCAAATAAGTTTATCTAATACTTCTCAGAAGTATGTCACATTAGAAACACTGAAGTAAGATCATAGCTTCTATGTAGTTCTTTGTTCTTCATACTAAATATTTACATTTTAAACTCCTTATATATCATAGGGCTCTAATGTGCACAGATACACACACAAAAAGAAGGTAATTTTCTAATACATTTTAAATGCTTGTTTTGTCTATAAGGGAGTATTTGAAGATATTTATTGCTGTTCAGTAGTATGGCTGAAGCCTTTTTGAATGGCCCAAAGTAGGTTTTTATTTTAATCTAGCAAAATGACATTGTGTTAATTAAAAACATGGATAAATAGATTGGTGTTTATTCACATGTGGGACAATCATCAAACCCACTAATTTGGAAAACATTAGGCTTGAGACTTCCTTCAAAGTTACTGACTCAAAAGATGATAATTTCCAAGTTCTTTGGCAGTTGTGTGGTTTGCTATAGACCTCCTTCAGTTGACCTCAGAATATCTCAGGGTGGGGATTCCAAAACCTTTCTGAAACACTAGTTCCAATTTGACTACCCCTGTGATGAAAAGCTTTTCCTTGTCTTTATTGGAATTTCCCTTGTTGTGTTTAATTCCTGTTGAAAGAGCATGTACATACTTTACAGATTGATACGAAGTTCTTGAATACCATTGAAATCTTTTCTGGGGCCTTAGAGAAAATCCAACAAAGTCTGTTTTGAACAGAAGTCATTAAAGTAGTTAAGTCATTCATTTTCTTTCAGGCATCTTTCTGTTTCTTTGACAAAAGTGTGCATTGTATCCCAGACAGCATGTGTGCCTGATTGTACTTCTAGTGATTATATTGTGACCTTTCAAAGAAGAAGGGTGTTTCCTGGCATCCCAGTTGAAAAAGTTAAGATGGGATAAGGTGAAAATTTCTAGTCAGCTCTAGTGAGAGCCTCCCATGTTCAGGTGTTCAGTCATCCATCCTGCCTTCTTATCTAAAAAATCACTTTATTTTGAATGAGAAAACTGAACTGCTTCACATAAGGAAGCTGTAGCATAAGTTCGTTACTTAGTCTTATTTCTGTCTGTATCTCCATCTTCCTCTTAATTTCTAGATATTGAACAGTCTTCAGCTGTCTCATCCTGCTTCACTGGACATGTCTTTATCTTGTTCAGCCTCCATGTCTTTTGTAGTCTTTCTGTTTAAATGCATACATCAGTATGTTGTATCCTCATGCTGTTTATTTTGTGTGGCTCCATATTACTGCTAATTGTAAATTAATTTTAAACTAATGCTGAAAATGAAGCATACTTTGGAGAATTTGTCTGTGCCATGTCAATACTTTCAATAAAACATTTTTTCCTATTTAGCCTACTTCTGGAATCCTCTTGGAATTCTGAGATTAATACATTCCTATGCCCATGGCAGGGGGTTGGAACTAGATGATCTAAAGGTCCTTTCCAATCCTATTTTATGATTCTGTGTCAGTACAAATATTTGATAATTCTGGATTCTCAAGTATAGAAGTGTCTCAGTGGAAATCGGAATATTAATTGCTTTTATGGATCCACTTTTTAAATGTAAATATCCAAATGAATTCAATTTACTTATAGGTGTAAATATTGTAATATATATCTGTTCATATGGATTTCTAGGGTAGAGCCCAAAAGAACCCTGTTTTTTTGCTCATTTGTATGGCTCGTCAACTTTAGTATTTGTCTTTATTTTATAAATATGTTGTGAGTTTTCAATTGGATTCCATCTGGTTCTGTTAGTGAAAACACTGATAAGTTGCCAATAGTCATGATTGTTTCACTCAAAGTGATGAGCAAATCAAACCTTTTCAGAAACTTATCCTGAAGGTTAGATATTAAAAGCAGATAGAAATGACAGAATAATTCTGTCAACAGCAAATAAAAAAGGAAAATGCAGTTGGAAGGAGAAATTATTCTTCTGATGTTTTCTGTATGCAAGATGTACAATGGTGCAATTATCTGTTCGCTTTCAGTTACCAAGCATGATTTAGTAGTTACAGTATTTTGGCTTTGAAACACTGAACATGGATAAGACAGCACGTGCTCAGTTGTGTAAGGGTTCCAACATCTGTCCTGACAATCCTCTTAACAGAAAGTCTTTTTGGGATTAGGAAATGGCAACATGAGTTCTGAAATGGATATGAAAGAAAAAAGGGTAAAGGGGAGGAAGGGGTTTGGAAGAAAATATTTCATTATTTTATTGCCCCTTTTTAACACATTAACTGCTTGAACTGTTTGTTTTTGTGATTCCAGATGGTAGCAAGATGCACATAAATGAATAAAATGAAATAGAACAAATCAAATGCTTGGCTGCTGTTCAAGAGCAGCTAAGGCTAAGCTTTATTAAATTCACATGAGGATATGATAACTGTGGAGTTTCACAGAATGAACTGCAATAATATTACTCATGAAGAACATAATTCTTCTTCAGATATATGGGACAATCTAAAATTTTATCATGGAAAAAACGAAGTCCCTTTGGAGTTTCATTTTCAGAGGGCATTCAGTAACTTGAGTGCAGTCTATACCTGTACCACAAAGAGAATCAGCATGCACAATCCATTTGTACATACCAGAAGTTCTAAGGGTTTGTTCTTCCTCACTGACCAAATAGAGAATGCTATGAAGAAAGTTACTTTGTTCAAAGTTAAAACTGTTTCCTGTGTCATATAAAGTCCCTTTAGGAATAAGCATATTTGTATTTAAAGGGGTGGAGGGGAGAGGGAAGCATTAGTTTTTAAAATTACAGAAGCAGAGAATGGTTTGGATTGGAACAGACCTTAAAGCCCATTCAGTTCCAACCTTCCTACCATGGACAGGGACATCCTCCACTAGACCAGGTTGCTCAGAACATGTAGTTTATCAAGTTCTGCAAATCTTGGTATGTACACTGATGGCTCATGTAAAGTAATTAATTCTCTCTTAGTGGAGTTACTACATGGATCCAGAGAAGAGGGGAAAAGAGATTCCCTTTAAGGAGAAATTCACAAACATGGGAAAGGACATAGTTCTTGCCTGCAAATAGGTTTTTGTAAAAGTGCCTGTTTGAAAGGTCAAGAAGATTTTGAATCTTTGAGATAGCCTAAAAGGCACCTCTGATATAACAACTTGGGTAATTGGGTTGTTTTTTGTTTTCTGTTGGTTTTTTTTTAAGATGTAGGTTTTGGGGTTTTTTTACAGCTATTTGTCCATTTGATGGAAGGTGTGAAGTAAGCTGGATCCTCAAATTCTGTTTAATAGTTTGAAATGGTTCAGTGCTGGGTGCAGAACCAGTGCAAATACATGTTATATGGACTGGAATTTTTGGTAACAAAAAGTATTTTATATGACAAGTACTTGTATCCTGTTCTGTGACTTGTAAGTCAATTGAAAAAAATTAGACTGGTGACATCTTTTGATCTTGTCTTTAACACTTAGTCCCCTGGATTTCATTTCTGCATTGAAATGAATGGAAATGAATATTTTGGAACAAAGAAAGGGAAAACTGCATTGAGAGAGCAGTAAGCTGTTTGAAGTCCAAAATGTAACTGTAACAGAAACTTTATCTGTTCATTGTTTATTATTTATGAGTGATACTTGTCTTTACATTATATGTACTTATACTAAAGTTATTTTTGAGTAATATACAAACACAGAGCGTAGTTTGCCATAATACAGGGCTGTACTGTATGTAGTACAGTGGTTACAAATTTTTCAGTAGGTGCAACTGACATTTATCTGTTCTCTAATAGGAAAAGAATGTTGAAAGAGCGTGGGAAATTCTTACAGGAAGGGATCAATCCCTACCTTCCAAAAGTTAGGGTGAACATCAGATGGAAATGGAATCAAAAACAGTAAAAAGCAACTGCTGTATTAAGTGTTTTGATGAAATCCCTTGTAGTTGGTTCGGGTAATGTCAAACAGGTCAGTTTGAGGGGGCCTGAATAACTTGTTCAGTGCTGTCCCCTTTGAAAAAAAGTGGAAGACATAAACTGGCTGCTTGATAAACTGTAGGTATTCATCAAAGCCAGAAATGCAGAACTTATTTGAAGGCACCTGTGCTTTTTCCTGAAAATAATAGTCTAGTAGTCTATATAAAAAAATAATGGCCAGAAACGTCTGACATTTGTCAGAATAGATAGATAACCTTTTGTCCTTGTGAAGCCAGCCCAAATAAAACATCTCAGATTTAATCTGAGCTGGTTTCCCCTTCCCTGTGTCAGTCAAACCTTTCCTATTGATAATCTGGACAGAATAGGGTTGAAAGTACGAAGTCTACTTTTATATTATTAAGATGAAAAGATTCTGCCAGGGTTTGATAACATTTGAGATGCAGAAGTTGTAACAGGAACATAATGAATAACAAATATATCTGGAAAAAGGACTTTTTATCAAGATAAAATCCTGATGAAAAATGCCACTTATTCTTTATTTTCCATCAGGCAAGTTTAAAGATTTCAAGTCAAGAATGTAGGTCTGTATTTAATGGAGGTATTTAGTTTAGTGCTCTGTGTGCTGAAATGTGAACCTTGAATTCAATCGTTTCTCATCTGATCCAAAAAAGAATTTAAAACTTTGGCGTACTTCTTTCATATTCAAATACAGAATATTCTATTAATGAATCATAATTTACCAATGGATGTCACAACCTTATGGGTAAATCTGTATAACAAAGGAGTCCTGTAGTATTTAGACTGGTTTCAATGTAACTATCTTGTGGATTATTTCCAGAGGAAAAAGTTTCTGACTAATCACTTTCAGTTTATTCACCTCTGAACTACTAGGTTCCATGAGTGAAGGCATCAAGTTGAGTCCAATCAATCAAAAGTTGCCATAAGCTAATTTCATATAGTAGTTCATGATTTGTCATTTAAGGTAAAAGAGTTATTAGTCTGTTCACTGTTTAATTGGTTTCTGTTTATTTTTGGTTTTATCTGGCAGCACAACACATCTGATCCTGACCTTGGTAGGACAGAGAGTGAGGAGCTTGAGTAGGATGTTCCACTACTGGTCAAAACAATGTTACATGATTGGAATTTGGAACTGAATGTGTTGTAACATTCCACTGGGGTTCTCTTTATGTTCTGTGACTTGTGTGTGGTTGCAGGCTTTGTATGGATTTTCTCTTTTGTAATTGTTTTTTGCCTTAGCCATGCTGTGGCTGGAGATTGGAAGAAAAAGAAAAAAGGTCAGAAAAGCTTAATAGCAAGGCAGTGATTGTACCAAATCACTCATACTGATGCAAGCCAACATTTTGTACATATTTTAGTAGCAGAAATGCTGGAAAGGATGAGGTACTGTTTTCCTTTTCTTTTTACTATCTTTGGGTTACTTAATTCTTTTTTGCAAATCCAGAACAGATCAGGTGACATACTGGATCAGTAAATATGTTGTATCAGGCCTCAACTGTCAGTGAGCTGAAGCACAAGCTTGGTGAGCGATAATAAGCCCAGCACATACAGCCTTACTATTCACTTCAGGTTGTGTAATGCTTTATGTTGAAGACAGACGTGAGAATCTCACAGTGATTTCTTCCAAGTGATTATAGCTTCCATTTTGTATGCCTATAAAGGCATCAGAAATACCATCTTTTTATGAAGGATTTAGGTAGGAATCCATTTCTTCTGTAGCAGGTGAAGGAAGAGACACACCTAGAGAATCATCTGCTCTAGCTGTCTCAAATGCCTAGCATAATCTGGCATGAGTTACTAACAATCTTTCCTCTGTGTTCTGTAGGGGGAAACTAGATGAACACTATGATTTTAGATAGCTAAAGCTGAGTAAGATGGTTTCTGATATACAAAAATAATTTTAAATACTAGGGCTCACACAGGTGAAAAGAATTTGAAGGTATGACTTTCAGTACTATAGCATATGTAGTCTGTCAGAAAGAGCTGAGGTAATTAGATGATAGATAATGTAGGAGTTTTCAGAGTGAGTAGAAGTATTGTACTCAGATATTTTCACCTCCATTAACTCTAATTTTTAGGTGCTTGTTCTATGTATGTTGTTGGAAGTTGTTTGCAATATTAGTAAATTTTACAGGGTAAAGGAAATTTAAATTCTCAGATATTTTCCCTCATTTTTGTAGAATAAACATCTTATATGCTGTGTTGTAATTAACATATTCCCTACCTTTGAGGTACTTTTTTGTCATTATGTCATTTTTATATGTATATTTCCATCAGTTTGATTAATCTCCTTTACTCTTTGCCATAAGGTGATAATGATTCTGGTGCATTTGTTCTGCTTGCTTATTTGGGCATATAATTTGTTACGAATCTAGTTACAAAGAAAAGTACAAAGATTTTGGAGAGCATGTATTTGCTGTATCAGCAGATGCTCCCATACTGCCAGCAGATCTGCAGCAGATACTGCAATGGATCCTGGTACGTTCCAGGAAACCAAAACCCGTGCCTGAGAGAAAGTGTGAAATGTCTTCATGCATTGTGGATAGTATTACTTTCTTGTTTGCGAAGTTCACAGGTAGCAACATGCAGGTTTTATTTCCTTTGATAGTATCTAACCTAATGCGATTCGCTTTGCATTCTGACCTCACTATTCATCTCAGCTGGTTAAGCCTTCCTCAGTTCAGGGAGTCTCTTTGGCAACACTCCATTACAGGACAAAGTTCACACAATGCTGTGAGAGAAGTCAGAGTGAATGTAGTCTTGAGCTGTATTCCTGTATTGCTTCTTGTAACTTGCAGCAAAACATTTTGGGAGAAGCATAGAATCATAGAATCAGCTCAGGTGGAAAAGAACTCTAAGTTCATCAGGTCTAACCGTTCCCCCTGAACTGCCAAGACCACCACTAAAACAATGCCCTGAGGGCCTCATCTACACAGTTTTTAAACACTTCCGGGGGCAGTGATTCCACCGCTTCCCTGGGCAGCCTGTTCCAATGCCTAATCACCCTTTCAGTGAAGAAATTGTTCCTAATACCCTATCTAAACCTCCCCTGGAGCAGCTTGAGGCTGTTACCTCTTGTCCTATCTCCCTTGTGTTACTCAGAAGAAGAGACACATGTGCACTATTGGTTCTTCCATATATGTGCAATACTGGTTGTCACTAGGGATGAAACCCATACTTCCTGAGATTAACAATTTCTAAATCTTAAACTATTGAAAGATTTGTGAATTCAGTGGAACTTACATGAAGGATATTTTAGTTATATTTTAGTTATATTAATTTTAGTGCCTAGTCAAGTAACTTAATTTCCAAAAAATGCTAGATAGAAGTACTACTATCAAAGCTTAAATTGAGTTAATGGCTTTAAAGAGCCCATGTTTCTTCCAGCAGGACTGCTTTTGGAAAAACCGGACTAAGAATGATAATTTATCAGTACACTGATTCCAAGATGGGATATAAATGGAGAATATTGCATTGAGTTGCCTGATTCTGTTCCTGGAAACCTTTGGAAGACTGAGCAGCACAGTTACATCCTTAATGCAGAATGTGGGAGTAGGATTTGGAAGCGTGGTGATAGGAAGATGGGAAATGGACAGTTCGAGGGAGAGGTTTTTTTCCTAAATTAAATCTAGAAACTTCTAAAATGGCAGAGAAAAGCAGAAGAAACTTGTTGGCTTGCACAGCTTTAGGTGAAGTCCAAGTATTTTGAATTGTCCTAAGTAATTTTTACTTTATCCTTCCTGTGCAGGGCAAGAGTGATGCAGGAAAGCAAATGAAATTCTACTGTAATGCAATTCTGCCTTTTATCAAAATAGTCTATTGCTCTTTTACTGTTACTGGATTTAGACATCCCAAATCTCATAAACTGCCATCCCATGAGATAGTAATTAACACATATATTGTGATGTCCAGAAGGATTTCACATTCTAATTAGCATCTGACAGCTGAACTTTCAGCATAAGAGCAGCTCCTCTCATGTCAGGGTTTACCTATGTTCGAGCGATATGGTCAAGCTGCTCTTATACGGTGATACGAGAGATGTTTCAAATTCAGACCTTCCAGAGTAGTCCTGATACGTGTGAGATTTAAGGAGTAGAAAAAAAAAAGCCTCAAACTGCATTATAATCTAGTTTCTATTAGGATATTTTGACAAAAAAATACTTCTGATTGTTTTGTGTTCTGGTAAGCCTTAAAGAAGAACTTATTACTGTTAATTATTTGTCTGACTTTTATTTCTTCAAGACCACATCTTGAATTTCTTCTAAGGTACAATTATTTTTTGATGCTTCATCTCATTTGTTTTCTTCTAGTTTATAGAAATGCCATGCTTTTATTGTCTGAATAAAAGGCTAAGGAAAAGGTAGAGTAACAAAGAAATAGAATGATACTCTATAAAGACATCTTTGCGATACTATACATTGTATTGCATTATATTTGTTCACAGCTTTGCGCTGTAGGAAAACTACAAGGCAAAAAGCAGAAGCCCTAGGAAATGAAAGCAGACACTATCAGAGCATAAAGGGTCTTGCTAACCTTTACAAATGCAATGCAGTCCCACACGATTTTCTTCATTCAGAAGCAATCTGCAGCTCTTTAGCAGCAAACCAATCAGTTAATTTCTCACTTTGATGTATGGGTTGTAATTTAATACAAAAAGAAATTTTGGAAAATTATATTAATGAAGTTTCATTTTCATTATGTCCAGATTTCTTTCATTATTGGTTAGTTCTAATGATATATCTTTTTTTCCTTCCCCAGTGCCCTTCTGTATATTACTTTCTTGCTTGTACGGATTCGTGCACATGCCATGAAATCAGTCTGGTAGTCTCTGCTACTGGTTTCTTCCATCTTGCTGTATTAATTTTAGCTACAAAATCTTATAGGTTAAAATTTTAGAATCATCTGTCCTTCACTGTGCTTTGATATTTCATATTTTATTTCTTTGTTCAATGGCAAAAGTTTAATATCGCTTTATAGGAGATGATTTGTTTGGAGTTTTATATGAAACCAAGTCTTTGTGTGATCACAAGTACTGAACAACAAGCAGAAAGTGAAGACAGTAATGGAAGTATTTTAGTAAATTATTGAAGTTCTAGATGAAGTCTCATTATCTGCTTTTAACTTGCTCTATTACCTACTTTTAGTGACTAAAGTGATGGAACTCAATTATCGTAGTGAATGAGTACTCATATTTTACAGGGAAATCAGAGGAGACTGGATTTGCTCAGGAGTTGAAGCTGCTGAGTGTCACTGTAGAGCATGAGGTCATGCATGTTCTTTAGATTCTTTCTTCTGTGTGTGCTTGAGACATGCTTTTCAAAACTATGCACGCTACCTCCACTTTCACTTGCATAACGATTGACTTCTGGGGAAGTCAATGTACAAGGCTTTGCAAAACTCCATTTATCTGACTTCCATTCCAGGTTATCATTAAGAAGGTAGGCAATATGAGACAGGGAGGTTAACTGTAAATGCAAGTGTCATGGAAATGGCTGCAGTTACAGATGACTCCATTACTGTCACTCTTTTATCTAATAACATATTGATTTATTTTAAAGTACTTATTATTTTCAGGGTTCTGTACAGTTCTGAGATACATCTTTTTTAGCCATGTGCCAAGCTGGTATGGAGTACACTGAGAATTATACCATTTATGATATTACATCAAATCAGATAGTTCTGTGTGGGTCTGTAAAGAAGCATTACATTCAGCTAAACTTAGTATCACTGTAGATTGCAGTTTCATTCTCAGATTTGAAGCAGAAATTACTTTGTTTTTGAATAATCAGAGATGTATGTGTACACGTACATTTATTTCACTGGTTGTTTATAGATGTCTACAGAAAAAAAAAGCTTACTTAGAAGAATTTAGGCATTCAAGAGTCAAGAAGAGCCTATTCTTAGAGCCATTAAAGGCTAGACTTCTCTTTGTTGATCCCTCATTACATCTACTTACTGGGGTTTCTCTCTTACTGACAGGTTAAATTAGGACTGGATAAATCTAAGTGTAAAGAAGACCTCTCTGGTTTGATGGGACTAGGACAGTGGATTGATCCAAGGGAGTTGTAATGGTTCAATTAACTTTGCTGCTTGGAGAGGGAGGGAATTACCAGCATAGGAATGACAATCTGAACCCTCTTTTCATGAAAGGGAGATCACTAGGAAGCAGATGAAGGAGGGGGGGGGGGGGGGGGGGGGGGGGCAGGGGGAATTTTGCCTTCTATTTTAACAGTGGAAATTGAATGTATGTACAATTGAAGGCTAGAAATGGCTGATTAGTGTGTTGCTAAATTCAGCTGGTCATCCTCACCAGTCATCCCAACAAAGGACAAATAGGATATAATAAACAGTTTGTGGAAATCTTAAACTGAGCTAAAATACAGTGTTGCTCAAGCAAACAAAAAGAGCAAGGATTCACTCAAGACATTGCCTATGTATACTTGGAAGATGTGAGAGCAAGGTTTAGGTACTGTGGATGATTGATAAGAGTTTTAAATATGAGATTTCTTGATCTGGTTTGGAGTAGAACTTGTGTGGTACTCCTGGAAGAGCATGTTGTTGTACATTGGTCCATGTCCGTTTTTACTTTGGAGACCAAAATATAAGGACATGCTTGAATCTGACAGAGGGATATAAGGAGAAACTTGTAGTGGCCTGCTAATGCATTTATATGCAGTGTGGTAGATAAACATAGAGCAACATCCACTTGTAGCATGATCTGTTAAATCTCATACCAAAATCTGTTGAAAGAATGTTAACCAAGCTATTCACTGTAGAACCTAGCGACAGTTTATTTGGAACAGTGTGAATCCCTACAGTCTGTTCAATGCATTCATAGGTTTTCTTAGTTTGGATGGCTTAAGAGCTCACCATTTGGAAACCACTGGTGGTAGTTTGGCTATATTTAGAACAGATATTGTGACTTAGCAGTCTTCAGTGTCCATTAGCTATGTTTCCATAGCAAGGACGCAGTTTAAAATTGCACTGTTCTTACATGCTGCACAGATGAATCCTGATAGAGAAACTAGAGAGTGCAGAAGTGTTTCTGAGTACAAGCCCTTTGACACAAGCATCTAGAAGCCAGATCAAAGGTTTCTCTTTGTTGCAAGATATTTCTTGGTTGAATTAACATACATACAGAAGCTGTCCTGAGGTAAAAGCAGTGTAAAAGGGCGTATTAGTTTCACCACAGTGAAAGCTGGGTGAGGTCAGCCATGTGCTGAGGCATGGTGCTGACTATACCTAATTTATATCACAGTAATATGAAAGAGTATCATCCTCTCATCTGTATTTCTTTTTTGTTATGTTGTGTTGTTTTATCCTTAGAGCTTGAATTTCTCATCATTAACTACTCAACAGTAATAACTTTTTTTTTAAGCAATGACAGTACTTTAAAAATATACCTTCATTTCATGATTACTGCAATTTATCATCAGGAAGCGGCTTTTGCCAAATACTATACTCAGCTTCATTGGTCAATAGAAGATTCCAATCAAACAGCTATTTTCTGAAATGTTTAAGTTCAGTAAAGCTTAATTATATCCACTTCTCTCACCTTCCTAACAGGGTCAAATGTACCAACTTCTTACAGTCTGGCAAGAAGCTTCTTAATTCTTCTAATTCCCTAAACTCTCTTTCATGCTTATAAGGAATTGGTGGTATAGTTTTCCTTTTACATCAGTCAAAATAGAAAACTGTAAGCAGATTTTTGAGTTGTGATAATCGTAAATCATGCTAAATTCCTGGTTAATATATGAAATAAAATGTACTTATTCCCCACAAAAGTTTAGCTTGATATTTATTAAAATCTGCCATTCTTTAGAATGAAATAGCAATGAAAAAGAACAGAATATGAATTTGCCTTCCATTTTCTAAATATTTCATATTCCTACAGATAATAGAAGAGCATACGAAGCAGTAATTCAAAATTTGGCCATTTGAATCTGAAAGATGCCAGATAAAAGTCTGAATCTTCATTCAGAAAAGTGCATCACTTTCATTTCCAGTCTGACTTGTACTTACTGTCAAATAGTGTCTGTCAAATTTTCATGATTAAAATAAATCTAAGGGTTCAGTCTCAGCTGAGCGATCTTCTCTAAGGTCTGTTTTTCTCTACCTGCTTAAAAAATAAAGATGATGAATAGATACCATTCACATACTTATGAGATGTACACTGTGGCAACTGGGTTGAATTATCTTTGTCTTTATTTCATGAAGCTCATCCCCTCCTTTTTGGGTAGCATGAGTAATATCTATGCAGTTCAGTTTGAGGTTTTATGATCTAGGAAAATTGCAGTTACAGACAGAATTAGAAACCTTAAATAAAAATACAGAAAAAAATCCCAGCCTTTACTTTGTGCATTTATGTACAAATAGTCACACAAAATCAAGTATATCAGATTTTTCAAGACTGCATCTCAGTGATGTCAGCACACTCATTACTGTGAGCACACTCTGTGAATGTTACAGCATGACAGAAGGCTGTCTGTGACCCTTGAGTCATGAGCTCCAGAGACAGACTATATGCCAGAAAACATGGGGTTTCACCCAAAGACATACTCTGTTTCCATTGCCTCTCATGATCCTAGACTTCAGCCTAGACCTGCAGCAGAGGCCTACTGTTACGCTTTGGGTGGTTTCCCATTCTAGCAGGTATGTTATGATGCTTCAGGGTCCTGGCTTACCTATTTTCTACACTAATAGGTAAGGAGTTTTATTCTGTATCTTAGAACACCGTTAAGGTAGAAAAAATGTAGATGCACAACCATTTGTTCAGAGCATTTGGAACAGGAAAAAATATTACAGCCGTTTCTAAAGACAGATTAAAAAGATCACATCATGTCTGATCTACTCATACAATGGTTACTGCAAGTTTCTTCCTCTGCATTCAGCAGAACACAGGGAACGCATGGTTGGAATGATGGACTGAAAAGACTCAGCAGCATAAATTAACATAGCTGAGCAGTTATTTTAGTTCAAAGTAAGTAGCAGTGTAGTGACATTATACGGTGATTACAAAAGTGGGAGCATCTCTTAACTGGCCTTGTGTTCTGCCAGCCCAGGAACACATGTCTCAACCACTCAAGTGAGAAATCTTTAGTTCAGTTTCTAACATTAGTTCAGCTGTACACAATGAGCAAATTAGCCTCTCCCTCCACCAGGACTCACATTCAGATGATGCAGACATACACTGGAGTTGTTCAAAGGTACCAATCCCTGTCTCTCAGTGAACTGTGTAGCTGAGGCTGTACAGTACTTGCAGGAGTGTTGCTGAGTTAGGAAACCCGATAAATTCTTTACCACCTTCTGTCCTTCAAAACAGAAGCTACACTCAGTATCTGAGTACATCAGATGTAGGGGTGCTCTCTGGTGATATGTGATCCATGTCTGTGGCTGGATCAGTGGTTCTTGCCCAGATTCCTGTGAAGTTTTGAGGCTTTGTTAATTTTCATATGACATCTTAAAATGTAGCAGCTAACATAATCTAATATTGGTATTTATATACAGAAATATATTCTGCTACGTATATTTATTTCCACAGAGATCATCTGATAGGTTTCAAAATGCCAACATGAATATAGCTTACGTAAAGAGACTAAGTTGACATGAAATACCAATGTAACAGTATGATTTAGCCACATTCAGAAATGAGTAACATACTTGGTCATGCTAGGTATAGTCTAGAAAATATACTTGGGAATTAGCCCCTGATGGCAAGAAAATAATAAATGAAGTGATTGTATTCTGTACCAAGGTTAAAAATAACCTAATGGAGTTTTAATGATCTTGCTAAAACTGGAAAGCAACTGTTAGTTTTTCTGTCAAAGTGGGTCATTTAACCAAAACTTGACTGGGCAAAGGAATTGGCCATGTATTTTCTGACTTTGAAACTAGTTTATATGTCAATTTTATTTTGCATTTTGTTTAGCTGGGTTTTGTGAGCAGATTTTCCCTTAATGATTTTTGTGGCATACTTAATTAAGCACAGAAGTGTAACGTGCATGTCATACAGCAGTCAAGGAAGGAAGGAAGGGAGGAAAGCTTTTTGACACCTTAAATCAATATGCTCAAAGATACTGACATTGTGTATTCTGCTGTAAATTGCTCCTCTGCTTTCTTGTTACCACTGGCTATTGCCACTGCCTGGACAATGAATGGAGCTCAGTTCACAACATGAAGAAGATTCAAAATGCTTGTCTGGTGCTGTTTGTTCCAGAAGCAGGAATCGGATTTCCCTCTGCACATTGTCTTCATGGCCAGAAATGAAACTTGTGTGCAGTGTGGTTTCATATTTTAGAAGTGGCAAACACACATTACGGTGACCTAATTCAAATTAGATGCATAAAAAAATGGAAATGACATGACCAAGTGCAGGAGTGATAGAGAAGGTGAATTACAGAGTAACACTTTTGTTTATAGAAATAAAGTGCATTTTCAGTCAAGCGTGTAGCGTATTATGTTGCTTATAAAAGTAAGAGTTCTTTATCTGTAAGCATTGACTGCAACAGGGCTGAGTTATAAACTGCAGTATGCCATAATGAAATGTATTTCTAGCACGCTTTAGAACAGTGGACTGTGCTCTAAATTTAGCTGAAAAATGTCTCTCTCAGTACAACTGCAGTGCTGTGCTTCAGTTAAAAATCAGGCTCAGACTTTTTAAATGTGTTGTCCCTAACTTGTCAGAAGACTTTTCTTAAGAATATAATGCCTCAGCATCATCTACATTTAAAACTTTCTTTAACTGTGAAGACAAAAAAATGTTAGGTTTTCTAGTATTTCAGAGGAACAAATTGCAATAATCACCTTGGCTTACCCTGCATTCCTTCCTCAGGCTAAGTTCCCATGGAAGTGTGACTTTGATGGAAGTCACAAATAAAGAGTGCTGAACAGGACCCATTGTGATTAGACACATATTTTGACAAAGCTTTAGGAATGATGAACTGCACAGTTGCAGTATTGCTATTTTATTTTATATTTAAGAAAGACCAATAAGATTTGAGGTCTTTTAAAAGAGCAAAACGGATAATAGGAAGTATGTTCTCTTGGAGTTTTCCTGAAGGCACTCTCTTGTCTACTTCTGTCATGCTCCAGAAAGTGTAAAATACATTGTTCAAAACTAAATGAAAACTTCTACAAGAAGCTTTTTTGTCAGTGTAATGGAGGATGAAGTCTTCTGAGAATTCACAGGAAATATAGTGCATTAAAGATTAAAAAGCTAGCAATGTTACAAACAACTAAAAGGTCAAATGGGGCAATCTTGCACACAGACATTGAATAATTGAGGGTTTTGCTGCACCTGTCACCTGCAGAGCTCAAATAGTTGAAGAAGTGCAGAATTATGGCTTGTTGAAGCATGGTAATAGAACAGATTATAAAAGACCAATATTGCCGTTGCATCAATTACCTAGCTCCAAGTAAGCGAGCTCAGTGCTTACGGCTTTTGTAAGGAGTTAAGCTGGTAGGAGGAAGACTGAAGTACGTGGTGCACCACTCAGCAGTCCAGCCTTAGCTATGCATCCTACGCTGGAGTACACGGCTGGGTTTAGAAACCTAAATCAGACACCTAATACTTTTCTTTTCCTTTGTTTGTATGATAATTGGTTTTCACTGTGGCGCATGAGATGGAGGACATTAAATAGCAGTTAGGAGTGAAACTTAGCACTAGGCAGCCACTGGATAAGTAGTTAGGAGTGACAATGATTCTCTCTAGGGAATCATGTACAGGGTGTCACCTGCTGGCTGCAGTACAAAGGAAGCCACACAAGGAGACTGATAGGAAATAAAAAGCATACAATTAGGAAATACAAAAGTGAAAATTACTTTGAAGCTCAGTAGGGGTGCACAGCAATCCACTGCTCAGAAGCAGATGAAAACTACATAGGTCAGAATCAAGGCATCGAAGTTCCGCATAGCACTACAGATAACGAGTCCACTGCCAGTGAATCAGTCAGTGCAAAACCAACTATTTAAAGTGTCAGAACTGTCAAGGACAGTTTGACTCATCTGATGACACTTTTGAACCCATGTCACTTAGAGGCAATCAAGAAATTAAGTTTGAAATCTCACAAAGATTATCTCAATTTAAGAGATGACGTTTGAATCAATATGCTTCTGGATCTTCTAGTAAAAGAGGGATATATGTTGATTCAAGTTTACACGCTGTAGACAATGGTCTGTTAAAGCAATTAGAGTCACGTGTCAGGCTGGGTTGGAAATCAATGTCTGCAAATGTGAGTTATTTGCATTTTTTTTGTTTTCCTGCACAAACCTATTTAAAATAAACGAATAATTTCCCTTCTCTGGGCTGTTTAATATGCACTTTATATTCTACTTTCAGGATTTGTAGAATCAGGTAATATTATTAAAAATAGTCCAGGAAAAAATGAATGCCAGACCTTGATTAAAATTACTGTCATGTACGCCCATGTGACAGAACAACTGTGAAATGAATTTGATTTACTGTCACTTGTCTTTACTTAGCTTTCAGGTAGATTTCAAGCACATCAGTACAATGATGCTAGCATATTGTAGATTTACTTAGCCACACTTTCAATATTCTTGATGGACTACTTTGATTCTTTTAGTCCTTTCTCAGAGTAATTTTAAAGAAACACTAATTAAGCTTTTCTATTGAATTATACATGTGCTTCACCCTCCAAAGTTTAGCTTAAGGGACTCACATTGACAAAAATACATCATATTCCTTTCACTTAATTTCATTAGTGGGACTTCTCTGACTTTGTGGGTGCATACAGATTTTCCTCCAGAGCGCATTAGAGCACAGAACGATTAGCAGAGCATTAGAAGTAACCACAGCCCAGGAATAATGTCAGTTAGCCCTATGGCAGTATGTGAGTTCCAGGGCAATTTGTAGATGTTCTGTTCAATGGTGTATAAAATAGGGATGCACTGCATTGTACTTGAGGCACTTTCTCTAGAACTCCAGCCAAGTGTGATACACTAAATAATACAGACTTATATTTTCCCTTTTACTAAGTAGTACAGTTTATGTACTGTAGTGGTAACATGAGAATGTCAATTTAAAAAGTGATTTTTATTTTTTTTTATGCAAACCTAGAAATGATGGTTTGAAATTTGTAATTGTGCTACTGAAAACCAAAACAACTTCTACTGAAATCAAGAGGATTTTACTGGTGTAAAATTAGGTTAAGGAAGAGGAGAATTGTGCCCTCATGAAACACTAAGAAGCAAGGGTTGACAGTCAAAAAGCATTGGTATTCCATTGTGAAGTGAAGCTTCCAGCAATAATGAGTGCATAGCAGAGGCCAAACAGCAAGCAATACATTTGGGTTCAACACCACATTCACTTTTTGAGGTCTGAGAACACATAGGAACAAAAGGGAATACGAGCAGTGATTTCAAATATTTCTTGTTATCCTTTTATTTCTTTACTGCTTTCTGTTCCTTTCTCTCAATTATCAAGTGATCATCGTTTAAAAACCACTTGTAGTTCTGGGAACAGTTCATACTCCTTTGTTGAAGCATTTATGATTGTCAGTAAAACATTTCAGGATATCATTTTATTTAATATAAGCCAGCCTTATTCTCTTTCAGGCTACTAGAAGCATTTTCCCTTTTCATCAACCAGGGAAGTTGCAGGGCTGTGCTGGATTGGTAGAGTTGTGCATTAATGATCTGAATTACATTGTTCTCCTTCTTTTAGGGCAGGTTTGCATAATCATGGTGTTGTATAGTATCTACTTGCTATTTGCAAGAAATTTGCTAATGTTAATAGGAATTTATAGCTATGTGCTATTATTAATGCATTTTTGAGTGCCAGGTCTAATAATATGAGCAAATTAAAAATAGCAAATATTCAAGACTACTGATTTTGATGGTTGCTCTATCTAGTGCAAATTTTAAAACTTAACATTACACAGATATGAACTAACAATGATGCAGATTGATTTCAAACAGGAAAGAATTATCCTGCCAAATAAGTTTTCAGGTTAAAATGCTAATAAAAATCAGTTAGTTAAAAAATGCAAAATTGACTGAAATTCCACCACTACTGAATTACTTCACTGAACATCTGCAGTTACAGCTGCTATTTTACAGATTTGAAAATACAGCTTCAAAACCTTTGCAGTAGTGCCATGACTTTCCTCACTAGGTTACCCACTCAACCTCCTCCTGGTTCTCTGATCATTTCTTTATTATTTTATCCAACAGAATATCATCTCTTCTATCTTCTGCTACTCTTTCAATCCACTGTTATCATTATCCTGTCACTATTTCCTTTCTGTCTCCCTCTAGATAATATATCTGAATATGGTGAGTTTAAAGACTATTATGTTCCTAATATTTCACAATTTTACATCTTTACTCTTCATCAGCTATCTTCATCAGCTCTCAGAAACGTATCAGAATCATGCTTCCAGTGGTGGGGTTTTTTACTAGCTTTGACTGCTTGCTTTCAGCCAGTGGAGTGCTAACCCAAAAACAAGCTAGTGCTTTCCCTTCAAAGTAAACAAAGTTCTTGCATATGTGGCATTACAGGCTACTAGAGAGATCAGTTCTCATATCTTAATGTGAAATAAGGCAGCAGAACTAATGGAGTTTTTGTTTCAGACTTGCATGCAAACTTCTAAGACAAGATTACCCTTGTTCTCTGGTAGTTACAGGAGGATTTGAGTGTGTGACCCCTACACTACAGCTACTCAGTGCTTCACAACAGACCCGTTTTTCCTTGCCATCCTTCAAGATGAGAAATTCCTCCAGCAGGAGTATTTTTAAGATACAGTTTTTTGATACTATAACTGATGGCTTCATTAACACAATTAAGCCATGCATGCAACCTTGGTTTTGTCATTGCTTTTGTTATGCCCTGAAGCAAGTTTCTTTCCAGGTTGTTTTCTGTGTTTATCCACAAGTGGTCATCTATATTTATATTTCTGTGGCTTCTGGTTTCATCCTGTGGCTGCATATTTAAGGCTTCTGCTCTCAGCCTGGGATTCACTTGATATGCATTAGTATTTATGTCATTTCAGCTCACTTTTCACAATAATGCTTTCTTAAAATGCTTTCTTTGTCTGTATATAGTACTTTTTCAGCAATTTTATTAGTCTCTAATTATGGCAATGTTACTGATAGTCTTCAGATGGGTTTTGTTTATATTTTTTTTAGTTCTCTTCAGTCTTAAGTATCTATAACCAAACTGTATCTCACCTGTTACTCCATTCAGAAGCATTTTGTACTAGACTCTGCCTAGTATACTTAATGCCCACATATTTACTGGATACTACTAGATGGCTATTTTATCTTAGATTTTGCTCCATCTTGGATGTTATGCTTGTGCATTTGGTTCAAACTGGAGAATGTATAGAAAGGGAGAAATGATCTTTCACTATTGAAATGTGGGATTATGAGAATTCACTGTGCAGCAGATAACACATTTTAAAGACACATTGCTCTAAATAATATGTGGTACCGTTTTCATAGAATTTGATTTTTTTGTGCATATCAGCTTGGACACAGAGGATCCTAGAGACAACAGAACTTTCCCATCTCTCATAAAATTATTCCTAATTTTTCCTCCAATTATTCAAATTGGGAAAAAAAAAGAATTAGGAGATAACTACATACAAAATACAAGAAACATTTTTCATTGTCTTACTTACAGGCAGGTTCTCACGTCAAATGTGAGGTTGATAATAAAACACAAAGTCCAGAAGTAATGCTGGCCTCCTCTTTATTTTGCTCCTGTGTTGAACAGTGAAAGCTTTTTAGTTTGTTACTGAACCACAAACCTCCCTGGTTTTTATTCTGCATTGTCACATCTAGAGATGGGATCTACACACCATCGCTTGACTTGAAGTGGTTGATTTTTTCTGTGCATTTCTTCTGTGTGCAGTACTCTAATCTGCCATGGATGTATAGCCAAAGGAACTTCCATTTCTTTCCTCACTGTTAATGTAGGATAATACATAGGTATTTTATCAGTTTATTTCATTCACATAAGTTTTTTTTGTAGTTTACAACACCGTATCTCCTCAGATTCTTGCTTCCTTTGCAGCCAGGTGGTTGGTTTGTTTGTCTGTTTAGGTTTTTGTTGTTGTAGTTGTGGTTTTAGGCTACCTTCTTGTTTAGTATTCATTGAATCTATGGGATAATGTTCTGACTTCATAAAGGCTGAGGCTCAAAGTAAAAGCATGCAACATAGACACTGTCCAAATGTCAATGACAGCAGCATGAGCATATAGATGATATTAACAACTTTGTAAGAAAATTAAGATACAGTATTTGTAAAAAGACATTATTGATGTACAAGCATATCTTATATTTTGACTTATAAAATTTGTAGAGTTTTTTAAAGTTGATATATTATTTCTAGCTGTAGAAATAAGACTGGCCTCTATGCATTTGAACAAGAAATGCCACTCATTGCCTGCTAATGTAATTTAGTACAACTGGCCTGTCTACCCTCAGTGATCCTTCCCTGTGGTTTGTCATTGTTCTTGTCCCAAGTCCTCTCTGTGTGATTTGACAGGGCAATGCTCCCGACAACAGAAAAACCAATTCAGATAGAGCCAATGCAGTGAGAAGACTGTTGATTTTAGTAGCTCTGCTGGTTGGTAGAAGATTGAAGAGAGCTTTGTGAACCCGCTTGATTCATGATTCTAGCCAGAATTAGCAATTTGACAAAGTGGTTAGCAAAGTGAAATTTGAGAACCAGCAATGTTGATGAAAGTGCCAATAGGAATATGTAGGTGAATCTTAAGATGATAAAGTATCCAAGCTTGCAACTACTCTTTAATTGTTACTTTGTGATCTTTCTTCTGATGGTTGTAGGCCAGTCAGAAGACTTATTCTGAGTTTGGTCACCTGGATAAATAACTAAAAATTAGGGTTTTTTTTTTTCCTATCCAGTCTATCTAGTAGGTCTCTTTCCCTCCCTTACTCTGAAATCTACCCATTTAAAACTGCAAAATCTCTTTAATCACTATCTTAAACATACTATACTTGACTGAAATGTCTTTATTTACTTGCCACAAAAGAAACTGTTTGACTTAAAATACTCACTATTGTAAATGTATCACCTAAAAAGTACTATTTTATTGGATTTCTGCCCTTTCTTTTCAGCTTCACCCAAATCCATTCTCCTGTTGAATTAAAAATAAAAACAACCCCAAACCAGATGTCTCAGGATTAGAATGCTGAAGATTTTTTTGCTTTATTTCTTGATTTTAAAAAAAGAACAGTAGATTATAATCAACATTGTTTATTTCACTGCTTGACTTCCTAAATACTGGCCGCTGGATTATGAGCTTTTCTGTGGGTAATCAGAAAAGGCCAAGAATTGCCTATTTTGAAAATCCTTTCTAACTGGGGGTAGAAATCTGTATCTAGCAAAGCTGATGGCAGCTTTTAATTCCTGATTAGTGCCAGTTGAAAAGCTGTAGAAATTAACTGACCAGACAGCAATCAGAAAGCAGAGACAGACAGGCTGGGAATGCTTAATAAACTATGATTATTAGCCTGACAGTGGAGACCTTGTTGTAATACTCATAGAAAACAAGAAGTTAGACTTTAAAGTGAAGTAATACTTACAACTAGAAAATATTTTAAGTAACTTGTATATAATGATGAGGTTTTTGTATTTTGCTATACGTATGTCTGCTTAAACCAAGACATATGTCTAGCAGAATGAGCTGTCACAGTACTGCAATTGTCAGTTCTATTTCCTAGAACCCTTATGATACTTAACCTTAAGCATATGTTTAACTGCTTAACTTGGTTACTTTTGTGTCTCAGATTAATGCCTAAAAGCTTCAAAATATAAGTGCCCTCTGCTTGCACTGCATATCCACCAAGGACAAAATATTTGCACAAGCCAGGCGGTTCCCACCAGGCTGAATTTCATAGCCATACACATTACAGATGAGCTGTTAATGCTAAGGTCCTTGGTATAACAGTCATGTCAGGAAAAAAAAAATTCATGACATCCTGAGATATGTTAGAAAATACTTTTTTTTCTTTTATAATCTCTTAACTGGAAAAACATCTTTCAAATTATCTAGAAATGCACAGGAACTTCATTCACATCTCATATGTATGCTATGTGTGGCCTGGGTAGTGTTGTTTGTTCATTTGGTCACATGTTAAATCTAGTTACACCTGCTCACTATGTGCAGGAATGAAGGAATTTCTAGGTAGGAAGCCTAGAGGTTTTAGAAGAATTACTTTGCTTTGTGTCACACGGTTCATGGTTGTCTGTATTAAGTGTGATTCAGTACTACCAGTTAATCCGAAATGCCACGACCCACCATTGCTCTAGCACGCAGTCATACTTAAGCTGACTTAATGTCTAATCTTCATATTTTAATGTCCACTGACTTCATGACACATGAACCTAATGGGTATCATGAATCCAGATGTGTAGTAAGAAAATCAGATTGTGACTAAATTATTAAGAACTTCGATATCTTTAAATGTCCTGAGAAGTGATTTTTCAGCTTATACAATTTCAAATATTTGATGTCTTTCACCCATACTTGTCCCAGTATTTCATTTCTTGATCTAGTTTTGAGAAGGCTCTGTTTTATTCCTCTTTTTGGAGTCATAGTGACCCAGTAGCCTAGTGCTAGTTACACATTCATCTTCTTCTGATATGAAAAGAATTATCATCAGTGTGACCTTTCTCTTTTGAATAATCTTGAGCATTAATAGAAAATAATGCAGATTGAGCACTCTAAAATTCTGCATCATAACTGTCATGTCCTCAATACTGCAACTCCAGTGTGCTTTGACAGTGAGACTAAGTCTTTCTTATGGGACTGTGGATATATTTAGCTTGCAGTAATGTGGCGTGCTTTCCTGTCCTTAAAGTTGCATCATTTTCTTGGAACTAAATATAATGCACTGTAAATCTTCTCTGTAATGCCAGTGTGACTCATTGTATCATTAGTCTTTTATTATTATTATTATTATTATTAATCTTCAGTATAACGTTGCTGGAAGTAGTTGGAAATTTTAGTGCATTACTTGACCAGCTACATTATTTCTCCAGGAAGGTAATTGACATCCTATATGGCATTTCTGGTGTTTGGGATTCCAAGAGCAACAAGAAGTGACCACAATACCAGTCAGTCTCATCTGTCTCCGTTCTGAGCCTCTCAATCTGTAGGTCATAAAAATACTGCATAACTGTATTTCTTAGTAAAAAAGATTCAGCAACCAAGGTTTCATAGATACAACATGTGTCTGTTGGACAACTAAAATGCCTTAAGTTGTTGCAACTAGAACAAAGTGTGTTGTCACTGTATTTGAAAGAATCCCACTATTTGAAGCATTGCTATCAGATACATCTCAACAAGTCATAGATTAATGGAGTGCAAGAGACCCCAAAGAGGGAAACGGTATTTTGGAGTTTGTATCAATTGCAGGAGAAAGCACTTTTTTTTTGGTGATGCATAATTAAAAATCCATAGTATGTCCAAAACTCCAAATGGGAAGGAAAGAGTCAAATAAAAGTAATTTAAAATTCTTGGATCTTGACTGTTTCCATTTCACCTGTGTGACAGAGTTGAAAAAATTTGCAAGAGCCAAAACCAAATTGGAATTTGTGTGTGCCATCCAAAAGGAAAATGTGATTCTTAACATCAGAAGCACTCAGAACTGATGGCATTGAAGTGTGTTTGGAAATAGAGTGTATGGTGCATGGAGGGAAGAAATATCGAACAACAAGTTTGAGTCTTAATAAGAGTAAGAGTAAAAGACAAAAGCAGAAGATAAACATTGTGCAGACTCTAATGAGCTGAATCAACAGGAAAGCCTACAGAGGAGAAGATGTGAGAAATCGTAGTTACTGTCGAGTTAGAAGATAAGTTAAGGTGCAGAAGCAGTGGGCAGATTAGATGGTGCAGCTACAGACAGAACATGAAGAATTAGTTAAGGGAATTAGGTGACCGCTACCCATTGAGAATTAATTTCAGCAAATGGGAATTTCACTTCATGCAAAGAGTTGTTGCTGATTTGAAAAACGGTGAGAAGAGAAATAGTTAAAATCTAAGAAGCTGCCAGAAACATCATCAGAAAAAAATCTCCTTGTAACCTGGGACTTGTGTATTACCCTGTATAAAACAATTTAAGTTCTGTGTCTTGCTTTGTCCTCTCCTAATAGTGGGAATCTGGTCAGCATTTGGCACTCTGAAAAATATCCAAATAACAAGTGATCCAAATCAGGCAGTCGTCTCTAATTTTGGTCATGCATAGTTACAAGCTTCTGGGAATGAAGGAAAGGAGAAAAAGCCAATATGCTGTCTTTGTGAGCTTGTGCTGGTATTCAACTCTGGGGTTCCTAAGAAGAATTACAAGATGAATTATGCTAATATTGCCATGATTTTATGAATATTAATTAGTCACTACATTCTGACAAATTAACTAATGAAGAAATACCTTTAAGAAATAGAAAGCCTGTTTTGTTGGAATTGAGATGTTTTGTAAGGCTGCAGTTGGAAACAATGCGTGAGATGATCAGAACACTTTGGAGGTATTTCGGCTCTTGTTAACTTGGTCATTCTTTGTGGCTTTAATATGAGGGAGACCATAGTTTTTCATTAAATGATTCACCCATCTGCAGGGTGAGAGATAAGAGGATCACAGAAATAACTCTAACTGGGTTCTGCTGTAACTTCTCCTTCTTAGTAGCTGGTGCAGTGTTGTGTTTTCAACTTTAGTCTGAAAACTGTGCTGGTAACTCATCGATGTCTTAGTTGTTGCTCAATAGTGCTTACCCTCGTCAAGGACTTTTCAGTCCTGTGCTCTGCCAGTGAGGAGGGGCACAAGAAGCTGGGAGGAAGCAGAGACAGAACACCTGACCCAAACTACCCAAAGGGCTATTCCATAGCAGAGCACGTCATGCCCAGTATATAAATTGGAGGGAGTCACCCGGAAGGCTGAACGCTGCTCGAGTCAGGCTGGGTTGTGGTCACTGGGTAGTGAGCAATTGTATTGGGCATAATTGCTCTTTATTGGGTTTTATTCCTCTCTTTTCATTGCTGTTATTGTAATACTTACTTTATTTCACTCATGAAATTGTTCTTGTCTCAGTCCAGGGGTTTCACTTTCCCAGCTCTCCCCATCCCACCAGGGGGTTAGCAAGCAGCTCTGTGGTGGTCAGTTTCCAGTCAGGTCTAAACCACGACATGGGGAGAGGTATAATTCTAGTTAGATTTTTTCTCATTAGTAAGAGAGGATTTTTCTCATTGTTAATGAGTAAATTAAAAAAGTAATTGGCAGGACTTTATCATGTGCAGCCTAATTTTCCTGTGCCATTTGGGGCATGAATGTGTCCAGGGTAAAGTGTAATTTGTCCGTTGGATCAGTGCATAAGTACTAATGGAAATATGGTCATGGAGGGATTTGTTAAATGTACAAAGTGAATTCGTTATAAGCTAGATGTGAAATCATTTACTTCTGATTAATGTAGTTCAGTTTGCAAGGTTGGCAAACAGGCTGCTTATGGAATTTTTACTAATTTTGTTTTGCATCTGTATTCCAAGGACTTCTAAAAGGAAAATGGAAAAATAAACCAAATCTTGTTTAGAAACAATAATGATGTGTGTAGGAAAACACAATCTTGTTTCTAATGTGAACTGTGACAGACAACATTTGACACAGTTGCTCTGTAAAAGTACACTTCAAAAAATAATTGTATTTGAAGTATCTTTTGCTGCAGGTTTTTGAAGAGAAAACTGCATTTACTGTCCTACCTGTAGGTTTTGGGTGCACATGTAGTAGTTTATTTCTTCTGAGGACTCATCTCACCTATCTATTTTCTCATGCAAATATGAACTTTCATTTCATGGAATTAAATTATGATCTTGTCTGGCTTTGCAAATACTTCAGGAGAGGTGACAAGTTTGTCTGAGGAGAAGTGGAGCTGTGGAGTCTTCCACTGTTGTTAACTTGACCTTTTTTGGAAAACAAATAACTTTTTCTTATTAATTTCTCATCTCTTCATTTTTAGGATGGTAGATCCCTGATGTCAAAATGTAGATTGTAAATGTACCTTTAACCAGTCTATGGCTTGCAGTCAATTTTCAGTGTGTTGTTTCTCTAAAAGACTAGTCTTGTTTCCTAGATTTTTTTGGTTGTAATTCAGTACATTTTCAAGAAGGACTAATAGACACTCTGGGAGTAACGCACTACAGACTATTAATAAAAGAGTGACAATGATACTGCTTTTCCACATCAACACTCTCTCACTGGCAACATGTTTTGTCACGTAGCATGATCACTGTTGACAGTATACTAAATAAATCGAAATAAAGGTGAAAATAATGACAAAGCATGCAGTTGAAGCAGAAAGGAACGGAAATAACAAAAAGAGAACATACAGAAGTTTACTGTGTTTTACATAATAAATGATACTTTACATCATATTTTTTATTTCTCAATTACCATAGAAGACAAACAGAACAAGTCATTAGTAATAACATTGATGCTAATGAGTGTTATTATTAAGGGAAGGGCTGTTGAGTAAGTCTTTGTAATTGTGGTGCCCAAAGGTTTTTTTGTTTTCCATTATTTTTTCTTTTGGTGCAAAGTTATATTTTTATCTGTGAGATGATGCCTGATATGATGAAACCTGATATGATTTCTCTTTTATTTGGTGCCATCATTTTGGATTATATTACTATGATTTTTTTAAGCTCCTTACTTTTAAAATAAAGATCAAAGCTGTTGGCTTTATCCATCACTTCTTTTATTTGCTCCAAAGCTAGATAAATCACAGAAGTTCAAGTCACTCAAAACAACTTAAATACAAGTCTATTCACGGTTGGATTGAAAACTAAGAATAGACTTTGTAATTTCTAAAAAGTAAGAACTGAAAAGTTTAAATATTGAATTCTTTAATGGATTGTAAAGGATCTGAAAGTAGAGGGGTTTTCATGGCCTGTGTTCATTGTTGCCACTGAATACATGTGATCCCAGAAACTCTGGTTCACAATGAAACTCTCTCATGTTGCACACTCATAGGTGGAGAGGTGAAGACAAATTTCTTTTATCCTTGAAGTTGCTGTGTGCCAGGATTGAGCTCTAAGTCACTGATGTCCAATATTTATTGTATCTAGCTGAAACTGTGACTGTGTCATACGTTACAAGATGACTTATCAATTCCCCTAATGAGGTGCAATGGAGAGAAAGGGAGTGCTGTTTCTACTAGGCATTGTTTTCCATGCTTGATCCACTTTAGTGACTATCTGTTCATGCTGATACACACTTTAGAAAGATTTTAAAAGTACCTCTAATAACGTGTTACAGTTTCATCATTTATCTTAATTTAATATTAATGTTTTACTATTCTGATTTAATGTGTGGAGGCACAAAGCTTTGGCTGATGTTTTATAGTGTGGATCTTCCTTTTGTTTTTTGTTCTCCTTATTTTAGAAGTAGACAATTTAGATTAGTGCATGCATAATTCACCAAATTCAGTGCCTTCAGTACACTCTGCAAGCATCCTGATTGCTTATGTGTTTTGACTTTGCAGTCTGGAATTTGGCACTGATCCTTCAGTGGGTCTTTCTGCTTCTTACAGTGGCTATGATTGTCCAGTTCTGTATTTCCTATACAGATATGTTTAAAGCAATTGTGCAACCTCCTTTGCAGAACAACAAGAAGTGAATTTTTTACCCTTTAATTGCAGGTGTTGTGTTAATTTGCTTCATAAATCTGTCACTATCCTCTGTCAAGAAACAAGCCTAAAAAGGACCTTCACTTATGTCTCTGTGACTTTTGTATAGGAAGACATAAATAGAAGTCTCTCTGTGGAAATATGTTCAGAGCATATGTCTCTGAGAAAACATGCTAAATTATTTTTTCTCTGTGTATGTGTGTGTGTGTTTGTTCAGAAGAGGTTAAACTTAAGCACATAAGGTATTCTGAAAATGTTAACACAAGTATTTCTGACTAGACTCTTTTATTCATCTCAGCATAGTTAGATGGCTCTGTCTCTGAAGTCCACAAGAGGTATTTCCCCGTTTTTGTGGCATATACAGCATCCAGCCTGCATGGCTGAGCAGCAGTTCACAGCTGGACACTAGAGTGCTTGTAATTGAGGGGAAGAAGGAAATCTTGAGTGTCATTCCTTTGCTTGTTGAGTTCAGATTCATTTTATTTATGATGAGGCTATTAGTAAAAATAACAAGTACCAGTAAATGAATGAAGTAAGTAGACTCCTAATTTCCAACATATAACATGTGGAATCTATTAAAATCTGATTCTTTGTTAAGTTTCTTAAAACTGTTCATGTTGTCTCAATGCTGGTGAAAAGGAAGTGCCAATTCGTCTTCCTTTTCTAAAGCCTATTAATTTTACTGTGTACAGGATATTGCTAAAAGATATCCTGAAGCCCTTGCTCAAGCAGAGCCATAGTTAAAAAACCCGCAATGAGAGCTCCACCTCTTTTGGTATGTTTTTGCTGCAGTCACTTCGAAAGCAGTAGAAACAGCTATCTAGACTTGCTTCAATAAAATCAAGTTATTACAATCCAGTCTCTCTTTTCTCATCCACACTGCATATAAGAGGATGCACCATGTTTTATTTTGACTGTATGTACTGGCAGTTCATGTGGCAGATTTTCAGTAGCTCATCTTTATTACACAAGTAGTCCTTCAGTATTTTTTGCATTGACACCTTTAGAAATGGCTGCGGAAGGAAAAAATGCGGCTCACTAATTTGAGCATCAGTATTTAGAAATTGTAAAAAATTCAATTTGGAAGTGAGTGAAGCAACAGTGGAGTCTAAAATGTCTGCAGTTTAATGTACTGAAAGCTACACCTCTCTTTTGCCAAGCTTTCCTATCACTCTTGCTATTAAAGCTGTTGAAATGCTATTTGTTAGAGAAGTGGTTTTCACTTTCAATTCTTTACATTGCAAGTACACCATATATCACTGTTCTGACATAGGGCTGGAGTGTGCACATTGTGTATTTCTGCAGTGTACTGCTCTGCTGTTGCAGTAGCTGTTTTCAAGTTATGCTGCCCCAAAGAAAATCAACTTTGGCAGGTGGTTAAATGAAAAAAAACCTGTGCAGGTGGTAAAGGAAAATAATATTCCCTGTTTTATTTTACAAATTGTGATTAATTTCAATTTCATTTCATAATCCTCAAGGAGTGAAGCTTTTAAAGTTCCAAACCTGATCTGAATAAGTATACTGAAGTATAGCATCAGCTGTTTGACTCTGCCATGTGCATGCATTTAGAATTAATTTGTAAGGGTGTAATTAGCTCAGAGGACATAAAATAATATGAAAGCAGAGCTTTATTGTTTAGTGGAAATTAGACTATTGTTTTCAAACTTTCAGTCTGGATTTAGATCTTGAGGACGCAGCTGGAAGCCAGCATTAGTTAATAAATAGTTTTGAGACAGTAGTTCCCTTTCTCCTGCAAATGGTAATTCTAGCAAGTGTTGACTACCTCCCAAGTTTTTTCTCCTGGTTCTTTGATCTTCCACAACTACAAGAATTCATCACAGTGGGATATTAGAGATACTGCAAAAACTGGAGGCTTACCAGTTTGGAACCTCTGCCTAGACTGGGTGGTTTAATTTAGAAATAGGTATACAAAATCTCTGTTGCACAGATTTCCCTAGGAGGGGCACCTCTAACAGAAACACATGCTTCAAAAATTACACTTGCAGTTGTTCTGCAGACTGGGAAGTAACAGGGTTTTTATTTGTCCTTTAAAACTGAGGGACTCTGTTATTATGGATTCTTAGATATAACCATTACTAATCAAGGTTTGAAGTAATTTTTACATTTCCCCTCCTTACAAATGTGAAATAAAGTGTAGAAGATTCGATTGGTAGAATATGATAATAAATGCAAGAAATGAAGTGTGCCATTTGGCCAAAAAATAACATGTACTTGGTGAAAATAATGCATTCTAAAGCACCTGCTTGAAAAAGAATCAAGAGAACCGAGCTCTAAGTTAAATGAACACATTTTTCTGTGAGACAGTCTGGCAGGAAGCTGCTTTACCAGTTCTTTTAAGGCACGACTTTATTAATGGGTATTGGTGGCTGTGGTGAATGCTGGATTTAGAAAAACCCTAAAATTATCTTAAATTCTTTTTATAGTTTGCCTACTTCTCTCACAAATTGCCCTGATGGCTTTGCTAGCTTGTTCTTAACCAGTCTTAATTTTTCACCTTCCATGAAATTCCCACTACCTACTCAGAAGAAAATTAAGTTTTCTTGGATCACAAAACTCAAGAACTCTGATAAATGGTTTCTTTCATTGTGCTTTCCTGTAAGTCTTGTTTTTCTTTTTGTGTAGAACATTTTATCCATCTTCCATAAATAGCTCACTTGGATTATTACTTGCTAAGAAGGCTTTTATTTTGACCTTGAAGATTTCATTTCATTTCTGAGCTATTAGCAGATATCTCCGCTCATCTGGCCTCCTTTTGGAATTAAACCTGAAAGCAAGCCCACATTTGCAGAGAAATCTTATTCTTATAGAAATAAAAAAGGTGTTTGCATCAGTCAGGATTAGGTTTAAATTAAAAAGTTTAACTATGACTTTCATTTGGAAATCTTAAAAAACCACCTGACTTTACAAACTTGTAAGGCTCCTTTGCTGTAATGGTTTGTATTGTTTTTTCCACTGGCATCTCTCATGGATCACAGCTTGAGCTACTATGACTCTCAGGAGTCACCTTCCTAGAGCACTGCCGAATCAGTAAGAAGACATAGGTTCTTCCTTTTGAGGAGTGCATTTATAAACTTATAGTAGACAAGCAGATACTTAATACTTGAAACTTTAGAATATATTGAAGTTTTAGATATTGTACAAAATCTTAAGGTGTACCTTTCAATGGCTGTTCATCCTCCCCTTTCATGTACACCTAATAAAGTATCAGCTCTTTTTTTTTTACCCTCTATTAGCTAACTTTTTTATAGTAATATTATATTTGTAGTCTTTTATTTTCAGTTATTATTCAGTTTAATTTCAGGATAAAATACTGGTGCACTTTTAGTAGTTAGTCATCTACTGTTAATTCTACTCTATTTTTTTCTTAACTGGTTTATGTAGAAACGCAGGCAGGTATGAAAGTATATCAGGGTTAGAGAGAGACAGAATGAATGAATAAATGTTACATTTAATACTGTGTAATGATCTAAAAGGTCAGTCTTGGGGAAAAGTGAAACCACAAAGAAATGGTATTTATGTCTTAGTGTCTTTCAACTTCTCAGCCAGTGTCTCCCTTGAATCACTTCAAGGCACTTTGCTGCACTGGAGCAGTTCATTCCCAGTGAAGGGCACTACCCACTAACACTGCTAAGTAATGTGTTAACCAAACGCCACTTGAAATTTATCAGAGACAAAGGTCTAGTTTCTTTGCAGGAGTGGTACCAGTGTATTGTTCTGAGGTAGCTGATATTACCATAGATAATTTCTGGGAGTGAGAAAACAGTAATTCTTTCCCTGGCTACAGCTATCATTTGTATCCTGGAGACTTGACTCTGATGTGGTCAAATGAAGGGCTTGAGCAGATTGGGGTAACTATTGAATTCAGCGTAAGCTCTTAAGGATCCGTGTTATTCAACTGACGTTTGTGGTTTGTTGTTGTTTTTAACTTTTTCTGACTGAGAATGAGCTTTGGGGCAGAGCCTGTTGTACCCCAGTGTATAAAGACCTAAGCCAGAAGACAGTTACATCTTATAAATGAAACCAACCAACCAAAAAAAATAATCCCCCCAAAGTCTACAACAACATCAAGTGATGATAAACCCTAAAATGTTTAAATGTTACTATATACTGGGCACTGTGTTCATGTATGTGGTACATTAGTTAACGATTGCTGAGTATTTATCATTGAGTATTCAACTGTGAATAGGAACAGAAGTGTGTGCATACATTGTAGATACGTCAGTGAATAAAATTAGATGTTTGGAAATCTGAAGTGAGTTTGAGTGAGATTTGAATCTCCTTAGATGCTTTATTTATTGTGATAAAGAATAAGAAATATTCAGTGGTTTAATGAAAGAGTTTAAGATGCTTTTTCAGTGAAAAGTTGAGGAAACATGAAATCATGTAATGAAGTTAGATACTAAAAGCTGTGTGAACAGAAACTGCTGATTTTCATAAACTTTTAGTAAATATGTCATTATGTTTGTGGAAGTCAGTGTTACCTACCTGTACTAAAAGCTTTCAAAGAAGTGGCTGTATACCTTCTCTGTGTTGCTAGTTTTCCACAGAACTTCCCATGAATTCAGTAGTTCTTTCCCAAAGCTGTGATGAAACACTGAAAGTTTTTTGAAAGCAAAAATATATTTCCTTTGCTTACTCTTGTGTTGTAATATTGTAGAAAAAAATAATCTTCCTAATGATGAAAGGTTTAACAAAGGACATACATCAGTTGTCATGCGTGCCACGTAAGTATAGGGTATTAAGCTTTTTTTCAAGCACACAATGTCTCTGTAGTATTTGAATATGTTTCCTTGCTGAAAGTCTCTGTAAAGCTTGCGTTTCCCCCTTAGAGTAGGAACAGAAATACTGGAGATTGTTTTAGAATTATGCAGTATATATACTGCTGCATAATTCTCTGAATTTCATAATTCAACAGTAGATCAGAATCGTATGGCCTCTCAAAGCAAAAAAGAGAAAAAGACAGTACCTTCATGCGTCAGATAACTTATTAGTATTTATGGGTGTTGAATGTCAGGACAGCATAATCAGTTACAGAAGCATTTGAGAGCACTTTCACGATTGTTTTTACATCAGTATCCGCTGGGTCTCTGTAATGTTAGAAACTTTGCATCTTTCTTAAATGACAGGTTGTGGGGAATCCTGGTAAAGTTTATGAAACAGAAGTCACGTAAATGAAATGGTTAATGCTGAAAAAACTGTCATGAGGGTATTTAGTTTTATTAGGAGATGTCTTCAAAGTTAACTTTACCATGTTAATCACATAAATCTCTAAATTATTAGCCTTATTCACTGGGGCTAAGCATTTAGCAGGCTTTAACAGCAATTAAGTACTTAGCAAAGTTAGCAGAGCTTTTAAATAATATTTATTGAGAGAATCTCATAGAATATTCATATGACATCTGAAAACAGTTTTTAAAGTATGTTTGAAAGAATAGTGTGCGGGTACACGTTTAACTCATCTGTCTGAATTACAGTGATACAGTGTGGGTTACTCTCAACACTTGCTATTTTGACAAGCTGAACTGCACAGATTTAAGAAACCTGTTATTTGCCAGCATTTGTGCTATGTAAAAGCTTACATGTATGCAAATGCTCATCTTTGTTAGTATTATTGAGTAAAAGTTAATGTTGGTATATGCAGTAATCAAGATATAAACATAGAAGCCTGATTATAAAACCTGCTTCTCATGTTGAAAATGCATAAAAAGAGCTAATGTGGTGTATGTGTTGGCATATTGTGCTTCAATGTCTGGATTAATAGGTACCCTGATAGTAATACAGGATAAGGACTGTCACTCAAAGAAATAAAACCTTTTTCAAGAGTGTTGGGAATTTTGTTCCCACTTTGCTGCCATGTACAATGTAACCTGAATTACAAATGCATGTGAGATTTGCCTTTTCTAAGATTATGCTCTAGGAAGACTTAATATCTAGGGCTGTATTGTTGGTGTTAAAAATGATCAACCATGAGTTTAATTAATTTGCTTGGGTATTGTCCATTTGGAATCAAATAGGCACAATTATGGGAGCAGGTATACTCAGGAAATATCATGAAAGTACTCTGAAGATACAATAGCATAAGTATCTCATGGTGTACCTTCATGCAGGGGTGGCTTTCATTTGTGAGTATGCATTGTGTATGTTTCTGTCTCTGAATAATTCTGTCTGAGATATGACTTTGATCTAAAATTTGAGGAAGTTTAAAAAGAGTAAATGGCTGATAAATTCATGATTCATGTTTTGAGGTGCTTCCTGCTAAATCAAACACATTATGCTGCTTCTGTCTTGATAGCTGAAGTTAAATTCATTATAGAAATAGTCTATATGCACACACACACACACGTACACAGAGTAGGTTTTGTGTTATTTTGTGTAGGAGATATCCAAGCCTCAAAACCAGATTTTGTTGTAAATGGAGAAGGGCTGAAAATGTCAAAAATTAGTGAAATAATCTATTGTAAAGAAGTTAACCGAGAGTTAGTATCAATACAATAGAGTTTTTTTAACCAGTCAGAAAATTGTAATGAAAATGAAGATGCTTCAGTTTGAAGATGCTGTCTTCTACACTGATTCATTTTATTCTTCCCTTGAGATAGATAAGTTTCTAGAGAGCTAAAATGCCAAATGTCTTGCACTACAGTCTTGTATAACTGATGCCTCTCCCACTCTTTAATACACAGCACTTAATTGCTTATTTAGTTTCAGTCTATGTTGGTCCATTTTATCACCTAATTAGATTGTGTTTGAAACACCATTTGGTAGTAACAATACAGTCTGCTTTGCCATTTGGTTCTTCATTAATTTACTTCCAAGGGTTTGCTCTTACTGGGGGTGGGGGGGGGGGGGGGGGAGAGAAAAAGGGGGGGAAAAAAAGGGCTTTTTGCCACAAGGTAACTAAGACTTTAGCAATCTAGTGTTTAAAAAACACACTGAAGAAAGCACAAAAGTTCTTGGTAGGTCAACCCTGAACTCCACCTGTGTTTCAGTTTTACTGCAGTTTTAGCTTCACAGAACTAACACATACATATTAAAAGCTGCAGGGGAAGATTGGCAGGTAGCAAAGACAAACCCCAAATACATTTTCCTTGTGTGTTGTAATTCAGGACTATTATATGCTTTTACCCATCCAAACCTCCTTGCCCGTTTCACCTCTGTGTGTGAGTGTGCTGCTGGTCTCTCAAGGAATAGCTTTGTTCTTTTAACTGTCTGAAAGACATGTCATTCCAAGCTTTCAGAACAGGAGATGTTTTCAATATGTGATCATCCCTGAAATACTGTTTAAGAGCTGAAGATGCTCGTTGATGAAAGGAGCTGCCTCCTTCAACCATTTGTTTTCCAAAGCTGATTGCCTGTGGCATGATTGTTTTACTTGCGTCTGAACAAGAGAATATACAATTTAGTCAGTGCTTTAAATCAGGGAAACACATCCTTGAATGAAGAATAAAGGCTGTCCTTACTCACAAAGTGATGTTTTGTGCTATACGTTAATGTAAATTTAGCACCTATAAACTTCTTGTAGCTAGAAAATATGTCACAAAACTTCATTATCTGTAGGGTGCAGCTAGATAAGGAATTGCTGTTGGCAGAAGACAAATCCCAATGCCCTTGTGGAGCTGTAGGCAGTGGATAAGGAAAAATAAATTCTTGGAATTCTTTTACTGTAAAATATTTTATTTTATTTTTTTAATTGTGTGTTACCCTGATACATAATTAGGCCAGAAATCCAGGACCTCGGTAATGAACTTTATAGTTCTTGAAGTGATTTTGTCAGCCACAGTTATTTACACTGTGGAAGATGTAATGATCCTTCAGGTAGCTGTATTTCTCACTGCCTATCCCACTATACATTTGTCACCAACTATTTGGGTCTGAAAAGTAGACTAATGACTAATAGTAAATGGAAAATGTAAAAGAAAGCTATGGCTGATGCATTTCAGATATTTCAAACTAGAAGTTAAGAGCTTCTAGTATGGAACTGGTATGGTTTTTCTCATGTTTATCTAGGCCAGCATCTCCCTCTAGAAAAGACAAAGAAAGGGAAAAGGTAGAAATAATTCTACTCAGCCTATTATAGTTTGTGTCTTAGTTATGCCTTTGATTCTTATAACATTTAATGTATTTTACTTTCACAAATTAATCCAGCTTTTTATCAAGCCATAACATCCATAGCATTCTTCATCAATGAATTCCCCACTCTAACTACAGGGTGTCTGAATGAGCAGCTCATTTTGTTTTTCAGTTGTTACTTGGTAGTTTTCTTTGGTACCCCTTTATTCCAGTACAAGGAAAACATAGTAAACAGGCAATCTCTGCCTTTCCTATGCCACTCAGTTTAAAGGTTTTATGTCACACCCCGAAGTCAACTCTTCTGACGGAAGAGTTGTTTGTTAGCAGTCCTTGGTACAGAGAGCATCCTGTGTCTTTGATTATGCTGTCTCTGGGCTTTTTGAAGTATCTTATATATTTTTGATAAGTGGAACCAAGCTTGCAGTATTAAAATACCTGTTACTTCTTTAGATGGTGTTTCATGCTTAACTGCCAGAAAATTACAGCTACAGACTATGGTTGAGGAGTAAAGGAGTGCAATATTTAAATTGATGCTACCTGACAACTAGATGAATGTGGGGTGAACATCTGGCTGTCAACTGACATGTTTTTCGAATATCTGACTTGAAGTGTGAAAGAACTGGATTCATCCTTGCTCTAAAGTATTTACAGCTCAGATTTGAAATCAGAATGGCAATAGGGCAATTAAGGATGGTAATATCTCTTACATCGATTAAATAACTCTCTTTAGTGTGACATATGCTAGTGAGTATTATAGAGAGGTCCATGATATAAGAAGAAGACTTAATGTTGGCTGGAGAGAATTTAATGAGAGTGAATTACTTACGTTCTTCTTTTATGCAGTCATAGAATGACTTGTGTAGGCATAACAGAAGATAAATGATGACACTCTTTTAGAGAGTTTCTATAAGTTTTGGAGATGTTTGTTTCAATGTAGCCAATTTTGTAGTCAGAATACATCTTACTTACTGTCCAGGCAGGCACAGGGACTAGTCATCTATGATTTATGTGCTTTATGTCTGCTGAATTTGCTGTAACTGACCCTCCAGCTTTAAAACAGAGGAACAGAAAACTAACAGCCAAACCACCTAAAGCAAAAAGCATTTGAAAGTCAGCAAACTGCAGCAGCTATTTTCCATGGACTACTGTGCAACAATCCTGTTGCAAACAGATTAAAACAGCAGGGCAGCAGTTGTACCGATAGTACCAATATCTGTCAGTATTATTTTTCCCCAGGCATGGAGAGGAAGTCTGTGCAGTTTCATTTTTAGTATATACCCATCTCCAAGATGAAAACATTTTTGGTATCTTAGACAAGGTGATTTTTAAGGAAATACAAAATTTCAAATATCTGATTGCCAATACTCTTATTTTTATTAAAATATTTAAAAGGTTTCTATTGATATTATGGCCGTTAGTCTGAAATTTTCCTGCATGGAATTGACACATCTCAAACTTAGCAAGGTTTACAGATAGTGTTGCTTGTTTCACCACTAAATACAATCGAAGTTGATCAATGGAGGGTAATGAAAAACAGTAACTTTTCTGAGGAAATTACCTCAAATTTATGAACGCATTTCTCTTTAATTCATGGTAGGATATCTGTAACCTATTTGCCTTGAACAAATCAATATTAACCTCTCTGTTCATGGATGGGTGGTCAAATGGATTTTCTATTTTTTCCAGCTCTTCATTCTTTTGGGACCAGAAAGGTGACCACTGGTGACAAGCCATTACTTTAAACAACTTCTGTGTTTCAGAGATTCAGATGTGTGGGCTGTCCATACCTGGATATGTACCCACATCAGAAATGTACCCACATCCAGCTTTCTCCAGAAGGCAGCAAGACTAGCCAAGAAACAGATTAAGGCTAATCAGAGCAATATGGGTTGAACACTTCCAGATAGTGAGAGTTGAGCTCTGCAGTCTGTAATCTAGCCCTGCCGGTTTTACAGTTACGGAGCTGACAGTGACTGAGGTTGTGAGGGAGTTTTTATACTTTTGCAAGTCAACATCTAGTAAACGAAAGTTTGTTTGTAGTTTTCTTGATGTACTTTACTTGTCCTGTATTGAACTTCTGAATGATGCTTCCATGCAAATTATTTCTGTTGGAGGAGAAAACCCCAGGTACCTGTGATCTAATTTTCTACTTGTACACTGTAAGTAGACGTACTATATTGACATCTGAACTTACAGAGAGTGATCAATTGAAAACACATCATGTCAGTCACCTGCACCTGCCAGGGGTCTTGTACAATACTCAGAGGTAGGGGAAAAAAAATCTTTCTGCTTTATTTATTTTTAATCACTTTTCCTTCCCACAAACTGTTCAAACACACAGACACAATTTTCTTTCTTAACTTTGAAGGTTGTTGATTTTGCCAGAAGGCATGTTAGCTTTCATTCACCTTGAAGTGTTTTTACATCAACAGAAAGATAAGTGCAAGTTGTGTTTGTCTTCAGAACTATGCTTTTGGTCATGGCCCTGATAGAAATCTGAAAAATTGAATGAACATAAAATCCAAATAAATTCTTTTCTCATAACTGACACAGAGTGAAATCACAGTGTGCACTGATGAGATTGGGATGGAGACTGACAGTACACAAACCTTTGTACTTCTGTCATTCTGTGTGTGTGTGGTTATGCTTAACACTGACTAATTGAAAAACCTGGAAAATAAATGATAATTGCTTTTCATCATGGAGTACATGAAGCATGCAAAAATGTTGCTTTGTGTCAGCACTAGACACTTTCCCAAATAAAACTATGTATGGATAATGGAATTAAAAAAAGCTTTCTGCAAACATAACAGCTGAAAAGCATGCTTGTCTGAAAGAGCAAGAAATCTGGGAACAGGCAACAGAAGATGGATTTTGGCATCTAATTGTACCCCACAAGTTGCTTTTATCCGAATATTCAATTCCTAGGAATACTTGGGCACTGCTTCCTATGAAAGGCATATTTATCTTCTCCCTCCTTTCCCAGTGTAAGTAATTCTCTTGTTTAGTTCTCCAAAGGCTGGGAACAGCTAACCACCACTACTTGTCTCCAGTGCAACTTACCTCCTCCTGACTTGTTGCTAACAAGAGATGTGAAACAAGAGCTGGTGTTGGCTAAGCAGCCTGTACTGAGGAAAAGAGAAGTGATGTTTGGGAAGAAGCACAAACAGGGGATTGTTTTATGTAAGACTGAAGATCTACTAAAAACTCTGCTTTATCTCTGGTAAGGAACCTCTCCAAACAGCTGTGTGTCTCTACCAAATTTACTACTCAAGTTAAAAGATAATATTTTTTTTTCTAGCATAATCTGGGATTTTATGCTAGTTATTGTATTTATATACAAATATATTACAAACATGCTTCCTATTGTTACAGATTTGTTTAGAAGACAATAGGAAAGTTGTCTCAGGTGTTGAAAGCCTGAAAGTTGTCTTGAATCAAATACACACGGGGCTAAAAGCCTGAAGGTTGACTTTTGAAGTCTGTTGTGAGCATCCCATTAACTTGAGTGCTGGTAGCAGTGAGATATTGCTGCTTACAGGTAGAGAGAGGAAGGGTTTTGACTGAAAATTGTTAATTAAAAAAACCCAGCCAACTGTGAATAGCAATTTTACTACTGATTTAAATGTGAATATATTTATTACAGTGCAGACTGGTATAAGCTCTAAAATGTGACAGTGCTCATAATGCACTGGTCTAAAGTGATAAACTCAATAAATATTTATAGATTATTGATACTTTCTGTCAGTGTACAAAGCAGACGTTCTTTCTAAGTGAGCATGTACATTCTTTGATGTTCAGATACATAATATTGAATAATTGTAATTGCAAGAAGTAGCTAACACATTGGCTCTGTTATTTGTGGATTGGCATAAAGTCATCAAAGTTCCTGCAAACAGCCTATTTATTTATAGAAATGTCAAGATCTTACTAAAAGCTTTAGTCAAGCAAAATTAGTGTTGCAAATCATATTAATTAGGGTATATCAAGCTATATTAACCAGCATAATTTATTTTTTCTTATTAGAAAGCTTTAAGTGGTTGCACCAACACCAATTAAAAGAATATATAGAAATCCTTTTTTATTACCAGTCCCGTTCTACAGGTGTCAAACTGCGCACATAGCTAAACCCCAGAATTTATACAAACTACTAAAATGAAGTTTAAATAGTGCTGAATACTGCTGTATTTTATGGCTCATTAAATAGACTCTTACAGCAAGCTTCATTGTTTCCTGCAGGTTTTTGAATATAATGTCAGATGCTGAGCTCAAAATAGAATGGGAATTTTCTGAGCTTTGCTTCAAAGTATGCAAAAAAGAGCATTTAATTGAATTTATTTCTAGGTATTGTAACTCAAAGCTCTTGCATCTGATTTAAAAACAATATAGCGAGATTCTGACTCTTGGAAGGACTGTAAAATCACAAACTGTTCCTTGTGATAGATACAATTTTTATTTTAGCACGTAATGAGTTAAGAAGTAAAAGCACTGTTCACAGTTTTTGCTGATAGCTGGAGTTCAAGACACAGCCTCCTGTCTTTCAAAGCCTGAGTTGCAAACCTCTGCAGTAGGTATCTTGTCCCTATTGACCATTTTAAAAGGTAAGGAAACACCTCTGCGTCCTTGCTCTGGTCTTCTGTTAAGTGGTCCCTAGCATCTGCATCTGACGTTGGGCAATATGGCTGAGATACTGTAGGTCTTCAGTTTAACCCCATGTGAGTCTTTCTCATGTTATGTAAGGCCCCACTTGGATTTAGATAGGTGGAATTTTTAGTGTTTCTCTAATTAATGATCACTAGCACAGCACCTTTGTGTCATTCTGCTGGGAGCAGAAAACTTCATGTTTTAAAAAGTTAAAGTGTTTACCAGGTGGTTACCTGTTATCCACTCAGACTCTCAGTTGTTTTAAAATTGTTCAGATGCATCTCACAAGAGCCCACAGGTCTTTCTCGTATAACCATACAGTTGTAAAGGCTTTTGTTAAGGCTTTAAACATTACATGTTTCTCCTTCTCTACCCCCCCACCCCAAGTAACTCAAACATGAAAATCAGCATTAATGTTCAAGTTTAAATATTTATCATTGTCTATACTGCAAAAGCTTTCCTTGCTCACTGTTTTCAGGCTAATCTGACAAGTTTACTGGGGGTACAGGACATCAGTATAATATTCTGTAATTTTCTAGCCTCTTCTAGAGAGGTGGTATTTTTGTTCCCAGTGTTTTCTACACTGGGAACAAAAGGCTTTCTACAAGAAGCCTTTCATCTAAGAGCTTCTGTCCTCATTGTGATGTAAAAGTACACTCACAGTTTCAGTGAAGAGTGAAGCAGGACTGAGGAGAGGGGGAGGAAGGTGTGCAAATGCGGGGGGAGTTGTGTGTGTCATTAGAATCATTAGTTTGCTTAAATTTATGGTAAATACTACATAGTGCTGGGTTTGCTGTGCAAAGATACTCAAAACATGAGCGTGGGGATAACAGGTCTCACATGGGATCTAAGAAAGATGTATAAACTTCTTGCTTGTTATTTGGTGTCCAGCAAAGAAAACATCTGTAACGTTATTAGAGACCAATGTTCAGGCAGCCATTTCCTACTTTGTGTACTGGTGAATTTTCTAACAATGATGAAATTGGACTTAGAGGCCCTGTAGTGTAGGTAACACTGCTGCCAGCTTCAGGTGCATTGTAGTCTTACATGTAATCTCCATTGCTGGCTTTCTGAAAAGAAGCATGAAAGGATTCTTCTTACTTAAAAATGGGTCCTAAGTTTTCCAGTATGTATTTCTTAATTAGTGAACTTCACCTCTTAGCTTGTAAATGATCAGATCTGGGAGGGTTTTGGATATGTGTGTGTATTTGGAGTTGATTAGAAAGTGGTTACTATTAAAAAGAGCTGTTTCATTTCCTGAGATTTGATTTGATCTGGGGAGGAGCTCTTTGGAGCCTGTGGGCATCTGCAAATGCTTCCACATGTCAAGGCAGTTTAAGTGGTGGAACAGTTTTGAGCTGAGAAATGAGTGACTAAGTGCAGAGATTTGGTTTGGTTTTAAATGTTCTTCTATGATAATGACACATTGGCAATTTAAAAATCATTCTTTGTTAGTTTCAACTGAATGCCAGTCACACTGCAGAGAGCTTAAAAAAAGAATCCAGTATCAACAAACTAACCACAGGAGGCTCTTGCTTCATAGTGATGCTCAAAAATGTGTTAAAATATTAGTAGAGTGTGGAAAGCCAAAGAAGAAATCTTACCCTAGTCTGATCTGACACATAAATAAATGGATTGATCTGATGTAAACAAGTGGATTAATCTGAGTTACAATGGTTTGCATTCATCAATATGTTTTTGTAATAGACTTGCACTTGTAGGAGGGGGGGAAAAAACCCTCTACCTGCCCTTCACTGATTCTTATAATAAAACAAAGCATTAAAGGAGCAGCAGGACAAGATGTATATTTCAAGCAAACCAAAAGAGGCTTTCCTTTCTGTTTGATTTTGCACTTGGGGAATTTTACTTCATTTCTCCCTTCAAAGGGAGCAGAGAATTCATTTACTGTAGCCTGAGGTTATGATAACAAAACAAAGGCTTGCAACTTAACATACTTCAGAAAAAAAAAAAAACAAAATAATTCAATTAGACTAACTCAGTTGGTCGTACTTAGACACTTGTGAAGTTGGGAAGGACACATAACTTCTGTTTTTAAAGAAGGTAGTCTGTAAACGGGAAAGAAAAGAGGGTCTGGGTTTTCCCAGACTTTTGGAAAGGAGGAAGATTGAAAGGAAGCGCTTGGACTGTAAGTCATCACTCAGCTTTCACTTCTTCCCCAGGTGAACAGGGTCAGACCAAGAGGACCTGTCAGTTCTAAGGATAATGATTTTAGTCTAGAAGATAAAATGTTCATAAAGCTGAGGCAGCTGAATGTTTTATACTGGTGGCCATATGATCATGAGAACTTTGTCCTAATGATAACAGCTCTTTCTTCTCTAAAGCAAGGTCCCTATCCTTAAGTGAGTAATTTGTCTTCAAGTCTTGATACATTACCCTTCTAGGTGACTTTTTCTGCTACTCTGAGACTTCATTTGCTGAATTATGAAAGTGAACAGGTATCAGACAAGCCTTTGTTATTTCTGGGATATTTTAGTGTGTTGTAGTGGAGATACTTAAGGCCTTAATATGGTTTAATGTGTTGATGTAAGTCATATCATATTCCTGAACTCAGTGGCTTAAGCTTTCTGATCTTCACCATGCTATGTATGAGGTTGTAAATTATTTTGGGAGATTTTTTTTCAGTATAAAAAAAATTGGTAGATTTTTATTAAAGCCAAAACCTGCTGGTGGATCTGCAGTAAACTGGGTTTGTACCCATCTGGATTAAATCCTACTGCTGTACCTTTAGCTTGTAAAGCAGCTTGTTTGTTGTTAGGGAATGTGTCAAACCAATTGCAATAGGTAATCAAATGTAGTCCAAGTTGAGCTGATTAAAGAATGTGATTTTAGTATCTCAAGTCAAGATACTTTGTGGCTACATAACTTGTAAAGGTCTGATGGGGAGTCTTGTTCTAGGCTGGATGAATTTACGCTGTACTGGTCAGTCCATGCAGTTTGTACAAGAGCTTGTCCTTTCAGAATGAGTTTGCATGAGTGAAAGCTTGTCTTCTGCTCTCTCCCATATTTCTGTGACTTGTGCTACACTTCCAAGGCTTCTCTAGTTTGACTATTTCTGCTGTTTGCTTCTAGTCAGCATCCCATTGTAAAACGGTTTGAAGTGCAAAATTTCATTTCTTGGCAGCCCAGTCTCATCAACCTGACCCAGGTTTCCTCATCTGCCATTGTCTTTTTTTTTTAAATCTCTCCTACAGGGGAAAAGAAAATCAGTAAATGGAAACCTGAACCCTACACAGGGAATATACATCACGTGTCTATGCAAATACAGTGCACATTACTTATATACTTCTTTTGGGGTTTGCAGTCATAAAGAAAGTGTATTGGCAGCCCTCTTCACCATCTACTATAGCTTCTCGTGGGGTTTCTTCCCTGAAAAGGGAAGAAAGTTGATGTAGGCCTGGGCTTAAGTGTGAACACTCAGACTAGGATTTATGTGTGTAAAGTACTCCTTAGGATGCTTGTACAAATGAACAGTTCCTTGTCTTCTTTGCCCAGCCCTCCTGACCTCACTGGAGATCTCCACTCTCACCCTGCTTAAAAGCATCACCTTTATAGGACTAAGCTTACATATCTTTTGAAAAGTAAAGTTGTAAGCTCTCATCCCCTCAAGTGCTCTGCTCTGCTACTTTGACTTCAGAGAAGGAGGAATATCAGCTGATCTTCAGTTCACCTTCCAGTCTTCCCTAATTTTCAAGCTAACAATGTGAGTAGGCTTGAGACAAGTTATCCCTCAACTTTTACATAAAAATAAATGTCAATGAAAAAAATTCCCCTTCTTTCCATGATTTTTCATTTGGTTTTTCATACTCGGTGTCCCTGGTGTTAGAACTCAACCTGTTCAAAGCAAAACCAGATATAGGCACTTCTGGTTTTCATTTTTTTTTTGCATCCAGCAGTTCCCATGGTTCTGAAAATCATTTTTTAATCTCCCCAGTTAAAAATAGATTTGAGTTCAATAAACAAGAAGATGAAATCAATTTTTATCTTTTTTTTCTGAGACAGGTGAGTACATTTCTCCCTAAATTTCTATGTTTTCAATTCCTTTCCAAATCCTCATAAGTAATCCTGCTTTTACATATTTAGCTTCCTTTTTGGAGATAAGAGTTGCAGATGGTGAGATTTTTATAAAAATATTTAATCTGGAAATAAACCAAAGAGGATTTAAAACTATGATGGGAAAAAACAGATGAAGAAAACAATCTTGAAGTGATCCAGGAAATTCAAAAGGCAGCTCAAACCTGTTATATTTAGTATGTTAGTGCCTGTTTGCATTGTATTTTCCTTCTGTATAGAGTTGCAAGCATAGATTTCAGATCTTCTTGTAATGACATAGTCTGTGCTAGTAGGGACCATATGCATTTATAACAAATTGTTTCTAACATGGTAATTCATGAATAGCGAAATAAAAATTTCTTAGTTCTGGAAATTTTGGCTTTTTTTATCTTATCTACTTTTCAGCATCTTTCTTTATGTCCAGAATGTCTACATGCATTTTTATTAGCATGTTAATATTTTTAATATGTTAGATCTCAATAAAAGTAAAAGATTGCAATAATGTAAATTTAAGTATTTCGAACAGGTAGATGAAAGAAGAACATAGTGGAACATGTGAGATATTCTTCAGTTGAAGGCCTGTAACAGATAGCACCTATCCCTCTGTTGGCAAATGTAAGAACCGGAGGCACAGCTGGACAGCTGCAAGTGATAAAATAGGGAGCACACATAGTGCGGGGCTTATGACAATAGAAAAGGAATTGAGTTTTGTCGCACCTGTGGAAGAAATTCTGGCATTTGGGAGAGAGAGAAATATCTGCTTGTCTGTGAAATGGCAACAATCACTGAATCAGCATAGCTTAGTGCATATTACCTTGGGAAAGAAACGTTTAGGAGACCTCCTTTAAAAAGGCTGTGAGATGTGAATGTGTTATATAAATAAATGGATAGCCTTAAGGAGATCGTTCTTTACTTCTGCAAAGCCAACTTTTAGATATATGCAGAAAAAAAATGCATCTTCTTCCTTTAAGAAGTAATTTCTTTTCACATTTTATTTAAATACCTAAACAGGGGGAGGGAAATGACCACAGTTAGAGGATTACAGTGTTATGTGTATCACTTCACATCACATTCACACACTCCAAGGAAGTATTCTGCGTAAGGAGGAAACAGAAAAATGGATTTATGCTTGGGTTTGATTTTTCTGTTAAATTTAGCTATCTAAAATATGTGAAGAACTACAAAACACTCAATGTGATTTATTTTAGCTTTCCCTAAACAGTAATGCTATCTAGAAAATTCTTATTCACCTATCTTCCCATGCTGGAGTTCTCTTAGGAGGCAGCAAGTCCTGAACAAAGCTGGGTAGACAGCTCTGCTGTTACTCCAGCACATGAGCTGTTGCCTCCAATTTTGTGTCACTTGCAAGCTTACTGAAGGCGCCCTCCATCCCTTCATTCAGGTTGTTGAAGATATCAAATGGTAAATGGTGCAGCCCATGTATTAACCACTGAGAAACACCACATGTAACTGGCTGCCAGTTATAGTTTGAATCATTGGCCAAGCTTTCAAGCCCAGTAGTACAGGCATCTTTTTTTTGTCCACCGTGTATTCTGCTGATCCAATCCATAGCATCTCAATTTATCAGCATGGTATGTCAGAAGCCTTCCTAAAACGAGCATAAATGATATGCACTGCTCTCCATTATCCACAGAGACATCTATTTCTTGGTAAAAGGCTTGATGGGGTTGGTGAGGTATACTTTGCCTAGTGTTAGTTCCACTATGGCTTGCTGTTCTTGTGCTTTTTGTGTTTAGATGTGACTTCTGTGTAGACTTGCTCCATAATTACCACTGAGACTGAGGTGAGGCTGTCTATCCTGAACATTCTGTGCAAGTATTACCTTGTCTTTCAAGATTTATCCTGTCTGTGGTTTATTAGGTAAGTTTTTGAGTTGGATTACAGTCAGGTACATGCTTTATATGCTTCTGCAAATAAAAATATTACAAGATGGAGTTAAGCTTTGAAATAGTTTTCTTTGCATTATCTGGACATGTATTTGAAATTGCAGTGGCTGTTACTTCTACATAACCAAGCTCATGAATGTAGATGAACGTTGCCACTGGAAAGAGAAGGAATACCTTGCAGTATAGGTCATGTAGTTCAGTGTTTGAGATCTATGCATTCATTAAAGGTAATGAGTATGCCAAACATGAAGCCCTGTCAATTCCAATAGTAATGAATCAGGAGAGCTGAGCTGTCCGAAGTTCTGAATGTATTATTGTGAAAACAGCTTTAATGACTTCCTGACAAAATTTACAATGAAAACATAGTTCAGCTAATTAGTTTTGTTTATATTCCTTTGACAGGAGGGCTGTGGCATGTGTTTGTAATTCCCCTTGGAGCACAGTGTTAAGTTTTAATATTTATATTTTAGTTCTCAGTATTTAGTTTCTAAAATAAGAATGAGCTTTCTGCTTTAGTCCCTTTTTCTCTGCTGCCAGTATTAAGTGTATTAAAAAGATACACAGCAAATATATTTACTTAGAAAACTGCTTTTGTTTCCCCCCAGAAAACTTACATTTAATATCTGGACATTTTTCTACTTTCTTTATTCTCTCTGTATTTCCCTTTCTCCTTTGGGTTAATGACCTTCACATTAACATCAAACAGGTCTTCTTGTAAGATCATGTGTCTTGCCTTTTGTACAGAGGAATAGCTAAAAAAGGAAGAAGAGGAAATGTTTTTTCTTTATTGTATATTGATTTAAAAATGGAGGACTGTAATGGAAACAATAATATAACTTAACCCAAAGCGGCAGCGAAGCTTCAGTGCTACACGTGTGTGGACTAACAATCATTCTTTGTTCAGAATTTCCTCTGTATTCCTTAAAGAAATTGCAATGGAAATAAAGTTGCTGTGCTAAGGGTGAAACACAGCAGCTACATTTGGGTGGAAATCTTCACGCTTTTGAGGATACTTTTCTGCTAGATACATTTTCATCTTTGTTCTGATTCTGATAAATGGAGAGTAAGAGTAAAGAAAGGCAAAAAATGCCCAGATAGTAAATACAAGTTTTCTGGGGAAAAAAAGTATTCTTTGGTTGAAGTCCTCTGTCCTCTAAATGTAGAACTTGGGCTGTGAATTCAAACGAATAGTCTAAGCTCCTAGGAGATTGATGTCCCTGCTATATTATTCAGTCAATATCTTTAGTTATTTGGAAACATTTAGTGATTCTCTAATAATATGAGAAGTATGTTAATATTTCATTGTTTTTTCCTAAGGCTTCCTGCTAATCACTTATAGAAATGACCATTAAAAATTCAGGGAATGGATCAGTACCAGTTGCTTTGGAAGTATGCTGTCGTATCATTGTTGCTGTACTTGTAAACATGGGTAGTAGCACAGTTGGAAAAAGATCATGAACATTTCATACATCTTTGGATGTGATTTTGTTTCATTACGATTTAGTTATGATTGTATATTGTCAGTACAAAAGCATTGAGAAGCTCTGAATAAGTGTTTAATTGTATCAGACACTATAGACATAGGCAAGCAAAAGAAAGCCTATTCTCCAGCTAAGTTATGATCTTACAGGATGAAGGTGTAGAGGGAGAAAGGAAGCTGCTTTGTCATTGGTTTACAGATCAGGCTCTAACACAGTTGAGTTTTGTCTCTTTTTTTCTGTCCCTCTCCCCCTCATTGTCTCTCTCATTTAAAATCTCTTGAACACATACCAAACCAGCTTCATATAACAGTAGAATTTCTTCCTGGGTGGCAAAATTGGATTGCTTACTATAAACCTAAGGGATGTTACTGAGTACATACAGGTAATGACCAAATTTTTCAGTCCAGTGGAGCTATCCGTCATTTTGCCAAGTCAAGTTGTTAGTGATTGAGGACAGTTTTCAACACCCTGATTGTGGAGGTATTCCTGCCTGAAGAATGACCAATGCAGAGTGTAATAAAATCTCTATTACTATTGCCATTTTTCACAATTCTCTACTAAGCTTGTTGTTTGATAGATTTCATAGAATTATAAAATACTGTATATAAAATGCTTATGGGACACTGGTGTGTCTTCTGGCCATGCGTGCGTGTGTGTCCCAGGGAAATCTGTTTTATGGCCAGATCTTCTTAGTGAAATGTGGTGTGTAAAACTTCAGAAATCAGATTCTTGGTGCTGATTCCTCAGTAATAACATCTCAAAAAAATAACAAATGGTTCTTTATAGAAAGTGAGGTGTAGCACAATTGGAGATATTTGGGGTTTATCCGAGAAACTAAAACAGAGTACACAGGAGGAGTGATTTAAGGAATAGAATCTATTGGAAAAGAAGAGGGAAGTTATTTATGTCAGTGCTTTAGAAAGATATCTTATTCAATACCATTTATAGGAAAGCGATACATAGAGAATTGTCTTCTGTTTCTTTGATACTTTATTCCTAACAATATGTTACTGAACATTATTTCTTTAGGGAAGAGTATTTTAACTTTGTGCAGAGAATGGATTTCTTGACATATTTTAATACAGGACTGTATAATTACAACTACAGATTCTTTATTTTCTTGTCTTTTTTTGTTGTTGTTTTTCCTTAAAACCTACAAGGCAATTTACTTCACTTTTCCTTTTAATACAAACAAACACTTCCTAATTACAGTAATCAGTTCACATGCAGTAATCGCATTAGCTGTGTAATTATTATATGCATCACCTGGACCTCTCTTTGTGTTGATAGACAAAATCAATAATTCTCAAGTAGGAAGAATCGTGAGGGTGATTATGTGTTCAAGTGCTTGGCGCTCAGATTGCATTTGATTAAATTAATTGGTTAGAGATTTTAGTAATTAATGTTCTTCGTTAAAATACAAAGAACTAAACAAATGCATATGCTCTACCCTTGCTAACAAATGGTCATGCACACTGGATGCCAGGATTTGCAATAGAAAAGCAGAGTGACAGAATAAACCCAGGATCTTGAGGCTGCAAGCTTAACAAAAATTCTTGCCGTCTTTCATTACTCACCTATTCTTTCCTGAGAATATGAATTCACAGACAATTGTTAGATCTTGCTTTTGGTACCGTCTTGTCTGTCAGATATGCAGTCTTGTATGATTTCTCTCTCCCCCCCTGAGTATTAGAAGAATAATGTGTTTGCAACACTGCTGATTACTCATCAAGCCAGCGGAAAGTAATACACAGCTAAGTAAAAAATTACTATGAATACATACCAAAATAATTAGCACTTCTATGCAAAGAAACCTTCACTTTTACTCAGAACAAAAGTCTTGAAGGGGGTTATGGAGCTCAGTGTGCCAGGTTTCAGTCTTGTTTTACCTGATCACCTAAGTTTTTCAACAGCAACAAGAGAAAATCCACAAATCATATCATAGAGTATTCCCACAGTGGATGATTTATATAATCTGTGTGATTCATAAAACCAAGCACCCTGAAAATATTTCTTATATCAGTTTGTCTCAAAATGAGTCCAAAAAACATTTAGAAAAATTGTAAATGCTATTAATAAAGGCTCTCTTAATATCCAAAGTACAAAATAAGGATGTTCTGTGTCAGTGGTATTCTTTCACTTCTCTTTGACCACACTGTATGGAAAAATAATAGTCTATGCAACATTCATGTCAGCTCTGTCTTGGAGAGAGGAAGGAAGTGAATTAGAAAGGACTTGTCCTCATGACACAAGAACGCAAGTCAGAAAAAAAGTGAACACCAGCATTAATATGCCACGCATTAAATAACATGGCTATGAAATGTCAGCTTTGTGTGTGCTGTATGGTTCAGAGAAATGTGAGCAAAAAAACCCCAATGAACCAGCAACTTGTGTTATCACTGTAGTAAAATCAGGAGTAGCTATTGCAGAGCATTGCTGAAGGGCTAGCTCTGCTTCCCCAAAAGAAAGTTTCTTTGGACAAAGGAGGCACCTTGTACTGGTCTTGAAACCAGTCAATTATATCCATGACCAAAGAGAATGAGATCCAGCTGTAAAGAAGCATCCCGAAATAGAGGGTAAGAATGAAAGACTGAGAAAATGACAGGCAATGTTGTGTACATCAGGATATGGTATTTCTGCAAGAGTAACTTCCCCAGAATTTACGCTTCTCAGCAAGGCTAGAGTACGTGAAAGTGCTGCTCTACACATTACAAATCATTCTACAACAGCAGTAACTTAAGAAATGGTGCTGCCTGAGGTGCTTGTTTTTGCTTTTACTGTGGACCTGAAAGAGGTAACAGAATGAGAAGTTGCAGGCAGGCAGAAAGAATGAGCAGGGGCGTGGAGCTGCTTCTGTCTGAGAGGTGACTGTGTGAAACAGAACTCTTCAAACTGAAGGGCACCTGAGATGTGATGTGACAGTAGTCTAAACCCATGCATATGATGAAAGAAGAGGCAAAGGAGCAGCTAATCACTGTTTCTAAAACAAGAATTGGAATGCATCAAGCTAAGTTAGCATCTGGAAAGTTCAGAATAATAAAAATTCCCAGTTATAGTGAAGTTCTGGAATTTCTTTGCGAGACAGTATTGTTCGTAACTTACTTTACATGAGTTGAAGTGATAATAAATTCCACTTGTAACTTCAATACAAAATGCACTCTCATTCAGGATGTAGTTGACTCAGAAGCTGAGAGAAGAACATTGGACAGTATGTGGGGTGGGTCCATCCACTATTGATCACAGTTAGGGACAGAGTTTGGTGAATCTTTTCCTTGTATGGCTTTTTAATATGTAGGTTTTAAAAGCTGAAACTAAGTATATTTTGAAAGAGTAAAGAAAGCTGGATTTTAGATTGCAAGGTTAGAGATTGATAAAGTACCTTTTCACAAGTGCATCACACAGCCACAAGATCACTGAACCATAGCAGCTGCTGGGGCTAGAACTCGGATGCTAGTAAAATTCAAGTTCAGAAAGCAGAATCATAGGACAAGAACTTACTAAAATGTATTGAAGAGCAAAGAAAATGTTATGTAAATATGTGTGTATTTTTTTTAACCCACAAATAATGTTCTAGTATGAATTTTGAAGGACATATCACATTACCTGTAATACTTTGGTAAGCTGGACTGTATTACAAAAGTTGCATTGCAGTATGTAGCAGGAGAACTTCTTTACCCTTTTAGCAATATCGTAGGAACACTGAAGGGAAAAAAGAAAGGAAAAAAAATAGGAAGAACTTTATGTCCATTAATAGAAGTTTTACTGTGCCGGTAGCTTTTATACTAACAGATCATGTCAGCAGGTGACAAGTGGTGCCAAAGAGGTTACGTTTCTTTCAGAATTGAACCCTTTTGGGGGTCTGAATTTTTAAAGAGATGAAGGTATTTTGGGGGGTAACCAAGCAACCTTAAGAAAGGGTAGAGCAGGGAATCTAATGTATAACTGGGTAAGTTTAAGTTTGCCCCAGATGAGCATGTAGGTATCTCATACAGGCTCAGCTTTTTTTGTGGTCACAGGGTAGCACAGGAGACTGCTGGTTCCAGTGCTGTAGCTATCGTACCAGCCTGCAAGGACTGCTTCTGTAACGGATCAGAGATGTAATTGCTCTGAAGCTGGCTGCCAGTATCCTTGCTTTTCTGTTTGCAGTTCTATTTAATGTATTTTTTCTTTCCTTATAATTTTTACCTTCCTCCCCAACCCCCAAAGTTGGAGAAGGTTACAAAAACAAGCAAAGAGAAAGTTTACTTTGTGCATTCCTTAGCCTAAAAAATGCTCAAAATGTACAATTTTAAAAAATTTTCCATGGAAAATAATCTGCACAGATTGTGAATTATATGTGGGTTTGCAAGAGAGATTATGATTTATTATAAACTGGAATAAGCAATCATAGAATCACAGAGTGGTTAGAGTAGGGAGGCACCTTAAAGCTCATCCAGTTGTAACCCCCTGCCTTGGGCAGGGACATCTTCCACTAAACCAGATTTCTCCAAGCTCCATCCATGCTGGCCTTGAACACTGCCAGGGATGGGGCAGCCACAGCTTCAGTGGACAACCTGTGCCAGGGCCTGGTCCAATGCAATAAGAGCCTTTCCTTTCCTGCTGCAAATTCTTTTTTCTCCCTGGTATGTGTGTAACTAATACCAGTTTAACGCTGTGCTACATTCAGAGCTCCCAGCAGTATAGAAGTTTAATCCATATCAATATAAACAGATGAGTGATTACCTTACTTCAAGACTACAATTTTGTAACATCTTTTTCATTCTGCTTACTATCTCTTAAATTATCATTAAGGATTACTTTAACAGCAAGTTCAGTACAGATCTTTTGTTTATCCAATTCTGTGTCTTATTTCGTGTTTCTTCTCATTTAAAAGAAAATGAGTTTTTCTATTTACCAGGAGCAGAGGAGTTCTTTGGATTCACTTAACAAGTATTCCCTTTTGTCATTTCCTATTGAACAAACTTTTGAGGACACTGTCTTTAGCCTATTAAAGTTGAAATATAAAGTACTTTCAGAAAGCTACTTCTTACTCTGAATTTTATAGGATAAATTGCTAAGAGCTGGCTTGTTTTTCTGCATTTTTCATCTGTAAGTAGCAGTTTTCAGAAGGACATTTGTGAATCGCAACAATATTCTTTCTTTAAGCCTTAGTGCTACACCTGGAAACTTCTCATTAGCTCTAGCCATACCGTTTGTGGAGTTCACTACACTTCAAAGTACTTTTAAAGATTGTAACAGTGGTCCCTAATGCTACACAAATGCTCACAGGGAGTTTGGTTATGCTGAGAAACACTGAGTAAAGTATTAATTGTGGTCTAGGAAATCAGATCAAAGCACAGGTTTGGTGGCTGTGTATACTTGGTAGCTATTTCTGTATCTAGTGATTAAAACATGTCTCGTTGACAGAAGAACCTGTAAGTGAACAGGGAACAGAGAGATTATGCTGATACAGAGGGACTGATAAATTAGTTTTGAGCAGGTAAAATTCAGCACCCTGGCTGCTGGAGACAAGTGCAGGTATTTTTTAGGTACAAACCCATGTTATTTATGTGTGATCTATGCATTTTGATATTTTCAATATCAATATAATTTTTTTACTATGAATCTATTGTGTCACCAGAAGTATGCATTGCAACCTGAAGCACCATTTATACAAGTCTGCCCATGTGCTGAATTATTTGTGTTTTCATACAACAGAGGTTTGAGAGAGCTTGAATCACTGACCTTAGCAATAATCCTGGTCTCTGCACCTCTTCTCGGTATGCAGCACTTCGATTCAGCCACCTTATGCTCATAGTTCTGTATCTTAGCATCTCAGTGATGATCTCTTGTAAATAAATGTGATCTCCTGTAAATAAATGTTTGGCTGGTAGGTAGTTCAGGTTCATAAAAGCTCTTTGTCAGCTGGGGTTATTCTTAAGAGTACTTGTATATCTTTGTTAAAGGTATCAGTAAAATGCAATGAAACAGGAGTTGTTTATACAGTAAATAAGGGCTTCTATCATCTGTAGGTGGAATCTCAGCCACTCTGTGAAGGCAGCTTTGTCAGCATTTCAGTCATAGTATATCTCTGTTTTCTAATCTCTTCTTCAATAACATAGTCTTTAGCATGTGATGATCAGCATCCCCAGCCCATGTTTGCTGGAAGAGTGTATCTTCTCAAGTATCATTTTTGATTTCTTTTTGGTACATACCTGTGATCAAACCCTTTCCTGGGGTCCAGTGTGGTTCAGTGCTAGAGGCTTTTATACTTCAATTTGATCAACTTCTTTGTAATTAATTATGTAGAAGAACATGGCAGTTGTATTTAGAGGACAGAACTAATGTTAATCTGTGCAACTCTATACTGCTGCATTCCTTATAGGCCCTGCTGCAAAACATCTGATATATGCAGGTGGTCATGTTAAAAACCACAGTACTTATTCCTTTTGTTTATTTTGCGTGTTACATCTATAAATCCTTAACCTACAGTTATGTTCTTTGAAAAAAATCTTTAAATGCAGCCTGGAGAAGGCTCTGGGGAGACGTTAAAGCAGCCTTCTGATACCTAAAGGGGCTGACAAGAAAGCTGGAAAGGGACTATTTGCAAGGGCCCATAATGACGTGACAAGAGGGAATGGTTTTAACTTGACAGAGTGGAGATAGAGATTAGCTATTAGAAAGAAGCTCTTCCCTGTGGGGGTACTGAGGTGTTGGCACAGGGTGCCCAGAGAAGCTGTGGCTGCCCCATCTTTGTCAGTGTTCAAGGCCAGGCTGGACGGGGCTTGGAGCAACCGGATCTAGTGGAAGGGGTCCTTGCCCATGGCAGGGGGTTGGAACTGGATGAGCTTTAAGATCCCTTCCAACCACTCTGTGATTCTATGAAGGGTGAAAAAATGCGTCTTGATTGTCTGCAGCCCTCTCACTTTTGGTCAGTTCTGTTTAGACAACTTCTATAAAAAGACTCCAGAAGCCGAATATTCTCAACATGCAAGTACCTATTTATTGGTTCATGCACACATAACAGAGCTAGTAGTCTACTAGGTTAAGTGTTAATATGCTCACAAGGGCAAAGCCACACGCAGAGAGACTTTACTGGCCAGGCAGTTGTCAGTCAGAAAGGGGAAGGCTGTGCACCTTTGCTCCTTGGGAAAAGCTAAAGAGCTGCCATCTTTCAAGTTTGTTACCCCTTTGTTCCCCTTTCCCCACCCTCTGGCCCTTCAGACTTTGTACTTTTTCATGTCGGTATTTTTCTTTTATACACTTGAGCCAGTAGCTAGAACCAGCTCACTCTGGTTTTGCTTTTTTTTTCCTTGGCTCTGGCTTATTTTCTCACACTTTCTAACAACTTCCCAATTTTCTCAGTAACCTGAGCCAAGGTCACCCAGCTACGCTGCATCAAAGCTAAATCTTGGATCACAGACAGCTGAACCCCTGGGTTGAGAGTTACATCTCCAGGATAACTGAAGTGCAATAGGTTTAAGAAATCCATTTCCTGGACAGATCAGCCTGGATTCGTGATTGGCACTTAAGTGAATATTTCAGCGTTTCCTTTGGCTTTACAAAATAGACATAGAATTGGCATAATCTTGAAGTTTTCCTGAACAGAGGTATTAGCTATAGAGTTTAAGGCAGAGTTTGAAATTCTAAATTATCTTGCCAACAGGCAGATCTTTAATACCCTAAATAAGTCATTTTGCACCAAACAGCATTAAAGTTTAGGAGCACATTTCTTGCTGAAAGTTTTCCAAAAGGCATATTTTCCAGGGAGATACATTACAGTAATAGTGAATACTTCTAAAGCTTAGGTATATCACACAAAATAACAACCAAATGTTCAGCTTCTGAATAATTCTCAATAATTCTTTTTCTACTTAAAGAAAATTTAAGTATACCCAAATCTTAGATCTTATAAGATCTATAGAGAGATTTCAGTGATTTCAGGGCTAATGATGAAAATAAAAACTCCATTCTTGACTTTTTCTTTTTCATTCTCCCTAATGAGAAAAATATTATGTTTTGAATGTTTGGAGGTAGAATATAACAAAAATTGGGTAAACCAGTGGGGACTGGTGTCTCTCTGAATTCCTGTGCATTACACAAAGTTGCCAGAGTTCATTTCAAAAGTTGCTGGAAGATTTCTAAGGGACTAGGGTTTTCTCAGTCTGATTGAGTGAGTCCCTGCACCTATGAGTGATTTCACTGAAGTCAGTGACTGCAGAAAGCTGGCAGTAAGGGCTGACTCACAGCAGGAGTAGCTTTACTTCACTGCTGTTGTTTCTGTTAGAAGTAGTCTGCTTCTATCCCCTGTTGTTTGATTTAGCAGTCGCATCTTGGTGAATCTGCAGCTTAACCGCTATGATTTATCCCATATTATGTTAAGCAGTCATTGATTTTTTCTTTCATTAATACATTTCCTTGTAGCTTTCAATGATTTGGTGGATATTATGTGAGCATTAGAGCCAGCAGCATGCAGCTCTTATGAAAGTCACAGGTTTAGCCATTGCTATTTGTAAATCAAGATCCAACTAATGCTGCAAACTGCGTGCGTTTGTCATATAGTGATATCCAAGGCTCTTCCATAAACATTATGACTAATCATTGGTGATATATGATGATGCAGTCCTTGACCAGAACAAAATGATAACCTAATAAGTTTCACATGAATGATAACAGGAGAGAGATGCAATCAAATCTATACTGTTTTTACATGCAAGCATGTTCTTGCTTCTATTATTATAAATACCTAGAGTAAGTGTAAGTGCTAAAGCACTAGCTGGTCATTTTTGCTGTGGAATTATACTTGGCCTTCTCTGATTATCCAAAAGAAAAGTGATAGTTCTTCGTTTCCATTTGATCTATTTTTTTTGCCTCCAGCATAATGAAGAATGATGATACTTTTAGATGTTGACATTTTAGAAAGCTGAAATTGTATGTAGTAGGCTACAAATGATGAAAGCTTAATGAAAGTTATTTTCTCATAATAGCTTTAAATTGGCTATTTTTGCAGACTGGAGTGGGTCCAGTGGATTGAGCTTGAACTTTTTACCCCACTGCAATCCTGTAGTTACCAAAAGTAATACAGAATGACATTAACTGTTTAGTTTTTTTTAAATCCAGAGGTAAGAGAACAGGTTTGACTTGAATTTTCATGGTATTCCTATATGCAGGAATTTGTTACTGTAAAGAGCTGAAGGATTGTTATTTCCCAATGACCTCCACTGCAAGCCTGGCAGTGAAACCCAGAAACTGTTTTATGAGGAGTAAAGATCGTAATGTAAAGCAGTAGGAAATGGGGATTTTAAACTTCTGTACTAGGATAAAATTTTCATAGTATCCAAGCTGTGAGCCAATATATGAAATCTTACAGTAAATCAGCCTGTAGTCATTTAATACATGTAGAGCTGGAAGGCTCCTAAATCTTGTTTCTCTCTAGAGAAATACTTAAAATTGTTGGAAATTTTGTTATACTGATTTCATACAGATATTCTCAGGGTGTAAAGATTTCTCTCATTCATCCTACAGTGGGTCAAAGATCCAAAATAACAAGCCAGAGACATGCTAATACACCTCTAAAAGGAAGCTGTGACTTTTTTTCTGTCCTCAAATGTAACTGCTTTTATACAAGTCTCTATTATCTATTATGTTGACAGTTTTTCAGTATACATTTATAAGAAAGGTTGACTTTAATTTGTGTAGTGATCTCAGGTGAAAGATAGGGTTGTAATATTTCACCAGTCTTAAAATGTCATCTGCATCCTGGGCAAATACAGTCTCAGAAATACAAATGTTTTCAGACCTAATGCAATTCTATCAATTTCTTAATCATAAGCTGCTATTTAAAGGTGATTGATAGAATTAATGAGGAAAACTCTGCTTTTGTAAATCTTCATTTTGGAAGCCTAAATTTCCCAGTAAACTGTTTGTTCACCTTATCAATTTGATAAAAGTATGTTGTTGAACTTCCTAAGGATGTGGTCTTAGTTACTTGGCAATGGATTGTGGAAAAATTCATTTAAAGTTCAGTGAACATACAACTGGAATAATTTATTCAAATCCACCACTTATTAAATCAGGATTTGACTTAACTTTTTTTTTCTGATTAATAAAACGGACTTGAAAAGAATTAGCTAAACCTCTGTGGAATTGTGACAAAGTAATTCCGGTGACTGTGTCGTCTATTAGTTTTTACTGTCAGTAAGTAAGGCAAATAGAGATGAATACATTCCCCATTGTTTTGTGGATTGTCAGAAAGGGATTTATTTTTAAACAGTTTTTTGTCTCAACATCATCCTCCTTTCAAGATAAGTAACATGGAGATAATATGCCTGCATTTTTATTAGGCATCTGCAGTATCTGAATATTTCACAAGAATGGGTATTTTCTCTCTGTGTCACTAATAAACTGAGTGTTAAGAAACAGAGACTGCAGGTGTTGAACTGAGATATTTTTCTGATGGGCATGAATAATTTTATTGCTTGAATTTATCATGTTACAATGATAGATGCATTGTATTTTAAGTATCATTTTTTTGGCCCAATTTTACTAATGCATGTATTTCCGGTTGGAGAGTCACTGCTTTTTTAATCTGAACACAGACAGACAAATATAACCTGACATATTCTGGAAATGTCAAGCTCACCTGCAGTCACTGAGTTTTACTGTGGAACTCTATGAGCTTTTGATCAGAGCCATAAAGCAGGTTTTATTATGCATTAGGAATGGAAAGAAGGAAACATGAGATTCTGAGAATTGTGGTGTTGTTATAACATTATCCTCACTACCAGTAAATCATCTTTAGATTCAGGGCACCAGACCCGTATGTCCTCTAGGAGAAAACAAAGCAAGGCAGGCCCAGGAGCCTCCAGATTTAGTATAAAAGAAAGTATATCTGATGAAAAAAAAAGACATGCATTTCCTTATCTCCCCAGGGAGATAATATGGAATATTTATCTAAACAACTATCGAGTCTATGGGATCTACAGCAGTATACTACTGCAAGGCATCTCATCTTCCCTACCCATCCTCTGTTTTGAAGGGATCTCAGAGATGGGCAGAGTACAGACTGCAGCTGAGCTGAGATGATCTGGCAGTGTCTGCTTGTACCTACTTGCCAGTTCTCTCACTGGCAGCCTCTTGGACTCAGGCAGGCCCAGGCAAGTCCATGTACCCTGTAGCGCAGCTGCAATGGGCTCTGCGCTTCCTGGCCAGTTGGCTTCATCAAAGGATGAAGAGCACACAGAAGATGGATACTTATGCTGTGATTCTTATAGTGTAAGCATATAACCAAGACAAAGCTTGTGGCAGAGATTTTAGGCTCGTAAGACCCTCTTCCTAAGGATTTTGACATGTTCAGTCAGGACTTTGAAAATATCTTTGTGATAGCATCCTAAATAATAGGAATCACTGGTGTAGGACTGCATTTAGACAGGATATATTTCTGAGAGTCTTTTAAAAGACCAAAAGTGAAAATAATTAAAGAGATTTACAAAATAAAATAGCAGGGTAATGAAATGCAAACATTAAATCTTTCCAAGGAGATTTTGCTTGACAAACTTGACAAATACTCATGATCTACATCATAGATTGCCATGAAGAAAAGTGATGACAATAAAGTAAAGGAATAAAACCACAAGGAAAGGACTTCTTTCAGGAGAAGGCCATATGTAAAATTGCCTTGAGTGACTTCACAAGTGTCATTTTCCTAATGGAATTTTTAGTAATTTTCTGTGGAAGCAAAAAATGCTTGTTTGTATTTGAAGATTTTTGACAGACTTACATCTCTCAAGGCTAACTCATGTTTTCTTGAGGAAATCTGGGCATGCATGTGTCTGTGTATATGTATGTATTCACTTACATGATGCATAGGTGTCTGAAATAGAGTTGAAATAGTCCAAAAAAGACTTCCCTGCTTTTCTCTGCCTATTAGACCTTTTGGCTCTTTCAGCAGAACGATCTCCATTTTTGTTTCTATTTAGTACCTCACAGCCAACTCAAGAAGAATGTCTTCAATTCTGCGTTATTTAGCATTCCATGACCAAAGCCTCACTCAGAGTAGTATTCACTCTGCCCAGTTACACAGCCACCCTTAGGACCCTCAGCATAACAATAGTTTCCATATACTTATCTTTTAGTAATGAGTGTCTCAAGACAAAAGCCAAGCATACAGCAGGGAACACTAGGCACCATTTCTAGAGGAGAATTTGATACATTCTAGGGTCTTGTTTAATTACATAAGTAGACCCTTAATTATTAGCCACCATTTAACTCAGTGTTTGACTTCGCCCCACTAAGTGAAAACCCCCATTCTTAGAAAATGAGTTAGTTTATGTTATGTTTCTTCTTGCTTATTTTTCTCTTATCATCCAACCTTAAAATCCATAGAAAATAACAATATTTGGGGCAAATGTAGCAAAGCAAACTATTAATAAATCTTCTTTTATGTTTTTGTACTTTTTTCTCCAATTTGTGTGTATAGTTGCAGAGATAATAGACTCAAAGCATTAAAAGCATAGATGCCTTAACAAGGGTATTCAGAAACAATGCATCATATAAAATGAAAAAGTAAGAGCAGCAGTGAACATGACAGTGTCTTACCATGGTTATTAGGGGTGAGAAGAGACATCAAGAATATTAATAGATTCAGAAGTAGCCAGAAGTGTCTCTGGAAGTGGAGGAGTGAGTGGGTGTGCAACAGCAATACTTACAGGGGATTAAATGTATAAAAAGAAATGTGATGTACTGAATAATACGATTTTAACGGACCCTTGTGTTTAGTAAAAAATGTGTGTTTGCAAAGGTCTTAAAAATTAGTAAATTAATCCCCACAATTTAATTAAAAAGTAAATGATTTCAGGTGAAAAGGGAGAAAAAAGGCAAAGAAAAAAGATACACAGCATACTTAGAATTACAGAGGGTTTTTTTTGCTTTGTGTCTTTTTTTCCTGCCTTTATTTTTTTTAATGTGGAATAAATTCATGAGTTCTTTACTTTCATTTGCATTCATATAACTAGCTGCTAATCCTTCCTTCAGTCTATTCACTTTGCTTCCATCATAGTTTGGCTCATTCACGAGCACTTACAGAGTAATTATGTAGCGAAAACTTCCTAGAAAGGAATAATAAAGGAGAATTTTATCCAGTTGCTCTTCTACAAGTGAGTTAGGAATGGAAGTGTATCAAATGCTAAAAATAGACAAATCAATCTTGTTTCTTACACAGACCTACACTGAGATCTGGATCAGAAGAGCTGATGACGACTTTCATCACTTTAACACCTTTTACTATCAGAGTCTTAGATGCCTCATTTTTTAGCAGTATTATTGCTTCCAGAAATGATTGATGCATGCACACCCCCTTTCTTTCCAACAAAATTCTGCTATTTCTGTGGTTACTGTATTTTGGGGGAATATTCATGTTATGAGACAGGAGTTAAAAATATTTAAAAATGGAGTACAAGAACTTGGTTGTTATTTTGGCACTGTTTCACTGATAAGCAGAGTAGCTTTATAATAAGGAAATAGTATCTCTAGTAGCTCAGTGTTGAGAGTCACATAAGTGCTCTCCTTTCCATGAGCTCTTTCAGATGTGACCAGATGCCAAAAATGCGTTAGGTAATTATGATTAAATTCTGTGTGCCAAAATATGATGCCAGCAATACTCATCTGAATACTGTTGCGTTTTCTCTTCTCATAGTCATCTGTAATTTATTTCTTTATCTTCCTATCTTGTACTTGTAAGAAATCATTGATTAAACTGTGTTACACTCATTAAATTTTATGCCTAGAAAAGAATTCAAAGTATAAATTTCAGCAAGAGTGGGCTTGTAACAACCACGTTTAGGAGTCAAATGCAAAGTTATTTTAAATAAAATCCGTGCTAAATGGATTTAGTGTGATGGCTGAAACCTAAATCTGGAGACAGTGTGCACGTCCTGTGGGGTTTTTATTTGCATCTACCTGGATTAAAAGTACTTCTGAAAGAGCTTCCTTAAAAACAAACAAACAAAAAAAAGGCCTTTCTATATTCCCTGAAGTTTTTAAAATTCATGTCAATAGCAATATTTAATAGCATCTTGTAAAAATCAATGAGATGAATCTGAGTAGGCTGGAATATCTCAGTACACGTTGGAAAGAAGTGACTAAAACTGGATGTTGAGGTGGTGGCTGTTTCATTATTGCATCATGTCTCATCTCACACTCATTTTGTGAACTGGTGAATTACAGTGCTTTGTAGTTTCTAGTGACACTGTAAGAATAGGAGGACCCTTTTTTGTATATATGGCTCTGACTTCTGCTTGTGAGAAAATAATTGAGTGGACATGAATTCTAGGGGCCTGGTCAGGCAGCAATGCACTGCCTGTGTCTGACAGTCTAGGAACAAAGGGTTCAGAGGCAATTCAAGTGTTGCTCTCTTTGATTACCTAATGACACCACCACACATTCTGGTAGTGATTTCAGAAGTATGCTGTTCTCTTTCCACGCGCATTCTGTTATTCATTAGCACTTTCTGTTTCTAGAAACAAACAAAACCTCTGGGGAAACACACATGAACAGGGTAGATGCTCATCTTTGAGAAGACAAAGAGTAAAAATCAGACATGAACTAAATAATCAGCACAAATGCTTCCAAAACATTGTTTCTGAAGGGTGAAATAATGAAGAAACTCCACATCAGCTTCAGGACTTTGAGTGACAGAAAGTAAAAGACAGGAAAACCAAATTACCTGTAATTATACAGAACAATGCTAAAAGGAAAACCTGTGACCTGCCTGCAGGTGCAGAACCTCTGTAAATGGTTCTGCTGTAGCTGTAGGGAATACCAATGAACACCCATCAAAGTCAAGTGTGACAAAACATATCTCTGTTCTAGATTTAGTATAAGTTACTGCCCTGGCTTATGTCTGCCAGACTGTGCTGAACAATTGCTGCTTCCAGAGCTCAGACTTCCCAGCCTTGGTAGAAGCTGGACAGCAGTTCTCAGCCAGTCTATCTCAAACAGGCCAAGTGCACATCCTCCAGGTTTTGCACAGCTGCTTTTCCCAAGCATGAACATTATATAGAGGTTTGTGATGTTCCTGGTGTCTGGTTTCATGGAAACCCCTGGTAGAAAGGGGGTGCAAAATATGGGAAGGAGCATCAGTAGGCTTGCTCATCTGGCATACATCAGCTGGAGTTTAAAAATATCCCTTCTGGAATACTTTGTAAGTATATATATTGTAAGATACTCCTGTAAGCATTATCTCCGAAGTCTGAGCTGAAATTGTTTTTTGGTCACAGTTACACTGCCTTGTGCTGTCTATAATTTAGGTACTTATATAATGGAAAAGACATTTTCTGACTTAAAAAGAATGTTTAATAAATATGTGATTATATTTATAGCATAATAGGAATAACTGCTTCTAAAGCTTAATGACAGTGCCAATTAAAAAGCTGTTTTAACTTTCCTTAGCAATATGGATAGGTTTCCTTTAAAAAAATAGTATAGTGTATTTAAAGAATAGCATAGAGTATTTGAGATTTAACTTTCCATATTAATGAGGATATGGATAAGTTTCTGTTAAAATAATGGTATAGAATATTGAACAAGCTTTAGAAGGAAGAATGATGGTTTGTGTTGTATTTCTGCAGATGGTTTTATTAGATCATTAAGAAGTTATATACAAAGGGCAGCGTTTCTTACCAAGAAAATGGGATTTTAAAATAACTCGCATTAGTGGTCAATCCTTGTTATGTGTGTTTGAGTTCTAACAGCTATAATGATTTGTTTTAAAGGAGCCATATCAACCTGTGCTGATTTTAAGCCTTTGCTGATTGATTTGACTTGTTTGATGTATTATAAATCACACAGTTATAAAGTCATGGTAAAAATTCCATTAAACTTGTGACGTAAAAAAAATAACCCATAAATAAAACAGGGTGAAATATGAGAGAGAAGCAAATGTGCTGTTTCTTCTTAAATTTAAGTCTAAATTTGCAACCAAGACCATTTTTATATGGCGAAAAGCAATGGCAACAAATAAGAATCTACCAGGAGTCTCATTATATAGGTGTATTTTATTTCCTGTATTTAAACTTGAAAAGCAACAGCATTTTGGTTCCCTTCACTGTGCCTCTGTAAAGCTTATTTTAGTTATTTCATTGATCAAAACTGGTATTATTATTATTAGCTTTCAGATTAAGACTCTTGACCAGGAAGACTGTTAAAAATACCTAAAAATAGCAAGAAGAGGTAAGGACTTCTGAATATGATCCCTCTTGTTCCTGATGTTTTAGTCCTTGCATTTCCACAGTCTAGTACCATTTAGACTGTCTAACTAGTAACTGTTCCGAATCTCACACCAAACTCTATTTCTGTGTGATTTCTTGTGGCTGTATACTTTGTCTTGTGAATTATCCTTTTTCATTTCCACATTTAGGCTGAATTAACTAACACTGAAGTAATTCTTTAGAAATGACAAAAGTTCTGTGATTGACATCTCAGAAAGGAAAAAGACTGAAAGTTCTTGATATAAATACCTTAAAAAGTCAAGTTGCTCTAACTTGCATAATTTTATCAAAGTTCTTGCCATTTTCTACACCAAAAAATAATACTTAGCCTAAATCTGAATTAAAACTTAGTAGTTTTATTAAGTAGGGAAATATTAGAATTTACTGGGGTCTCTTTCTTTTTTTTTTAATTTTAATATCCATAAATTCAGGATACACTAAGATCCTTATATTGTATCTTAGCATGTTCATAGACACAAGGTGTAGTATTCGAGACATAAGATCTGAATTTGGGTTTCATCATTAACAGCCAAACATGACAGGGCATATGCTGCTAGTCAGTTAAGCTAAACTTTGCTTGTACTGCAGGGCTAAAGGTGACGTAGTGGTGTATATGTGATATCCATATTAACTGGCTAAGACATCTCCTCAAATACCTTAAAGCTAATGAGTACCTTTTTCACCTGAGGCTGCCTTTCTATAAATAGTAGTGCTACTGCTGCTATGATCCACATGCCTGTTTTTTATCAGTGAGATGCTCCTGAAGAGCTGCTGATTTTCCAAGGTGTTGAAGAGCATGTAACACACTACAGTATGATTTATCTACACTTCAGTACTGTCACATGGACAGTAATCCTTGATTATTCCTTATGGCCGTCCTCATCCTGGCTCCTCTGACCTGAATTACTAGTGCTCCACTGTTGATGCAATAGGTTGTATTTGCCCAAGTCCCTGGTCCGGCCCATTTTGTTACCATCAGAGGAATGGGGTAATCTCTGTAAAATGACAACCCAGCTTTTGTTAAGCATCAAGTACTGGAAAGTCTGCATTTGGCACTGTGATCAGTGAGGTTTATGAGGCAATTAATGCTGTGTTCTCTCCTGAGTTGTCAACAATGAAAATATTCCTAGAATTATTGCAGGGGAGGAATACAGGAAGTTTCCAAACCATTCAGGCAGATACATAAATACCACATGCACACTATTGCAAACAAGTAAGTTTAGGAAAGAATAGATTTTGGAGTCTATAGATATTTAGAGGCAAATCTGTAGAATATTGACACATATATATTTATCAGGAACTTTGAAATGAGACAAGATACAAGGATATCCCATGGACCTCCTCATTGCTGTTTACCACAATAATAGGGTTGTAAGGAGTTCATTCTTCTAGAAAGGCCAGCGTTCACTCTCTTGCCTTTCTGAGTAATCCTCATGCAGAGAATTGCATGCCAGCAGGTAAATGGGCAGTTTAAAGGGAAGTAAAGGTTATCATTGGTCTTAAGTGCTGCTCAGTGCATTATAGCACACAGTGTGGAATGACATGAATGGGCGTTAATGAGAAACTAGAGGGGAATACCAAAATAAGAACATAGTCACAGGGTCATTATTGTTGTTCTGGGTCAGAATGGGCTTGCAGAAGATCAACAAATCTTGCTTACAGTTGTATTATCTGCCAGACAGGGATTCCTCTTCATCTGGTTGGCAGATACAGGAAAATGCACAATTGATTTTGTATTTGAACTGTTGCTTTCTATGGAAGTGCACATCCTCATAGTTTTAAAAATGACGGATATTTAGGTGCCTTTAATTACTGTCAGTCCAAACAAATCCACTGAGTGCCCCAAATACCGCATGACAAATGTTGTAGCTCATGACTATGTGCAGGCAAATATACAAATCCAGTGTATTCCAGTTCATTCCATTGGCTCTTGATACACATAGTTTCTGAAATTTCTCTATAAAATTCTGTATCACGAATTTTTCATGGGATCACAACAGAAGGTTCAGAAAGCAGCTCCTTGCTTTCCACTGTTTCTCCCTCCTTTTTTTGACTTCCTTGTTTCTTATTTCAAGCACTTTCATGACTGCATGAAGCACATCTCATTAATCTGCTATCAGATTCCCTCTGCTGGTCTGTCATTTTGTCCACACTTCAGAATCTTGACATCAAATGCTATTCTTGACAGATTGAATATATATTACAAGAAAAAAACTTGGGTTTATGTTTTTCTTGCATATTCAGACACTATTACAATTAAATAGTAAAGGAATTTTTAGTTATTTTACTCCAAAGAATTACATTCTGTTGTTTTACATATATATACACATTGAGACTATTAGAGAAAAAGGAATAGTTGGATAATTCTAACTTTTAACCATTCAAACCCTCTTTGCAGCCACTGCAACTTTACAAGATACGCTATTTCAAATGCTGAAATTGAAGGAGGACCTTTTATTTAATGCATTGGGGCTGAGACCATCTGTTTTTAGTAAAGCAGTTTCTGTATGTCTTTTGACAGTTAAACTGGGAAATAACCAAATGGGATTTGTAGGTAGCAGTGTGAGGTTTGGCATGCCAAGAAATCTCAGAGACCACCTGGAATTCCTACTGAATGAAAAACTGGATATGTCTTATTACCCCTGAGTACCCTTCCTTTAATCGCTTTATCTTTCCTGTACACTGATGTCTACCCTCCTTATCTCATGTTCTTCCTGCAGCTTCGAAGAAACACTTTAGTTTGTTCAGTGTTCTTATTTGTTAAAGTCATGGGTTTTGCTCATGTCAGCCACAAACTGCTGCAAGATTATTGCTCCAAGATTACCATGAGTCTGTACAAACTTCTTGACAGGATTAGTAGAGGCCACTGCTGCTTCAGATAATGAAGATAGTCTAGAGTGGCAAAACTGCAAGCAGTACAGAGGTGTGAGTACTAATCAGAGAGATGTCAAGATAGGCTATTTATTGTCTGAAAGTAGAGAACTGAAACAGCAAAACAGTGTACATGAAAATGTGCTCAGTATACATGTTGGAAGGCAGGAGGGATCTGTGATACCTGAATTTATTTCAGCTACCTTGGCTGTGAGTGTTCACCTTGATACACATTTGTAGTGTGAAGACAAGTTAAAAAGTCCCTGGTGTCCACAGCAGTGCATATTTCTCTGTGTGTTGGGTAATAACGTGGGTAGATATTCATATGTGTGCCAAAGTAACACAGAAGAGAAAGCACTGCGTAAAGAACCTCTGTGGTGCAGTCACAGCCATTGCTGGAAGAGCTGCTGCATGTCTGGGGTATGGGTTGACTGAGCACTGCTCCCTCGTAGCCCAGAAGCTGCTGGCTTTCTGAAGAGATGTGCAGAATGCAGGAAAACCTTCTGCATTTGCTCTTCTTGTCCATTGCTGATGCTAGAATAGGCAAAGCTGTAGAAAAGTGAAGCCTGGGTGGGTGAGCTTCTTGCTGAGCTGAGCAGAGGATGGCAGGCAACGTTCTCTCTTTGATGTCTGCTGCATTTGACAGAGTTTCCCGGGTGGCCTGAAAGGCTTCTTTCAGGATGATGTTCCTGTTAGAAATAGCTAATTTGGGAGGCATCAAATAGTTCCCAATTTAGCTTATTTTAAAGGAACTCAATATTGAAAGTGAAGCAGATACCAGTGAGATACTAGTGAAAGCTGCGGGTGGGTAAATGTATGTGGGGTGAGTAAGCAAAGGAGCCACCAGAGTACTAAAGAAAATCCATTTGCCTTATGCCAGTTTGGCTCCAGATACATGTCTTCTGAAAGTGTCACTGAAGTAAGTTTCCTAAGTGTTCTTACATGCAAATAAGAGTGTATTTATTTGTTACTCACATGTAAGGAATAAAGCTGGGGAGGCTGAGATTCTGAAATCAGGTATGTAAATATGGGTATGAAAATGTCAATCACAGGGCATGGCACATGGAGATGTGAAGAAATATGAAGTCCAATTTTGAGCTGTTACATTATGTGTGCACCTCTCCTTGTTAAACAGGAGCCCTGAAGACAGGTCCAATCTCTGAGTTTTCTCCACCTTGTGATACACAGGCTGTTTCAGGGCCATGGATACAATCTTACCTGTAACCTTCTCCTTTCCCATCACCCTTGAATATTATTGAAACTAATTCAGTCTAATTGTGAAATGCCAGCAGGTTACTCTTTGCTTTGTATCCCTTTGCTCGTAATGTGATGAGTTTTCCGTGGTCACAAGACCAGTGGTGACCTTGAAAAGCTATGTTTACAGATGTATTTATCCCCTTCACAGTTGATTCGGTGGGCAGCCAGGAGCAGGCTATAGATGACTTGGCCAGGTAGTGGTGTCTTCCCAGCTCACACTGAATGCTCAGAGAGCGGATGCCTGTTACACATGCAGAGTTCAATTCATGTGTAGCTGATGCCTTTGTAATAAGCCTAATCAGCTGCAGATCTGTCTATTGCCTGGATTCGCCATAGAAGTGAGTGGCTTGCTGCAGTAGAAAGGTAGTCTATACATTCAGCATTTCCAAGAGCATGAGATATTTATACTGTCTATTCTCTGTCTCCTTCAACAGTCTTGCAAATATGTTAAACACGCAGGGTCTTTAACACATGTTAGTATTGCAGAATCTGCTTGCTAGACAGATAGTATTTAATCCAAATTTACTGTGGCAGTTGGAAGGAGATCTTCTTTAATGATTTTGCAGATACCTAAGGATATCTTTTAGTACAACACCAAGATTTGACTTTACTGTTGAATTGAGTTTGAATATACTGACAACACAAAGAGGCTGGAGGTCACTGCACTTAGCAAAGTAGCAGCACAGTGCAGTTTATGCAATGCAAAATGTTTTTTTCATTCTGAATGTTTTTCAAGATACTTTATATTTTCCACATTACAACTTTCACAAGTAGCTGAAAATTGTTTCTTTTCATAGTAGCCAAATATTCAATATGAGATTATAATATCACATCTTTCTGATTACTGTTTTGCCTTTTTCCCTTCACTAGAGGATTGTCAGATGGGTGTAGTTGATGGTACTTCACAAGCTGACTGAAGAGAAAAAAGGCTAATTCTTTCAGCATTATATATTATGCAGAAATAAACTTGAAATACCACATAGAACTTTTACAATCTGGGGCACTGTGGTTAAATAAAAAACTGAATCCAAATATAAGTTAGGAGAATCTGGTATAGATGTGTGTTTGTGCAATCAAAAGGAGGGATTTTACTTTTTTAGTGTTTGGATCGTGTTTGAGGAAGGAAAAAATATCTTTGTTCTTTAATGATGGTAATATTGATATTTTTACTATGATTCTTTCTGCTGGAATGCTGAGGCCAACTAGCTTATTGGATGCTTTATTCCTCGTACACACTGGCATCTCTATGACGTAAACCGATCAAATGAATGCATTATACACAAAGAAAGAACACTTCTCAGTGCTCAAGAATATATTATTTTTATAGTTTCAGTATCTGTTGCTGCACTCAAGAAATGAAGCAGAAAAAATTAAACACATGGTTGGTATTTCCAAGAATACCCTATGATACTGCTTTCAATATATGTTCTATCTTTAAATTACTTTTGAAGAGGTGCTAGAAATGCTGTCCTTCTCATGTATGATGTTCCAAAAGATTTTTATGATTAAATATAAGGTGGGAAGTTAGAAGTTATTTGCTGAACATTTATTATCAAAATCTCAGTCCCATAGACTCCTGTAGTGCATTCAGGAGAGTAGAATTTCCAGGTACAGTAACAATTTGTGAAGTAATCCATGTGCTCCTCAGTTGTATATAGAATTCTTTCTTTCTCTGTAGGGGAATGACATTTGCATAGGCTGTTTCTGCACGCTCTCAGTTTTGTAAGCTTGAGACTTGTGAAAAATATAATACTACTAATAGCTTACGACAGACTTTACACCCTCAAAAAGAAGGGAGCTGGAGCACACAGTTCAGATACAATTCTGTGTATTAGTTTTTTATTGGTACTTTCTGGGTAAATGTAGTGGGATTTTAAAACAACTTCACTGCTTCAGTGTTTAACAGGTCAGCAGAGCTGCTACTCTGTCACTGTGTATTTAATTTTAATTTGCTTTTTTTAGTGGTGTTGCAATAGAACTTTGTCCTCCTTTTGAAAGAATCACTTTATTGCAAAGAGGTTGGACCAGATTTTTTAGCTTGTAGCTTTGGTCTTTTTTCTTTAGGATCTTCTTCGTGCTTACTGAAGTCAACTGTTATTCTGTGGTTCAATTCAGTAATGGGCGATCTTGTTCTTCATTTGTTTTACAAGTTAGGAGTTCTGTTTGTCGTGGAAGTCCCTTTTCAGAAAGACAGTTACTGTCACATACACTGACTAAAGGAAGAGAGTCCAGCTTATTTGATTTATTACCAGTGTTGTCAGTTGTAGCTCTGACATAAAAGAGGCACTTAAATGAGCTGGTGAAAGATGCATACACAGACTTGGAATGAAGTAAACTTTTTGTTTTTAATTTGTGGTATGAAGTGTGGTTTACATATTTTCACAGTTCTCGTTCTGTCAAAACCTCTGCCATAATCAAGTGTTGGCTTCACAAGAGCAGCAGGTTTATATCATCATTTTATCCTGCCTCCAGTTTGTGATCACTTGCAGCACACTGGGATGACAACAGATGCAAAATTAGCATTGACCAATTCACTTTAATGTGTAAGTCCCTTTTCCTGATGTGACATTGTCTCCATAGTCCATGGAGCAGCAAGCTTTGAGCTCGAAAAGCTCCTAAATGTCTCTGTCAGCTTTTGGTTCTCTCTGTGTCTGGGTTAAACATTTGCAGTTGTTTTGAAGAGAGGCTGGACAATAGAATGAATGGACAAATATGTTATTGCATTGTAATGGCTGCTTACCTAAAGGTTTGTTCATTCTTGGATAAATGTAGGATCTTCAAAATATAAAGGTGAATTTTTACAGTTCAGTCAGTGTGTAAATTAAGACTTTCTGGTTGAAGCTATTTAATGTCAGTCTTGGCAATTTGTCCTTTTTTTTGTTGTTGACATAATTGGCTTGGCTTTGGGTAATTACAGATGTAATAAACTGATCAGGAAAGCTTCATAGTTTTTAGCAATATAGTATCTTTACAGAGACAGTGACGTATAGATTCTATTTTGCAAATGTGGGTTTAAGTTAGCAGCTGTATTGAGTGGTGCTATTGAAGTCAAACCTGTAAAATAGAGAAGTACAGGAAGACTATCCAAGCAATCTGTAATATTTAAGCAGAATGAAATTAGCTGGGTAAGAATGAGATCAAAGCCTTAAGTGAGGTTCTGAGGGTAAAAAAAGGCTGCAGTGGTGAATAGCGATTACTTGTAGTTAATTTAAACTTACTGAAAGATTTTAAGGATCAAAGTTTGCTCTTTTGAGGAAGGAGATTCATCCAATTTCCTCTACTTACATTTTCCCAACATAAATTAATCTTGATATATCTTACTAGCTTCTGACTTTTTTATAGGAGCAGGAGCACTGTGCCCACCATCTTCTGAAACTGCTCAGTGTTTTCCTTATTGAACACACACAGGAGTTCTGCTGTTGCTGCCTCTGGGTTTCAAGCCCCGTGGGCTGGTTTTGCTCCTTCCCCTCAGCAGAACACAGCAGCACAGGTCAGTGCTTTGCTGGAGAGGAGAAATGATTCTTCTCCAAAGCTTTTAGTCCAGCCAAAGGTGGGTGCTCATGATTTCTATGTGCCCTTATAGGCATCCCTCTGGTACCCATATGAAGTCAGCAAAAAGATATCCTTTACTTAGTTTATGAAATTGAAATTCTTTCCAAGTAAAATTACAATCTATGAATTATATTTTGAGGTACTTTTTCACCAGGCATGGTTTCTCAAATGCAGTCTAAAGAAACAAAGGCATCCACTGCAGCAGTGTTTGTAGTTTAGGGTAGCAGAAAGAAGCTGCTTATATCTCAGCTCAGAATAGGCAGTGAAAATCATTTTTCATCATATTTCTCGTAGAAGCATAAAGCTATTTGAACTTTTGAGTATGCAGCATAACCTGCATATTCATATTTTCATATTGATTATTCAAATTGAATATATTCAATTTTCATATTGAATTCTTATGTAATTCCATTCAAGTGCTATTTAGTGAACGTATGCCGAGTTTTTGTTTGTTTTCTGTTTGGCTTCTAACACTTCAAAAAGTGATGGTACTTACTGTGTTTATTACATTTCTAAAAACTATTTGTGTAACAGTAGTAACAACAGGTCTTAAACAAGTTTTTTGCTAGTAATTGTATAATCTGTGTGAAGAAAGCACATTGTAATGAGTGAATGATTAATATAGTTCAGTGTTCAAAACTTCATAATGCTAATAATACACTTTATGGCTTCCTGTACTCCATTCAGTTACTATGCTTCACATAATGAAACCTGAATGCAGTATTTGACAAATAAAGCGTTGTAACATGATGCTGTCACAGAATCACAGAATCCCAAGGGTTGGAAGGGACCTCAAAAGATCATCTAGTCCAACCCCCCTGCAAGAGCAGGGTAACCTAGAGTACATCACACAGGAACTTGTCCAGGCAGGCCTTGAATATCTCAAACGTAGGAGACTCCACAACTCCCCTGGGCAACCTGTTCCAGTGCTCTGTCACTCTCACAGTAAAGAAGTTCTTCCTGATGTTAACGTGGAACCTCCTATGCTCCAGTTTACACCCATTGCCCCTTGTCCTACCACTGGATATCACTGAAAAAAGCCTAGCTCCATCATCCTGACACCCACCCTTTACATATTTGTAAACACTGATGCGGTCACCCCTCAGTCTCCTCTTCTCCAAGCTAAAGAGACCCAGCTCCCTCAGCCTCTCCTCATAAGGGAGGTGTTCCACTCCCTTCATCATATTTGTTTCTTACTTAACTTTGTCTGTGAAGGTATCCCACCAGGTAATATTGTCCAGTGACTTCTTTGTCTTTTCTGCAGGTGTCAAAAGCCTCCAAAATCTTTCCTTTTTTATTTTATGTTAGTGTTTGACAGCTGTGTTTGAGCATGTTTTACTAGTGTATAATACTGGTATATAGCTAAATGACATTTAGAATCACATGTCCTGTTCTAACTAAATCAATTAATAACTGTGTCACAAAATAATGAAGAAAAATCAAGTATTGCATGGGGATAAGAAGTATCTTGTAACTTGTGTATTTGCTCTAGTCAAAAAGTTATTCTGATAATTAAATATAAATGTTACACTTTAAACAAAAAGTACTGTTAGAAAAATACTCACCCCAGATAGCTCTAGTAGGTTTTCTTGCTGGTAGTCAAGTATCCCTCCACTTAGTTAAGAACTATGGGGCATGTTACATTCCTTTATATACTTGTATGAATATGAAATCCAGAAAAAAGAGCTTAAAGGAAAAGTAGAAATAGATTTTGTTTAAGGTTCTAATGATGTTATATACCTGGTGGATTTTTTCTAGGCTCAGACTTTCATGATTGCGTGTGGTTGATGACACAGTGAAGTGCTGGTGTAAGCAGGGGCTCCACTCTTCTCACAATCTGTCTGCACACTTGAGCTGGATGTAGTGATCTGTTAGTGATTAGGGTGATTCTGTTTAGCATCAAAAAGGGAATGTGAAACCAGCCAAGTGAGAAATGCAGCTTCCCTCATCTCAGGTCATTGAAGCAGCTCTCTGCAATTTAACCATCATAGTTATGATGCAAGGGAAATATGCAGGATCACTCCTTCATCAGTAGTTGCTGAAGACAATGATCATCCTCAGTGGTCACTCTGTACCTGCCTTCCTCTGGAAGTCTGTCCTAATGCTCAGGACCAAATGAATTTGACCCACCCCATTGCACTGTTAGTGTTGTGTTCTGCACCCTGACAAAGCTGTCCATAGAGCAAGGCCATTGCTCTCGCTCTTCTGGCCAGATCTGTGGGTAGCATGAAGCGCTAGCTGATCTCAATAAAACAATATCCAGTTTGAACCAGGTAAGAACTTAGCAGTCTGAGTTTGAAATTTTCATACTTAAAACCCTTCCTACAGCCTTCCCAGTACCTGGTGCTGTCACAGATGCTTACAGACACACTTCATCTTGCTGTTCTGTGACAAGATAAGGAAAAGCAGAGTTGCAATCCGGTTCATCTCCTGAGAACAAAGATGGGCATGTTGGGGATTTTCTTTCCTTCAGATCATTTTATGAGCATGATTTATATCCCTCAGTTTTCAAACAGCAGTCTTTTTAAACAATCTTCCAAATTGTGCACCTCTTCTGATGACATGCTGTACACGAAAGCATACTTGCTAGCTCTATTAACGAGGATTGTGTGAGAAAATAGCTTTTCAACTTGGCTTTTCTTAACTCTTTAATTTTTAAATGTTATAACTCTTAAACTATGTTTTTTTATCCCCTAAAGTGAATGGCATAGCTTCAATGCAACATCGATATATAAAGAATATGAAAGTGTTAGCTCTAGAATCTTTTATTCTAACTTTAATTTTCTTCTTCCTTTAAATCTGAACCATGTTTAAAATTTTATCCTTAATTGTGAAAATCACAATTGTTATATCTCATTTCATGAGCTTCTTCCACTTACTGGTAATTACAGCCTGGGGGAATAAAAACTTGCTAGTTTCTTTAAAACTGAAATAGAAAGCTGGAAGTTTGTAAAATATTCTGTTCTTTCTCGATTAATACTTGACTGCTAGCAGTGGAGCACCACCTTCCACTTGGTCCATGACGCTGCTAGTCATTGTCACAGACAAGTCATCATTTTTAAGCTTATGTAACTGAAATGCTCCATAAGAATTGTGCTAAAATGCTTCATCCATTACACATTAGTCCAGGTATTCAGCTGCATATGATGATCTTCACAAGGCATTTTACAAATCTGCTTCTGGTAAACATGTATAAAATGTGTAATTCTGCACATACCTACTAATACTCTAAATGTCACATAATTAAGCCCACAGTTTAATAAAGAGAATTTGCACTACAAATTCATATGAAAGACTGGGATAATGTGAGTATATGTAGTTAGCCTAAATCCACTGAATGCTACTTGTGCTGTGTTGTGAAAGGTTTAGATTCTGGAAGGGATGCAGTGAGTTACATCTCTGTTTGATGTCTTCAGACATGAAAGTGTGCATCTCCACAGAAAACTTTGATGATATTACAACATTCCTTGAAGACATTTAAATTCCAAAACTACTGTCACTTGAAAGTGACTTATTATCTCTATATCTATTTTCAATGAAAAGGCACACAGAATAACATAATCTTATTTGGCGGTTATCTGAAAGACAATATGCACAGGTTGATGGAAAATAAAAGTTCAGTGAATAGAAACACTTTCACTTTCAATTTGTTGCAGAATGTGTCTACCTGCAGCTGATTACCAGGTGAGTAACAGCGAAGAGCTTGAAAGTATAACTTCTCACAGGGCCAGCAGATCACTAAGTCACTGCTCAGTCAGAGGGAGAGAGCATGCCTCATTGGGGAAAACAACATTTGCATCTCAAAGAAGGAACAAAATAATCAACATATTTCACTTATGTGGATACATTTCCTAACTACTTCTTATATCAATTAAAAAATTAATGTTTGGGATGTGAAAACAAGACAGGGGAGAGGAAGGTGTTAAATCTGCTCAGCTCCTTGAAAAACTTAAACCGAAGATTAGCTCTAACAGCTAACAGGCTCCATTTTTAAATGGGCTTCTCTGACTAAAGAAACCTGAGGAAGACAGAGTCCCTGAGGAGGTTTTGTCAGGAAAGCATCTAAAGCAAGTCAGCTGGATACAGGAGAAGAAGGGCCTTTAAGATGTAATCCTAGTTTGATAGGTTAAGTGTGATTACTCTGTCATTTTTTCTTGTACCTATATGAAATAGGAATGTCTGTTTTGGAGGGTGCATAAACTGCTTCTATTGTCGATTTACTTTTAAGCAAGTTTGTGTTAAAGTTAAGTATAAGGTTTTCCTGGTCAGCATCAAACTGTCCAGCAAAGGGTGTCCTCTGTAAATCAGGATACTGAAATCTGAATAAATATTCAGCTCTCATTAATACTTCCCTCTATGATATTTAAAGAGTAACGGTGTGTAGCCCCATAGAAATTTTACAGGCCATTTAGTGCTGTGGTTTTGAGGTGTGGAAGAAATGTCGTCTAGTGAGCCATTTTAACTAAGATGGGTCTCTGGAAAGCAAAAAGGTACTAATAACTGCAGTCCACAAGTTATCATGATATTCTTCCAAATCTAAGGGTATGGTTGGGTAGGAAATTTAATATCCATGAACATTAAAATACAATACAAAAATCTGGAGACCCATGACAAGAATTTCCCGAGTGGTTTTGGCTTGTGGACAGAGTACATTTTAAATGATGCTCTCTGCACACAGGCGTGTTTGGGAAGATGTCTTCCATGAAAATTAATAAGATTCTTTCCATTTGAAAATGCTAGACTGTTTACTTGCTAAATAAAATATAAAGAAAGCTGTAAATATGGTTCATTACAACAGAGCCTGGTCTTTAGAGGATTTTGAATAGCTGTTGTGCACAGTGGAAGACAAATTAATCTCTCTGAATCTCTCTCAGCTGAAACATTCTAATGGTAACTAACGGTTTCTAGCGATCAAAGTGATTTAGTTAAATTATTTATTTGCATATGCATTTAAAAGTTTTTATCATTGTGGCTCAAGGGAAGAGAAGGGAAGGGGGAAGAAGAAGGTCTTAGCATAATTACCTGAGATTTAAGAGCAGCTGGCCCTTCCTTGTCCTACTTTCAAAGCTATATCAGGCATCTTTGGCTGCCTAAGATCTTCCCATTGCCGCATGGTCTCTGTATGGCTTCTCACAATTAGAATTGCAGTCATACCTGCCCTTTCTCCTTCTAAATAGTAATCAGAATGATCAAGAACAGGTATTTTCATCCATTCAAAAATATGTTGTTTTGTATTCTCCTGTAGTCAAAATGTTTGCTTAAAGGGTGTCTCAGTTTTCCTGCTGTTGTCTGTGTTGAGTTTTTTTCCTGTTGTTCTCCATATCGATCTTTCTAATGGGAAAAGTGTCAACTTAAAATCAGGACCAGATTCTGTTTGGCACACAAGAGAAATCAGTGTAAGGTTAAGGTTATAGCATTGCTTCCACCCCCACCCACTCCCCCCAGTTTTTCACCCCTTCAAGTTAATTGATTACAATTGCATATTGCTGCTTTCAGTTTATAGTTTAGTCTGCTATGTGGAAGTGTAGAGCCCCAGCAGATAAATTGATTCATGAAAGCTAATCGGGGTGCAAATTTGTTTGTATTGGCATTGGAAGCCTGAAATCAATACTATATAACAAAAAGAAAAAGCAGCTAAGCTATCAAATCTTGGATAGCTCACCTTCAAAATGAAAAAGGCAGCAATTTTTGGTGTTTAAAAATATCTGTTAGCAAAAATGATGCAAGGAGAAAATTGCCAGTTCTTAGTATTTTAAGTATTATTCCTGGTCCATTTTAGTTCTAATGCCTTTGAAACTTTAAAATAGCCCCTGACAAAACAAAACCTCCAGTAAACCATTTAGAAAGGTCAAGGTAAATCACTTTTTGTCTTATCACATTTACATCTGTGGAGAAATTAAATCTTAGAACTCATAGGAGGAGGCATTTATCTGTGTGTTTTGGCAGTCTTTTGTTGTCTTCAGGGCTGGGTTTAAAATGATTGTCTTGCCATACCTGTGTAATAAAAAACGTATGAAAAACGACCTGAAATAGTAGCTATTTGTGGTATTTTTCTCCTGTAGAACAGAAATTCTTTACTAAAAGGTTGGTGTAACTTCATATTTTCATTTTTTTAGCCATCCTTTATAAAGAATAGTCCCACAGAGAATTCTAGCAAATATTGTTAGCCCACGTATGTGTCATGTTAGTGTCCAGACTTCAACATGTATGCTAATATAGCCACATATAGTTATATATACATATTATGTGTATAAAGGTTTCTCTGTAGGAAGGTTGAGAACAGGGTGCCTTTGTGTGATGATTTGTTTGCTTTGATATTTTTCTAACAAAACCACAAGAAAGTCAGCATTGTGGTGATTTTATGATAAATAAAATGTGCTGAAGCTCAGCAATGTGTTGAAAACAGATACACTGTTATTTCAGGTGACAAGCTAAAACTATCACTAATGACTGAAAAGAACTTTTATCTAATAAAAAGTATAACTGGTTAATTACATTGCCTCAGATCTGCTTTATAGTCTTATCAAATATGAACAAGACCTTTCTTCATTGCTCATGAATGAAAATGCATTAAATTGCTAATTGTTGCAGTTACTTTTTATGGAAGAATCAGTGAGTATCCTAAGATTAGTTTCAGGTCTGTCCTGTGTTATCGTATTCTGCAGACAGGGCATCAGTGTATTAAAAATAGGCCATTTCATCTGAGTCTTGCACATTGCTATCATTTTTTACAAAGATGAGGTTTGACCTCCCTCTGCTCCCATTGGATCTGGCCATTTTCAGTGATTTTATGATTCTATAACTTTATACTTTCATATCTGCAAATTAATCTCATTTCTGAGGTGACTAATGTCTTTTTTTTCTCCCAATTCTGATTGTAGACTGCTTTTGTGATTTTTTCACTTATTTGTATGGGCCGGATGCAGACTTCACTGCTAGTTAACTCCCAAGAAAGAATTAGAGTCAGGGTCCCCTGAGCGCACAAGTTAGTGTCTCAGTTCCTGAAGTTACTTCCCACAGTAAAATTTAATAGGGGATAAATCAGATTTCTGTAGTCATTAGTTATTTCAGTGGCATTTTTCTTCCAGTTTTTGTGGTTGCATCCATAAGCACTTGGAAATCAGATCCTCACACTTGGTACGGTTCAGTGTGCATATCTGATTGTGCCATACAGATCCATCTTCACCACAGTAAAAAAAAAGACAAAGAAAGAAAACCCTACACTTTCTTTTGCACCTCTAGATCTTAAATTTTGTATAGCATTACCTTTTTCCAGCATGTTGCTCAGACTTCAGGTTTTTTCTGTGTGTAAATAGTCCTACCGCTATGCTTTTCTTCTCTACCTTGGATATATTAATTTCATATCTTAAACTTAGGCATACTTATCATTTTCAGTTTTTCAAGACTTCTTCTGCTTGAGTATTTTTAGTGTTTTGATTTTTACATGTTCACATTTTCCTGCCTGCCTGCGTGGAGTCTGGGCAGTGTATATGAGACAGATTATTTTCCCCCTTTTTGCCAAGTTCTAAAGATTTTCTGTTTGAATAGCTTCATAATGATAGCTACAGAAGTTTTTTAATTCAAGCCATCTGCAGAAGGAATAGCTCCTTGGAAATATATTAACCTGGTCTAGTGGAAGTAAAGGAAAGGAAAGAAAAAACCTAGTGTCTGCCTATTTCAGCTATAATTTAAATAGCAATCCTGTAAATTGTTAAAATGGAAAGATAAGGGGTTCTGATTCCTTTAACAACAGTTCCAAGGGATATGCAAGCAAGTCCTGAAGGGAGATCCAACTCATCTGTTTACCCACGAGTATAAGATTTTAATTACTATGAAGATTATTGAGACTGCTATCCTACAAATCAATAATTTTTCCCTGGGTCTTGTCTGTGTGAGCACACATACCATCTTTATACAAACATTTGTCAGTCTGCTGAATTTGTCAAGTTACCAACAGAGATCGCTATTGATAAACCAAATCAAGAATACAGTTACAGTAAATATACGCTAAGGCTTGATTACATACCTAAAAGACATAAAGGCTATGATAAGTTGCACTCTTTGTAATGTTAAAGTGCATAGCAGATGATGATACTGGTTTTCCTAAGGGCTCACAGTCTTATCTTGAAAATTGACTGTTAAAAAGAGCTCTCTTTTCATTGTGTCAGATCTAACTTACCTTGAAAAATTACTCTGGGATACTAACATCATAATGCCTTCTAATACTGCTTTTAATTAATGATCTCTAATAAAGATAATGAGTCAGCTTGCATTTTAGCAGATTAGTTTAAAAATTAACTTCAAACTACAGTTCAAGGGACTAAGTCAGGCAGAGACTGGTGAAAAGGGTCTGACTATATGAAAACACTGATTGGAGACAGGAGAGTCTTAAGTGACTTGCAGCACTGAGGATGTTCTCTGTCAGAACAGACCCTTCTCCTGCCCTTTGGACTTCTCATCAAGTTTTCCATTATTACAGATCTGGGAATAGAAGGATGATGTATTTTGTGATCATGTTATTATTCTTTCTGACCCATTTCTTGCAGTGCTTTTTCCTTACATCACAAAAAGGTGTCTATGTTCTGCATAACATGCACCACCCACTTTTCCTTTTCATCTGGCTCTCTTCCTTGTCTTTCCTTCTGTTTGCAATTAATTTCATATCTATATATTATGTATTTGATCTTGATGTACGTATTCGTTCCCCCGAATTGAAACTCTGAAGTACCCCTAGCATGTGATATCTATAAATTATTCAAAATTCCAGTCATAAATTTTAATTTGATTCTGAAGAACATACTAATCTAAGGAGATGTTAAGTAACCTTTGCAATATATGTTGACATATAAATAGTGGCATTAATGCCTCTGAACATTTCGATAAGGGTTTCATGGCATCATACATTCTCCATCTCCCTCTGTTCCAAAAGCCATTGTTAGCATATATAATTTTCTTAGTGAATTCTGAGTCTGATCCCATATAGAGCTGACCTACTGTTTGGAGAGTTTAGGAACCCAGTTTTGCCGGTTATATTCCAGGAATCATGGATTGTCTAGGTCATGCAGGACCTCTGGATATCTTCTTGGCCAAACCCCAATTGAGGCTGATCCAACTTTGGTGTTGCATTAGGTTAACAGGGCCTTTTCCAGTTATTTATTAATATTTTCAGGAATGGTGATTCCACAAACTGTGGGGAACTTATTCCAAACTGTATTTGTGAAAGTTACAGCATCAAAACCAAAAGTGGCTTTGAAGTATTAGGATGAACATATTTGCCCCATAAATTCAAGAGGAGCTGTTAATTGAGATCCTCCATGTGTCATGATAGTATTGATTAATGAGATCCTTCATGTAACATAACATTAAATAAATTAATCTTGTCTCTCTTTTTACTGATTTAATTTTATTATTATTAATTATTATTGCTTTGTGATCATCTTTGAGTTATCATTTAAGAGTAACAGCCCTCACAGGTACCCACCAGCAGAATGCTGCATAGGAATGCAGAAGTATTTTGTCTTTTAGTTACTAGTTAATATTAAATGGTCCCATTTGATTTAAATATCAAACAAAACTTTGTTGTGAATCGTTGTGAACTAAAAAAACAGTGTTTGGTAATTGTAGTACAATTTAGAGTAAAAGATTAAATAAACCATAGAAAACAGTCAGTGGCAGGAAGAAGAGATAACTTGAAAGTTATATATTTTAGATATTTCCTAAGATAATTGTTAACTATGATAAGGAGAGGCAGATTTTATGGCAGTGCAATATACCTGCCAGGAAGTATGTAACAAACTGTTTCCATTGCTAATGCAGTGATATTAACAGTGCAAGCCATGACAATTGTTCTATCAATAATTACTGAGACATGATAAAAAATAGTGAACATTGCTTGACATAGCCAGCCAAATGGAGGCCTAATAATTGTCTGCTGCATCAAACTGTAAAATATAATGACTTTTGAAGGTTGAAGTTTATGAGAGCAGTTCATTATGTGTTCCAAACAATACTTTATTTTGCTATTGTTTCTTCATTATGTGGATAGGAAGCACTGTAGAAGAAATTGGGCTCAAGGGAAACAGTGTCTACCAGTAGTTTAACCTTGTGACATTCCACTAAAAAGCACAGGTTCTTCTGAAATACATAATACATGAACTTCTCTGATTGTTTAGCATTGATCAGTACTCAAGTAAATTGAGTTACTATCTTATTAGCATAAACAGCAAGACTTTAGTGATCCTCTTCACCCTCCCATGATATACCAAGTGGCTTAGGGATTTCTGCTTCTTTGAAACTGAAAGTCAATTTGAAAAAAAGCCCACATAGTGAGAAAAGCTCTGTAGCAAAGGCAGAGCAGTGTTTTGAAGCGGCATCCTCTGACTGCAATACATTCATTTTAACTCCAATATTCAGGTTCCGCTATAGATTAGTTCTTAGACGTCTTGTCTTCTGTTGTCAGGTCTATATGTCATTACATTTCTTTCTCTCTTCATAAGCGTATACATTATATATAATTGTATACATACAAGATATATTTTTGATTTCTTTTTCCCTTTAGCACCTGGCAAAGCAGAACTTCAAATACATTTACCTTCCTTTGAGAAGAAACAATGAAAGCATGTTTTAGAAGCATGCTATCCTTTTCTTCATAAAAACATGTGCATGCCCAGGTGATATTTAAAAAACACTAACAATTTGTCATTGAAGGTGTTTCCTGTTTTCCATGTTAAGATTACATCTTTCCTTCCTTTCACCTTTCCAGTTGCAGAAAGCAAACTGGCCAAAATGGGTGGAATGTTTCGGATGTAAAGTAGACTGATGGAGTCTACTTTTATCTTCAGTTGTACATAGTTATAATTGTCAGCATTTATTTTTAACTCTCAGCAAAGGTCAGGATGAAATATTATGTTGAATCAAGGGAACATGCAAGATTAAGGCTAACCATGTATTAAGAGTTTTTCAACTCTGAGGGAGGCATTTCTGTCTAAATTAAAGTTTGATGCTGTGGGAACTAACTTTGATTTTATAATGTTCTGAGCCACTCGTCCAGATTATCAAAGGTAGTTTCTCTATAAGACAGGCAGAAAAACATCAAAAAGAACCTTTTCCAAGGCTGACTCCTAGAGCCTTAATTGTTCAGCATCTCTGACAGTTCTGAATCCCTTCCTGTTTATCAAACTGAGCTTTTTCAGGTGATGCTTGGATACCTACAATCACTGGAGCATAGAAATCACAGAGGCATGCTAGACAGCAAACCATCAGCTTTTGTGTCTGCTCCTTTGTCTGCACACTTATGATGCTGAAGTTAATTTTTGATAAAATTAGCAAGATGTATATCTCATAGATAAGTGGAACTGTGGCATAGGTTTGTCATGTGCACATAATTCAAACTTTTGCATAAAAAAAACCCCTAGGATTTTAAAAGCATTAAATATGTAAACATATTTGACAGAAGATGTTATGTGGTAGTATCAGATCCGGGAGTTTGGTGTCTTAATTTTCATTTGCTTATCATTGTGGTTCTTTTCTCAATCAGTTCCTAAGTATTTTTTGGTTGTTAAATATCTTTCATTCTTCTGTTCCCACACATTTACTCCAGAAGTAGAATAATGAGTAGTGAGATACTGATTTCTGGATGTACAAAACCTTTTTCATGGCTCTGTGAGATGAGTTGATATCTGTACTTCTTTTCTGGGCTTTTTGAAGTTAACGTTCACTTACAGTATGTGTAAATTCAAGCTGCCATCTTGGCCAACAGCAAAGCACATGGCTAGGAAAAAAAAATAGGTCTGGAAGCTACTTCTTTTATTGTGAACTGCAGAGCTAATAGAGAAACAAATAATGCCCCTTCAAGGGTTAAAATTTGTCCAAAGAAGCCACATAAACAGAGCCCTTAGTCTTCTCTATCCTTAGTCTGGAGCTTCAGAAGCTTCAGTTTCAGCTTGGTTATTTATCTGTAATTTATCTGGGTGCTAGAAAAGGAATCTTCCCTGCTCTCCCTTTTAAAACATATTCTTACTGGTCGCCTGTTTCTGGATCACCCACAAGACTATGACCATTTGAGGAGTTACCACAGGTAATTGACCCTTAACACTATCAACACACTTTTGGGCTACACATGCTGAAAGTTTTTCACCCTCTTTGTGTACGAAGGTTAGTGTCTATGCAAATGGTGTGTGTAGCAGTGACTTCAGTCTTAAATCAGGAAGTGGCATTCCCAAGGAAGCAGTTGTGTGAATGTTTACTGTTAAGAGAATCTTTGCTACAGTGGTCCAACTGACTTCCTATAGTGAGGAATTTAAACGTAGTTGTATGAATGCTTCTATAGTTACTGCTTGCACAGATAATGATCCATGTTGGGCTAGAGTTTCAGGCATTAAACTTCTAACTCGAAACTTTGAATTTTCTGTTCCAAATAATGAAATAGCAGTTATACTTCTCTATAATATTATTTTCCTCTAAGATGCAAACCCTTACTTATCTGGCATCAAAATATTCTATCTATAAGTTAACATTTGGTTTTTTTCAACCTAGAACCTCTATTTATCATGATCCAGCATTGTGTATTGTAATATCACGTAGTTCATACTTCTGCCTAATATTTACTCCTCTGAATATACTAAATTATATCATGACAGAGGTGAATAACACCAATTGAAGTAATTAATTTATTTTGATTTAGAATCATAGAATAGCTAGGGTTAGAAAGGACCTCAATATCATCCAGTTCCAACCCCCCTGCCATGGGCAGAGACCCCTCACACTAAACCATATCACTCAAGGCTTCATCCAGGCTGGCCTTGAACACCGCCAGGGATGGAGCATTCACTACCTCCCTGGGCAACCCATTCCAGTACCTCACTACCCTAACAGTAAAGAATTTCTTCCTTATATCCAGTCTAAACCTCTGCTGTTTAAGTTTCAACCCGTTACCCCTTGTCCTGTCACTACAGTCCCTAATGAAGAGTCCCTCACCAGCATCCCTGTAGGCCCCCTTCAGATACTGGAAGGCTGCTATGAGGTCCCCACGCAGCCTTCTTTTCTCCAGGCTGAACAGCCCCAGCTTTCTCAGCCTGTCTTCATATGGGAGATGCTCCATTCCCCTGATCACCCTCATGGCCTCCTCTGGACTTGTTCTAACAGTTCCATGTCCTTTTTATGTTGAGGGCACCAGAACTGCACACAATACTCCAAGTGAGATCTCACGAGAGCAGAGTAGAGGGGCAGGATCACCTCCTTTGACCTGCTGGTCACGCTCCTTTTGATGCAGCCCAGGATATGGTTGGCTTTCTGGGCTGTGAACGCACACTGAAGCTGGCTCATGTTCATTTTCTCATTGACCAACACCCCCAAGTCCTTCTCCGCAGGACTACCATGACTTTCCTTTTCACCCAACCTGTAACTGTGCCTGGGATTGCTCTGACCCAGGTGTAGGACCTTGCACTTGGCATGGTTAAACTTCATGAGGTTGGCATTGGCCCACCTCACAAGCGTGTCAAGGTCCCTCTGAATGGCATTCCTTCCCTCCAGCGTATCAACAGAACCACACAGCTTGGTGTCATCAGCAAACTTGCTGAGGGCGCACTCAGTTCCATTGTCCATGTCAGCAACAAAGATATTAGATTTGGGGTGGAAGGTTAAATTATTGCTTCTATTGTTTTCAGACCTACTGAAACACTTCAACTGCAAATACAATTCACTCAAGTATTTTTCTTTTTTGGTTTCTAAAGAAGCTAAGTCAGAGTCATTTCACTGTCACCCATCTTACTCCATTGCATTCTTGACACACTTCTGAACTAAGAATGAGTAAATTGTTGCTAATAAAATGGGAGATCTACATGTAATTAAAAAAAAGCAATGTCCAAAACCATTTTCGTGCACTTTTTTTTCTCTACAGACCAAACTACGTTGTGCAGAACTCAGCCTTCCTGGTTAGATTTGGTGTTTATATATGTGTTCATGTAAGCATTTATTTAGGTTTTGGTCTAATAACTACCATGTAATTAGATGTCTGCAACAGAAATACATTGGACTTTCTTTTAAACAGGTTAATTGGATGACTCTTGTATTTTTATCTGGAAGTGCAAATACGTAGTCAGAATGAAGAAGAGTGAAATGCCAATGGATTTTACTTTGTAATGTAAGCAGCTTCCTCACAACACGTTAATTTATACACATTTTATATGAATATACTTTAGACTGACAGACACTTAGCAAAAGGAAGTTACTGATTTCTTTATGTCTGTGTAAATCCCATGAGTTTTATAGATGAGTTCTGTCAGATGAGTCAGAAAATAAAAACAGTTATTGGGAACGTGCTAATAACAGATTACTGCCTATATGCCAGTATTCTGCTCATCTGTAGAGAGGAAATAATCAACCTCATTAACATAACAAGATTTATCAGAGCAAGAAACACTTTAGCAGTCTGTGCACGGCTTTTCATAGGAACAGCTAAGAAATGCTGCCAAATGTTGATTGGAGGCTCAAAAAGACTTGCTGAAGAATCACAATTTTGTTACTTGTTTACTTGAGATATCAGGTACCTCATTCTATGGAACTTTTTTTGGGTAGGTTAATATCTTATCAAAGATTTTTACTTTACCCGAGCACTTTAAAAGAGTAAATTATATGAATTGTCTGTCAAGGTCTATCTGAACCAAATTATTCTTAGTGCTTGCATTTGAAAAGAATTCTAAAACTAAAAGTGTTTTAGAATATGATTTTTAACAACTGATCATTAGACTAATTTCAGGCCCAATTCTATTTTCTGAAGGTGGATGGAAACTCTTCTGATTTCTTTTTTTTTTATCCATCAGTTTAGTACTTTTTTAAACCATTAAACTAAATCAGGAGCATACACTTCTAACCGACTGAAATTAAAAGGTGTAGAATTTGCACTGTGCACAAGGTCCTTCCTATTGGAGTTCCTACTTGACTGTTTCTATCCTCCCTTTAGTAGCTTACAAGGTCTGAACATCATAATATCTTTACAAGTGGCCACAGGAAGTATTTTCTATCTTCACTTTAGAAGAATTTGATGAAGTATTTGATCTTGGAATGCATTCTTTTTTCAAATTCACATCATATGTGTTAACTTTTTTGACTGCTGTAGGAAAGATCTTTAAAGAAATGGTGCTGTCTTGGGGGCGGGGAGTGGTGTGGGGTGGGGAAGTTGTGTGTAAAAGTGAAGCTTTATAGTGCTTTGTGCTTGGTAAGCATCAAGATCTTCCCCAAAATCGAGTATCTGGGCAGAGCTCTGTAGATAAATCCATCACAGGTTCTTGAACAGCTTCTGTGACATTCAGATTAATTCTGCAGCAGTGTGGTAATAGGGGACTAAAATCTAAACCAATGAGTTCCCATTCATGCTTGAGAGAAAATTGCTCCTTAATCTGTGCTGAGGGGTAAGGTAATCAAAGTCCCCACATCAGGTAACTGCATAGAGGCAGCCACTTGCCCTTTGGCATGTATAGAGTCTAAGAGGCAAATTGCCTGACTTGCAGCATAACTACAGCCATTAATATTTATGAAATAATAGCATATACTGGTTTACTATGAACACAGAGTGCAGGAGAGCTGGGATGTAAGAGCTGTCACTGGCTACATTTATATCTCTCTATAAAAAAGAGAAGGAAAGAATTAATAGATCACTGAATTCATCCTTGCAGTACAGTCTACCGAAATCTAATAAGCTCAAACATTCAGCTAATTTGATTGAAGACTTTAAATAATCAAACTAAATCAAAATCATGCATTTTAAAAAGGAATCCAATCAAAGTGCTGTCATTATGACCATATGGATGTACAGCTGCATGCATCTCTGTATATTAACTGGATATGTATAGGTGTAAAATCACAACTGATAGGAACACTAGCTCTAATAACCCTCAAAGAGAAATACAGAAGTTTGGAGCTTAATCAGCAATAACGTGAGCAGAAAATGAATTGGACGAAAGATGTTAGGACAGAGTTACTCATACTAAACAGGAAAGTATATGCTGGAGAAATGCTTGCCTTCTAAGCCCTTGTTACACGGACTATGAGTGGTTCTTGCTAGCGAAAAGCTTGTCGCTATCTTTCTTCTAAGTCCTCTTTAACTACTGAAAAGCTTCAATAAGGTCTTCCTGAAGCCTTCTGTTCTCCAGGCTGGACAATTGCACTCTCTCGGTCTTTCCTCAAAAGAGAGATGCTGTGGCATCTAATCACTTCTGTAGCCTCCAGATTAGCTCAAACATGTCCATGTCTTTCCTGTGCTGAGGGCTCCAGAGCTGAACACAGCACTCCAGGTGAGGCTCTCATGAGAGGCACTTCAGCTGGGCTGTTGGTCATGTCACCTTCTTAAAGAAACACCCCTTTATTCCACAGAGGTATTATTTCATTCGTGTTTGTCTCTTGACTCCTATTAACACAGGAGCTCCTGGCTTATCTCCATAAGACTTCCAGTATGCTACACTGTAGCCAGCCATCTCTGAGCTACAGGCTGAGGGGTGTTGCTAGCACTTCATCCCTCTAGCCCTGTCCCTCAGGGTGTGATCCCATAGCTTGTTACAGCCAAGCCTGATATCATCCCCCTCCTTCTTCAACACCAGTTTAGATATAGATGAGTCTCCACAGATTTAGACCATGTAATGCTTCAGTTCACAGTACAAACCTGCAAACCATCTGAGCTGGGTTTGAAAGATTAATTTTCTTTTAATTAATTTTTCTCTCAAACTGCTGAAGTTAGCAGACTTTCCCCAGCACAGAAAGATATCTTTCAGAGTGAAATACCAATAAAAAATAAACCATCAAAACCATATTCGTAGCTGAAGTCCACCTTTATCTGGCAGCTTGCAAACAAATACCTTTAGAGAGCAATAGAATTATTACATTCTGTGCTGATAAATTTCTTATCAAAGCTGCACAAATTAAATTCAAGTGTCTCTTCCAGTCATTTTATTCTTCATTACTTGGACCATATTTATTTCTAGTTCCCACCTAACTTCTGTGAAAGAACATTTTCAGTATTTTTATATTCTCAGGCCTGATTAGCAATGCATTTTCCATCTATGAGTTTTCATTAAAGTGTCTCCCATCTTTGTCTCTCTTCTTCCTTCTCAAGAAGATGCATTTTTTATTTTCTACCTCTATGCCTACCACATCATTATATCTCTTTACAAAGAGAATCTTCCTCATAATTAATAGGTTCAGCAATCACGTAATTTAAATATTTTAGGCAGAGTGAGAATTTACTATGGCTTTGGTAAAAAATGAAACATTGCTTTTGAGATGCTTTTGACCAGAACAGTTAGTTCTGGACTGGTACTTAAAAGAGCTGGCCTAAATTTTTTGGGACTGCCACAAACCCTTTTCTGGGAGCATAAGCAAATAACTGAATTTTCTCTTTGCCTCAAGTCTCTATTTTGTTCATGGGGATATTAATCCTTTTTTTCCTGACAGTTTTAATAGATCAAATACTTAGGCCACATTTAGGTATCATAGTTATACAAATCATATACACACAGAATTATTTGCAGTAAAAAACCTCTGTTTCATGTGTTTCATAGGCATTAATTTTCTGTTCATTGCAAGGAAAGACTAAAACAGAATTTGAATTGTGTGAAAGATGGAATGTGGTTCTAAACAGGTCTTTGGTATTTTGTTCTCTCTAAACTTTGCATGAGTTAATATTCTGAATTTGAAGGTTTTTTTTCCTAACTTTGAATTGGATTTTATTGATTTATTCAATATGTTAAGTAGTGAATAGGTTAAATTTGTGGTATATGTAAAGGATTTAGTCCTCCAGCTTTTCTAGATTAAACCCAAATGTTTTAAATGCTAGGCAAATTTTATTTAATTATAATGACCACAAAGTGTTGGCAAAGTAAATCTATGGCCAAAACCATTAAAATTCTGCTCAGCACTCAGTCATTGAAATCTTTACAAAGAGCATTATTAAAAGATCTCTTAGTCCTCCTGATTAATCTCCCATAAATTGCTTGCACATCAGGGGAAATACTTTGTAAGATGTCTATAATTTTGTTGGAGATGGATTCATTCAGTATGGAATGTGTTTATTAACAATAAACCAGTTCAACTGAGAGCTTTCTGAATTCCACCAATGAGTAAGAAGAGTCCTTCTAAGTGAGTGATTTGTATTCCAGTAGAAAAAATCAAACCTGGGTACTGTAACATGGATAATTATGTAAGTCTGCAATATCAATTCAGAGTCATTCTAACTGTAACTTTACAGTTGTACCCCTCATTTACTGGCTGAAGTAGTGTGTTACTTTAGCTCCCATGTAATTACCAAAGGTCATTCTTTGTCTGCAGGGAAACATATGTTCAAATATAAACCACCAGACATCTGTTGGATTTAGTAAACTCTGTGTATGGAAATGTTTCTGTGCAAATGTGTGGGTATAAATGAGCCTATGGTGTGTGTGTGTTCAGCCAGTGTGATTATCTGAAATAATTCCTGCTGGGTTTGTGTTTCTTAATAAATAAGTTTAACACCGATTCGCGTGGAACCACATAACTCACTGATAATTATTTCAGGCTTGCATTGCAAATACGGAAGGTGTCTCACTGAAAACTAACATCAATTGCTGATAACAAAGTAAGCCTGAATTTTCCGTGTGCAGTTTGTTCCCTCTAGGCAATTTTTTTTCTTTAAACTTCTTACTCTAAGCTTGCTGATAAGTTTCATTGTCAGGATTTCTGTACCACCTGTTTTGTATGTGCCGTTTCTCTTTATTTTGTGAGTTCAACCCAGGTGTGCATCTGACACTGATAGTTCATAATGAGCAGTGATACTCTCCCTAGACTCCTACTAAAAAACCTGACACCATCAAAAGACTGCCTTTAAATCAGAGCTCTCCTCTGGTTGATGAGGAGAGAGCTTTCTGAGGCAGGGCGGTTGAGCTGCTCCTTTTTTCTTGCCAAAGAATAGAATTGGTCAGCTCATACTGTTAACAAAGAAAATCCACTTAGTGTTTTACTTCTGAAAAGGTATGTAGTATAACATGTCTGATCAGTTCAGCACTGCATTCACTGCAGTCATGCATTTTAAAAAGGAGTCCAATCAAAGTACTGTCATTATGACCATATGGATGTACAGCTGCATGCATCTCTGTATATTAACTGGATGTGTATAGGTATAAAATCACAACTGATAGGAACACTAGCTCTACCTAGCTCAAAGAGAAATATGGAAGTTTGGATTAAACATTGTAACTTTTTGGACACAGCATTTCATGGCTGTAAAAAGCAATCATTTCCTCAGGCTTATGGCTTATAGGGGGTGCCTATAGTAAAGGCTACAAGTCAGAATGAATGTCAAGAAGGAAGGCTTTTCCTGTAATATATGTCCAAGTCACATCATTCTTGCAGATAACTTGATTGGCAGGCAGTAGACTTGCACAGCTCTTTAAATAATAAATTAATCAGAACAACATGATTTCTGTACATTTAATACCTCTGCTTTCAAAGAAATACAGCATAGAATTACACGGTTTGATAGTGCGACAAGACAAAGCTTGTTGTGAAGGTAAGTTAAGGAGCGGTGGTTCTTTAATTGATGGCACAAATTTAAATGATTGTCTCAAAAGCATAGTCTTGACTTGCAGGAATTGATACCAAAAAGCACACCAAAATGTTTGGATGTGTTTTAAGAACTTGCCCTGCCTGAAGCTTGCTCCTATGAAAGAGGCAATCAGAAAAAAGTTGATTAATAATGGAAATTAAAAAAAAGAAAATTAATATACATTATCAAATACTGCAAGAACAGAAAGCTCTTTATCAGTGTCTGTTACTCATAGTAGTAATATTTCTGTCTGCCTCAGTCCAGAGGCTTAATGAAATACTTGAAAAGATGTATTTGTCTACTGTTAAAAGGTAAAATTTAAGTATCTGAGGCAACTAAATTGTCTATCTTCATCAGTTAGTTCCTTATTCCTGTGCTCCTACAGTGTGAATGTCTCATAAGTCTTGGAACTACTACAGAGAGATCACTGACCCATGATTTTTATCTTGCTTTAAACCCTAAGAGAAACAAAGGACAAGACTTGTCTTGAAAAGCTAAATTGGCAGTTCTTCCTGACCTGAAGGCTGACCCTACCTCATTTGTCTCATCATGAAGCAGCAATGCTTAACTCCATTAGGATTTCACAGCACAGTAGGTAACTTAATCACATAATGGAGAAGCGTGCCTTTTTATTTCTTTTTTTTCTTTTTTTTTGCCTCCAGGTGGTAAAATCAGCTGCTTTTGCAGAGATAACTTCTGAGTGGGTAGTAACTTATTTGTGACACAACCAAAGTTCATTTAGCCAGTGATTACTGCAGCAGGGGCAGTGCCGAGGAGAGAGGTTTAGGTAAGAAAAAGAAAGTCCTGGTTTTGGTTTAAATTCAAGATTAAGCTGTTTTAAGAAGTATGTATGTCCAGAGGGTGGAGAAAAGTGTTAGCAAGTGGCTTCTTGGAGGCTGTTTTTAGTCCCTGTGTCAGTATATTGAAGTCTGCATCTGCTGGTAGATTTGTGTCAGGCTGAATAAAGTTCATAAGTTCTCATTATTTTCCCAGTTAAAGGGAATGGTCCATGTTTTAAGGTTCTAATCTGCTGTACTGCCATTAGGAGTAAATTAAATTGCTAATTTGAATTGTGTTAGCAAATTGTTCAGTTCATGTAACAGTACCGAGAATTAGTGGGATGAAGCATTCATATTTGGTGGAATCTGTTGTAATGCCTCCTGAAATGTAAATTTGAACTTGAAATGATTCAAGAAGATAATACCCTGAGTGGAAATTCATCTTATTAGTTGCTGGTGACTTTATAAACAGCATTAGCAAAGACAGATGGGAAAGGATGGGGGGGGAGGAGAATGAAATACACAGTAGCACAAGATATGCTGGTGTCAGAATTTATGCTGAATCCCAAGAACTCTCTCCCATGGTACTGTCAAGTTCTTAAACAGCTGAGAGTATTGTGGTTACTTACTATGTTTCTATATCCTCAAAGTACTGTGGCTCTCTTACAAGCCACCGAAGTTCTGGAAGTAATTTTATAGTTCACACAAACCACAGAAGTTTTATAATGTCTTTCGGAAAAGAGGAATACTGGAAACCAACTGATAATTAGCTAGAAAGAATGAGTCCCCATTAGCAGCTGAAGAATTTGGTAGAGTTTCGCTTGGAAACCACACTGGCAGCTGTATGCCAGTTCTGATACACATTATGCTTCTGAAAAGGGAATCTCTGGCAAGTGATTTCCATAAATCAGCCAACTTCGGAGCCAGCTTGATCCAGCTGGGCCATATGGAATCATCAGCAGTGGCAGCCCTACCCCTCTCTCTCCATCCTTCTCGATCCATATGGAACACGAAGAAGCCAAGCTCAAGCGGAATTGGCGTGCTAATTTTGGTATCTAGCAAAGCTGTGTCTAGGCAGAAGAATGCTACCTGGGGCATCACTGCATCTTACGAGCTCTTCTACAGGTTGTTGTAATGGTTCTCTGGAGATCAGTGGTTTTCAAGGGGCTTGAGTTACATTCTCAGCTTTGCATTTCCAGGATAGGGTAACAGCCAAACAGTACAGTCATGCATTCCTCTACCTCTTAAAAATAATACATCATTCTGTTCCTACTGGCATAGCTGTGGTTTGTCAGACAAGCTGAGTTATCATTCTTGCATCAATTAATAGGTGCCATGAGAAATATTATCCTGAAAATTGGAAGATACTGCTGGGCAACGTCTAGCTCACTAAACTGTTGTGTGTGCTGGGAGGGAAACATGAGGAAAAAGGTTCTTTTACATTATTTTTAGGATCAGAATTATGTGTTGATAAGGCATAAAATCGCTACTCTGAAGTTATAGAAGTTTTTTATGGAATAAGAAAGCATTTGTTTCATTTCAGATGAACATAATTATGAAATGTATGCTGTTACTGAACATTATTTTTTGTTTCTGCTGTATATATTTTACATTGTAAGAAGCAATGTTGTATCTCTTTTCTTTTAAAATAATGCTGCCTGATTAAAGAAGCACATTGTTGTAATGGACAAAAGATCAGATATGGTTTTCCCAAATTTCCAATTCGTATCTTTGCAGAAAGTAGCTTAACAGAAGAGACATTTTTTAAGAGTATTATTTCTTACTGGTTGCATCTACACTGTTCTGTATCGAGGTCTTCTGAGAAAACAGGAATCTAAATTTGTATATATATATTCTGTATGAAGGCAGCTTTTGGAATTGGATAAAGAATGGTCATGTGGATATTTCTAAAAAGAAACCTCCTTTCTAGCCCCTGCTATAGAGCCCCCTCAAGGGTAGGATACCTGAGAGTCCATCTGTCTTTACAGAAATAATGCTGGAAAAGATGAACATGTGGGAGTGTTTCCTAGGTGGGCCCTGGCATTGGCGGCATGTGCAGTTTCCAAGTAGGAAAAGCTTGTGAAAGCATGAAGAGAAGGAACACTTGTTTCCTTCAGCTTAAGGGGAACCTGAAAGAGCAGAGAGCTTGCTAAAACAAAAAAGAAGAAAAAAGAAGGGGAAAAAAAAAGCAACAGTGGGCTCCTCACAACTGAGGGAGCTGTTTGGAGTTAAATGGCCAATACACCAGAGGTGTTTTCTAAATAAAGCTTGCTGCTTTAGGCTAATCTGTTCTGCTGTGTGGTTATTAGCCATTTTATCAATACGAGCTTTTATTTATGGTTTAGGAACCTGAATTTCTTTCTGAAGATGCATATGGTCTCAACATTCCCATTAATTCTAGAAAAGCATCAGGATCAGAGAAACCTTAGGCTCCAAAAATTAGCCTAATTAGAATATCAGTAGCTGCTTTTCCAGTGTAAATGCAATAAGCATCATGGGAAATTAGCGAGATAATTATGGGAATTGTTGCTCGATGAACTTGACTGCTTATTTGGCAAATATTCCATTTGTAATAAAATGCTTTGCACTATTCTCTATTGTTCTCTTAAAAAAATCAAGTCTCTTTTAGGTTCTGTTGTGGGTTTTTTTTATGCCCAGTTCCCCAAATACTTTAGCCCATTTAAACTCTTCTGTAAAGCAGGAGGGGAAGTGTGAAGTTTGGTTTTAAGCAAGTAATTCTGCTTGGTGAGGTACTGCAAAGAATGCAAAGAGTTTAGTTATTCTGTTTAATTCTTTTTGGTCAGTGCATGATCTTTTTTGAACAGATTTTTAACAGAAGACACTAATAAAAATGGTGACATATGCACATATTGCATAAAGAATCTTTTTAGTTGTCATCACTTTTATTTGCTGGTGAATGATGGATTAGTTTAGAAATAGACATAGCAAGTACACAAACTACGATTGCAAAAAAAGCACTTGGCAGAAATAACTCAAGACATAAGCTTTCTGTAAGAGGAAATGAAAGCAAAGGATGAGATTTGGCCAAAACTTGTCCTCATAAGCATATTTCTCTCTGTGCCCTCTTTCTCCTGTTTTTTCCCTGTGGGGCAGGCATAAGATAGTGAACAATATTGTGAACTTGGGTTTTATTCCTTACCAAGTAAATTGTGTGTATGATTTTCTTCTATTTGTGTGCTCTTAGCATGTTATTATTTTACAGTTACTGTCAATATAGTTGCTGCTTTGTCACGCTAAGAGAAGGTTAATTGTATATGTAAGAAAAAAAGTACTGTATGAAGTTTGAGTGTGAAAGTGACTGTTCTAAACCATGGGCTCTGACAGAAGCATACACTTACTGTTATTGTTTTGTATTTGTTTAAAAGCTGCCAGTCTGCCAGTGAGGTTGGTACGATCCCTGGAGAAGAGAAGCTTTATGCCATTGCCAAGTAGCATCTCTTTGATTAAACACATCAATTAATTCTGCTGTAATCTAACAGAATGGGGTCCTTTTGACTTTAACCTTTCTTAATGTGGCATGTCTTTTGCAGACATGAATGTTTTTAATTGTGGAAATAATGCTGTGCACACCAAGGAATACTACTTTTTCTAGTAGAGAGAGCAAATGAATCCCCTAAAATATCTCTCAGTGTGTTCTGGAGTGGTTATAGGTAGCACTGTTAGTCAACTACTTTTATTTATCTCCGATAGCCGGTTCTGTTGGAAGAGTTGTAAGACTCAAGTTGTGTGCTTTTGGGACATTTAAAGACCCACACTATATCTAGAACAGTGTGAGCTCCAGTCCCATTCAGGTTTTGTTCTATTAAGCTAAAATTTTCCTAGACCTTAGTCCTCGGTTTCAGTTCATGTGATCTGTCTTTGCACACAGTTTACTCTGGACGCTGAACCTGTTGTACAGCATTTCCTTCTCTATGTTGTTTACACTTCATGTGCATACAATGAACTGAATTCCCAAATTACTGCACCAATCCAGGTGGACGATACCTCAAACAATGTGAACGAAATGACAGCATTTCTCAAAGTTCTGGGATCCTTTGCAGCGTAAGATGGTATCTGTGTGCTGAAGTAACCCTTGGAAATCTGTAAGTAAGGAATAGGAAAACACTGTCCTTCTTTTTCATCTGTTTCTAATAGAATCCAATAATTACTTCAAAACAGAGGGAATGACTGAAACAAATCAGCATGGAAGAAGGAAACCTGTAATAAAGTTACTTGATGTGGTGAGACATTAATCAGAATTTACAAGGAGAGGCAATTTTCTTGTTTCTCTCTTGATACAGGTCCAAGTGGGGAGTTTTTTGTTTGTTTTAACTAGGCTTCCCTGCAGGCCAACACTGGCTCAAGGAAAGCTTAAATCGTGTTCTAAATATACAAGGTAACAAGCTAAATTAAAATAAATGAAGTTAATTAGTACACCAGACTCAAATTCTTCATTATTTCTGTTCATAAACTGCTACAGTGATGAAGTGAAGTAACAGAAAAGTAATAGAGAAGAATGTACCTTCAAATTGCCTTTTTCACTGTAATCTAAAGAATCAGTGAAGAAGAAAAAGTGTTAAGATATGGCAACACTTTAAGTTTTAATTAAATGAATATCAGCAATATTTAATCATTCCTGAAGTATTTCAGTATTCTGTAGTATTCTAATATGTGCTGACCATAAAAATGTTTGTGGAAGCCCAGGACTGTGACTTGTCTCTTAGATTATCACTGTGAGTTCACTGCTTCCATCTGAATTTGTACAAATGTGCAGGTCTCTGATGAGCTGACTCAAAGATCTGCACATGGCTTCTGGGTTTGCTGAGGTGATGCTCAGGAAAAACATTTATCTGGCTTCATTTTAATGTTGTGTTGGTTTTTTTTTCCTTGTAAAGCCACTCAAGATCTTACATTTACACATCAGTGAACAATATCATGTAATGAAAAGCATGTAATCCCATCAAGTAAAAGTGACATGTTATAAATTTTGATGATTAGTTTATGAAGATGCCTACTGTTCTCCCATCTTCCTTCCAATCTGGGCTTGCTTGTGCATTCTAGCTCTGAGTTTTAACCAGGAATTCCTGCTGATTATTTTCCATAACCCATTAAGATAGGTTAAGCTCCTCACATGTGAGTCTTATTAAGATTTCTGCCCTTCTAAATAAATGCTACAGAGCCTCCAGTTTTATTACAAACCTTTTCTTAATAATCGTGGAACACTGTGTGAAGAGTGTTTCTATTGAAGCTAAGATGTACTTGTTATGGTACATGCAAGGAAGCCGTGCCAGCAAAAGACACAGAATTGCCTCTTCCTTTTTTATGTTGTACCTGTAGTAAAAGGCCGTACCCACATTTGGTGTGAAAAGTCTGAGTCTCTAAATTGCTACAGAATGGGATCTGGTTTAGACTGAACAAGAAAGGCTCTTTATTTTTCCTGGAACTGACGAAATAATGAGTTAAATGCTGATAGTGCACTAACTTGGCAGGCAGATGTTACAAATACAGTATTCTGAAGAGTAATTCGCTTACAGCCTTGGCCGTTGACTACAGACTAGCCTGTGAAGAAAAGACATGGTTGGCTGGTGGGATTCTTCTTTGTATCTTACCCCAGATGCCAAAATGTTAATTTTACTTGGTGTGTGTGTTGGGGAGTGAGTGTACTGCTTGGGCAGCTTTGGGCCTGTGTACACATATTACACAGATTGGAAGCCAAGGACAAAATAGAAAAATGATTTCTGTTTTTTGTTTGTTCATCTCCTCTCATTCCTTACCTTTGCATTTTCTATTTTCTTTCAAATTGACAGTGCCTGTAATTTTGAAGGTTCTCAGCTGCTCTGTAGTAATAGGACTATGGGGCTCAATCCAGCAACATGCTGAGCACTCCAAACCCAGTGCAATAAAGCACGCAAAGGCATGCTTAGAATTATGGATGTGGTTGTTTGCAATGGGGATTTCCATCTAACTGTACACTTGATTTCATTCTGGGTTTGAGGAAAAACCAGTGTAGCACCTTCTAGGGATAAGCTCCTATTGAAGAATCTAATTATTTGTTACTGTTGATGTAGTTTCCAGGTTCTACCTGCAGAAGTCATTGCTGTTGGATGTTGAATGATCATGGCTTATCTAATGAATACTTGAAATGCTTTTATGCCAGGTTAACCCATTTGTTATTAGCTTTTTTTAGTTTTTATTTAAATTTCTCTGAGTAGGTTCAGGTTTTTCAGTAGGCTAACAGGATGAATCATAGAATCATAGAATAGTTAGGATTGGAAAGGACCTTAAGATCATCTAGTTCCAACCCCCCTGCCAAGGGCAGGGACACCTCACACTAACCCACATGACCTAAGGCTTCATCCAACCTGGCCTTGAACACTGCCAGGGATGTAGCATTCACAACCTCCCTGGGCAACCCATTCCAGTACCTCACCACCCTAACAGTAAAGAACTTTCTTATATCCAGTCTTAACCTCTGCTGTTTAAGTTTGAACCTGTTACCCCTTGTCCTGTCACTACAGTCCCTAATGAATAGTCCCTCCCCAGCATCCCTGTAGGCCCCCTTCAGATACTGGAAGGCTGCTATGAGGTCTCCACGCAGCCTTCTCTTCTCCAGGCTGAACAGCCCTAACTTTCTCAGCCTGTCTTCATATGGGAGGTGCTCCCGTCCCCTGATCATCCTCATGGCCTCCTCTGGACTTGTTCCAACAGTTCCATGTCCTTTTTATGTTGAGGACACCAGAACTGCACACAATACTGCAAGTGTGGTCTCATAAGAGCAGAGTGGAGGGGCAGGATCACCTCCTTTGACCTGCTGGTCACACTTCTTTTGATGCAGGCCAGAATCCTTGCTTACATAAATTGAACAGATTTGATGAAATTAGTATAAGAATTGAAAAATTTGGTGTAGGTAGGTCAGGTTGCTGATTCTCATACTCTGTTGTTCATGTATCATTGCATGAGCAGTATTCAAATATATGATGACTGGTTTTAAAAATTAATGACCAATTCTGGGAGATCAACTCTTCATCTTCTCTTGCATTTAGGTTCCCCAGTGTGTCCTTTCAGCAGAAGGAAAATTCCTCTGTTTCCCCTTTGAGGGAACTCAGCACGATTTTAACAAAGCACATAATCATAAATTATCACCAATAAAATGTTGTAACTCCAGTCCTGTAAACACTAAGAAAGCAGGTTTGTTCAGTGTGCTGTAAACTGGGTGTCTAGAATTGGTGACTGATACATCTGTAGTAACCATAACACATCTAGAGATACTTTGCCCAAGGAACAGCAAAAATATAACAGAGGGAATAGCATTGAGATTAGTGGTAAAGATAACTCTATGAATTCTTCTTAAAAATTGTCTCAATGCTAATTCCAAAGTAGAAAAAATAGGTCCAAAATTTTATGTTTACCTGCTGTTGGAAATGGCAAGGGATTTCTGATGGTATCAAAACTCCTGTGCAGTACAGCTAACCCCAGTACCCAAAAAGTAACTTCTAACCAAACATAAAGCAATTAAAGGTCCCCTCTTCCTGTGAGGTCAGAACAGCAAAATGCTAGGGAAGACAATCCAGTTCTAAGTCTGTCACAGGAAGAGCTTGTCAGTAAGCCTGGACTTTCCCATTATAACACCTTGATTTTCTGTTAGTTTGCTGAGCATCACATGCAGTTTTCACGAGCATGCAATTGAATCCTTCTAGACTGCTGAAAAATGGCTGAAATTTCTCTGAATTGCAACCTGATTTATGATTTAGGGTGAAGTACTGTCCTTTCTATAACACTGAGGAAAAAATCAGACATTTGACCTTGCATTTACTGAAGACAATAGCCAGCTAGCTGCTTCTACTTTTCAGGCCAACCTGACATCTCGGGGCTTTATTACACTTTTTCCTTGAGGCACTGGTGCTTTCATTTTGCTTGATTTAGAATAACAGAAATGTTTTTGATTAAAAGGACCAGCTGAACCTAACTTCAGTGTTTACCCTGAAGCATGATCCCTGTGAGCTCATGAGGTTTATTCATCCAACCATTACAGAAAATGGTTTTAAGAAAATTATTCTTACATGCACTGATTTCATTGTAAATGAAGGCCTAGAGCCTCCCCTCTGGGCCTGCCATTACAAAGAAAGGTACAGACTGAAGAAGAGGGGAAGACTTGTATGTCTAACTCAAACATGTCAAGCGTTCACTTCTTTGCTGAAGAAGAATAATGCATTTAATTAGACTATCATGTGACAAATTGGTTGTGATGAGGCCATCTATCTCAGGAGAGTGATGTTAATCTTTCTTGTAGTTTGAAGGCTCTCCTGTGTTGGCATGAGATAGATAACTGAGTGTTTTTGGGCTGTGGGAAACCAAGAAATTCTTCCTGTTTGAAACAATTGGATACTTCAATTGCCTTAGATATGTTTTTTTTTTTTTTAATGAGGAATGGCTTTGAGGATATAACAGTTTTGAAGGACTAAATGCCATTAATGCAGAATGGCAGCGCTGCATTCAGCGGTGCAGAACTCAACTTGCAAGCGTCTAACCTCTGCCCCTATTGTGGAATCCTAAGCCTGCAGTTTAACTCTCCCATACAGTAAGGAAAGGGTTATGCACCTGAGAAAGCTGTTCCATAAAGTTCCTTGCTGAGTTAAGGATCATCTCTAAGGAGCTGACAGGAGTTACAGAGTACTGTGGCACATCTCTGCAACTGAGACACTACTTAACCACTGGGTGCAGGTGTTGCTACTTTTGCTCTCCAAAACCAAGAGTCCTCCCCTGAGAATAGGCACTGACATGTTTTTCTCAATGTTCAGCATGCTTTTTTGTTTCAGAGTGTGGCTTGTTTTGCATCACCTGCAAAAATTGAGCAGTGCAGCAATTAGCAAAACCTTCACAAATCTCTATAATCATGTTTTCTACCACGAGTCTTGGCATAAAGACAAAACAAAGGCTTTGCAAAGTTTTCCACTACAAGACTTGGCAAAAAGTATTATCCTGCAGTATTTGAAGCAGATTTTGAATGCTTGCTTTAACCTGACAGGAGTGGTCCTCCAGGATCTTGTGAAGTTCAGTGAATATAAACACTACTGCCAAGACTATTGTGGATAATGCTGAACTGATGCAGTTCATCGTAGAAGGCAGAAGACCAAATAGTTCACTGGCTTTTGGTTAAACACATACACACTCCTGACACATCACTGATACCTAAAGACAGATATTTTACCATGTCAAATGCTCCATCTTAGCCTTTTCTGAAGGGTAGCTGCCCTCTCAACTCCTCTCTTTTAGCCCCGTTGCACCTCCTAAACTTTAGACCATTTTGTTAGTCTCTGGTCTGTCTGTCTTAGGCTTCTCCTGAGTCCTCACTGGAGCTGAGTGAAGTCACGGTCTGTCTTTCACATACAGCTTTGTTAGTCTTCCAAAAGAGAATTGGTAGTTTTGAGACTCTCTGTTGTAGATCATCATAATTTATTTTTAGGCAGCCATATTAATATTTTTCATTTAATTTATGTAGTTTTCAAGAAATTTAGTGTCAGTTTCTGAGTGTCCTCTGTTATGTGTGCCTGTAGGAAGGTTCTCTGGGCTAGCAGCTGTGTAACATCAGCTAGGAGATTGAAACAGTTGAAGGATGTGAAAGATGGCATGGACTAGTAATTGTTAACCTAAGTTAGGCTATTGACCCAAAATGGCCAAATACATGACAAAGAAACTGAGACTGGGGAAGTAGCTTATTGCTAACTCCTTAGGAAGCATAGGCATTTCTCTCTGAAAGCAATGCCTGAACTTAGGCTTCAAGGTGGTCCAGATGGCATCTAGTCGGTGGGTACCTTTCCATATTTATTCCCATATTTATTATGAGCACAAGACGCAAGCATCTGCACAGTGCAGCTAGGGCATGTGAACGTGAGTGTATTTTGCTGGGATATTATTAGCTCTTACAAGTAGCTAAACTGTTAAACTGGTAACCCCACTGCAAAAAGCATTAAAGGTGGTGGGGGACTGTTGGATGTGTGGTAACTATTTCCTATCATTACAAATTGAAGCGTCAGCTGTACCTATAGAAATCAGTGAGATTAGGTTTCTAGAAAGAGCTGTGCACTCTCTTCCTGCAGGTTTACCATCAATATCATTGTAACAAGGAATCTGCAAGGACTTCCATGTGTTTGCAAGTTGAATATATATTAATTTAAGTTTCTTATCCCAACCAGTTAAAAATCGGTCTTATAAAACTGCTCGTATTGATGAACAATTTATCAGATGTGTAGTCCTGTTGCATAAAAGCTTAAAGCAATAGATTTATTGGAGAATTCGTTACTTATCTAGACAGCTGATATCAAAGAAGAAATATGTTTATTTATTTTTACTGTAATTGAAATAGGGCCCAGGACACAATGAAGATAAGAATGCTTATGTGAGCTGATCTTTATATAGCCACTTAAATATCATGTGATTTGTTCCTTTATTAAGTTGCAAATGTGGAGGCTCAAGTGCATGTGTTCCACACTGTTGGCCTTTCCAGTGAGCTGCTGGGACAGATAAGCAATTGGAGCTGCCTGCATGCTGCTGAGATCACTGTTTAACCTTGTCTGGGTTGTACCTAACAGAGGAATGGTGTCATCTTATGTCAACCTATGTTTGTTAAATACATCATCTGGTAAAATAAAAAGAGTGAGTATGTATGTGAAAATAATCAGCTTGGAACACCTTGGTATTCAGGCTGGCAGATATCTGCTTTCTCCCAAATATCAGATTCAGGGGCTTGAATAGCCCTGCTGGCTGCCTCACACAATGCTCTTGTTACCTCTAGCAGTAGATGAAGCATATGTGCCTGTGAGATAACTTTAAGCTAAGAAAATGCCATTTTCCAATGGTAGCCTCCAAAATCATGGTGTGTTTAAATGTAATATGTTAAAAGAAATTTTGCTGTATCCATTCTTAGGATGTATTGCTTCCCTTAGTACATGTTGGGATTTGGTATGCTCGTAAAGTGATCTCATTTGCTGGAGTTTAGCAGATATTCCAGAATATGTAAACATCTGCTTAATGCAGTCTGATTACTATGATCCTATTTAAATGAGTGAACTTTGGCAACAGTTTTTATGCTGTGACGTATCTTGAAATTAATCTAGTTTTGTCTGAAGGCACACGGCAGTTGTTCTACGAGGCAGAATCACTATATATGAAGAATGTCTCTTTTCCCTCTGCCCTTCCCCTTTCCCAGACCTTCCTGCTGCATCAGAGCAGGAGAAGCAAATGCAAATGTTAACAGAAAGCTATGAAGCGTGTTCTAAAGGAAACACTGGGAAAACAAATGTTTACTCAGAGACTGATCTGTAAATTAAAATGTATTTTATTTTAAAAATTACAATTGAGAGGACACCTGTCAAATAATTTCTTTGCAGAAGGAATATTACCATCCATGAGTAAAGAAAGGAGACCCATACTAGCAACCATGTGATGTGCATAGCAACTGGAGAGACATGGTGGAGTTTTGCAAATGCTAAATAAACACGAAAATTCACTCTAAAAACCTAAACAGAACATGCATTTGGGACTTATTTGGGGACGTGAACTGAAATAGGTTTTGGCAGTTGCAAACAAGAGTCCTTAGTTTCTTCTACATACTTCAAACGTGAATTGTATTCACATAACTGCCCTTGTTATATTTTCTGATGAAGTGTCAGTGCTGTTTCTGGTTATGCTGGTTTATATCTGAGCTCATGGCATCACCCACTTGACACCGTTCTGGTGAGACAGCCACTTAGCCATCCTACCACAAAACACAGCAGATGACATGTACTACTTTCCACTGCATATGAAGTGAACTTCCCAGGGAATTACCCATATTTGTAGCTAGGCTGTGGGATGCTCCATAAACTCTTGGCTATAATGTCCTGCTGCAGATGTGAATGACAGAGGTCCGCTTCCTCTTCAGCTGCTGCATGGTTCTTTCTGTAACACAATCTGAGATTTCTTTTAAAGGTTTTCTTTTTCCGGTAAACTGCAATACTTGCCTGAAGAGATGACAATAAAGATGTGCAGAACTGTGATCCTAAATATTTAACGGAGTTTCATGATATTTCATCTAGGTTTTTTCAGTTGAAGCTGAATAATTGAAATGATGCATGAAACTTGTCTTCTTGAGAGGAATTTTTGAAGACTTTTTTAAGCATGGCACTGGAAATAAACACACTGGGTGTCACAACAGCAGATTAGGTATAGATTGCTATGTTAAAGCATAAGCAGTTAAGCTTTTTTCTTCATTATTATTCAGTTTTAGAAGCCCAGCCTTTCAGGCTGTTTGCTGGGTGCACTGTAAATTACAGACATTTATTTCTGGTAGGGCTGATTGTTGCACATTTACAACTAAATACTGCAGAAAATCCTCTTTGTATGGAATGGGGTTCTCATCGGGTTTTATACAAAGGGAGAAGTATCATCCCCTACTAATAAAAGAATAGATGAGAAACATATATTCCTATGTGCAAAGAAGAAATTATTTCAATACATGAATGGAATTTGATATACGTGAACTAAAAGCAAAGTCTCTTTTTTTTTGCCAGAGTTAGACCTGCTCCAGAGGTATTTCCGGAATCTTCCCCATATGACCAATGGTTTAGAATTCGGATTTAATGCAAAATGACCCTATAGATGAATTCACTAAGAATGTTTCGGATTGCAACATTACTTGGGGCTTTTGGGGTCACTGTAAAAGAAATAAAAATATGTTTTAAAATTGTGAGCACTACTCAAAAGAATTTCTCTTGCCATAGCCTACAGCTCATCACTGCAGGTCCTTTGGTTTTCTGTCTTTTACCTGGTAGGTAATGCGATGCTTTGTTGCCATGTGGCAAGAGTAGGGAAACTGAATGTATTTTCTCTGCAGTCCTGAATGATTTATATCAGGAATAGCACAACAGCTCTAATGAAGAATACACTGTGTTGCAGACTTGAGTGTTTTGTATTAACTTCCATGGGGTTTTTGTAAGTGCTACTGGCCTTACCTTTAGCATGCAATTCAAGTGACAGCATTTAAGTGGTAGTGTTACATGGACGTTTACTGCTGCAGACAGGTAGTTTCTCATGCATGGATGAAGTCCATACTGTAGATACTCTTCTACCACAAAGAAGCCTTTACAAATCAAATTATTGATGACCCAGAAGCTTACTGGTGAGCTCAGCTGTGCTTGGCTCAAGTAAAAATTTCAATCATTCATTCTTGGTTTGCTGTTTTTAAACTCAGTCTTGGGACCGCATAGAAATTCAGCAGTAAGCCACTTGCCTGCAGCCAGGAGAGACACTTCACAAGATCTTTTCTGATAGTTTATAAGCACTGCCATGATACAACACCTGCAGAGTTGCTTTTTAAGAGCTCTTTGTATAAACCTAATGTACAAACAAGTATTGTATATGGCATTAGTTTGTTGGAATTGCTGCTTTTGCAGTGTTTAAGAGCTGTTGCAAGATTGAGGTTTAAAGTACTTTGTTTAGTGTGTTTGTGGTTGATGGATTCTGCAGAAAAATGAGGCTATTGTTACAGGAGCATTAGCTGTGTTCAACTGTTTGAGTTACAACGTGACAAAGCAGTACTGGCAAAATTATACGTTGGGACTTTTGAAGCAGAAAGTCAAAGGCTGGCCTCTAAGTAGTACCGGTAGGAATTACCAGTAAAGTGAGAGTTTTGTGTGGTTTTGTTTTTAATCTATTGACTAGGCATCTATTATGTTAGAGCCAAATTTGTGCTGTAGGAACACAACAGATGGATTTCCTCACACCTCCCCCCGCCCTTTTTTTTTCCTGATCTCTGCTGGATTTTTGCTATTGATCATGGGAAAGATGTTTTAGTAATATTTCAGAACCTCTTTTTGTCAACATTTTATTTGATGGAGATTTCCTAACGAATCTGGTAGCACATGAAATTTCTCAACACTGAAATGTTAAAGCAGGTGCTAGGTACCTAGTTTAAACACTTCTTAAATGGAGACAAATCTTGTCAGATCTGAGTTCTTTCTTCAGCTTTCTTCTTCTGCTTCCTAATTAATGGTCTATAGGCAGGTATGTGCATCTTTTCTATGTGAGGGTGTGATCTGCATTATCCAGGAAGAAAACCACAATGCTGGTTTCATCCTGAATATGTACTGGGAGTAAAATGAGATACAGAGAAAATGTCAGAACAAAGCTTTCTTACACGTTGCTGCATTCAAGGAAAACTGTTGGTCTTACTCAGCTTCATTTTGATCTTGTGCTTTAAGTGTCTTTCTTACTCCTGTAAGGATGGATGAAACAGCCAACTGGTGAGAGACCTTCTATTGGTCTTTCAGAGTGAGTTCTGCTTTTTAGTTTTACCTCAACAGTCTTTTCTTTTACTTTTTTTTCTTCTTTTCCTCCTCTGATTATTACTGGGCAGTCCTTTTCCCGAGTCTTTCTTGCTGACCTTTCTGACTGGCAAAGTGGACTTCTTGCCGTCCCTAACAAGTCTAGGAGGTTTGTCTGAGGAGGAGATACAGTGAACTGAGTTATTTGTTCTAAAGGCTCCAGCCAATTAAAGATTAATTGGTAAGAAATGGACCAAAGCTGCAGTGAGAAGATGAATGCACACAGTATTACTGGGCCTACAAGAGGTGATAAAGGGTCTTAGAAAGAGTAGTGGTACTATTGATTTATATCAAAACAGTTTAAGATTAGGCTGGGGCATTTCAGAATCCAGGGCATGATAATTCTTGGCAAACAGTGGATTTTGATAAAGACAGCTGCTCATTTAGCTTTCCATTATCTGAAGGGGCCTACGAGGATGCTGGGGAGGGACTCTTCATCAAGGACTGTAGCAGTAGGACAAGGGGTAATGGGTTCAAACTTAAACAGAGGAAGTTCAGGTTAGCAATAAGGAAGAAGCTCTTTAGCGTGAGGTACTGGAACAGGCTGCCCAAAGAAGTGGTAAATGCTCCATCACTGGCAGTGTTCAAGGCCAGGTTGGACAGAGCCTTTGTTGGCATGGTCCAGGGTGAGGTGTCCCTGCCCATGCGAGGGAGTTGGAACTGGATGATATTTAAGGTCCTTTCCAACCCAAACAATCCTGTGATTCTATGATAAAGAAGTAGATCATGTAGAGAAAAGAAATACTGGAATTTTTAAGTCAAGATTTGACTTCTCCTGAAGTCAAAAGTTTAGTTTGTTAGAAGTTTCATTAGAGTTTGTTACAAGATCAGTTTGTTGCAGAGGGAAATGCAAAGGAAACATTTCAATAGAGCTGTCTAAAACTGCCAGTGTGCTTCTGTGCTAGTGGATAGCACAACTTTTACTTTTTTCCTTTGCTTGCCTTGTTTGCTCTTTTCTTTTTGGTGAATGCTGATCACTTGGCTCACAAATAGGTGATCTTATCAAACAATGTGCTTTTCATCAGCTGCTTTCATCTGGTCTGGAACACTTAATTTAAATGGATAGAAGTTACTTTTCCATTGATATGTATTTTTTAGAATAATTTCCTTTTTCCCATTTAACCTCAGTGTGATGTCGTTGTCTTAACAGTGTTTGATATAATCACAATAGACACATAAACCTCCCTTGTTTCTTTCTTTTTTTTGTGCATTTTTTTGCCAAGTGTATTAGCACAGATGAAGTTAGACATAATTTTCGAAGTTAGACTTAATTTTCAAAGCTTGATTTAGTTTCCAAAAGTTATCCACTGAGAAGAACTTGTCTTGGATGAAACATGCTAAACAGCTCATCATTCCATAGGACAAGGAGCTCATCAGTCATTCTTTTTTTACTGACAGGTCATCAGTGTGAGCTGAAGAAGCTAGAGATGGCTAGTCTGTTTTTCAGATTAACTACTGGAATAATCATGTGTCTGTACATCATCAGTAAGATGATCGGAGAATATGTTATTAAATAATTAGGACAAGGAAGCAGAAAAAAATTAACTTTCTTTTACTAGAAAATTCTCATAATTACTTAAGAAAGCTACTAGAATACAGTATTTGTGCTGGCTCTTTTCCCTTGTCTTTCACAACAGATTGTATGGATTGTCCAGTCAGGATACAGCACCAAGAAAGGTTTTTGGTTTCACTCAAGTAGATCTGCCAGCTATAACTGTATAGCTGAAATCTAAACTAACGTAGAGCGTCTTGGTATGTCTGTGTAGTGCAGAACTCAATTCCTGTTAATTTCTGTTCTACTGGTGAACTTACCAGAAGGTCAGTGATCAAAATGCTAAGGTTGATTTTACAGTGGTAATGAATTCTTTTCATTAACTTGTACATTGACAAGATTTAATTATATATATTTTTATTTACATGTTTTCTTATTATTGGTGATGGTCATCTTATTACTGTATTGGTGGAATTAGTTGACTGAATGACTGTTTCAGTGAGGTGCTTTTTCATTTTTCAGCTTTATCTACGTGCACTTTAAGCCTAAATGAACGAAGAAACCCTGCACAAAATGAAAAGCCACCATTACATTCAAATGAACAAAACACCACTATTAATTTGAAGGGAGCGGTTTGCTGAATGGAGGCTGTTGGCTTAAGGCCAAATGGGTGGTTATACAAGCGTGAAACAACCAGGCAGATTGAATTCGCTGTCAGTCCTTATTGACTGGTAGAAAATGCAGTGGTTCTTGCTTGCACCTCTGGTCATGCAGTTGCTGGGGAATATATGGATGGGAGCCCTGGCATGTTCTCTGGTGTTTTTCATGCCACTGTTGTATGCAACAGCAGTGTTTCCAAATAGTTTTTCTTTTTTATGTAAAATGTATTGCATTTAAAAGCAGTGAGACTGGAAAAAAAAAGAGAATGCGTTTTTTGTATGAGCTCTGGCTTGACAGAATGTAGGATCATCCTGTGCCCACAAAATTAGACAAGGTACTCTAGCTTTTCCGCACCCTTCTTATAAGGTAAGATACTATCAAGACCTCATTTGAGCTGGAGGATGGTATTTTAATTGAGTAAAATGAGCCTGTCAGCCATATTCAAAGACAAATCTTTACTCTGAACTAATTAAATTGTCTAGATTTATTATTAGTTTTGCACTATGACTTCAGCAGTGAAGTTGGCATTTACAGTCACATGCTCTAGAACAGTTTACACAGCTGCTGTGTCCAGCTGTCAGCAGGCTTGATAACAGCATTTCCAGATTATTTATCTGCTTTGCTTAAATATTGCAAATTGGGAAATGCTAATGTTTCAATGAAATCTTGTATCTTTATCCTCTAGATATTGATTTTTATCTGCTTCATCCTTTTACATCTCATAAATTATAGTTTCTGGGTGTAAAAGTAGTATCTTTTTGCTTCTAATGTGTGCAGACAAGTGCTTGCAGCCTTTCTTATGTGTGTCCAGATCCAGCAAGCCACCATTTAATGGATATTCTCTGAGTAGTAGCACATCTATGGGAAGTCCAGATCTTGCAGTCAGGTTTACCCAGTGACTGGGGACAGATTACATACATACAGAAAGAAGTGTTTGCAGGCACTTGGCCTTCGAGGTCTCAGTACAGAAATGAGAACTAAATAACATGGAACAAACATTCAGCACTAGATCTGCACTGGTTATATAAATTTAGTGGCTTATCCTCTCTTTATTTTTTCTGTTCTCCATTGTAGGAAAGTGTTTAAATTTCTTCAAAGTTAATATTCTCTTTCTGTTGATAAAATACTTTCCTACATAACAAAGTGCTGCTAAGGTGTATTTTTTAATCTTAAAGAACACATCCCAGCATAACCATGTCTGTAGCTTTTCCCATCAGCTCCATATAGGGCTCACCACAGATATATATACAGCACAAAAGAAGCTTCAGCAAAGATGCATGCTAACCAAATCAACCCTTAGTTATGGATTTACTTACACTGATATCTTGAGAGATCTGAAGGGGACATATTTTTGTCATGCTGGAAATAACCACTATTTTTAATGCCTCATGTTGGTTTATTTCCTTATCTTAGTAAAATTTTGTTTATACTTGGATAGAGATATATGGGAGAGTAAATTACTTGCTAATTAAATGAATTATGGATAATCTGTTGATTTTTCTTGTTTTTTTTTCAAAAGTCTAATTTTTTTTGTTGCTTCTTGTTTTCCTTTCTCCTCCCCCAGTCTTTGTGGCTTGGCAAGTCAGTATGATTCAAACCTCTGAATAAATCTTTCTTCATTTCCTCCTATATTCTTCTCTCTGTGCTTTGTTCATATTGCAGTAGTTGACATGTATATAAATCCCACTCAAATCAAATAGAAATTAAACTTTAATAAGGTTATGCCGTAGCTTAATAAACCTAAGTCCTGATATTTTAGGTAAATGGTGAGTAGAGCAAAAGACAGGAAAATGCAATGAAGGATTTCTTTGGGAAAATGTGTTTAAACTTGGTGAGGATTTTTCTATGCTCATATTAAGCTTCTAGAATTACTTAGCAGAAGCTCTTGAGCCTGATCTCTCTACAACTATATTTGTTTTGTTGTTTGGGATTTTAGCTCTCATCTGAGTTTCTGTGTTGTTTGAGCAAGGAGCTAAAAGTCAGAAAGCAGCACTGCCCAGCGAGCCTGATACTACAGGAGGCTGCTCTCAGGAGACCTCACATGAAGTCCTGCCAGGTCTCCTGTGTCAAACAAGAAGAAAACAGGCCAAGTACTAACCACACACTGACTGAGACAGGAAAACTGGGGTCTTGTTAAATATCCTGTTAGGTTTGTGGAGCTAGTAAGCTGTTATACAATAGCATGGCTTCACCTAAACTTCACAAAATTATGCTCAGCTATGTTTAAGTAGTGTGAAAGAATAAGACATACATTATAGTTGTGTGCTACAGAATAACAAAACACAGTATATAATCTTTCATGTTTCTGCCCACTTAATCACATGCATATTTTCTCAAAGACATAAAGCAACATTTGATGAATGGATGTAAGTTTTTGTGGGTTTTTTTGACATTTTACAGCTGCCTTTTAGTTTTCTATAGTGTAAAAGCCTTGCACATATACATTTAGTGCATTAACTTGCTGAAGTTTGGAGTTTGGACTGACTTTTCCTTTAAAGTCAAACATCTGAGGGCTTTGTTGTATGAATTACATTTGACAAGGGTTTTTTTTGTGTTTACATGTGTAGTATCATCAGAAGTGTTTCTGGCTTCACCTGTGTGTCCCTGAAGGTAAAGGCTAGGTACTTTGCTTATGCTGTTCTCATTACTGGGTACATTTGCATCGAAACAAGATAATTACAATACCTTCTGCTTACAGTAGATTCCCCATGTACTTTTAATTAGATACAGCCTCCTTGATTTCATTTTGTGAACAATTATGTAGCTTGCTGTGCAATGTTAAATAGTTTGTGTTTCGGCACAGAAGTGTGTGAAGTGATTCATAACTATGATAGGATCATAAAACCATTTTATCATAAAATTGCAGATGGTGAAAAGCATTCCAGAAACATCATGATCAGGGATATAGGGTAGAGGAAATAGGTACTCCCAGGAGTGGGAAGGAGACTTGGAGCTGCACAGGGCAGAGAAAACCAGAGGGAGAATTCATCTAATGCAGATCTTTACCCCACTCCCTGCCTTTGTTCCTCACCCATCATGGCAATGAGAGAAGCTTCCCTGGTGGTTGCAGAATATGTTTTGCAGATTTCTAAGTAAACAAATAATGCTGTTTGGAGCTAGTGGGTATTGGTGGGAAGAGGAAGAAACGTCCTTTTTATGCAGTGTATGTATAGTATCCTAAATATCTGATGGTTCTATCGATGTTTTCCAGAAGGACAAACCTAGGGCACTATGCCACTCTTTTGCTTTGTCCTGATAGACTTGCTGTGTCTCTGCTCTCATGCATTTCTTCACTACAGGGAGTTTAGAATTAGCTTGTTAAATGCTCTCTGTACCTTAAACAGGGCACTCAGCCACCACTTTTGAAATGCTCACTGGGTTAGCAAAGCCTTTGGGCTTTTTTGTCCCCATTCTTTCTGAGCATTTTCTTTGCATCTTGCCTATCTCAAGTGTCACTCCACATTTTTCCCCACTGGATCTGTGGCTACTTGATTATGTGTTTCACATTCGCAATCACTGCGGGTTTGGTTTTTTTATCTTCTTTCTTTCAGCAGTCTGTTGCCAGTAGCATGCAGTAGGGAAGAAGCTTGTCCAAAACCAATAATTTTAACACAATGTTCAATTCCTGCACACATCTAAAGACTTATCTTGATGCTAAGCCTGGTCCCATGCTGTGTCAAATGTGACTGTTACTCTTTTGCCCATTCCTTTTTCTTTGATGCAGGTTCCATCTCTCTTTAGATTATACCTGTTTTAAATAGACCAACCTGTCATGTTATGATCACAACTTGCATTCACATATTTGCCAAACAAAAAGAAGGTGAATGAAGGATTTGTTTCCCATATGTGTACACTGTACTTAAGAGCGTTCTGAACAGAGGTGTTGACCTGAGGGGAGCTGAAAAAGTAGTTGTCAGCTGCACTCAACCTGCCTTATGTAAATCTCTTTTCAGGATAGGCACACAAGGTTAAATGAGTTTCTGATATTCTATTTCAGGGCAAGCTTCATGATGCTATGTTTGTCTTGTGAGCACGAGGCACAGCCCTTGCTGTTTTACCAGACACTCCACAGCAGCCCTTCTCCTTTCCCTGTGCCTCAGTGCAGTACAAGGCAGCCCACCCCTCAGGTTGCAGGCACTTGAAAATATTTAGGAAGCTATCAAAATCAAGGAGTTTTCACATTAACTTGGCAACTAGCATAGTATATTCTTCTTAAAGAACCCTTATTTAGAACTAAAGGAGCTAAGCCTGAGTTTGAATACAGACTTGTTTTCTTTGATAGTAGCCTGTTTTAGCTATATCTGCAGAAAGTTCATGGAGATTATTCTGCTTTCATTCCCAAACATGCCTCGATTTTATATCAGCTCCTAAAGAGCAGAAGAAGCCTTTGAATCCAGTGACTGCACTGTTGCCACACTGCGTAGTTCTAACAGCTTTTTCATGCATTTTGATGTTTGGGATTTTAATTTTTAAAACAGGTTCTCTATTACTGATGAAAAGTCAACATCAAAGATATTAATTTGGAGGCAGGTCTTCTCCTTGTCTGAAAAAGAAACAGAAACATTCTAGCTATCTGATTTCCAAGGGAATGCTTAATTTTATTATGCCAATTGCAGGTGCTACATATTAAATGATGAAACTTAGCTCGCAAGTCACTCAGAGTTAGGAGGCCACAGTATAACGTAATTTTAAACTGGGTGTGTGTGGTTTATGCATATGGAAAAGGATAATAAAAATTCTTGAGTTTTTGTATTACCATTTGCATAGTTCAGAAACAGAATGTCCCTGTCTGTAGTTGACTGGAAGGTCAGAGGGTTTGTCACTTAAAGGACTTGGAAATATCTTTGTTATGACAAATCCTACTTTCTTGAGCAAATGTATTTTTATTTTGTCCTTGTCATAGTCATTCACATTTAATACAGAATGACATGCACTTCTTCCACAGACATAATGCTGCATGTGGTTGGGCTTCATGCCCTTCTCTATATTGTGCTGTGTTCCTAGGCATAGTATCCATACCCAATCTGTTGTAGGGATACCAATGTCAGTATGACAAGAGCTCAGACAAAAGCAAGTTGCAGCTGTCTAAATCTGAATATTGCACCTGTTTTGCTGTGGTGACACTGTCTGCCAGGCCTTCACATCCAGATTAGTTCTGGAAAGTGGTGGTGGTGACTATGCATCTGGCAAATCTACCTTGGCAGGTGTGGAGAGCAGTGTCCCCTTCACATGATGTTAAGTAGCATGTTGACCATTCCAGAGGGCCCGGGTGCCCTGAGAGGTTTCCCTGCACGGCTTTTGCAAGAGAATGTCCAAGCATTATTTCTTGGGCTATATCTTGTGGTTACCTTTTGCTGTGATTTCTGTGTTTTCCACACAGCTGAAATAATAAAGTCCTTAGTTTTATAGCACCTGTTATTGTTCCCAGTGCTGCATAGTGGACATAAGCATTGATCTTATCTCAGACTCAAGCATCAAACACTTCTCAGTCATAATACATGTTATTTTAAAAACTTCATTTCTGTGTCAGAAATAGAAATGCTCTAAAGCAGATTGCAAATGTCCTCTTAGTTCCCCCTCTTCAGGAGATAGTGTCTTCTACTCCATCTCATCTTCAGAACTCTCAGTTGACGTTGAGCTTGAGTGCTGAAGAAAACTACTAAATTGCCAACTTAATCATTTCAGAAGATGGGGAGAACTCTAGAGCTTTTCTCAGTGCTTCATTTATCAGTTACCAGCCAGGGTACCCTGTCTTACCTAGTTTGACAGGCTGCCAGAAGGTGTGCAATCGAAGGAAGGAGACCGGTGTGAGAAGTGAGAGGTGAGTGTCATTAAGTTACCTGCATTGTTAAGGTTTAGCGAGTGTTCTCTGTGAAGAATAAATAATGGTACAGAGATTGTATTTCGTTATGTGTTGGTACATTGAATTCTTCTCATGATTTGGTGAGTAGGAGGGAGGCTGTTTAAACTAGAAAGGGTGCACCAAGTTTCTAAACCTAAAGGAAAAAGACGCAGTCAGAAACAGCTTTCCAGGGTAGATACTCTGTGGGAAGGTGGGAGGTGGCTGTGTTTGTTTTTATGCCACAGGAGGTATGGTCAGCATGGAGTCTGATTGTTAGAGGCTATTTAGACTTGTTTTATTTCACTTTGTTCTTCTTGATTTGTTTCCAATTTTTATAATTATAATTTTAAAGTGTGAAAACAAACTTGGTCTGGGAGGCGGTTTTTCCTTCAGACTTGACTGCTGATAAGATTGATTTCTGAAAACTCTAGAGAGCTCAGCACATGTTCCTTTTCAAGATAAAGTACTTCAGTGGATATGCATACAGGGTGTTTGCAACCAGGAAAACTCAGGAATCTCCCAAGTCAGATGCAGCCAGCAATGAGGTTGTTGTACAGGATACTGAGGAAGGTATGTATTGACCATGACACAGGGTGAGAAAAGAGGGATAAACAGACAACCACAGCCACAGCTAGTAAACGTTGGATTTGGTTTTCTTAATACTTTAGTAGGAGTACAGTGGTAGGAACTAATACTACTTAGTTTTGTGTAAACTGCTCTTTGGCTTTTTCAGATATTGTACCTGAAGAGTTTGAAGCAGAAGAACTGATTTTTCCCTACAATTGTTAAATGATACAGCAGATTTATGTTTGCTTATGTAGCTTCTGTTACGCTTCACAAACACTTCATGAATGCTTTGAATGCTGAAAATATATCTGTCAACTTAGAGAAAGCAAAAAACACAATCTCTAGTGTTTTGGCTTTGTTGTTTTTTTTTTTTCTCCCTCCACTCCATACAATTTTGTTTCGGATTGTTCACTTCCCTAAAATAAAACTGTCCCACTTCTGAATCTGGCAATTGTTATTTATCAGTCTCAACATGTGCTACCTAAATAGAGGACCAAAATGCTTTAGACATGTTTTGATAGTTTCGTTGTATTTAGAAGTTGTTCTTATTCAAGCCTACAAAGTAGACTTCTAAATCACAGTTGTCTTTTCAACAGCAGTTGTCTTTGTGTTTTTTTTTCAGCAGCTGTTTTCATTTGTTTGGGTACATAAAAAATATGTGCAGTGAGAACTAACTATACATTTGATAACAGCATGCGATGATGTTTCAGGATTGCTAGTGGGAGTCTTCTCTCTGGAGAATGAGCCTCGGAGCTTTTGGGTCACGCAGGGAAACCATGAGTTGAGCTCTCTGGGTGTGCTTAGGCACACAGCCCTGATACCCTCCACACTTGTAACTCAGTGACAAACTGGACTTGATACATACGGCTTTCTCACACCTTTAATCCCACAGCTTGTCTCAAGATCTAATGACTTCTCAAGAAGAAATGACTAGTTTTCAGAGCTGATGAAGTATGCCTTCAGTGGTTTTGTATGAGTCAGATTTTATCTATTTCTTTGGAGAAATTGATCAATGTGATATTTATTACAGTATCCATATTATGTAAATAAGTACAGATTTTCTTCTTGTTATGGCTGTACAATGCAAATGTAATTATCTTTCAGGAGGTGCAGAGTATGGAATCTCATAAAGTGGAGTTTCGTACACCTTGAGGAACAGTAGCAAAGTTTAAGTGCGGGCTTAAAAATGTTATTAATTAAATCTTGATTTAGACAGAGATAAAAATAGGTCTGTTAAATGCATGTGTTTTAATTAGGTCTTCCTTTTAAAGCTATGCAAAACTAATGCTTAAATAGATTGGTATATTGAGTATTATATGCTTGTACTATAGAAATAGTGAAGCTTATATTCAACATTCCTTAACATTAATAACTCAAGCTGTTTAACAACACTAAACCCTAAGAATATTATACTTAACCACCACAGTTTGTGAACAAAACAGTTGACAGATGCCTCCTTCTGTGAAATGGAGAAGTATCCTTTCTATTGTCTGAGCTATTGAGTTCACAGCTGTTTGTAAAGTCTGTCAATTTTTAAGGTCTTTCTCAAGGTTTTTTATATTTTATCCTATTGATATTATTTTAGTATTGCATTCATTTGTAGATTTACATTCAGTTATATGCTTATGTATGATATTTATGCTATTCCAGTATTGTCTTATACTAGACACAAAACTTGCTGAGCTTTCAAACTCCTTTCTGGCTTATATTTATGTAACTTCATAACTATTATTTCTGGGAGCTTTAATAGCAGTAACAAATATTGATCAGAGTCAATAAATATTTGACTTCTGTAAATATTTTAGACTTTTTCAAGGTAGCTCCATCAGTGAAGTAGGAGTTTTGTATCACCTAGTATATCTGCTGAGAAACTGTTTTTAGCACTTTGTTTGATCATAATCAGTACCTATTCAGGAGCTTAATCAGCGTTCCTCTTATAAACTGCTTCAGTCGTATCAGTTCCTGTATTTTCATCACAATCAATTTGTCTCTTTCCCCCTGTCTTAAAATACCAAATTTTTAATGATAAAAATGTGTCTCTGTCCTGGTGGGATAGTGATAATGATGATTAATTGTGGTGAAGGAAGGAAAAGACTTTCAGTCACTTTGGTGACTAAATGTCATAGACATTTATACATATTTTATTCATATTATCAGAATGCTAAAGTAGTCCCCTGTTGAAATATAATGTACTGAGAAGAATATAGTCAAGTGTCAGATATGTGCTTCCTTTATGTAGGCTATTGCTTGATTTCAGGGGTGCAGAAATGCATGAAGCCTTATGCATATGCAGCACAACTATGTATCAGTAGGACAGCTCACTTGGACCAGTCACTTTGCATTGGTATGGTGCTAGGTTGAGTTTCTAACATTAAATATGCAAACAGTCTGGTACATGAGCAGGGAGGCAAAACATGTTTATATATTAGAACCATAAAAACCATCTTATCTTTTAGTAGGATCTGATATAATTAAAATTGTTACATTTGTTGTTCACCCTTTTGTGGTGTCCAGTTTTGCACTTGGGCTATGCGAGAGATACTTTAAGACACTTGTGCTTTTTTGGCACAGTGATTGGTACTGCATACTCTTTATAGTCATACATATGTTCATGTACACTGCTGTAGTGTTATCACAGAATATTGTTTGATAGGACCCATCTCCTATAGGTCGCTTCACTGCTTTTGGGAGACATGTGTAGTGGCTCAGATCATGGTTCTGATCTTCCAATTAACTGTCATTACTGATAATGGTGCATAAGCTTTGTGAACAGAAAGGATAACTGCTAATGTGCTCAGCTGCTTTGCCTTTTGTCTCTCTTTTTCTCAGAAGATACATGACATGAAAATTGTGCTTGAAACTTTCTCTTGGGCTAGAACCAGTATGTATGTGACGTTACACATGTTCAAATTAATAGAAAGGCATTTTGTGCATAAGACAGATTTGTTTATGTGTTTTTTTCAATATATATGCAATAGCTATGTAGAGTCATGTATCTCTGCTGTTGTTTTGTGAGAATAACAAATTATTGATTTTAAAGCAAATGAGAGCAGGAAAATGGCTGTGTGTTTATTATCAGGCAGACTGTAAGTTCTTTACTGAGGTAAATGTTAAACTCTTGAGAAAAGGGTGGTTTTTTGTGGCAAATGGAAATTACAGTTTAATGTTAGGAGCTCTGTTTGATATGAGTGCATTGGCTATTGTAAGTAGAAACCCTTTGGTCTGGTATGATTCCTGTTTACAGGCTGTTAATTTGGTGTATAGCCTGATAATGAAAGAGAAGTAAATCCTGATCAATAGGAATAATATTATTGAACTTAATCACTTAGAAAGTCCTTTAGCGTGTTCCCACGAAGAGGAGAGGAAAAATTCAGGAAGATAGAAACAGGCTTCCCCAGAACTATATGTATCTTCTAACGGTGGGATGTAGAGTTAAGAGGGTGACATGTTAATTATTTATCACTTGTTTTGAACTGAGTAATGCTGCTCAGCAAAAAAAATTATTCATAAAGTAGGCATTGTGAAGTTAGAGGAGTTTGCAGAATTTAGCATAGTAATAGGATGTATTTGCTTGCTAACGTTTCCGCTCACTGCAATAGGAGCTTCATTGCTGGAAACATAAAACACTTTTTCTTTGTGATTTATAGGAAGATGCTTAAAGTAATTCAGTTTGATAAGTAGGTCTTTCAGAAATGATTAAATGCTTCCTGCTCTCTAAAAAAGAAATAGATACATGCTTTAGGTTATTATATACAGGCTGGCAAATTGCTTCATAATGCTTTCTGTCTTATTTCTACCCCTTGCTCTGAAAAGCAAGAACCCAATAACACCTCAGACATAAGCATAAATGATGAACAAACTTGAAAAGGAACTTTAGTAATCAGAAGAAGCCTTTAAGTATAAGACTTCTTGGCCTGGCACCATTGCTTTTTAACATCTCTGTTAAAAAGAACTCATACCTGACAAAAGAGGCAATTAGTTTGCTGAATGACAAGAAGAAATGTCACCACTGCTAGTAAACTGATTACTCTATTCCTTATTCTGTTGGCAGGTCTTATTATTATGAACATTAAAGTAATCAGTTCCCTGTCACTTAAAATCCGTACCTACTTCTTCCTTTCCTCAAATGCCCTGATTTCGGTTGCACGCCATATTATTTATGTGCTGTTTTTACTAATCCTTGCTGGCCTGAAACATTACAATAATCTTTCAATCTAGGTAAAAATATGACCTATAATAAGCATGAGGAAGAAATGACAAGGCTGGCATATAATCATTGCTGTTTATAGCTTTGCAGTGACATGGGGGTACTTGAGTGATTTAAGGGAGAAAGCAAAGAGGATATAATTCAAAAACATAATTTTAGTAAAAAATTATTTTCTGCTGAAAAGGAAATGAAGCAGATTTTCTTTCTTATTTTGTTTTCAGCTGTCTGCAACAGTTCAGACCCTCCTTTGTGTCCTGGCACAGTCTTTTCATAGATGGCATCCTGGCAAGATGCTATTTACTATATGTACCCAGCCTGGTTTTGTTCCTTGTTCTGCTTTCCTCATTGTGATTGCCTAACTGAAAACAGTAATTGAAAAATAGCAATCATTTTTTTAAACTGCTCTTAAATTCAAAACCTGTTGACTATCAATTAGGAGATATAAGGATAAAAGAAACTGTCACTCAAAATTCTGTGTGGCCCTATTGGACACTTGGAGAATGATCCTGACTTTGCCAGTTGGGTGCATAAGGTGCGTCTGCACTTTAGTTCAGATAAAGTGATCTCTGCTTGTGCGTGTCTCTTCATTTTGTGAAATGGTTTAGGAGTATGCAATCTAGATTTGTCTTTATGTAAAAGAAAGTGAAGGGTAGACTTCTGGAGGGCACTTCCTGCACTTCAGTGAAGTGCTTGTGAAGGATGGGGCAAAAATGGAGCTGGACTGAAGCTCCTGAAACACATACAGGGCAAACACCCGTGTTATCACCAGTCATTTCCCTGTGCTTCAATCACAGACCATTTCACAGACCTCAGTCTCTCCTGGGATTTGAGCTTTCTGCTCTATGTTGATACTGTGGTTTAAACTTTGTCTCTTCCAGTCATTAATTTGAAACACTATGCTCAGTTGAAACTGTTAAGTGATAAGAATGAGCTGTGGATGTAGCAGTATGCCTGCCTTTGGCCAGTGAGTTGGGTCAGAGCAGTGGTTGCCTTCTCTAATGCCTGTTGAAATCCAGGCAATTACTGCCCCTGTGCAGTGTTAAGGCAGTGCTGTAGTTGCTGGTTGTTTGTTTTTTTAGTTTCTTTGTTTTTCTAAGGAAGTTATGGGAAGAGTGTAAAAATAAGCTAGCAAACAATCTAGGAAAATCCTATGAAGAAAAAAGAAGCATTGCTGTTGGCAAACCTTCTTGTCTACACTGTGTATGTAAAGAAAGAGCTACCTTAATTTCACTTCTGTTCTGAGGGAAGCACTTCTCAGAAATACTGTGCTGTTGCTCTGGCTCTTCTGCTGCAAGATGTGTTAGTGTGGAGAGAGAATCTTAAGTTAATGACGTGATTCATGGCAGTTTCAATTCTGAAATCCATCACTGGTACAGCACACTAATGACTTACCATAACATCACTTATCCAGCAAGCATGCAGTTCTGTTGTTGGGTCTTGTATATGAGAATGGCTGCTGGCTATGCAGGCTTGAGAGACAAACTGGGTCTGAAGTGTGATTAGCTAAATACTTCAATGATAACTTTCAGAAAACCGTCACAAGGTAAATGGTGTAACTTATTTTGGCAGTTGGTGATTTACAGGAACATTAACTTTCAAGCTCAATTGACAGCCCTGGAGCTATGTTTCATATGAAGTACGTGCAGTTTGGGAAGAAAGTCACAGAGACAAAAGAAGTCATCTATTCCATTAGAGGAAGTACACTTTCAAAAATAACTTCGGCATTTTGAAAGGAGGCATTAATGAAGTATTGTTCTTACACTTCTCTTGATTCTAAACAAAAGAAACAGGTGTCTCACTATAGACACCTGTAGCATATTTTTTTGTGCTGTCATGGCAAATTATTACGAGATTGGCAATTTAGGAGGTCTTGTGTAGAAGAATCAAAGAAACTTTGGCAACTTACTGTTAAAAACAGCCTACAAAATAGAAGATGCCTGTTCTGAAACCGTGTATGCTATGCAAGAGATCTTTTCAACTGGAAAATCATAGAGTCATAGAGTGGTTAGGGTTGGAAAGGACCTTAAGATCATGTAGTTCCAACCCTACCATGGGGGTTATAATTCTTCTATGGTTAATAATAATAATTATTGTCCTAAATTTGAAAATGTCGTCTTTTGTCAGAGGCTTCGTAAACATATCATTTAGAGTGAACTTTCTATTTCAGGGATTTTAACAGTTTTTCTGATTGGATTGATACTTCCAAGATGAATACCTCCTTACATATCCTAGGCTCCATCCTATTTGTTTGTTCTCTCTAGTTTGGTCTGTGTTTTGTACTTTGAGTGAAAGAAAGTGGATTTTTTGTTTAGTTTGTTTTGTTAGTTGGTTTGGTTTGTTTTTTTCTTGGCTGATATCTTACTACTTTGGTGAAATTGGGTAATCTTTAATAGATTGAATAACTGTCAAATTAATAGAGTTGCTGTTGTTAAAACTGTGTGTTTGCTATCGAATGAGCTAATTTGCAAGATCTGTGACACAAATTAGAGATACAGAAACTGAGATATAACATACGTATTTAACTTTTGCTGTAGTCTGTGTTGTATCTAGAACTGGCATAAAAATTCATGTAACAGTTGTGACTAATTTTATATAGACTGAATTTGCCTTGTTACTCTTAAGTATTTTCAGATGTGTCTCTTCAAGAATTTAATCTAAGACCCAAATGGTAAAGCATCTGCTCTTGAAATAGATATTCCTGTCTCAATAAAGTAATTCATGGGAATGAACAGTGTGGTTTCATCCTGCTGCTCCATTGTGCAATATCTGGGTTTTCGCACTTAAGAGCAGTTATTAGCACTTGCTGCAGTGTTACCTGATGTCTGAAATAAAATGTGCTCATGATATTGTGCAGGAGGGCCATCATATCTTTCATATAGACCTTTAGTAGTCTACTAAACTAAGTATTTTGGTGTTAGGAGATGCTACTTCCATTTCTATGAATTTCTCAACATACCACCTTGGACAATTCAATTAATCTTTCACTTTATCTTTCTGTTACTGAAGAAAACCACACAGGATAATAGTGCATACATAAGGTGAGAATTACTTCATTCATTGATATCTTTGTAGTCTTTGTGCTTTGAAGAATTAATTACTTAGTTGCATTTGAAAGAGCTATATGGTATTGCCAAACATTTAATCACAAACATCACTCAACCCAGAAGGAGGTAGATAGACAGACAAACAGAAGTTACCTGTTGTAGGACTGGCTGGTTAATACTGCAGATGCCATGTTTTCACTCTAACCACGCATACAGTTCAGGATAATGTATCTGTAAGGCAAGCTCAAATTTAATAATTTGCATACATTATTAACTACTGTTCACAACACTTATGAGAAGATTTGAGATGATTGTTTTGTTTCAAGAAATAACAAGACTCAAAGTGGGGCTGTCTTCTGTAATGTGATGCATCATGCATAAGGTAGGGCTTGCCTTTTCCCATGGCAATACTTGCATAAGGACGTTAACAGAACTATTTCTACTTCACCTTTAGAAAACCTGTTGACCTCTCTAGTTTAAAATACTCATATCTTTCTCTTGTTAGTGTCTGTTGGGAGAAATGAAGTGAAAAGATTGCTGCCTTGTTCTTTTTAACAGCCTGTTTAGGTTAAAATGGTAAAATGAACGCACATAGTTTGTCCTAATTTGATCTCGCTGCATCTTTTCCAAACAAAGAATTTAGTGTGTAAAAGAAAGGCCGGTGTTATTTATCTATAAGGATGAATTAGCTCTCTGGCTAAAGTGTGTAAAGAGAAAGCAAAGATGAAAAAAGATTTCACATAAAAGCAGACCTGTAAAGAAACCAAGCCAAGTCTGTGACTTCCACCAGTCTGTGCTTTGAGTCTGTGCAGTCTTTGTATTTGGTGGCATCAGTTGGAGGGGAAAGAGGATGTAAGACAAAGCTTTCCAGACTAAAGAGGAATACAGATCTTTATCTTCCAGCTTCTAAAATGTATTTGCTGGAGCTGTTCATCCTCGCAGTCACTAGAAGCACTTTTGAAGGTTTCTAGTTGCCTTGAAAGTCTTCAGGGTAGAAATGTTGTATTAGCTTAGTAATCACATTGTGTTCTTCTTACCAGCAGGGTTCTAGAAGTTTCTCACTGGTTACTTTATCTGAAAATCCAGGATTGTGTTGCTTTATAATTCACTTGTGTGGCAAATACTCCTCCCCAGTGCCTGATGTGTGGGGTGGCTGAAGTACAGCCCTACTGCTCTGGGGATGAAACCTGGCATTAAATCTGCCACACAGGCTGCAAATGACTGTGGAGAAGCAGTGATGGCGGGAGGAGCTCTGAGGTGCTCAGCAGGGGTGCCTGGGGGCCAGCCCAGGGGGCAGCGCTCATGTGAAGGGGTGGGGAGCTGTGCCTGTGCCTCCATTTTATCTCCCATGTGTTACCTGCCAGCTGGCGGGCGCCATTTTGTGGGTTAGTCTTGGGTGTGGGATGAGCGCCCCCACAGAGATCACAGCTGTGATGGCGCATGGGTCATACCCTGCTCGTCTTGAACGCACAGAGGACGTGACAGTATTCGCTGTGGTAATTATTTCAGTATAGGCTATAAGTTATAGCTTTAACACGTGGATGTTAAGTGTTTTACACTGTGGTAATTGTAAATCTATATAATTAGATGGAGAGTCTTTTCAAGATGCTGACCCCTGTCTAACAGCGCAAACCAATTTTTATTGATGGTGGTAATGCAGATGGCTAGTAATGGATAACTGAAAGGATAGAAGAGTGACTGAAATTAAATAAACATTTAAAGTTCACCCCTTGCTGCAAGAAGGGTTAGTTTAGTAATTTAAATCCTGGCAGCTCAGTAGAAGCTCTGCTTGCTCCATGGTAGGTGAAATGCTGAAGAAGTTCCTCAGCTTAGAAGAGAGGAGGGAAAGCTGTGAGGGAAGCACTGGAGCATGTTTTTAAGAAAGAAACCCACAACAATGCAATTTCTGACAAACAGCCAGAAAATAAAGTTTTCATCCCTCCTTAAAGCACAGGTACACCCACAAGGACTATTAGTGCCATGTCAGCCATAATGGAGCTCTGAAGTTCAGCAATTATGTTGTACCTATGATGTTTAAACATATTTTTGACAAACTGCAGAAGATTACTTGACTGGAAAAAAAAAGAGGAAAAAGCTATCAAAGCTGCACACTTTGAGGTGTTAAAATTCACAAGAGTTGCATAATTGAAACAAATGAAATTAGTCTTGTGAGCAAGTACTTTTGTAAATTCTTTTAATTGGCTTATTTACCTTTAAAAGATGCTGCGCTCTTTGTTACCCAAGTACTTACATTTATAGCTAAAGAGTACAAAATAGGGATAACTCTTAATTATATGTAGCATTTTTATTCATATAACTAAAACTAACTCTAATAGGTGATAAAATACTTGTGAATTGATACACAGTCTCTAGTATGCCCTGTAGGAAAAAAGCATCCACTTTTAATTGTTGTTAATATTTAATGGTATGCTGAAACCCAGTAACCACTAACGTAATATAAATAAACAGTAGCTCAGACATCTCTGGGATTTTTTTGTTCTTCATAAGGATACTGGGCACAAAAGACGAGCTGTGAGTACCTTGGGAAAGCAGATCTGAGCTGAGAGCTTTGGTTTTATTCCAACATAAACAAAACAGTGGACTAGGGAATTGTGAAGAATTTCAGTTATGTTAAAAGTGTTCTTACTGTCTGACCACAACTGTTAATGGAGTATGGACAAAGCATGTCATTTCATACTGATGTAGTGTTCCTGCATGCACCAGTTTGTGGTAAGCTAATTTATGCTTGCCAGAGCAAGTCTGTTGGTGACAACTCCTAAAAATGTGGTTGTCATGCTGCCAGAAACCACAGTGCAAGTTCCGTATAAATAGACATGTACATGTATTCCTGGTTTTCTGTAAAACCAGGATATTTATGGGTATGGGGTTTCATAGTATTGTTTTATACTGGTAGGAATCTTACAAAGAAACAACAAAAAAACTTTATACAGCCTTAATAGATGTCCTGGGTTCAGCAGTAGCAGTCATTTTTTCTTCTTCTTGGTACCTGGTGCAGCACTGTATTTTGACTTTGGGGGGTTGATGGAGGTATCAGTCGGTGCTCGGTTGGGCAGGGTGGGGTGAGTTATTGGTCGGCAGCTGGTGAGATGTTGCATTCTCTTCACTTGTTATTTCCTTTATCATTATTATTACTATTGGTGGTAGCAGTAGTGATTTGTGTTATACCTTAGTTATTAAACTGTTCTTATCTCAACCTGTGGGAGCTACATTCTTTGGATTCTCCTCCTCAACTCTCCGGGAGTGGGGGGAGCAAGGGGGGAAGTGAGTGAACGAGCTGTGCGGCTTAAACCAAGACAATAGAAAGGGTGTAAAAATCAGATTCCTGAAGAATATTTTCCTCACCGTTGACTCTTTATCATGGGCTGATAACTTTAAATGCCTATCATCTTTACATGAAGGAAACCTGAACACATATGTCTCTGTATGTATGTAACCTACAAATGCCAACAAAACTCCAGACTAGGAAACCTGGACCAAAGGAAAAAAGGAAGGATTGATGCAGCCATAGACTTGTGCTGGAGAAAACCTCTTCTGGAAATGAGCATTAATATGAACGACAGTTGAATGTGTTATCTCACTTTCACAAAGTCCTAGACAGTAGGAGAGAGAAAGCTTTCAGCTTTGTAAGAATCTTTGGAGACCTGTAATCAGTTTGCTTTCATCCCCTGTAGCAGGGATTGGCATGGTTATTATTATAGTATAAATACATGAATTGTAGTTTTCCATTGGCTCTGTGTGAAGGCAGCTGTGGAGGACAGCTAGCAGGCAGTGCTCCGTGGCAAGCCTTTTCACTGCGTTGCCTATGTAGCAGGTAGTGAATCTGATGGAGAACTTGTCTATAACTTTTAACATTGGGGTTGACAAGGCCATGATGCTTGGGATTCTTTTGTCAGTGCTGCATTCATAACAGCTTGTGTTTGTTGCATCTTTAAGTGAGATGATCGCCTCCACACGTTTGGCACTGAGGGCAAATTCAAAAAGACAAGTTTGAAGTTCAGTACAGTGTGCTGCGCTAGGGATTGTTTGTTTGGTAGTTAACTTCTCTAGGTTTACTCACATGGCTCATCAGCACTGGCTGATGATGAAGTGGGTGATTTATGAATGCTAAGGGCATGGTTAGGGTGAACCTGTTGACATCTGAAAGCAGAAAAGAGCATATTGAGCCTCGGGAAACCATGAAAGCTTTTTGTGCTGGTGAATGTATACTGTGCATTAGGGAGCTGACCTTAACGACCCAACACATTTACATTTTCTTTTTTCCTTTAAATTCCCTGAAATATTTTTTTATTATTTTATTATTTTTTACTTCTCCATGTCAAGACTATAGCAGCCTACAGCTCTCTCCCAACTTGTAACTCATTCATTTCTCTGAGTCAGAAACTGGTTTTCTTATATTAACACATGGGTCTGGAAGCCAAGTATCACAATATGCTCTAGCAAACGCAGGGCAATAGATCTCCTGTTTCACCTCATGGTTTCTTCCATTTTTATTATTGCTGAAACACAGTTTACCACACGGTGTAACTTACTGAAATTGTAACTGTTGAATGATTCAGTGATTCTGCAGGTTTTGCTGGTGCTGTGGTCATGCGATCGATAGTGGTTTGGATGTGGGTTGTGAGGAGAACCATGAAATGTTGTGTTGTGCCCTCCCTACACCAGAAAATTCATGTCCTCAGAGCTCTGACTTTCAGTTACTGAAATTAAGTCACGGGAGCACACATGTAGTGACATCTTGGCATAGCCTGCATGTCAGCAGGAGATCTTGTGTTGTTCAGGGGGTTGTTTCACTCTGGAGACAAGCGATGGTTTGCCAGCTTACATCAAACGTGTGTGGATGAATGCAAATGTGCAGAAACAAGAAACGCTGTGTTGCTAAAACTGTAAAGTACACCAGAACTAACACGGACAAATGTGAGTTGTTTATGAAAAATGTGTTAGAAGTGCCATAGGGTGGAATTATCACTTATAAAGATCTCGCTCCCACAGCTTAGAATAGCTTAAAGGTGCTGGAAAATAAGGTTCTGCACAGCTCTCTGGAGATTGTGTCTATTTTGTCTTAATCATTATAGCTCTGAATATTGTTACTCTTTCATGCCATGTTGAGAAATCCATGATGTGCTCAGCACTCCAACCATACAGCACACAAGATATCTTTTTTTATCCCCTTAAAAACCAGCTTAGTAATTTAATTGATTCTCCCCCACCTCTTGAACTAGAATTTTGTGAACAGTTGCCATTTAATTTACATGACCTACAAATACACCCATGTGTGTCAGTGTATATGTCCTCTTATTTCATGCTTTTTCATTTTCTTATGTGCCATTCATCTTAATATTTCTGTAGGAGAGGTGTGCTTACCTTACCCATATCCATTTGCTTTCTGTCTCTCTGATCTATCTAATGATGTGGTGGTCTTGCTGAGCTACAGAACTGTCTTGTGCAAAGTTACTGAGTTGCTCCAGAATCTCTGAACAGCTTGATTTTTAATTATGGTCCAGATTGCTGAGGTATAACAGTTACTCTCAGTAGAGCTTCCTAACTATGCTTCTTCGTGTGGCTGATTCTAGTTATTAGTACATTGAAACCAAGTCCTAGATCCTGGTCTTAGGTGCTTTTTTTTCCCTACTACAGGAAAAAATATTTTTTCTGGTACACTCTGTAACAGTGAGGCAAATGGGAAGAAGTGGAAAACGTATTCCCAAATTGTAAGATGGAAAGGCATAACCTGAGAGTTCTTCACTGCGGTGCATGTCGGTGTGTGTAAGTGGATGGAGGACCTCTGCTGGTTTAAATAACTCCTTTGTGTGGGGCAGTGTTCCTGCCACCTCCATGGGCAGTGATGGCAGTGGGACTCAGAGTACTGACATGTCCATTGGCTCTGTCTGAACCCAGCTGTGATGGCAAATGCTAAATATAAAATAACTCTTTCTTCACTGCCAGAGATAAATAAAGAAAAAAGAGGAGGATGATTACAACTTTCCTCTTGCAGGCAAGAAGTAATCCTTCAGAAAAGTTGAAGGAGTCAAAGGATTGATTTGTTGGGAAGGATAGTTAGAGGAGACAGCAAATCAATTTACTGAAGTCAGAGTTTTGTGGGAGTGTCTGCTAGGACTTGTGGCTAGGGAGGATGAAGTTAAATGATGCCCCAAAGTAAAATGATGTAGATAAAGGTGGATGTTTCTGAAATGAAAGGAAGGAATGTAGAAGTAAATGCAGATCGAAAAGCAGCAAGGACTTACTCTTGTGTTTGGGAATTTATAGTAGAGGTAAATTAAACAAGCCAATTGTTGGCAGAGATTGCTTGAAGAAATTTTATGAACTAGAGATAGCTTCTAAGGACTGAGAAAGTTTTAAAAAAGCAAATCCCAATATGTTTCTGGGAGAGAAATGTTACAAGTTTTTAGAGGGAATCTGATTTCTGGTTAATATTAAACTTTTGTAAGGAGATAACTGTTGAAGTCTTTACTTGGAGCTGTGTAATTTCCTTTATAGCCATTTTAGCTTTTTATGATATGATACTTCCATGCTAATTTTTGCTGAAACAGACTGGTTTCCCTAAAGTTAATCCATGGTATCTTAAGCTACAGTTGAGTATTTTTCCAAAGTAAGAGCTAACTGTAGGAAAAAAATTGTAAATAAACAGAAAAATTTTATTTATGGTGGATTCTTTCTCTATAAATCTTGTTATTTTTGTAGTAGTTCATGCATTTAGAGGTATAATCTGAAGGGAACTTTAAATATGAATTCTGTATGATTGACATTTCATCTAGTGAAGAGTGACTGTAGATTCTCTGGATGATGAATTGGGTAATAGGGGAAGAACATACGATTTGTGGCTTTACTGTGATTCATTGATGTGTTAAGAATAGAAGTATAATGTGTCATGATACTTTGCTATTTTTCTATTTATTGCTTTTAACCTTTCTAAGGTTAAAAAGAATATAAAAATTCAGTACTGTAACATAGTTCTTTAAAAATTTCCAGGAAACAGAGATGTGAGTTTATATAGAATTCCTTACTCTCAGGATTCAGGAAAATGCTGGATTAGGTCTGTTGTATGGAACTTTATAGTTTATCATGCATATTTAATGCAGAAAATAGTTTTTCATTTTTTATTTGATCTTCAGCTTTCCGGAAGTCTTCCTCCATTCCTGTTGATGTATCTTTTGTCTAACATCAGTCATGTGCCACATACTCACTTTGCTATGTATCAAAAGCATTTGGTTTTGAGGGAACTCTTTTATGTCGTTTTCTTTGTATGTCATTTACCATTTTCAGTAATTATTTTAGCTGTGATTTTTATATTTGCAGTGGTTTTCTTAGCATAATCAGTGTGTGTCTACAAAGGAGAGCAAGTGTATTTTTCTTCCCTGTTTCAAAAGGTTTGTCTTTTTATGCTTTTCAGTTAATGTCTTAATCAGCATTGTCTCTTGGCACCCAGTGGCTGAGCAGCAGTGACACTTTTCTTCGTCTCTTTTTCATTTTTATTTCAACTGTTTGCTGAAGAAAAAGACTGGGTTGATTGGTTTGGGATGTTGTCAACACAGGTTCCTTGGGCTGGCTGATAGAAATCTTGGTGAGTGTACTTGTGCCAGGTACGCTGCTGCATCAGAATTGAACATAGAAATTTTGAAGGACATGAAAAGCTCGATGTTTGCTTTTAGAGTTCCACTTCACTAATATTGAACAGCAGTGTATGTGCTCAACCACAAAGGAGGATAGGGAAGAGGAGCTGGTGCATTTGTGTAGCCAGCCTATCTGCACTGCTTGTGATTGCCTGGAAAATTCCATTTGGTTCAGTCTACAACTTTTATGCAGCCTCTTCATTCTTTGCAATGTTTCCCTTTGAGATAAGTCTGGAATAGTAAAGAAAGAAAAAACAACATTTTTACTTTTCAATGCTGAGGCTTTATATGTGTAGTGATAGATCATAACAGCTTTGCATTCTCATAATAATGGGGTTTTATCTTTATTTATTTGTGTTATAGTGGGACTGACAAGAATACTTAAAGGATTGTAGGACAAAGCATTTTCCATTTCCCTACTTCAGAAAGAGATCATTTAAATAAATTTTGATTTCTCTTCTTGATAGTGTTTTAATTCACACATAATATTAAGCTATACTTGCATATTTAAAAAAAATCTGTAAAAATAAAGAATACTGATCCAGAATTCTTTGTTAATTTGGGGGGTGGGTTGGGGGGGCATTGCAGGGAGCCTTGGGCCACTATTGCCCCTAAAAAAATTGTTTGGCAGGTGTAGAAACTGTAATAACAACAAACTCAGAGAACATAAATGTCTAAGGGCCACTCTCCTATAAATCGTGTTTCATATTCCTTAAGATTTTGGATTTATACCAGGAGGTTTAGTGCAATAATCCTGACATAACAGAATGTTTTGGGTTTTTTGGGGAATACATGTAAGTATTAGAGAAGACCGTATGAGACTTGCATAACCCTTTAGGAAATTATGGCAATCTTTTAAAGTGAAATTATTCTACTGCATATGGACATAATAATGTACTTAATAATAAATTAATAGAAGTGGCTGTGTACGATTTCACTGCCTTGTATTATTTCACTGAAAGTGTGCTTCATCTAAAACAAGTACCAATTCAGTGTAAATAGTTTAAAAATCCAATGATATCTATTTTCTGTGGTTTTGCCATTGCTTTTCACATGTTCCAAATGTTTATTTGCACATCTCTTATATTGTCAGATATGCAAACCCCTCAACTTTAATCAGAATGACGCTTCAAAGGATTTTATCTCGTTAACTGTTTCTAAAAACTCAAATTATTCCAAAAGTGCATCATGTGGAAGAATTTAAGCAATTCCCCTTAATAAACAAACTGCTCTTTTCCTTAACACATATAAGAGCTCTGTGTACAAAATAGTAGTTCTTAGGTATTGTTTTCCTTAATCTACTAGGATGTATTTTGTCCTACAAAATAAATTAAAGAGGGTGATTTAAAGTGACCTTTGTTTCTACAAGTTCATATCTATGTTCTTCTCTACACAAAATTCCAGGTTTTGCACTTCTTTCTAACAATGTGTAGAGTTTTGGTGGAAAAAAAAGATATCTAAATCTTGCAGAGCTTTCCGTATTTCTTTGGAAACTCTCTTAAATGGAAGCCTCTGCTATCATGCCCTCACAGTTCTTGGTGTTCAAACTAGCTAGAATTAAAACAGACCAGGTAAGTGTACCTGTTAATCATGTTTTGGGTTCAGCATTAAAAATCCTGTTTTTGCTGAAATTCCGAAAGTTACATATTCACCTCCTTAAGACCAGAGCCTGTAACTGGGATATCCCTTATTCCCTCAGGTTTCATGTGCCTTGTGTCTGTAGTATTCTGCTGGGAAGTTGGATGCAGAAAAGGAATTACTTGCAGTAACTGAGAAAAAATACTGACTTATGCATTGCATTGCCTAATCAGAGTGACCTCTGCGATGCAATAGAGTTTATGATGTAAATAGTTTATAAAAAAATGTATGATGTAAATAGTTTATAAAAGTCTTCACAGCAAACCTTATTAGCACAGCTAAATATGTGATATCAAGGTAGGCTTTTTATCCTGTAACTTTACAAGGGATTCCTGATATAGAATGAAGATGGAGTTGTTGCATGAGTACTGTAGGAAATGTGTTGGGATTTTGTGGACACTTGTGGGAGGCAGATCCCCATTGGAACAAGTAAATAGTATTTTCATATTGTTTTTCTTGATGGAAGGTTTACGTGCTTAGCTGTCCAAGGGAAGAAGTTGCAGAAGGACAGACGGGCACCAGTTTCTTTTGCTTAACAAGAATGCAATACAATTTGAAATGGATTTTAATATAATAATAAGATTTCAGACTCTATCCTGACCCCATGTGAAGTAGCAATCGATAGGAGTAAGTGATTATACACATCTGTGCTTATAAAGAGTTGCATACTGGCTTTACAAGTTCTGCTGATCTAGCCCAGAGAAATTCTTGCCTTAGGCAGGATGATGGATCTCCCTTGTATTAACCTGCCTTAGAGTAGATGGAGGTAATTGTACTTACACTTACCCTTGGTGACTCCTACATGTGTTTCACTGTTCTCTCTTTTACGAGTTACACTGTTTGTGTTTTCTGAATTCTGTACCATAGGCTAGGATACATGGTGAATAATTTACTTCGAGACTTGATAAGAAAAAAAGTTATTTTCAAGCTTACTTCTTTATCTCTTGAGGGATTATTTATGGTACAAGTACCTGTTCTGAACATACTCTTGCCACCTAAAGAACAAGCTTTTTATATTACTTCATATACTATAAGTGTACAATATGCGCTAGAAAAATCAAACATACTTCTTAAGACAAATAGTCACAGCTGGGGATAAGGAATATAAATAGAATGACATCAAATGAAAAGAGCTGATGATCCAACAAGGTTTCTATAGATCATGTTGTCTCTAATGTCAGGAGAATTGCAGATTAGTCTTGCTGCTCTTTATAAGTAAGCCTATTTATCAACTTTCTGGAAAAATCTAATTTAAGGTGGCACATTTTCCTTAGTTCTGCCACACTTCAAAGCTTCAAATATAAAGGTTTGTCAGCCATTCTCTCCTGGTTATAATCGGCATGTGAGATTCTTGTTCAGGCCTTGCTCTACCAACCAGGTCTGGGCTACTCCTGGCTGACACTGATAATATAATTTTAGTTTCTTGATTAGTAAACCAAAAAACTATGAAGCTTTAGCTTTTAACAACTTTATCCAATACAGACTTAATGTTCAAAGAGAAAGAGCAATTTAAATTGCAAATGTTCATTGTAAGAAGCTGGATTTCTATAAAGGATAACTTAGTCACACCATTGAGAAAGATGATGACAAGCCCCAGAAAAAAACCCACATTTGGACAAGGTGGATAGTGGCAGAGGTTATTGCTATTTTTTCTGAACAACATACAGAAAGACTATTCTTATGAAGGGATATAGCAAGAGATGTGAATTTTAAGAACTCTGAAGAAAATATGCAGGAATATAAAAATTCATAGTTTTGCTACCATGTTCTACATTTTTAACATGATGCTTTATATCCGAGTCACAAAACGGATTTGTGTACATTTATATTCATTCTTTAAAAGCTAAGTAGAGCTCAGGCAACTAAAACAAGCTGTTTGATATTATGTTTCTCCCCCCCCCTTCACTTGATGTAAGAATACCTTAGCATATAATGTCACATTAGTTTTATATATGTAAATACTTTCAAGTCAGAACATGCAGTATGAGCATATTTTATCAGCTATTACCACTAGGATTTTTACATATGCAAACTTAAAAAAAGTTCAGTGTTTATCAAAATGTCACGTAGTTTTGCTCTTTTAGGATTGTCTGGATTTGGTGGAATGCCTCAGTTCTTATATCAGTAAGAATTCAACTACGAGTTGATTAAAAATTTTTTATCATTTCTCAAATTTGGGAAACTTGTTTAACTATGTTAGCAACCATGTGCAAGATACAACAGAAGTGTAACACAGTATCTGTTTATTACTTAAATATAATCAGTTGAACAACAAAGTCTTCAATAGCATATTCTCATACATAGGCATTTTCTGAGGCATTCTAAAATGCTGATACTCTTACCAAGTGCTTTAGGATAATATTGTGTAATTCCTGTGCATGACATTTTGAAAAGACCGGAGCTGTGAATATCACACCTGGCTGCTTTTAAGTCAAAAGCTTTCATGTGCGTGCAGGAAAGACTGTTTCAATTAAAAAAGTGAGGGAAGGGGGAGGTCATTTGAGAGTACTACATTACATTCAAAATCAGGTACAGGAAAAGAAAATTAGAACATATTCAAAAAGCTGCTGACTCAGAGCTGAACAGACTCAAATGTCTGTATCACCTGTTCAGCATATTGATGGACCACAGTATTAGTATCAAGCTGATGTGTCAAGTCTCTGAACTTGGTGGTCTCAGTGTTTTGATTTTCTGGAATTTCGCTATTGTTGGTTTTACTCTCCATTGTTTCCAACCATTTGGTTTTACTCTTCTTTGTTGCCACTTCAATTTTCTCATCATTTACTGTCTGAAAGCTCTAAATTCCCTCAACTGTAATTTCAGCTGTGAAGCTACTGTGTAAGATTACAAATAGTAGCAGCAGGTAGAAAGGATTTCCACACCTTAGTATACTGACTTTGCTTTGTGCTTTTCCGTGTGAACTGTATTTGATTTACAATTGAAAGTATATATATGCACTTGTAAGATTATTGAGCATTTAATTTTTAATACTACACACAGTAGTTGACATTTCACTGGGGATTCAGAGGAAATCCTTTCTCCTTGCATAAAACCAGTAGGATGCATTTACCCTAAAATTTCCCTTAAAGTAGATAACTTTCTAGTAATACTCAGAATAATTTTTACCAAATGACATCTCATCTACTGTAAGATGCTTGATCATTGAATTCTGAAATAAAGATTTGAGTTTTGCTTATGGTTGGGTTTCTTTACAGAACCACTAAAGAAAGGAATTTGCCATGTATGTATGGATTTGCTAGCTGTATAAGAAGCATTGTTCTTCTGTGGATGACCTCCTTGCACAGAATGATGGTTTTATCCTTCTCTACATCATTATGTTTGCTGTACAAAAATCCTGCTGTGCTACATCATAATAACATGTAATCTTCTTGCTCAGTTTAGCTGAGATTTAAGGAGCCGCTGTTCATGGAAGCAGTTTTCTAAAGTCTGATCTATAATTTACCAGAATCAACCAGGCAAAAGAGCAAGAGGCTTTATAAGAGGGATACAGCCCTTAAAACTCTTAAATGAGGATTAGTTTAAAGTTTTACAATCCGGTACAGAACCATCTGGCAAATCTCATGTCAGGCTTTTCTAAACCTCTGAGCTTTCCTGGTATGCCACAGTTATTCAGCCCCCACCCCACACCCTGCCTTTATCTCCCATTTGTCTGTCTCCTGCTAGGCAACTGATTTACTCATAGGTATGTTGGAACAAAAGAAGGAAATAAGTAAGTGAAGGGATGGTTGCTCTACAGTAGTACAACAGTTGTAAATGCTGGGGGTTGTGGGTGTGCTTTACCTCTGGAAATCATGTGTTAGGCTATTTACTTCATCTTTGAAGAGGTACTTGCAAGATAAAAGCTACCTGTCGGCAGAACCATTGTAGACTTGCTGGGTTAAGTTGTGGATTTTGAGGCCAGGGAATCATTGGGAGGATGTTTCACAAGGTATTTTGATAGTTTCAGAAATGGGGCTGCAGTTGTTATAACTGGAACAAAGTAGAAGTTGTCACAGTGGAGAGTCCAGGTTGCTGTTTGCAGCGGAAAGCCAGTTGTTCCTATTGCTCTTAAATCATATTTCAGGGTTCTGGGCTGTTGTTTCCTCACAGATACCTCTACAAAGGGTTTTTTTACACGAGTTTCAAATTGTGTTTTTTTTTCATTGGCAAAAGAAATACCTAAAGCATTTTTTGACCACAAAGTTAAAACCTCCCCATATGAATCCATACTAACATCTTTAGTCAGCTGTCCTATGGCTTCCCCATATAATTTTTGTCATAAAGATTTACTTTCACATTTATATAAAGCTTAGAAATGTGGAACAAAATAATTTGTTCTACCAATATGTTACATAAAATTAGACTTTCTTCACTTAAATTAACTCTTCTGTTCACCTTTCACATGAAGGATCTTAGGAGGTTGAAGGAGAGGACTGCAAGAATCCAATTACCCCAAATCAACTTACAGGCAAGAAAGAGACATTGTTGATGGAGATAATCGCCTTCTCAGGCTTACAGCATTTACCTGTCTCAGTGTGATAATGAAGATGTTCTGCCTGGACAGTGAAATTAGTGTATGTGATTACCTGATTATAATGTGGGACAGGAAATAAGTAGTAAAGTCTACAGTACCTGTCTAAAAATGTAGCTTTTGACTGTATACTTTAACTAGAAAAAACAAAAGCTGCCCCAAATTAACACGTGCAGTCCCAACTAGACTTCAGTAATGTAACACAGCTAATATGCTACTTAGAAATGTATTTTGCTGTTTGCTACCTGAATTTTACTTCGAGCCATACAGGATTTCAGCTTGCAAGACAATTTCATAAAGCACTTTTCTTCCTCTCCTATAAAGTGAAAGAGTTGAACACTTTGAGTCAGACAATCTGTATGCTGCCATAGCAATTTTGTAAGGCACCAGAGAAAAATGCATTGTATTATCTTTGAATTTCAGTCTGCTTTTTCTTCCCACAGCAGTCAATAAGTATTAGAATTATTGGTGGTAGTATCTGTCCAGATAATTTTAGGGCTTTTCCAGAAATCAAAATACATAAACTGAAATTGTCACATTGTAACTTTTTCCTTCCTTTTTAACTCTAGTACATCCAGAATTACTTTGAAGAACAGGAAAAACCTGTCAGAAGGGAAGCAGGATGACGAGTTGACACCTAGCGCAACAGATCCAGTAGTTAATATTGGAATAAAAAGTTTGAGGCCAGAACAAATTCCCTTTGCAGCCTGGAAAAGTGATAGTAATTGAAAAATTAGTTCTATCCATGGGTCAAGTTACTAGAAATTTTATGATTATGTTAAAACCCCTGGTCACGAGCTGAGGCCAGGCACTGACTATAATTTATCTCCTCTCCAGCAAAAAGGGAAGGACTTTCCTGCAATTTCACAGTATGTATTTTGCATTAGAGGTGGGTACCTGGCAGCTTAGGAGCCTTGGCTGTAGGAGGCGAAGGAATACAGCAGACCCTGTGGCCAGGAGTGCAGCTTGAGCACAGTTCGGCAGGGAGCCAGCAGCTGCCTGTGTCTGTCGGCTCCTGAGGAGCAGGGTGTTGTTAGCATGTGTGGCTGAACCTGTTGCCTTCCTCTGGTTGCTGCTGGTGTGATGCACTGGGGAGAGGCAAAAGGGGATACTCAGTGGGTGGCTGTCAGACAGGATTGCCAGGAATGGGCATCCCTCTTCCTCAGCCACCTGCATCGCACCTTCCTGGCCTGCACTGGGGATTGACAGGGCAGAATCCCAGACAGAGCGAGCTGGACTAGGACCTTCAGCCAGAGAGAGAATGGGGTTGTGTCAGAGGGAGAAATCACGTTGAGCAAATTAGCAGTGTTGTTATGGATCAGCCTAACCTGTACACACACCAGGAGCCAAGTAGTGTAAGGGGAGGATGCCATCAGAAGGGAGATCTGTGGGTGAGCAGCTCTTGTAAGATTAGTTTAGATAGCTCAGGTGCACAAGAGGTTTTCCCCTCATATTTCAGAGTGGGGGCCACCAGTGTGGCATTGTAAAGATAAAAATGAAGTCTGATTAAAATGCTGACATTTACAACCTTTAAAATCTATGCTACAATTTATTTTCCAGTAGATTTTGGAAGCCTGTATATTACCTGTCAAGCTGTCATAAGTAATTATATGTTTGTTAACTTCTTCCTAATAAACAACAGGAAATATTCATGATGAAATTTCATTTTTTCCCTAAAAATATTTAATAAGTACTTTGATTAAATATTAAAGCTTTCTTTTGCTGTTACAACTAGAAAGAAAATCCTGAATATCAGCAAAACAGCTTTGTACAATGTTTTTACTACCTGCTCATTATGCTGGACTTTATCGATTGCTAACATAATTGATCAGGGTAATTTCTACATGGTCAGGTGGAAGTGATGTGAGTGGCTGTTTGCTGACTCAGCAAAGTAAAACCTCTTTCATACTGAAAATTGGACTTTCTGTGGATAGACAAGATTGCCTGGCCTTGGGGAACAGTTGACAGTATTGCATTTCCCATTGGGCAAAAGGGATTACTGAGATAAAGGAAACTTACAGCCAGAAAGACCTTATGTGTTTTCCTGTCTCTTTTTTGCTTTCCCCAGTGCCTGTGCCCAGGGCAGCGATATGGGGTGTCAGATAATGATTGAGAGCAAAATGAGTCTCCCTCTGTTCTGGTTGGGGGGGGAGAACTCGGAAGGTGTTGGATGAATGGAAGGAACTGAATCAGTTGTCCGGATATGCCTTGCGCTTATGGAATGGTAGTTGGCTGTAACAGAACTGACAGGTGGTTCATCAAACATGAAAAGAACCTAATTTATTCCAGAAGTCAAGCCTGCCTGCTAGAAAAATTGTAATCGGAGCGTGTGCAAGAGCTAAGGGAGCTTTAATGGCACTGCTGAAACCATAATGTAATATCCAGGTTGAAATCATTCCATCTTTATCTCATTATGAGTACAATTTTCTTCTATGTGTGAAACTTAAATGTCAAATTGAGGAAGTGGAGGGAACATAAACAAAAGACCGTGGGTATATTCTATTGTTCCTTTAGAGGGATTGTAGGAGCTACAGAAGGCTGTGAAAAGATGCTCCAAGCAAAATTGGGGAATAAAGGCCTCCAAAAACTTCCCACTTTTAGTAAGAGCTTCTTTATCTGTGCTGGAAGAAAGAAGTTCCCGGGAGGATTGTCTATCATTACCACATTCTGCTTCTTTAGAAAAGAGAACTTGTGAATAAGTGCTGCTTATGTGATCCATTAAGAATGTGTGTATCTCTCAGTGCGCAGTAAGTAGGGAGCTTGTACACTAGAAGCACAGTTGCTGTAGTAGCAGGTAGTTAAGAGAAGGTATTTGAGTTCTGCTACATGCTGAGTTAGTTGGAAGCTGCAGGAGATGTGCTGCTTGTTAGCGGTACAAGCGCTAGGTCAGTGTAAGGTGCCTTGTGTATAGTCGCAGTGCACATATGTTTTCTACATGGACAAGGGGCAATACAAATACACTTCCAGGTTCTCCATGGCAAACTGTATTAGTGCTGTGTGTTCAGCCTTTAATTTCTAGAGCTCAAATACTGTTAGTTCTGAAAGAGGATTGTGAACACGGAGAGCTATAAGGATGATGTGGACTTTGCATGGAAAGCCTGTACTGGCCGAAAGCAGTTCTTGTTTTTTTTCTTTCTTCCTAGTGCTCCAGGATGCAGGCAGCCTATAGACTGGCAATTGCCCCAGAATCTGCTCTGTTTTCACTCTCACTGTGTTTTGTCACTGCTTTCTGACACTTGTCTTTGGAGGGGTGAAAGGGTCTCTTTGGGTGTTGGGTAATGGAAACAGTAGGAAGTAATTTAAGAACAAGAGGGTGCTAGTCAGCAAGAAACTCAGCACTAAGAGGGGTTTGAGTCTTCATTAAGATATATGTAAGATTTAGAGTGTGGCTTTCAAGTGTAACTCAAACATTAAGTATTGTCTCACCTAAATGTTCTTTTGCATCCCTTTTCCTCATGTACTCATACACTTTCTTTTTCCTTTTTCTCTGTTCTGAACTAACTGGACAAATGCTGTCTAAAAAATGATGTGAATTTCAAGGAAAACTATTTCTCAAGAAATAGTGTGATTTTTACTGTCAGTTCCTGGCAGGTTATCCCATATGGAATTATTATGGTATCTTGGCACCACAATTGATACATTTAATAATTTTCATTATGTGTTTGGGTCCTTTTGATGTTTGATTATTACATTTAAAGGAAGATTATAAGGTAGAGCATATTTGCTTTTGAACATATGAAAAACACAACCTTCCCTTTCCAGATGCATTTATTTTAAGTCTGTTTAGCATTCACTAAATCTGTGGTTATTTCTTTTTTCTTTTGAAATGCACTTATTGTTCTATTTCAAGAATGAATCATGTTCCATTGCTACCCCAAAATCTAACATAACAAAAATGGTAAAAATGATTGCCTATAATTTATTATTACAGGCAATCCAACCTGCCAAAACAAAATTGCCATTTAATAAGGTGTTTTTTGAAATGAGCCATGTGAATGCTCAGTGCTAACTGAAATTGCCCACAAATTCTGTATTTAAAAAGAAAAAAATGTTTTCTTTTAAGTGTTCATATTTTACTATATGTGACAGAAAATCCAATGGGATATCTTCCCCTCTCTATGTCAGTCCTTGCAATCTCCATGGGCATTTAGATCACTCTGATGTGAGACTTGGATAAGATGCTATTTATATTACATATTTGGATATGTTCAAGGCCTTATCCAAAGGACAGTACATTAGAGATATATTTCAGGAGGAGGGGAATCCTGTCATTACTTACAGTATTTCAGCAGAGGACTTTTTATGTGAATGTCATTGTTTCCATTTTATGATAGAAAGAATTTCAGGAGAAAGAAAATACGACATACTTTTGGGTATTTTTGCAGCAATATGTGAAGTCCCTTCACTGGGAAATTGATATGGAGAAAATTAAAAGGAGCCAACAACTTATTCAGTGCTCAGTCCCAGTGCTTAAAAATCTGACAGATTCATTCTTGAGACAGAGCAATTACAGACAATAATAAATAATTGTGGGATATTTTGGTAATATGGAAAAAAAAAAAAGAAGTGTGAAGGGTCAGCAAGTCTGCTTCTTTGAAGACTACTTTAATCTATTTGATTATAGAGACTTTTGGTATGGGGGGTTGATCTTGAAATACTGCAAGGTAGTGGAAAGTTGAGGAGACAAGAAGCTGTTAACTGCTCAGACTTCTGGCTCCAGCTCCAAAGAGCATTAATGAAAGGCAGGGGCTCTCATCTGGAAACATAGCTCTCTTGCCCCAGTAATGCAGACTTGGAAAAAGTTCTCCATAACGCTGCTTTTAATTTACCTCTTTAAGTCCGATCCACTGCAGTCTATGTTCATTGAACATAGGGAACTATGTCCATTTCCTGGGAAGGAAAGGGCAGAGAAACCAGGGTTGTCTTTGAAATTCTGCTGCTGAACCTTATTCTGTTAGCAAATAATTCCGTGGTTTTGATTTTTTTCAGCTGTAGACACAGGTGAAAGTGTGTACCTCCACCCCTTGGAAGTTAAAAAATCTGTATAAAAATCAGGATACTTAGCTGCAAAAACATCAGATATAGCATCTACTTCAAGTGTGTGCAGTTGTGATACTTTACTATTATTTTGCATGAGTTTTGTACCTAAATTTTATTCCCTCAAGCCTGAGGGAATGCCAACAGAGTGATTGTACATGTAACTGATACATACTTTTCTTTCTTAAAAGCACACAAAAGAGATTGGAAGGCCACAAACTCCTTTGAAAGAAGCAACCTTGGAGCCATGGACTCAGCCACAGGTAGGCTTGGAACAACTTTCCTGCTAATGTGTTTTCTGTAATGGTGGTTTCTGTAAACCTTAATAGAATTAAACTGTGGCTCTAAAGAAATGCTGTATCAGGTAGTTCTGTGGTTCTTGGCATTGGATGTCAAAATGATTTGGTTTGCTGCCCAGATTATTGGTAATGTCCTATTAGTTGAAGACTCAGTTTTTTTTCTAAGGGAGAAATGCCAGGATTATTTTGCTGTGAGTTTATGTTCCTTCTGTGCTTAAAGAATTTAGCAGAACGTTACAAAACAAAACATCCTTTCTGAAGGATGTGTCAGTAAATTGGGAGCCTTTCCTGGTGTAGAAATGATGTTTGTGCAAGTTTTGTATTTTGGGAGGAAGGTTTGAAACATCAACCTGTTGAATCATACAGATTTAACTGAAATGGAAGCAATAGTTAACAATACAAAAAGAGGTAAAGAAATTGGGATATTAATATATAATCCTCTTAAAGTGAGTTTGGATGTTTTTTCCTTGCAGTTGTGAACTTACTTGAGCAAATTGTTTGTTATTAATTTCTTGGAGGCAGGAGTTCAGAGACATTTTTGCTGTTAGTACTGTGTCAGTGTACTGTACTGCACACTGAAATATGTGGCTTTGAAGGCGATTGGAGGAAAGAAAGAGGCAGTTTGTAGTATAGGTGAAAACTGGATGTTGCTGTTCCAAGGATATGGACTGAGTGGGGCTGTACAAAGAAGGTGCTGGAGTGGGATGGAGATGAAGTAGGTGCTGGAGAGTCAGGCTGCTTCTGCAAATTCCCGGGGAAGATTACTGCTTACTATGGATGTGGGGGCCTTTTTCCTTCAGCAGCTGCCACATATGTAATTCATGTGGCATGATGCCTCTTCCTGACAGAAATACCTACTTCTGCTTTGCAGAGTTCACCTGTTGCTAGAGACAGCAGTGAATCTAAAGCTGTAATGCCCAAGTTGAGAGTTTCCTGGCAAAGATGGAGTGAACCAGGCAGAGGTAGCAACCCCTCATCCATAATTACAGTGTGACTGCACTCTAAGCAAGCTCTGCCTTGTGTTTTCAGGATGTAAGCACCCTGCCAAAGAAATATTCACCTGTTTGGTATATAGCTTTTTACAAACTACATATATGAAATTCCAGAACTTAGGCTTGTTCTAGAGGCATGTTTACCCCAAAAAGCATGCAGGAAACACAGCATAGAAATGAAATAAACACCAATATCTCCACGACTGCTACCTTTGTTCATGCTTGAGTGCATTTTTATTAGTTGCTGTGCTAACTGTGTAGGCTTTCATGGTACAATCTATACAGCTGATTAAATTGTAGTAGCTCTTAAAATTTCAAATTCTTCACTGTTGTCACAGATACATGGTATTTGTGTTTATGCACCTCTACATACACAAAGAAAATAGTTGTCTTAACACATGCAAACCTTGTATTGTAGGGAAATCCCTCAACTGTTAATCTTAAAAACACATGATCTTTCCTCTTTCCTAAGTAAAAGGTGCAGCATGTGCCCTGGCTGCTTCCAGTTACTGCATGCTCAAACCTCCAAATGCCTCTATCCAGGCAGCTGCTAATCACAATAATTAAGTGTGCATTGATCTGTGTCTGCAATCGATAATGTTTATGTGCAGGACCACAGGCACTTGCTATGGTCCATAGTTACTAACAGACAGTAACTCTTTATGTGCAGGAACAAAAGTGTTGAGGAAAATGTTTTGTTCCAGTAGTTACTGCTAAACAGCTGATGAATTGTTAAGGGAGGGTGAACAGGTTCCTTGTGTTCCCTTGCCTACAGCATATGTTGCAGAGCAGGCAGGTAGAGCTTAGAGTGAGGGCTGGGCTTTGATTTATTGGCACAGAAGAGAAAATTTTGGCTTCTGAGCTGAGAAAGGAGGAGTTGAAGCAGCTTGATGCCATGATCATCGTTCAGGGGTTCTCTGGTGCATGAATGAGGGTGACAGAGGTGAGCTTTTGTAACCACTTCTCTCTGATGGCTTGTATGACTGCTGCCAGCAGCGTTGTCAAAGCAATATTCTGTTGCACTGTCTCAGTGCTGATGAGAATTATTGTTCTTCCTGAGTATATAAGCCATCACCATGTTACCTGATCACTTCTGAAAGCCACATTTGCCAGTGCTTTACTTAGTAACTACACAGATTAAAACCTGTGAAATGTTTTTTGTCATTCCTATTCATTTTTGGAAAAAAATATTCCTGCTTTTTTAAGAGAAATACATACAAAGAATGTAGCACCAATATGCTGCTTGATTTTGTGGAGAGAAGAAATGCAATCAACAAAATAAAGAACTCCTGGAACCATTGCTGTAGCTGAAAATTAAATTAGTTGTTAATTCTTTCATGGATGCAATTCTGGACCCTGCAAATCCCTCCTTAGATATTTTGTCTAAAGTGAGTAAAAATTCATGGCATGGATAAAAGCTTTGTCTATTTTATGAGCAACAGGCAAATGATCCAAATGGTGCTCATAAAGCAAATGGTTTCCAACTCTAGGAGGAGGAGAGATATATTTAAAAGCTGCTAGAATGAAGCATGAATAAAATCACCTCCTATTTACTAAAAGGTGTTATTTACATGGAAGTATTTTGATCCCGTACTCCAAAGGGAGAGACTTGCTACTTTTCTCTCTTTAATGATAACAATGATAAAAAAATCGTTCTGTTTTCCTGGGCTGCTTACTGCTGATCACTGTTGAGAGCTGCTGTGGGATGTGTTTTATCAACAGAGAGTGAGCAAAATAGCTGAGAGCACTTTCAGTGTGCAGGGCCAAGCAGGCAGTGAAGCAGAAAGTACCACATCTGGCCCCTAATATCATGAGGTGAGAAGCTGGTACCTATTAGTGGTTGGGCAATTTCACACAGAGGTTGTAGTCTGGGGGGAGCAAGGAGCAGTGCTTTCTGTGCAAGGGGAGGGATAGCTTTATGTTGCCTGGACTGTCATGACTCTCATTTGAAACCTTTGTTCATCTCAGAAGCAGCCAGGTGGCTAAAAATCTGGAAACTCAACTGGTTTAATTAGACAAAAAATGAAGAGCTTAATTTTGTAGTGGTTTGTCAGGCTCATTCCTCGCTCTGTGTTGGGGATTTTGTTCTTGGCTATATGGTTTGTTGTAGGGTGGGTTTTGGGTTTTTTTTGGCTGTGATTTAATAAGTTCCAAGAGCACTATGACCCTGAGAACACGGGAATTCTTTTTCATGCCCATGCCTTTTAACTTGCAGTTTCCTGTATCTTTCTCTGTGAAGCCAGTGAATGGAAACTGATGTTACTGCCTTGGAAAATGAGAGACATGTTCCAATAAATCTGGGACAAGACCTTTGCAGATAAGGAACATGTGTGGTAGTAGTTGCCCAAATAGGCTTGTCATTGGCTTACAAGCTTTATTTAAATGCTAAATGCCATGTATTCTTGTGGTTATGTTTTTATGCTGCTTTGCCTGATTAAACACTTAGCTGACAAACCCTGTCAAGACTGTTCAGAGCTACTGCAGTTAAGATTACATATTTACAGCCTCTACATCTGTGGTCAGTTAGAAACAGAACATTTTAAAATCAAAGTAATCTGTGATGGTTTAAATTTTTTGAAGTTGCTGACATTATTTTAACAACCTGAAGTTTTGTGTGTAACAGCATGAAATAACATTGCTTACGATGATTCAGATTCAGAAAGAGAGAATAAGGATTTACCAAAGTAAGGAAAAAGAACAGTTATTAAGGTTGTGTAGCAAATAGTGAGGCAAATGGTGAGTTTTGCCAGCATGGCAAAGAGCAAAACTCCCTCTTCTCAGCTGCAGAGTATTTCTGGTTTAAACCTTTTTTTGGTAACTCTTACATCACTATTATATGTGTATCTGAAAGACTGCTTAAAAGTGATTCCTCTCCTAGAGGTGCTCAACAGGATAAAACGTGAGAAGGTGGTGTTATTAGTGCTGTAGCTTTTTATTTGTTTATTAATTGTAAGAACTCCAAGTGCTCTCATTTAAGATAATGACTAAAAAGCCAGAGTACAGTTGCATTAATTTTCCTGTCTCAAATGTAGCATAATTACTTTAATGAACACATTCATTTATCCTCTTTCCTCATGCTCTTCCTGCTTCACAGTTGTTGCTGTGACTGGAAACCCAGACAAGGATGATCCTCAAGGTTTATAGCTCTCTTCCAAGTTCTCTGTGAGGGTTAAATATCCAAGGACTCTGATTTGTCAGTCTCAAGTAGTGCACACTCATGTGTGTCTAGCAAATAAGCAACATCTCGCACCAGCATGGCTTTATTATACCACCTGGTGTAACGTTGGTGCATTGCCACGGCAATGAGCATGACAAGCAGGAGCAATAAGATACGGACCAAGTGCAACCATTTGTCTCTCAAAAGCATTCGAGGAAAAAAATATGTTTCCTCTTTTGCATCTGTAGTTTGATTTTCTCTGTGTGCAGAGCACAGTCCTTTTCTCTCTTTCTTATTTTTTTAAAGCAGAATTAGTTTTTGTAAATGGCAAAAATGCTCAGACTGAAATCTAATAACAAATGATAGAGTGTAGTATTTTTCTGCTCAATTTTAAAGAATCACTTTATAATCTCGGAACAGTGGATAACAACATCACTAATCCAATATGTTAACAGTAAATACATTTGATGACAGGAATTGCTACACTAATCTTATATCCCTCCACAGTATAGTTAAGAAATCCACAGGGGTTTTACTAATCAGTTTTTGTAAAGTAAATCAAGTCATGTAATTCTCATTCCCTCTAAATGCCCAGCAACTGCAGGAAGAACCATGTACAGTGCTATTTGCTCATCAGATTGCACCCTAATCCTCGGCCACACTTTACACTTCAATTTGCAGGAAAGAGACTTTTGGAGAGAAAAGTCTCCAAACACTCTCTAACAGAGACGTATATTAGGTGAGCTGGCAGTTCACCTTGTTCCCCTCGCATGTTGTGTTGGGAAGGGATGGAGCAAGTCGATGTCCTGCACACACTCGAAGAGCTGCCAATAAGATATATAATCCAATCCCATTTGCTGCTATGTATTTCACACATATGGTTTAAGCCAGTTAGTTTAGACTACAGTTTGACTGACCAGTGACATATTGCAATACGGCTTGTTTAAAAAAGTGTCAGAAGTAAAACAGCTTTTTTGTTTTAAATTATAAACAGTGTTTTATATTAGGAAGAAATATTAACAACCATGGTTAAATATTTGAAGAGAAGCAACTAATAAGAATTCTGTGCATATTTTGTTCCTACAGTTCATGGGAAGTGAATTATTTTTCATGAAGCCCTGGTGTGCTCTGTTTACTTAGCTCACAGCTTCAGCCTTTAGGATTCAAAATCAGTAAACGTCAGAATGAAAGTGAAGCTTTATTTCTGATTCAGTGTTTTCAGCTTAGATACAAACAAGTCACCTAAATAGATTTATACACTCTAGCTATAGTTAGTAATTAGAATCTGTGTGCTGAAAAGATTTGCATTTTATTTGGTGCCTTAATAAATTTACACAGGACTCGAGTATATTTCTAACTTAACAGAACTTCCATTGTAATTCTGAGTTCTAACACAAAAGACTTGATAAATTAAAGAAAAAAGGAAACTAATTCCAGATGAGAGTAGAAGGCGTGGGGATTCTAAACACAATTAGAATTGCCTACAGAAATATCTGAGCTGTTTTTTTGACAGTTCAATCTTGAAACCTGATTTATTCTCTTTTAAAATGGAAGCCTCACAAGCTGGAAAGCAACTGGAAGCAGACTCTTGTTCTGGTCTGCTTTGAGTACCAGCAGGAATGTAATAGTGTTTTATTGAGAAATACAAGGAAAACACACTAATTGTTGCACTTTGAAAATAATTATAGTGGATACCCTCATGAACATACAGTTTTTCCAGCAGCAGCTAGTGCAGTGCCTGCCTGCCAAGAGGTACACACCTGACTTCTCACAGATAGCAACCCTATTTCATTTTAGCTGTGCTTCCAGGGTATAATCTCAGTGGTATTCCCGACTTGCTAAGCAAATAACATATCCAAAAGTGAGGGTACAGTTCTGAAAGGTAACTTAATGGAAAGGCCAATTAAGTGGAAATGGGCAGTAACGGTTTTCTGTCTAACAGTCTTTTCCCCTCATTGTTCCAGTGAATACGGAATAGTAGAATACTATTATGCCATATATAAAACAGGATATCAGCCTGGTTTAGGCCACTGGGAATACTCAACTGCAAATTAAAAAAGTGAAGTTTAGTTACAAGATGCTTGCAAATAAAAACAATATAATGAAATAAAGACTTCATTTGCAGTGGAGCAGAGTTGCTAAGATAAAAGCTGGTCAACAGCAAGAATCTATTTTTTTTAATCAAGTAATATTTTGGGTCATTTGACAGGCTTTGTATACCATTTATTTTTAAGTCTAGTTTTGCCATAGCATGGGAGCACTGGGCTTTTGTAGCTGATGTAGCTGAAAAGTCACTCAGAGAAAATGAAAAAAAACAAGTCAAGATATCAGAGTTGTGAGCACTGAATTCACTATTGATTTCAGCAGGGGAGACCATTACAAAGGCAGAAAAAATTCCCATTTTAAATTTATCTGTCTGTTTTCCAGACCAGCTCATGATTCTATGACTAAAAACTCTCTATTTGAGCTAAGCTGCAGTTCTCTTATGAGTTAATTAAAATAAATGAGAAGTCTACAGACAGCTTCTATGCAGTCAGTATATGTTCCAGCGTTTATCTGTAGAGAAGCAGAAAGCCAGTTGCTTTGGGGGTTGTATCTCTGAGGACAGGCACTTGTGTGTTCTTCTCTGTCAGATTGTTCCATGTATTTTCAGAACCCAAATGTCAAAGCTGCTGGGTGGGAAATTGGGGAATAGTAAAGGTTTGAGGTACCTTAAAATATTTAAACATTTTCGAAGTCATTCGTTGAGAGTTTGAAGAGTATCTTTTCCTTTTTTTGTCCACTGTGACAGAAATATTGTCTGCCTGATTTCTTTGTCTCACATGGTTAAATCTTTTCCTTCCTCTGGCTTGCAAAATGTCAGAGTTGTTATTACAGACTTGCACAGCGGTGTAAATGAGGTAACAGGAGCAGGGAGCTCAGCTGTAGAGCATCACCTGGAGATTCAGCCCAGTGTGCATGGAAACAGGCAACCCCAGAAAGCTTCCTGTCAGTGTGCATGGTACTGGAGCTACAGGAGGGCGCTGTACTGCTTAACACAGGCAATTGATTTATTCTTCGTTACCATACACTGCATTATAGGAGATGAGGTACTCAGCAGTGAGATATCCAATGACATGGTTTAAAAAGGACAGGTAGTCACCTACTCTTTTATCTTGAAATGTGGAAAGCCCTGTCAGTGTTTAAGTAAATCACCACGGACCTGCTATCAGAAAATAGAGATGAGATCTTTGAGGTGCTTAGTTGCCTATGGGCAGACTCAGAATGGCTTTTCTCTCCACAGCGTTTCTGCTGCCATCACCCCTATTTGGCAAGAAAGCAGAGACATTCCCATTTAGGAGAAAGCATCAAGTAGCAGAATCATTAAGTTGCATTGGACTGTAACTTATTTGCTCAGAGCTGTGCTCAACATGCATAAATCTTAAAACAGAAAACATAAATGAAGTGTGATTCACTGAGGTGTCCATTTCTCCAGTGTCCAGTTGGCTTTCACTTGTGGAGCAGTTGGCTGTGATGTAGGGCAGGATCTGGGCACAGAAACAGATCCCTCTACCACATCAGTCAGCAGATGTATTTAGAATCATAGAATAGAATTTATGAATCTTAGAGTAAGAGGAGTGGTCTGGAAAGCTTTTGGAAAACAGGAACCTAGTAAAAGCTTTCTGGTCTTGTGTTTTAAACCTTAAAAATTGCATTGGCTCCAGTTTGAACCTTTGTATGAAGAGTGAGTGTCTGAGGGAAAGCTTTAGGAAGCATTGGGCTTTCAACTGTTTCTCCTGAGGTTTTTCTTTCACCCTTTTTTCTTTTGGGGAGGGAAGGCAGAGGAGGGAGTTACCTTAAACTTTTACAATGCTTCAGTAAGGACATTGTGTCTTCCCTCCTGGTGAATTAGCAATGCAAATTTTATCTTCCTGGATAGCAAACACTGGCACTGCCATTAAGTCTTGTCACAGGGAATAACAGAAGTAGACACTAGACGCATCGTATGAGCTGTTCATCTGGAGATGTCCATCATGGTCATGGTTCTGTAATGCTGAATATTTTACTATTTACTATTCATTACTATTTTACTACATGATGGAAGAAGGCTGAAATCCAGTGTTAGCTTTCATGTAAGAGGGAACAATTAGTCACAAATGCTGTTAGGGCCTCAGTGCACACTGACAAACCATAGTTCATGTATCTTCAATGTTGAAAATAGTTTTAGTCTGAGTTTAGTTAATGAAATAAGGTATTTCACCAGTCTGTTAAGTTATATGATTATTGTTGTATAGCTGTAGTGGAGATGGTGGCTCTGGGTTGCTGTTGTCAGGTCACCTACCCTCTCCATCAGTTTCTCAGCTATGAAATCACGTGTTTTTCTTGAAGGACAGTTTATGGTCTGATTTATTTTTATTGGCTGCAAATTATTGCATATAAAACGGATATAGTCCAACTTGGTGCCCCAGTGGCTATACGATAATGGCTATTATGCATCCATTCAAAGCCTGAATGAGATTAACACCATTGTTCTCTCCGTCTGCCTCTGAGAAAGAATCCAATAAATAATGAGGCATATTCAGGAAGAATCTCACATAATATTCCACATTTACATTGTATGTATTAATAATTGCAAGGAGTCGGGCGCCCATTCAGACTGGGCACCATCCTGCCTGTGTTGAACTCTTTTAAACCCAGAGCAGCACTGACATTGAAGGCACTATCTTTCTCACTCCTTGGGCTGTGCCTCATGAGCTCACTGGCAAGCAAAGCTGCATGGTGCTTCTTGTTAAGATTTGTATTGCTTAGCTTCATCTAAAAGGGAATGCAAAATAGGAAGAGAAAGGGGGAAAGGCCTTGTGGAGGTTTTGCCTGTTCTGATAGCTTTTAATTGCAGATTCTGATGCTGAGCTGGGAGTGACAGAATCCAGCCTGGCCACATGGCTCCCCTGCATGTGCTCCCTGATCTACAGCCAAGTGTCCTTGCAATGTGTAGGGAAGCAAGTGTGTCCTCTCATAATTAGTTCAACAAATTAGACCTTCTTCCTGATCTCTTCCCTCTGTCACATGTTCTTCCATCTCATATTCCTGCAAAGCAGGAGCAGTTACTGATTTTCAAACCACATCCGCCATTTGACTCAGCCTGCCTCTGTCGTCTTCCAGCAACACAAGTGTTTTTTAACAGTTGGAGACAAATTACAGGGCATCTCAAAAAGGTGGTGACATGGAATCATTTGACACCGAGATGGTGTCTCCAGCCTGCAGTCTGCCTGCTTGTATTTGAAGGGCACAGACGGACAGCACAGTGAATGTGCTAACTCTGAAGATGCTTCAAAGAGATTTGTATAATAAAGTATTTGTCTTCTCTTAGAAATGAAAATATTTTTAGCAGCTAACTCCGCTTTGATGATGGTAGTTTTTTTGTATATATCATTTTTCCTATGTATAAAAATTTTATTTGGAAGGCTCCTGCAACATTCTTCATGCTGTCACGAACACAAATAAACAACTCAGTTATAACCAGTTTGTAAAATTTAGGAAGTTATATTAGGAAAAATGCTTTTAGAAAAGAATTCCAGGTTTCAGATAGATGTTGGTGCTCCAGACCAATTGGAGAATGATGCCAAAAACTTTACATTTTGACTCTGTTTTGAAATGTCTCTATGCGTTCCCAAATACCACACAAGTGTAGTAAAAATACTTGGTGTGCCTTATGCTGTATTTCTGATTCCCATAGGTTCTAGAAGTAGCTCAGATCCAGAAAGGAATTAATGTTGCAAACACCGTGACAGTGGTTGGTGTTTGTAGTAGAATTTATCATTCCTGAAAAGAGGCATATTCTATTGCTTTGTTTTTAAATCCATAAATTTTCACCAGTACTTTATAATGTGATGAATTTCACTATATGGATGGAGTAAACAGTGATCTGATGGAGAAATTGCACTTTGTTTTATTTGTCACACCCTCTCTTTTGCTACTGTTTTTTCCTCAGGCTTTTATTCAAAATTTCTTTCCACTTTTGGACAAAGATTTGAGTTAAATAGTCAAGTTCCTGCCACTTGTGGAAACTTCCTCTGCTGAGGTGCCCCCAATCAGTTACTGCAATGGCCAAGATAACCTCAGTAAAACTGAGAACTTATCATTTTTACAGTTCACAATATTCACAACAGTATCATCCTCATCTGGAGTACTAACAGCTCCTGAAGTGTTTACAGTATTGGGACATATTTAATACTGAGTAATTCATCTGACAGTACTGTATAATTACATTTTTAGTCTCCAAATTGCTGTAGTTCTTGAGTCTGTGGTTCACATAATATGATAAAATACCATCTTCTTTATTCTGTGTATTTAATACAGAACATAGGTTTGCTAGGAGATCTTGAACAGCGTTCCAGGTATATCTGTGCAACACAACTGTGGAGTATGAGCATCCAGTTCCTCATTTCAGTGGGAAAGAATCCTGGGTTGAACCTTAGCAGCACTGGCCAGGTAGAGAGTGGGAAGTGTGAGGACCATGTTGTCTGCCCTGCATCTGAGATGTAGGTCTTACATTTTTATTGGTTTGTGGTGGCTTTTCATCAGGGTAATAGCTAGTACTGATGTACCAACATGATAGCACAGAATGCTTTTAATGTGCAGGGTGAGCCTGGGGGTTCTTCTGTTTGTTAACTTTATACAAATCCAAGTATGGAAGGATTACTTTACAATTTTGTATTTCATTGTGTTGTGGAAAAAATGTAGTTTAAACCTGGTTGCTTGTGGTTTTTTCTTTTTGTGAATGCTGTCACTTCAGGCCTTTAGAAAAAATTGTAATGTGTTTTTCTTTCTCTTTTCTGAGAAGTTCACTTTCTGTAATCAAAGATGGATGATACAGGTTGGGGTTTTTTTTTGTCCATTCTCATTTATTTCATTGTCTTTTTCTTGCTTTTTTACTTTTCCCTAGAAGAAAACTGGTCTTTACAGTGATACTTTGTTGCGTGCTTGTTATGATTTTGTCCTTCCAGATTTTGTTTTTGAGCATTAAAGATCATTTCCCAAGATCAGTAAAACCTTTGCTATGTGAAGTGGATTCTTACTATTTTTATCTGTTGATTTTATTTTCCTGTTCAGCAGCCTGCCTGTGAGATGACGGGACAAGGCAGGCAGATCTCGGCGAGAACAAAGCTTTTGGTGCTATTGAGTTCTGAAAAGCAGTCTTTAACTGCCTTCGTCTATATGTCTAACACACAGATCTTTGTCTGTTTAAGTAAAAGTAATGATGCTTTATGATGTGTTTCATTCCCTCTATTTGAGGATTTACAAGTGATGTGACTCAGAAATATCTGAACTTTTTTCAAGAAGGAGCAGTGAAAGGAACTAGGTTGCTTTATTTCCTTTTCAGAACACAGCTAAAATGGCAGGCTTCTGGGCTTGGCAGTTTTACAGCAACCTGAGAAAATAAAAATAATTGTGCCATCACTATTTTATCTTACTTCTTTCAGATGTGCTTCCTTCAGAATTGCTTCTTTCTTTCATATTTGTGGAACTGTGCTCGGCAGAGTGGCAGCCTGTTCACAAGCTCTGCCAAGTTGAGGATTTGAAAGAAAGTAAACAACTCGGTTGGGAACATGGATAGCAAGTGTTGCATAGACTGTAAGAAGCAGAGATATGCTGCTGTATTATACAAGAGTTCACTTAATGGAAAAATGCTGTTTTCCCTTTAGAATCTCTCTTGCTAGCTACTGTAAAGTAAGCCAGTCGTGCCTGACAACTCCCCGCTCCTCAGGCAACTTCTCTATCAAGTTTTTTATAGCATTTTTCCTGAATGAGAAAAACTGATTTTTGGCCCTTGGAACATAAGCCAATATTTATAAGGAATAAATCTGCATGCTAAAATTATCAAGAAAGAGCTGATAGAAGGAGCTGGAAAATACCTGGGAGAGCTGCAGATGGGCAGTTATTTAAGTCTTTTCCTATGTACATGATAGTTGCCCTCATGTGTTCCTCAAATGTTAGTTTATTTGTTAGTGGTATTTATTCTGTGGGCTACAAATCCATTAATCATACTTCACAAAAGAGTACTTACACCCTGACAGATTCCGGTTTTTGCAAACAGGCATGATTTAGCTCAGCTGGTTCTCAAGTCATGTGTGTATTGTTCCTATCCAGCCTACAAAACAGCAGCATTATCTGCCTAAGGAAGAAGTGGGGCTTCACGTTCAAAAACTATCTTAAGAACATTGCCTAGTACAGTTTTCCTGAAACAGAGAGAATGATGCTAGAAGATTTTCCCCTGCTTCTGTGCTATTAATCTGTGGGCTATAACATCCTCTTTTGTATCTCCCCAATCGAGAAATAGCTGAAGCTCAGAATAGACCACAGAATTAATACTGTATTTTTTGAGCCAGTCCCATGGCTTTCTGAAGCCCTGTGACATATGTATTAGTTTAAGGGATTGCAGGTATCTCCTACTCTATGTTCTGCTAAATTACTTCACACCTCATGGCAGCATATTTTAGTTCTTCAGGGATAAGTTTTACCTATAGCTGTGTTTCACTGAAAGAGCATGGCAGAAGTTGCTCTCATTAACTCTTTTTGTTGCCATCACTTTGCTTTTGAAGCCTGGGAATGTGACTGATGCTCTACATTTAAAATTGTGTACATCAGACTCAGCAGAATTATTGGAGGCATCATTTAAATTGTCAGGATAATGGCTACCTTTTTGGATAGGAAAATTCCTATTCCACTTAAGCAGTGTCTTGAGAGATGATATTTTTAGATGAGATGAGCAACAGAATATTTTAAATGTTTTTTTATAGGTACCAGAACACTTATACTGGTCCTTATTTAGTGATCTTCATTCTCCAGATAAGTTAACTCCCCTAGAAGGCATGGGTGGCAGTCATGGTAATGAGAGATGCAGAATGCAGAGGAGGTATGAAACAGCTGATGAGATGTTGTAAGCAGACACAGAGGGAACCTGTGGTGGTATGTGAGAACATATGAAACAATGTATGTAGCATAAGGTGAAACAAATATAGCTGCAGAAAAGAAATGCTTCTGAATAAGATTGTTTAGCTATGATAGATGCGTTGTCAACCTGCTGCAGCTAAAAGCTAAATACATGAGTTGGAGAGGAAAAAAAAATACAATTGAACAAAATCAATCATTGGGGTGTATGCTATTAAATGTTGACAAGTGGTAAAGGCTGGTTATACTGCTCTAAAACTTTGGGGGATAGCAAAGCACCTTTGAGTAAACTTGCACTCTTTAAATCAAAAATGAAAGTTTGTTGTTTTCTTTCATGGCATTATATGTCAGGGGCCAGTATTCTCAGAGACTGTTGCACAGTGTGAAATTACTGGTTTACTCGGTTCTTTATATTTCTGACCTTGAGATCTTGATCAGTACAGTTTATCCACCTGCCAGAACTGCAGAGTTCAGAAAGAGCTGATGTTCTGTAACAATAAAAATCTCAATCTTTTTACTTAAATAATGAGCAATACTGTTTATGCAGAGTGGAAGTCAGGTAATGGATTAATTTCATTCTATAGGAAACACTGCACAGAAAGTCCACATGGCTCTTTCATTTTTTTTTCTTCTGCAGCCAAGGAATTTGCTACACAATTGCATCAAAATGCAAACTGAAGTCTTAAAGAGACAATATTTCAGGCTCTTTGGAATTGCTTTCTTAGAATAATGTTCTATGATTTCTATTTCCCTAATATGTTTTAGACTACAAGGTTTAAATTGCTTAAATTTATAGGGAAAATAGGGAGAAAAGGCAGGGTGTGTCTGTAGTGTGGAAGCATATGGCTTCTATTGCGTATTTCTTTATTCATTGATCTGATTGTTATTTTGTGGTTCTGCCACCTTCAGGGCTGAGGATTAATGATCAGTACTCACTCAAAGAATGAAAGGGAGCTGGTAACCAAATTTAACTGTGACAGCCTGCTGTCCTCTTCTCTTATCAGTGCCTAAAAAATGCACTTCTTTTTATGCCAGTCAATAATAGAATAAGCTGAGGAGTAGTAAGTGATGAACAGTTGTCATAACTTTAATGTTTCACTTTCTAGATCTACAAGGAAGAAACAGTAAAAGCAAGAGCAAGAGACATGTCTACTCATTGTTGGTGAATTTTTCAAAATGATAATTTCTTCTCCCTTGTAATCTGAGTTCACTTGCTGTTTTTCCTCTGAGATACATTGTTGGGGTATTATGATGCAGTTAATATCTAAGCTTTTGACACACACTCTTGGGGCTGGATTGTACTGAACAAAATAGCAGGTCTAGGACCCTGAAGGGACACCACGTTTGGTCACTTCTAAGCCTGTTCTGATCTTTTGGTCAACTTTTATGAAGTTAGGGCAGGTGGGTGTTAAAATTACTTGTCTAAGTCATTGTTTTACTATTCTTCTAAATGTCCCTCTGTGGGGGTGCTTGCCTTAGGGTTAGTGACAGTTTCCTAACAAAAAGAAGAAATTGCCTCTAAATAAAAGCGTACTGGAAATGATTAGTCTTCCATGGCTGCAGTCAGCTATTGGAACAGACAGCAAAAAGTAATCTTGTATGTTATATGGCCTGTTGCTGACCTCTAGGCATTACTACAGAGCAGTAAAGGCTTCTCTGTGCAGTGGAGGAAACTAAATGTATAACTGCTAATTAAGCCCAGACAAAATCAGTGTTATGGTGTGTTTCCTATAGGTAACATCATATGACTGTGGCAGACTTTAAGGGGAAACTAAGGCCAAATGAACAACACTGCTGCTGTGCATGTGGTGGTTTTGCATAGAAACAAGTAATAGGAAATACTGTGTTGTGACCTTAGCTGCTGCAATGGGGTATGAGGCAGCAGGAATTTCAAATCCTAGTTTTGATTTTGAGGATTTTCCAGTTTCATTGTAGATGCTGCTAAAGTTAGCAAGGACTCACAGAAATGTGGATATCTTTTCTTTGTCACCTGTGGGAGTGGCAACAGCCCATTTAATGTTACATTATCCTTACAGAAGACATACGAGAATGAAATAATGTGTATAGATGCAAAATGGTTTGTCTGAAGAGAGCTCTGAATGCTTCCACAGCATATATGCTGATCCCTACCTGTTTTGGAGGTGGGTAACAAATTCCTTGGTGGCATAAGAAAGATCTAGTCAGGGCAATGACAAGTTGATTTTTTGACATGAAAAGATCACGTCATTGGGAATCATACACTGTAAAAACTTTGTCTTCAGCATCTTAGTAAAACTGTAGTTAAAAAGGCAACTTCAAGGCACTGAGTGGGAAGAGTTTCCAGCTGGGAGCTGGCCCAAGAGAGCACCTCATGGCAGGATTTTATCTGTGGGATAACCAGATATCCTTTGCTGAAGATGTTAGTGTGTGTTACCCAGAAATATTTGCAATCCCTGCGTGTCAAATGAAACATAAGATAATTTACACAATTACTTAGAAATCCTTTGGTTTAGAAGTTTCTTCCTTTTTTGTTTTTCTTGTATTTGTTTGAATTCTTTTTATGTTGTTTTTTCTTTGATGAAATTTTGTTTTCTTGTGCTAATCCTTGAAGAAACCCAGATGAACTCTTTGTTTTATAATAAGTTCAGATATACAAGAAACTAAAAAGACTGAAACATTCCTAAAAAGCAAAGACAACTGGAAGTCTAAAAATTACTGAAGTTCCTCCAAAATCACTAGCCTACGTTCTTTATTTAAAGGGAAGTGTGAAAATTTAAGGGCTTATTTTAATGGCAAAATCTTTACTTTAAAATAGATCCTTGATGGTCATGCGTGAGATAAATCATAGCAGTGGTTGTTTTGACACTCTGGAGTGTCGTTATGTTATGCACTGTTTTCCCCAGAGATCTTAAAATTTAACAAGCAGAGGCCAGTGTGAGTAATGAAATGAGGCAGCAGTATAGTCATTTCAATTATACTTTTATTACACAGCCACTCTTCCTAGACCACTTCATACTTTTTGCAATGCTTACTAGAGTATGAAGTGCTTTGTGTGAAGGAAGGGTAGCTCTGATTTTACGACTAAGTGGACAGCATGATTTCAACTTGCTTTGACTGCAGTGCTGGGCTGTAGCAGCATGAGTAACACTGGAGAGCACAGGGAAGAATGAATGTGCTGCTTATCTCTAATGGCTGAAACCCTCCTCAGAGAATTATAGGATTTGATAATTCAGTAATATTGTTAGGAATGGAGCTACTTGCAAATGCTGTATTCTTCTCTGGTTTGTTTTGAAGATGATTTACTGTTTCAAATCTATGGTTAACAGTGGTTACCCTCTGTCTTCCATCCCCAACAGGCCAGTACAGCAGCTTTAATAATAACCATGTTCCTTATTGTCTTTTTTCACTGCTTATCTCATTTATTTGCTTGTACTGCATGAATTATTCCTGAATGTTTATTTCTAATGTAGGCTATCATCTAGAAAGGCTATTCAATATTTTGAAATCTTAATAATGTAATTTGTACTTGAGATTATGAATATAAGTTCCCTTTTCATGTGAGATGTCACTCTAAGCATGTTATACAACTACATGTATAAGTACACAGATAAAGATCAGAAAGTTTAGACCATCTTTCTCATTACATTTTGAGGAACAATTTGAAATTATTATAAGTGACTATATTAAAATAACTTTACATTTAAGACTGCAATAACAATACAAGGTGCTGAAACTCCTCTGTGGTTACACTGGACATTAGATAGCTTTTGTTTCTATAGTAAATTTATCATGTGGCCTTTCGTTGCTTTAGGGTATGTATCTTTCTCTGTTACTTTATGTGCCTCTTAAACCTTCAGCATGGTCAAATGGCCTCAACTAAATGCACAAGCAATGCATGTGGCACTCAACGAGAGAGGGATCAGTGAGCATGTTGAGGACAGTGTTTTAGGGGGGAGAAGGAATCACGGCTGCTTCTCTGGTAATCGAACTGCTGCGCATATTCTGGTCAGGCAGTGGCTGATGATATTAAATTCCCATCAGAATATACTAAGTTTTGTTCTCATAGAGTGTTATTAGAAATCTCCCTCAATGTCTAAGGTAATTGTTAATTTAGACCACTTGTGTCTTTCTGAGATTAGTGAGAGGGGAATCTATTTTTTCTCCCTTTACAAGCAGACCTGTTAAATCCTTTAGCTGAATGGATAGCGATTACAAGTCTCAACTGACAAGCTACAATTTTTTCAATTCCTGAAATGTCATTTATAATACCAGAAATGACTAGCACAGCTACAATATCTGTGTTGTGAGGGAACTGATTAGAATTTCAGCTGGTACCAAGAGGTATGCTTTTTGTATGCAACGGGAGGCTGTTAGATGCTATTCATGTCCACAGCTACTCTGGCCAGCAACGAATATTCATACTCCTTTCTTACCAAAAAAAAATGAATGTGATGGTATAAATGCAAACTGCCACCATTGATGGAATACTATTAAATTCTTCTGATTAGAAACAGATGTGCAACAATTCCAGTTACAGAAAGTATTGTCAGACTGTAATGCTGCAGTGCAGCGCAAGCATATGAGGAAAAGAGGGAAAATTCAGTTTTAGGAAATGCAAAGGAAAAGGGTTATTTTCTTCTATTTGCTATTTGTGCTCTGAAAAAAGGTGACCAAGGATGTCATATGTAGTGTCTGAGACAGAGCTGTGTCTCTTTGCCAGTCTTGCAGCAGGGTTGTTTGGCTTCTTTTTTGTACTTTTTAATTAGCACTTGTTAACAAAACTCTTAAATATGTTGGAATGAATGTGGAGTTCATGGTGTTGGTTGAACTGTTCTGGTTCAGGAGTGGCACTAAAATTCAGGAAGCTTGTGAACACTACCACTAGATATAAGGAAGATGTGCTCAGATCTCAGTGAAGTTCATATGGTGTTCTTGCTGTTGCATCTTTGGACTCCAGGTGCAAGAATCTGTTGGAGGAGCCCTGCAAACCTGAGTTCTGATTAGGGAGTGATGGCTCATGTTCTGTTCTTTGTATCTGTGTAGACTTTAATATCTATTGGGAAATCTTTTCCCTTATAATATCTGTGATCTGAAGTTAGCTACTTATTATGCACCCTTCTTTTTTTTTTTTACTTTGCTTCTGAGCTTAAGAAAGAGCATTTTGTTGGATAAAATGAGGTGAATACCTTGATGCAAAGAAGTTCAACCAGAATTGCTCCTCAGCAATTTACCCAGCCATTCTGTTCAATTACAGATGCATGACATACTTCTCTGCTTCCTTTTACTTATTTTATCCTTCCCGTGTAATAGACCACCCTAGTACAAAGGATGTTCTGTCTGACAATATGAATACATATTTTCCAGGAATAAATTAGGACATTTCCCAATGCTCCAGCACATCCGTGTTTAATATAGGCCAATAGATCAAAGACAACTACTGTAGCTTCCCTCCTGGGTCTGTTAAAGCTGGTATAAATGTGACCCTTTCTAAATAATACAGTACATATTACAAAGCCTCTGTTTCCCTAGAGTTAATATATTCCATAAGTTACTGAATTTGGGTTTCTTTTCAAATACATTTTCCTACGATATGTCTAAATACATGCCTAGTTAGCTGCTACCTTGTTTTACCTATTTATTTACCTACCTGCGCATACCATGCTGTATTAGATCTGGACTATGAACCAGCAGCCACAAATAATATATCCAACTAGGAACTTCTGATTTTGTGTATATAGCCCTCAAATGGTTAATGATTCAGCCACTTACCAATTTGCTAAGGAAAACAGAGAGGAGTATATGGAGAATCGTATTTTTACATCTGTGATTAACCTATATGATGTAATTTCTACTTCTGATGAGTAAAGTGTATTTTTTTGGTATCTGTAAACCAGCTCAGCTATTCTTGTGAACAAACTCAGTGTGATTTCTCTCCATAAAAAAATAAGTAAAATTGCTGTGTGTGTGTATAGGAGAAAGGAGTGCTGTGTTATGTTTATGAGACTGGAGTATGTACACAGCCTTTGAGAGAGCCTTGTGCAATGTTTGCTAGCACATGAAACACAGTACCTTTTACAAAGTATGAAAATATGTGAGCTGTAATAACAAAGAAATTCTTTAAAATGCTGCATCATTAAGCTAAATATTAGCACAAAGAATGTTATCTCACCACTAGAAATGAGTTATTAGAGCCTTAATGTAACTTTAAAATCTTTCCTAACATTAGGCAATGCTTTGTTACTTCATTGTGAAATTATTATTAAACCACAACTTGGGGGAGAAAAAGAGCAGAATATTTTATGGAAATCAGACTGAAAAGAAACAAAACTGTACTTGGTTTTTAGCAGTATTCCAGGTTTAGAAAGTCAAAGCTTTTCTAGTATACAGTATGCAGTTCTCAGATTAAGAAATGACGGAATGGCAACTTTGTTGTAATTTGCAGTAGGAGAAATCTGGCATAGCCCTAATCTTCTGCCATATTTGTAACCCACATTATACATGTTTCTGTTAGCTTCCAGATAGAAACTAGAGATACTAGTATCCAGTTTAATGATGAGATTTCATAATAATTTTTATTGATTTATAGGAAATGAATAGGGTAAAGTGATTGATAATATTGCTTATTTCTGTAAATTTCTGTAGTGTTTTTGTTTTCATGCCCACCTAGCTGAGGAGCTATGAGCTGTTTGCTGTCCATGTTGCTGGGTGTCACACCAGCTGCCAAGATTGATGTTCAGCCTTGAGCTCATGCATTAACTAACCCAAACATCTGATTGAATAGTGCACCAGAATTCCATTGTGCTTCATTTCTTCTGTCACACACTGTATTTATTTATTATCCTCGCTTACACAATTTAGTACACTTTGGCATATGCTCATATAAATTACATCAAAGATTAGTGAGGTCTTTCATTTTCCCCAGGAGACTGAAGTTCAGCATTATGAAAATTAACCAGCATCACTGTCCCCTCCTACCTCCTGGTTTAAAACTTGCAGGATGCATGTTGAGCAATGTTTGCTTAAGTTTGAACTGGAAAAAGCAACTACAATCAGAGCTGCAGAAGTAGTCAAAAATGGGTCATCACAAAAATCGTTCTTTGTGCTGGTAAACACAGTAAAGTGGTTGTGCGCTTTGGATGTTAATACTGAGAGGGCATGTGTAGCAGACCTGTTGTTTCTGACTTACCTAGGCATGTTTTTACAAGTGATTTGTTATTTAATGAATTTTCAGGGAGCTGAGGTAAAGCATCAAGTTCAATATAAACAAATCATTTATTATATAAACAAATGCGATCTAAATTACAGTGATTTTTCACCTGATACAGATCAGTGCAAAGTAAATAGTCATTTACATTACACCATGTAACTGCAAGTGTTTGCAAATGGCTTGCAGTGTTGAAGAGCCGAAGCTGCATGGTGGGAAAGAACAAAGTCCTGTCCCTTCCTCTGCCCATTTTCTGCTTGAGGGTGCAGAGAGATCTGTGGCAGCAGAGGAAACCTGCCTTCCTCCTCATGCAGTCCCTCTTGGGAGGTAATGGCTCTTGGGCCCTTAAGTCTTAAAAGAGCATTTCATACCCAAGAAGATAAAGAGGCCTCAGTTGCATTCCATTTTCCTCCCCTGTGCAGTTTTTTGATCTGTGGAAAACTAATTATACTTTCTGTAAAATCTGATCAGTTGAGAAGGGAAGAGAAAAACTTGGATCTGACCTTTCCTGACATTAGTGCTACAGGGCTGAAGCAGTTCTAAATGTTTTTTTCAGATGTATATTTTATGGATAAAATAATTATTCACTTAGTTCTTAACTGTTGGAACAGTGTTGGCCACTTTGGGCTGTCTTTGGGAAATGTGTCCCATAAGATTGCAGAGACACTAGTGGAGAGCAGTAAAAGAGAGTTAGCAGCAACCCGACTGCTCTATCAAGTGATTGACAGTGCAGTCTAGGTATATGATGTCCAGAGGATGCCCAATGGTGCAAGACTACCTATGCAAAGACAGGCATGCACAATGTATATGTGATCTCTGTATTGCATTATTTTAAAAGGAACATTCTTAAAACATGGAAGAGAACCCTGTTATTGGGGTTGATCATTCCCTTAACTGACAGGGGTGCTAAAAACTCTTTTTTCCACCTTGGTGGCCAGCTGCTTTGTGTCTGTCTCTTAAGTGCTGGATAAGGTGGTAGTTGGTATCAGGCAGAAAATGATTCCTGCTAGCAAGATTGACCTTCACTTGAACCAGCAGTACGGTCAAGTTGTTGGTAATGATACATATTTGCTCCAGCCTGGTGCATTGGAGAATATTTTTCTGACCCATTTATTCTTCTCCCTTGTATCTGTAGCATATTTTCTTTTTCATGTGCTTTACCTCTAATGATTAATAGTAAACCTAGTGATAAATGTGAACCAAAGGCTGGCAATTATAATTTCATTAATCACCTAATAATTGGGGTCCAGGGCTCAACTGTGACTTCAGGCTTCTACATCCTAAAGAATTAAAGAGAAATTTCTATTAATCACCATGTCCCAGCTGCTGACAAGGGCTGTTCTAACAATAGATCTAATCATTTCAAGATGTGCTACAATTAGCGTGAGGATGATAAAGGAGCCCATCATCTGAGCCAGCCTTCTGGTCCTCCGAGGTTGCAGGAAGAAGCTTCTCTATTACACCAGTGATTTACCTCTAAATGCAGTGCATTAAAGTCCTGCATCCCTGGAGACTGATAAATGTTTAAAGCTTTTAATAAACTTAACCTGACTTAGGGAATCTATTCAGAGCTGGATAGTTTGTTGCAGTCAGATCTCTCTGTGGTGGTTTGGCTTTCCAGTTGCTGGGTGGTGCAGTTCCCCAGACAGAGAAGAAAGATGTTAAGATTAAAGAGATCATCTGTTTATTAATCTGTGCATGAAAAAAACATCTGGTTGCAATTCACTCATTGCGCCTCAGCTTCCTGTTAAGGTTTGAACAGATGTGTGCTTAAATGGTAAATCAGGCAAGAGGGCCATGCCTTTTTTTGTGTAACCAAAGGGCAACTTTGAAACACCATTAACAGCCGCTCTATCCGGCTATGCCAAAACCAGGGAAATGTGTCTTAAGCTGCTATTTCAGACCTCCAGCTGGTAGGAGCAGTTTTGTATACATTTTCTAGAGAAATTATCTGAGCTCACTTTCTCTTATCTGCCATAAATACAGAAATAAATGGAGCCACCACCAATGTGTGAGCAACATTCTGAAAATAAATACTCCATGCATAGAAGGATAATGAATTTTCTCAAATCTACATGTGGAGATAAGGCACGGGTATCCATGTTTGAGATACTGACAAGATGTAGCTAAGGCAACTGGAATAATAATTTCACATCAGAAGAAAGCTGGTATAAATGGAATTCCAGGCAGTTGTATACATTTTCCAGAGGTTTATTTAAACTCTTCTCAGGAGAAGTGAAATTTGTCAGAAATATGAAAACCTGATGATGTTATCAATGCTTAATGTTTACAGTAAATCTCTGCAAAGGTTTTTGGTTTTGAATTGAAGATTATAAGTAATCTTCTAAAAACAAATAGAGAATTTTGAAGGTTTCCATATTAAACCTTCAAAGCCAGGAATTGTGCATGATTTTAGAAGTGATGCTGTGTTGTATTCATAGGATATTGCTTAGCCGTTTTGGGTGCTAGGGTATAAAAGCACATGTAGAAAAACTCAACTAAGATCTGTTTTGAAACAAGACTACTGAACTAAATGTGCTAAAGCTAGGGGGACAGCTAAAATCAAATTAGTTTTGAATGTTGATCTGATGTTTGATACATGGGATAAATGATCTTGTAGAACAATGTCATTTTTTATATTGTTGTGGTTTAAACCAAATCCACACAGTTCGTTCACTAACTCCCCTCCCCTTTGCTCCCCCGACTCCCGGAGAGTTAGGAAGGAGACTCGAACAGTGTAGCCACCACCGGTTGAGATAAGCACAGTTTAATACCTAAGGCACAACACAAATCACTACTGCCATTACTACTACAAATAATAATGATAAAGTCAATAACAAGTGAAGAGAATACAACACCTCACCAGCCACTGACACATAACTCACCCCACTCTGCCTGACCGAGCACCAATCGATACCTCCTCCATCCCCCCAGAGCTCCAGCCCTTCTGGGTAATTCCCAGTTACATCCAGTGTATGACGTGCTATGGTATGGAATACCTCTTTGGCTAGCCTGGGTCAGGTGTCCTGTCTCTGCTTCCTCCCAGCCTCCCTCCTTCCCTGGCAGAGCCTGAGGCTCAGAAAGTCCTTGGACGAACCAAACATTTGAGCAGTAACTCAAAAAATGCTTGCTATCAGCAACCATTCCCAGCCCGAAAGTCAAAACACAGTACTGCACCAGCTATCAAGAAGGAGAAAAATGACTGCTACTGCTCAAACCAGGACATATATACACACAAAAAGTACTATGTGGACCATAATTTCATAATTCTTAATTTGAAGGAATAGTACTAGAGCTTTGCTCCTTCTGTATCACACATTCATTCAGAAGAGTGGGCAGCTTGCTGTTCCTGCATAGCCATCCTAAACAAGGGTGTTGGGTCCTGTTGCATGGCGTCAGGTGGTTCCTAATGAATAGTAGAAGCAAATGGGAGAACTGCTTTGCAATGCGTCTCTGAGCTGAATACACGCTACTGAAAAGTTGAATTAAAATCTTCACTCAGTGATGAGGTGAATCGCATCTGATTGAGGTGAGTCTGAGTAGTTTCAAGTAATGATTTGAGGTGAAGCCAGCATGATCAAATATGTTGTTATAGAAATTCAGCTTTGTGAGTAATTTAATTGTAAATAATTCAGGCAGTGAATATAGCTTCCTTTTCAATTCAGAGGCTGCTTCAAAGTGAGTTTTTGTTTCCTCCATGGTATTTGCTATTCTTACTGTTTTTTGTTTATCTCTGAGGCACTGAACTGTTTGCTTTGGTAGTTTGCTTCACCGCAATCAAATCTGAGCCATTCAGCTCAGTCGGTGTTGCTGTTTGTGCTGCTTGGCGAAGCGTGCATCTTAAAGAGGGGACTTGATACAGCTTCTGAAGCTTTAGGTGCTTAGGCTAAAGAAACAAACTGTATCTTTAGTAACTAGGTTCAGTGGAGCTGCAAGCAGCTATACCTCTTTGTGAGGCTCAGTTAAATCCTGGTTCTCTTGGGTGGGTTTTTAAGACTTTTGTCTTTTTCCTACATGTAAGCAGGTGCCTCTTCTGTGCTGATGGGAGAATTTGGAGGCTCTTGCCTGTGAAAATTTGTGCACACAAATGTTGCTGCTTGCCAGCATGGAGGGGAACTGGTGTGAAGGATGGAGTAGTAACCTGAATTCACATGAATTGCATTTTATGGCACATTCACTCAAGTTTCATGGTATTTTTTTAATGTTTCTGAGCAACACTAATTTTTCCATACAAACTGGTGAAATTAGAGGGGATAATAATACTTGAGTATTTTAACAGCAAATGGGCTGAGCTTTCAAGGTTTAACATTCATGGATGTAGTTATATGACTTTATTATTACAGGAAGAACAGGTGACTGTTGTCATCTTTAATGCAGGTGTGTTATTATATGTAAGAATAGAAATAATTTGATGATTATAAATTCAAAACTCAGTTGTTCTTATTCCACCCCTTTTCCTCCTTTCTTCAAGAGGAGACATTTTAGATCTTTCCACTATGTTACACTATGCTGTACAGGCAGTAGTGCAAGGATATTCTTATTTTCTTTCATACTCACACAGACTATTGTATATGCTGTATAAAAAGTAAAGCAGTACAGTATTATAGCTTCACATAAGGGGACTGCAGACCAATGTACTTAAGAATTACTCAGGAATGGAGTTTCTCAGTGAGCAATGCTGTATATTGTGGTGAACCTGTGTAAGTTTTTTATTGCTGTGAATTTGTGATGGGCCAGTTTCTAGTACCTTTTGGGTCATGAAAGGCTTCTTGTTCTTTTCACCGTGAGTGCTACAAATAATAAAATTCCCTTATTTGTCCCTTTCTTGTAAGGACTGAGAACAGCAGCAGCAGCAGCCACGTTGTGGCAAGTATTGCCATTTGGGATCCTGCTGGCAAATAAATATAGTGTAGCAAAAAGGTGTCATTACAGTGACTCATTTCACCTGGTTTGTGAAAGGCTGTGATTCATTAGTACCAAATATATGCCACAGAACATAACTATTGCAGCCTGAAGTTTAACAGTATAGGAAAGACAATAATAAAATGGATTTTAAAAAGGAGGAAAAGGAAGAGCCTCTACCAGCAGTTAAAGATACTAGATTTCACTTGCCGTTGATGAAATGAACATGCAATAAAAAGAAGTTATATAAAATCACTATACAGGTGAATATTAGGAACAGCCAATGTTCATAAACCTTGCATAAGATCCTTTTTTATCGTTTGAGTGGTTTTTTTCACTGTGTCTTCTTGTTATAGGAACCTGATATGGGAAAAAAGATACGCTGTACAATTTTTATGATAGAGTTATGGTAACCAAGAGCCTTATAGGTTCTCTATTTTGAAAATATTTTACTTTCAAGCCTGTGCCCTGAAAAGAGTTTGGATGCTTTAGCTTGATTCAATAAAGGCAGTCCCAGAAGTTGTGTGGCACAGTTTTTCTTCTAAATGATGTGAGGAAGCTTTCTCTTGTTTGCATAAATCCGTCAGATCCCAAAACCTTAGCAAAGGGTGGGAGGATAACAATTACTCGTTACATGGTGATTTTGTTCAGACAAACAGGAGAATCCAGTTTTCCATCCTGCATCTTACACTTAGATTAACTTTTTAGATTCTAAAACATTCACATTGTTTCAGCATATTGAGTTTTCTCTCTCAGTAAATTTTGGTGACACCTTTTGTTTCCTGTAATTTAGGATTTCAAGTTCAACTTGACCTAGAGCTGTATATCAACTGAGGAAAGCTTTCTCTTTCTTTGTTTTCATTTTTGGCAGAAGGTGTATTTGTGGGTAGGTGTAGTGTCCTTGTATATAATACCAGCTTTGCAGCATTGTGCATACAGTGGTTTTTTATGTTGATTTTTTAGCAAGAAATGTTTGCCTGTTCATTTTTTCCTGCTGGTGCTCTGCTCTAATGTGGAAGTTGTCTTATATTTGCTAGAGTTTATTTTCATTGTAGATGCCATCTGTGGAGCAACTTGGCTTCAAACTATGTTGGAGAATATACAACATTTTCAATAAAAGCAGTTCTTAAAACATAGTCATGTTATGGATTGTAAATTTTGATTTTACTGCCAACCTCTGCCCAATTTTACTTGCTGCCTTGTACAACCCTATGTAGAGCAAAGTACTGCCAGTGTTATTCTTGAAAAGTTAAGGACATCATTTCAGTATTAGAAGGGAAAAAAAAAATCTCATGTTTTCCTTCATATTTTCTTTTTCATTCTGCAGTGTTTTTACTTACTTTGTGACAAAGGTGTCATTGACTTGTGAATGGAGGATCTTATTAATAATCTCATTAGCATTCTCTTTTAATGTGAACTGCAATTCAGGTATCAGAGGGGATCTCTCTTGTCCAGTTATAGTCATTGCTTACCTGAAGACTTTTATAGAGTGGTTTTATTTGGTCATGAATGCAGTGGCAGGCAGGGCCCCTGCTCTGTGCTGTGTGTGAGAACTACTCCAGTACTGAGGTTTTCACAAGTTTTGTTGATCTCCACCTTCCCCAGTTGCAGTGAAGAAGCTCTCATAAAATAAAGGTGATGAAGCTGTAACACTGGGTCACAGCTTCGCTGTTGAAGCTCATTTTGCTGTTCGGGTCTGCCAGAGAGACATCTTGGGGCACAATGAAGGCTGTGTAGCATGGCTCTGATCTCACTAGTGGAGCACATCCTGTAGAAGAGATGGTTTCTCTGGTTCCTGACTTATGCATGAATCTCAACAGGTCTGCCATGGGACCTCTAACTATTGTGAAATGGAAGGTCCTTACAGGTAGGCACAATCATATATATGAGTCTGAGCATCTCATATTGTTCCCATGAGCAAAAGTGTTTGTCCTGGACCTATGAAGCTGAGGGTGAAGAGGGGTAACTAATTCATGGAGATGAGTTTTGACTGCCTCTCCTCCCACAGAGATGGACTTGGGCTGGATTTGCATCTCCATCCAGCAGTCACCCAGCAATGGCAGGCTCTTTCACTCACATTTTCCTGCTTTTGTATGCAGATTTTGATTGCAGCAGCACAATTCAAGCACAGTGCCAGGGATACAGTGTGGGAGCCACACTTGAAGCACATGAGGTTCAAGGGTGTATTGTCCACCTTTAGTATTTGATTTCCTTAGATGCTCTTGCATTGTCTGTCATGTTATATAGGCTAGGGAAAGATGTGGCCAGATGGTAATGCTTTATTGGTGTAGTGTGGCATTTCATCTGCATTAGGCTGTGAAATGATGGTTAGGTGACCTCCACAGCACAGTGAACACTTCAGCTGCCTGAATTCAGCTCAGACTTAACCAGGTGATGGAAATATATTTTCTAACTTCTGTCACTAAGTTCAAGTAGCTTTATATAGACAACAGCACAAAGATGGTTCTGCCAGATTTGCCCCTTTAATCTTTTACTGACTGACATTTCATTTGAATGACAAACTTGATGCCTTAAGTTGCTTGCCTCGGTGTAGCAATGTCACTTACAGTGCTTCTCTGGTGAGGGTCAAGTATTTTCATCTTCCGGCTGTTGATCAGCATTGTAAACCTTACAAGAGCAAAGGTTTTAGAAACATACTTTCAGTTACAGTGCTCAGATGATGTTTTATATGAATTGTGTGTATTGTTGTATTGAACAATGCTACAGAAACAAAAATAATAATCTCTGAATTGTTAACACATTGCCTCTGATTTTTTGGAAAATTACTTGTTTGTGTCTTATTTGCCAAATTAGCTCAGTGAACAGGTTCACAGGGCTCATGTAGTAAGGTTATATATTAAATATGAAGTTTATAAAACTATTATTGTCACCTAATCTTTGTAATGATTATGCTTCAAATGAGCTCATACTGTAGCTGTACCTAATAATGTGGTAGTTGGGATTGAGAGGCAGGACTTCCACATTTTTCTGCTCGTCACCTTTGGTGTTGTAACTGCGGTCAAACTGCTGAATGAGCAAACCTTTCCAATGGTGCCCATGGAAGATACTCTCAAACTCAGTTTTGATGAATCAGACTAACCATAACACAACATTTTTGTGTTACAGTTTGTCTCTTAAATCACTAGCTCTCGTGACTAAACTCATTGTGGCACCCAAAGAAACTGTCCTGATAATATGTCAGGTTTGTTTCCTTTATTCCATCAGAAAATGGTAATTTGTTGAGTTAAAACGTATCATCCATGCTTCAATCTTCATTTTCCTTCCTTTTGGGAATGGCTGCAGTTCAATGAAGGAGGGAGTGATCTTACAGGTATTATATGTACATAATATTATATACATAAAGTATATATTAAAATCAGTTGATAATTAGTTGCTGTATGGGTGTTTTCTTGTGAGGCTTAGCCAGCTGGTGTTTTTTAACCCTATGCCATGCTTAGGTAAAAAGTTAAATGCAAAGTGTTATGGTGAGAACAATAAGTAGCATATGTCAAGAACATAAGTGCACAATAGGCAGTGCAAAAAATCCCGAAGTATGGCCCAAAGCAGTTTGTAATCCTATATGCTATAAGCAGAGGACTCTGTGACTCAGATGTATACAAACAAAGGCAAATGGTTGGCAAACAGTTTTGGTAGGAACAGGTGGGAATTTGGGAAAGTCCTAAGGATTGTGTTTTTCCTCTCACAGCGTAAAACCTGTCTGGGATGTAGATCTTCTTCAGGTTTCAGTTCTATCTTCTTACAAAATATTAAACCCCATAGTTCTGTGGTTTCACAATGACTTATCATTGATACGATAGTTTAGTTCTTTGTTGTAGAAACTGCGTGAAGAATATAAAGTCATGAACTCAATTGTTAGCTTAATGTAATCAGTCGCAGATGAAGCAGCACTTACCTTTTCCATTCACTGGAGACTCTCCTAGAAAAAGTGCAAAGGATTATGGGAGGACGAGGAGGAACTTTCCTCTTACCCACTAGCCCTGTGAACAATATTGTAAATATGCCTTAGGAGTGAAGTAGTTATTGAAGCCAAGGAGGTGGACTAATTCTGACTAGATGTTCAAACCGGAATGTCAGTCAGCATGATCAGTACGACTCATCATGCTTCACTCCCAGCAGATGGTCTGATAGCACACTTGTAATTTATTAGCTGATGTGAGAGACCGTATTGATTTAATACTCTGTCTGTTATACTGGCTTACTGCTATGTGGTGCAATTTTCCCTTGGAGCATGACCTCAATGAAATCAGCTTTAGGTCTGTAACAGCACTAATATAAATCATGTGTCTCACCAAATCACTCCTAAATGTTGACTAGTAATTAAAATTTGCATGGAGATGGGTATATCTAGCCATCCACATGAGCTGTTTTATAGTTTTATGTTTAGTATATTTGCATTAGTGAAACTTTAAGCTTTTTATCTAGTTTTGTAAGGGTATGTGCAGTCCTCATTTAAATTAGTAAGAATCCACGTTTCAGAGGTGTTTTCAGAATTGTGTGACTCCTAATTTTACAATGTCTAAAAAAAATTTCTTTTTGCTAAAAATCTTTTATTGCTTGCATGAAAAAAAAAAATCAAAACTTGCAGGAACTTTTCTCTTGAGCTAAGAAAGTCTCAAGTTTTTTAAAATTGAAGGAAGAGTTAGAGAGGTACTATTCTCCTTACTTTAGTATTAATATTTTATTCTTGCCTGAAGTATATCTCCATCAGTCTGAGATCTATGGTCAAGTGTATTCTTTCCATTTAACTGCAAGTTCTCAAGACTCTTTGGAGATGTGGTATCCAATATTTTTATTAGAAGAGAGTGCATGCAATAGAGTTTGACTTCCCCAAGGAAAACAGAAGGCAGTTTGCACAGATTGCTCTATAGGTTCATAAGCAAAAGGGGCAGGAGAGGGAGATGTGAGATTTATGTTCAGTTAGCAGAAAAACTTGGTCGCATTGGTGACCTTCAACACGATGTCACTAGTTTTAGGAAGTTCATCTGTAGAGGTGAACGATTTCACAGTTTGTAACAATAAAGAGTCATGCAGGTCCTTGGATTTCCAGCCTGCAGAGACTGGGAACTTTATGACTATGCTTTGGCTGGTGCACTCTTCATACTCTTCTGAAGCATCTGTTTTTTCTTAACACCACTGAGTTTCTGTGTGTGTAGTTAGGACACTGTTCTTTGTCCCTGAGGAAGTTGTTTTGTAGATAAATGCCTCTGAGTTATGCTCCATACTGGTACAGCTGTTAAATTTAACACTATGTAGAATTTGAGAAACATAAATACAAACTGTATTATTAAAAGCCAATAATAAATATAAAATTATAAGCTACATAATGCAATCTTTATATTGCATCAGAATTTATCACAGATGTGATGAAGTAAAATTTGATAGTTGAAGCTTCCAGATAGTATCTCCATTAAGTTTCCAGCTTTTAGATGGGAATAAGCAATGTGTATTTATATGAAAATTGCACACCAGGTCCTTTCTTCACTAACAGAAGAGAAAGAGAATTATTTTTAGCAGTCTAAACTGGCTTTACTATTGCTAATTATTTTCTAGTAGTTAATGAAATAGATGAGATTATGAAATTTAACCAATGCAGCTAGCAGTGTTTTGTTAGACAGTTAGGATTTAGTAATATGCTGAAAGAAGTTAGCAAACAGTAATGGATAAATGAAAGCCTGCATTAATTTCAGAGTGGAATGCTTGTTCTTGCAGGTATGATGTTCTTTGAATATTAAGTGGACATTTCCTAGACTCTGAGTTCTGAAGAGTTAGTTAACTTAGACTGTAGGAATATTTAAAAGGCAAGATTATACTTTTTTTTCAACAAGAATTTCCCTCCCCCCATATTATCATTACCGTGTTGGTGGTTTGATCTGTGGTGGGTAATGGAACCCTAGTGACATTGGAAAATGTACCGTGTTTAACACTGGGTAAAAGCTGTGCAAAAATGAGGAACAGGAAAGCAATGCAAATGTGGCTTGTGGTAAAGAGATGTGTGTGGTATGACAAGTATAGAATGATGTCTTGTGTGCTAATGAAGTCACTGTATCTGTGAGCAGACAAGTGTAAACTTGGGCAAAATTGAAGTGTTACCGTCTTCATGTACCAGTAGTAACTAAGAGTGTTGTGGACTTGGCTTGATTAGTGTTCTGACCCAAGACATGACCATACCTGTGAAAATCTTACTTACGATTAAACAGCTCATAACAAGTTACCTTGTGAAATTATAGAGAATATTTACCAGTTTATTTATCCCTAGTAATTAACATGTATGTTTTGTAAGCTTTGAGGCATGTGCAGTGCTTTTTAATCAGGTCTGAGTTAGGTAATGGCTAGCCATGACAATAATCAAGATGGCCTTTTGGGGAGTATTTCTGGTTTTTGCTGTATCATGGAAGATATAGGGTCTTTGTGTCCTCCAGAAAGAAAAAGCCAAACACAGACATTCACATCTGACTATCCAGCTCTAGTCCTACCAGAGTAAGAAAGACATGATGGTGCTAATTTACAGACATTTATAAACTAATTATAAAAAGAAACACACAAAACATCCTAATGTAACAGCATTGATTGCTTACCTGTCTACCTATTAACAGTTAAAAACCTAATACCATTAACTATGAGCTATTTCTTGTGCTGATCAGGCATTTACAATTGCCACTTTGAGTTAGTGTTTCTTCTGAAGATGCTGTCTTGCTGAAGTTCATAGAAACTCTTCAGAATGAAACTAATTTGAAACAGAAGATTAAATGTTAGTTACATGTGATTCAAGATGAGAATTTTTTCTTGAGTTTCTTTTGTTTGATATCAATGTGCTGATTTCTGTGAAACAAGTATTTCAAGCTACCAATTCTCTGATACTCATCCTGTGAGTGGTTTTCGATCTGACTTTATTTCCCCACTGATAATATATTTCCTGTTGTTTGGAAACTACATGCAGCTGGCAACATAATTTTGAAATATTCTGATATTAAAATGTAACATGCAGTGATAAAGGGAACTACGTTGATGTTAATTCTTAGTTTAACTGTGCCAAAAATTAGTGACTCGGAGTTGTAAAGTAATGAGATGGGCTCTGAAGTGAATGGGGTGATAAAATGATGATGTGTTTGGCCTTTGCTGCAAGGGCACCTGGCATATCTGTGTTGATGCTGTTGCTGAAGGACTTGATCGATCCTAAATTAGGCTTGTCTTGCCTAGGTCCACAGGCTGTTGCCCTTATTTTTTATGAAGAACAAAGGTTTTACGGTATAATCAGCCTTTCACATGCATGACAAATTACAGATTGTTGCCACAAGCTCCATGTCCTTAACTATGGAACTGGGAGAAAATTTCAAGTAAAATATCACATTAAGATTTGAATACAGTCAAAATAATTTACTCTCATTTTTTTTTAATTTTTTTTTTAGTAATGCACTAGAATTAAATGGCCATAACAAAAGGTCAGTTGGAACTATTAACATCTACTGGAGTTTTTATAAGCAGATGTAAATAAGATACCTGAGCGATTTTGTGGGCAATCTCAGTAATCACCAGCCTGACCATCTTGACATGCTGTAGCTGTGTTGGAGGTATCTACAGCTAAAAAGATCTGGACCAAAATGGGCTTTACATTGCCACAACTTCAGGTGTGCTCTTCCAAGTAAAATGAAGTTGTTTAAGGAAGACCTGACAGGTGAAAACTGAGCTTAGAATACATGAACTAATTTGGCTGAAAGTGATTAAGAATCATATGGATCTGGAGGGGGTTTATCAGTGGGGACTGGGCTAATTTTGTGAAAAGACAGTTTCTTCAGTGGACACTGGTGGAGTCAGAGGAGGGCAAAGCCTAATATTTCTAAATTAATAATGTCTGAAAACAGATTGGAAATCCCTGGTGGTTTCTTAAATTGGTTGTTTGTTTGAATAAGGTAAGAACTGTATTTTGATGTGAGAGCTGCCCCTTTGGGAATTATAGTAGGAAATAAGTATTCCCCAAATGATGTATGCTGGGTTTATGCACAGCTATATTGAAAAATATCTTTTAAAAAGAATAAACTGAGAGATGAATCGTGACTTGATTTCGGGATGCTGATTAATTCTGTGCTCAGTGTACATTTCCCAAAAAAGGTTAATGAATCTGTTGAACTAATGAACTTTTCTTAATTAATACAAGTTTCAGTTTTCTCAGAGCAAGGACATTTGAGAGCAGTGAATACAAATAAATGCATATTCACCACATAAAAATACATAAAGAACTGAGTTATTTTGCTGCCTTTATACAAGACACTTAAAGAGTGAATCTGTGCATGTGTATGTAAATATGCATAGATATTTCAGGACTCTCTCCAGAGTATTTTTATAGGTAGAGTTGAGTTTTTGTCCCTCTGAGACTCTTTTTCTTTGTGCAGCTGTTTCACCGAAGTGTAATTCCTATGAGATTTCCATCATTCTTTTAGTTAAATTGGCCTGTAGATCCTAAGGTGGAAAGGTTCCTGTTCAGTGAGGAGGCTTTTTTCCTTCACTAATGTCTAAAACTAAATCGCCCTGAGGCCTTGAGCAAATGGCCAGCCTTGTAAAAGAGTTTGCTCACCTAAGTGCTAAATGAGAGGTGGCAGGAGCCGAATGGAGGGGGATTCTCAGAGGAGTGCTGTATGTACCACTCCATATTTGCCTGAGGTGAAGTTACAAAGTGGTTCCTATCCATCGAGGTAAGCAGGTAACTGAAACAGGAGCTCAGGAGCTGGGATATAAAAGTTGCTGCATGCCCCTGGTCACCCATCCTTAGAGCAGCTGTCAGTGAGGCGGCCGGCATGCTCGTGCTGATGTGAAGGTGTGCAAGGCCTGGGGAAACAGATGCTGGAATGAAACTTCCCTGTTAGCCTGCCAGAGTCAGACTGCACCTTTTCATCCCCAGGTATCCCACTGACCATTTTATGTGCTAGGAAAATGCTTCCTTGCATTTTCTTCCAGTTTTGACTGTCTCACCTTGAGTTTGTGCTTTGGACAATACTTCATGGATTTTCTTTTCAGAGTCCAAGCTTCTTTGTGAGATTGGAAGGCTCAACTTGGCTCATGTCAAGTGGCTGAAGCATTGCTTGTGGGTATCAGGGAGCAGATCCTTAAAGTCTCTTCTGTATTTCATAGTCTAAGTGAAGAAAACTTTTCAAGAGTGCAAGCTGCATGTGCAGCTTCAAACTAGGGAAATTTTATTTCCTCTATAATTATATTAAATGCCTTAATAAAGAAAAAGGTATTAAATAGATCATTCCTATTTATAAAAGTAATATTTATGCTGTTACTCTGCTAAGTAGCTATTAAGGACTGTCAAAGATGATTTGTAAAATAGGAAGCTAAAGCTTAATTATGTAGACTTCTGTGGTTAGCAGGGCTCCCTGTTACATCCTTTTTCTGAAGCAGGAAATTTATTGCGCTCATAGACTGAAGTGAAGTACCTGGCTGTGAGGGAGAGCAGGAGGAAATACAGCTGTGGTGAAGGGTCATTCAGATGGATGTTCTGCTCTGCAGAGTTTCTTTTGAAATGCAGTCTAAACTACCCTGTGTTTGGGTAGCACTGGCTGCCTTTTGAGAACCTTATATACAGTTTACAGAGTCCCTTTTCATTTTAGCTTGTGGTTGTGATAGCTGAAAGATCCCTCTCATTTTTTCTGTCCTTAAATTGTCTTCCAGTTTCTCAGAATGTGCTTTTAAGTAAGCCTGTGATGCTTTACGGGACTCCTCTATCAGTATGCGGCCCTGCAATGGAGTTACCCTTACTGATGTCTGGAATTACAATGAATAGGGAAAGAAATTGTTGTTCCTTTGTACTTGCTTGTTTTTCTGATCAGAACTGATGGTCTGTAGGAGAGGAAGTAAACTTCTGTCAACACAGGGCACAGAAAGGTCTTGCAAGGAATAACAGGGAGCTATGAAAATATTCCAAGGGTGGGCAGATTCCTGTGAGTTGGTTGATACTGAAATAATGCTACATAATCTTTTATATTATTTCAGTTTCTTTTCATAAAGTCCCTTCTTGCTTCTAATATAATGCACATCTTACAAATGCCTTTATATGTTTTAGAAGTTTAGTGCTAAATAAACCAAATTTAACAGATTAATTTGTAGTCAAAATAAAGTGGCTGTTTTCAAACAGGATGTTAAGCAGTTATTTAACTAGCATGAAAACCAAACATGTCCTGCATGACATCCTTGTCTCTAAATTAGAGAGACATCAATTTGATGGATGGACCACTTGGTGGATAAAGAACAGGCTGGATGGCCACAAGCAGAGAGTTGTGGTTAATGGATCAATGTCTCCCTGGAGACCAGTAATGAGCAGTGTCCCTCAGGGATCAGCAATGGGACCGGTCTTGTCCAACATCTTTGTAGCTGGCATGGACAGTGGGATTGAGTGTGCCCTCAGCAAGTTTGCTGATGACACCAAGCTGTGTGGTTCGGTTGCTACGCTGGTGGGAAGGAATGCCATCCAGAGGGACCTTGACATGCTTGTGAGGTGGGCTGATGTCAACCTTTTGAAGTTTAACCATGCTAAGTGCAAGGTCCTACACCTGGGTTGGAGCAATCCCTGGCACAGCTGCAGGTTGAGCAAAGAGATTCAGAGTAGCCCTGTGGAGAAGGACTTGAGGGTGTTGGTCGGTGAGAAACTTAACATGAGCCAGCAGTGTGCTCTATTTTTTATTTACTGTTTAAAGTATTGATGGACCTACTTTATGCATTAAACTTGTATTAAGTAACAACTTAAAGCTTCTATATTCAGGTACCCCTCTCACTATTACATATGACTTTCAAAGCCACTTTTGAAGAGTTTATACAAAGTTAAAGTAACTATTCTAGCTGTAAGTATGGTCTAAAGAGCAGTGAATAATACTGGCCTCTTCTTACTGGAAATACCTTACACTCCAACTTTATGTGTGTATTTAAAATAAAAAATATTGTTTTAATAATATCATATTAGTTAGCCCCTGTGCTAGCAATCACGTACAGAAAAAGGAACTGACTTTGCTTTACATTTATTGACATTGTTGTGCTTCTCTTTCCAATTCCAGGAACTGTATTATTGATGAAGGTACATGTCTCAGATTAACCTTACAAAGGTACCTGGAATGAGGAAGGGGGAACCATTCTATTTGTGTATTTTTAATAATTCACACTTCAGACAGATAAAGATCTTAATGTATGTTGCTTTAATATACAGCTATTTGTGTAATCACGATTCCTTCTCAAGCACTAACAGCAGAGATCCATCTCTGTTGCCGTTCAGCTAGTGGTATGGATTGAGCAGCTGCTGGAGCAGCAGAGACATGCATGCAGTAATCAAATGCATCCTTTGAGCAGGAAGCTGTAAAATAAAGCATCTTTAGAATAAGAGTGCTTTGAAAAGAGGAATATGTATTTATAACATACACAATGAACGTAAGTAAAATCATTGCCAGGAAGCAGGTTAATGCCCCAGCTCCTTTCATACTGCTTCCAGGATACTTAGGTTAATGCCGACCAGTAAAAAGACAACATGTTTTCTACTCTATTGAAGGCCCAAGTATCTTAAGAGGCTGAAAAAAACCCAGCTCCTGTGAGGGCTGACAGGGGTCTTCTTGCAAGCTCCTGTTTTTCTCCCAGTGTTTATGGGAAATCAGGCATCTGATGATTAATCCTTGTGTTACATTGATTGAGCTGTTTGTACAAACCCAACTCTGTTAATATACAGCTCCATCTGTAGAGAATACAGAATATGCAGGCACTATAATGGAACAATCAAGAAAAGCAGTTCACATTCTTCCTGGGAGAGTACTGTGAGAACACAGTACAAAAGTAGCAAATGAAAATGTTACCTAAATATCAAGTGACAATATTCCTTTAGTGCTTTTGGAGGAGTTTGTTCAAAACTCCGTTTTCTCTAATATTCAGGAAGCTTATTTGTGTTTGGAAAATAAAATTTGGTTTTCTAGGTTCATTTTTAACTTGGGTAAATATTTGCTTGTATTTTCATATTTAACTGCATTATATGCCTTTTTTTCCACTGTCACAGATGTAGACAATTTTCTGTCCCTTCCCCCCAGCATTTTTTTGGCAGCTAATGAATGCAGTCCTTTGGGTCTCATCTGATCTTTGGCAGGATGTCTGGAATTGATGTCCTAGGATGTGTGTAGCTAGTTCAGTAATGATGTTACAGGAAAACTAAACACTCGAAGCTACAAAGCTCTATTCAGAAATTTTATCTCTGATCCAGAGGCAAACTAAAAACTGCTGTGGTCCCATGAATCACAAAATGAATATTCAGTAATGTCAAGGATTCAGAATGCCAGGGGAAATGAGAGGGTGATCCTCCAAGGAAAGCATAATACCAGCAAGTCAGAGTGCTTGGACTCCTTGTAAAGGGATTGTTATATATTCTTGAACAAGTTGCTTAATTGTTTCTCCATTGTCCTGAGAAAGAACTGTACTGATGTAACAAAGTATTGTTAGTGTATGGGTTTATATCCATATTCATTATCAAGATCCTACTGTGAAGGAATGTAAAGTCAGTTTGCATTTCACCTACTTAAAACTAATTCCTGCTTCTGTGGGAGTAATACAGCAATCCCATCCAGGATTTATTCAGGACGCTACCAGGTGCCAAGAGCTATCAAACCATGCCTGAGCTGATGTGAGACAGGTGGAGGACTCTGTCACTCTCCTCATCTCTTTGGAATAAGTCATTAAATACTTCTACCTGTGTCAGTTACAGGTAAAACCTACAGTGGGATCACTTTACTCTGTTCTTGTTAATCCCTTGCCTGTCAGCTCTCATCAGGCATTACATTCTGGCTGCCTTAGCAATTTCGAACATGCAAATTCTTTGGCTGATGAAGTGCTGGTAGACTGTCTCATCTAGGTGTATATTATGGATTTGGGTGTCATATATTAATCTTACAGTAATATTTCTCTTTGTAGTTTGGACACTTTCTAACACATTTTTTAACAGCAAATAATTGAAATCCTTTCATTTTTTTTCATGGAACTAGACATTTTTGATTTTTTACTGAAATATGAAATACCCAAAATTCCAGTTTCAATGCATGAAAGCGTGCTCCAGCATAACTTGTTAGGTGCATAATGCTGTAATACATTTTATATGGTGGTGACTGCATTGACAGTAGCAGCCTTAATGCTTTACTGAAAGCTAGCTACCTGAGACTGGGCACCAGCTGTCATTTAAATTTTGAAATCTTGTGTAAAATAGCAAGTCAAACAGATGAAGTATTGTCTATCTCCATCTACCTACTGAAAGAGGGACTGTAATTATGGCCTTAAATTTCAGTTAGGATGAATCAACTTTTCAAGAAGCATCTTGTTCAACATCCTGGTAAAGCGTTTCATTTACACAATATTTAGGTTACTGCACTGGAATTCTGACTCTGTATATTGTGCTGTCTTAGGAAAAAGGCCAAACCATTGATTTAATTTTGTGATGTCATATGAATAACAAAGTACTGATAAAACAGTGAGCTGTGTATGTATATTTTTTTTAAAGACAGGGTGATAGATATCCATGTATTTTAATGCAGTTAAAGTAACTTCTCCATCTTGACCAGTGAAATGAAGGTGTTGTCGGAACTATTACTTTTACTCATGCTTAGCACCACTGTTCTTCCAAGCAGTCCCGTTGAACCTGAGGCAAAGTCCAACTCAAAAGACTTGACTTAAAAATCATAGGTTGCTGTGGGGCTTCCATGTTCTACAGCAACTGGAATCTGTACTTCTAAACTAATTAAATGAGTATGTTCTGTAGTTGGAGATAGTTTAAGTATTTACAATTGAGGGAGGTTTGTCCAACACCATTTGTTTCCACTTTCTGTCTGTTTAAACATTTTTTGCTCTATTTGGAAAACTATATATATAAATATATATATAAATAAATAAGTACATATTATAAATATACAATATAAATATAAATATATAAATAAATATAACACTAAAACTTTGCTCTTCCGTGTGGCTTGTATCTGCACAGTTTATTTAGGGTTTGATAAGTTTCACTCTGCTTCCAGCTCAGAATATCGTGCATGTAAGTTCCACTGAATTCACAAATCTTTCAACAGCTGAAGATTTAGAAACTGTTAATCTTGGGAAGTATAGGTTTCATCTCTAGTGACAAGCAGTATTGCATATATATGAATGAATCAATAGTGCACATATGTGTCTCTTCTCCTGAGTAACAAGAGGGAGACGGGACAAGAGGCAGCCTCAAGCTGCTCCAGGGGAGGTTTAGATAGTGTATTAGGAACAATTTCTTCACTGAAAGGGTGATCAGGCTTTGGAACAGGCTGCCCAGGGAAGTGGTGGAATCACTGTCCCTGGAAATGTTCAAAAACTGTGTAGATGAGGCCTTCAGTGCATTGTTTTAGTGGTGGTCTTGGCAGTTCTGGGGGAATGGTTGGACTTGATGATCTTAGAGGTCTTTTCCAATTGAGTTGATTCTGTGATTCTGTGAAGAAGAGTTCCTGTCTCTGTGAGATAATTCTAGTTGAACTACTGTATAGCTGCATGGCTACACGTAAATGCATACACACACATCTATACAGTAAAGGGAACAATTCAGTATCAAGTAGTTTACCACAGAGCTTCAGAGGACTAGGGGTGGCTTTTGATTTAGTAACACATTTGCTAGGAAGGTTGTGGTGGAGAGGAGCCAATTATTAGTATCCTCTTACCTTACCTGTAGGCAGTCATCTATTTAATAGTAGAAAAATTGGAAGTGAGATATTGTATCACCAAGTTTAGTGAGGGGGACAGAGAAAACTGTAATACAAAGAATGGTGAACAGCATGGGCAATGAACAGGGTACTTTGAGAAGTAATACAGAAAAAATCCTCTCCCCCAGAAGACGCATAAGCCCAAGACCTATCCCACCCTCAACAGCTATCCCAATTTATTGCTGAAGAAGCACGTAATATATCTCTGAGTGGAACAGTGACTTCTGAAGCTGTCAGTTAGTTCCAGTACTTTAAGTGCTGGAAGCCCAGAGGACTTGCCAAAAGTAGTTCTGTCCACATAATTAGGCTTTTAATGTAAAATCAGATCTTTGTGGATTTCTTTTTGCAGGACCACAACTGGGTAAAGAAAGTGTTTTGATAAGCATGAGTGAGCAGCAGCATATGTTTTCAGTACTGTTAATAGGCTGGAGCCAGTGTCAAAGAGAACATATGTATCTCTTCTTCCAGCCACCTCTTTTGGCTGCACTTTGGGCATTGATGCCAAAGAAATAAATAAATCTTGTCAGTCCTTTCAGGCCATTCATTAACTGCATTTGTTTTTGTTAAATAATTTCTTGTAGCTCTAGGGGTACCAATTTTTTTTGGGTTTTTTTTTGCATGAGTTTGATTTTCAGCTTCGTACACATTTCCTGTGTGTGAAGCAAAGCCCTTTTCCTTTTTAACTGGGTTCTGTGTGTGTATACTTATAAGTAAAATACTCAATTTTTGTTATTTTTTGGCATGTGGGATTATTCACAACACTGAGAACTTCCAGGAACATATACCTGGTTTGGAACCTGCCTAAGCTGCTTCTTGAAGACCAAAACTCTTAGTTTCACTTCTCTAGTTCTAGTATTTAAATGCTGGCTCAAGAGGTTGTTGCTGCTTTTTACATTTTTCCCAGTGAGAGAAGAACATGGGTAATGGGGTTCATTACAGTGCTGTCCTATGTACTGATGTAGTGACTGAGTTAAAGCTAGTGAGCCTTCCTACCAGCCCAGTGTGTTGAAGAGGCTTAGGAAAGGGTCAGATGATCAGAACTAGTGCAGGAGATGGGCAACAGTGTGTAGCTTGAGATGCAGGAGGTAAAGGTATATCTGCAGTAGCCAGCAGTAAGGTGGACAAGGCTTCTCCAGGTCTACATACTCAACTTGCTGTTTGACCCTGTGTTTCTCTGATGAACATTATTGCTCTTAGATATAATATTGGAGTATCTATTGAGTAATTGCAGTACAAGCTGGAAAATACCCCTCTTTCTCATATCCTCTCATAGCTTACTCATTTCTTAGAAGTAAAATATGGCAGGACTGAAATATAGATATGTTTTGGAAACATTAAAATTACAAATTATGTAGGTTTATTACTTTTATTTGTGCTTTTAATAAGAGCTGTTTGAAATTATGAAGTGCTATCTTTTCATGCAATTGTGTGTCTGTCAGTATTCCGGAGGGAAGGCTGTCTCCGGGAGAAGGTATCAGAGTATGAATACTGCTGAATGATTCATTTAAAAGTTGCTTTATTTGTCAGGAGTTTTTCTGTTGTACTTTCCTCTATAATATCTGTTTTTTTTCCATGCTGTAATAGGCTCATATTCTTAGAACCTTTGAGAAGGTGTGATATTACTTTGATCTCATAGGCTGGACAGTGTGCCAAATGAAGCATAGCGGACTTCCTTAAGGTTCATCTGGAAATGGGGCATGTATATTCCTATTTAATCTGTGTTGCTACCAAAATATAGCCTTTTCTGAATGCTTACATATAAACAGAGCACAGAGAAAGAAAACTCCTGGTTAAGGCAATTGAGTTATCAGTGAATCAAGATGTTTATTTTTTCTGAAATGCTTGTAGGTATCTGGTGTGCATCAGAATGTGTGTGTTGAACACTAAGACAACCACTTAAATTCTTTAGAGAGGTTGAGGAACAGTAAGCAATAAATGGGGTTATTGACCCACTTTAATAAATGGTCTGTTGAGAGAAATCATTTACGTGCATATAGTATTTCTTCTGTGCTACATAAAAATCTCTGATGTGGGCTTGACAGATTTGTTCAAAGAAAGTATTTATTGTAACCTGAACTATGTAACATGTCTTGATTATTGATGTTTCTTGGTTTTGCTGGTAGAGAATGATATTGCCTTTTTCTAGGAGTTGTGCACCTTCATTGCCGTGCTTCACACAGTACTAGGTGTGTTAGATGTGTCTGTGCTAGGAGCTACCGAATATTGATATTCTCTTTACTCCTAAAATTTTATGTCCTTTTTTTCCCTTCCACTTCTTTAAAGGGAAGAAAAATGTGCTTAAACTCGTGTTTTAAATGCAATTCAGCTTAGTCTTTTATTGTTATAATTTACATGGAGCTTACATGGCTTAACAAACAACTTTTTTTTGGGTCAGCTAGATGATGCTGAGGCAGCAGAACACTCTTCTCTGCAGTAGTTACCTTAATTAATAGGGCTTTTGCCTGCTTTCTTTGAGGACCTCCATATCAGCTTTAAAAAAGCCCCAGATTCTTTAACCTCTCTGATCATAAAGGTTTTACTGGAGAAAAACAACTGCTTAAAATGAAAGGCAGGCAAAATGGGTTGGAAAAAACTTTATATTCTAAAAATATATGCATTATTATATAGCTGGAGATAGAGGGAGAAAAGGTATCTCTGTATACAGTCTGTTCTAGGGGTCTGAACTTGAAGCTGAACAAGACAGTTCATTGAGATTTCCTTGTATTTTCCACAGAAACAAATATATCTCTCGTGTGTGTCATTGTCTGTTAAGAAAATGCCAGTGTGAGTAATATTTAATGCAGTATATTCTTATTTGTTTGTATCTGTATGACATTTTGTTAAACATAAAAGCAAATGAGAAAATAAGGTGCGTCAGGGGGATGTTATGGCTGAGAGGGAAGTTTATCACCGAACTGTCATTGGCAGCTGAAAGAATTCATAGACTTGAGTGTCACACGATAACACATTGCTAACAGCAAATCATTTAAGTATGTAGTACTGAATTTAATCTATGTGCTACCTTCAAGGTTAGTAGCTAGAGGATACTTGGGATCAAAGAAGGCAGAGTATGAAAGAATCTATTAGAGTCTGAACCAAGTGCTTCACTTAGATGTTGAAATTGGGTTATCACCTGAATCCAGAGCAATGAATCTTGTGTTTAGCACAGAGTCTGTTGTTGTGTTTTGGTCATCCAGAAAATTGTCAATTCTTGAAGACAAGGCATCATGTGTACCCTCATTGTCAGGAAAATTCTGCATGGAGTCAGCTGAGTTTTGTCTTCAAGAACAATCGAATCCCAGTCACCTTTTTTCTGTGGTAACTTGCTCTGTCAGGTATTTAAAGAAGAAATTAATTTCTAGCAAGTTGAATCAGAGCTTTAGAATTGAAAATTTAAGGAAAAGGACAAAATGATGGAAAACTGCTCTATTGCAAAGTACTTTTAGCTTAATATTTCACTTTAAACATAGAGCTGCTTTTTGCTATCTTTTTTTTTTTTCTTCAGAGGCAATTGAGTAGTCCATAGGGATAATATTGGTTCCATTTCTTTCTCCTTAGCTGGTTGCTGCTTGTAAGGTTAACTTAGGAACAAACATATTTTTGAATGGTGTGTGTCCATGAACAACTTCCTATGGATACAAGGTGTCAGTAGTATTTTCCAGAATTGCTTTAGTTTTGCATGTCCATGTTAACTGAATAGACTTTAAAGTGATCCAAGAAGTTACTCTTGAATATATATGGCTGAATATTCCCTTATAAAGTCTCTTGTAAAATAATGACCTCAGATACCGTTTTGACTCCATCATGTTCATTAAAAGTCATAAGACATCTCTTTCAGCAAAAAAACATAATAGAACTGATCCAACTGTGGAAAAAAAAATTACCCTGCCCATCATAATCTTGGAAAAATGTTTTCATACTCCTTCATAAAAACCTTGCTGACAAAGATGAAATGTGTAGTGATTCCAGATGTGGGTTGAAACATGCTATGCAGTCAAAGGAGGTCTGTGAAGAGCAGCTTCCTTTAGAATAGTCTTGTGAAGCTTCTGGAAAGGAACAAGTGGGGACATGGAAGAACATGAGAGAAAGTTTGTGTTTGTACATTGAGATGTGATCTGGAGTAAGTAGTAAAATTTCCGTAATTGCATTAGTAGCTTAAAATGATTGGGATAATTGAGCTAGTTAGTTGATTCTGGCTTGAATGTCAGTGATGGTGTGTGAAGGGAATTCTCTGAAGGAGAGAGAAGTTGCTAGTGGCAGATCGGAGTCACAGCAAGCAGATGGTGTTGTCCTGTGACTTCAAGTAACCATAGCTTTCTTCAATCTTTATGTTGAGATGATTTCTATCTGCCTCTCCTCAAATAAAGATATCTAAGTTAAAACACTGGTGACAAACCCACGATGTCAACTCGGTTAACACACTTGCTTCTCGCTTCAAATACTATGTCCTTAATATGGGACTTATTTTGTATTACTGCCCAGCAAGATGGAATCCATGCTTCCAAATACATTTTTCACCATTTACAGCTTTTGATGCAGTACCTAAAGCTTGATTTGTCGCCTCAGGATGATTCCATATCAAGCGCCATGAATCAAATTATTTTCTAACACAATGGGTTTAGCACCTCTCCTTCTGTGACAAATGGTTTTGTGGAGGTACCAAAATAAATGCTTCACAGTAGGAAGGTTTATCCCATATTTCGAATAAAATCTGCCCACTTATCCACTCTTCAGTTAGCTAGAGAGCAGTACAGGGAATTGTTTTCCTTTGAGGTGAATCCGCATCAGTATACATCATAGGCTTTTTGGAATTCATTGCTCCTGGGAGACAAATTTCACTGAGTATGTGGGGGCAGTAGCAATGGGAAAATGCTTGCGAGGTGGCACGCTATTCCAGTGGCCTTGGCAGAGTGAAGAAAACCAGCTACAAAACCTGCAAGTCTGCTAGTATGTCTTCGGGGTTTTTAAGCCTATGTGCATATCACTCCTTACGTGTTTTTGTAATTCTTTCAATGGGAAACAGTATATCTGGGGGTTTTAGGCCTTGCAAACATTTTCTGTGTTTTGAGTGAGAGTGAAAGTTAACTTCTGGCAACTCTGCTGATGTGAATATTCTGGCTCTCCAGTGAAAGAAGAATTAACCTAGCCATAATTTTTTCTTTACCTATTTAAAGATTAGAGAAATACGAACACCTCAGCTGAAGGCTTCTCAGTTTAATGCCTTCGAGCACATCATAAAATATGACTAATTTTATCTTTCCATCCATTATAATTCTAAAAGAACATTATAATTTCCAGTTGTTGATGGAGTTATTGAGTCCCACGGCAGACTTGTGAAGAATTTAGATCATGATGGAGAGAAAAACCTGAGACATGAGTGGGACGTTTTAGGGACAAAGACGTTTGACATTTTGGGAATGAGGAGACACACGCATACACACGAACACACTGACATGCGTGAGCAAATGTTAAAATAATTGTACTCACATCTGTTTCCAGAGCCTTTGATTGTCTTTCCCCAGATCAAAAGCTTGACATTCAGATGGTGTTTTCGTCCTCATAAAATGTTAGGATAAAAAACCCAGGGCTATATTGGCAGTAAACTCAGGTTGCTTTCTAAGTGCTTGTTTGACTGCAGCAAACACTAGCTTATTATTGACAGAACAGTTTTTCTTCGGGTGAAGGTTCACCTTCATGTAGAAGTTTATAGGACATTGTTTTATATGGAAACTTTTCTGTTTTTACAAATACAGTTTGATATTTTATATGGGATATTTTCTAGACTATCAATTTTATACTTTTCTTTTGGGTTGACTGTTACTAACACATTGTAATTTCTCCAAAATGTTCTGCAAGAAGAGAAATATTACTCAGTGGTTTTGTGGATAAAATACTAGCCTTCCACATCAGGTGCTGTATTTCACATTTAATTTGAAATCCCTGTAGATACACTGAACTGCTGACAACAATTTGGGTAGGTGGTGAAGCACAATAGCAAGACCATAGGTAGTGCAAGAGATGGGGTTTTTAGTTTTTTACTTTCCGTCTTTCAAAAATACAGTGTCAGATCTAAAGAGCCTCCTCTTTAGCTGGATCAGAAATGTTTTAATTCTCTGAATCTCACACTTGAATGAAATGGCAGCATAGGAAAAGGTGGTACTTACTTCTAAATAACTTCAGGTTTTTCATACACCCACATTATGAAGTCATGTAATGTAAACCTGAGATTTTAGTCTACATGTCCATAAACATCCATAACTTAGTATTTGTATAGATGGGATGAATAATTACATTAATGCTAACTGATTGGTTTCTGAGATAAAAGTATTTGCTCCACCTGTGGACTAGTTCTCCTCAGTGCATTTGATTGTATCTGATCAGCCAAGGGAGACTCAAAGATGAAAGTACTAAATGATTTCTGAGCAATTACAGGTCTTCACAGTGAGAGGGGAAGGATATTGCTTTTGGTCCACAGCACAAACTATTTTCTTAGATATCGAAGTCCCATAGCTAGATCTGTTTTCAGGTAACCCTTTGGAATCCTCCTGCATCTGATGCCATTTTTCTTTTCTACCAGGTTTTGTATTTAGTGAAGAATCTTATTTCCAAGTATGTATTTAAAATGCTTAAACTACAGCTAATCTCAGTCTTACGTAAATATAAACTTTCTGATTTCAGTAGTTTAGAGGTTCCTTCTTTTATCTCATTCAATAGTAAATAGGAACACACAGGGACAGTGTTAAGTTCAGATAATGGAAACAAGTGCTGCAAGACATAGGAATTAAATATAATATTGTATCATTTGTCATAGCGTTTTTTATATCAATGACTAGAATGTGGCAACCTAATTGCAACTAGTCTTGAAGGTATCTAAGGCTGAACATGGGCCAGCCAGCCAACCTAATGAGTTAGCCAATTTTAGGTGTGCTGACCAGGTAAATTTGCAATTAAAATAAAAGCTAGTGTTTCAAGGCAAATCCTATGCCTATTCTTACCTTGATGTTGCCACTGTATATAGGAAAGAATGGCACGTACACACTTGCTGAAAAAATACAATAGAAATTTCAAACTTAACGTCTCTGAGAAAAATCACACTTCATCAAGAAACATTTATATCAGCACTGCTGCTTTACTGGAGACAAATTAAGGGGATGATTTATTAGAGAAAAATTACTTGAATACACTGTAATATCAATAGGTTAAGAACCCATAAGTGCTACCCCAAATAGTAGAAAGAATATGTAATCATTTCACCTCATGAACTCTTGTCCATGTTTGGATATCTGCTGAAATTATCAATTCCACCCTTATTTTTATGCTATTTTGGATAGTCTTTTTGGTAGACTCTTTGCAAAACTGCAGTGAAGTCCATATAAGATGTGTACATTCTGTATGGAAACCATGTAAGAACAGTGAAGCGGGAATCTCAGTAAACAATTTTGTAATATCAACGTTTGGCAATTCACTCATGCATACCATCTGCAATCCATTTTAAAAAACACATTAGGAAAAAGTGCAATTCGAGGTGCTCAGCAAGCTGCATGGCTTCCCTGTACAGGCATAAATTTCATACTGAAGTATTGTAACTATACTGTAATTGTAAAATATAAATACAGGTGAAATCTCCATCTTGTCTGATGTGAAATGCTGTTGAGTATATCCAAGAACATCTATTTAGTGAGGAATTTGGAATTAAATTCTAGAAATCCTTATGTGCCTCAATCACAAAACTAAACGTGGCTTTTGGGGTTTGATTTTATTCAGAGTAAAATCATGCTAATATTAGTTTCACATTTATGTAAGATCTGAAAGGCTCCAGATCCTAGAGATCCATGCACAGACCAGTAGCATTATACTCTCATGTTCAATGGAGGTGTCTTCTGAAGTGTATTTTTAACAATTATACCACTTCCAAAATATTAATTCTGCCTGCTGCAGCAATGTTAATAACAACTGCTGGATTGTGAACTCCTAGGAAAGCAGTAGGATGTAGCAATGTTAATGAACTCCTCAAAATAATGACAATGAGTATAGTGATAATGAGAAAACCTCTTTTATGTTCATTAGTTGCAGAAGAGTATATTTTTATTATGGAACTGATTCCTGTAGCAGGAGCTCATAGTGTGATTGAAGTCTAAATGTTCATTTGGGTTAAATATGACAAAATAATGTATAAAGCAGGTATATGAATCACTGTTCAAGGTGTTACAGCTTTTTGACTTTCAATCAAAACTGTATTGTTACTGGTAAATGATTGCGACTGACGACTTCTGTTGTAGCACTCTTAGCAATGCGGTATTGTATTTTGTGCTTGTTGTTGAGTGAGAATGTAAGTGTATTTCAAATGAGGAAATAAAACCAACATGGATGCTCTTGTATGAAGAGGAACATTAATGATGAAAAGCAAAGGCACTGCTTATGTGAGCTGAGTTCTGTGGGACTGAAAGCATAAATAGTTTAAAAAATTGGTATGTAAAAATCCATACTCTGAATAAGAAAAGTCATACTGAATAAGTGTAAAATCTCAGGTTTGCTCTCTGTTTGACAAGTAAAACTTAGTACTTATAGGAAGGATATTTTTTGTACTTGTGTCTGTTTTCATTTCCATTTCATTTTCTTCTTGTAACAAGAGACTGTGCAGCCCCATATTCTTATTCATTAAATCTTTGAGATGGATGGAAAGTCCTTACCAGAAAAGTCCTTACCCAGAAAAGATTTAAAAACACAGACAGACCCCCCCCCCCCCAACCTTAATTTCTTTGTTATCATTATTATCTCTCAAGGAAGACTGCTAGGAGCTGCCACATGCAGACCATTTATTTTGCAGCTCCCTTTTGAAAGCAAGTCAGTGTAATACTTACAAAGCATGAGGGCTGTTTGCCATTTGAAGTGCTCATCCTTTGCTGCTGCTTCATGGAAGGGGGCTGCTCCCCACCAGGAAACACATCCCTGTGCTACCCACACAAGTGAGAACTGGAAGCCAGGAGGTACAGAATGATAATCAAGGAGAGCTTTAACACTGTCATGTGTGCAGGTAGCCTGCAGAGCAGTCTGTGTGAACTGAGACTTCCTAGACATGCTGGAATCCTCTGGAAAGAGCTGAAGTTGCAAATCAGCCAATTTCCCTCATTTTGAGCTAAGCTAAATTTGTCTCTGCTTATGAATGAGAGCTTTTGACTTAAATGTATTACTTCTGATAAGAAAAACAAGATTAGGAGACAATGACATCTGCTGGCTTTGGAAAGAGAAGACATCAAACCAGCATATCCTGATCAGGCAAGGACTTTGCTTCTAAGCGGTCCTTCATTTTGAGTTTTCCATTAAGCTGTGAACATATAAGACAATGTGAAAAAGGGTACCTGGACAGACTCCTGCTGTCAGGAAAACCAAGCATCTTGGAAAGGAGAGTGTCTGCTGGCTTCTGCTGGACAAGAACTCACCCATGCAGGAGGGCGTTCCAGGGAGAAGGAAGGATCTGACCAGCAGCTCAGTGGCAGGAGCTGCTTCCCTGCAGAGACTCTCAGAAAACTTCCCAAGACACACGTCTGGTTTGCTTGCTTCTTGGTTTAGATAAGAACAGTCATGGCAAACTGACCTTCAATGAAGATACTGATCTAGAAAGCCAGCATTTGAGGAAAGAAGTACAGATTATTTTGGTTTATTCCTTCTTTGGGGTGATGGGATAGATCCCTTCTCAAACATTTCTGTTGGAACTCTTACATGGCTGCTGTGCTATGTGGAGTACATAACATCTTCCATCTGACAATGTCAGAAATTTTTAAAAACCAAATGAATAAATTGTACCTATCCTTTTTTTCCAGTTAGGATCTTCTTATCCAATATTACCAGTCTCATTTGTTTAAAGATCATAAGACTGGATTGAAAATCACAACATTTGCATTGGGTATTTTAGGAAGATATTTCTGCATTTGCTTTACAGCTTTGATTAAGATTCATATACTAAATCCATCTGCAATCTCTTAAATCTCTGAGTGTCATGTTATCACTTCTTGAAGCAGATTTCTAAGGAAAATATTAAATAGTGGGGGTTTTGAATTAAAACTTGAGATTTTTGGCATTTGGAACCCTTCGTAGCACAGTAGGCACCTGGAGGAAACAGAGGCACTATTTGTTTCAAAGATTTCCTCGGGGGCCTAAAAGCCAAATGAAAATACCAGAAATAAAGCATAGGCTTCCAGCTGGTCTGTGACTGCAGTGGGTCTTAGTGCTTCTCTTGAATAGGGAGTCTGAGAGAGAGAGAGATGTTAAAACAGTTTGGCTGCAGTAAAATAATGTCCCAATGTCTGTGTGACTTTTGATTTGATCACTCAGACTCAGTGCAAAGGGAAAAGTTGATTACAATACAGGCAGGAGGCTCAAAGTACTTATTATTTAGTCTGTGTTGTCCATTTTCTGTTCATCTTTATTATAGCCTGTTTCTTGCCTTCTACCACTTACCCTTAAGCTCCAGAGTTTGACTTACTAGCTGATAACTACTAAGTCGGCCTGCTGGTTTTTTGTTTGCTTTTTCTGTTCTTTTTTTCTAACCATACTTCAAATGTTTTTGTCAACCTACATTTCCTGTATGAAACTGTGTACTAAAAGGAAAAATGTTCTCAACGGGATATAATAGCATGATTTGAAGTAAAATGGATATATTAGGATTACAGTTTCACTTTGCAAGCAATTGCACTATGTCATCGTGGTGCTTTTGTATGTGAAATATAATTTGCTTGTTTCTGAGTGGGGGAGTGTAAAAGTATTTCTGTGATTCTCTGTCAGTTGTCTGTCATTCAGCTTCCTCTGCAGTAGGTTTTGCTGTTGGGTTTGTTCTTTCCGAAGCTTCTGTTGTAGCTTTTCTTGTTTGGTTCTTTGCTTTAAATCAAGCCTGGTATTCTAGTTGGCACGCTCTAACTGGATTTGTACAAGAAATCTGTTGAAGTATCACAAAAAGGAATTAAAATAATGAAAGTTCTTTAGGCCCAAATACTTTAAAAGCTCCTCCATATAGAAGTAAAAAAAAATCTTAGCATTCATAGCATGCATCATAGAAATGTGTTATATATTGTTACCACGTCCGCTTGTAATATTGGTACATGGCTTCAGTGCCTTGCTTGTATTTGTAATTACATTTAAATAATTTAACTCCATTATCCTGCAATGTCTAGTGGAAACGCGTGGTTCTTTAGGAAGACATTTCCCTTCAGATTGATCTAAGGACTTCAGAAAATGTTGCTATTATTAATGCTTGTTAACTATTGATATGCAAAAATAAAACTGTTCTGAGTGCGATGGAAGACATTAATAAATAAGCTCACTTTTGAGAATATTTTTGCAAAGAGCTATCTGATAACTCATGATAAGATTTGGCTTCTGTGTCAGATAGCCTTAAGAGTCTGACTAGTTGTATTTTGCAGATCGTAGGTATCTTTTACCAAAATGAAGCAAAAAGGGTTCTGACTGATGAGTGACTGAAGTCATGCAGTGAAATACAGTCGTTATTCTGGAATAATGCAATATCCAGCTAAATTCTTGGATGGCAGCAAGATTTCTTGGACTTCAGTAGGACTGTGTTCACACGTAACTGGAAAAGACAATAGATTACACACAGTAGACTTGTGGTGTATGTTTACTGATGGACTTATGCTGGATGTGTAAAGGGTAGCTTTGTAACTGCTGAAATTCATCTCATTTTGCTTTGAATTCATACAAACTTTAAAGCTGTTTTTCAGTATTTTGTTGGGTTTCTTTTGCGTTTTGCTCTTTTTTTCAATGTGAAATATCTACCACAAGTTTTGAGTATAAAATGCTGTATCTCTGTCACAGAACATGACACCAGGGAAGCTTCTAACATCGTGTTAGAACATCATAGTTCACGCTAAAGAGGCTTGTTTGCTGGCTCACACTAGGAACTAAATAGCAAATACTAGGAGGAGAACATTTTTTTTTCTCTAGCACCAGTGAGTCCTTCCTCAGCAGTACCATGGAACATGGAGAGTTGCAGTAATTTATCACAGATACTCAGCAACTCCGTTGTACCTTTTTGTCTTTGGGTTGCTGGTTCACTTCTTTGCTCTCAGTTCCCAAAATGAGCACAGGACTCCAGCTATCTCTCATCCTGGGTGTATCTCCAAGGTTGAACTGCTGAATTTCTTTGGCTTTTTGCTTTCTCTTTTTCAAACCTGTTTATTTCCATCAAATCTTCCTGCCTTCTCCCAAGGTCCTTTATCTTCTTTTCATCATTCATTTCCTTTTCATAACCTCTAAGGCTTTTGAATGTCTTCCACTCTTTTTGTTCATTTTCCATCAGGGGATTCCTGTGGTAGATCCAAAGGTTTGTCTCAGGTTTGCAATTCTCAATGCATATGATGTGCTCTGGCACTACAATAACAGCTTTCCATAACCCCCCTACCCCTTCCACAAGTAGTGACAGGCTCAGATTTATGTAACTATGGAAAAAAAAAAAACAAACACTTGAAAGCATCTGGATAAGGTTTTCTGGTTCATTAATTGTAAAATAATTTCCCTTTTTCTTAAGAGGCTTCTATGGAGCAAGGAGAAAAATCAGACATACTTGAAGCTAAGTGGAAAAAATCAGAGTGAAATATCAGGACTCTATTTTCCAGTTGTGTTTTTTCTCTTTTTTTCCTAGTTTTGCCACTAATGGTGAAGTTAATAGATCAGTGTAAGTTTTCCTACATGCTAATGGGCATGGCTGAAAAATCATGAAGTTTTTTTTCAAACATATGCCTTGAAATATTTCTATATTTTTAAGCCACCTTCAAAATTACTGACTTCGTATTTTCCTGCAGAACTGAATGCTTTGATGTGCTTTAATATAATCAATAACAAAAATACACTCTGATTTGGAGACAACCAGTGGTTTTGCACAATGAGGACAAATAGCCATCTCTCCCTGTTGTCAAACACATTATTTTTGTTTGATTGAAAGTACAGACATTTTCATTGTATGGTAGCTGTGCTGCTTAATGAAATGGACCTATCGTTACAGCCCAAAACTATATATAAATTACATATTGTTATAGTTGCCATGGCAAATAATCACCATTATTTAATGATAACTTATGAAACTATTGAGTAGCAAGGCAGATGTAGTTGCTAAAGTGCAAAATGCTATTTCTCTGTGGAATGTATTTAATACCAGATCTAGATTGCTTTTTCTTAATTGTCTGGCTTCAGAGCTTTTTGAATTGTGTACCTCTAAACTCTAACAGGTATGCAAGAAAACAGCTTACTTGTGGATACAGATTATGCCTGTATGTACTTTGTAATCCTGTTTCTTGTGCTTCTAGTTTTAAGAATGTTTCTCATTTGTACTGCGACCTTCTCTCCTTCCCATCTGTTGGTGTTAAGAAACCTCATATATTAGTCCTATGCTTCTTCATACTCCAGGCTTGTCTAACTTTGGTTCACCTCAGTAGGGTATTACCTTTTAATATCAAAGGGATTTGAGTATCTGTTTAAATGACATTCTAAATTACAGCCAAGATATTACCAATGTAACTGCTTGATGCCAGCCTCTTCAAAAAGATGAATTTTCTACCAGACATGCATCTTTCAGGATTGTTCATGGAAATCAGCAAACATGCCTCTTTGCAGACAGTTTCTAGCTAAAAGGGAATTGTAGTTTACTCAGGAGAGGAACAAATGCAACCATATGGGTAAGTGTAAGTAGAAGTTTTGCAAGCTCAATATATTCTGGAGGAAAAGATGAGAATAAATCTTATGTGTATATTATACTGTCAAATCCAGTAGTAATTTTAATATTAATTTGCCTCCCCAGTATTGATCTGTGTCATGTTTCCCCTGAGTTGAGTCAAACCCTGTTTATTTTTTGCCTTTTCTCTCCCTCCATCAAAATTTGAAAGGTGTTGAATATATAGAGAAGTCTGGAGCTGAGTGCTATTTGAATAATGCGTTGATCCAGGGCTTCATATACAATGATAGAGGGAATAATTGCGGATTTTGCGGAGGTCTAACAGATATATGGCAATTGAAATAAAACTTCAGCATTTATTTGTGTATTGTCCAGTGTTGCTCCTCCTTGACAATAGATATATTGGCAGGATCTTCCTGTGGTAAAGTTTGGTCACTGGTTACATCAGGTACTTTTTGGTACATGACTTAATGTTTTTGTAGGAGGCTGCTGTTTCTAGTGAATAAACTTGTTCTAGCTAATAAAGATGGTCTAGCTTTACAACAGAGACTATACTAACACTGGCTAGCTTGCCACACTCTGTGGCCTGCAGTGTTGTTACTAGGACTTGTCCAGGTTGACTTCTGTTTTCAAGGAGTGTACATAGTTTTTCTCTTACAAAAGTTGTTCTGACTCACTTCTCGTTAGTGCTCTTTGTTCATATTGCAAGTATTAGAAGGGAAGAAGAAGGAAAACTATGCTAAGAAATGTGAATTTAACACAACATAACCTCATCAATTAAATAGCTTAGATTTGGCAAGGATTAGATATTTACAGCATGTAAATAAGATTATTAATTACATAAGATATTGTTTACTAGGATTCTTAATGCTCCTGCTTCAGGGTGTAAACTAATTAGTAGGCAGTGTTGAAAAATTGCATCATGTTACGATAAGAGTTCATGGAAAAACTGGATTAACAAAGTGAAAGCTGCCGTGTGATATTAATAGACCAGCATAGACATCATTGGCTCTTGATGGGAGGTTGTACGTGCAGAATGCTGGGAGAAATAATCCTAAGCAACTGGAGAACTGAAGTGGGAATGGCAGCAGTCCCATCGAGGGGAAGGAAAGCTTGAAATACCTAATTCAACTTTTCTCTAAAAATGGTATCTGTAAGAATGGATGATAATTAGATGTGTACCTCAATCAGACCTTTCTCAGCAGAGACCACACTGTGTTTGAAGCACAGGTGGTGCATTCATCTGTCTGAAATGTGAACATCTTTCTTCGTTTTTCAGTTGGTAAAATAATGGCTCACAGGAACCTTCTCCAACGGTGTGGTTAAATCAGGGCTGCCTGTCTGTGGCGGTGCTGTCATCCTGGGCCCAGAAATGCTTTGGCAGGCTTTGTGATCCAGTGGATAATGAGGGTTAGGAATGGGCAGCAGCTACCAGAGGTCAGATCACCGTAACAATTCACCTTCCTACAAGCCTGTAAAAGGAAAAATAAACCACCATTTTATTTAGCAGCACAGTGCTACCACTTTGAGCAGGATGTATTTCTCACAGGCTTTCCCACACAGAGCCTTGTGCTTCATTTAGATGCTGTCGATCTCTCCCCTTGCTCATCTGAAGCCTGAAGGAATCACCAGCAGTTTCAGGAGAAGCCCAGGCTCATGACCTCAGTGCACTTATCTTCTCTATCCTGTTCACAGACACTTGTAATGGTGTGAAGCTCTGTTCCTTCACCAAGCTGCACTGGGAGCCCATTGGAGAACCTCTCTAGTTATTTGCATTCCCAGAGCTTCACTAGGAGCTCACAGATGCAGTGGGAGCAAAGGGAAAGATATGTCAGTTTTAAAGTAGTAAAAATCTGATATTCATAATTTCTTTTTTGTTGTTGAATCCACAATGCCAGCAGGCTTCTGTGTCTGTGTGTGTGTTCAGAGAGAGCGTGTCTGTGTGTAGATGCTGAAGAGGAAAACAGACACTGCAGAAACAGAAAACTACAAAGTTGCTTGTGTCTGCAGACTAAAGAGTGTTATGGTTAAAGGTAATAAAGACAAGGTAAGAATCAGCTTCTCCTTTGTTTACAGACAAGGCCAGTGTAAGGAGGACCTGTGGAGTTACAGGTTGTTCACATCAAGTATGTTGTTATAATGGGACAGGATATGAAACGTTTGGAGAACCTAAAGGTTTTTTTTTCTGCCCACATGACTCAAATATTATTTCTCTGCTTCTGCTTTTCTGATCCTGTGCTACTGGGGAAACATCATAGTTTATGAAGGTTAATGACTGCTACCTCTTTCTCACTACAGAACTAGTTGGGATTGATGCTCCAAGCAGAAGCAATTTCAGGATTTAGCACCAGCTCCAGACTCAACAGCAGGAGAATAATCTCATTTCTGCCTTAGTCAAGTATTCTGAGACATCAAATAGTATGGTGGTGTAGTGTGCAGTATGATGATCTGTTACATACTTTGTTGATGACTTCTACCTAACTAGAGTAGTGATGAATATAAAGGTTACAAGTACACTGTGAGGTAGCATTAAATTAGAGTAGCTTCCTGTGATACAGTATGCAAAATGAGAGTTGTTAGGCTTCAGGAGATCACAGGAGTGATATTGAAACAAGTAGAAAGATGGCAGGTTGCATCTTCATTTTACAGCACTATTATTCTAGCCCTTTTTCTTTCTAGTTCATCTCATTAATTTTTTTTCTGAAGTATAAGTGCATTAAAAATCACTCTAAGGGAATAATTTTTCTAATTCTTTGTGTTGAAGTCATGGATTGATGATATTCTCGCTCATGTCTGAAACTTGCTCACCATTATTCTAATTTATTTTTCTAATTGTCTTGTTGTTTGTTAAATAATCGGTATAGTAAGGCTTTGCAAGGCTTTCCAAATAAAGCAACAGCACAGAATGGCATATTTGATGTATGATTTTTTGAGAGTTCCTGACCCAGGCTTTCAACACATCTTAATTTTGTAAGTAGGCAGTGGATGAACACGGTCTTGAATTCAGAACTGCACATTCATCTGCTTATATAATTTGCTGTTAATTGGCATTGCCTGCTTTTGTCAATAGGCTGTTAGACCTTCAGCTTGGGAAATGCTGGCTTGCATTCTGTTGCTCATCTTTCTGCTGTTGGTTCTGAGAGTCTTTCCTTTGCAAATTGCTTGTATTTGGTCAGTGAATTTTTATTTTTGTAAGAGATTTCTGGTTGGTTAAAATGTGTTGGCATGGTTGAGACAAGGGCAAGAAGTAGTGGAAAGAAAGTGGAAGAAAACTGTTATAATTGCAGTTTATCCCGATTCCTGAGCTCTCTAGCACAGTCTGTAGTTAAATCCCACCACATCTGCAGTCAGCAAGTAAAATCTTAATAAGAAATTAAAAGTGTTTGCAGTGATTCAAGACTTGGTATTCCCATGAAACTGTAAACTGATGCTTCTCCAATATGCTGAAGATACCAAGATGAAAATTTGTCAAATTATGTTAATCTAAGTTAGCACTTAAATGCCCACTTAATTTTGGTTAACTAGACACTCAAATTTCAGCTACTCATGTGATTTTAATTAAGTCCTTTGGAAGTGCTTTATTGAGATGTGGATGATGTTTTTCCCATGTAGCATTACATACCTGTCAAGAAGAATATGGAATATGACTTCTACAGTTGCAGCAGATTTTACAGTTTATACTTCCTGTTGAAGGGAACTGGAGGGGAATAGTTATTTCCTTATGTGTTACCAGCATGAATTATCTTGTGCTTGCTAATTACTACACAGCAATTCATTCTTTTTCTGCATGCTTTTTTTTCATTTTTCAAGTGTTTTTTATTGGTACAGCATCTTTGTAGCTTTGTGTGTTTTTCCAAGTGCAATGAAGACTTCAGGCTCAAAGGGGTGTCAGGAAGGAGGAAACATGACTAGCATCTAAAAGAGGAATTAAAACTCATGGTGCAATAATACTAAATATGGTCTTCCCAGAAGGTCGGGGATGAGATCTCACTCAAATCTACATAGAGGAATTGAGATAAAAAGTTTTTTAATGTTCTTCAGGGCTTGCCTAGTGCTTTGTATTTGCAGAAAGCTGTTCTAATGTTAATGGTTGCCTGTGGTCCACTGACTGCCTGTGTCCCCTTTGATTTATCCTATGCACTGAAGTTCAGAAAAGGTAACACAGCAGTCAGAAAGAAGTGTTAAAAAGTGTGACAAACCCAGTTTCTTCTGAAGAGTTCAGCTGCCATGATGCCTATTTTACATCTTTCTCTGATGTAATGAGAGGTGTGAGTTCCTTTCTGATGTTACATTTTTGAGCTAGCTATACAGATTTAGACTTGCCTGGAGCCAGAAGATGTCCATCACCATGAAATGTTTTATTTTGGGTGAAGGGGCAACAAATCTTTTTGGAAATGGAAAGAAGGGGTGGGTTTCTTGATACACTCAACCCCAATTTGTGAAGACAAGAAGGGCTTAATGTATGCCCTGCTAATACTGCACCATACTATGTAGGCTGAGAAATATTCTGACTTAACAAAATGTTGTAATGAAGTCAATCAAAAGTTCCACAAAATATTTCAGGAATTCAGAATAAAATAGAAAATGATCTGAAAGTGTCTGCAGAAGTAAAATCAAATCCAATAAAAGCATGCCTCTGTGGAAAGTTTAGCTGAACTGAGAAATACTTTGGAAAGGAAATTATATCAAATGAAAAACTTTTGAAGGATGAAACAGAAATGCTTCAGGGGGAAAAAAGGAGAAGAAAAACAAATCTTTCAGTTTAGGGAGGCAATTTGGTGTAAAGAGAGACAAAATCATTTGAATTTTATTTTTTTCCACTTAATCCTGCTGTATATTAAAGCAAGAGCCAAAGCTTCAGGACTGACATCTTTTCAGTTACATATTTTATCTGATGCCAGTGTCAGCAAGTTCTTCTCTGCCAACCTGTGGGCTATTATTTCATTAAGCAAAGTCATTGATTAACTTAAAGGAAATAGAAACCTATCCATGGACATCTGCCTATGAAGAGAACATTTAGATTTTCAGATTTAAACAGAAAGAAGCTATGAAATGCATCGCTTTGAGTAAATTGGCCAAGAAATTGATATTGTTGATCTTTCTTGGGTATATCTACCATGTTCTGTATGTTGAAGCATACACAAGTTCATTATTTCTGGAAAGCTGTTACAGGCTGAGGGACAAATATACCATAGAATATAGCTTATAGAATGTAAGTTATAGAATGTAGATGTAAAAACAGAACCACTAGATTGCCTTTTTAGGAGTCATATTTTTCTTTTTCCTTTTCAAGAGGTAAATAAATACAGGTTTTCTAATGATCCCACAAGAACATAATTTGGGGAGAAGAAACTAAGGAAAACATTATTCCTTCTTGCAATGGGAGAAGGAATAGCTGAAATTTCTTCAGTTGTGTAGTAATAGGGGAAGACTGCTTTGAAAATCTCCTGTGATATAAGGTTATGGGGATCTGGCAATGCTAAACTATGTACCTGGAAGACATTTATGTACATAAAGCCTGAAGGGAAATTATTATAATCAATTGTATTGTTTTTCTTTGCATTTCAAAATGGAATACAACATCCATAATACAGCAAAAATCAAAATGAGGAAAAAGGGATGTCATGTTAATTCATCTAACTAAATTCTAATTTTCAGGCCTTTTGTTTGGCTAGGGAATAGCACTGGCAGGATGATGGCTGCTGGCAGAGAAGTTCATTTCTTTCCCAGAAGAAAAGAAATCAAAACAGCTTTGCACTGATCAGCTGGCACAGGCTGCTGGATCAATGGTTGGCAATTTGCAGGGCTGTGCTGTAGATAAGGCTGTCTCATCACTACCAGTCAGCCACATAATAGCTGATAGGTCCCTTTCAGATAAGGAGGAGTAGAAGATAGAAAACTAAAGAGGAAGGGGAGTGAAAGGGGCATAGAGGAGGAAGGGAAGATGACAAATCAGTATTTTCAACCTCATTTCATAGCTGGGCTCCTTTGGTCTCTGGTTAACTTCCATGTTTGTTAATATTGCTGTTAATTCTTGCAGCTTTCAAATGAATGTGGTGTTCATTAATTCCTATGTTTGTGCTGTATCCTTCTGAAAATGAACAAATTACTTTAATATTTTAAATAGGAGCCCTGCATCCCCCAAAAATATAAGTTCAAAATAGTCACATAAAACATCAGAAATCTATCTGGTTTACATCTTCTGTTTGTCTTTCATTTTCTTTATTGTAAATGTTACGGGGAGTGTGGTTATCTTGAAAAAGAAAGTGAACTTTTGCCCGTATCCCCTTCTGGTCCATTATTTATTGCAGCTTAGCTTTAGATGGTCTTGGGCTTTCTTTCAGTAAAGGTTGTGTCCTGGGGAGGGCAGGCTGGTAAAGAAGTGAAAAGAACAGGAAAAAAAGGTATTTAAGCAGCAGCTGAATTATTTTCAGATGTTTCTGGTGTTAGGAAAATTCTAAAACTGAGCAGCTTTGAATTCTGCTGCTGTTTTTCTCATGGTTCGCTGCAGGTCATGAGGACATCTGTTCATGACTGGATGACAGTGAAATGGAAAGAGGTGTGGGAATCATTACATTATTCCTGGTAAAGCTGCTAAATATGCTTGGGGAGATTTAGATTCTTCACAGAGTCTGAGAACACACGGAGTAAAAGACTCATTAGTAAAAAGTGCCATGGCTATTCTTAATCATCTTGAATCTTGAGCTTGTATTAGGTATTCCTTACTACAGGGAATATTCTCTAATTCCAATGTCTAGTGTTCTGCAGCCTTCCAAAAGCAGCTATACCTAGTGTAGAGAATAAGTAAATAATTTGCTATTTTCTTTTATTCGGGTTTCCAGATTTTACCCCACAGGAGGAAAAATGCTTATTTATTTGTAAGGGAAATTTGAAAGTAATTTTCTGTCTTTTTTTTCTGCAGAACCAATTTTCAAATGTTGTTATCAGAGCAATTTAATACCACTCATTTTGGAAATCTCCATACAAATTGTTCTTGTTGTTTAGTCCCTCACTCTTTTCCTTGTGAATCAAGAAAAACAACTGCTTTTGATCTGTTGCAGAGGAGCTGATGAAACTGCATGTATCTGCAGTGAGGTAGAACTCTCCCTAAAGTCCAAAAGGATTTGGGATGTAGTCAGCCAAGTCTTCCAGACTATTTTCCAACCTGATTTAGTCAATACTTATGGTGCACTGCAAGGCTTGATGTCAGAAATACTGAAAAAAAAAGAAAGGGGAAAATACCCAACCTTTCCTTATTGGCATTCTGGGAATTAGAGACTGTGAATGAGAACACCACAGTGGCAGCTGACATGGATTGTTTATTTAATTCTTCCAATTTGTTCACCTTAATGAAACACTGAAAGATTTGAGTGAGTGGTAATTAACGAGAAAGCCTGTCTAATGAAACCAGTGCAGGATGATATTTGTTTCAAGGATCAATAGGAGACTGAGTGAGGATCATACCAGCATCATTCAGGAAAACAAATCACTTTGTGCCAATCAATTGTCATGCTGCACATGCATGAATCTGTGTGAAGCATTTTAAATATTGTATCAGTGGAAAGACAGGAAAGGAAAAGCTTGGTAAATTCGCAGGTATTTGGTACTTAATGTGTTGGTTTGTCAGTTGTAGAATTCTTCTTGTGTGCCTTCAATAGTCATTAGTAAGAAAGTCTAGTGACATAATCTAATTAACGTATGTTCCTCTTAGGCCATACTGAAGCCATTGCACAGGGTCTCTTTGTATTCTACCACCACTTGCATGTTTTCAGGAAAGCGACATAGACTACATTCCCAGAAAAAAAGAAAACAGAGCAGCTGATGAAAAAGCTGCTTCTCTGAAGCCTTGTGGCCTTCCGGAGACAGCAGTTGGGTTCCCTATTGCCACTAGTTGACTTAGCAATTAATAATGTATCAGTTAGCAATGAGTTTCTAGGTATCATTGCACAAGGCATGATGTCCTTTATATAGTGAAGTTACTGACAATAACATAGTAAAAAGGGAACAGTGGTGGAAAAGTTGTATCTCAAAATACAGAACCAATTTGATTACGGGAAGAATGGGGTTAGTGCTAAAGCAAGGTAAATATGTTCTACATGAGATTATTGAAAGCAATATTGAAGCTAACATGAAATTGGTTTGCTTCTAAAGAACAGAGATTTGAAATTACATTCCTGAAGGAACAGAACTCGGAATTCTCTTAGCTGCATGGAAAGATGCAGATTATAGATCAATGTTTAGGAACTGGATTATACTTGTGCCTGTAATATAGAATGGGATTGATGAAGAAAGGACGCAGGTGGCCTCCTTTGCACAATTACTGGAGGTAAACCAGAGAGACACAGTAAGGTTAGAGGTGATAAAAAAATCCCAAAACAAAGAAGATTTAGATATCATTCTTTGAAAAACAAAACACTGAAGCTCAGTCTTTGGGTTGAATCTGAGGGCAGTTCCAGAGCTAAAGCACTGCTGAAATAAAAATCACCAACTTAATGTAAATGTGTATATCTGAGGCACAGGAAAGTGTGGAGGATTCAGGAAAATTGCCAACAATATTCGAATGGCTGGAGGAGGTTCAGAAGCATTACGTTGTTGATCCTTGGAGATGCAAAGACAAATGGCAGCTTCATTGGAGCAACTGATATGTATCCAGGAATTTTGTTCTAGAGCACTTTTTTCTTTTTATTGGCAAAACAGTTAGAAAATTCATGTCACAACCCTGCCCAATGTACACTTTGTGAGGTGTCCAGACAAGCTCCTTTGGATAATGGAAACACATTTTTAACACAAATGTAGAATTTTAAACTCATGTAAATCTTATGGGCCTTGTTGAGTCCAGCTACAGAATCATATTCAACAATTGTGTTTGTTAACAGACTTTCAGCTAGAGCTGAGTTATAGTTCTGAAACGTCTCAAACCTTATGAAGTGGCACATAATTCTGACTGGCTTTAATTCTGGATGGCATGGAGTCCCAATGGAGCAGGTGCCTTTGAAATGTGGAATTTACGTGGAATATTCAACCACCAGCAGCTACAAGCAGGAGGGTTGGAGAAGGGAGAGAGAATTATGATTTTTGTCAAAGTATCAAAGACAAGATGATCAACAAGTGGCACAAGGTGACAGTATTTATAGGCTAAAAACTGCAGCAGATTAATGAGAGGAAATTATCTTCAGCCATTACAAATCATGGTTTTATGATTCAGGATATTGCCCCAACAAATTATTACATGAGCAACTGGAGATCACTTCAGTGATTACTTAGAAACATTATCTTTATTATTTCACTGATGTGTATATATATAGTTGCTGTGTCTAGAAATATACATGCATAAGTATATGACATCATGGACAATTTCTGTCCTCACAGCAAGCAAATGGCCTGTAGGAAGGTAAGAGACAAGCATGTGTTTAGTTTGCAGCTCTTCCTCTGTGTGGCAGGGGAAGTAAAACAGGAATGAAACTGATTTACCGTTCATTAGAATCCTTGAACAGATTTCAGCTGTAACAATAAAACAGTGTCTTTCTACAATCACTGATATGGAAGCAACAAAATATTGTAAAGAATAAGGACTGTTTGTGAATATGTCAAAAATCTAGGTTTCGGTAATCAAGATAAGATGCAAGACATCACAGTCACCGAACTGTAGACACAGTAAAATAACACAGATATTTAGGACCCAATCTAAGCTCTTCTGCACTATTTAGTTGCTGGTGCTGCTGTCAGTAAATGCATTAATTGTCAGAAGTTCTTAAAATTCTGAAGTAAAACAATTTCAAAACTTGAATTGCACAAGGTATGACTGGTAAAAACTGCCTTTTACATTGCACTAACCAGAATGTAAATCATGAGAACGAAGTGCTGCTGACAGGGAGCAAATTGAAATCTTGAGGTGCAGGGCTGGCAAAATTTCAGGGAAATAGACACAGGCTTATGTTAGAAAAATTAACTGCAGGGACTTCTGTCCAAAATAGGTTACAGCAAATTTATCTGTTTGATCATGACAGCCGTCAGAATGATCATACTGTTACAGATATAATTATATTAACACAGTGCTGGAAAGAAATAATAGAGGGCAGCCATGGTCACATGGATAGAAGATAAGCTGGGAGGTTGGATCCTGGTGCTCAAAGCCATCAGTCGCTTGAGAACTTCTGAACACTTTATTGAATGTAGGCTAGAAATGAGTTACATTTTTCTTTAGCTGTTTTACTTTCATCCATGTTTATTTTAACACTATAAATCTGATAATGTCATTATGCTACTTCTGGAAGAGGAACTGATCCTCCTCCACGCTTTACAAATGAAATGGTTGTAAGGTTAATGGATGCTAAACTGCACAGATATTACATGAGTCTGCTTTTAAAACTATGATTTTGATTTGAAAAAAACAACTTCTGATCAATGTATCATACCATAAAGCTTTGCAAAGTACATTAGTTTTCTATAAGGATGACCCTGCATGACTGGTAGTAACTGTTTAATTATGGTTGAGGCCATCTTCTTTCTCAGTGAGTTGTACCTGCTGATCTACCATAACATGCCTTCCATTTGGTCACAAACTCACTCTGTGACAGAACTCCAAATTGAAGAGAGATATACAATGTTTGAGAAAATTTCCTGTATAGCTCTTCTGCTTCCATTAGGAGATCTTGTAAATGTTGCTCTATTAAATTACCTTTTTTAAAATTACTAAATTAAAGTACTTTTTTTGCTTGTCACTGTTGAGAATGTGTAAATAAGTTGCTAATTGAACATCTCCTTTATCTGATACTTTTCCCTATTCTTGTTTTGATATTTTTCTGATGACTTAATTAATTTGTGAAATAATCAGCACCTGTTCAGAATACAACTAAGTACATTTTCAATATTGAGAAAACTAAAGCAGATGGAATAGAACACTTTTAATTTGCAAAGGGATAGTAAAGTAACTCAGTGTTCAGGCTCTTGTTTTTTGGTTTCGTGTCCAGTCACAATAAATAAATAAAAGCCTTATGTATGACTTATTATTAGCAATGAGAAGGTTGAACTAAAGTACATTGTGTTTTAAATTGTGTTTCACTTGTAAAATGGTCTGGAAACTTCTGCAGGTTGTAAATATTCTATCTGAAAGCATGCATCAAATTTTGACGTTCTGCTGGGAATGTCAAATTATTGGTTGACACAAGCTGAAATTGAGAATTTACTCAGTTTTTTGTAAACATGAAGGTTTGTGTCTCCTACCTGTTCATGATATTCACCCCAATTTCACTGTATTTTTTAATATTCCCTTCTTTCTTAATTTTATAGTGTGTACCTGCTGGGCTATATTCATTACCCTGAAACAACATACATAAATCAAGTCTCCCAACTGATTTCATCCCTAATGTATCTCAAAACACTAATTATTAGCTTAAATTAAGAAAAGCTACACACTTGTAGCTATGTATTAACTTACTATGTAGAAAAGCAAAGGAAGTACGCTCACAGTCCTTGCCGTTTAATTTCTCCTTAGGAGTTTCAAATGAGAACTGCGTTCAAAGCTAGTGTGTGGTGCATACTGCAGTGTCCCCATCTCTGAAAGTAACCTCATGTTTGTTTGACACGTGCATATGTCAGGATTTTTTGTAAAGAAATCAGGTACATAGGTAGATATGAAGTTGTTTGTTTTCAGATGCTGAGAGAACAATTTTCCCTGTAATCTCTCTCTCTCTCTTTCATGTGTCTGTCTTTTTTTATCATAAGAATCTGTCCTTATTGTCTGGGACTTGTTATGCTTGACATTTCAGTTACCTCTTGTCCACAGTCACTTGTGTTTGTGAATTGTGCTATTCACAAAACTAGTACTGTCTAAATATCACATATTTAAAAGCAGTGTGAGGAAAAAAAAAGCTTGTTTTTATGTCATATCAATATTCATTGCAATTGTAATTGCTGCTGCAGTTGTAAAGAGGGAAGAAATTGGGAACCTATTAAACAGATAAAATATCAAGTATCTGAATTGTGAAAATGATTTAGCATCTAATCTAGTTCAATCTGTGCAGATGCTGCTGGAAAGGCTTAGGGCTATTTCATTCTAAAATTTTTGCAAGTAGTTACTGTTACTTGTATCTATTTATTTAGAACCAGTTGGGTTCCTTCCATTTGAAGGATACAGGCAATTACAAATGTGTTCTTTCTTTTCTTCTTGGTAAATACAAAAGAACAAATGACAGCACAAATTATTGTATCACACAAATGGGAGGATATGACAGTGTGACTGTTTTCCTTTTCTCCCTAATACTCTGAAACTGTTACTCAGTGTTGTATAGATTTGGTATATGACAAGTAGAGCGACATCTACTCATTTGAGATAGGAAAACACAACTGGAAAGTCTCCAGGTGTTTGGTTTGATTTAGACACATTTATATTTGTGTCAGAGAGAGAATAAACCCTAAGGAAAGCTATAGATGTGTTGATGTATTGCACTACAAGGGCTGCATTAAAGCCCCTGTCTGGTAGTGTAAATAAAGACTTCTATATTTTCATTTATTGACTGCAATGCTAAGAAAGCTTTACATTGTCCAGTGGAAGTGGCTGAAAAATAATGTATTGAAAATCTATAAAAGACCCAGAGGCATTTTAGAAAGTAGAGAACAATTAGCTTTATCATCAAAGACAAAGCAGTGTTATATACAGGCTGCTTTGATTCTCCAAGAACCTATTGATATTTCCCCTTGTGTCTTGCTGCTAACAATGCCTTCAGTAGAAAAGGCAAAATAGCACAGTGGAGAGGTGGGGTTTCATAGTCCATTTGTGTTTCCTTGAGCACCATTATTTCCTGGAAAGAGTGAGTCCAAGCCCTTTGCCACTGGGATTAGAGGATCTTTTCCTCTATCTTTAGTATGATCAGATTGAGCTCTGGGTTCTGTGAAAATACAGGAGTTCTGGCCCAAGTGTGTCTGGGTATGAGGGTACACTGAGGACTGGACAACAGACTCAACCGCCAAACCACAACTCAGTTCCGTTTTTAACAGACATGTAAAAAAATGGTGCAGTGAAGACTGTGGAAAAAGTCACATGTTCCATTAAGTCTGTATTCATATTTCTTTTTATAAGCTTTTTTATCACTGATGTGTAGGGGTTATGATATAGTATGTAATACCTTCAATATTTTAATAGAATTGAGTGATTAATACTTCATAAAGCATTAAGATTCAGTAGTCACTTCATTAGCTTGTAAAAATGAGCTCTCTTCACAGAGCATATATACATTGTCCTGCTTTCCTGCCTTTGCTGTAGAATAAGTATGTATAATATATACAGCGGTGAATATAACCCTGAAGTCTTTTAACCATCAAAACACGAGTGGTTGGGCCAGCTGGAAGCACTGGCCTGACTTCTGCCACTGCCATGATTCCTGAAGTTATGAATCATTCTTTGTGGCTCCGATACCACTGTTAAAATGAAAATGGATGTGAAGAGAAAAAAGCTATGGAAAAGATCACAGCTCACATTAGTCAATCAGAAGCTGTCTTTGTAAAGTGTTCCCTCGTAATCAGAATCTGTTTTTACTCACAAAAATAACAAAGAAAAAACGATGGTCTTGATCTAAAAATTCCCCAGGTATGTCTGCTGAGATGTTTGTAGTCATCTCTTATTTATACCCATTTGATGAAAGAAGGAAGTAGGATCAGGATATAGAATTTGTCACGTAGTCTTTGATCAGTGCCTATACAGGAGATGTTACTAAGACAGTAGGAATGTGCTCCAGGATGAAGTTGTACTGTTTGTGTGTCCTGAGTGCCATTGAGCAGTGGGAAATGTCGATGTGAAGGGGAGGAAATGTTAGGATTAAACAGTAAACTTCATTATGTGCAAAAAAATGCAAATCAAATATTTGTAATCCTGCAATTCTCAGTAAGGCATGAGAGAGCTTGTCTTGAATTTAAGGGAAAGAATTGAAGGGACTGAATATAGAGCTGATCCAATGACATAGAAACGTGGCAAATGTTCTGCAAGAGCATTGAACAAATGTGTACTTTTGTTTGTCTTTAAATGCAAAATAACTATTGATTTCAGTCCTGTTGACTTGGATTCACACATCTGGAACAGAGGGGATTCCTGTTTACCAGTGTGTAATGGTATTCAGTGCTTTTTTGCCAATCTGTATTTTCATCTGTGTACCAACTGCCAGTGCTAGCGATTATGTATCTATTAAGTTCCATAACTTGATTTTGCACCTTCCTAATCCTCACACTGCAAATTCTAATGTTTTGGAGGAAAGATATATACCTGTTATCTTTTTAAATTAGCAATTCTTACCGAATGCCTGTACATGGTATTTCAGTACATGTTTTTAACTCCCTTTTCTCTGTTTACAATGTTCACACACATATATCTAGTTACATGATGCATGGTCCAGTGCATCTAAGAAATGCGTGTTGCATACAAGTGAGCCCTTGCTCCAAAGTGAGCTTTTACTGCAGTTGTAGGTATGTCTGTAACTTGAAAGTTTTCAGAGCGTTTGTGTTTCCACTCTTCAGGAACCAAGCAGGCAGTGTTGCTGTGTGGCCCAGTTCCCTCTGGCTGCCCAGGTGCTGGGAACTGGGCAGCTTCAGTCCTTCAAAACTGGAAGAGCTTCTGTATGCAAACCTGGTAGCTGGTTTGAGGACTTTAATATGTTGATAGATTAGTACCTACAAGTACCCTCTGAAATCCTAAAGTGTTACATTTTATTGTCACATAAGCACAACAATAATATTAAAAGGAGAACTATGAGCTTTCTTCTTTCTTCCATTAGGCAATTCTGAAATATGAGTATCCCAGTGCAGTGGTTTGCTAATAGGCTAGACACTTGCTTAAGCCAGCAAAACCCATGGGCAGGGTTGTGCCATTGCCCTGCAGATAACCAGAGTGACAGTAACTGCACTGCCAATTTTAGGCTAATAGTTTTTTTCCCATGGCAGTAGTGAGTGGGTGATCTGGAGACAAAGGGAAAGCAGGGTGACAGACCTGGAGGCCAGAACTTTGCCAAAACATGGCTAAGGTGCTCTCAGGCTGCAGCTGCTAAAAGCTGCACGAGTTTCATAATTTCAATGTTCCTGCTGCTTCCCTGCATTAGTCCAGTTTTCTATATTCCATTTTAGCTGGAGTCTCCCTAATTTCACAACTCCCCTGTGGTGTATGGGATTTTTTTATAGCTGTAAGGATTGTGAGTTGTTGCCTTGGAAACACAGTTGTGCATGCAGCTGTTGTAACTATACTTGTTAATTTTGCTTTATCACAAAAGGTTTCAAAGCTTTTCTGTATTTGTCTGACATTTCTTGATTCTGTAACTCTTTATAGCAATCTGTTTGACAAATTACCAGAGGAGGAAATAAAACTTCAACCTCACAGTGTACAGCGTGGCCCTGAGTCCTGCCGGAATCACCTGCTTGCTTGCCCTTGGAAGCCTAAAGCCTCATTCAATCCCCTGCCTGCCTATTTCAGAAAACAGGAAAATGTAAGAACTTCTGAAAATAAATTTCAGTATTCTCCATCAGGGCTCAAGTCTGCAGATACTGGGGACATCAGCTGATAGGGAACTGCAGCTCCTCCACGTTTCTGCATGGGACCAGAGAGTCAGGCCTCTGCCAGGGCTCTCACTCATTGTGACAGATCCAGCAGGAACAGCAGGAGGTAGCAGATGATTCTGGAGTGCTTCACCCAGGCAGAGCACCTTTCCCATGAAAGCTGCTTTGGTGCCGAAGAAGTTCATACTTGCTACCTTTGTTATAGGAGTGCTTAATCCTTTCCTTTGGGCCTGCTGCTCAACATCAGGTCCTTGAAGTAAAAGACATTTGATCTCTTTCAGTACTGAGAAAGGGGGTTGTTAGGCTGGAGAGAAACCACACAGGATCGCCTGCCAGGGCAGGTCCTCCTTACTTGCCAGCTGTAAACTAATGCCAAAGCTTTGAGACGGCTGAAATGCGTAGACAGTAGTAGCACAGCTTTGAAAGTTGTATGTGTTTGCTTTTTTTTAGCCAAGGCTTCTAATTGCCAACGTATTTTCAATCCATATACCTGTCAACTGCACCAGTTTAGTTGGCATTGCACTGCATTTATATAGTCTTCTGGTTTTATAGCAATATAAATATGGATAATTTTTTGTCTGTTGCTCCCTCTCTGAGCTTTCCCATTTCCCCTCACGGTGACATAAACCATAATGGTTGGAGAGGAGGACAGGGCACTATTTCTGCTATGCTGTCTGTGAAAGGAAAGGAGTGCTGCCTGAATGAATAGAAATTGCCAACTGCAATTAAAGACTAAAGTGGGTTTTTCTCCTTGCATCTATTTGTTTCCATAGACATAAGTCCATTATAAAGCCTTGTGCCATGTGTTGTTTGTAGGTAAAGATTTTGTAGATAACCTTTAATGTGAAGATTCAAATCAATTCAGCCACTGAAATCAAAGTCACAGTGTTTTAGATGACCAGCATGAGATTTGACTGGATTTGCTGTGGAGAAAGCTATCCTTATCAGACTAAGAGAGTCTTACTATATAGTATGCTGTAGCACAACTTTCTTTTTCAATTTAATTTCTTCTGATGATTTCACCTTAATAAGTTGTGCCTTCCATTTGTTTTTTTTCTTTTTTTAGGAAAGCCACTAAAGAGCAGATCAAGTCAGAAATATCTGGGCAAGTAATAAGCAGATATGCTGTGAAATGCCAGAGCAGAATGGGTGCTTGTGCTTGCTTATAAACAACCTTTATAAACTCAGTGAAAATGATAACAATTCTTTTCAAGCGGTTATTATGTGATGAAAATACAAGTTAACTGTCAAATTGTAAGGGCAATTCTGGAGTTTCTGTGCTCTGGTTGAAAAAGAACAGGAAACATTCTAAAGATGATCATAATTAAAAGCACTTATTTACCCCATCTCTTTGATGGGTCGGTGTTTGGAATAAGAGAGATTTCTGCAGAAAAGCACAAACTGTATCTTCAAGTCCCCTGGTTACATTCATTACACTGACAGGGATGATACAGGATCTGCTATTTTACCCCGGTTTCTCACTATATGGGGAGAGGTTTTACAGAGCTTCTCACATCTTTTTGTCTGGGCAACTGCAACAAAGTGAACTTGTAAGTTCAAAATTAGGGCAATAATTTAGTAGATGATAGTATCAGTTTTAGCACGGCATCTTTGTAGTAGTTTCAGAACATAATTAAATATTAACGTATGTACAGTCTAGATTGTTAGAATGTTGACAGCTAAACTAATCTATATTTTTGCTGATTTTATGATAGTATCTGAAATACTTGCTTCTACTGTTTTATTGAATATAGTGAAGAAATTCTGTTTGAGTCTACAAAGCTCATATACTACCAGATGAAATATTCTGGAAGCTGGATATTAATGGTCTGTGAGCATCTGTAGTGTAAGTATTTGTAAACTTATTAAGAAGTTATTGAGGTTGTGTCCTTGGTTGCTGATTGAAGTGAGCTGTGAAAAGCATTGCACAGTATGTTCTCTCATATTCTGATAGTTATTTCCTTGCTCAGCCCTTCCTGGGAGGTCACTCTGACATAATAACTTTTACAACAGAAGTTTCCAAAGCCTGACCTCTGGGACCTTAGTATATTTTGGACTTGCATGTTTTTTCTTGACTTGAAGGATCCTGTATATAGGAAAGAGATTTTCAATTTCGAAACACTGAATGTATAACAATCCAAGCACATACCATGCTGCATTAGCAGGATGCAGTCAATAGATCCAAGGAAATCATTGTGCCCTCCATTCAGCTCTACTGAGACCATGTCTTGGATGCTCTGTCCGGGCTTGAGCTCCCTGTTACAAGATAGACATTGACTTATTGAAGCAACTTAAGCAAAGGCCACCAAGATAGTCAATGAGCTGGTGTACATGTCTTGTGAGGAGAGACAGAGGTTACTGGGTGTGTTCAGCTTGGAGAAGAGGAGGTAAGGGGAAATCTTTTTGCAATCTGCAGATGTGTTAGAGCAGAGAGAAGATGGAGGCAGTCTGAGGGCTGATCTCCCAGAAATACTCTGGAATCTCCATCATTGGAGACATTGAGGACCTAGTTGGACATGGCTCAGGGCAACATATATGTGGACGTGCTCTTGGCAGGAGGTTGGACTAGGCAAGCAATAGAGATTGTTTTCAATCAAAATGATTTGCTTCCACTTTGATTTCTTTTCATCCCTTCAAGCTTGTCAGAAACATATTCATCATCTACAAAATCAGTGACGATTCAGGCACAGAAACTAGTACAAATTAACAGATATTTGCCATTGTGGACAAAAACAAAGGTTTAGATGAGAGAAAAAAAAAACCCTGAAAATTCCTGATGAAGGTTGTGTAGATCTCGGAACTCTTTCAAAGACCCTCAAAAAATAAACTGCCTTAAATTATCCTCTCAGGAATGGGGTGGCAGTGGATGTGAATGCTCCATTTGCTACCAGTGATAGGCTCTTAATCTATGCACTTTGTATTTCCTCAACTGTCTTCTCTATTGTATTTCAGCTGTTGAACTCCAAAGTCAAAAAGCTAACAGCTTTGCAGATGAAGTTCTGCCTCCCCATTCCTGACTGCAATTGCTTCTGACAACCTATGTTTGCCTGTTGCCGAGACTCACACAGATTAATTTCCATCTTGGCACTGAGGATTTGCATCAGGCTATTAAGTGTACAAGGGCACAGTGTGTGAATACCTATCAATATCCTGAAGACACTTTGGGTCTTGAGAGCCTTTGGGTCTTTGTAAACTGGCTTGTGCAGATAAGGAGATGACTCAGTGAACCACCTTTGGCAGCTACTGCAACAGCCTTACGAATAGAAACAAGATTTAGGAGGGTTACTTGCTGCTTTGTTCCTGGTTCAACTAAGTGAAGGAAAACTTCCATAACAGGAAAGGTTAATACCACTGTTCCTGGAAATAACTGCAGAGAATTAGTGGTGATTAAAGTAATATTTTCTGTCACTGTTCATGCCACTGGGATCACAATACTTTTTCCAAAAAATGTGAAAATGAGGATTGTTAATACCCTAAAATTTGTATTGTAAATGTAGAGATCTATATCAAAAAGTGAGGAGTGGCAATGGAAGCTTGTAACTATCAAGCTAAGTATCCTTCTTCTAGCTCCCTATTTTGTAAGTTGTCTTTTCTTGTTAGTAGATGTTACCTTTTTGGTGCCACAGATTCATGTCATTACTACATGACATATCAGCAGCTTTCTGATGGCCTGATCTGGAAGTACTAACATAGAAGTATCTGGCAAGTCCATTCAACAGTTGAAGGAAGGGGAAATAACTTGTTATTACTGAAGCATATATTGTTATTTTGGAAATAAGCAGCATTGGTCAAGAAATAGAAACAAGTTGGTTCCTTTAAAGTACTTACTCTGTGAGAAGCATGGAGATGATGCAAAAGAAAGTTGGAACAGTATTGCATGTTGTTAGCTGCCATGCCTACAGATATAACTAGCTACTGACCAAAGCAAGGCTTTGATGCAAAGACAGGCTTGCTTTAAAATACCCAGCACTGACAAACAAGTTACTGGGTGAGCTGAAGCAGCTGTACAGTAAAAAGTGCAGATCTGATGTCTGTTATTTAATAACCTAGATTAAGCATAAAAATCCCAAACAAAAATCAAAATCTGTTAGTGAGTATGTGTGTTATTCTATAAACAATGTTAGGAAAACTGTAGGAAGCTGGAAGACAGTGTTCAGTAACTTTCTCTCACCATACCTGGGCTTGGGTTGGTCTTTGCACAACCTCATGTAGTGGAAGGTGTCCCTGTCCATGACAGGGGGTTGGAATGAGATAAGCTTTAAGGTCCTTCCCAACCCAAAACATTGTGTGATTCTTGTCACAAGTGTGCACAGCAGACTGGAGAGGATAACAATATTCCATTCGTTCTCTTTAAGCTAATCAGATTTCTGCAGCTCATGGTTTTATGGGGTTTTGTATTCTTTAAGCCAAGTTTCCCATTACCATGGAGTTTACTTTGCAGCTTGAAAGACTCAAGAATCATCAGGGGTTTTAAAGCTTGGTGAAGCTTTTCTAATAGATATTTTCTTTCATAATGTGCCAACAAGACGATTGGTACATTGGAGGCATGCATGTGTGTGTGTCACACATCTGTCTATGCACACTGCACATAAATACACATTTAAAAACCTGCCTAAGGATTCACTCACAGCAGTAGCTATGCAACAGGTGAAAGGGTGAATTTTCAGGGCCATTGAACACTGTAAATGTGTTCATTGAATCAGTGCTTCAGAAATACCCATTCTAAATGACTTTGTGTTGATCCACTGTGAAAATTCATTGTGCTCAATTGCCCTCAAAATTTCTCATTTCTCATCTGTGATGTTGCAGTCTGCTGACTGCACACCGGACTGCTGTACAAAGTGTGTAGGCACCCAGCTTCAGGGTGCCTGAAGTACTTCATACTGCCTGTGAGCTTTCCATGTATTACTTGATAACTGAATAGATCTGTGTCTAAGGCTTGTATCTGTAAGACTTTCAAGGATGGGAAAGGGCTTCTTGGAGTTAGTTTCTGTTGAGGCATGCACGCACAAAGAAACAAAGTCTTGCGTATGTCACATGTCATATGTGCCTAACATAGACACATGGAAAATGGAACTTTAGCTTTAATTTTTAATCATACCTTTGATTCAGAGAAATCAAAACCACTCTCACATCATTCCAATTCCTTTTAATTTTAGAGGAAAAAAAACCCAAATAAATTTCCAGTGGCATAAATAACTTTGGTTTGGTGTGTACGGCAAGAAGTTAAATTATAAATAATTGGGGTGGGGGTTGACATCTCATTGGAAACAAGGTTTACAGGGGTTTGGGTTTTCTGTCGTTAAGGTTTTTTCCTGAGTTTTAAAAAATGGCATTTAGATCAGACTTTTAATTTATTTTTTATGTGCATTTATTTTTTATATGCTTTAATTTACTATATTGCCTTATTTCTTATAAAAGCCTATGCATATCAGCCTTTAAAGCACGGGATAAACAAATGCCTGTTTTGGAACAAAGGATAGATGACATTTTAAGATCTCTCCAGTATATGTCTAGAACTGTCTGACTGCTCCTTAACTGTGTAACAAGACATTGGTTATTGCCTGTGGATGCTCTCAGGCATTACAATAATGATATCATTATAAAACCCTGGTGGGATTGACAGAAGCACTGGCTGAGGAAGGTGTGTCTATGAAAATGAGAACTTTGCATTCTAATTGGATGTGTGTTGATGAGTCCAGAATTGCAAATTTAATAGAAAAGTTGGTTTGGTTCACATGGCAATGTTATGCCTGTAAGTGTACAAGACAATCTTATCTTGCCTCTAATTCAGAGAAGTTGGACACCTTGTCTTAAAAATCAAGACAGGATACTTAATCAGGTAAGGAGACTTTGATTTTTCTTCCAGTTAGTAGGAACTTTAATTATGTCCTTGTACTAACATCTTCCTGGAGCAGTGGATCGTTTCTGAATTGCTGTAGCAAGGGAATACCTTCTTAAGCACCACACAAGCCACTGCCAGGAGTGATGCAGTCCTACATTACTAATCTGAGATTCAGGTGGACGGTACCAAGGTCAGACTCTGCCTTCAGTCAGAGTCTGTTAAAAATTGGAACTTCCTAATCACTGCTTAATTACGATTTCACTGCCAATTCAAAACTGTCCATTATTTACAGTTAGTTTTAATCTTTAACACAGAAAATGGAAAAAAAATCTAAATAAATTCCTTTTTTTGTTATTATCAGTCCATTTGTTCCACTCTGCTCTTATTTGGGTTTTTCAGATAGATTATTTGTAAGCAGATAAAAGCTGTCTTCTAGGGATCTGAATAGCAGTCATAACTTTTTAAAGAATAACAGTATTTGCAAGCACATTACATTTCTATTCTTGAATAGTGAGTATGCAACAAATTATAATCTTGGCAAACACATAAACCACTTTCCTGTCTCTGTGTCTCTACATTCATCTCTGGCTTCTAGGAATAATACTCCGAGTGGCAGTGAAGTACAAATTCATACAAATTGATGGTATGAACAGCCATAATTCATCTGCTCTTCAGGTTTAAGACAAGGCCTAGGATTCTAAACCAGAAAAATATAATCTGATTTGATTTTTTTAAATAGTTTTTTTGTAATAGAACTTTCTTTGAAGTTCTTGGGAGCTAAAGGGAAGACCCTCCCCCCCCCCCCCCCCCCCCACATTAGTGCTATTTTTATTTGCATTTAAATGTCTAAAATGCATAGAGTCATTCTTAGAAAGAAAATAAAGCATCAGAGAGATAATCTGACTTGGCTTGTGAGAACAGGGGTTTGTGTAAATTATTTGCTGACTTCAGTTGTCCATTTCTCAGAAAGCAAAAAAAAAAGAAGGCACTGCATCTCACATAATCTCGGAAGGTCTCTCAAGAGGAGATAAAGGCCAGCTTGAGTCTGTTGTCTAGACACAACTGTTCAATACTCATCATCCTTATTCTTTTTATTCTTATGCCTCAGAGTAATTTTAAAATGAGGAAAGATAATAGGAATTGTTGTATTAGAGCAGTATCTCTGGCAAAGATGACCAATTCTGCAGAAAAGGAGCTGCTTTTGTTATAAAGCTTCAATTTTCTTTTACTTAGTTTTACTGCATGTCTTTAGCATTTCACTGCTCTTTTAATGGTATTTCAAAAACATATAATTTCACAATGAAAGATTATATAGTCTGTAAATTTACACTTTTACATAGTTACAATCGCATCTTTTGTTTCAATAAATTGCATTTACGTTACAGTTACATTCTGTTTCCTAATTAAATCATTTCCAATCTAAGTACAGGAAATCTATGCTTCGATGTGCAAGTCTGCTGACAAAAGTGAAGGGTAACCCAATTCTCATCCTTGCAACTTTTTAATTAGTTGCTGCACATCTGAGGATTAAGTTTGTTAGGTTGTCTTGCATAAAATAACATTAATATTCCATTTGGTTAAGGACTTTCAATAAACAAACAGAATTAATAAAGCTATTAAGCAAATCTCTCAGATGACCAGTTTCCATATGTGCTGCAAATACTCTAAACCATTTCCAAATGCAGATGGTTGAGAAGGGCTTATCTTTCCTTTGTTTTTCTGAATCTTAAAGAGTATCTGGGTATTTTCCATTCTGAGCTTATATGCATTGGAATTTGCCAAATGTATTTTCTAGGGTCTACAAAAGCCAGGTGAAAAGTAATGCTTTGTTACAAGCTCTGTTATCAGCCTCTCAAAGTACATTACCTCATTTTTTTTATGTCTGGGTTTTGGAATATTCTGCGTCTGAACAAGACACCTCTTTTTTACCAAGTTTGAAAATACTATTTTAGAGATTAAAAGTTTGTTAAATTATGCCCTTACCTGAAATTTTTTAAAATGAAGAAGAATGGTTTTGTGAAACAGTCTGGATGAGCCTCTACAGCTCCCAGTTAAATGACTGGTATTAAAAACCAGCTTATCTAAAGTAAACCTGGAAATTATTTTTTGGCTTATAATTTAAAAAGTTTGAAATTTAAATGAAAGTGAACCAGTATAGAAATAAGTCCTTATTTCCTGTATCCCTTGGAAAATAAGCTCTGCTACTTAAGTCCTGGCAAGATGGTGTTGATTTTGTGTGGAGACTTTTGGCTGGTTTTATGGTAGCATAAATTCACTTTGTGTTATAGCTTGCTAATACATACAGTGCTATAAATTGAAAACATTCTTTCATAACTTTTGAGAGCTATTGAGGTGACAGGGATGATGTAACTCATCCCAAAATACCATTTACATTGTATTTAGATTCTTGTGGGGACAAGCTGCATTTACACTTAAGAGCCACTCAGTTACTGCCCAATATATTCTAATTTTATTTGTATATTCTGTGTATTTGTAAGTATCTACATGAAATTTATTTTACTTGCTGGTTCTTTTTTTACCAAGAAATTTTAAAACTGTTTGCATAGCACTAGAAGAAAGACTGTTAAGAAACCCTATGCCCAACACGAGTGCTGAACTCTTTTGGTGCTGGTTTGTGAGAAGCTCTGTAGTAAACTGTGACAACAGAGTTTTTCACCTGCTGTGCAGAGGATGACATCCCTGCAGAGGGGGATGGCTGCAGTGGGATACAGGCACTCCTCAAACATCTCTCTTCAGACTGGGTGAGGAAAACAAAACCTGCTTCTTTTAACCCGCTGGCCTCTGAGCTGCGTTAGCAGAGGATGTTCGTCAACCTTGTGGTGGGATTGCAGAGTAACATCCTCCAGGAAACGGCTTGTGCAGGCTGCTAAGGAGGGTCGTTTCCCTAGTTGTCCCAGTGCAATTTGCTGCCAATTTGATTTAAGCCTCTAATAGTGAGCAAAATGCGCTGAAACACTGCAGGTGTCTGGAAATTGTCAACTTCTGCATAGGTTGACCAGCTCCTCGGAAAGCGAGAGGGACCCCAAGCATCATGCAGACTCCTCTGTTGTCTCCTGTGCTTCGTACTCCATGCTTCCAGTTCAGGGCTTGAACCCTTCTAAGTAAATGAGGAATATTCCACATTGTGACTGCAAAATGGAGCTGGGAGTGAAAGAATATTTCAAAAGGAGTTTTCTTATGACTTTTCATAGCTTTGAATGTGCAGTTGGCTTTATAATTTGCCTACAATTGGGAGAAATCTGGGCTCACTCTTCAATTTAGTCTATTGTAGCCTTATCTGCCTTTAAGGGGTTTTTGTTTGCTTGCCTTGTCCCATAAAACAACGACTAATCTGATACAGCTATAAACAGCATTTTGGCTGTATTCTTGATTGTTTTGTATGTTGAGTTTTATGCAGTAAGATACATGCATGTATAGACTTAAAAAAACCAAACAAACTAATGTATTTACTTTATGCTTTCTCTACATGACTGAACTTTACAGATACAAAGTTTACTGAAGCAACTGTCAATGTGCTTATTAAACGTAAGTGTTGTGAATTAACCCCCTGGTAGGCTGCTAAACCAGATCCAGTACAGTAAGGTTTATTTTTAAGGATCTGATATAAGTTGTAACCAAGGCGAAACAAACCTGAGAAGGAGTAACATTAACCCATAGGTGCAGAATAATTTGTGCTCCTTTTTAATGGCCTGAATTGTCATTACTCTTTTTCACCATCATTTCACTGCCCAGCTCAGTTCTGTTGGTTTCTTCCCTGATTCATGGTCAGTTGTACACTCCATTCTATAGGCCAAGGCAAAAGTCATATAAGGGATATAATTTCTTGTAATAACACAGATGCAGTTATTTATAGTAAAACGTTTTCTAACCATGTCTTGCTGCCCTGCATGGCTGAACACTCAGGATGCTCATATGAATAGTTAATCCGCTGAAATAGCAGCACTTTCCACTGTCTGATGCACTGCTCGTTGTCAGCAGGTGGGGTCCAGCAAGTGCCTCCCCACCATCCACAGGGAGCTCGTTAAGCTCCATGATGTTTGTTGCTGTTAATTTAAACTGGCATTGCATACAGACCTGGCCCAAAGTCCAGAATGAGTTTAGGGAAAAGCAGTGAAATGATCAAATTCTGAGGATTAAATGCAAAGTAGCTGCATAGGAATAGACTACAAGTTAGCTTTCATTTCTTAAATTAGAATTCCATAAATTGCAGTTCTATGTGACACTACTGTAACATTTTCTAAATGTCTTGTGAATTGGATGGCCTTTTCCCAGGAGCAAGGGGATTGATGTCTGGCTTTTATGGAAGGGTTGGGAGCTGGCCATGCTTCCCTTCCTGCCTTCTGACCTTTCATTCTTTGTGAGACAAGTGGTTACTGCAACTGATACAAGGCTAATGCAGATTAAATACCTCTTTTCTTCCATGCTGAGGGAAAGATAAGATTCCTAATGCAACTGCTACTTGACACAAACATGGGGAAGGTAAAAAAGAAATGTTCTGAAAAGGATTCTTGTGTTACAAAGCTTGTTATTGCTTAGCTGTAACAAAATGACAACTTCTTAATCACTTTAATGGGACTTTTTCTATTAGAGATAGATATTATATATTAAGGTACCCAGGAGGAACCTGTTTGAACATTGATCTATTGAGTTCTCAGGGGGAATTAAATAAATAATAAATTGTACCGACATGATAAATTTGGAGGAAGCCTTTAATCAATTATTAATTGATTATTCACATGAGCACAATGCTTGTAAAGATCAAACCCTAATTTTGACAACATATGCAAACTTTTCCTTTGGAGTTTAATAATATATTCTCAATCTGTTGTTCATTAAGGTGAACATCTGTGAATTCATTAATTTGTCTCCAAGCTTGCTGCACCACGAACTTCATTTCTTTAACAATTTTTCCAAAGAATAATCCCATTACAAGCTTAGTTTATAATACATACAATGACAGCTTCGTTAGCACAGTTATCTCTTTTCCATCTAATAAGTCTTTGCAGCAAAACTGTTCCTGGGTGGTACAGGGCAGTCAGACCAGGGAAAGTGTATAAATCTGGTTGAGGAAAACTGGCTGCAGAGTTTGAGGTCTCATTATCTGAGCTCATAAAGGTGTGACACCATAGGTTTCCCAAAATGTGGTGATTTGTAGCTGTAAATTGCCACTTGCAAGTTACAGAAACATGAATTTTATCAAACTTACTGGATATTGCCTTATGTTCTTTTTCTTTTACTTTTTTTTTATTAGACGTGATACAATTGTAAAAACCCTCTTTTGCTACTTTTACATTACAGTTTAAATGAAATTATAGAAGTCTTATAGTCCTAGAGATATTTAAAGCATGCTGGACAGGAGAGAGAAGAAGTAGGTTGATGATTCCACCTATGAGCATTGACTTTGAACTTCTAAATGGAAATATGCGAGTAAAACTGTACTCAAAGATAATACCTATTGGTGTTTCTTTAGATGCTTTTCAGACAGCATAGATACTCTTCCTTCTTACATAGAAGCACTGCACTGTCTAACCCTTTCAGGCATATATCTATGGTTAGCTGCCTCTTCTTTCTTTGATATCTTTTTATGAAGTTAATGGTAAATGAAATACTGATGTTAATATGTGCTGTATTAATCTGACCAGTCCACATTAGCAGCACTGAGCAGAATTTGCAGCTGCAGAAGACTGTCACTGTGATCTTGTGTTTAATGGAATAATTTAGGCACAGAGACAGAAAGAAGTCTATGCTAAAATGAGTACAAGCACTTTTAAGCAGAAAACCTGTAGCTAATTTTCAGTCCTATAATTGAATTTGCAGGATAGCACATAAATAAAGCTAGGCTTTTTTGAAAGTTGGATGCTTTGCACTGCATAATAATGTTTTACTGCGTTGTAATGTTTTCCCATGTATTTTCCCACATCCTGTGCAATTACATTTCAGTGTTGCATGCCTGGAATTTTCACCCATGATGCAGCCTACGCAGTGTTGCATCAGGGAAGCTTCAGCCATGCATGTTGGTTGACTTTTGACAAATAACTGACAGCCTGCTGGATATGAGTGGTTAGTTTACAGTTTGCTGTAGCATGCCCAGCCATATGGTCCCTGCTGGGCTATATCTTAAAATGAAGTGCAAAATTCTTCTTCCCCTAAAAACTTTTTGAATATCTTTGTTTTTGCTCCCACTAAAAGTCAGAAATTCTGAAGGGGTTTGATTCCAAGACTGAGCTTTGAAGTTTTCCTGAAAAGAAATTCCAACTGAATAGCATTAAATTATGTTAAGAAATACATAATATTCCTTATATCTTTCTCAAATTTTATTGAATTCCTTCCTTGTCATACTTAAGCACAAGATTTTGCAAGTTACTGAGTTAAATAGTATTAAAAAGTTACTGTAATGACATCAGCTTAAACAGTCATGTCCTTGAACTCAATGCTACCTCAGAAATCAACAGATTACATGCATTTGAGATGGAATCTTGCAGAGTACTGAGTTTTTTAAAGTCAGTGGATACCAAGGCCACCTGGGTTGAAGCAGAGGACATTGGGCTCATTGTAAGATTGAGTCTTCTCTGTAACTTACACTCTTAACATTTTAGATAATCCATTGATCTCTTTTGAACAGGTAATATCTGTAATAATACCACATTTCTACATCCTCCAAAGTCAATTAAAAAGCACGTATTATAGCTATATTTTAATCAAGACTTACCGGGAAATGGAAGTGAAGAATTCTGCTTTTCTTAATTGTACCATTTGCAAAAAGAAAAGCTGAATGGAAAAATGAAATTAATTATCTGTTCTTTATACATCCTTTATACTTCTACTTTCTTCCTCAAATGAATTTAAATTACTTCTGTCCTTCAGGAGAAGGTATTTCAAAACCATGAGAAAAAAGTAGATGGATCTTTCCAGAGCATTCACATGGCGAATTTAAGTATAATTCATTAAACTTTGCTCTATAAATAAAAACATACAAATACAGGTTGTCATTGAGAGTGGTGAGTGGACAACTACATTTATTATCTTCCAGTTCCATCCACTCTAAAGACTTAAATTAAAGGGAATGTGTTTAATTGTAAGGTAAGATATGGAAGAAAAGTTGTCATGTACAGAACTGCAGGATTGGCTTGAACACACTATTTTCTTTTTCCTCCCTCTTCCAGTCTGAAAACTGTGCCCAGATGTGTATCCACTCTGTATGCTGCTATTCCAGGGTAGCAGCAAATACCTGCCTGCAGGAAACTGGCTGTTATATTATTTCTGATCTGTTCAGTATTAGTATGACTGTGTACTATGCTACTAGATTCTGGGGGGTTTCAACATCTCTCTCAAGAAGCATGTGCTAGTGTTTGCTATGTTCAAAAGTAAAGGATTGGTATCTTACGAATTGTCTTCTCATCCCAAACATGACTTCACACACTTGAAAGAAAATTTTTCATTGCATGCAGCTGAGGGATTGTTGTGGACAGTTGAATTTATTTTACGAACCTAAGTAATTAAAAAGGAATCTACAGCTCACCTTAACTCATTGTCATTTGCATTCTGTACTTCTATGGAGAGTAAGTTCAAGAGCAGATGTAATTAGGAAGGCAAAGGCTGAATTGCTATTTGCCACATGTTAAGAATGAAAAAAAAGATACTACATTGGCAATGAATCTATTGGTTCTGTGACAGATTTTGAGATTAAGTTCTTACGCTTCCATGACATTTTGAAGTAGACCATTTTTGTTGAGGAAAAGAGAGAGGAAAAGGAAAGGTCATGTCTCTCTTATCAGGCAGTCATAGTCTCCTGTAAAATAGAAATGTCTGTTTAATGTCAGTGAACAGCCCAGATGGAGATTCATGTTGGAGCAAAACATCTATACTTTATCTTATACCTCAAAGTTTATAGTACTTAAACCTTGTGATAACAGAATCCCAAGTCATTTTGAGATGGGATTCCTCTACCGTTACACTTTGTGTCTCCGCTGACACACTGTCCACCTTTTTCTTCTTCTCCAAAATTGGCTTCTCTGCATTCCTGACAAAATAATCCTTGTATCAAGTATCTAACAGCATGAAAGACTCAGCAAGCTCAGACTTATATTACTACATTAAAATACTTCTTGGTTTTGCTGGGAGTGGATTTTGCAAGACCTTTTGTCTTCTTGGCTGAGCGTACAGCTAGAGAAGCCAAGCAAATCATTGACCAAAGTGATTAAGAGGAGTGGTGCTACAGTGGTGTTCTGAGGCACAAAGGAAGGGATGGTAAATAAAAGCATGTTACCTCCAGAAAGGTTGACTTCATAATTCCTTTGAGCTTTGTATAAGGAACAGCTTCATTTCTGTACTGCCTTTTCTTGTATTCATCTCTTTTCTCTGTCTTACAAATCTATTTCTAACATGTATATATTTACTTAAACTATTTATTTCAAAAAAATTATTGCTTTAGAGCTTTACTAATAAAGTAGGATTGTGGTTTTCTTGTTTTTAACCTTTACAAGCTCTATCAAAATGGAGAAAAATACTGTTGGCAGTCATGATAGTTCAATTATAGTAATACAAGCAGTAGCTTTTACTTCATTACTCTGCAGAGTTACGGTTCTGAACTATTACTTTTCCCCACCTTAAAATAAAAGGGCTTTAAAGTGCAGTCTACCTTGAGGCTAAATGTGTGTACATGCTTTTGAATGGTTTGTACACATGGGGGCTTGGCATAAAACTGGGTAAAATTGGACCACCTGTAAGTTAATATGCTTGAAGGAAGTTTGCATATTACCAGAAACAACAATCATTTTACCAGATGAGTGTACTTTTTGTGTGTTCCTCTGTGTGTGCACATGTGGTGGTTTTGTAATCAGCTGCATAGCTTTTCCTCACTGTTCCCTTCTACATAGGGAATATCCTTCAAAGAAAGATACATTCTTTAATAGGCATCACTTTCACATTATTTCTGGCAATAATTGGTGAATATTATTTAATAAGTCATGATTGAAATACCTCTTTCACAGAAATTACCTGTTAAGGATTTTCAGAAGTGATGGCGAATTATTTTGCCTTGCATATTCATGCAGCTTGAATTAATACAATATTTAATGTAAAATTTGACATTAATTGCTTATAAATAGTTTCTTAGGATCTAGTTGCAATTTTAGAAAATGCTGCTCTAGCAGAAATAATGACCTGGCAATACACTGTAATCAATCAATGTCTTTCTTCATCTTAGGTGTATTGAAAAGCAGTACCCATTTGAAAAAAGCAAGTTTTGGTTATTTAGTCAAATGGGACTTAATTGCAGGTCTTCTGGAGCCTGATACCATAAAGCAAATGAGGTCATTGGTTTGGTAGCTGAGATTTTAGGAAAAAATAAGCATGACTACTTAGTTTATGTTATATGTTACTGCCTTTGGTTGTTCTCCCCCTGCCCCTTTCGTCTACATTACCCTTCCACTTCTTCTTTTTCTTCTACTCTTCTCCAGTACTCTGATATCACTGCTTGCTCCACCTTTTGCCTATGGTATTTTTTTTCCTTTCTTTTTCAAGACAAATCCTGCTCTTATGCCCTTCCTTCTACCTTCTGCACTTGGGTTTCATTTTTTATCCTCAACACATTATTTTTCCTGATTTTTTGTACATTCTCCTAACCCCCTGGAGGCTTTTTGATAGAAACAGAGGACATGCATCAACTCCTAGTCCTTGTAAGTCACAAAGCAAAACAGTCATGACTTTTGAGTACAGGTTACAGCAGCAAAGTTAATTATGTGTTGACAACTACCTTTACAATGTTTTGTCCTGGATTTCAGGAGTTACCTTTGATAGGCAGGGCTTTGTCTACTCCTTTCTCTCTAATATTCTGGAATTTTGCTTTTTTTCAATACCTTCTTATTAGGAGCAATGAGTTGTTCGTATATGGTGTGATTTGCTGTCATTAGTGTTATATTCCTTTCCAAATCAAAACATGTAAATGTCTCTGGCTCTCTTGGGAAGCTTTAATCTTATAAAGGATGTTGTATTGAGGAGTTGTTGTTTTCTGACATTCATGATAAGTTTGATAATTACATTAATAATTATTCTTTCATGTTTGCTATTTACAATCAACAAAGCATCTGATTCTGAAGTTCAAGGAGAAATCAAAATGTTGGCAGTGTCAAAGCTGTAACAGCAATTGAAAGCAAATACAGCTTATATTGGAAAGAGTAGAGTTTTAAGAAGGGGGATGGTTCTAGACATCTCTCTGCTACAGAGCAATTGTGTCTTCGTAACAGCGCACAAGGTGTGTTTCAGCTGTGGCAGCTGAGACCTGGGAGTGGAGCATGGTTGGATTCCCTCTTATCCTTGGTAGCCGTGTCATCTAACTTTTTTTCATAAATTAATCAATTTCTGCCTGAAATCCCTTAAGCAGCCATTTAAATAACTGGGAGCTTAGTGTGTCTGTGTTTTCAATTTACAAAATTTATCACTTCACCTCTGGGTTTATAGTGTGGATGTGCTGAATCCAAACACTTCAAAGAAAATTTAGCAGTTGGAGTTTCTTACAAATCCTTAGCTCACCCATCTGTATAATTTTTATTAACATGTCCATTAAAGGCTTGCTTACAGCACAGGTTTCTTTCAGAAATGCTTCAGGTAGTGGAAATAAGAGCAAAGTAGACTATAACAAGGTCCTGTAAATGTATATTTATTTAAAGCTCAGGCAACTTTTAAACAAATGAGTTTTACTTCCAAAACAATTACCCAAGTGTTTTTCAACTCCCAAATCATTTTGAATCCATCTCTCAAGCTTTAAAATATTGGAAAGATTGGACTCCATCCTTGTGCTCTTCCTTTCAGTGAATTCTAGTTTGGAATTCTGTGCATGTAACAATCATGTCTGCTCTGGTACTTCTCATTTTTTATTTAGTATTCTAACAATGTAGTTCATGAGAAAGTTACTTCTAGAACTACATATCATTTTACCTAAGAGTTTGCCTGTGACAGGCAAGCATTAGGTGGATAGTAAAAGCTGTTCTTGAGTGAGATTATATCTGTCTTATGACCAAGATTTTTCTTTAAAAAGAAGAAAGGAGAAAGAATGGATTGGTTCACATTACTGTTGGTTTGGTTTGGTTTTTAAATTCAGACATAGTGCAGGGGTTTACTGCCCTTCTCCTGGGATGCATGCACTTGCACTGCAACTATTGTTGCAAATGGAGAGCCTTAGACTCTGAGCTTTGGTCATCTGAGTTACAGACTTTGAAATTTGCAGGGTTTGTTTTTCCTCCTAAAGCTTGTGGTGCACTGGAATAATACAGTTTGTTGTTGTTGTTTTGGTTGGTTGTTTTAATTTAGACAGAAATCTTTTAAACCTTTTAGTATACTTCAGTTTGGCCACCAAAGTTAATGTTCAAACATTCTTTTAACTTCTTTCATACTTTATTTAAAGGGGGGGAGTGACAATGTTGCATTACCTTCTTCTGTGCTGAAAAGCAGAAGGTACTGGAAGAGCTGTAGTTCCACAGCAATTGGGGATTGATACTGGAATATTAAGACATTTCCAGTGGGAATGGGAAGTGTGTGCTGTATTTTGATTGACAGGAATACTTAATTTCAGGATCAGTAGTCATCTAGAGCCACGCTGAGTCATCGGTCCAGTATCTAGCCATCCTGAGACTGTGCCTAGTTATCCCATCAGCTTCATGTTGCTCCGTACAAAGAAACCAAATGTGATTGTCTCTTGCTTAATGCAGTTACAAGAAGATAATCTTGTAGAGACTTCCATTGGGAAACTCAGAACGTATGTAGGTGCATTAATTTTCTGATGCACTTTATATTCTATCCTTTTCCCATGTTATTAAATATGTTTCCCTCTTCCCTACAACCGCCTTGATTATTTTCTGTTTTGTCATAAAATATTTGCTTTGTAACAGGCGCAGGAAATTGGCAGTCATCTCTGCATTACTGCCTTTGATTGTAAGGAGCTTTGAACCCATACACAACATTCCACAATTCAGAGGGGAAAAGTAAGCCTGGCAGTTGATTTCCAGCTTTTAACCAACATACAAAGGAAAATATTTATTTACAGTGATCACAGTTCTATTGTTCTCCAGACTATAGCAGACAATAATGCCTAATCAGATACTTCTGCAATTCACAACCTAAAATTATCTTGACGTCTGCAAGATTGGCTTTAACCTTTTTCTTACAATTTTCTTTCTTCTGTTTTCCTCAGATTTTTAATGGCAAGAAAAATAGACTTCTGCATTTTTCTGACTTCAACATGGAAGCTTTTGTTGTCAATCTCTCTGGCTCAAGTTAATGAGTTATATGTTAAACCCTATGCTAGATAGTAACAATTTTTATCAAAAAAGTTTATTTTTTTCACATGAATCTAATATTATTCTTGAGCCATCTGCTATGCTTCCCTTAATGCAGGAACTTAAGGGGATTTAGAAGAAAAAGCAGCCCCTGTAGCAGTGTCTGTTGTGGTAGCATGTGGGATAGCGTTAGATGGAGCTGGAATTCATTTCAGTCTCTCCTAGCTGTGCAGTATCCTCAGTGGTTTTGAGTAAAGACAATTTCTTCCTGAAGCAACTGTACATCCACGTTATAGGGTATTTAAATGATCTTTTGATCTAAAAGACACTTGGCTTGAGGGGGCAGGAATTGAATCTAGGAAATAAAATCAGTGACTTACTCAGAGGATGTTGAGTCTCATCATTCCTAACCATGAAGAAATAGATGTGACGTGTGTGTTATATTTCAGTCCATTTCTGGTCTTTATAGTGGACAAGAACCTACTTCTGCTGTCACTTATTTTGTCAGGTCGATGAACATAAGTATAATGGGGCAAAAAAATAAAGGTGTTAAGTTTGTAATTGTTTTGGTGGTATGAGTGAGGTGAAAGTTACTTTGGAAACTAGAGAATTTCACAGAAAAGGAAATAAGATTACAAAATCACTCATGGAGAACTTCAAAAGTAATAGAAAAACAGTTAGAGTGATACTGTCAGTCTGGTTTTTTATATTTATTAGGGATAATCACATTTTTTATCTGCCCAGGAAGGCATAAGCATGAATCAGGGTCATGGTGTGAAGTTCCAGGTGAATAACACTGAAGACAAAGGGGGGCGTGGGAGCTCTGTGTGCCTACTGTCTGCCAAGGAAGAGTAAGAGGTGATGGCAAGGGAATGGGTGTACATCTTTCTTGTGCAAAAACGCACTACAGGCCCCTTGTAACCTGTCCAGTCTCCAGATAAAACTACTACAAAAAGTATACTTAAAGTATTACTACTGTAAAAGTTTTGCTGAACTGGGATATTCATCAGGTGCATTGAGTCTCATGCTATGCAAGTCTTGTAAGGGCATCTCGGTTTGGCAGCCATGTATTCCCATGAACCTCTTTAGTGTCTGATTATGAGTTTCACTCAATATATGCTTACATTCATTAAACAACAGATACTGTCTTCAGTGGAATCTGGATCACTATTTTTAGCCTACTACTTTCACATTTTGAAATGCAGTGTCCCAAATCAAGGTGATTTGTTAAAGGTGAATAAGGGTAAGACCATGGTTAGCCATTACTGGAAAATCCCCAAACACTTCATCTTATTGGATTCTTAATGCTGTTATTTAATTGATTTTTTTTTAAGGCAGTGATACCTTTTTTTGTCTTTTAAAATTCATCTGCTAATTACAAATTATTAGACCATTTCCACTTTCTAGACAATACTGACCATGGTCAACAGTTTAGCTGGGGAACTGGGGAAAAAGTGTCTTTTGTTTGGTTAGATTTTTACATATCTAAATGTAAGCATCGGAAATGAACCTGTTTGTATTAAAAATCAGATTACCATGCAAGTAATAATCAGCTAGTGCTAACAACTGGTTTTTGTGTTTCAGGTCATGTCATGTAATAATGGTTTTACAAGCAGCCTTCAATTATTGTATGCTCTCCTTTTTCCATGGGCATGCTTGATTTATCTGTCTCTGAATAAATTATGTGATGGGGCTGCCTGACATTTGGCAGACCCTGATAGTGGTCCAGACATGCTCAGAAAAAAAACAGTTCTTCTAGCAATGACCAGTACAAATGATTGGAGCAGCTTGTATGTGTTGGGCAGTAATCTGCACTTTCACAGGTGATCCAACAGGCCGTCAGCATATCCACATTGCTGAGCATCTCCCGGTTGTGCCTTGGAGGTTTGGTGGTTTGAAATTGGTGGATCAATGGTTTATCTGTCATACCTGATTGATAAAGTCTTATGATGTGGAAATTTCAGGGAATAAATTTGGTACCTTTCTATTGTGTTTTCCCAGAGGAATACATTAAGGTTGAATAAATGCTTTAAAATGGCTTTTTTTTCAGACATTTGAGAACTTTTAAATTTAAGAGGTCAAAGTTCCCTCTTTTTGTTGTGGAAAAATTTAGTGAATAAGTTAGCTTTTTCAGTTAGAAACTGAACAAATATTTTAGCTTGTTATATACCTTCATTTTATCCTCAATTCATTTATGCAAAATTCTTCTAAAAACTTGATTCACAGAAATATTTATTTGATTTGGAAAAGAATAAAGATATTTTGTGATACAGTTTTCTGGTTCTCCACTAGCTCCACGGATCTCTGAAACCTTTTTCTGTGGTTTGTATAGGATAACTAGAGATAAAGTGCCATTTCTTGACATGTTTGCACACATCAGGTCATAAATGCCTCTCTCAGTCTGAGTCCTTCCATTGTTCAGGGCTTTGAAAGCTGTTTATGTTGAGCTCAGACAAAATCCCATGTATAAAATTCCGTGGCTCCCTGAGGTCAGGTGGAATAACAACACAGGTTTGGCTTCCCTGAGTACTGGTTGTCTTTAGGATTTGATATTTCATTTTTAGGGAAAGCAATGGAAAGAATTGTCTAACTGACATTTGGGCTAATAACGTAAAGATCAGTGCCACAAACCTGGTTGCTAAAAGTTAAAAGGTGTAGTAGTTTTTCCTACCTTATTTACTTGGTATCATGCAACAAAACAACTTCCTCATTTAGCATTGAAATAATTCTGTTCAAATGCATATAGCCCAAAATTTTCTGCAAGACTGTCCCTGAAAACATATATCCAGGAAGATAAAATGAAGAAAGTTTGGATATTAAAATGCAGGAATGGTAGTGAATTTTGCATGATCACTGACAGGAAAACAAGCCTGTCCCATAGCCAATCCAGCCTCATAAATAAAGCACATACATCACAAATCATTCGCTTCTCTTTTCCCTGTCTCTCCCTCTTTGTGCTCATATTTTCCAGCCGCTGTATGTGCTATTTATCTGCATTTAGGTATGCAACTGAATGTCTACAATGTGCTTGTTAACAGATGCAGTGTTCAATTTGCTAGTTGGGATTGAGGCCTTTTAAAATGTCATCCTGTGTTTTAGCATTGTATACAACATGTTTCTTCAGTTTGATTGAAAAGCTTACTTGAGTGAGAAAAGCATGAACCATCACGTTTGCTATTTTTTTCCTTATTAGCACTCTTAAGTGTATTCCACATTTGCCAGCAGAGAAGCAGTTAGCATACAGTGAAACTCTCCCTGATTGCCTGCTAATCTGTAAAGATCTTTCTGGTTGCTTTCATTACTGCATCAGCAAATTACAGGCCGCTTGTTTGCTCCCTGCTTGACTAGGTCTGGGGCACTGGCAGTACGTTCCATCAAAAGGAATTGCGTTGTTCTGCACTAAAGCCTCTGTCAGATGGAGTTTTGCAGGGAAGAGATTGTGGCATGCTTTTAGTCGGCGCTAGTTGTAACATAAACAATTAGTGCTACTGATTGGTGGTGTATACCACGTGATAGTATATATGTGGTCCTATTTATTACTTTCAGCAAGAACTGGGACTGTAGCTGTACGATTATGGTGATTGGAGTTTTTTTGCATTGAGACATTAAGTTTCAGACAGAGATCTCCAGTGCAGTAATTTCCAGTGTCTGTGCAAATCCAACCCAGTATTGTTATACTCTGCTCAGTTCTCAGAACAGCTTAAGTCTCAGACTCTCACATTCAGCTTGTGTTGAAAGAAATCAAAACACCACTGGTTTTGCTGCCTTCTTTTCAAGTACCCTAGCAGAACATTAGGAAAAGTTCTGTCATCTCATATGGCTGATGGTATAGATGGTGGTGTGCCCTGGGCATGAGCAGCATCTCTGAGTCAATGGCATAGATTCAGAAGTTCACAGCGCCTGCACATAGGCTCTCTCTGGTGTAAATATATCCCGAGACATTTTTCCGTGTCAGTGCTGCTAGCAAACAGAGCAAACAGTCACCCTTTGATCCATGGGGGAACAGTCCCTCGGAGATAATCTGAATAGCAAAGCAAAGCAAAAATCAAACTGCTCTTTTTGTGCATGTTTGATGCACTGGAACTTAATTTACTTTAGACACAGAACTGCTTTAACTTCACCTGGAGGCAAGGTGCAATTTAGAGTGCCTTTTTTTTTGAGAAATCCTGTTGCCAGTATTAAAGTGCTTTAAAGTGCCTTTAAAAATAGGCTGTAGATTACTCTTTACCCTTACCGTAGATTGCTGTTATCCCATCAGTTTGAAACATGGACTTCTATAACTTGTTTAGTTTGGATTCACCAAATTAACAATTAAGAATTATTGACTGCAAGCTCTTTTTTTGTCAAGTTATTCTTTCAAATACTTTTCTAATATGAATATGGCTTATCCTGCAGGTAGTTGTTAATGTTCTCATGTGTTTACACGGCAAATGCACAATAAGCATGTTGAAAGAAGAGTGCAGCTTATTATAAAAGCCCATTTTGTTACACCTTTGAGGTATCACAAATTGTTTGAGTAGCAGTGATGTATGTGTGATTTATCAGTGGGAACTCTGACTTCCAAGTAAATGAAAGCCAGGGTATACAAGCAGATACAATTAGATGTACAAATTAAATGGCAAGATTTAGGTTCCTAAGTAAGTTTTGACCTAATTTTTCTACATGTCTGTCACTTGCTGTTCCCAGCTGCCTCACCAGCACAGATTTTGGTTTTCTAAAAATGTAAGTGAGAATGTAGCTTCAAACACCTTGTTCTGAAAAAGAAGCAAGATAAACAATTTAAGTCCTGGAATTAAGCTTGAACCTCTGATGTTCTGATTTGTAATATATTGAATACACTTTTATTAAATCTTATTTGTAAGTCTGACAAGTCAGGTGAAGAATAAGTGTACAATTCTGAAACAGAGGTTATTTTAACTTATAAACTGTGTTCAAATCAAACTTTTCAGGTTAACTGCTGTAGGTCTGTATAAATTTTGGTTCTGTGCTGACAGAATTACAGGATGCCCAACAGCAGCTGTCCATTAAGTTTTCACTCTGCTGAATGCTGGTTCATGTCTCTACTGAGAGTCTTTTCTTTTTCTGAAATACTGTTGTCTAATAAACAGAAGCCAAGTTCTACCACTGCAGATTTTAATTAGAGCATTTGCTTAATGCAGAATGCTATTTTTTCTTAACTGTAAATCCATATAGATTTTGCTAAATTCTGTTGTGTGTGGGTCGTAGCTTAGAGTAAAGTAGCTGCTGGTCTCAAAAGGAGTTAATACTTTAGACAATGGGGGCTCAATAAAGCAAGTGTGTGAATATTTTCATCAATTCCAGCTAACTTTCAGTACTTCACTGGTCAGATCTAATTTGTTTGATGAGACATCACTGAAAGATGTTATCTATAGTGTGAGCTTAAAAATTGATTGTAACACATAATTCAAGGGCACTGCTTCATGCCTAGGGCAAAAAGTACTATTTTTCTCTTCATTTCATTTGCTCTTTTATAATAGCTTACCTTATCCAGACTATATCCACCAGATTTGTTTGTAGATTGCAGAGAAGCAAAACCCACAGTAACAAACCACCCTATTTATTTTTCACTTGGACCACACTGTAAAGTTGCATTTGTTTATTTTTGCCAAGGTATGTTGGAAGGCAGGAGTGTCTTGGATAAATCAGATCTCAATATATATTTGCATTCAGAGCTACTGTGGTTAATTGGGTTATTTTGTTTTTCATCATTAAAGACTTAGTTGTTGGGGTTTTAATAATACTGTGAGATTCACATGTTAAACAGTCTCCACTAACAATTTATATATACACATCTACATACACAAACACTGCAGTCATCTCTTTAGCTAATACCCATTTAGTGCGTATCTTACAGCTGAATCTTCAGTTCTCAATCTGAAATTCTTACATTAATTGGCTTTAAAATGTTCCCCTTCTACCAGTTCTGTCTTGTGCAAGCCTAGAGATATCCTTCTGCTTTGAGAGCAGTGTAGGTTTTATTAAGCATGTCCCAAGATGTGTATTTCAACAGTTTTGTTTGCTTTGTGGTGGTTTCCCTTATAATAAGAGAGAACATACTGTGATGAGTCAGCTGAATAGTTACAGTACCCATGAAATTTACTGCTGTGTGCCTTTACCCTTATCACTGTAACTCCTCTGGGACTGCAGACACAAATACATTGCCTTTGCTACAGCTGTCTTTCTGACAGTCTAGGAAATGCTAACATTCAAAGTATTAAAACAAGCCATCAGTGGTTTTCCATGGTGCCTGCAAAAATTTCAGATTTCAGACAATTCAAGCATCTTTGACCTTGAATGTATGTAATTTATTAGTATTTCTTTATATTTTTTATAAATATAAAGATGTACTATTTACTTGTTCCATGATTTCTGTTAACTCGGATCTCTATGCTTTCAATAGGTTGTAAGCAATGTTAAAATACTTTTCTTTAGTATACAATTCATATGTTGTTGGACTCAGGAATAGTTTGGATCACACTGGACATAGTCTTTCCTGAGTTTCTAAGATTCAGGTAATTGGCAAAGTCAAAATTTATCAGAGCAAAGCACTGACCAGAACAGCCAGTCTTCTCTATGCCCATTATGGTAACCCATCAATCTTAGTACTTACAACAGTGTCTCCCTATCCTGTTGCTTTGTTTTCCTAGGAGCAGGTTTCCCCTTCTGTCACTGTTGATGCTGTTGTCCTCCTGCCTTCATTTCACAATGTAAGGGCTTCTGTTTGTTCAAACGTAAGCTCAAAATATCACAGGGCTCAGTTTTTGGCTTATTGTCTGTGGTCTCCACCTTCTCCAACACATCATAGTTTGACAATTTTTTGAAGTTATTTTACCTTTTTTCCTTTTTTAATTCCAGCATTAGAGTTAGTTGTTGGACATCAGGATGTATTCAGTGGTCTTTTTGTGTGGTGGCTTGTGGGACACTTGTTCTGCAGATCTGTTTATAATGCCCACGTATAATCTGATTGCCTATGACCGTGAGGGACATGGATCATTGAAGAAATGAATGCTTCCAGTGCTTTGATTGTGCTTTTTAATTCAATCACCGTGTAGATCCAGTATTGTTTTTCAGTGTTCGTTTCTCATTCAAGCAAAAATTATGACTATTCATGTGAAGTTATGCACTGAATATATTTGATGCCCCTCATTCTGTGTATTGTCTGCTCAGGATTCAACACTTCTCTTTGACTGAAATTACCATTATAGGTGCTGTTGTCATAGTTCAAATTAATTTCCTGTTTAACAGGCACACTAATGAGCTGCAGTGACAAGAATAAATGCAGTTGGAGACTGCTGAAATCAGCACAGTAATTGGTGGTGCTTTGAGTTCTCAGTGTTGTGATCACCTTTCTGAGAGGGGAGGCTCCATGATTCTCCCTTTTTCTTTTAAGCAATTTACCTTTTATGTCATAGCCCAGGTGTTTTCTTGAATAACATTTGGCATGCATTGCATTCTGTCTTCTGCTCTGTTGAAGCCATAGATATTTCTAACCTGCACATCTGCATCCTTGAAGAAAATGGCTTAAAGAATAGCAATATTTGACCTGTCTGTATTTCAGATATTTCAGTAGAAGATGTAGAATATACATATATATATATATATATATATATATATATATAAAAGTCAGGCTGCTTGGATCTATTCCTAAATTTTAAGTTATGTGGCAGCTACAGTGCTCTGTGCCATGTATGAGAATGAGCAGCTCCGGAAGAATGAAGGACCTCTTGACCAGCCATACGTGACCATCATTCTGAGCCCTTTGTTAACGAGAACAATCACAAAAACATAATTTTCTTTCTCGGATGAACACCCACCCCAATATTGATCAGAAGAGGAAAGATATTTCTCTTCATTATCACAGAGTTCAAAATCCATAAAAAATAGTATTCTTCAGAAAGATTTTTAATATTTGCCTATTGCTGTGTTAAGGAACTGGGTTTGTAGAAGTCTCCAGAAGCTTTCCATCTTGGTTCAGGCTCTTGCATTTTAGTCATCTTCTTGTTATGTTTCAGGTTGAATGAAGCTAATACTAATTTTTCTTCATAAAGAAACAGTCTAAAGATTCATTCTTGAAAGTGGATGAAGGTTTTTTGAAATTAATCCTGAAAGAAAATTGCTTTTAGGAGAGTATAAAATTGTGGCAATGAAAAAAAATCCACTGTAACATATAATAAAGTGAATAATAGTAATATATTTTTATATTTTAGGCACTACATTTTTAATAAAAATTTACAATTTCTACTAAATATTACCTAAACATTTTTCAAATTAGCATCCCATAGATTCTGGCAATTATTTTGAGGCAGAATTGAATGTTCCAAGTTGATTTTATCCTTTTTTATATTGTATACCAACTACCTGTAACAAAATAGAATTTTCTTGTTCCAGAATACTTTAACAGGGTATTTGCTGCCATCATTTAAGAAAAAGATTTAAATACTGTTCTAGGAAGGAAGAAAGAGCCCTGATTTGTAATGTGCAATCTCTAGGGCCATGTTTGTATTGTTTTTTATCAGAGGTCATCAAACCTCTGTATCAGGTCCTACAGAAACAGCATATGTGTGTTTTAATTTTTGCCTAATAATGTCATAATGCTTTCTCTTTCCAAATTATGTCCCCTTTGAGATCCATTTGCTAGTGCTATGTGGACTGATTTTCTGTCTGCTTTCTTTGTCACCACCGGAGTCAACACACGCAGGTGGAGGTGTGAGAAGAAATGTGCAAGTGAGCATTGCTGCAGCACAGAACCTGCTGGGTCACGTAGGCATCTTTCTGCACGTGTCAGACCATTTCCCAAGAGGAAGTTTATTACTTGGCCACCACCCTCACACAAACAATAAATAAACTTAAATTAGTCACACAACAAACTGCCAAAAACAAAAGCAAACTGTGCTGAGCACCTTCAAGGGCGGGTGGTTGTGCTTCGGCATACATTGAAGAAAAGAACATTCCAGAGCACACCTATCAGGACTAGGCTTAATGAGCAAATCGACTTGACAAATTTCACCTCCCTCTCTGCTCATCTGCAAGCTTTCATCATTATAAATTTCCTATTCTGAATTACCTGTTCGTTGTTTCCTGCAGAAGTTATTTCACGTCAGCTTGTGAATTACTCATATGCTCAGTTTTCTCATTACTAGGGCTGTCTGATTGCCTACTTAGTTAAATACTCCAAGTTTCTTACCCCCAGGCAAAGTACAGCAGCAGAGTGGTAAAGGGCCCATACCAGAATTAAGTTTGTATCCAGAATCTTCTGTTTGCATACAGAAATAAGAAATCTGTGCCTAAAATGCTTGCACTCAGGTTTACCACTGAGTAAGGGAATTAAGGAAGTGATGGCATGGTGATTCCCTCATCAGATTGCGCCTTACTTGATAGATTCCTATTCATATAATGCTACAGAAGATCCACAGATGTTTCACATTAGTACTGAATTCCCCCCACACCCATAGCTAGTATTAGGGCACTGGTCCTGGCATGATAGGGTGTTACACCTTTTAGTTGTATCTCAGTGCTGGTATTTACAGGCAAAATTCACAGAGGATCAATTTCTGTTCACCTCCTCTTGTGAAGGTCATTCATTAGAAGTAAAAAAAGAATGAACACATGTGCAGACAGTTGTCCTGGTGAGTCCTGGCTGTTATGCCAGATAAGTAATGTCTCTGATGATTCTCCTTTGTTTGTGTTGCTATTAAAAGAAATAATAGGTCAAGAATTGATATCTAATTGTATTTCTGGTTTCCAGCTTACTATCAGCCCTTTCATTATAGTTTATGACAGGTACAGTAACATGTATTTTCTTACAATGACCATTTAGAAACAGCGTGGGAAGATTATTTTTGAGCCAAAATACAAAGAAATTTTGTGGTTGTGGAAAGATAAATATCCTTTACTGGCTATCAGCACATGCTGCAAGCTCAGACTTGTGTCAGCTGAAAATGTGGATAGCATCCCAGTCCATTTTTGAGTAGTGTGAGGACTGTGTGACCCGATGAGGGCCTGATGAGCTGGAGTGCCGTTTGTTAGGGTATGGACTGGGAAAGAAGCAGATTTTTGTTCTTTCCATATCCTATGCCCCTGTCTTTATCTCGACACCCTCCTGCTGTTTTCTGCAAACACTACTATTGTTCACAAAGCAAATTAAGTTTTCAAGTAGATTTTCAACTTTTTCAGTATTTGGGTTAAGCATTATAGAATGTGAAGTAATGAAAACCCAAGACACCAATGCTTATTTACTTACTGCAGAAACAAAAGAAATGAACTCTGAATTGCTCTGAAGTGGTTTTACCTACAGCTCAAAAGGTTGAAATGATTCCCCCTTGATGGCTGCATGATGCTTTGGTGATAGAACTCCCTCGGTGCTGTAGTTTCACCTCATTAGTTATACTACCTTTTTTGCTGTAGTATTTCAGGACAGCTTGAAAGGCTATTGATTAAGGGCTTAACTCACTTTTGATCACAGCTAATTATATTTTTTTGGCCAGGTGCTAGCATTCGAGACATTGGGTTTGGAGCAGTCTCTAACGAGTAAATGGAGGGATGATTAGAACTTCAGTGAACTGTTCACTACAAGTTCTGACTATTGGCTATGAAAATTAGTATTCATGAAGAGTTTGAAAAGGAAAATTCTCCAGTTTTCTGAGCTATCTGTTAAGAATTCAGACCTTATCTTTGTAGCGAGTACATTTTGCTTTTCATCTTTCCTAACTCACACTGCTGCTTCCCAAAACTGGAGGGGGGAGTGAGCTAGGATGAGGGGTCCTGAACAGTAAACCACAAAAATCAGCTCTGAGGGAGCCACTGCATTTCTGTGAGAGATTTTAAGAGCACATCTTGAAAATGAGAGATGAAGAATTAACCAGGGTCAAGAGTCCTGTTGTATTAATTCAATTACATTTATACAAGCATCAGAACAATGACACTTGCTTTTTGCTTTTTTTTATATGCTTACATGCTCATGGAGAATTCATTGTAGTAAGGTGCTGAAGTTTTGTTGTTACTGCATGCTGAGCAGGTATTTCTAATTGTATTTTATCATCTCAAATGACATACTGTTTTAGTTAACCTGGGAAGCAGAGTGTTGTGGTTAGCCCCAGCCAGCAGCTGAGCCCCACAGTGGGCAGGGGGAGAGAATCAGAAGAGCAAAAGTGAGAAAACTTGTGGGTTGAGATAAGAACATTTTAATAGGTGAAACACAAGCTGTGCATACCAGTAAAGCAAAGCAAAGGTTTCATTCTTCACTTTGCTGTGGTCAGGCAGGAGTTTTGCCATCTCCAGGATGACAGGGCTCCACTGTGTAGCAGTTACATGGGAGGACAAATGCCATTGCTCCAAACATAGCTCCCTCCCTTCCTCATCTTCATATACTGAGCACGATGTGCCATGGTATGGGATACCCCTAGGGTCAGCTGCGTCCCCTCCCAACTCCTTGTGCACCCCAGCCTCCTCACTGGTGAGGTATGGAAACAGGAAAGGCTTGACTTTGTGTAAGCACTGCTTAGCAGTAACTAAAATATCCCTGTATTATCTACACTGTTTTCAGCACAAATCCAAAGCCTACCCATATACCAGCTACTATGAAGAAAATGAACCCTACCCCAGCCAAAACAATCCTATTGTGGGCAAAAGAAAACAGTTTTTGTGCAAACCCAGGGATTTCTGTTAGCCTAATTGAAGTCTTAGTGTTCTAAAGAACTATTAATAATCCAGTTACAATGGTACTTACACTTATATTTCAAATTATATACAGTTAAATTTAAGATATACAATCTTGCTATTACCTACCTCTTTCTCAGGTGCTACAATACATTTCCACTCTCTCACTGTTCAATAGCTTCATTCTGGAGGAAGATAGGAATACCCCAATCATAAGCATTCAAGTCCTTTGCCGGCAGTGTGATGATGACATTGATGGTTTCTTCTTCCTGGCCCTTCAGTTCACCTTTATGTGCTTGCCAGGTGTCCTACACCCTGTTCTTTCTTCACAGGGTGGCTTAGGTCCACATTCAAAATACACAGTGTCTTTTACCGATGTTTGATACTTGTTCTTTATTCCCTTTGTTAACCTTAAAGATAGTTTTACACAGCTGCCAGGGGTGCATTCACCACTAATGAGGTGATTTTTATAGCTCTTGAGCTTCTAGTATCATCCTATGCCTGTACTTTCAAGGCCCCTACTGTCATCCCATGCCTGTTATTCCTCTATGTTGCATTTTATCTACAGTCACAGTTCATTTTACCTAGAATAGCTGCATGTATTGCTGTTTATTAGTTTCATATATTGTATGTGTATATATAAAGCAATAGCTGCTTCCCTGTACCAGAAGCACAGAAAGAATTGCACGTTTGAGAAGTGCTGTTATAAACAAAGCAGACAAGCAAGCAAACAAAGCACACTTTATCCTGGCCAAGGCAAGTCTGGGCAAAGCCTGATGAGACCCATAGTCTGTGTTGCAGCTTAGCACAAAACCTCCGACCTGTACCAAGCAATGCCAACGTGTATTTACTGGGCTACCAGGCTATGTAACAAAGACAAAGCGTGAGTTAGGTACAGTTTTATTCTCTACAAGCATGTCACAAACTAAATCTGTTTTCTCTTTAACCACAGTAAGCTGAAACCCTTAGCTGTCTTTTTCACACTTTTGCAAAATTAATCTTGTTACCCTGAGTCCTTCTTCCCTAGACTGCATCTTCTCTGCTTGTTTAATTCCTGCCCTCTGCCTATAATAATTTCCTTTAAAATCATAGAATTAACTAGGTTGAAAAAGACCTTTAAGATCACCAAGTCCAACTGTTAACCCAGGACTGCCAAGTCCACCACTACATCATGTCACTAAGGCCCTTGTCTAAATGGTTTATGAAGACTTCCAGAGATGGTGATTACACCACTTCCCTGGGGCAGCCTCCCCCAGTGCCTGATTTACCTGTGGATGACTCCTGAAAGATACTAAACTGGGATAGCTGAATGCTGGAAAATGTGAGTTGATCTCTCTTAATAATGAATAATGGGGATGAAATGTATATCTGTGTACTTTCCCTGCATTCTTAAATGTTGAGTTTTGGGTAAAGGGAAGAGGGCTGTGCCTGATGCAAATGTTAAGCACTGGACACACAAAAAGTCTGGGCTCCAAGTAATACTCAATGAACACTTGTAAGCAGTTCCAAATATTAATTGTAACAGTGCTCGCTCCCCCTGTGATTTTCAGCACCCATTTTTATCTCCTCTTCCCTGATTGCTAATCAATTTGCATATAGTTATGCTTTCTCCTGAATCTCGCTCAATCTTTGGGCAGTCTCTCATGTGTACTTCACTACCAAAACATGCAATTTCATCACTATATGCCTACATAATAGAACTCATCTTGTCAGAAGCATAAAAGATTCTCTCTCTGTGTCAGAAGGTTAAATATTCCAGAAGACTTTTAAATGGACTTGTCCCTAAGGTCTTAAGAAATAAATGGACTGCTGATTTGATACAGATTTGAGCACAATTTAAATAACCAGAGTATCCCATTTCATAAACTGTGTGCTCTCTGCGGCTTCTCTGTATTGATGTTCATGTCTGGGAATGTTATTGTTGGGGTTTGTAATTTTGCTTGTAATTTTGTATTTTTTTAACAAAAAAAAGTGTATTTTTCTTTTGTTACTTGGAAAAAAAACAAAGATGAAAGAAAGGAGGAGAAAATAATTCTTGCTGTGCTTCTGAAATGTTTCCTGTTTTTGATGCGTTGTAGGTTTTTATGTATTTGTCCAAGTTCTCAAGAAATTTGTTTGATAGATTAGACTGGATCAGTGATCCTGAAAAAATAGGATTTGAGTGAATAATGAGAATGTACATGTGAACAGGATAGAGGATGAAAGCAGGCTGTTATTGCATTGCCGTGCCTGTATGCTGGCAATAATGCCTGTGATTGCAGTAATGGACCCAAATGGGTAATAACCCTTTTTTCAAGCAAGTTAAGCTGTCAGCCTCTCCCTAAAATATTCCTCTGTCAGTCTTATTGAGTTACCTGTAGCTCTTGAGAATCACCAGGTGCTATTTTTATGCTTTTACTGTGCAAGTAGAGATGTCACACCAGCTGGCTTGTTCCCCTGTCTGTAGCTCCTGTGCTTTGGCAAAGGTCAGCATGTGAAGATTTCTGCTTAACTTTGGAGTCTAATGTCTGATGCTGTACTAAGGCAAATTATCCATATAAGCACTGTCTGAAATGAGTTGTCTTTTTTCCACAATGGTCTGAATTGAGTCATAGTATATAATAATTAATGAATGCAAAAGAGAGGTTGCAGTTCAGTCACAGATTATTATTTGTGGAATTACCACTGACCTCTCATTAGCACTTACAAGTGCCAGCCCAGCTCTTGAAGGATTCAGGAGATTGCTTAATGAAGATTCATTTATTAAGATGTATGGCTGGCCAATGTACTGGTCATTACATTGATCCGAGGATCAGAGTGTGGGCAACCTTTGTGTAACAGAGGAATGACAAGGAGAAGCAGCTAACTACTTTGAACAACTTTTGGAATCATTATTTTTCAGATTTGTCTACTTTTTGTATTAGGGGTAGCTCATTCTTTCAATCTTCTTTAAAAGCTTTCTTCTTTAAAGAAAAAGATATTTTGTTATACGGTATTTATAAAAGCAGGATTTTGCATAATAGTGATGTATTCTATTCCACAATTCAGTATTACATTTTCATTACCTATTGTAAGGCCTACTGTAATTCCATCCACACAGGCATATATAGGCTGCTCCCAGCTTTGTGGTTTTGACAGAAAATTCTATAGGGATGTCAAAAGTATAAACACAGCAAAAACACATTAGAGAAACAGGATGTCTAAAATTCATAGATACTCATTTTATTCATAGATAATGGACTGTTGTGTTACCTAATCAGGGAGGATAAATTTCTCTTTGAACTTAAACAATATATAGGTATAAATGAAGGTTGTACTGTGTCCCACCCCCATTCCTGAGACTCATTTGGTTTCTTAACAAAAATAATCTAATTGGTAGGAGATAAATATGTACACATTGTTTAGGAATTACATATTTTTTCTTTCTGCTACAGCCATTCTTAGCATGCACTCACCTTCTTCCACACGCTTTCTCCTCCTGGAAAAGGCAGGGAAATATGCTTGGTTTTAATGGAGCAGTTGTGCAGTTGTAACCCAGGTCTTGTAGATGGGGGAACCTGTTGTCTCCTGTGTGAACCATGAGGGCCTTAGTACCCTCTTGATGCGCTACTGAAGCCTCATGCCTCATGTTTTATGGCAGCACTACTTCTGCATTGGAGCATTTTTATTGTGCACAAAAGAATCAGTCTTTGTTGCAAAAAAACCCAAGGGTGAGTCTGAAATATGCTATATATGCCAGACTATAGCCACAGTTTCAGCTCTGGAAGTTTTTGTGTGATCTGTCTGGAGGAATTTACTGGGTTTATCTATGACATTTTTCAAGGGCATTTAGTGGTAGGACAAGGGGTAATAACTTTAAACTGAAAGACAGTGCATTTTAGCTTTTTAGGAAGAAATTCTTCACTGTGAGGGTGGTGAGGCACTGGCACCAGTTGCCCAGAGAAACTGTAAGTGCCCCATCCTAGGCAGTTTTCAATGCCAGGTTGGATAGAGCTTGGAGCAACCTGCTCTAATGGAAGGTGTCCCTGCCCATGGTAGGAAGGTTGGCACTGGATGAGCTTTAATGTTCCTTCCCACTCAAAATATTCTATGATTCTGTGAAAATATTACTGGCAAAGTAGTGACTAAAAGCACTGGGTCTGTGTTTAGCTGTCAACAGCTGGAATACTGCTTCAGAGGGGTGTGAGTATTGACCTGAAGGGTAACAAGCTTTGTATTTATTCTGATGGCTGAATAATACAATGCAATTATGGTAGTGTAGATTAAATGTAGGGAAAGTGTGGTTTGGTTGGTGGTTTTGTTGTGGGGTTGGTTGGGGTTTTTTTGGTGTTCTTGTTTAGAGTTGTTGGGTTTTGGTTTTGGTTTTAAATCATTTAAATGAAATAAGCTAAAGCCAACGTACAGCATGTTTTGAATTTTGATTTTCAGGATTTGTTCTGTTCCAGAGTTTTGTTTCAGCATCATGCAGAAGATCAGGACTGTTGCTCAGTGGCTTTGGATCAGTTGTTTAGTGTTTTCCTAGGGTCGGAAAATTGGATTTTGCCTGAATTTCCAGAATTAAAAACAAACAGTCAAACCCATAAAAAGCCTCGAGAAACAACCAACCTCCCAGAGAAACCTACATGTCCAATGCTTTATTTTCATGGATGGGAAAACAACCATTGATTGTTTTACTCAAGTTTTAAGCTAGCTGGGATAATGCAAATCATTACACTTTAAAATATAAGCTGCAATAATTGAACCCTCTGCCTTTGGTATGGGCGTCTCAGTGGGAACTTTTGTCAGACGTTAGCTTGCACTGAGGAGACAATGACTGTCTTAACGTTCCATTTCTGAAGTTAATTGTCTGCTTCTGTCTCCCCTCTGTAAATCGATGAGGTTTTCAGCTTTTCCTGCAAACACTCACACTTATAGCACTGGTGGAAGGTAAGGCAGCACATTGTAGAGTTTGTAATGGATTTCCCAGCTGCAAAACAGACTTAGTAGAGAGAAAATCCACCTTACACTTTCTTATCGAGCAGCAAGCAACACAGGTATTTTAGTTGGAGTCTTCTTATACAATGGCATCCATTTGTGTGAATAAAGCTGAAGCAGGGAGGTGAATATACCTCATCCCTGTGTGGGTGGTGCAACATTCTGACTATGGGAGAGCAGTAGTCTGGAAGCGACGGTCAGACATCACTTAGAGCAGAATGTGAACTTTTAATTTTTATTATTTTTAATTAGTTGAGCATTTTGCAGTTTCAAGGGAAATAACTCTCACAAATGACCTTTCACCTGGTCAGAGAGCCTTTTAAAAGAGAAAAAGAAAAATCCATTTGCGTGTTCGCATTAAGGTACAAGATCTCTGCCAACCACGATTGAAAATATGTCTAAAATCAATTTGGTTTTCAATATTTTTCAGTCACTGAAAACCAAATTAATTACTTTTTCTCACAGGAATTATCAAGAGTCTCCTCAAAATAGTTTAGAAGTCAAACTACATGAAATAATGTCATTATTTTGCATAAACAAACCAGTGCAAATCTGAGGCATGATGTCTTCAGCTGTCTGGAAATTAGCTGGATCCATTCTGATTCCTGTTTTGGACTTAACCACAGTGTCACTAAATAGTTCCAGAAGTTACCCCAGAGCAATCAAATTTTAAACAAATTAATTTATTTTTTTCTTCCTGTTTGCTTTCTTGGGGGGTTATTTTTGTTTTTTAAAGCTTTAAACTGGCTGCAGAATTGGTTAATGCGTGTCCTGCTTGTGGCGAGAGGAAAAGAACACGGTGTAAATGAGAAAATACTGGTGTGAGAGATAATGCGGTTTCCAAGAGCCTGTTGACTAAATCATACCCAGCAGCACGACTCCACAGCAGCTTCATGCATGTGCTGTGGGGTGAATTAGTGCTTTGCCCTATACTCATAGATGAGAGGCAGCAAGTACTGTTGACTGGTCTGTTGCTAAGAGAAGGTAAGGTGTACAGGTTGGTGTTTTAAATGAAGCATGTTTGGGTGCATATACAATAATTGAACCTAAATGTACAGCCTATTAAGGTAAATTCACTGTTACCACTTTCAGTGTTGCTATTTTTTAATACTTCAGTTGTTTATTTGAGAGTATCTGCAGCTCTGGCTTTAGCAGTGTGCTTAGATGTAAGCTTGGACAAAATCAAACCTTTACTAATGGATGTGTTAGTTTGTGATATAATGCCTTTTGGCTGATTTTGATTTGAATCGATTTGCCTGTGTTTCTGTTTGATTACCTCTAGGCTGGTATTAGAAATGTGGGCTTTTCTGTTTGATCCCCCATTAGGCATTTACTGAGGTGCCCTATTGATACATGCTACTCACTTCTCTGGCCTCTGCTGAGTGCAGCTCCCTTCCTGCCCAGGTTTGGAATTTGAAAATTAAAAGGAAACATATTTGGAGGGGGCCTGAAGCTGAACAGAGCTCTGATGTTCTGTTTGAGTTTCAACAATGAATAACAATAAACAATTCAGCATTCGTTTAATGTGATGAAGCTTCATGAAACTTCTGTCTTGGCTTTCCCAAAGAAGCTCACTAATGGTGTTTTATAGCAGGGCTTTGGTTAAAGAGAGTTTTCTGGAAAAATATTATGGTTGGTTTCTGTAGATGTTATTTCTTCTGATACTTGGATACAGCTTGTGTTGATGTTGAGTTATGAGATCGATGTAGGAAAGTCATTGAATACTGCTCTACTAATGTTTCCTTTTTGAAGGGAAACTACATTTTAAGTAATGTTTGCTTTTTCTCTGGACATGTCTGCTTTTGCCAGTGATGGATAACACGTTTGGACTCAAGATTTAGCTATGTTTTGTTATCTTCAGCCTGATCACTATTACCATGTCTTAGATTATGAATCTGGATGTTAGTGGAGCTTTTGTCATTCACTTCACCCAGCAGTTGCTTGGAGGAAGATAGGGCTGGGGGAAAAGTCCTTCAGGGAGCTTTGGAAGAAGTCTGCCAGAAGCAGGTAATGCATCTGTCGGGGGTATGGTGGTACTACCTTCAGGCATTTTAAAAGTTTGAGCAGATTGCAAGATTGACTTAAATGCTAAAAGGAACACCCATGCTTCTAATCTAAATTCTGCATTGTGTTGCAGAGCTGGTAAGTTGTTGACGTGACAGATTTCAGGCTCTGTGCTCAGAGCTCCTCCCAAACTATTTTTGTGCAACGAGTGGCAAATGCTGGCAGGAGCACTGCTGTCAATACAACTTCAGAATGAGAAACAGACATATTTAAAAGTGAAAGCAGATAATGGTAATGACTCAATCTTAAGCCTTATGAACCTGTAGAGCTTTTAAGCAGGAACTTTGCTTGTCAAGGCAGTCATTTCTTAGCTACGGGTTTCTCAGCTCTAATTTGAAGATTTCCATTAATGAACTTGTCTGTTACTCACAGATGGAATATCTGGCAGAATGAATCTTCTGCAGTCACCAGTTTTTCAGTCTTGTTAGAGCAGATAAGATCAGTATTGTTCTCTCACTTTCTCACAGAGGTTTAGTGTTAGATGATGTTGCTAATGGCATTTTTTAATCCATATGGCTCCATTGAAACAGACTGCATTAGCACTCACTTCACTGAATACCCGATAGTACTGGCCAAACTAGTCAGAAAACAGTTTTTATTGAGTCACTGTCTTTTGGCTTTGTGGTGTATTTTCTGGCTTTGATACGGTTTTAAGTGATGCTGTATGTGCTTGTATTTATGTGCATTATTCTTATGAAATGCACGTGCATTTTATATTTCAGACAGTCTGTGATAGTTTATTTGAATTTAAATACCTTTTCTCAGTCTAGGACCCCTGATTTCGTGTTTGGTTTCTGTTACTGAGGTAGCCTAACCTTCAGCCACAGAAATCAAGAGGACATAGCCATTTGTGCTTTAGTTTGTTGATTTGTAAGGTATTTTAATAACTGCCTTTTCTGTTCTGTTGTTCTAAAACTGAATTCATCTTTCTAAAGCCCATTTGAGTAAAGAATGATATATATATATATGCAAAGTACTATCACACTATAGGCTGTTTTTCAAATTTCCTAGCATGTATTGTCAGTCTGTGGTGGTTATTGTGTATTCGTATTGCTGGGAAAAGGAGATTTACGGAAATGCAAAACCCACGGGATACAAAAATGCTTAATGTCTACCTAGCAAGTGTAAGAGTACATCACTGATAAGGAGCTTCACAGAGTTATGGAGAAAGGGAGATGCACTTGGGGAGTGACAGGCACATTATTGATTGGAACTGGAGAGTCATCTTCTTGTAGTTGTTGTTTGTCTTCTCTTTCTTCTGAGAGTCCCTGGGGAGCCGGTTGGGAATTAGACTGTAGTCTGTACCAAGACTGGATTTATAGTCCTTAACTGTGGGGAAAAAAATGGGGTCTATTTTTTAGGCTGGGATGTAAACAATTACAGAAGGTGAATTTGTTGGCTGGGGTTACAGTGAGCAAGCACAAGGGCATATAACATAAAAGGAAATGATTTCCTCCCAACTAGGGAAATTACTTCCACAGCTGCCTGATCTCTTTCATCACAGACTCAGCATTAGTCATTATTTGTGGTATGAAATAAATGAATGTATCATGGTTCTGAGTCTCAAAGGCAATTCTAGAGACGTAGGTGAGAGACAGAGTGTTGCTCTGGATCCCTTTTGTTTCACTGCTCGTGATGGCATTTAGTATCTTGCCATTTTGCTACACGAGCACTGACTGAAATCTGTGCTGATTCTGATTGTGTTCATTTGAGATGTGACAGTACATTTCTCCAGTAAATATATCCCTGTTTGTGCTTCAGCTACCTACGGCACCACAGCCCCAGTCTTTTGAACTTCTGGGAAGAGTCAGCTGGTGTGCTTCAGGCTGCTTCTTCCCTTCTGGTTTCCCACTAAACTACTTACTTAGAAACCAAAGCAGCACTGCCAGATGTCTTTCAAACAGTGAGCCTGCATCAACAGTTTAATATTATTCTAGTGAATCTCAGACAAGCAGTGGTTTTTCAGAGAGGGGGTGATTTTTTTTTTGGTAAGAAATTACTTTGTTGTCAACACACTAGAATGAGATCAAAGTCACTTTAGTTTGTGTTCTGTGCAAAGGTCTGAACCAGTGTTCTGGAAGTGAAGCTTCATCTCCTTGTAGCTTTGTTTCCCCCCTTGCAAATACCTTGTTTATGTGTTTTCTTTGTTATGTGTCTCAAAATGTTTAAATGTCTTATGCATTGGAGTTAGTATTTCTATTGCTACCCAGCTTCTGCATAAAGGGAATTTTAAACAGGGTGGGCAATTAACTGTAAGGGTAGCTACATATATTTTTGATTCCTCAACACCATATAAAACTGCCAGGAGACTGTAGAATTCACTCCATTAAAGGCAGTTGCTGAAGTTCATGACGTGCCTTGGTTTCTGGCTACTAATGAAAATGCATTTCAGTCTGTTGAAATGGAAGCTGTTTAACAATAAGCATTTACCTTCCTCTAATTCTTCACCAAGAACCAATACGATTTTAAATAAAGCAGGATTCTTTTTTAGGTGGTGATTAGTCCCTGGTGTAAAGAAGGGTCCTGAAAGTGTTTAATTAGGGAACAACAAAAATCACAAAATGAGCAAAGCTGATGCTGTAGATATCTGATGAACATACTGAGATATAATTGAAGTAGAGAAGCCTGTTGCTTCTATTAGTTTAAGTGCCCTGCACACCCACTGCATGCACTGAGTACAATAAAATGTTCTATCACACATTCTCTTCATCATACCCAATATATGATCCATGCTCCTGCAGTAATAGCAGGGATAATTAATTCTGGCTTAAGTATTTAGAAAATTATTAAGTGCTGCAATTACAGGCTTTTCAAATGGCAGTATTTAGAAGCAAGAAGCTATTCTCTGTGCTCCCCCCCTCCCATATCTGAGTGCACTGAAAATCCTCAATTCGTCAAAATAAGGAAAAAGCCCCTGCAGGAGTGCATCTTAATGTAATATTAATTGGGTAAAGGAAGACCGTAGCTCCGGAACACAGAGGGTGCATTTGGAGCAGGACAAATAGTCTGAAATACAAGTTTGATGAATTCCCTTCATCTTGGTGCTGTGGCTGCAGCAGCACTTTCGTTTATATTGATCTGAACGGCATGAAAATTTTCTTTCATCTGTCATTTACATTCATTTTACCTCTTGCAATTGCCTCTGCCAGCTTACATGCTTGTTTTCTGGTGAATCTATTAATAAGATTTCCAGTACATCAAAAGAATTTCTTTTGTGCCAAGGTAGAATATAGTCCACCTGGTGCAGGAGGTTTCCTACCTTCAGTTTTACCTACTGAAATTCATTACTAAGTTCTGTGAAGTAAAACAAACATAAATGAAAAGAATAATGCTAATTGCATGCTATAGATTTTCCTCCATTGCTTACTCATCTAGTTGGTGACTTGCAGAATAGAATACTTACACCATAGCTTTCTTCTGATTGCAGCATGCCTCCTGAATTGACAAAAATAGGACCAAAGGTCAAATTAATTAAAAGCAGTAGGAGAAAGAACATAATTAATGCTGCAAGTTTATATTTATGCGTTTTGCCTGGAAAATGGGTGAAGTGCATTTTGTTTTGTGTAGAGCACAGATGCTGTATGCCAATGAAAATAAAAATGCTAAGAAATATCTTAAGGAGTACGATTTGAAGTCTTTAGTCAGGGAATTTTATGCATAGCGATGATTTTGGGGTGAGCAAGCAGAGCAGTTGCCATGGGTATTCAATAGTGTAACCAATACAGGAATGCAAGTCTGTGCATGTGCCTGTAGCCATGTGTGGAAGAGACCTGTGCCCATTGTGTCTCCCTGTTGCCCCTGTGATGTATGCCAGCTCTCCTAACGTTGTTATTACCCTTATACACGCTCATTTTTCCTGCTGGGTTATTTCAAAGATCTTCCCTGTTTTTTAGATATCTACAGCAATCTCCCTTCTCCTGAGCAGTAAGAATACAGTGTAGACCTAAAGCCTTGCATTTGTTCTTTGTTGACTGCATGTTACAAGGGGTTTCTGCACTCTCACGCTTTTCTGGATCAACTAGAGCAAGTACTTGCCTTTCCTGGTCATCTCCTGGGTGTCAGGGTTGCAGAAGCATTGCAGTTTTAGAGGTTGCAAGTTCAGTGTGACTTGTATGGAGAATAATATTTATTTCTGATTTAACTGAGCTTTACATTAAATTTGAATAAACCTGAACTGGTGGTAGCAGTGTTAATCTGTGTGGCAAGTGAAAGTATGCACTCATGGAGTTGCAGAACTGGCCTCCACTGTGCCTTTGGCCTTCCCACCCGAGCCCCTTTTATTTCTCAGCTCTCTGAGACACTTCTGCTCAGGCATCTTTCCAAAAATGCGTGGACTTGGCTTAGGATTGACATTGTTTAGTGGTGGACTTGGTAGTCTTGGGGTAAGACTTGATGATCTTAAAGGTCTTTTCTAACCTAGTTGATTCCATGACTTATAAAAATGCAGTAATGTTATTTTTGGGTGCATACAGTAAATGGCTGTGACGAAGTTGCTTTTGATCAAAACACTGGTATGCTCATGCTGGTGGCAGAGGCAGTTGGTGGTCTGTGTGGGCTATGCAGTAGCAGTCCCTTGAGGAAGAGCTTGGCTTCAGGGGTCCCTCCAAATGCCTAGTCCTCACTTCTGCTGGCTTATCTACCATTTTCCCTTGGTGCTTTGTGTATTTTTGCATTAGTACCTTTCTCTTGCCTCCTTGAGTTACAAAGTAAGCAACTTCTGTCTCAGTTTCTACTTACTGTGCATGGCTTGAGCTCATTTGATTTCTCACCACAATAACTGTCAGGCAAGCAACCCAAGGTCACAGGGCTGTGCTTTATAAAGCCAGGTCCCTGGTGACAGACATCTGAATCTCACAGAAGTGGGCATTGGCTTACAGTGACACTCTCATTGTGCTTTCAGAGGACAAAACCTCCATCTGTGGGTCGTGGCTAGGTTGTGCTCTGGACAGCTGCAGGCGCATGGGGCTGACTGCAGGCTAGTCGCGGGCTCTTGGTGTTATGCAGCAGCTCTTAGCTTGCTGTGAGAGGGAGCAAGTTCCCTCCAGCATCAGCTGGAGTCTCTCAGTTCCCCTTGCCCAGAACTGCATGATTTCCTTATGCAAACTAACATATGCTGCATTAATTAAGTAATTTGTATTGTATATTTTGCTCTGTAAAGAAAGATGAGTAAGTAATCTTAATAGTCCTAAAGAATGGCTGCACTAAATATGGAAATAAGCCAGAAAGATTTGAAGAACAAAGGAAAGCTAATGGCTCTATATTTTGCCTTACTGAAATTACACAAGTGGTGAATTCTGAAAGACAGTTATGTATTCTGATTATCTGAAAGGACAATTGCAGAGACATCACTCTGCAGGAGTGAAGGATGGTATCAGTGATACAATACAACACTTCAATTTGCAGAATTTTTCCCATTTACAACTAAGTATTTCAGATATCCATTTAAGAATGCATTAGTAGTATGTAGCTCAACTCACTTTAATAATTTTGAATATGTCATGTATTCTACTGTAAATAACAGCTAAAAACTTATTCATTACCACCCTGATAGTATAAGCTATGAAAATAATTATTTCTTCTTAGGCAAGTATTGCAGGAAACCTGCTGCTTTACTGTGTCATGGTGTAGCAAGGGCTGGCTTCTCCCTGGGGGGCAGGAGCAAAGAGTTTTTGAGGGCTACTGTAAATGATACCAACATTAGTGAAAATGTAGTTTAGAAACCTTTGAATCCAAAAATATTGTGGGGTTTTTTGGTTTGTTTTTTTTTTTTTGTAGAAGAAATTGAGGAAGTCTGTCTTTATTTGTTTCTCTTAATTCAAGAGCTGCCTCAGCCTCTTCATGTTCTAAGCTTAGAGTGCAGACTTCCTTTCTGCCCCAATTCAAGAACCTTGTTTTTAACCCTAACAACATGAACTCACATTCAACAGCTACATATATCAATATGAAACATAAGCTTATTCCATGTCATTTCACTTCGATATCCTATCCACACCTGCAGGAAAAAGTTCTGTGGAGACAAGGTTTATTTTATAGGGTAAAATAAAACTGAAGTGATACACAAATACTTGTGCTATAATATTTAAGAATATTCCTTGAATAAGTCTTATTAAAAGTATGTGTCTTATGTTTTTCTTCTGGCTTTAGTACACTTTCAACCCAAGGAACCAAAATTAGATGAAAGACTCTTTTTCTGGGAAGCACTGATAAGAATAGCTCCATTGGTTAGAAATGATGAAGGCACATTTTGAAGCCTCTTCAAGTGAATGCTTGTGATGGCTTGTGAAGTTATACGCATGTGTATCGCTTCAGAAAGATTTGACCTTTACATGAAAAACTGAATAGAAAAAAAGTGCAAATGGAAATTGAATCAGGTTCTTGAGATTTCTTCCAGGTCTCTGTAGCTCTAATAACCTCATCATGCTTGTACTTAATGGCTTAGCCTTGACTGCTATGATGCAAAAGTAGGGGCTGGAGATAGTGAGTTATTCACTGGAAAAACATTTCTTATTCCATAAATCTATACCTTACTCATGAAGAAAGATGAAATCTATTTATCTGAGCCACAAGTGAAATGTGTAAATTAGCAGAATTAAATTAGAGTTAGGGTGATATCTTACATGTAGGAAAGTATAAATTCTACTCTATTTCATTGTTAACACAAAGAAAACACTAGGTAAGCAATAGTGTTGCTTTTAAAAGAAACATTCACAACGGTAATAATACCCAATCAATATTTCTGCTAAAAAAGATCCATGCTATTGGGCCAGCAGTCAGAAGTGGTGTCAAATATTACCCAAATGTTTCTGTATTATTGTTTATTATTATGTTCTTTTAACTAAAAGGGCTTTGCTATCAGAAATCAAGCATCTGAGATAATAACATCAAAGATGATAACCTGGAAAGTGAATAATGTATTAAAAAAAATCAGAATTGATACTTCCTGTTTCTCAGCCTTAGCAAGAGCACAGCCATAGTGCAACTTTCATGTGTAATTTTTATTTAATCACATGTCACATTGAAGGCTTACATGAATTAAACTTTAAAAAGCATGCTTTCAGCTTTCATTTTGACATCTAGCACACAATAACTGCCTTTCAAAAGCAAAATAAAATGTTTGACATGCTTTAAATGTTATTTTCAGGTTTATTTGCTTTTTATTTCAGTTCTTTGTTGTTCTTTCAAGAAGCTCAGAAAATAGAATTTAATTGTTAAATGTTGCTGGGAAATGTCATATGAGATACACACTTTGGTACACTGAGAATTAGAGTCTGGAAATAAACACCCATTGAGGCTGTTAATCAGAAATTTGTGAAGTTGCAGGTTTATGTTTTCGGTTAGCAATGATTTGGCTAGAAAGTTTGTTCTGTGACCACTGGGCCACAGGAGGAAGGTGGGAGTATCAGCTTGGCTTCTAGTAACTTTAGTGAAAAATGGCATCAGTGAAAAGCTGCTTCTTAAAGCAGGTGGTGTTAAAACAATTTTCAGTTGCTTACCCACCTGGAAGAAGGTTTCATAGAATTACTTTTTTGCAATAGCCAATAGCAGAAATAGATGACATTTTTGCTTATCAGTAAGGTGCAGTTTCTTTACATGCCCGCAAGATATGCCTGTAGAGCTATGTAAGTGTAATTCTAAAAAGGCACCCTGAGTAAGTGAGCGTGGCAGAATTACAAGATAGTCTTGCAAGATTATTTCTCATCACTTGAGCCAACTCTTTGTGTGAGTGAATCCAACTACAAGATCTGTCAATTTTAAGTAATTTCCATTTGAGCAGGTAAAGAGGAACTGTCTGTTCCTTGATTTGTTGTGGAGGTAGTACGTCTTTCATTGAAAAACTGCAAATAGGTCTAGGATAATCATCCACATTGATTTTGCAGTTGTCTGGGAAGTCAACCAAGCTTTTATTTGCTTTTTTGAAATTAATTGATTATGCTTCCTTCATCTAAATAAATTAATAAAGTGGGAGGAGTTATTTAAATCAGTAATAAATGAGAGCCTAGAATTACTTGCATATCTCATACCACTATAACAACAGTTACATTGTTAATCACAGTGAGGAAAAGTAAAGTTGTTATCAAAGCTTTCTCTGCATGTATTTTCCATTAGTAATTATTGAGGATGTAAGATACCAGTTATTAATGTCACTCTTATTAAATCAGGAGGACTAGATAAATTTGTAGTAAGAGTGTAAAAGAGTTGTGTTGGATTTCTGAACTTTTCTATAGCTGAAAATGTAATGTTTTGTCACTATTTAAAAGGGTAAATATGGTAAACTGGAAAACGAGTAGGTCTCTTTGATTTGACAAGCATAGAAAAGCAGAAGCTGAAAGGGATGCAATCAGTAAAGATAAGACAGTAGGTGATTCTGCTGAGCTTGTTCAGTAAATAGAAGGGCTTGTTCAACAAGCTTGATCTGTATGACACGATAGTTGCTGTACTGACAGTAGTTGGGAATGTTATTTTTCTTGTGAGATAGGGAAAATAATCATTTTAATGTCCACTGAGCTTGGACTTCTGAAATCTAATTTGAGTAAAAAAGAGTAATGAGCTACATTTATGCATTTTGTCCAATACGAAGTAATTAAGATGACAGAATAACATCTTAGATTTAATGTTCTGAGCTTGTGGCAGGTACACCTGCACAGACCAAAGCCCTCCAAAGCCTGGGAGAGCTTCTGCATGCACAGCTCTTGTCTCCCCACATGATAGCGCTGGCAAGTGCAGGGGCAGGAAGCTGGGTCTTGAGCCAATGGGGGACTATGTGACCATATTGGGCCACAGCTCATATTCGACTTGGGTATGAAAGGATGTCCCCTCAGGCTGCCATTTGGAGTCGAGCCTCTTTGGAGCAGTGGTCTGCAGCCAGGGACAATCCCCTTGGGTCTGGATGCAGTCCAAGGGAACTCCTGGAGGTTCAGGGGTGTTCCCTTTCAGGTGAAATAAATAGTGATTAGTGAGTGATTGTGCAGTTTGGATCATTGTTTGTAAAGATCCAGAGCCAGCATTGTAGTGATGAATCCATGTGACACCCCAAATCTGAAGTTTGTGTTGGTGGAGCTTTGAGTTTGAGCAGTACATTTCATTTAGCCTCAGTTGATTGGTTCCAGGACAGAGTTGCTATAAGTATGTGAAATACAGACTTATAAGACAATTGGTAGAACCTGTTTGGGCCTTAATAACTGTGCTGTACACTACTAAGTCTAGGGAAAGGGAAAATTAAAATAGTGGCTTGTCTTTCAGGAGTTTCATCATGTTTTCCATTGGATTTGTAGTTGGATCCTATCAAGCAATTTGGTTTTGTGTTATTCTGAGAACTTTACATGAATAGTAGCTGGGTCCTGTGTGTCTCAATCAAAGCACATGGAACAGAAGATTGTTTTGGAACAAAAGGTGACAGTGGAGTATAAAAAGATTCGAACTGGAAATCATAGTTTGGTTAAGGATTTTCTTTAACAACTGAAAAGTACTGATTGTAACTTGAGATAGTTGTCTGGTTATTTAAAGCATGCATTTTATGCCTTCCTGGCATTTGAAAGACACAAGCAACTGAGAAATAAATATTAATAGCAACTTAGAAAATATTTTTTACTACTCCTTCATTCACTGGCTGCTAACAGTAGAAAAAGAAACTGTTAAAGTAATCCTGTTGTTTTACTTCTGTGCATCTCCTAAATAAGGCCTGTTTTAAATCAGAATTATCATCTAAATAATATAATTAATTCAACATAAATTAAACAGTAATGTTTTTTTTTATGATCTCCTTTTAAAAGGATATTAATTTGCTTCAGTGAATGAAGATAATAAGGTTAATAGTTTAATGTTCCTCAGTTGATATCTGCTGCTTTTTCTATTACCTTTTTTTTCGGTTTTGATTATAAATTGGCTAACCCCTGGTGTATAATTCCAGAAATCATCCCTTCAGTGTATCCAAAGCTATTTACTTAGACTCATCTTTTATTATTCCCACTGCCACAGTCTAATTATTGTAGTGAAAGATTGAACACAGAATAGTTTGGGGCTTTGATCAGTCTTCATATAAATTTCAATAATGAGAGTAAAAGGTTTGCGGTTTTCTGAGATAATTTGATCCCTCCAGACACAGACTGCCTCTGCAAAATGCAGTGAATGCCGTACGAGACCTCTGACAGGATTTGTGTCTGGGCTCGTGACATCTCTGGGAGCAAAATTCTTTTTTCATACCAATAAAGAGTAATTTAATATTGTTAAATTTGTCAGAGAAACTGTACATTTTTCCTTACATTTTCACTTCATTTTCACCTATCAGTCTAATTGTCTGTATTACAAATTCCTGCATCAGCATTTTCAGAATGCACTACGAATCCATAATGGGCTTGCCTGGACTTCTCTCTTTTTGAAATATATACTTACTGTCTGTCAAATAAATAAAACAAACCATAATCCTTGTTATTCTCATAGTATCAGTGCTAACTCCCTTTGGAGATAAAGAGAAAGCAGCTGGAGTCTGGGGATATTTTGTAATCTTATAAATTGAAATTTAAATGCCTCAAGGAGGAAATTTCCAAAATAATTGTGACAGAAGATAAGTCCCAGCTTTTGGCAAAATTTCATTGGAATTACTTGTTCCAGATCATTGTCTGATGCTGCCTGAATTAAGAAAATGGCAGCACTGCCATGCAGAGAAATAGCTGGGGTTTTTTCATCTGGATAAATTCTTCCCAAAGAGCTCTGTCATCAGCAGTATCAGGTGTGGCACACTGAGGAACACTGTCAAATTAAAATCATGAGCCTTTACCTGATGCCAGTTTATTTTATATTGGCTTTTTTTTTTCTTTTATCCTTTTGGACTAATAACATCTCGATTTATAGAACTAAATATTTACGTTTTTTGACTGTACGTGAGAGTTAGCTAAAATTTGGTTGTTCAGTTTGTTTTTCTTTTGGGAGGTGGGGGTGCTTTGTGTTCTTCTCACTGGGCCAGGCAGTCTGAAAAAGGACTTGATGGTCTCCTTTACTGTCACCTGCTTAAGAACTTCTGCTGTATTTTCATGACAGACCATGAAAAGAAACATTAGCTTGTTTGCACTTGGTGCATCCCAATCATACATAATAGTAACCATTGTATTCCCAGCCTAATCCTGGTATCTTACACTAGAACTTGGGCTAATAACATTTTAAGAATATTTTATTTTTAAGGCTCACTAGTAACTTGGGTATGAGAAAATACAACCCAGCATGAGTACCAAACAGCACATGTGCAACATAAGACAGCATGAAGGCAATGTAAACCTCACAAAATACACAGAGGGTTTCCAGTTTGTGCAATAAAGGTTGATTTTTCATAGATACTGTGAGTAGCAACCTCATTTAAAGACCAAAGTAGTAATGTGTTCCATTTCCACATGCTGTAGCTACACGTCTGTGCGGTTCTTTACGCAGGGAGCAAATCAGTGACATTGCAGGAATATTTTCACTAGATCAACTCCACAAAACTTTAGTTACTTAGGCTTTCAGGTTAAAGTCAACTGAGATTGGGCTCTGAGAGGCAACTGACAGTTAAAAGGTAGAAGAGGATAAGTCATACTAGTAATTTCTGTGCCTCCTTCTGTTCTTTGGACTGTGCAGAGACATTCCATATATCTCTGTCTGTGGTGGGAAAAGGATAAGAGAGATGATGGAGGAGCAGGACCGCTGCCCCAGCCAGCTTTCCAGGTTGCCCTGGGAGCAGCTGCAGACAGATAACATTCTTCTGGGGACACCACAAATGCAGGGAGGAATGTGGGGGTGTTAGCTGGGAATCTTTTGCTGTCTGAACTTTTCTCCAGTGGGCTGTACAGCTTCTCCTGCAGTGACAGGAGGGAGGTCTTCTCCCTTCCTATCCTGTGTGAAGGCAAGTCATTCTGCATTCAGGTTTTCTGAGCTCAGCTGATGGCTTGGCTTGATCTGTTCCAATTTTTCTTAAAGATCTGCCAAACGAGAGAGGTTCTAAAATCTGCAGATTTGGTAAACAGGAAAGCAGGAGCTTGAAGGCAAATGTACTTGCTGATAAACAGATGAAATCATCTGGAAAAATAGAAAGGCATGAAGAATGAATGCAAAGTGCTGCACTTCAGCTCCAGCAATCAATGGTGATAACCAGAAAGCGGACAACCAGCAAAAGGTCATGAGAAAAGGAGCTGGGCATTATAGTGGTTGGCAAAGAAAATGTGTTACACTGCCATGAAAAAGCAAAGCAGTAGTGAAGCCTGCAGGAGATGTGAAATGATCCTTCTGCTCTACTCCACTCTTTAAAGATCTCAGCTGAAGCTCTGTAACGAGTTTTGAGCTGTGCACAGGCAGGCTTGTGTGAGCGTGTGTGCAGGGGGGAGCAGGAAGATATATCAGAAGGCACACGACAGATTAAAATAATCAGGTCTGTTTATTCTGAAGCAGACTAAAGTGCCAAGTGCCAGAGAGATGAGTGGAAATAACCAGACCATGATGGATGGGACTGAAGAAGTGATTTATTTTGTAACAAGAAAGAGGCAGGTTAGACATTAGAAGAAAACCTCTCCATTAGCAGTGGTGAAGCACTAGAACAGCTTTTCTGGGAAAGCCATGAATTTCTTACTGCTAGCTTCTAAGGGGTTTTCATTCACATCTGTCAGGAATTGCATATGTAAAGTTGATCTTGCCATTTTCTTGGCTGTACCACACTGTACAGCAGCTGTCTGTGGGCATATGTAATAACGTCACAGTGATGAAAAGGGATTTTGAAAAGTAGAGGAACTTCACTTCTTAGCAAAACGCAATATAAGCAATGGAGTTCAGCACCATCACCTATAGGAACCAAATATCTAGGGACCTCTGACAGCATCTACTCTGTTATAAACTCTATATATACTTCTTTTTGCATAATTGCCTCAAGAATCTGATCTCCAGCTTTTACTAATCCCAGGAGTTGTGGAGCTGGAAAGTTTTGCATTGCCTTTCAAATGGAATTTTGTGTAACATCAAGCTAAGAACATTTTGAATTGTTACTTGGGTTGGTTTTGAATCTTCATGTTTCTAAAACACATGGAAATAAGACACATGGAAATGAGCAGGGGAGCTGCTTATTTCCTGTTCATTTTTTTTTCCTATTTTCTTTTAATACTGGGACAGATAAATATTTCAGTTACTCGACTCCTAAATCACACAGAGTCACTTGGGTGATGAAAATGCCGTCCTAAACCTGAGGCATCAGGTTCTTCTTTTCACTTGGCCCTTCCTTCCACAGCAGTGCTGTGACACTTTTCCTCCTCAGCTTTCTGTTTTACAGCTTCCAGCTTTTTATAGCTGAGACACAGGTTTGTGGTGTAACAGTAATCAAAGTGGTCGTAATGAGATATCTGAAGGCGAGTACTGGAATCTACTTTTAAATCATTGTTTTAATGTCTGTGCAAATTAAAATTGTTATTAAGGCTTGTTACTGTTTGTTCTTTCTTCAGGCTTAGAAGAATTCAGCAACATTAGAACTGTCACATTTTTAGGCCCAAAAGTGTGGAGCAGCTTTTAATGGGAAAGAAAATGTTTTTTGAAAACTAGAAAACTGAGCAGTGAAATAAATTGAGCCTCAAAAAGTGATTGAAATCTCCAAGTCATGATACAAAAGGCATCCAAGGACTTAGGAAGTCTGACAGAATCTGTTTAGTTTGAGGTGTCTTTCATTTTGCATCAGGGCTTACATTTTTAAAAACCAGAAAAAAGCAGTGCTGTCAGGTGGAGCGGGTTTGAAAGCAGGCTGCTGCTCATGAAAGCCTGAAATTGTGCACAACTCCAGATAATGCGTCTTCAGCAGATAACTGAAATAATACATTTCCTAAATTGGTTGCATTAAGCAATTACTGATACTGTAGTGGAAACCATATAATTTTCTTCCTTCCTTGTAGCCTCAGCGCCGTGTCACATTTCACCTACCAGATGGCTCCCAGGAAAGCTGCAGTGACAGTGGGCTTGGAGACCACGAACCCACGAGCGGTGCTAGCACATCGCACCCTCTGCCCCTCGGCTTCCCCCAGGAGGAGTACTATGAGCAAGCTTCACCCAACAGCCGGACAGAAGGAGATGGCAACTCAGACCCGGAGTCCAGTAAGTGATGAACTCTGGTCATCTCAGTTGTTAAATCATTTGAGTATCGAAAGTGGGCTTCTCATTCAAGCAATTATTAAAACCAAACATTGATTTTAATATGGCCAAGGACACCCCGTATTTCTAAAAATGTGAAGTCTGACTGCTGAAAGTAAAACACTCTTGAGCTGAACAGAGTTTATGGATAACCTGGTATTTTTATAGATCTGCTGTGCTATACACAGAGGAGCTTTCTGATGAGGTTAACACTGTTGCCCTTACAGTCATAAATACTCTGCTGAGAGACTTTGTGCTTTTTAATGTGTTTCCCTATCCAACGCTACTGCGTGCTGTAGTTTGTTTTAACAGGAAGGACTTCTGGATGATAAGTAGATCTGTAACGACACTGCAGTCTCCAGAAATGAGGATTTCTTGATTCCTCTTTTGAGAGCAGCTATGGCATGTAGTAATAATAATCTTCAAAAAGTTTGTCATCTAGTTTCTGCGGTTATCACTGACTTCCCATGACACTGAAAACACGCAAAATCAATATGAGCTCAGGACCATGCTAAAGCTACAGATACTGTCTGGTTTTGCTTTCTCTACTGTGATGTGACAACCAGTTGGAGACTCTGCTGTACTTTAGTTAACTGTTAATTGTCCAGGGGCTCTTTATCTGGATTAAATTGAACTGTGCCATTGATGAAGAGATACCTGAATGTGTGAAAGCCTCTAAGGGCTTGTTAGCAGCCTAATAAGTGATGTGAAAATACATCTGTTCTGGGCAAAACTTGGCCCGAAAGGTGTATTTCAGCTGCTTTAGTATGTCATGATGAATGAATTAGTAAGTCCTATGCACTTGAAATTGCTCTGTGTGAGAAGGTACTTACATCTTTGCACTGGCAAATACAGCATCCAGCAGAGAACATTACCTCTGACTGGTAATGGCTGACACGTTCAGTCTGGCTATTGAAAATCACCTTGCTGCCTTTGCCTTGTGCTGCCTGAGACTGGAGTCTTGAGGGGCTTGTCTGGAGGGATGAGGTCCATTCTCTCTTTTTCTTGAAATTCATAAGCTATCAACTGGGGAGCTTCAGTTTCAGACTTTTAAAAATTGTAGTTATATGGTTCCTGAAATAATGTCAGAATGTTGGGTTTTTTCTGAGCTGATAGACAGCTGACAAGAACCATCAGAGGTTTTGGATGTTGGCTTAAAAACATTATTCATTGTTTGCTTTTGTTTGTGTATATATATTCAAGGCTGTATTATACCCTTAAGAATAGTCTAGGCAGTCAAACTGAATTCTTTACACAGTGACACTCTAAAGGGCTACAGACATACCCCAAACAAAGTATCAAGTTATATATGTATCTTTTGCTGCTTTTGCTATGCATACTCATGATCTGAACTTGTTTGCCAGCTCTCTTTTGTTATCTGTAACTCTGATATTTATGGTTTGCTGAAGTGAGCATGATGTACATGAAATGAGCATTTGGGTCCTCTCATGCAGAAAGCATGGGACAGGACTTGGTGTATGAGGAGTTGTTAAAACAGGCCTGTGAATCCTGTCTTGCCTTTATAAATAGGCTCAGTGCTTTTTGAGCTCAGTTTTTGCTATTTCAGAACTATGGATGATGACTCTTCTAGAATGTTGCCCTAAAAGCAATACAGCTCTGACATCTGAATATCATTGACACATAACACTGTGGAGAATAAGCAGATGTCTGATGTCTTTTCAAGTGTGAAGTTGAAAAAAGTTTTATCACCTGTCTTAATTACCTGACAGCTCAGTTTTAAACCTGCTATCACAGTTTAATTAGCATTTATGTTATGTGAAGATTTTTTGCTGTTCTAACTTGTATCTTATTGAAACAGTTTAATTGACACAATACAGTGTGATGCTTACAGTGTGGAGAGTGCAGTTTGCAGTCCTTTTTGGTGTTTTATGCTTATATTAACTGCAGCATCTAGTGGTAGAAAAAGAGCAGATATAAACAGATGTTGGTATATGCTCTTATACATCTAAATAAAAAAGAGGGGGAAGACCCACAGCATATTCTTATTCAGTATACTGCTGCAAAGTGACTTTCTGTAAGTAAGGTGCCAATCTTGCATGCCAATATGATATCATTCAGCCTGAGCTTCATTTTGTTCACTTGTGCATGCATGACACAGTTAATAGTGAAAACCATTCTGAATTGGTAGTTTTCTCTACAAGCATGCTGCTGGTTCTTTGATTCTTGCTTTTTTTCATCTAATTTGAAGTGGCATGATATATTCAAAATATCTTTATTTTTGTTTCATGGACCAAAATGTTAATGTGAAAAGAGAAAGAAATATGCAGTCAGATAATCTGAGTAGAATTCATATAACAGAATAAGCATGGCCTTCGTTGTCTCTCAAGATCCTTAATATCTGACCTCTCTTAAATCTGAAACTTTGTCTAAAGCATTAACACTGATAATCATCTGATGGTAATTTAGTTCATCTTTGCCTACCAAGGAGACATAGAGTTGTTCTGAAACAACTTCAGTAACATCTATAGCCTACTAAGATGTTAAGTAGCTTGTGAAAACTGATGACAGATGCCACATCACTCAGAGATATATTCAAGTGTTTTCTCACTTTTTTTTCCTGAATACAGTTCTTTGGTTTTCTTTGTTTCTCTAATAGTAGAAATTATTGTATTTTGGAAACTTTCCATTTTTAGCAATAGCGAAGTATGTATTACACAACACTGCAAAAGGTGACCACAACTTAAAATAGAAATAATCTGAGAAATATTGGTGAGAGGAAGCCTTACAAATTCATATCCAATATAGGAGTGAAGCAAGGGGGAAAGAATAACTAAAAGCATTGTCGCTAGGAAAGTGTGAGGAATTTCTATGCATACCTTTAAAATTAGTTGACTGTACTAATTAAAATTAGAAATAGGCTATTTAAAAGGATTTGTCTTCTCTTACTTTAGTTGTCTTCCCAAAAAAAAGCATAATGTGCAGTGTGGTAGGTGCATCATAAGGAAGAGATGCCAGTAAGCTGTCACACTAAGTAAATACTGATATAAAAATGTATGTAGGTTTGTAGAGAGCATTATCCTTAAGAAACAGCACTAATGCGTATGGTATTCATATATTTTCTGCTCATAAATTGCTCAAGCTAATAAGGATGCTCCAATAATTCCCTATGCTAAGGATTCGTGGTGGCTGTAAGCAGTAAGGTTGATGAAAGAGAGTAGAAAAGTAAATGTTATGCTTGGCTATTTACTTTATGTGACATATTAATGACAAATGTTCATGCTTCACCTGCTTTTATAACCTTATCAAAATAATCTGTATTTTTGTTTCCTCTCTAGAGAGTAAATCTCTTTTCTTACTTATTTGGAGAAGGTGGAATATGCCCAGTTCAGCTAAAAAATTGGGCAGACTAGGAGGAATATGATTGCAACTTAGGGGAAAGGAAAAACAACAAAAAACCCCAAGCAAACAATAAAAAAAGCCAAACAGAAACCCAGAAATCTGCAATTAAACAATGATAATAATGCATAAATAAAATGAAAGTATCAACAAAACTGGTTGAAACTTAAAGGAGCAGTTAATGAGGCAAATCACACTGAGATGTCAGGTGTTTGAAGAGGAGAAAGCTGGTGTCTTAAGGAGAAGGGGTCTCCATAAGGATATTTAACATAAATTAGTGGGTAATAAGCAAAGAAAGTTGTCTTGAATATCAGAAGGTGTAGAGTTAAGGAAGGAATGCCGAAAGGCGAGCTGATAGGCCCTGTAATTTCATGGTTGCTCTGAGCTGGTGTTGCTAGAGGCATCTATGGCTGCTTGTTTGGATCTCCTAATCATTCTTTCTCCCATGGCAGCACAAGCAATTGTAGAGCTGCTTGGATGAACTGGATAGAAGAATTCATCTGGGTTCAACCTGATCTAAGGGGGAAAAAGTTATTTGTAAATAAGTCAGTTCCCCAGTTCTATTTGTTACATGGTACACTAGTTATGGACAGCAAATGAGGGAAAGAGTAGCTGTTGCAAAGCTTATGCTGGCTTTAAGTGATCATCAGACTTCAAGAGAATTAGTCTTAAAAAGAATTAAGGCTCTAATCTATGGTATTTGGCGACGTAAGAAGGAGGTTTGCAGCAAGGATGACATCTGTTCATGATTAAAGATAGCATATTTCTTCTCCAAAATTAAAAGAACACTTTCACCTTGCCTTAATTTTTGATAAGGATGATGTTGATGAGAGCAAAGACAGGCTGATGAAGAAGGATGATAATGGAAGTAAAAGTCAGAGCAGGTTCAGTGCAGTCATGTGGAGGAGAGGAGATAATCTTCCTCCCAGCATATCAAAACTGATAGTGTTTTCCTTATTTTTCTGTAATTCTAAGAGACGAGGTGTCAAGGAAAAAGAAGTACTCAGGCTTTGCCACTGGAAAACACGTACCAGAAAGATAGATACATTCAAAGATAAAACTATAAATGTATCATAGGCTTCACAAGAGTACTAGATTAGCTCTATTATCTCACTTCAATGACATGTATTTTTAATATTGGGTAATACGTGTATAGTTAGTCTATATAGATTTAAGAACTAATAACTATTATTATGACATTAAGGTGGAGCATTAGAAATTAGGAAGGAAAAGACAGATTAATATAAGAATGGAAAGATCATCATTAACTTCATTAGTGAGTTTGGCATTAAAAGCAGGAATGTGTCAATGAAATAATTCTGCTATCTCAAAGCCAAACATCACTGAAAATAGAGGAGGAGGTGTGTATGACACAAGAATTGGATTTTGTTAAGGATTTGGAGTAATAGCAGCAGGATGAAATCTAATAGTTGGGAGTTGTTCTTATAGGAATGGGTGTAACTAGTATATAAATCACCAGCTGAAGATGACATAAAGAAAAAAACAACTGAGTATTACAAAGATAAACTATAAATCACCAGTACCTAATATGATTGTGGAAAAATCCTGGGTTACTCCTAGTACAGGGGGGAAAAAAGGAGGAAAAAACCCCAAGACACTGGTGGTACCCCAACTGGCCTATTACAAATAGTGTTGGCTTCCCACATTAAAGGAAGGTGAACTCATGGGAGTACCAGGCATAAAGAAATATTATTAGTAACAAGGGAATGGAATGCCTGCATACAGAATAAGGAATTAATATTGGCTTGTTAAATTGGAAGGTAAAAGCTGGTTGGGGATTAGGACTGCTCTCAAATAAGAGCAGAGAATGGGGGCGAACATGAAGCACTGGGTTGCTTCACAGGCAAATGAACTGGTGCTATCTGTAAACCAGCCAAGGCCAGAAATTTGGGGATTTCAAACAAGATCAGTGAGGAAGCATATAAGCATAGAATGAGACTGCTATTTGGTTCAAAAAAGAAGCTTGATAAATTTATGAGAGGGTAAATAAATTGCCCTCTGTAATAGAAGCAAATCTAGTCTGTGATCCAAGAGGTCCCTTTTCTGTCTTGGTAATATAAAAGCTGTCACTGAGAATATTTGCTGAGTTTCACTGCTGCGTTAGCCCTTGACTTCCAGTTCCAGCCCCAGGCTGGACACTGGGCTGGCTGCATCACCCAGCCAGGAGCTTCGCCCTGCTGCTGCTGATTGCTGGTGCTGGCAGGGAGTCACACTGGCAGCCTGGACTGTCATAGGCACCATGAGAGGTTTTCCGTAGTGATGGCTTGCAGGGTCCTGTAAATCTTGTTGATGTTGTTGTGAAGAAGAAAGGGTCAGTGCTGCACACTGATGGCAGACAGCTGAAGATAGGGAGCTTGCTCTCCCTGGGGAAAGTGGCTGCAGTTTTTGCCATGCTGATTTGTCTGATAATCAGAAACTCCACAGTTGCTGAAATACACTCTTTAAGCATCATCAGTATGACAGCTCTAGCAGCTGGACTTCAGCCCTCATGCTGGAGCACAAGAAAAAGTAAAACTATGAAGTTTTAAGTATCTTGTTCCCTGTCTGGAAACTGGGGCTAGGTGTGCTTGCCAGAGATAGGAGGTTTCTTTTTAAATAGCCATTTCATTTTTTAAATCCCTGTATGCTTTCAGTTCCAGAATAAGGTTGAAATGTAACAGTAATATTTTAGTTCTGTTGTTGCTTAGTTATAAACACACTATAGCACTTAGGTCTAATTTAAGTAAAAAAGGAAGACACTGTCATTAGTTAAAGATAATAAATCTTGGGCTAAAATACATCCCAGTCTACCACATCTGCCCACTGGGTCCTTTTACTTCTACTGTATTGGGTTTTTCTATCCCCACGGATGAACACTAATAATTAATTCAGAAAGTGCTGAGGTAATTAATCTTTCTGAGGCAATAGAGTTTGATTGATCTTCTACATTTAATCAAATTAGCTTGTATGTAGGTGGGAGAGTGTAATGGCTGACTACGGTACTGTACCACTTTGTGAAATGCCAGCCTTTCCGATGACCTCCTGAGAGCATGCCCGTGAATCACAGATATATAAACCACCACAACAATCATTAAGCGGCTGTTTGATTTAAAAGATGGGGGAACTGGCAAAGATCAAAATCAGAATGTTCTCAACAATCACATTATAAAGTGCATCTCCTTTAGAAGTGCAACTTTGTATCTGCATGGCATATGTTTCAGGGCATTGAATGTCACAGGGCTGACAACTGCATGGATTTTCCAGATGTTCTAGCTATCTGTTTCTAAAATAAAATAGCTTTCTACTCATAAGCAGAGAGAGTGAAGCAAGCCAACAGACACTGCGATGAAATAAAATCATTATGATATTCTTGATTTGTTGATGACTGGAGATTGGAGAAGGGGGAAGAGGTCAGATTGGAGAGGTGAATTTACAATGATACAGATGAGTGGCTTTTGCAAGCGGATTTTCGCTTGTACCTAAGAGGATACAGATTGCATATTCAGAAATAATTCCATGACTTGGTAATTTGATCCCTGAGTGCCTGACTGAAGAGTTATTAAGGCAGCTGACACACAGGGGCGAAACCGGACAAAGCAAATTACATGTAAAAATGCAAAAGCAAAAAGATCGTGTAAGTCGGACCCTATCAGTCAAACACAGCACTGCAAATATAGACTGTGCATTTGAAAATCCTACACTTCCTGTGAATAAGGAGCACTCTCTATAAATTCTTCTACAAATAAATTTTAGATGGGGGAGACCTTATCACCATATTCTAGTGTTTAAAAGGTACCCACAAAGAAGACAGAGACTCCCTTTTTGCAAGGTGTCACATGAAAACGGGGCAATAATGGGAACGAGTTACTCATGGGGAGATTCCCTGTGGACACAAGAGGAAAATGTGTCACAATGAGAACAACCAGCCATTGGAATAATCTCCTCAGGGGTGTTGTGGATTCTCCTACATTGGATACTTTCAAGATTCAGCTGACAGGGTTCTGTGCAACTTTGTCTAGACTTGTCTAGAATGTTGGACCAAATGATCCTTGAGGTCCCTTCCAACCTGGTTGGTACTCTACGATTCTGTGATTCTGCGATTTATTGTTGATACCAGAATATGGTGCATTAATGTGTGTTTTCTACTGTTTAAAGACAAGTAAGAGAAAGCAAGTTCTCTGAAATGCGCCATATAATTTCATGTAAAATCAATGGGAATTGATGGGGAAAATCAATGGGGAATATCTGTTGGATTTTCTAGACTACATACTGGGATGAGGTAGTTCAGGCAATAATAACGTATTTGTGAATGCCATCTAATGTTCTTCTTGACTGAGGTTTATAATAGAAGTTTCTCTGTCTAAAAAGATTAGAAAGAATAGCTCCACCTTGTAGTTTAGAAATCAGTCATCTCTTGTGAAATAATAAGCAAGGCTTTAAAGTGTTTGTTTTGGGGTTTTTTTCAATAATAAATGAGATCTGACATCTAGAAACAGTGATTTAATGGCAGATGTTCTGTGATATATATTTATGTTATCACTTAAGCTGACATGGTAATGGATAATCCTGTTTTTTTCTTTTTGAGGTTTATGAGAATTTTAAAATACATTGCTATAGCAAGCAGCCTGGTGGGGCAGAGGTGGATAGAGCACAAATTTCTTCCCGTAACTTTTTTAAACTCCTTTTAGATCTGACTAGTCATCATATTTGCAGTAAAATTGGGCCTGAAGTTTAGCTGGGTAAATGGAATCTAATTTGGAGCACCCTGTATCCGGGAGTGTATTAGGGCTTTGATGGTTATGATACCTTGAAAAGTCACAAAGGGCATGGATTAAAACGGAAAGTTTATCTGGAGCGTATGAAAGCTGAAGTCATTGATAGAGTTCCCTTCTGGTGACAGCTTTGAAGATGAGTGTATCCTTCCTATCTTAAATCCAGTTATGGATGAGATAGAAGTTTATCACAGGGAAGCAGACCTCTGCAAGCAAAGCAATCCCTTATCTTGTCCACTGGGTTTGCACATGACAAGTGTGAAGACTGGGCACAAGTGCAGGGAGGCAGTGGGAGCCTGGGATGGCAGAGTCATCCCGCTCCAGCAAGGCTCCCATCACAGACAGTGATGACTGGTTCTTGACAATGGGCCTTTTCTTTGCTTCTGATCTTTATTAGGCCACCCACACAGTAAGATAAAGTTCATATGATGTTTGTGTTTATGTTACCTACAAGCCATTAATTCATTTTATGTCTTCTCTCTGACTCTCTTACTTTGTCTCCTCACTTTTTCACTTTTTTCTTATTTTGAAAATAGGAAACTGCAGATGATGCAATTTGTTCTCTTTTTTTCAAGTCAGGCTAATCAGTGGCACTGGGAGGAGATCTCAGCAACATGAAATATTAAGCTGCTTGTTAGCTTCTGTTCCTGTTTTAAAAACAGAAATATGGGAGAAAAGAAGAAAAGTTTTTTGTGTGTTTTATTCAATTTAAACCATGTGGAAAATTGTGTGATTATTACTTCAGTTGAAGCATCATAATTTATTATTTGATATCACTCTGATTAATGAACGATATATCACGAAATATATTTAATGACCGTCTGCAGCTACCAATCTGTTTTAGAAATTAAACAGAATTGCATTTATTGCACAAAAAAGATTCCCAATTTACAGTGCACTCAAAGTCACATTTGCTGAGTCAAATCTGATCAACACAGTAAATCTAGTGATTGTTGTCCTTTTTTATGTAGAGATATGGTCATGCTTTAATCTGATGTTTTCCTTCCTAATTGGACTTTTGGTAGGGACATAGGATCCAATCTTGAGGTATGCATTAGGAGCAAGTAGAATTTTTGTTCCAAACATCTTGTATCCATATATGCTTGAATAAGTGAGATATTTTTTGCTTTTACTCTTTGAATATCTTTTAGTCTTTTGGAAAAGCAGCACGTTTTTAATAAGCTCTTTCTGTGGTTTTTGAGGTCATATAGTCTGCACTGTGATCCTTTTATTTTCTGGTTAGTTTTCAAAGCTCGGCTTTGCAGAGATCAGGTCAAGGGAAGGCTCAGAAACCTTTGCACAGGCTGTGCACCAGGGGAATACAGGGCTGGTGTTCTTGGTACATGCTGTTGATCCTAACACCAGTTTTTCTTGAAACCTACTGGTCACTGATAACGATAGACACATTCTGAAAAATAAAACAGATTTGTCTGGGTTGAGCTGGAGAAACCTAGGCAAAATATTTATGATGATACTGTAGGATTTGTATTACATCAGAGGTTGAGATTCTCACCTTTGTGTTAGATACCAATAATAACGTTGCTGCCTTCTAGTTAGTGGCAGGATTTTGTATGGTTTGTGTTTTATTCAGAATGTTGTGTGGTTCAGTACTTCTGTTATGAAACCAAGTGACAGTCTAATTGTCTTTAGGAGTTTTCAGAGTTAACTCTGACTCTGCACATTGCTGATTTCAGCAATGCCCATAGCTCCCATCTCACGTATCCCTTTCACAATTTTCATGTTGCTCTTACCCAGTCTTGGTTATTTGTACATATCCATTCCCACGTTTCCATTTGAATTATCTGGTAAAATCCCTGGATTACAGGCAGAAATGTTGCTATGCATTTGTGGGCTCTGAGCACAATGTGGCTTCTATGCTGGTATTATGCTCACAGTCCAATTGTAGTAAAAATCATCAGTAGTACTTCCATAATAGAAGTACTGCAGCTCTATACAATAACATGCAGTACTATCAACACTTTTAAGTGCCTCTGAGCTCTTTTTATTTTCATTTCATCCTACAAAAATAGACATTACCTTGTCTCGTATTGGATTCCTGAAGTTCAGTCACACTGTTAATGATGATGTGAATTGGGTAACTGATCATGAGGTGAGAAGGCAGGAGCCATGTGTGGATGAGGAGGGGTGCTAACACTGCTGGGCAGCACGGACTGGGGGGAAGGGGGGGGGGGCAGCAACCTGCAGAGTTGCCCAACTGATCAACAGCTTCAGGGAGGTTCTCACAATAAGAAGTTTTTTTAACCTGTACTGTGTAGCAAATATTCACCTATCTGTGCATGTTAGTAACTTGAATTTGTGGACTGTATTTAACAAATGCTTTTGTGTTCCTCAGATTTGCGTTATCTCTGTCAGGGTGCATAACACTGCTGCATCCTGAATAGCTTGACTTAGATAGGGCAGTAGGACGGGATAGTGAGATAGAGCAGGAATTAACAGCATCTTCCTTTTTGGCTCCTTTGTGCTTGAAAATGCATTGCTTTCTGACACGCCTTGCTGCCAAGCAGCACTGTTGCAATGCTTGTCCTTGCAATGCTTAAAGTTGTACTTAAAGCTTTCGTGCATCAAATTAAAATCCTCTCTAAATAATAATAGGAAGAAACAACCGATCCAGCTCAAATGCCGTTTCCAGGATATGGGCATGCCTAGCTGATTCTGTAATGTCTAGTGTACTGAAATACCTCTCAACTGAAACAACTCTGTTTCTTTGAAACATCAAGAAGAACAATGACACTATTTCAATAGTTGTTCTTTTATCTGCTTATCTTGACTGATGTTTCAAAACCAGTGTCCCAGAAGATGTGTCCTCTATAGGATTAAATGTTATAAAATCTATCCCTCACCTAATACTTTAAAAGTATTTCTACCAAGACAGGCTTTACTCATGTCACATACTAATCATACACCAAAGTACTGTTTAGAAAAAAAAAAGACAACCTCTGCCTGTCCTCCTTAATAGTAATGCATATAAAGAAAAACAGTGGCAATAAAGGAAAATAGGGGTGTGAGAGAAATCACTATGAAAGCAAAAATTGTTTTTATCTTATTAGAACTGATATTAAAGCTTTTCTTTATACACGTGCTCATTTTTTTCACTAGGGGTCAAATATCACTGATTACCGATTCTGCTGGGGTGGAGCTGTCGTACATCTGTCTCTCAAGTTAGCTCGTTATTTCTCATTTTGTGTAAAGATCACAAGATTCTTTCTTTTCATCAGCCCCATCATCAGTCAGCATCGCTCTGATCCACTCCAATACCAGAAAGTATTCACAGCACTGTGAAAAAAAAATTGTATGCCAGAGCAGATCTGTAAATAAAGCAGGTCTTTTACCTTTCGTTGCTATGTCCTGTGAAGGGAATCACATTTGGTTATGTCTGTGTGTGAGGTCTGAGTTGTTGTATGCTAAATAGGAGTTTAGAAGATTAAATTATGATTTCTGTTTTAAAGAATATCAACAGTTAAATAATCAGCTTGGATATTGAACAGTGCAGTTTTCTTTGGCAGATTGTGAATCAAAAGAGGTTTAACTTTTTGGGAAAACAATAGGATACTTCCTTCTCCATATTACTTTATAATTTTGTTTACATCTCCTAAGCTATAGAAAGATTCAAGCTATAGAAGGATTTCAGGAGTGCAATGCTATGAATTATTCTGGAGTTGGAAAAGGACGATTCTTTCTTATTTGCTTTCTTCCCCCTGAAACCTTCTGATTTTTTGATACAGTGGGGCTATTTCTATGGGGGAAGTTTGTGTCTGGATCATTGGCCCTTAATTTGTGTCAGAATACAGCAGATTGCCAAATACATGTCACAGCTTCAGAAATGTTATTCTCTGTCATCCTCCAACTGGCACAATGGAAGAATGCACCAAGGAAAGAGCCATGACATTAGTAGGGCTTCCTTTGCTGTTGGTACCAGAAAATATAATGGCAGGGCTCTAACATTAACTGCTCAATAAATCTAATGAGTACACGTGGTTTATTTGAAACTGCCTGCCTCTGTAACAAGAAAGCTGACTCACTAGATCTTAATGCAGTAGGAGATTTTCTGTCTTTAAGCTGAGACAAGGGGTGTATAGTGAGGCCTTTAAGGAGCATTTCCTTTGAGTGTTTGTTTCTGGCAGAGCCCGTGCTGTGACAGGCATCTTGCAAATCAGAGCTCTTCACACACATCCCCAGCAGTTGAAAGCAAAGAGAGGAAGAGAAGGATTCACACTGCATGATGAAAATTGCCAAGGAGACCACTGTCCACATTGTGATAGGATTTTAGGATTTGTTTTCCCTTTGAAACATACTTACGAAGAAATGTGGTTCTGCTTTGTACATTCGTCATTAACCTCTCCTATCAACTTTGTATTTCTAGTCTAATGAGTTCAAGAGAAATTATCATACAAGTAAGCAGATGTTTTCTATTTTGTGTAACACCCATTCTTGCTGAATAAGGAGAAAAGATGATCATGTAGAGGGACATTAATATTTCTTGTTAAAACATGCTTTGCAGGCTGAAGAAACTCATATACATAATGATAGTCAAAAGTCAGGGAGTAAAAATAGGAATTTGTTAAAAACAGCTGTGCTGCACAACTCTTTGACACGAACAGAGGAATGCTTTATCCAGTAAAAATTTGACAATTTGTTTAAAAGAAACTGTAGCTGCTAATTTTCATCAAGATAGAAGGTTAACAACTCTGTGAAATGGGGGGTTTGCTCTTGTTTCATGACCATGAAAAAATGAAATGATTAACTCTCTGATGGAGTTGCTATTTCTCTCACAGCACAATTCTTTGTAGCATCATACTGTAGTTGCAGTGTATTTTTAATGCTGCCAACAGCAGCAATCATCTTAATGTTCCCTGGGAATCTTTCAAAGAAATGCTGACGCCAGATAATAATAGTGTTTTAATGCTCTTGCTGTCAGTTATTTTTACTTTCTTTTTTTCCAAGGTGATCTTACAGTCATTGCCCCATTGACCAGTGGGAGCACCACGAGTTCAGCCCAGTCTGTGTGTCATAGTGCAGTGCATCCTACACTGGGCAGCACTGCAGATAGCACGTCATTACCTCTGACGTGCAGACACCGGTTACCCACTGTACTGTTCAACTGGAGCTGGCATTACCCCAGTAGATTTCTAGGTTATTTGGTTAGTACAGACTGTATGCCAGAAAATATCTTGGGTTTTTTTTTGGCCAAATAATTAGCAAGTTGAATTACAGATAGTCCAATCTATGAACTTCAGGATCAGATCCATACAGCTGCCTGTACTGCAAGGAAAGAAGATAGTTTCTCACCTGCAACATGAAGCTCCGGGACATATAGTACAGTACTATGTTGCATTTATGCTTTAAGAATTGATTACACTCTAAGTATATACTTACGTTACTGTAAGTAACTGTATCTTATTATTTACAATGACTGAGAAAAACTGGATCTAATGTTCTGCACTAAACAGTCTTTGACTAGTACTGTACAATTTTGAAATAAGCACATAAACAAAGTAGAGGGGGGTCACAGAAAGATTTTTCTGGTGCAGGAGCGGGGATTGAAACTGTGACCCAGTCAGGCAGCCAGCATTTCTAATTCACAGTCACTCTATCCCTTTCCCCCTAGGAAATGTACTTTAATCCATAACCATTTTGCATGTGGAGGTGAGATGTTAAATACAAAGAATTGCTTTTAAATAATAAGCTTATGACAGTAACCAGCAAGAACAGGGATCTCAAGGTTAAAGATGACATTCCTTCTTCAACCTAAGCTGCTGTAAAGGAAGAAGGAGATTAAAAAAAAAAAAAACAACAAAAAACCAGAAACTGAATACTTTGAAATACACGACAAAAAGATTTCTTAAAGCTGGTGTCAGTATATGTATATCTAACTAAGACATAGTTGTCCTCCATTGTTAAAATACTTGTATGGAGGCAAAATCTTTCTTAGGTCTTTGCTCTATATGTACTTCATTCAAATTGTCATTGTCTTTGTTGCATGTATAACAACTTGTAGAGAGACATGCTTTAATGCAGATGGCAACTTTCTTTCCCCTAAGCAGTAGAAGATGGTTCCAGTAAAAGTCCAAATTCAGATGTCCATATATCAAATAGAGAAACATAAACAAGTTTTTCTCAACAGAAATCCCTTTGAAGACAAGTGGTTTATTTTTATTCAATTATCAGTGGTATTTCCAGAACATATTTGAATGTTACTGTCCTGGGTTCAGCAGTAGCAGTCATTTTTTTCTCCTTCTTGGTAGCTGGTGCAGTGCTGTGTTTTGACTTTCAGACTGGGAACGGTTGCTGATAGCAAGTATGTTTTGAGTTACTGCTCAAATGTTTGGTTTGTCCAAGGCCTTTTCTGAGCTCATGCTCTGCCAAGGAAGGAGGGGAAGCCGGGAGGAAGCAGAGACAGGACACCTGACCCAGGCTAGCCAAAGAGGTATTCCATACCATAGCATGTCATACCCAGGATGTAACTGGGAGTTACCCAGAAGGGCTGGAGCTCTGAGGGGATAGAGGAGGTATCGGTCAGTGCTCGGTCAGGCAGAGTGGGGTGAGTTATGGGTCGGTGGCTGGTGAGGTGTTGTATTCTCTTCACTTGTTGTTTGCTTTATCATTTTTATTTGTAGTAGGAGGAGGAGGAGTGATTTGTGTTGTACCTTAGCTATTAAACTGTGCTTATCTCAACCCATGGGGGCTACATTCTTTGGATTCTCCTTCCTAACTCTCTGGGAGCTGGGGGAGCAAGGGGGGGAGTAAGTGCACAAGCTGTGCAGTTTGGGTTTAAATCATGACAGTTACACACATCTGAGCTTCTGTTATGATTCTGCTCTGAAAAAATCCTTTCTCATAAACACACCTCTTTCCTGCTCAGCATATGACTGAGTTCTCCTGGAGGGAAATTAAACACTTTTAACTGATGACATGAGATGGACTGCAAAAAAGAGGTTGTATATCTGCACAGATATAAAAGGAGAAAATCTTAAGCATTCAGTTTGATTCTATGGTTGACTTTTTAGTATAATTTGGTAGATTACTAATACAACTGGAAGAATCTGGCAAAATGTAAACTCCTCAGATATTTCCTTAACTCTCAGAGGACTGTGCAAACCATCTATCCGCTCAGAGCTTGCCTTTGGGTTGTGCACAGCTCTGACTCTTAACGTACAGGGAAGAACTTCACATACTGCAGAGAGAAGCCAGTCCAAGAGGATAGGAGTGTTAAGCTAAACAGTAAGAAAGCACAGCCCTGTATTGAGCAGACTTCACTGTAAAATTGGTAAGATAAAAACCAAACTAGTTTGGTGAACTAGTAGTTCTATTTCAACAAATTCCTTTTTCCAGAACAGAACTTCAGTCTAAAAGTGTGATGCCACTTTTCTTTCCAGGTTTGTAAGAATAAGAGAGCTTTCTCTGGAGTCCTTGATGGAACTAGCATTTTTATTTCCAGTGTGTCAGAAATTTATGTAACTCCTGCTAATGTCAGAAGAAGTCTCACTTCTAAAATGTATTTGTAAATTACTGGTTTAGAACCTTGAACTTAAAGATCTGGTTTATTTGATGTGAAAATAATTCTAGTTTCGTGCGTAAGATATATAATCTGTAACAATAATGTTTCATTGATTGTACTATGTTTGTCTGGAAAAAAAAAATTACTAACCCTGACTGAACTAGGCAATTTGCAGCCTTGATTAAATAGAGCAGCCAGATGAATGGCTGACAAGAAAAAAGAGCTCTGAAACTATGGACAGAGCAGTTCACTCAGGCAGTGCAGCTTTTCTCTTCTTTTTTGTTTTCATGTGCTTCACCTTGGCCACCTATTCAGTGTCAAAATGAGGGTCGTGATACACTTTTCCCCAGACATATTGAGCTTAGCACTAACTTTCAGCAAGACCCTGGTTTCTTTCCCAGGATCTTATTTAATTATTTATCTACCACTAAGTAGGTCTCTGGGTTTAGTGGGATTTTGGTTAGTCCTACTCTGCCTGCTGATGGATACATTTTTCTAGTCTAACTTCAGGGTCCATATAGTGGCATTGGGATAGAAGTAATACGTGACACAGGTTTATGGGACAGATGCTCTCTGTGAAACTGTGGAACAGTTAATAACAAGAAATATCAATCCATAAATCATTACAATTACTATTTGCAATTATGAATGCTAAGGCATAAATTAGGAAACTCTGGGAATCAGTTAAATAGGCACAACCATGGCCAAACTTCACTATGAAGTGCAATGAATAAGTGACAGATCTGCAGAAATGACATCTATGAATAAATACATATAAGTTGGACATGAAGGGTGGTTGGGGTAGTGGACGAGATTACTTAGTTTTTCAGCAATGAAGCAAATGGACAAAAGCCCATTGCTAACATACAGGCACATTTAAGATTTGGCTATAATACTGCAAGCTGTTAGGGCTGTGACTTACTGACAAATGTGAAAGCTGAATTGTTCATCCAAAACACACAATACTAGCTCAACACTGATTCTAGGCTGTATTCCCAAGGCACATAGCATACTTTGACTTCAGACCTTTGAATGTATTGCAGACTTACTGTAGTGGGGTCTTGAAAGATGGGCATCTCCAGTTTCCCACTGGAAACTTAAGTGAAGATATTAAGGTCGTTTTTAAAGCATTCAGCAGACACCACATGCTGGAAATGCAGTGCATATCACTTACAAGAAGGTTACCACCCCAAGATCTAGTTAATATGCAGTGTTCTGTAGACCAGTTTCTCTGAAGTTCTGTGTTCTGGAACTCAGGAAAAAATGTCTTGGTTTGAAATAACCTTTTAAAATTGTGAATTTTCAAATCCCTGAATACTACAGAGACAGATATTTCCAATCACACCCCTCCCCCCAAAAAAACCCTACTCCTAGATGTAAATTCAGCACTTTTGATCATTAAGAATTATTTTGAATTGTATTTTCATTTTAACATTGAAACTTGTATGTGCTCAGAAAGCTGAACAGTATGTCTGGCTTTAGCCTGTGCTCGTTTATAATGAGCAATTATCTAATGATGATAGTGTTCAGCATGCATGAGAGCTCCTGTAGCAAGATTTGGAATTTTAAGGAAATGCTGTAGATCAAATGATAATGTCTCATTTGTATTCTCTCAGTTCCTAGTTACTATTGCACTTCATAAAGCAACTACAGAAATGGATTGCAAATATACAGCATTTCTGTGTGAAATGAGAAAAGGCTCAATGATCCTTAAATAGTGCCAATAATCCCTTTCACACACCTTACAGGATCATATGATACTGTTCCAAGCAAATCACACATTGTATGATACATGTTTGCAATCCTGTCTAGAAGTGTTAAGAACATTGAAGGGCCTCGTATTGATACTGTTGTCGTAACAGCAGCACAAGTTCTTATGTTATCATATGTTTGATAATGACTCTTTTGTTATAGAAAACCAGAGTGTGTGCGATGGATTTAAAAATATACAGACAGAATATCACTGGGATTGCTCGTTCACACATTGTGAAATACACTATGGCTAAGTTATGGGTGTTTATCCATATGTTTTACCTGGAGGCTCAAATTCTCTTCCTTGTGGATCATGTGGATAAGGAACTTTGTGGCAGGAGGATAAACTTATTTTCTAATGTTATACTCTGTTCCAAGATTTACACATATTTAGTACAATCAGGTATTTAAGTTCAAAGTTTTGCAGCAACTACTTCTTGATGTCTCTCTATTAAGATGAAGAGTATTTTTCTGCATCTGTAGGTTTGTATTATGGATCTGTCACTGTCATACCTGACAGCAGTTGCTGACAGAGTGGCTTTATTCCCTAGCATTTCCCAAGAACTATGATCTAGAAATTATGTGGGTCATATAATATAAAGTGTATAGAACTGTGTTACTTCTTGGACTTTGTACTGCTGTTCTGTGGGTTTCAGGGTCTCTTCTCTGTGAGAACGCTCTTTAACTAAAGCCAAAGTTGAAGCATAAGTGTTCTTTATTGTGGAACAGTCAAATCCATGTATAACTTGCTACACCAGGATATGTTATGGTGCCTTAAATCTATGAGCATATACAACATTCTCATTGAAGAACCTGATGTCTCACATTAATGCAGTAGGTATAAGTAATGTGATGCAAGGAAGGGGAAAATGTATGAGTCTGAACCAATGATACCTTTGCTCTGTATGCTGTTATTTAGTTAATGGCATAGTTCCATAAACAGCACAGTGTGTTTAGTGAATTCAGATCAGTTCTCTGCTGAGTCAGATGCCATTCTTCTAGTGTGCTTTTAAATATGAAAAATACTACTTTTTGACATATTAAAGGTGTTTGGTGTTATTTCACAAAGATGGAAGGGTTTACAGGGGTTCTGTATTAAGCCTGACTTATAAGATTATTATCAATATGCCCATGATTTACATTTTGAGTCTTAAGGTTTCAAAGCCAAACATGTAAAAGAGAGTGATATCAGAATCAAGATTTCTTATATTGTCCTAATTTGGTGTCTTTTGCATAGACTGCATAATATTCAGTTGATCTTTAGGTCAAATCTTATTTTCAACACAATACTTTGCTTATTTAGGCATAGGATGCACAATGTGGTTTGAATAAGAAGCCTGTCAATTTTCTTTTGAAGTCTTTAATAGATACTGCAATTAACTGAACCTTATTTATAGTCTAGTGTCCCTCTTGCTCCTCAACACTTCCCTGCTTGTAACAGAGAGAGCTGGGGAGCACAGTGGGGATATTTCTGGAGTTAAATGTTTCTGGCTGGTGCTAGTGTGGTTGTCAGTGAGTGATCTTTGGGAAAACACACAGACAATCTAGTTTTGCTGGTCAGAGGAATGGGACTGGGATATGATGATGGAAAGCTTTGACACAGGCTGCCCAGGGAAGTGGTTGAGTCACCATCCCTGAAGGCATTTGAAACGTGCAGATGTGGCATGTAGGGATATGGTTTAGTGTCAGACTTGGCAGTGCTAAGTTAGTGGTTGGACTCGGTGATCTTTAAGGTCTTTTCCAACCGAAACAGTTCTATGATTCCATGAATTAGGTGCATATTTACAACAAGTCTATAAAGGAGATCTTTATGTTCACTTGGCCAAGCACTGCCTCCAAAGCCACTGCTGGACCTGCCAACCGGTGATACAAGAAAGTATGTTTGATCTTTGCCAACTGGCTGACCAACCAGCACATGTCCTCCAGAGGTTGTACAACCAGGCCAAAAATCAGAAAGGATTGATGAGAATTTGAAGAAGCTGAAATATGTAACTGAAATATTAATTGAGGCATATAGTGCCCCAATTCCTTTCTTGAGTCAGGGTCTCTTCTTTTAAATAAGGTGTGGAAATTTAGGAGAAATCTTTTCTACAAAGAACAGCAATGTTAGTGAGATTTCATTAGCAGCTAGTAGTCCCAGTTTCAAAGCATGTATGTGACAGAACTTTCCAATGACATTGAAATGTTTATAGCCAAAGTGAAGGGGGGAAATGATAAAAGCTTGAATGGCTGCTTGGAAATGAGAAGCTTTGTAATCCTTTTAAAACTTTCCTCTGTTTGCAGTGTTAATTAAACAAATAGAAAGCTGTTTAGGAAAATAAAAATGGTTTATAGTCTTAAAATGAATGAACTAGAAATGTGAGTATTCTATTTTTAAAGAGATTTAGGAGTTTTCCATTGACAGTAGACAATAATTTGGCTTGTAATTTCAATATTTTTCACTGTGTAGGAGATATGCTTGTGTGTATGCACATATATGAATATTTATCTGCCTTCATAATGTGAACAAACTATGTGTGCATCTAAACATACGTATATACAGATGCATGCATCTCATATCCCACTGACTCATGGCTCAGTTTTGCTTAATTCGACACTTTATCAAAGAGGCTATCAGGGAGCAGTTCAGTGCTTTGTTGGGGAAAGACAGATATGGCCATTGAAGACAGTCTTGTAATTGGAAATAGTAAAGAGCAAAATGCGTTAAAGTCCACTGTTGATATAAGTGTACAAAGCTGTGCTCGCTGTTTAGCTTTTAACCTGCCACAACTGTGCATTCTTGAGTTAGATTACATACTCTGAGTAGTTCCAATGCATTCAGTGGGTCTACCCTGAATGAGCAAAGTTAAGTAGGTGCATAAGTGTTTTCAGGCTTTAGGCTTTACGAGCTTTCATAATTAGTGCTCTAGACAACATTAATTAAAGAGTACTTTAGAAAGAATATAGCTGTTTAAACCTCTCTAGTGGTTTGCATCTTATTCAAGGATCCCAATCAATGCAACACATGGATAATCCACTCAGAAAATGATTCTGTGTTGGTGTGATTATAGTTTAATATAATCTGTATGCATCTTTGCAATTGTATACAACAAACATAACTTTATAGAAAGTCATTTTAGTTCAAGGATAATTAAATAAAAGATAGTAATGAAAAGCAGCATATGTTTTTTGGTTTAATATAGATTTCTTTAACGTATCAATCAAATATGATGAAGAGGTGGGATTTCCTGAGGGTACTAATATTTCTCTTATTTCCTTCTTTAGCCTTGGGCCAGAGTTAGTATTTGTATCTCAGTCATCATCCTGTTATTATATAATTGAGGGAGAATTAAAAATAAAACACTGATTAATAGCTGTAAAATTCCTTTATGAACAAAAAGACTTATGGAAATGTTAAATATGACATATCTGATTTACTGTGGAAAGGCTGTTTTGATTATTATTTTTTGTTCCACTGTGCACATTATATAATATAGTCTTATGTCTTCATGAAACCATCTTAGTATCATGTAGCAAATCTTTTGACGTTTGATTGAGAATTATGTTTGACAGCATAAGATCCCCTGCAGTAGCTCTACTTAAGCCTTAACCACAGTTTTAATTTTTCACATTACTTACTTTTTATGCTGTCTTTTCTTGTGATATTGAGATAATATCCAAATGCTGACAAAGAAAATTACTGCATCTTGTACTGATACAGCTGTAAAGGCACAATAAGGTTTGACATCTTCCATTTAGTGAGTGTGTCTTGATCAGAAATAGGACTATCACTTAGAATAAATTCTCTTGAAGCCTAAAGCAGGGAGGATATATTACAAGATTACCTGATGGGTCTTTAATCACCTGACAGTTATAAAAGAAACAATCTCTGTCCATTATTAAAAGAGGAACAAAAGACCAGGAATAAAAATAGAGACAGTGACAAACTAAATTATTGAGGGGGTGGAGGTCTCCTGTGCTGTCTAAAAAACTCTTGTGTTTAAAGGTGCACAACATAAAGGGGAAACTCAGACATTTCCTTGTGCTTCTTTTCATCTGGCTTTGTACTTTAATTGTTCTAACATTAAGAAAATATTGAAAAGCCCCTGGACAATTTGGGTGTCTGCTTGTTTTCCTGTAGTGTTTTCTGAGTGCCTGCAGGGTCTGAGGTGTGGAAACGTACCCCTGTCACTGGCAAGTCTGAAGACTGGCCTGGAGTGCCAGAGAGGAGAACAGCAGCAGTCATTTGGGTTAAGGGACAGAGTTACCCAAACCTACAGAAACTCAAGTCTTCAAAATAGTGATCGTGTTTCTCGAAGTGGGACAGATATAAAATTCTGTAGTTCTGCAAATACTGTCTCTCCATTTTCTTTGAAAGACGAGTTTCTTTGCCGTATATCATTTCACTCCCTCTCAGCATTGCTCCTGTGAATTCCACTTAGTTAAATTAAGCTCCACTATAAAATCCTGATTTGGCACGATAATACAATAATTATGAAACAGGTAAGTTGGATTCATCATTTTTTCCTCTGGCCTCGACTCTGTGCCAGTGACTGCTGATTATAAATACTATTAGTGAATCAGAAATCAGCACAGTGTACTCAAGTTTCTTTTCAAATAAGGGCTTTTTTTCAGCATTCAGGTTCCCCATAGGCTTTTAATCAAGGTTATGGGAAAGTCCATAAACTTTCTGCTGAATATTTAACAAGCTGGAGGTCATAGCAGACATGAGATCCCGAGGACAAGTGAAATGAGATTGCAATCAGAAGAGCAGAGGAGACCTCTAGATAAGCAAAGCTTTGTCCACAGATAATATCTAACAGAACAAACACCAGAGTCACATTTTCAAGCTTCTTTTGTGAGACATAATTTCCCCAGTATAAGCAGTAATGAAAAGGGGTAAATAGAAATGTGTGGTTGCATGAGGTTTAGCCACTGAATTTCATTGAAATGATTATTGCAATCCTGTCTGAAAAAAAAATTAAAGAAACGGAAGACATTTCATTATAGTTATACTCATGGCTTTTTTACTGACCCCAAATCCCAGTTCCCTAACACCTTTTTAGAATAAATTCTGTAAACAGCCTCTGTTGTACTGAACTGTAATGCCTGTTTATATGTTTTTAGCCAAGAACTTTGGCTTGCTTGATCTTTATAATTGAGTTATTTTTAACAATTACGGTTGTGACAATATTTTTCTGTATGCAAACAGGAAAGCAGTCTTGCAGAAACTCCTATCCATGCCTATCCAGCAGCTATAAAAATATAATTACAATACTCTGCATAATGTATGGAGTGTATATTCAGAAAAGCTATCTGTAATGGCAGCCTGATGTGCGTGTAGAGGCTACATGAAGTTTGCACCATGATTTCACTTTGCAGCAAAGAGTAGGAGTGAGATGGTGCCACCGAGCTGCTGTGTCTGTAGGAGCTGCATGGCAGCATAGGCTGCAGCCAGCGCCTCTCAGATGATATCAGGTTGCAACATTTGCTTTTTTGGTGATCCTTGGAAGTAGCTGCCCCAAAAAAAGTTCTCTCCTCATTTATTAGTAGAATTTTAAATGTGTATTTCCTGAAACTGGTATATTGTTTATTTTACATATGTAGAAAAAAAGACACTGAAAATTTTAACACTTAGCAATATAGTTTCACAGCTTGTTCTGAATAGTGTAGCTGTAAATACCTGTTATAAACCCAAGTTGTTTATACCTCTTTGTCTGATGAGAGTGGTGAAACACTGGCAGAGGTTGCCCAGAGAAGCTGTGGCTGCCCTATCTCTGGCAGTGTTCAAGGCCAGGTTGGATGGGGCTTGGAGCAACCTGCCCTAGTGGAAGGTGTCTCTGCCCATGGCAGGGAGTTGGGACTGGATGCACTTTAAGGTCCCTTTGAACCCAAACCCCTTTGTGTAAGAACCATTCAAATATTCACCCTCAAAAAATGTGCTAAACTTAAAGTTGGCATTGTAGCTTAAAAGCTGAGCTCATCCCATTTCTATTAATAGAGTACACGCTGTTTTGTAGTAAATCTGGTTAGATGAGGTAGAACATATTCATAATATTGTCTTTGGCTTCATTATCATAGAAGAAAGGCTGATACCATGCTAAATGTTCTCCCTCCTTTTATTATACCACATACTGTTAAGGAGCTCAAATGTTAGCAATTCTGTGACAACAGTTCCAGGTCTGCAATAATTCCCAACAGTCTTTCATAAATCAAATAATTAATTTGGGGATTTATTTCTAAGAATTAGGTGAATTTTTCTTCATATTATTCCTTTTATAATTTCTTTACATTTTCATCTAGAGGAAACGATAGCCCACAGGAGAATTGTAAGCAAGCTGTTAATTTTTTGTGACAAAGCATTTGAGACATGTCTATTACAAAGATTCTAGTATTTATAGCACTCTTATACCCCCTCATCATTCAATGAATGGATTCTTCAGTCCAAATATCTTGGCAAGCGCTTCCAGCAAGGAAGACTAAGAGTGACCCAGTGTTTTTTTCATCAAATGCCAAGAGCTGGAATCCCTTTTCTCTTCCTAATGAATGAGGACTGCTCATCCAGGCTGCCTGGGCTCTCTGTCCCAGATGTAGTATTGATACTGGCACACACTGTAATGATGAAAAATTTATGCACCTCAGGAGTAGATGTTTTTGCATGACTTCTTTCAAAACAGGGAAGAAAACACCTTTTTGGGTATACTCAGACTTAATAGAGGGGAGGTTTCTGCAGGGGGTTATGCAGGATGAAGATAACATTTCCTGTGCAGGGTTGACAGCACATGATCCATCACCCCTTGCTTTTTGATCTTGCTGTCAATCACCTTTGTCAACACATAAATAACTTCATATGAAAAAAGTCAGCCTCTGCTGTATTTACAAATACAAGACAACAGTTGGAATAGTGCAATTTTTAAGTCTAGTCATAAACTAACATCCAAGCATTGCAACAATGAAATGTCTGATAAAAATACTGAAAACCTGAAGGAAAGTTTGGTTAATAAGAAATGTATTTGCAGTGCTTCCCTCATAAGATAGATGTGATTTACTTGAGACTGTACTGCTTTCAAGATAGAAGAGCTGAAAAGTAGTAAATTGTAAACATCCACTATATATTTTTTTCTTTGCCAGTCTAATCATGCAGTGTTATACTGTCAGTGTAGGATGAAGAGAAACAGGTTCAGTAACTGATGAAAAAAAATAGAAAACTTGTGTTAAAGATGAATCTTTTGACCTCACTGCATTCAATCTGTCCAGTGAATTCATACAGGTGTTTATGTTTGAACTGCCCTTTGTAATGGAAACATCACAAATTAGCAAGTGTAAAGCAACAAAAAGGAAGTTTGTGTTAGAGATGTTTGTTAAATGTAACGACTCTCTAATAACAACACCAGTAATAAAATTAAGAGGAAAATATTAGGTTAAAATAAATGTAAATTTTATTTTTAAAGAACTCTTCCCTCCCTTTCCCCTCTCTCCTCCCCCCTCCCCTGATACCAGTAATTTATAACTCAATAGCTATTTCACCAGTCCAATATAGGATATTTCAGTCTGGAGCTACTGCGTTTAGTTTCTGTCTGTAACAAACCATAATAGGCTCATTGTCTTTGATTTAATATATTTTGTCTGCAAAAGAATAACAGATGGATTAAAGATAAGAAAAACCAAAAACTTTAATCTTTTCTAACTAATCTTTATTCAACTTTTTCTTTTTTTGCATTAGTAACATATAATATTTTCTTAATCTCTAGAATATCTTTCATAAATTTAAATTAAACTTAGTGGATTAAACTTAAATATTCTCTACATAAACTTAATTTTATGTATATGTATGTTGTATGCATTTTAAGGAACATATAAAGGTTGAGTTGTCTTGAAAAATAAGTATTTTACAGGACTGCATAATATATGAAGACATTCAGAATGTTTCATAGTGCATATACTCTTAACAGCACTTAGCAGCAGTCATAGTTGTTCCAGGCGACAGATCATACCAGCTGTTTCTCTCAGCCTGGCTTACTCCAGTAGCAGTCTGAGAGTCTCAGTCTGAGGTCTCTGCTGCTTTTGGCAAATGCAGGCTCGGAACTGTCTGACTTTGAAAAAACAGCACAAATATCCATGGAGAAAGATGATTTCCCAAACCACCTCTTCTGGTTCTGTAAGATCCATGAAACTAGAAGAAAAGGGGAGACTAAGATTAGAGACCCTCAATGCGAAAAGCTTTTGCAGTCTCTCTGCAAAATGTTATAAATTATGTGCTTATGAATAACACATCATCACTGAAAAGATTTCATTTATTCATATGGAGGTATTAATATGCAGCAAGTGCAATAGATACCATGTGTATGTCTCATACATGGAGGGGAAAGTGATCGCCTTCTACTCTGTGTTTTTTGCATTTTCAGGTTGTTTTCTGTGAAAATACAAAATGCTTTTAGAAGATTAAAGTTCTTGGAGGTTCTGCTGGGGAGGGTGTTCTGTTTTACTTTAAAGATTGGAGAATGCTAATAAGCCAAATGAGGGGTGGTATTAAAAAGGATATAGATAAAGCTATTTCAGTATTAAGCAGACTGAATAACTTGATCTTGTGAGAACTGGAAATTTAAAAACTGCCTGCATTTTTTGTCTCTGCACAAGCTGTAAGATAGGTATTAGATACAGGTACTAATCTATATTAAAGGAAGTATTCATGTGTTGATAGAAATGAGATGTACTGGTAAAAGTGATGCTTCCATTCTCCATTCAAGATAGTGAAAGTATGTATGTATTATCTGAGAGCTGTTTCACCACATAGAGAAATAGTAACATTGTGGCTAACAAATATGATAAATGGACTACACATGCTAAATGAGGAACAGTATCTGAAAACTTGGCAGGACTGTAACAAGCCTTTCAGATAGCTAAAAAGCAATAATGAATGAATGTGTAGTATTGCCATTTAGAAACAGTTATAAATCCTGCATAGTGTGAAAATGAAATGGTTTTCAACAGGATTAGGCAAGGAAGTGTGAAATTATTTTCCAGAAATTAAATTAGACTGTGAGGATGGGCAACATGACATCCTGAGCATCTCTGAGAACTTTATTTAGCCTATGCCCTTCATATCTGATCTATATTTACAAATAAGAGTATTGTGGAAGGATATATGAAAGTTTTTCTAATAAATGAAATTTGGTACTGTGTTTTTACTTTAGCCCATTTAGCTGTGGTTTTTTGATGTAATACAGAGAGAGATGTTGGCTTTTCTGGTAGAAAGCAGAGTAGATGTTTTCCTGCCTTCTCAGTCTGTAGGCAGGATACATAGCCTTCCATAAGTTATTCATCAATATGAAAGATAACTTAAAAAAAGTTCTAGTTTTCAAGATGGGGCAGGTAAGAAAAAATAGTATTGCTGTTTTGTCCTTGGTACTGTTTCAGATCTCTTTCCATACTGTCTCAAATGAGAAAAAACCACTGGTTTTGCACAGGAAGTTAAAAGCAGTTTAATATGTTCTCATTTCTCTTTATGAGACATTGATAAAACACCAAATGTAGTAAAACCTGATAATACTAAGTTGATGTCTGATAAATGACTTATGAAAGTATGAAAATGGTGTTACATCATGGGAAAGTTGTCAGGTAGTTATTTATAGGGGACCTGTCAAGCACTGAAAATGATAGGGATTTTCAGAAATGAATTTGAGAGGTCAATAGGTATGTTTTACTCAAATATTTTGTTCATGTTCATATTTTAGACATTCATAATGACTGTTTACTGTAAGTAAGTAATTTCATAGCAAACTTCCAATGATGCTTATATCAAGGTAATATAAAAGTTTATTAAGTTTTAAGGAGCTTTATTCAGTTTCTGTTGGTGACATATTTAAGAGCTGGAATTTTCCTAGCAGTTATGAAAAAATGTTTTTTAAGAGACGTGTTGTTTTGGAAGCAAATAGTAAGTAATTCCTTACTTTAAAACCAGCATCTTTCTGCTAGTCTACACTCAGTTACTAATTTTCAGATTAAATTGTGGAAGAGATGGCAATTTGAAGTAAGGTTAAACCTGCAGTTCCAGTAGTAGAACAAAAGGAAAAGTGAAGAATAATCCTACAAATAGAAATGAATAAAGAAATAATTCTTCACATGTATTTTCAAAGCTGTGGTGACATTTTTCATTTTGCCAATCTGTTGTTTGACATCACTCACTCTCATTATTCTGAAACATTAGTCCAGCAATCTCATCTCTGCCTTCATAAACTTTCTGTTATGATTGCTATGTGCTGTCACTGATGTCTGAGACCAAAATAAGAAAAAGTTATATTTGTAAGATTTATAAGTTGAAAAGATGCATTCCATGAAAATTTAATAAAAAAAACCTATCATCAAGTCCACTCATCTGAAATGGTTCAGAAATTTTTCTGGAATAACAGCCATGGAGAATATTTTCCTGGGTTTTGGCAAGAGGCAATAGTGATAGACTGAACTTAGTGTCCAACTGCAAACATTAGCTAGACACAGCATTACTGCCAGTGTTATAAAATCATTTACTGTGCAATCTGAGTAGGAAAGGTGACAATGGAAATTGGAGTTGAGAGCTATATGGCTTGCCAGGGACCCATAGCCACTTTTGTCCTGTAAATCTTAATTTCCTCAGTTTGGTGTTGGTGTGGTTTTACTACAATGTGCAAGTACCTTCTTGTAACATTACTTGAAAATTTCTTCAGTATATTCACAGAGTTCAGCGCATGATCCTGTACTCAATCTTATATTTGCAATTAAAATGGTCCTGAAATAATGTAGAAGTCATAGTTACATATATATATATATGTTATTTAATATGAGAAAATGCTGTTATTCTTTCAGCATTGGTAATTAGTTCTAATTGTAAGAAAATCTAGTGAAGGTCTCTGAATGGAAGTCAGGAGATTCAAACCTGTTTTCTCTTTTAATGTTTTTTGTGTCCATGCAACAGTCAATGTGTTTGGTACAAACATAAGGATTTAAATTAATATTTGTTTATTACTTTATATTTGTGTGTGACTTAAGATGAAAAAAAAAAATGCAACTAGCTATTTTTGAATTCTGGAATTCTGAATCTGCTGTCTGTAATTTCAAACTAGATTCTTCCAGGCCTTCTGTAGTATTCTGGCTATGTTTTGTGGCAAAAAAAAAGAATCTGTGCATACACAAGAGTTACAGACTTTGCTGCTTTACAGTTTTTAGCAAAGTCTTTCTCTGTCTCCCATGATAACAAATTTTTACATAGCTTTTCTTTTTCCCCTGAGTGCTGTGAACTGTCTAGTTAGAGATGTGTCCTGTGTCTTTGTTAATGTTAGGAAATCATCCTCTCTCCAGTTCTCCGTGAGGAATTTGCTCTTTGTTAAATGCGAATAAAGGATAATTGGTGATTGGTTATGTTTTCAGCTCCCTAGACTTGTGAAGTTCAATGTTGCTTTATGAGTACAGTTTTCATAGCATGGACTATTACTTTATCAGCAGAACAGAAATCTCGCTAATTTATTTTGCTGATGACAGGACCTGGTAGCTGGCACTTAGGCTTGTTTAAGCTATTATATTACCATTTTCTTTGGTGTAGCTTTCTGCTTTCTCCAGTAAATGTCATCTGCAGACAAATTAATAATTTGTTGTCACTTCTTAAAGCAAGTAATAAGAGAGCTGGAAGTCAGCTTAATAGGCAGGAATACTGCAATGGTAGAAACCAAGTGAATGTCACTGAGTCAACCCTCAAAATATACTGATAGAATCCAACAAAACTTAAATAGCTTCTTACAGTTGTTTACCACCTTCGGTGCATTAATAATAGATAAACATTCAGTGGTGCTATCAAGCTATGTTTGTTCTGTCCCTGTGATTAGGGAGAGCATCAATATTCTGAACTGGAGAATACTGTAGTGTAGGCATGCGTATGAAGACTTTTCTCAGCAGGAGAAGCAGGAGTTTCATCATCCACTTAACTGTGTGTTTGAACAAGCCTCTGTAGCCAGTCAAGTAATTAAACACATCCAGAAATGATCTTTTAATATGTGCTTCAGACTGGGAGTTTCTGAAGAGCCTGAATGTGTGAAGTAACTAGTGTCCATTGAATACTTGAAGTAGGTTTCTTTCAATGTCTGGTGGAAATATCTTTTTCCAAATAATCTGTACTATATTATGACTGGCAGAGGCCAAGATATCTCTCTTTAAGATGCTGGGTGCCTTCAGTGTGATTCAGTGTAGCCCTTGTTTCCTGCTAGGTTCAATTGGAGTTTGATCAGTGAGTTACTTGCTAAAGGTGAAGGCTGCGCCTGTCAGAAAGCACGTTTTGTTCTACAGGATTTGATCTTGCCATGCAGATGGACTTGCTCATAGAGGACACTTAACTGCAGTTGAACATAGCTAGCTGTCTGGCTGTTGCTTTTAATTAAATCGACCACCAGCCAAACAACTTGGCTTGTTTCCATGGCCTTGTTTCTTAGAGGGCTTTTCTCCCCCCGTTAGTCCAAAGATAATCTGTATGCTACAGTTTATTTGTGATTTTGACTAAATAGTGCTTTACTCTTGGTAGTTTTATTAATCTTTGTTAAGCTCATGACCAATCTGGACATAGTTCCTTGATGTTGCTTTTATTTTTATTATAGTCCTTACTAAATAAAATCAACTTCATCATTGGCAGAAGTACTGTAAGGAGTAAAAAATCTTTCAGAGCAAGGATATTTTTACTTAATGGGTGTGTTTGTTATAGAGTTATAACACATTTAAAAAATATAAGCTTATTCGGTATGTAGTTATTTGCTGGTACCTTGATGAATTAGTTTACAAATTATGGTAGTCAGACATGTCCTATTATTTATACAATGGCTTATTTTAAGAAAGTTAATTTTTAAGGTAAGCAATCAAGTAACTCCTTATATGGAGATGGGGGAATACTTAACCTTGAGTACAACAACATTAACTCCAGTGAGCTTAATGAATTATTCATGCTATTATCCACCTTGAGAGACATCAAATTGCTCTACACTGTCTGCAAAGTGCAAGTTTATCAAAAAATGATAGTTTGGTGAATTATATTTGTATATCTGAACATTAAACTAAACACAGTAGTATGAAAGGCATTGGTGAATATAGCTATATAATCCATGCAGAAGCGAGGTCCTGCATATCATTTCTTAATCCACTTGCAGTCATAATTAATTAATAATTTGTTTGCAAGGGGTGGCCTGATGGACAAAAATAATTTGATATTCAAAGATTCATATACCAGGAATAGAGGACATAATCGCTGCAAGCACTAACCTTTTTACAAAGAAGCTGTTAATTTTGGTTTCTGGAGTTAGGTCCAACACCTGAAGTATGGAGTTGCCTTCTCCTCTGTTGTACTTGGATATATATGCTCCTCACAAATACTTTCTGGTTTTCTCCCCCCATTCTCAAATCCCAATTTAGCAGGCTACTTAGGTACATATACCTAATTATGAAGCATATAGAGAGTATTTAACCAAAAAAACACAAATTCTGCTAATGATGCCAGGCTTAGAGCCATGTATCGATGTGCTGGCTCTTCCTTCTTCTTCCCTCATCATTTATTGCAACTGGAAGCATAGAAGAGAATACTGCTTGTGCTCCTGATCCCTTAACCAGTCATGCCTAGGCCCTGAAGTTTCTCTTGATTGCCCATGGACTCCCTGATGCAACTTCAGTGCTGCCTACGTGAAAGGTCAGTAAAGGATAATAATCTGTGGGCCATACCAGGATAGGAAGCTTTCTCTTCACACCTTTAACCGGGATCCAGGGAGGCAGCAGACTAAGTGGGTCCAGTCTGCTTGTTGGACCTTCTGTTTCCTTCAGAAGGGAGTCTCCTACAGCAGGGACCCATGTTTTTCTTTAGGGAAGCAGTTTTGATGCAGGGTTTAGGCCGGCTTTACCTTGGTGACACCTCTGAAGGTTTCTACTTTGTAAGTCCTGGAGCTGTGGCCCTCCAGGCCTGTTGGCCAAGAGCCATGGCACACTATGCAGCCTGCACTGAGGACAAAATGTGAATGCCTACAAATGCAGCAGCTTTCTTCCTTCCTCTCTTAGCTGCCTTGTACTGGCAAAAGTGGTTTAAAATAGTTCAGTTTTATACCAACTGAATGCACATTCTTCAAAGGTGTGCAGATTATTTTTCTTAATATCTTAATGTTTTTAAGACATTCTGTATATAAAAATATGTGCATTATATGCATACATAGACATATTTCTATTTTTAAAATAACATTAAGAATGTCATCAGTATTCAGAGAATGTAGGAAAGAACAAGAACAAATATTATACTGTTTATCTTCTATTCAATAGGCTGCTTTTTATAACCTAGAATGGCTGCCGGGGTAGGCTTAACATAGGAAGAGACAAAGTTTGAACACAAAATTGCATGCTTCATTCCATAGCTTAAATATATGTCTATGTACAAATATTTACACTTTCTATTTTCTCTATGGGCTGTTCGTTCTCTGCACCTTAACACAGAATTAATATATTTTTCTGTCATGCTTATCATTAACATTTTTAAAACTGTTTTCTTAGTAGCTATCCGTAATAGTTAGAAAGAAGGAGGAGAGGGAGTGTTTGAAGAGGACACAGACATCATTTTGCTCTCTGAACGCAGATAGATGCAGAACTCCCGCAGAAAGAGATTTATCATTAACTAAAATTCAGAACATCAAAAAGATTCAAATTGAACCCTCTGGCATCTTCAGCTCCATATCAAGATCGTATTACCCATTTTTGAACTTAGTCACTAATTGCTTTTGTCTGTGAAATGTCTTTTAACCTGTTAAAAATGCTCAGGGCAAACCCCATGTATTTTATGGATTTAGTTCCTAATACTTTGTAACTCCCAAGATCTGACAACGATGATAAATCTCTAAAGATTCCCATGATCTGAGTCTCATATTTTCCTTGTGTACCATGCTTGTAGCGTGAATATATGATTTATATGTTACATGAGAATACATTCACTAATTTTGAAATAGTCAAATAATTTAAAATGAAAATTCTTATGGAAAGCTGTTTACCACCTGAACATCTAAGTACATATAAGCTTTCTTGGCTACAGAAATATCAAAATGAATTGGATAGATAGCAGTTTTCCTCAGTTCTAACTTTTGCCAAGAGACTTTTAATCAAAAGACTTAGAAGTTCTCCAGTCAAGGTCAAAGCTAGGAGGGAGAAGTTGGGACCACTGCAAATCCTGGTCTCTCAAATTCTTATGTATGATAGCAAAAAGAAATTGTAAATATTAAACTTTAATCTATGTCACAGTGTGAACTCAAAGAGCTAATACAGCACTGTGTGTTTTTCCAGCCAACTGGAGTGTCCTGTGGGTTATTTTACAGGTTCCTCATAAAGCATTTATCAAGCCTACCATTACAAAGTACTTTTTATTTGGCTTTTATTTGTAGACCTAATTTCAATCTTATGTTTTGACTACTCAGTGTTTTTTGGAACACCTTTTGACTGATTTCAGAACTGGTAATTTTAAAACCACTTTATCTGGAATATGGAAGGCTCAGTATGGTATCTGACAGTTGCGTATCCTACAAACAAAACAGTCTTCATAATGATTTTAATAGAACTATGTTTATCTGACTTAAACTTTTTTCCTGTACAGATTGTGCTCATCTTAAAATGTTTGAGATTGGGAAGAAGTATTCAGAAGTTTCTCTAAATAGCAAAAGACATCTGCAGAAATGATTTTGTTTTTTTAAGTCTTTCCTGGTTTGGTTGGGTTTTTTTGTATCTCTAGTTGAGTAGGGCACCCTTGGTACCCTTTATCTAACTATGTAGGTGATATTCTGAACATGGTCACTGTAGCAGAAGAATTCTAGGTGACGAATTAGTACGTTGGAACTTACAGAGGTGATCAGGAATAAAAAGGAACAGGACTATAGAGTAAAACAGGCTTTTTGTTTGTTTTAGTTTTGATTATAGTAGCAGCTTGGCATTAATCTGTTTAATACTAGAATAGAATTTTGCTGACGACATGAATTTGAAGAAATTATTGGGCTTCCCCCCACCAAACATAATTTACAGAGTAATACATCATCTTACTGCTTTTGCCTTTGTTTCAAGACTGGGTAAGAATTTCTTTCAGATGGAGCTTATTAGAATAGGTTGCATATATATAAGTACTGTATTATATACAATAGTATGTCTATTTGTGTGTCAATGCACATGTATCTAACATCTGTCATATCCAATTCTCTCATTAACTGTGCTGTTTGTAATTTGCAAAGACTTTTTTAAAAACAGAAGGGGAAATGTTAACTAGAATAGGGAATGAGAAATACATGTTGATATTATGTTCGTTAGAGATCTCTCAGGTATGTGCCATGATTCACACTGTATCAAAAAACTTTCTAAAAGTTTAAGAAGATATTTTCTGAAAAAATATTTACCATATTTTTAAACACAAATCCAGTAGCATAGAATGAAAACGTCAATGCCCTCTGCAGTGAATGAAAATACAGCAATTTAAAATATTCCTCTTTGAGAATCTCAAACACAGAGGTTTTTTAACTTTAATCACAATAGTACTGATGAAAAAAAACAAGTAGTTTGGATGCTTATCTTGAGCCAAGAGAGTGAAAACAATCAGGATTTGCTAATTGTAAATCGCCTTGCTATTGTACAGAATACCCTGGGAAATAGCTCTTACAAAATAATCTGTAACTATCTGCTCCTTTGCTTTTACAGAATCCAATCATTTAATAGCAAATTTTCTTCATATTAATGTCTCCTATATTATTTTCTTAGACTGTGTATTCCCATTGAGATTATGAGTGCTCAATTGCAAAGCAGAAGTCACAGGAAATGTGTATGTACACCAACAGTGTTTTCTTTAGGGTTTTTCTGTTGGTGTTTAGCTTAGTCCTTTTTCCAATCCCAAACAAAACAATATCTACTTAATTTTCTTTTGCAAGTGGTTTTGAGGTAAAAAATTATTGCAGGTACTCACAGATACCACATCATATTGAGAAATATATAACTGCTGCACTTATCCCATTACGTTGGAGTAAAGTTATTTATTATAGTATATGTTACTATAGGTTGCATGTGTTATTAGCTAGTGCTGGAATTGATTCCTCAATTCAGAGAATTTATTACACATTTTAACCAATTCTGTAATTTAGTTGATATTTTTTGACAAGTAACAGGCATGATTAACATAAAACACCAAAGATGAAATAAATTCCATCAATTCTGGGCTTGGAGGGGGAAGGAGAATAATCTTCAAATTCAGAATGAGAGGTTTATGGATTTTGCTTTAAAGCAGGCTCAGCAGATGGACATATTCAGTCACATACAGCTACCTGATATTTGGTTGTCAAAGACTTTGGACTGTGCTGGAAGCAGATATATTTACCTCTCACATTAACAGAGGGGTCAGGACTGAGGTCATGAACAACAGAGTGAAAGAAATCTCAGATTTGCCTGCTAGCGCTGTATCTTGGGATGAAGCTCTGTTCTGCTGGAGTTCAATTTCTGATGCTCCCTGACCCCTACTCTGTTATAAATAATCAGAAATATTCATTACAGAATGGCAATAACTTCAGAGAAGTGATGGAGTGTATATTATAAAAGGAAAAATACATCCAATTCTCATAACTCCTTGCAAATTGTATTGGAAAGCCTTCAGCTGAATATATTCACATCCTGCTTTAAGAAATGCTACAAATAATGTGATGAGTGGAATTATCCTCGAATAATTCAGCTCATGTAGATGTGTGTGTACCTATTTCACTGTGCAGAGGGTTATCTTTTTCTGTTTTCATACTGGTACAACATATTGAAATATTGGGAAAAAAATCCTTTAGTTTCATGTCATGTATCACTATTAAAGACGTAAAGTCCTATAGATTGAATAGTGCTAACATGGCACTGCCTTATTTTTTCCATTTCTGTGCCTTTTTGGTTTTCTCTATAAGCTTCTGTCATTCCCATGTATTGAAATTTAGTGAAGGGCACTCTAGAAAGAATCACAAGGCTCTTTCTTTGTATTAATATTGCATTTTGAGAATGGCTTTCTTTGGATACTTTTCCAGTGGTTCTTGTGAAACTTGTTATATGTTTGGTGGGGGGAGGAGGGTGTGGTGTGTGTATTTCTCTGTAGCCATAAATGATAGAAGCACTGTTGGTTTAGGAAGTCAATGCTGCTTTGTTTTTGTTTCTCTCACCATGGAAAATGGAATTCCATAATGCATTTGCAAGCTGATGCTTTAATAAAAAATGAATTGTACAGGAGCAAGGAATGCAAGATTCAAAGACTTATTCAGGCTATACTGTGGTCTATGAAATACCATAACAACTGAATTTCTGATGAGAGCAAGAAGTCAAATTTTTCTTTTCAATTCATTGTAACACAATAAAGGCAGTTATTAGGTTTTGTTATTTTGTTTTAGTCACTTTAACTATTAAATATCTGCTTATGATTTCTAGCTTTGCCATTTGCTTTTGGTGAAGACCGCAGAAATCTGAGTTGTAACATTTGCAAATGTTCAACTTGCTACTAAAAAGAATGAAAATCTTCTGTTATAGGCTTCAAGCATCAGTAGAACTTAAAAGCTCTAGCAAAGACTCCAACTAAGTTCCAATTCCATGCTTTAGCTCTTAAATCTTCTGTGCATTTATCATTATTGCCATTAATATTCAGTACAACTCATATATAAGTAGTGACACTGCAGTTTATTCACAGTGTTTTCTGAGGCATTGAAGCAGCACTTAAGATAGCTCTGAGGATAATATTTTATATTTTGAATCAGAGTCATAGAACCATGGAATGGTTTGAGTTGGAAGGAACCTTAAAGCTCATCTAGGTCCAGCCCCCTGCCATAGGCAGGGACACCTTCCACTAGAGCAGGTTGCTCCAAGCCTTCTCCAACGTGGCCTTGGTCACTGCCAGGGATGAGGCAGCCACAGCTTCTCCAGGCAACCTGTGCCAGCACCTCACTGCAATTGTTTGTATTATTTATGCATATATTTGCTTCAGTAATGATTTATGTTTGCTTTGGTTCTTTAATAAGAAGGGACAATTCTGATGTCTACAGTAGAGTGAAAGCTAATCATGCTACATGTGGCAGTGGCTAATAGAGGCTCTTGTGTTTAGGAAACCCAAGCACAGGTAAAGAGCATCTGTAGGAAGGGCTCTGGCACATATAGATTGAAGTCTGCTGTTCTTTCTACATCAAAAATTTTGTATTTGCAAAGAAGCAAATGTAGATGGGAAATTACCTCCCATTCAGTGATCCATACTTTTTCCCCTTGTAGATTCTCTATGCTCAGTGTTGTTCCCTTTTGAAAAGGAAAAGTGAACTCTCACAGAGGTTTCTTACGGCACATTAACAATGTCTACAAGTAGAGTAAGTGCAGAGTCCCTTATAAATTTACAGCCTTATTTACTGCATAATAAGTTCCCAGGGGAGATAAAGTCTCAGGTGCAGTGATCCATAGAAGCTCAGAAGAAATTGGAGGCAAGCGGACTCACCAACATTCTTCAACTGGTTGCTCATAAACCTTGGAAAAATACCATTTTAAACTCTGAGACAGCCTAATTTTATCCAAACAGTGCACTTTTTAAACTCCATGTTACCCTAGAAATCTTCATGTGTTGCCCTGGTAATGTATGTGATGTTCCTTTGCAGGAACAAAAATCTATGTTACACTTAACTCTTTTTGATAATTAATTCTCTCCCATCTGCTTACAGCATGTATGGTAGAAATGTGCTTGCATTTCCTTATTTGCTCATGCCTTGGAGTCATCTTTTAATATAAATAGCTATGACTCTCCCAATGATTTTGAAATGAGCCTTTTTCAGTTTCTGGCCATCATGTCCAAGTCACAGTCCTTGCTGCAATTTTTAGTGTTGTTAAGGGAATTCAACCTGACCTTTTTATACTTATTTAATAGGAAGGTATAAACTTTACTTCATATATGATCCACCCTGCATGTGAACTATATTTTGAGAGCAGTGTGATCATAAACAGAAACATTGTATCTTTGAGTTTATCTGTTTTCTTCTCTGAGTGACTTCACATTTGAAATATATTCTTTTTGCAAATAGGCAATAATTTCCACCTAATAAATAATTCTAAAGTGTTGCTGCTCTAACCACCGTAGTTTATTTAACACAAGATAAGAGCCACTCCATATTTCCCCTTGCCCTGGGTAATGCATTGTGCATTTGTGTAGGGGTAGAGTTTTTTAAAGATTTCTTAAGAGTTATCTTTTGACCCAGTTTTGGGGGTAAATGTATCCAAGTTCTGCCTTGCTTACCTGATTTATTGTAAAAGCCTACCACAAGCCAGAAGAGACTTCCTCCAAAACAAAATAATATAGAAACAAAGTGGCTGGCCACTAACTAAGCTGTTCTTGAAACCTCAGTAAATGAGCTCTATTGACTGAGGACTCATTGCAGCTTTCCTGCCATGTCACGGACTGCAGTGTTGGTTTGCTTCTTATGCAGGGAAATAAGCAATCGACTTAGAGTGAAAAAAGAGATCTAAACATGTATTTGATTAATAAAACGTGTTCATGCAAGATGTGAGTGCACCTGGTTGTCTGGAAAGGTAGATTTGGCTTTTGTAATTACAGCTGCCAGTGGCAAAGGTTTCACTTGGATTTTACAGAAGATAAGTAAGGTAATTCTTTGCCACTTGACTGTCCTTAAGGAGGTCTAATCATCAGTTAGGCTTTTATTCTAAATCAGTTTATTACTTTCTATTATTCGTAACTAATGACAGACAACTAGTGATAAGTATTTATATTTTTAAAATGTTTGACACATTTTAATATATTAAACATTACTTTAAAATTATCCTCATCAAAGCCAGTATTGAAAACTCCTGGAAGTTCTTATGCATCAACTGCATTCATGTGCTGTCAGCTACTCTAATGAGCTGTTCATTTGTCACAGTAACTCATATTTTTCTCATCCAGTTGAGACCTGTTGGAAAACGACTTGAGGTGTTCAGATAGCTTCTATTTAGTTAAATAAAACTTCTAAACTTCTATTGGGTGTTTTTACATCAGACAGTCTGTCCTAAGACAGGACACATGGCAGGGATCCTAGGCAAATGCATGGCAGTATGGATACTATTCAACATGACTAGAGGAGAAAGTATAACTCAAATGATGTTTCTGGTTGCTTTAACTTGTTCTGTCCACTCGTGAGGAAGGCTGCTGGTTAATTCATGCTGTGGCATGCATAAATGTGGATTAGAGTCACCTTTGGTTACTTTTAAATTACAAAACTGAACTGAATAATTCACATTTCATAGTCCTCCATATGCAAACCTCTATACAAGTACTTTTTCTATAAATATGCTACAGAAATCAATGCTTTTGTGTTATGTACTTTCAAGTTCATTTCTGCTGCAAAATGTAAGCCACAGAATGAATGAAATAATCATTGTGAATTTTGGCATATTTTGCTGAAAATACATACTTGACTGCATACAATGTACCTTATAAAACCTCATTTGCAGTTAGTATCCGTCTGTCAATCCCAGAATAGATAGCCTGATACTAACTAGCTAATGAGATTTGGATATGTGACTTCAAGTGGTTATGTTTCAGTAGCTACTGTTTGCTCTGGAATGTGTGGGGAAAAATACCAAACTTCTGTTAGAAGTTTTCACAGCTACTGTTGTAGGTCAGGCAACATCAAATAGTACAAAATCATAATTTCCTGAATTTGCTTCTCTGTGTCATGTCCACTGGGAACAGTGACTGGGAATTCTCTCTGCTTTTGCTTGTACTGCCTCAGTTTAAATATACTACTCTGCAGTTTCTAGATGCATATGTTTAATTTCTACCTTTAGGAAGACAAATGTGCACATTTCAGAGCCAGTGAGAAGGCAGAAATATTTATAGCGTCATATTGGTGTCTTTCCTTATTGTAATCACAGTGCAGTGAATTACAGTTCAAAGAAATACTCAAGAAAAGGCTTGATCAGTTTTCTTCGTAACCTTTTTCCCTACCTTATTCAAGTACTTCATCAACACTATTCAGTTTATTTCCATAAAGCTTCTTGTGTGGCTTGTGATAGGATTCCATTTTAAAATAGGAAGCACATGCAGAAGACTGAATAAAAGACCTTTATCATCTAGGAACTCTGATGGACAGGAAATTGTCCTTACTGTAGTCCAGTTCTTCAGTCACCAGACTGTCCATTCTATTCTGTCTGGTTTTGATAGAAACGCTAATGTAATGTAATGACTATAGTAACTCCATAGTTAAACTATTTAAATAATCTGTTATTAGGCAGTTTCACATTATTTAAAATTCCTTCTTTTGCTTTGATTCTTATTTATTCATCAAAGAAAAGCTCTTTTATTTACTTATATCTACTACTTTCTCTTAATTTCTTTTAACAGCTCATCTTTATTACTGGTATTCTAGTCATAAACCTAAGTACAAGCTTTGCAATCAATGCTACCAAAAATGATACAGTGTGAAATTGGGATTAATCACAAATATTATTATCTAGTTCCAGACTCTGATTTAATTGCCTTGTTTTCATATGAATAACTTATATGGCTTTAGAAATGAGCACTTTTCCCTTTGTTTATTTGAAGGTAGACTGGACAATTTAGCAAACCAAGGATCTGGGGAAATACTGTTTCTGTTTTTCTAGACAAGCAGTGAACACCAAAGCGGTCATGTTTTCAGAGCACTTTAGAGTATATAGAATAAATTACAAACCAAAGTATTTGGACAAAACCTGACAAACCAGTTCTCTAATAGTTTACTTTTTATTGTAATCCATCATTGAACAATAGTTTTTAGAAACAAACTGCATAGATTTCAGTATTCTATTTGCAAGTTTAAAATCTTAATGGCACCTAAACTGTTGTTTTCTCTTTACCTTTTGTTTGTCTGTTAAATGTTGATTAAAATGTGGTTTCTGGAAATACAAATAGTTAAAAATACCCCAAAACCTCATAGCAAAGTATAAACATGAAACTGTGATAAATTACAAGAAATTACAATTTTATTAATTAGGTTTTATGATTAGCGTTGGGAAAACCCACCTGGTGAGAACTTGTACTTCATTAATTATTAAGACCAAGGTCCAGTTTCTGTTCAAGAAATTGCAGAGGTAGGCTAAAGAGGACTTTACAGTTAGAAAAGGATATATGGAGGCTCTGTTTACACAACTATGTGTTATCTATGTCAGTTTTTCTGAGCTGTAAATTGCCATGCAGCCCATAAATAATTTCTGACTCCTGACATTCCCATGTAATGCAATCTATAAAAGTACAAGTATTACATTACTGCTGGTGGTGATCCGGTCCACTATAGTGAGACAACACTTCTAAGTATCCTTAGGTTTCAAGTGCAATTCTAATTAAAACCCAGAATTTGGATAGTCAAGTGCCAATTAGTTCATAATTCCCACAGAGCACATGGAAAATCTAATCTTTCTCCCTTTTTTCTTATCCTTTCAATGGTAGCATAGCAGATGCAAAGCCTTGTGCTGCTGAAACACCAGCTGCAAAGGGATACCTTCAGCGGAACAGCATTGAGCTGCATGAAACTGCAATGCCAGCTGGGGCATTCAGAACGTTGCTACCTTTCCCTGCTCCATTACTCAGATATGCCCAAATATCTCTTTGCCTTCTAACCTGTCTCAAAGTGTGTATATGATACCATTAAATTATAAGATTGTTTTATTAGATTAACTTTCCAGAGTACTACAGGGAGATTATTCCATTTTAGTGCAATAGTGTAGGCAGCCTACAGAATTTCTGTATATGGAAAGCCAGCTTCAAATGTTTTCCTAGTAACAATTCTTTCTGGAACTGGGGAAACAAAAGTTGTTGATAATCATAATGAGCCTATTAAGCCTCATCATGAGTTTAGTTCCATCAGGAAAAGTTTTAGATTATTTTCTCATCTCTTCTAGTCTGTTGAGAATAATTAGTGGCATGATAATCTGCTTACCTAAACGAGGAATAATAATTACTTTCTAATCCCAATACAGTGTCTGATTTAAAGCAAGGCCATTACACTTTTAAGTGAGTTTTCTTGTTTGTTGATGTGGTTTTGTTTTTTGGTTTTGGGTTGGTTTTTCTCTCATTAAAATTAGGAAAGGCATAAGTGTAAAACAGGCAATACAGTTGTTTTGGGCTGCTTTTCATGAACACAGTGCCTCTGAGCTTGCTTGGTGCTCTCATGTCTAATAAGGCTACAAAAACTTCCAGACAGGATAGATTTGTAACTGCAATTACAAGGGTACGTTTCTAGCAAGATGATTATTCAGGTATGTGCTTAACATGGCATTACATCTTAATAAGTACCGGTACCCTTGCCCTTCTGATTGCCATTGCAGCTGAAGTATGTAGAAGCAGACAGCAAGGACACTTCCAGGACTCTGATTCCAAAGTGAATAATCTGCTGTATTAACAACACCATTATGTATTTGCTGAAGATACAGAGATACCTTGTAATGTTTATGACTAGGAATGTCTGCTGTCTAATGCTTCAGCTGCTTTATATGCAGTAAAATCAATAATGGGCTTAGACAGTTTTATAGTTTTAAATATTTCAGATACCTGTGCTGATGCAGAAGCTTCTTGTTTCTGAGAAAAGCGGGTATGCATTTGGTGTCCTAAATACGATACAAGTTATTCTCTTAGAAGCACAAAATGATACATGTAGAAAAAATCATGCCCCTGTGTTCCTGTGACTAAAAGGAAAACCAAAATGGCTTATTACTGAATTTGTTCTCATTAGGTTTTAGGTCACTCATAGGAATAGGTGCTTTTTTTCATGGCAGCCTTGGTGACTAGAAGCACCAAGAACTGTGTGGTTCTGAAGGTGTTTGGAGTTGGTTCGAATATCTCTTTGTGACTTGGCTTTTCTGGTGCTTTCTTAAAAAAGGTGCTAATCTAAATCACAGAGAGGAAAAAACCATGATTACTTTTGGCAGTGTTCAAGACCAGGTTGGATGAAGCCTTGGGTGATATGGTTTAGTGTGGGGTGTCCCTGTCCATGGCAGGGGGGTTGGAACTAGATGATCTTGAGGTCCTTTCCAATCCTAACTATTCTATGATTCAAAATATGAAAGTTTTTATGGTAGTTTCTGCTACTGGTTAAAAAAATGTTTTGAGGCAATGTTGACCACAGAGTTGGTAGGCACATTGAAGGTGTCTAAAACAAGACAGCTTGGTCCTGGATTATGCCTGACATCTTTCTGTCCTACCTAATTTTGGTGGAATTGAAAGAAATGGCTATACTTTTTCTGGAGCACTAAACAGAAACTGTGCTTAGTTTCATATATTCTCTTGCAGGAAATTGCGGTTTACTCTGGCATTGACAATTACAAGTTACAGTTTGAAGGACACCACAGGGAGAATTCTGTGTGTATTAAACCCTAACTCCATACTGCAAAAATGATTGTGTTTTCATGTAGATAAAAAAAAAAAGGACTGGTAGCACCCTGCTGCTATCTAAAGGAAATGCCAATTTCTTGCTCTAAGTACACCCAAAATAAAAGATAATTTGGAATTAAAAAGAAAAGAGCTATGATGGGGTGGCACAGATTATGACAATAAAGCAGAAATTTAAGCTAGGTTATATGTATAGCAATCAGCATTAATTGTGGGAAAAAGTACTTACAAAATTCCATGTGCTTTTTAATACTTTATTTCTCCAGAAGAACTAAACCTCAACACTGATTCTCCCCCTGTGAACAGTAAATATAATATATTTTTTGTGATAATAGTAGAATAATGTTTCTTGTCATGGTTTGATGCCTTGTTTCTGCATCACTAGGGAAGCTGCTTAATATGTACAGAACAGCAGCAAAATTGTTAATGGAAGAGAAGCAGCTCACAGTGTAATGCTTAAACAAGTACTATTGGTAGAACAAACAGTGATCTAGCCTTGTAAAGCACCACCTTCTAACTGAAGAAGCTTGCTGGGTTTATGTAAATTTTCACAGAGAAGCAGACCATGAAATATGTTCTCTATAGAACACTTCTGCAGAGGATGGAGTATGTGCTTGCAGGGAAATGGATTTCTGAGACTGCAGTGGAGATGCCTGCTGCATTTCTGGGTGGACTATTAGTGAGAACTTGAAAAAAATGAAAATTAACAAGCGTTTTGTGTTACCCAGCTCAGGCTGCTTTACCTAAGTGCTTTTAAGTGCTGTGTGTGCACAAATAGGTAGCAGTTTCAGGTTTTAGTGTGGTGACAAGTCAGAAAATAGAGACATTATAACATACTGCGTTCTTTAATGTATTATAGGTATAGTAGAGTTTTGTATTCACTAACTTGTGTATCATATTTATGTCCTTGTTATTTTAACATCTGTACATGACTCGGAGAGATCAGAGGTTATATTAAGGCAGTTTGTCTCCCGTAAAAGTTACAAAGCAAAAATGATTACATGCTGAAAAACCGGTTGTATCTAATTGCAAGAATAGTGTACTCTCAAAATCAATATCCCTGAAAGAAAAAAGAATTAAAAGGAATAATAAAATCTATTAGAAGTTAAATTGCTATGATATATGAGTGTGTGTTACTAAAATGGCTTTCTATCTCTTCAATGGTGCATTGAGAAGTAAGGCAGGATGGATGGATGAGTCATAATATCCACTATTAAGAAATGGTTAGGACTCACCAGTATCCTAGGGTCATTAGGCAGCTTAATGGGAAATAATTCTAGACCCAGAAAAGGACTGTCTTGCCCCATACTTTCTCATAACTGTGTGGAATATCTATAGCAATGCCTTCTTTAAGGCCAATGTGAACACAGTATTACTTAGTTATGTATCTCTTAAGAGATAATATACAGTGCTTCCCTGAAGGAAGTAAAATAAAAATAAGGCTTTCCAGAAATTAGTAAAATGGCTGCCATGCATGTAGAAATGCAAAAGTGAAGTATGTAATGAGAAGGCAGACCTTGACAGAATGACTAACATCTATTCTGGAAAGCTTCTTAAAGCCTGCCCAAGTGTAAGCTTGTTCTTCTATACTTTTGCTTTTAAGAGTTTGAATTGCGCAAAGCAGATGACGTGAGTACACATAAATCACAATTGTCTTTTCCCTTTCCTTATTCTAATAATGTTTTTTTCTTACCAATACTGCAATTATTTTTCTTTCTGTTTAATAAAGCGTTGGATTTATTTACACATTTCTTGATTGCTGCGTTTCTATTTTAACAGCTAGCGCTACCTCATTCTTCCAATGTATAGACTTACAGTGCAATGTTATGTTAGCACAATATGGACCATCAGTGGCATGAAGGTACATACTTCTCTCAGGTAGGATTAGTAGCATTTGCATATAAAGAAGATTTACATAATCTTTTATAAGAGTGGATAGATAGCAGGTTGCAATTTAGGTTTTTATTATTTATTTAATTACACATGAAGCCCTAGCCAGGTCTGATTTCATTAGTGAAATGGTATATTTCTCACTATATGCTATGATTTTGTTAGATCAATGAATTCAAGACTAAATCTTTCCTGTAGAATTTTTCTGACAAGCTTTGTTGTAAAGTGCTCTAAGTACTCTGAACTACTGGGTCCTGACTGCTATGGACTGCTCATCAAAAAATTTGAGTATCTTCAGTCTTAATTTCTCTCCACCTTAATTCCTTTAGCTCTTGTCTGTCACACATTTCATCTCACAAAGACTCCATGAAAGTAAATATCCCAGTGATTAATGTTACAAAGTGGTAGAAAAGAGATGAATAATTCTCCTATCAAGAGGTGAATGGATCTGTCCTGAGAGCTGAGTTTGAATTGTGCTGTAAAAATTAAACAAGTCACTAATGAAGACACACGAACGAAAGGACATATGCATTAAATAAAAATTCTGCATCCAAGACCATATAAGCAAGAACTGTATAAATTGCATATATACAGAGGCCTCAGAGGTTGTGAGCACAAACTTAATTCAGTCAGATTGTCTCTTCAGGTATGTGACTTTCTCAGTCTCAACAGTGTCCTGTCTAAAATTCAAGTGTGAGGGAATATATGAATGCATACATGATTCCTACTGATTGGTCAGAGGTGATATATTTCTACAGCATGTGGGAAACTGCACAAACCATAATTCATAATTTTAAAGTATTTTCTTTTTACTTATGAGAAATAAAAATAGCAAGAAGTGGCAATAATCACAATTAAAATCCATTCTGCCAACATCACACGCTGTTGTAGTGTGTTTATGACTCTAGTCCTGAAATTCCTTGATTTCTTTGTGTTACTGACATCTCTATGATTAAACAAAGTTTGAGAATTATCTTAGAAATAAAGACCTGGAAAAACCCCCCAATTTAAGGCACAAGCATGTAGAAAATGACACTATGTAGGCAGTAATGACAAAGCTACTTATCACTTATTTTGTCTTAGCAATCACCTTGGATTGAGGCTGTTTTCTTTTTACACCACAATAAATAATACTGCATTTAAATAAGAAAGCAAAAATGAGATGAGAATGCATAAAAGAGTAAATTGCGTATGACCCAACCAGTGAACACTGCAGACAGTACATGTTCTGAATAAGAGTTGAGGTAGTTAGCTCCCTCTGAAAACTAATGCAGTGCTTATGAATAACTCTTGGGAATGAACAATGGCAGATAAATGGTTGTTTCTGCCATCGCAGTTTAGTTCTTAACCCTCAGAAAAGAAAGACAAATTGCATACAGGATTTTTAAAAACCTTGATGGAATTATCCTCATGTTTCTCTTTAAATTCCTTAAGGTAATCATCACATAACTGATTTTTAACTAAGAAAAAATCTCTTTTTAGAAATAGTTTCAGTGTGAGATACAAAAAAGGCAGACTTACAAGAAACATTTCTTCCTTTTCTTACTTTGCTGGATTAGAACTGAGTGTGTTTAAAATGCTTCTCTCGCTTTGCATATCATGATAACAAAAATTTTGAGACTACTCAGGTGTGAGGAGCATTAGAGGGATATAATTTACAGGATCACTGTGGATCCATAATTTGCATTCCTGGCTGAGCAGTTCTGAACTACGAAGTTCAAATAAGAATCAGCTCAACACGTCTGTCTATTCTCCACCTAAATGGAAAAGAATGAAAGAAATAATTGAGATTTAGTCATACTGTAAAAGGTAAACATTACTAACAGGAAATTAAAAAGACATAAACTACAAGTAAACTTATAAAGAACATGGAGAATTTACAGGCAATCTGGATATGCCCAAATACTCTGCTTTAAATTTCAGATAAACCTTGTATTCTTTCTAGTGGATGAGGTACTTCAGATAACGTACAAACATCACATACATGTCTTTGAGTGCAGCAGTTATGCCACAGCTGTATCTTAGATAGGATTGTAAAGGAAAGAATTTTCACTTATCATACTGCGCCTAACTCACCTTATTGAACTCTTGACCTGCAGGTTAATGATTACTTTTTGGTGCTTACATAGTGGAATCTCAAGTTTCTTTCATTGTTCTGTGCACATGCAGGATAGAACCAATAGCACGTACTTACTGCTGAGTAATGTAATTATCAGTTAATATCGGATTGATCTTGCTGTGAATAGTGTGGGGGTGTTTTAAAACAAAGGTTCTACTCATAATTATCATCTGAGTTGGAATTTACTTAATACCTGTTAACAGAGATGTCTATTAAGTGTGTCACTTGAATATGCAGATTACATGTTATCTTTAGTAGAGGTCCTAGTGTATGGTCTATCCAGAAATGAATTTAGGTTTTGATGAAGGCATTGCAAACAAAGGAAAGAATAAGAAAGTCATGACTTGCAAAAAATAATTTTCAAATAAATCTGAAGATGTAAAATGGTTTAACTTCTAGTAAGCATAGTTTAGGCTGCTTTCCTTTTTTGCAGTGTTTCAGTATATCTAGACATATGGAAAATACCTTTCTGAGAAAGTTAGGATCAGTCACTTCATAAGGCACTAAACTCAAAGAGGTTGTTTGTTGTCTGTTGAAAATTTTCAGAGATTGTTGTTATTGCCTTCAGTGAAGGATAAAAGGTTCTTACTACAAATACGTTATTTAATGAGTTGACTTTTCCAATTTTTAAGTAAAGTCTCTTTATAATATTTTAAGAAGTGTCAAAAAAATCACATTGGATAGTATGAAAGGAGCAGGGTATGTACATGAAAGAGAATGTGTTTGTGCACAAAGAATGAGTGTCAGTTCAAAGATACCTGTGACCTTCCTATTTAATGAACACAAACAGGGCATACTTCTATTTTATAATTGCAGTCAGACCAGCAGCAATCTGAACTAACGTTATTCTTTATTCTCTAAGTGCTCTGGTTGTGGTGAAAAAGCAGTAAATACTCTGCCAAAGCATTGTGTTTGAGATGAGGAAGAATAATGGTAGTTCAAAACTACAGTGCAAATTGTGTGTGGTTATAAGATGCAAAACAGCAGAATGACCATCTAGTCTGACAGAGATCTAAAAGAAAGCATTACATTCTGATGCTTTTCAAAACTGATTTAATCCAGGGTAGTCTAACTCCACTGTTTGTTACAAGTTCATATTTAGGTAAGGACTACTGATTTTTTCAGGCATTCTTCCATTTCTTGAGCGATCAACTGAGTGCTATGGTAAGCACAACAGTTTTGAAGGCATTACTTTTAATTAGCCAAACAGTAATAACATTCTTATTCAGCTGAATGATATTTTCTTATCTCTCTTTTTAGTTTTATGTATCATAAAGATATACAAACTAAAACTGTTTTCGGTTAGAAAATGAAGAAACTGGGATGAAAGATTTTAGTTACCCGAGGTAATACAAGATACCAGTTGTATATTTAGAAATAGCAAATGCTTCTCCTGATTCCTGTACTATAACTGTTATTTACATTGTTAGAGTATTTTATACCCCTTCTTCATAATAGCATTGATTAAATTCTGTTGTTGTAGAGGATAGAAGACAGTAAGAAAAAATATTCAAAAGGAACATCTTTAAAGCACATTCATCACAACTTTCCTTTAGGAAAAATTAATGGAACAAAGACTTTATATTTAAGAAATACTATTCTCTATCAGTCTAATAATAGTACTAAATATATAATATTTCTTTCAATTTATGTATCCATAATTAGTAAGATTCAGCCATTAAACAGATACAATGCAATTTGTAATTATTTTATTGGTGGAAAGCCTCCTAACTACTGCATAGTGATTCTGGGCATACAGTGCACCACTCCGTTAGTAGCATTATTCAGTAAGTAAGATTTAATTTACCTATTGCATTATTGCGACCTCTGGTTTCTTTCACTGGAACATTCTGTCCCACAGCAAACATCCCAACAATTCCCTCATGTGAATGTACTTTTGCCAGTCTACATATTCCTCCACCCCTGTCCATCATTTTTGTAGCCCTGTCATAGAAGGCCACCAAATTGGTCAGGCAGGATTTCCCCCTAGTGAAGCCATGCTGGCTGTCACCAAGCACTTTGTTGTCATTATGAAGAGCTTGTGTCTGAAAACTAATCTTACAGTTCTAATGCATTGTCAATACACTCAATAAAACCCAACGAGGTTTTAGGATCTTGGTGCTTATTTACACATGTGTACACAGAAAAATTAATGTTAATGAGTCCTAAAATTATCTTAATTCATTTTATCTTTAGTTTAAGAGTGAAGTAAGATAAACTAAATTAAGATCATTTTAATTTTAAAAAAGAATATCTACACAAGGACTTAGGATAATGTAATTAATCCACTTCAAAGTTCATACATTTTAGTTAATTCTGATTAACCTTCGTGATCATCATCATGTTAGTAAATTCCTACAAATAACCTATCTCTAATGTACTAACATAGATGAACAGGAGTGCTTCTGGCACCTCTTTCCAGAATGAGATCAGAGAACAACTTTCTTGAAGATGCCTTGCTCCACTGTGATATGTTACTCTGCTTTGTCTAACTGGGCTCACCTTCTGAGGCATGATGTATGGCATTTTTACTTTTCTAAGGAAGCATAAAATACCCCAAACACTGCTATGCTTAGGTAACAGAATGTGCAGTACAAAAGACTGTCACTTCAGTATTATGCAAATATGAAGAATCTCACTTTTTCTAGACTTCTAAGCATTTGTGTTCATACAAATATATACTTCTCTCATCACTGCACAGCATTATGACTGGAGTCATGTTCCTTTATCATGTGTACAGATATATCCTGTTTGGGGGTTTAGAGTGTTGGGGCTTTGTTTCTGTATGAGTTTTTTGGGTTTTTTTTAATAGTGAGAGGCTGTCTCATAATTTTCTAGCCAACTGTGTCAACTGTGTGAGGCTGTTACCTTTGGAAGAATGTTAGCCTTCATGACTCACTGTGAATTCTCATTGCAAAGAGAATGGTTTCTAATTTAGATGGAAGCAGGGCCTATGTCATAGGCTGTACAAATACTGTTAGAGCCTGTCAGGATTTAAATGACTTCCAGTGCAGGTAAGAGGTTTTGAGGTAGATGTGTTGTGATGTAAACCCCAGGTCAATCTGCAACACTGACATAATCTAAATGAATTTGTAAATGTTTTGCAAATTATATAAGGAAACCCTTTGAAATACCTGGCTTCATGCTCAGATTTTGGATCAGAATTGCAGTCAGTCCTGCTCAGCCCTACTTGCTCTTAATATTATATTAGATTCAGATTTTCGTTGTCTTTTATCCTTTATGCTAAATACAGATTCCAAGTTAACTGTTCCCTATCACTTACAGTGTGTACACTTTGTTAGTGCAGAGGGAATAGATCATGGAAATCACATAGTTAGTGTCTAGTGAGAAGATACATTTGAATGAAATAGAAAGTCATTTTGACATACATTCTTTTCAGACTGAATCAATTTAATTGCACAGTGTTTTCATTAAACTGCACCTAATATTTAATTGCTTAATACTATATCAACCTGATAGGTAAGAAATACATGCAAAAAGAGGAGTTAATCTTCAGCTCTTTTCCTCTAAAAATTTTTGAAGACCACTTTATCAAAAAGCAATAAATTGAAAGTTTATAGGTAACTCTCTTCAAGACCTTTAAATTCAAGGCTCCAGAATCTTTTTCTGTACTACGATCTGCCCAAACATATTAAATGTAAGAATAGTCTCTAAAAATAAAATAACCAATGATCTATTTTTTAACAGTTTAAAAGTTATCACACTATATTGGACAGGGTATGTTCACACATCTCACCTGAAAGAAATTTTACTTTATTTTCCAGCAAGTTTGCTCTCTTCACATGGTTTCTCTTCCCAAGAGCAATATTGCAGACAGCTTCTCTGTCCCTTTCTTATTCTAATTTAGTGACATTTACTCTTCAATCTTCCCATTAGCTTCAAACACTTTCCATTAGCAACAGCAGATTTACACCTGATTCTGTTTTCCCCCTTGCAACGTCCTACACTCATTCTGGATGCTTCAGCTTACAGGCTAATGACCAATTTATTTTGAGCTGTGTAACTCCTTGCTCACGTTTTCATTTAATTTACACCCCTACTATAGTGTTTCTCTGCACCAAAATAGCTTTTCTTTACTATTTTATTGAACACTCTTCTTTCTTTGAGGCATATTGTTATTTCTCATTTTCCACAGATGTCTTATTCAATACTGCCATCAGCTTTTCCCTGCATGTAGCACCCAACATTTTTTGGACTTGTTTTAAAATTCTCTCAAATCTGGGCTTCCTTTTTATTCTTCCCTGGCTTCCATTTATTTTTATATCACTGCATAATATCTTGTCACTTTCTTCTGGAAAAAAAAAAAATGACAAAATGAGGTGTTTATCTGTGCCTTCCTGTTGGTTTGACATTCTTTTCTCTATCACAAACATCCTTCTTTACAAAGAAGCACAAGCTTCTCATCTACTTCCTATTCTAACTGTTCTACTTGTCCCATCATATTTCCTTATATTCCTTGCACTGTTTTATCTTTCCTTTTATTTCCCTTGACAATAAAGACATGATTAAGCCTTAAGCCTCTCAACCTTTAAAAAACCCAAACACCTGAAACACTGCTTCCACTCATCTCCATTTTCTTTTGTTTTATGCAGTATTCTAATTAAGGTTGTCTAGAGCTCTTTTCCCCTCAATCTTAACCTACTCCTGCTTCTGTACTCAACTAAAACTATTCTTACCAAACTTTTTAATAACACATTTTTAGCTGAAAGTTGTTCTCATATTACCTGAGCCATCAGATGCTTTTACCAGTCAGCCATGCTATATATATATATATATATATATATATATATATATATATGTATATACACATATAGTTGTTCCTTGTGTTTTCTTCTTCCACCCTATTATGGAATTTATTGAATCTGTCTTCCATTTGTCTTACTGTATTTTGTTTTTTAAGAGCACACACCTTTTTATTTCATAATTAGGGTTTTTTGTTTTGTAATAATACAAAGCATATAATTTTAAATGAGCTTAGCTTTTTCTTAAATCATCGTTGCATTCAAAGCCAGTAAATTTTAAGTAAGAAAAGAAATTCTAGAACATGTACAAAAATGGCTTATAGAACTAAAATGGTTGTAATGAAACATGGCACTACCATTAACAACTTGAGGACATTATCTGAAAGTGTAAAGCTAAGCAACCTTTCCAAGCAGTCAGTAGCATATAGAGTACTGTAAATTAGGGCTAGCTATAGGGTAATAATCTCAGCTACCTGTAGGCAGTGTAAGTATTTTATTCAGTAATTACAATGCTATATTATCTGCTTTTTATACTAGTTTCATCACATAAACAAGAACGGGAGAGGAAAAATAAACCAAAACACAGTACTTCATCTTACATTGTATTCTATAGAAAGTTATTTCAGATAATTATGTTGCATTTTTTTATGACTTTGTAAAAAAAATCCCATAGCATTCACTTATGTTGAAGTCCATAGGTAGAAATCCAAGATTTTCAAAGCTGCAAAAAGTGTCTGGATATTTTTCACCAATACTTTTGAAAATTGTTCACTGAAATCCAGCATCCATGTTTGAAAAATTACCATGGAATATCATGCCATCTGTACACAACAGAATCTCTTTGTGTAAACAAAATGTTTCTAAAACACTTCATGACATGAGAGGAATGAAACGGTTTGTGAAACATCAACGTCTGCTGTTGAGTAGATTAAGTTGTTTTAATGAGAACAACATGCTGTAATTCTGTGGTTTTCAGTGAAATAGCATTAGAGCTGGCGGAGTTGCAATTTGTAGCTAATCAGAGAGGTTAGCTAAAAATCTGCTGGCACTGCAGTTGGAGTAGATCGGTATCCATCTCATTTTAACCATATGCAAATTAAACTTTTAGGTGACCCCATCTTCAAAACATTCTACTTTACAATAAGATTTTGAACCTGATATTTCCCAAACCTACCACTGGACATTTGGTCTAGTCTTTAAAAGTTTTAATTGAAAACAACATGAGTACAATGCAACTGCTGCATATGGATATTGTAAGCAGAATTACCCAAAATATGCCTACCTAAATTATAACTCTTCTATGGTTCTATACATCAGGGAAAACTATTTAGACTATTTCTGCACCTAACCTTAGTGTTAGAACATTATTAAAATTAATACTGTTTACAGGAAAAAGATACTGGATCGTTATGGCAATGCATATTCTAAGTGTCCTGTTATCTATTTGGACTATTCTACATGTTTTGACCTTTAGTACAGTAAATTTTGTTCTTGAACATTGAGAAAAGTGTTCTAAAGTTAGTCCATAATAAATGAGAATATAATTTAGAAGTAAGTTCAGGGCTCATCAGAAATTCTCTGCAGTGGGAATTAGCATATGAGACTTTATATAAAGTTAGAAAAGAAAAACAGCTATGTAATACATATTCATAAAGCTGGATCCATAAAGCTCACTCTAAAGTGTAGCATTATTGCATTAAAGTAATTCAACTTTTCAATGAAAATGCCCTTAAACATCAAATAATAATTTCTGCAATCTTGATTATTATTGTCCATACATGATTCAGTAATATCTTATTTGGAGTCTAAAATTAAACTCATGAATCTGTAATCTCAAATACCATGTTTTTCATGTGACTGAAGGTAGAAAATAGTAAATAATTTACTTTTCATTAACCTAAGATAGAAACTAACCAATTATCTTTCAGAACTAATACCAATACAGAAATGAAAACAGAAAGAAAAGCTGTTCCCCCAGGAAAAGAGATGCACTCTGATCTAGGGGAGTAACAAGAACAATGAAGGAAAACCTGTTTTATTACAAAGGCAACCAGACTAAGAAGACTTTTCACCATTTTGTTCCTTCAAAACTTTATTAAAGAAGATTATTTCACTATTTCTCTTTCCAGAAAGGCTCTGCTATAGTAGGAATATGCAGTAGGAGCTCTTGGGCTGGAAAAGGAGCTTAGGACAGCAAGGCGGGTGAAGTGACTCTTCCCAAAGCAAGGTACCTTCTGGTCCAGTGTGTTTCCCAGCCTTACACAGAAGTTAGGGACAACTGTAGACTATGGGGTAAAAGTTGTCTGTGTGGGATGGGGTAGGGCAAGTTCAGGCTTTGTGATACAGCTCTACTTTTATTTCCTTGGCTTATACAAAGCTCAAACTGTTGCTGAATCAGGTTTTAAAAGATAGTTATGACTTACATACGTGAAAATGTAGCGTACAGAGCTAAAAATAACATCCAAAAAGTCACATTTTATAAAAGCAATGTAAGTGTTGTGGTTTACTGTATAGCAAGGGACCCTAGGAGTGACAGAGTGACAGAGCAGACACATGGAAAGAACAGGCATGTGGTGGTACTGGGGGTCCCAAATGCATAAATGTAGATCACAAATGACCAGTTCCTAATCACTGAAAAAATGTAACCATGAAAGACAAGTGAAACTGGGTTTGGGGCATAACAACATTTAGATGTGTCAAACATGTTTTAAATATCTTACGGTGAAAAGAAGATAAAAAGTGTGCATTAAAGATGTACAGCCCTTACAATGCACATAGAGAAAAAACAGAAAGAAATGCCAACCTCCAGCTCTGCCTCTGCTGTTAAGGATGCCACATCTGCTTATCTGCAGTGGTGGCATTTGATTTGCTGTTCAGCTTTGGATTCAGTAATCATTTGCAAAAGTACTGCCTTACACCTGTCTTTTTGTGCTTGTGAAAATTTGCACTGTGTGCCAAAACATGTGGCTCGGTAATTTCAGATCATGCAGTGATGTTCCTGGGGTCAGTGAGCTGTGTGGGAAATGGTTTTCATAAGCTGGTAGCTTAAAATGTGCTTCCAGATCTTTCTATCACACTACAGCATAAAAACCCGAGCAAAGCTAGATCATCTGCTGATGTAAATTACTCTGTCTGAAAGCTGTGTCAGCTCAGGATCTGCTACCAGAATTTTATGCAGAAATTTACACATAGCCAGAAGGTTTGCTTTGCAGAAGCAGTTCAGGCTTTATTTTATACTGCTACATGGAAGAATATGTAAATTGTAGAGGCACCAGACTTTTTTCTTCTTGCCTCCAGATGTACTATTTCAATTCTGATATTGCCAGTTTGTCTAAGCAAGGTTGGATTAGGTCAATACTTCATGCTATTCCTGAAGCATCCTAGTTTTCCTCAGAGTCTCTTCATTGAATAAATTGCACTCTAAGTCAATACTGAGCAAATCACTGTGTTCAGAGGCACTATTGCAGACAATGTGTCAAACAAGAGTCTCTTTAATTTGAAAGTTTTTATGGGTAAGAGGCAGCCAAAAAATAAGCACTGAAAAAACGTGACCAAAAGAAATTTGGTTTTGAACTATGCAAATATACAAAAACCTCCTTTGGCATATATTCTAAATTCAGTGCAACTGAAAGTGTCAGTTTTGGACTGTTTAGTAATTGTCACTGATAATGAAAAAATAGTTTAATGAACAGGTCAACATTTTTTGTTAATATTCTGTGTTTTCAAATCATTTCTTTAACTTTTATTCTTGCATGTTTGCCCTGTGTTCTGGTAATGACAAGAGGAAATTATTCTATCAATTCCCGCATGAGAAAAAGTTTTATAAAAGGGAGAATAGTTCCATATTTATTATTCAAGTCCATATAACAGTGCTGTCTCCTCATGAACATCATTCTGTGCTCTGCTTACTATAAAACTTTCTTGCACGTGATTGTAATTCAGGCTGACTTTTAACTCCTGCTCAAATCTAGCATGCTGAGTGACTGCTGGAAGCTTCTCACAAAAAACATCCAGCAATTCCTGTGCAGTATTTTGTCAAAGGCTACGCTCAGTTGTTAATACTAGAAGTATGCACAGGAGGATGTTCTGAAACCTGAAATGGAAATTCTGTGAGTCCTGACAATGTTTGTCAGGAAAACTGTTTTAATGTTTCTCGTTCAGACAAATTCTTGGTTGTTGAAATGCTTTTCAATTTGTTCAGTGTGATTAAATTTACCATAAAGCAAAAAAATCAATATAAAGCCAAGTCAGATATACCTGCTGTCAGCTGAGGCAGAAAACAGGGGGGGAGTAAATTAATAAATTCTCATTCTTTCAGATATTTTATTACTAAAATGTTTTCTGAAACCTAAAAAGTATTCAGAAGAATTGAAGAAAAGCTCAGCTGACTTTTATATTTTTCTTATACCTGTTCTTTTATGTTCTGTTATCTGAGTATTATTAAATGCATCAACGCAATGTTTTTATTTACAGTTTTTATATAATGATATTTAAATGGTCATATTTGATGAGCATGTGGAATACTTTAAAACATACTTGTATGCAGTAATATTCTCCTGTAACCCACGGAAGCTGTGAATATTCTTACAGTTAGCGTAACACCTCAAAAAGCAAATGAACACGGGGTAGGGCAGTTGCAGTCGATACTACTTTCTGAGATACTACTGCAGAATAACATGTATAGTTGGCAAAGTGGCAAATGGCAGCTGAACCACTACATTCAAATAATGAACTTATCACTGTCAGTGGCATTAAAACCTGAGATGTTTTCTGTTCATTTTGTTGTTTATCAGAATCATACTATTATAACACTAGTATTTGAGATGCACCAACCCTTAAATAAACAAAAGTTCATTCTAAGCTTGTTATCAGTTTTATTTGGTTGCATGAAAAATTCTACTCAAGTACAGCTTGCTTAAAATTAAAATGAAAAATATTCTGCAAAATATGAAAGCTGTACAGACAGAAATAAAATCAAATATTTCCATTCAACATAAAAGCATACCGCAAAGTATGGCTATTAATTCATAACAGTGTCATGTATCGTGTCCAGATGGGATTGAAGACAGGAACTAAAAAAGTCAAAATGCTACAAAAAATTTCATACAGGGCGGAATTTAAGTGAGTTTTTTAGAATTACAAAGGATATTACTAAATTAATAATTAGACAAAATACTATCATGTTTACACACTTTTATATATATATGGAGTACTAATGTCTTCTCTGAAATATCAACCTTGATAATATTTTTAATAAACTTAGTTATGTAGCAAATCCTAACTTGAATATTCAGGGTTGTTAGCAGAATCTGTAAAATCCTTATGCTTTGTAGCTGAATACTGGACTCAACTCACATAGCCCTTAAGCAGGTTCAGCCATTTGCACAACGATAAGAGATGTTGGGTTGGATTTTGCAAACTAAGGATGCCATGCAGTTCCTATAAAAATCCACAGTATAAGGCAGCATTATAAAGCTGTCTTCAGCTGGCATGCCAAGGATAAATTAAGACTAATGGTCTTACTGTCATACTGATAAGAAGCCTGCTGTTTGGTTTAGGTCAGAGGTAGATCAGCTCTGACCAGTAGAGAATGAAATGTATGTTTTCTTGTATTTGTCATTGTCTGTACCATTGAGCTAAAAGATCCCACAGAATTAATGCATACCATTTGAAGGGATGAAAGTAGGAGTAATTCCAACCAAGGGATGAAAAGAGAACAGCTGTTTGCCGAATCTGTAAACCAAACTGCGGTTGTTTCACAATTGTTATGATTAGAAGGAATCTCAATTTTAAAGTAAAAGTATGTGTTACTTTCAGATCTGTGATAAGCAAGAGGTCACTAGAGATTTAAAGGTCAGGTGCTTTTTCCCGTGGAAAGTCTCAAGACTGGGGAGACTCAAGAATGACCTTATTGCAGAAATATGGGGCTGACAGCTGCAGCAGTATTAAAGCTTTCCACTTAAAGTCAGTGCTGGAGGTGGCTAAGAAATGGCAGAAAGATTCCTTGGCAATACTACAAGACATATGTCAGGGCACATTTCTGAAATGACAAAGTAGCTATTTTAACACACTTTGGTTGGTTCCACTAGTGATGCTGTCACCCATGTCATATTTTAGTACATCAAACACTGTGTTATATAAAATAGATTTTTAATTCAGTAACAGGTCTTCAAGTCAACTACTGTGCTAGGATTCATGTTTATATCAAATCTGGCCTGTCTTGACAGATACCATTATAACGTGCTTCTGCTAATCGGTAATACTCAGAATATACAGAAAAGTTTTCTCTTAGCTTATGTAGTGTAGCAAAGTCAGTGTAGAAGGAAATAATTGATGCGATTACACTGTATATTGTGGCAGGATTGTGAGTTATGAAGTAAATAATTTTAAGCAATTATTTTCCTCTGAGAAGACAGGAGGGCCAAAGGGGAAGGCTTTAAAAAAAGCTCAGTATTTATTAAATATTTCCTCAGGTCACAATGACTCAGAATTGGTTTCTTAAGTATTTCATAAAATTTGTCTCGAAACTCATCTGTCAGAAGTTTACTCACTTTATACAGCTAAATGCTGTAGCAGTTCTGTTCAATAGTTGCGCTAGGCTGTTTCATCAACAACCCCTTTGGGATGTGAGGGACTCTGTGAAATGGTCAAAGCATAGTGCCACTGCCTTTACTACCTAATGGTTTTTGTTTCTATTTTTAAAAAAGCCTTTGTACCTTCTTCCTAAAATAGCAATAGGACTGTTCATACATGAAGTATTAAATCTCAGTAACGGCATAAGTATTTTTTACTTACTTTATTTGTTTGCCTGTTGTTATGCAAAAGAAACTCAATAGTAAACCAAAAGACACCCTGTAGAGTACACAACTCTTTCACACCAGGGAGAGAGAAGATCAAATAATATATAGAACTGGTGAAGGAGTTCATTAAAAAGATTTTCCCCCTAATGTCCTGCCAGATAAAACTGCCTGTGTCAAGGAGAAGTAGCTATTTAGACTGCAGAAAATAGAACACTGCTAAAGTGATATTAAATTCAGGAAACAGAAGTGAGAGACAAGGAGTTAGAGAGGTTGTAAGATGCAGTTTATAGAGAATGACAAATGTAAGTGTTTCCCTTCAGTCTTTACTAATTTCTTGCAATGTTCTGTGCAGCCTTTTTCATATGAAGTCTTATGACCCAAAACGAAGAAATAGGGAAACTGGACCTGAAGAATGCTGTGACAGAGCTTAGAGGTAGCAGTTCAAGTGCAAGCTCTAGATTTCAGCATTCAGTAGGCTCATAGAAATTGCCAGTTGTTTTAGCACGTTAAAAATAAATAGACTGTGCAGTTATGAAATAATGCAAGAGTTTTCATATGTGCCTCAATAAGTAAGGGCTAGTTTCTACTGTAGATTGTAGAAGCTTATGGTGGTGGTGTAATTCAAATCCATAAATCCATCAGCAGACAGATAAATGAGCTATTTGTCATCCTTTCTTGCAATTTTTGCTGGTTTTAAACAGTTCAGGACTACAGTATGTTCTGCAAAAAGTATGTTATACATTTCCTGACACCTGTATCAAGCAGTTCCACTTATGTAATTACACTTCTATGAAAAGCTATGAATAGGGTAATGGATCAGGAAAGTACAGTGAAGAGAAATAGGGGAAGACATACATCTGGGGGGTGAGGGGGGGACACAGATGATGGGACCGAAACACAAAACACAAAACAAAATAAATCCTGTTCCAGAGAATATAGTTCTTGGAATTTTGGTGGGTTCATTTTAAAATCTGACCAGAGAAAGTTTAGTAATTTAGAAATTGTTGCAACTTTCACAAGCAGTGATTGGTTTTCCTGTGGTTTCTGTTGATGAATTTGAAACACTACCAGAGTAAGACAGAAGTCTGGTTTTACTTCCTTCCTTTTTTTTTTCCAAAGAGAAAGGAAACAGAAGTTAAAAGAAAGTTATCAGGTGGAGAAAAAATAAGAACTTAGATTCTGAGCAAGAACAAAAGCAAAGAAAAATACAGTATGTCTCAAAAGTATCTCTCACTCTCCTAAGTCTATTTAATATAATGAAATTATCCCATTCATTCTATTATGTTTGAACTAGAATAAAAACAAAAAAGAGGTAATAAAAACAAACCTAGCCCCAAAGAACAACTAGGCTTAACAGCGAGTATCAAATTTTAATACACAATGGTGCCCTGTTGATGGCAGGTATTTGCATTCCAACAAATTAATAGGCAGAAGACATAAAAAAATATGTGAAAGATAGTATGTCACCATTGTGATTTTTATAAGATAAACGCAGTCAGGGTAATGTGGATAGTTAAAATGCTAAATGCATGACAAACTGAACTACCAACAATGCATGAAAATGCTTCCTATTTCAGTGACATGTATACTATCCATATACTTCTTGAACACAGGCTGTGTATGCATAGCGTTTCTTTGCACTTCTCTGAGTCATTAGAATTCACTGGATACCAGATCATCTGCTAAGCTGTTTATAAAAGGAAAGCATCTATAGATACATTCCACAGGGGCTTTGGCAATAAATTGGTAAAAATGAGTTCTTAATGGTAGGTTATTTTGTGGGGTGGAAACTTGCTATATTGTGACCTTGCTGCCAGTAGATACACTGTTCATGCCTGGATGGAGTTTCTGACAAAATCAGCGTGTAATCATAAGCATTTTATCAAAAGTTCAGAGAGAGAAGATACAGCCACTATGAGTTTGACAGGGTCACTTTGAAAATGCATTCAATGTGCATTCTTGCATACCTGCTGTAGCAATGCAGTTCAATCACAGGCATTTCGAAAAATGACTCCGTCACTAGATGCTTCATCTCTGGTAATATCTTTGGATACCATTTCCTTGGAAAGTTAATAAGGCATATTCTAAGGATAGATGCCTTTGGCTAAGGTATAGCTAATATTGTATGTACAATTTTTCCTGAAAATGAATAAGTAGCTTCAAAATTAACATGCAAGTATGTGTTTTTTTCACTATTGAGGGCTACTATTAAATGTCTTTCTTAATGTAAAATATGCAGAAAAGCAGTGTGAGAGAGAACAGATCTAAGGTTGAATTTATTTAAAAATTTTCTACATATTTTGGGTTATTTTTTGTAACTTGTCATATTATCCAGCTGATTAGATAGAAGACAAATAGATACTAATGAATGAGTGGATGACTAGAAGCTAAAATGAAATTAGGTTCTAATCCTGTCAAATTGCTCATCTGCCTCCTCGTGAGCTAAATGAAGAAAAAAGTATCTTGCCAAAAGCAGCCAGCCTGGGATCCACCTATTCTGGCATACCTGTAAGGCACTCAGCAACGAGTGAAGTTGTAGTCTAGTGGCTATTATTTACTGCTGAAGGTTCTTCCACTTCCAAAACCAAGTGATTCGATAATTATGTTCCCCTTCAAGAAATGCACGCTATCATATATATTGGTAGCTAAACTATGATAGTCAGCCAGAAATAACAAGCGCCTTAGGACAGTCTCTTTCCCTACTTAATTCATGGTTAACTTGAAGGAATCCAAGATTATTAATAAAAACATGCATAAAATTTAACTTATTTATATTCTGGGTTCATATGGTCTCTGCTCAGGGCCTGAAGCCTCTGGAGCAAAGGAATTGCGAAGACCCACCAGCCCAGCAAGAGATTTTCAGAGCAGGTTCACATTTTCCTTACAGACAAGTTGTGTATGCAAAGCAAACCTGATGTTGGGCACATCAGATTTATTGTGTTTGCACAGAATGTTTGCATGTCACATACACTACAAATCTAACTGGGACATGGAGACACCCAAACAGTGCAGTGCCAAAACTGTGATGACAGCTACAAATTTGTATGCAGAGAATGTTTTAGAGTTGTGCCATACTGACAGAACTAGAGACCAATACATATTTTAAGAGCTTTTTCTCACAGAGTCAGAGAAAACAATGTTGAAAAGTTCTCACCCAGCAAACATGAAGTCTCAAGCATGAGCCAAGGAGAAGTAACTGGGTGTAGACCCAAGTGCAGGTCATAACTCTTGAGAGTGGCTCACTGACAAGCTTTGCCACATTATTACTCTGTGATCCTAACAGGCATGAGTATTACGGAGTAAGAAAACCTTATTTTTATACAGCTTGATTTGGCTAAATAATAACTTTCTTGACAGTAATGTCTGATATTTCAGCCATATTATAATGTGAATAAACCCTGGGGCAGGTTTTACCCTTTAGTTTTAAGATACACTAGTAAAAGCAAGGTGGGGCAGGTGAGGAACGGCTGCATGATACTCAGTTACCAGCCAAGTCTAATGTCATGACAGGCTTCCTTGCACACCAGTCACCCAAGTATATGAAAACTCACCCACATTTTTGTCACTGGATATAGTAGCTACAAGTTCTCCATGATGACATGGCTCTAGATAAAACTAGTCAGAGTTGCATAACATTCTTTTTATGATTTCCTTTATGATTACACACTAACAAGCTAGCACCCTTTATAACAGCTCTACTTTCACATCACTGTGTTATAGTTTATGACCAGCATGTTAAAATTCTCCAGTACTGGAGGAAATATTGCAAATATGATACTAGAATCACAGAAACATTTAGCTTGGAAATAACCTCTGGGGTCATTTATAGTGAAATTTGAAATGCCACTAAAAAAGCTACACAACACTGTTTGTAAGTAAAAGGTTTTATTCTTGATCTTTATTTACATGAGAAATCCAAGACAAATCTTGTTCTTCCCAGCAGAGTAAGAGAAGTAATAAGTACTTTTGTATGCCACAGGAAAGGCTGTGTTAACTACAACCTGGAAAGGGCAAGTTACATAAGTGCTTTATGGAGAAGCTGAACTAGTAGATGTCCAGCAATATTGCTATTGAAACCAATGACTATAGGAGCGATAGGTCACTCCTAGCTCTTAGCTGCTTTATTGTACCTGTAAGAAAGAATCATAGGAAGAATCTAATTCTTAGATTAGAAATTACATTTTGCTGGAGAAAGACTTTGACAACAGTGCAACTTTAATAAAATATCCTCCCCAGTAATGTTTTTTTATGAAAGGGTACTCCTAGTGAGCACAGAGCAGTCAGAGGGAATACTGGAATTGTGTGCTTCCAGGAGAAGTTTATACTTCTACTACTTCTCTCTATGTGGTCAAAATAATTTAAAAGGTGCTTTAATTTCTGCAGAAGAAACTGAATAACTATTTCAGTCTAGTGATTGGTCATGTTCTTCAGATGAGTGAGTTTGACTGGTCACTTCTAAAGGTAATTTTTGAAGTGCTAGGCAGACACTATGTTTTCTAATCTTATTATTGAGTTTAATTAGTTTAGGTTAAAGGTCATTAAAAGCCAAATTTAAAGTAATGTTGTATTATTGCTTTTAGAGCAGATTCTTCTTAAGAATTGTACATTCCAGTTTCTACCCACAGTCTTATTTACAAATTATTAATTCAATACTAGCATTGCAGCATATACCATTCCCATTGCTTGAACTTAATTAACAATGCATCCCTGCTAATTGATTATGGTAGCGCTTTCATAGAGATTACTCCCTAATGGCTATCTCAGGATATTTCCTGCTAATTTATTAGCAAATTTCTGTCCTACATTGTCACTAGAAGCAAAACCAATATGAACTTCACCTTTATGCAATAATACCTGTAAGTGTCCTCCTAAAAATTTCAGAGAAATTGCATACTCTTTTTTACATTTTTTAGTATTTCTTCTTCAAAATCTGATCATCCTCTGCCCCCTTCTACCCTTCCCCCTCAATAAATCAACTGTATTACCAAAAATCCAGTTCAAAAAGCATAATTGTAAGAATGGTTTCCTGCTCTAAGGAAAACAAGAGTCAGTCTGGATCAAGGCTAACTTACGTTTGTTTCACAGATACCATCAGGAAATAAAGAATGAACTGTGTTCAGTATTGCAGTAATCTTAAGTGAGAAAAATTCTCAAGCAGAAAGGAGATGGCTTAGCTCTGTGCAGAGGGACAAATCAATAAGGTACAATATGCTTGATTTTGTGTCAAATAGTAGAACTTTTTGTAGATTAAAGGATTATTCCCCAAAAGTTCAAATCTGACATATAATGTCTGAATCACTCATTAATGAGCACCTAATCTAAATGAGGGAGTGTTGAGGTTAGTCATTGTGCTATATCCTCTGATGTTTGTGTGTGATGAAATTCAATGATACTTTCACCTTGTTTAGACTTGCAGATTTAGGAAGGTGCCATGAAAGTTAGTGCAGTGCTGTTTGCAGCACCATTTGCCCTGTCAAAACCTCCTGTATTATGAAGGACTACACTAATAAACAAATGGTTTAGGGCATATTCATAATTTTGCAACTATTTCTTATTACTTTGGTTTCATGCGTGTCTGCTTCTGATACAAAAAAAGTAGACTCAGCCCCCTGCATCCTGCAACATATGTGATTAAAATCCCAAACCTAAATTTGATGTGAATATTTCAAGATTTCACAGCTTCACTTTTGAGACAAATGAGAAGTGGCCTATCAACTGATAAACTCCATCAAAATAAAGGCATATGTCTGTGCACGCTGTGCAACAAAATGTGTTTGAGAGAGCTGATTTTAGCCCTGTTTCCCAGGCAAACTGTTGCTTTCCTCATAGCAGCTCAGAAGAAAGGTGATCTCACATTACCAAAATACCAGCAGGTGACAGGGTATTAATAAGTCATCTTTCATAAATCTCACTACTAGGTTGATTTAAGTTCAGTTTTCAGACTTTGAATTCAAGTGCTCGAGATGCACACAGACGTTTCCTTTTGTTGCCTGATGTGGGTGTGAGAATCTATGGAGCCACCAGCTGTTCTCACCATTCTTCCACTGACTCCTTTGTGTGTGATAACTTCCAGGAGAAGCATTGCAGGAGCAGCTGGTAACTCCTTCGATTATCACAGATAGACCTGCCAGAACTTCTTTTTCAACAGCCTTCTTAATGCTCAGGTTCTGTGCAACCGCCCATGTGCTGGCTCTGGTGATTTCTTCTAACAGAAGTTTGAATGTCTCCACATATATAATTGTGAAGCTTGTCAATAGCTGAGATGCAAATTTAGAAAGTCTGTTTGAAGAAAGCCATTAGAGTAAGTTATATAGCAAAGAACCCTTACTTAGCCTTGATGTCTAAAGGAAATGGAGCTATAGATCTACCTGTCCTTTTCTTCAGACCTATTTATCTATGGGCTTGCTAGTATTTCACATACAAATCTGATAATTTGCTACATGCCATGAAAGCACATAGAAGTTTTGCATTTTATGATGTGGCCCTTTCAATTGGTCATCTAATGTTAATTACTCACAAGACACGTGTGGAGGGAAGGAATCCACTCAAGAAACAGAAGGCAAAGAGCATATCCATGTACAGATACAATGATTAATATTTTGCCTTATGTATCCGTAAATTGCAATATGTAAACTGTAAAAATGGAAGTGTAAGAGTACTGTTTTCCTGAACTGAGTTCTTCTGAATGGTGTCACAGGAAGAACTTTTTAACAAGAGTTTACAAGAAAAAGATCATATTTTTGAAAGACACTTAGGTGGTCATACTATGAAAAGAAAATCAAAGCAAGTATTTGGCATTCAGCAAATATCTCATTTCTTTGGTAATTTTGTTGAGAACAGACTGTGTCTTCCTGTAAGCACACTGACTTTCTCATTTGATTTTTTCCCCTCTCTTGCATTTATCTTTGACATTTAATTTCCAGATGGGCGCTTAGTATGACTGATGCTTTTGTGTGTGTGTGTAATCCAATCCTGAATTCATTTTCAAGGCTACATAAAGTTGATGGCTGCCAGTTAGGTACCAGTATTTTTGTATATCTATATGTGAAATCCTATATTGATTGATTAATTATTAAATATAAATTAACATACCAAGAATCACAAAAATCTCCATACATCTCTGAGTCTCATCATTTCTATTTTATCTGATATGTTTTGATCTGTTCTTCATTGACATCACTGTCACCATAGCTACCACCAAGACAAGTTAGAAAAACATCTCAGTAAAAACAAAGGAGAAAATATCACTGGTGTGGGGTCTCAGATGGCAAAAGATTGTCTAATGGTTAGAAATTGTAGGCGGTATTTAGATTTTTTGTGTTGTGAGGTTGTTATGGACCTTTATTTAAAATTGACGGACACGAAATCTGTGAGTTTGCAGTTTCAGTGTGAGAGTAGCCATTACCAAGGGCTAGAAATTGTTTTTATTTGGGTTTAAAAAGCCTGAAGGTGGATACTTGAGACGTACAATACCAGAATAAAATCTTTCAGAGGATTTTTAACAAGGGGGGAGGGGGGGTTGGTTGTTTATTTTGTTTGTTTTTTTAAAGAAGAGTCATTTGAAAAACTGAAGATGAGGGAAACAGTTTGACAACTGAGTAGGCAGAATAAAGTTCCAAGGAAGTGCTGTTTGCACAAGTTCATTTCAATAAGTTGATTAAGGTTAACTTTGTAGAAAACAATGATTTAATTTGCAATGGACCAAAGCTGGTCTGAGCATAGAAATAGTTTTGTATAGCTTGTGGGAGCATGACATACATGACATGACAGGGAGAGAGAAAGAGCAAATGTGTACTTGCATGCTTTGGTTCCACCATTTACGTTTTCTTCTCTATTTCACAAAATTAATATTGTGCTATAATATTGTAACTTGGCAGGCTCAATGATTCTCTCTGTGTGTGTGTGTGCATATTAGTTAGTAGGTATTGCATGTAAGATAGTAAATAATGGAGTGGCTATACTCTTTTGTATAATGTTATACAGCATTGATGTCAAATTATCAAAGTTAGTTCACTTTCATAGATAATTCAGTAGTCCTTCTCTACTCTAAATGAATGAAAAATTAACTATGACATTTTATATCTCTTAAATTATCTGACCTGAACTTTTTTTTTCATCCCTGCTGTATATTTTCTATTGATTGGTCCCACTGGTCCCACTTAACCCTGAATTTTTATGAAGAAGTGCTTCCTTTGAAATGGCTGTGAATGTGTTGGTTTATGTTGAATTCAGAAGTTAAAGTGTAAAAAGGAAAATTATTTTTAAAACAACAAGATCTGTTTTTTAGAAATGGATTGTACTAGGTTAGATTCTGGACTTTTGGTATCAGATGAAGACGACACTACAAGTGGATGTGGACACAGAACAGATGCATATGTACACTCAAATTCAGGCAGTGCAATGTGAAAATAGGCATAAAAGTAAATAATGCTGTATATTCCATAAATCTGGCACTTGGAGATTTAAAGAAGCATCTGTAGTTGCTTTAGTTTGTCCTTCTACCTTCCTTTTCTAATGCAAGATCTGTCTGTATGCTTAACAATGTTTCATCATATGCTTAGTGCAGTCTAAATACTTTCATTTGTAGATCTCAGTGGTAACCACAATAAAGTTTCTCTGCATGCCCATCAATCAGTTAATCAGTAAAACCTATTTTCTAGTTCATATTACTTTAAAAGACAGAAAATGAGGTCACACATGAATCTTAGTGTTACAAATACTCTCTTTCCAAATCTAAATTTGGGAATGAAATTCGAGAACAATCACATTTTCTAGTTAAACTTCAGAAGACCAATGTAAATTATAACCAAAAAAAAAAAGTTTAGCATTTCTAAGGTGTGATTTAGTATGTGGGAAACATTCCAGTGCTTTGGCCATATCAAGAATATTATCCAAGTGATTTTTATATAGATATTGATTGTATCACATCTGTCTGCTAAACATGGTATGTCTGATGCTTTTTGGCCATAAGCAGACATCTGTTGGACTCAGAGGAGAAAAACTATCTTAAAGTAGAAGCTTTCCAGTACATGAAAAATATGCCTTTGGTGGTCACATGTATTTTTAGGAGATCCTCTAGGATTATATTAAAATTCTTAATAATTCCGATTATCCTCTAAATTTTAAACTTTAAACAAACTTTTAACATAGGAGTCTGTAATTAACCTATCTGCAACTGTTTTTTTATCTAATGATGTTAGCCTCTTTAAAAAGGACAACATTGATATAGCCTCTACTTATTGGTACTACAAAAAACTTGTAGCTCTTTGTTAGTGCTATTCGGTTATAAGAAGATATTGTGCTGTTATTACATTTACGAATGTAGAATACTTTCATTTATTTATGTAATCTTCATTGCTTTCATCATCTCTCCTGTGTATTAAGACACTATTTAGACTGGTATAAAGCAATGTTATGCATTTTTTTCAGTAATTTTGGACATCCAGTGATTAAGAAGCAAAGTTTGAAGTATGACATTTGTTTTTAAGTACTCTATTTTTTTGTTTCCTTAACAATTGCACATAATTTAATGACAATCAAAACTTCATTGTGCTTGGAGGTGTATGTGCATAACAAACTAACAATACTTCATTAAATAGCCAGCAGTCATCAATATTGCTTCACCTTGTTAATAAGGTGGGCAGTACCTTCTTTGGAAACAGATCTGACAACAAAATGGTATAATAATAAGAGCTTCCATGCTGGTTTGTTCTTTGTCATACACTTCTGATGTGAAAAATGTTTTGTTGACTTTCTTTTACCATGCATAACCCAATATTAACAGCTCTACAAGTTAGAGCTCATATGTCAGGTTTCAGCATTGCATGATTATTTTTATGACTGAGTCACAAAATCCTTAGTGACTGGAGCTAAAAATGCGAATAATTGTCTAAATCTACTGCCATTACAGAGTTTTAGAGATCAGTGAGGTTTTTCAAGACTGCAAAACTGTCACCATCTCTGACCTACAGTCATGGTGAGAGTGCAGGAATCAGTAACTCGCTCAATTACGAGGCTTGAAAATGGCAATGCATGCAGTACTTCCAGGGCAGGGAAGAACATAGATGCGTTTAGTGAAAATATGATTATTCTTTTACTTTGAAAATTCTGTAATAGTTTTACAAATTGTTACTGGGCAAAAAGAATTCAGCAGCAGACAATTTGCTGTTAACGCAATTACAACTCAAATGGCTGACTAGAATTTTTTGTGTGATGGGAATCTGATATCCTGCCACAGTATTATGCATGGGAATTTCTAGCCACAACCCATTAGAAAAAGCCACCATACTGCTCCTTTGAGTTCCTAGCTGCAATTAGGCAGCAGTGGGACACTGATGTGAAGCCTTTATGAATAGAAACCAGTATGCCCCTGGGCAAAAGAAGCATGTGAAGGGATGGCTGAACAGCAGCAGGGGACAAACTCACATTTTGAGCAACACTATATTGCATGAAAAATGTTTTTTAATGTGAACAGGCATCTACATTCACCTATATATTATAGGAGACTAACTCCCTAACAGCACCACCATCCATGACCTGATCAAGCAGTAAGGATGGCTCTTAAACAACATGTCACATTATTCTGTTTATTTAAGTTTTTCCACAAGTTAAACTTCTAAATAGTGCTAGAGACACAGCTGAGCCTTATTATATAGTAAATCTATTCAGGGTGCTCTTGAGGTTGGTTCCAAAATGAGGAAGTAAGGAAAACCTCCTTTAGAAAGATAACAGATGATTCAGTTTGTGAAGTTTGCCCACCAAGTTTTCTGGTTTGTTACCTAAGGAGTTTGATTGATGATAATTTCTTTCCTTGAAGACTTAGGGAGATTGGGTTGTATAGCCACAATTGGACAGATAAGGATAAACTATCAAGAGCTGTCAACATATGAATGTACTTAACTAAGATAAATCAATGAAGGACCTTAGTAAATGTCAAAAGATGCAGAGCTTGAAACAACTGAATTATCAGTTTGCAGAGACAAGGTCTCTGACAGTGGGGTGAGGGAAAAAATCAAGAATGAGAGGAGGCTGTATATTCATACACACTCAATTTCCGTTGTCACTTAAGAATTCCTAACCCTGTTGCTTGTTTGGGTTTTTGTTTTTTTTTAATAAATGCTGTTCTGTGCAGTCACTGATCAACTGATGTGCAGTCATTGCATCAACTGATTGCAGAGATGACAAAAGGGTAAAGCCTCCGAAATGATGTTTCATCAAAAAATTATATAGAACAATATTTACTAGGGATTAAGTGTCAAAGTACAGAGTCACAGGGGAACCATCTTTGTGAACAAAACAGTTGAAGTATGCATAGTTTATAGTTGGAAGCTTACCTTGAGGATACTAGACAGATATGAAGCTGAGCTGGTATTCATACAGCATGTTAAAAACACTGCTAGAGAATAACTAATGCGTCGAAAGATGGTGTTGCTGATACATAATATGACCTGTTAGATGAGTCGTTCTGATGAAGTCAGAACAGCTAAGTAAGCAAATCCCAGTAACATGTTTTATTTGTCTATTATATGCATATAGGGTCCTTTCCAACCCTAACTATTTTCTGACTGTATGATTCTATTTAACCCCAGGAGCAATGCTGATGTTGTACATCAGCACTGTACAACAGCATTCAGGACAACATGCACATACTGGTAGATCTGCACTCATATAAGGGACAGATACCCAAAGTCAACAGTTTTACCATAGTCCCTAACTGCTGATTGAAGTTAGGCTTGAAAGACTGTTGATTTTAAATACTAATTGCTAATGAGTTTTAAATCAGAAGCATTTTGATCACTACAGGTATTTTTGAAACTGAAACACTTCAGAGGTCAAAATTCCCAATCAAGATCCAATCATAGTTAAATATGTACTGAAAAAGAAGTGAACAGAAGAACTCCATAGACAAAAAAATCAAATGGAATAGTACAAAAGGTTCCAATGTTACAGGAGTAGCTGTCTCAGAATAGAGCCTGCAGAGATTGGAAAAAAGCTTATTTAAATAGCTCTATTTGAAAATTATCTTCCCCAATCATAAATAAAATTTTGACATTGTCGAATAGGTGCCCATTTTGTCTTTGACACTTGAATCTGGGTTTTATCTGCCAAAGTCCACATTCCAAATTCATTTGAGACAGTTCTACTTACTTACGTTTTATTATATCAACTAAAGACAAGATAAGGTAGTCAAGTCAGAATCTGTGAATCTTGTCGGAATCTGCCACAGTGCCTTGTTGCTGCCAACATTTAGCTTTCTATGTGTCAGTTTATAAATCTACTTTGGAATTGCTCAAAGCATAACGAGTCCTTTCACTCTTATAACATGTCTTAAAAAGATCAGTAAATTAACATTGTACAATTCTCTGCTCCCAATGAGCCAAAGCAGAGCAACATAGAGATGAGCTACTCTGCTGCACTGCGAGATTTAACAAAGAGCTGTAGGAAGGCACATTTGAGACAAAATCTTTTTGGGCGGTGGTATGTTTAACCAGATCAGGACTAAGCCATCTACTATATTTCCAGTCAGATGCACAAACCTTCACCTAAATATTTGTTTGTCCTATTTCAATATTAAAATGTAGTTGAAACTGCCAAAAAATGTAGCAGTGTTTGTCTAGAGAAGTTATGTTAAATGCAAGAAGAAAGACATGGGAAGCCTGTTCCCCTTTTTGAAATCTTAGTCTTATATTCACTCTAACGATGATTAAAGCCTTCTCCTCTGTCAGAATGGCTCAGTGAAGTTACAAAGTGGAGGCATATCCCATACCCCAGGTTCCTGAAGATGTACTAAACATGTAAAAAGAAAGTTCAAACAGTTACCTCTATCAGAAGCATTCAATATGAAGGAAGCACTTATTATGAAAATATTTTTAAATCCATCATTCTCAAAAATGCTTTTTTTCTGTCAACATAGCAAAAATTGAAACTATGTAAAAAGCCTCATTATCCCATAAACGCAGATCTGAAAGCCTTGTCAGACTGCCTATTGAATTAGCAAATACAAAAGTTGAGCGCTCTGATTGATGCTGCCCTGTCAAAGCAGCAGCCAAGAGGATTTAGGTAGCTTTATTAAAGCTGGGTTGTATGGCAAGACTAAGTATTAATTCTTAATATGGTCGAACACAAGGTTGGAGCATGTCTGCTGAGACTGCTTTTTCCTTCTGTTAGATTACCAGATTCAAGCTTACTGTCAAAATGCAGAACAGAGGTTTAGACACAAAGTACTAACTATATTCAGAAAAAAAAAAGCTTTCTGTTTTAACCATATGACAGTTTTAAGAAAAGGACCTAAAGCCCACCCTCAAACTCAAAGAAATAGAACACCTGAAGCAAAATATAAAAGGGATAAGAAAATGTCCTAGATACTATCTTCAGCTTTTATGGGGAAGAGCACTTGAGTCTTCAAGAAAGGAGAGTACAAAGAAGAGTGTCGACTCTAATAACTAATAAAACAGGAAAGGAGCAGATGTGGCTGCGCTGCCATGTTTATGCTAGAGCTTCAGAGAGTTGTGCCTCCTACAACTGCTCCATCAGCAAGGTGCCATGAGGGTTAAGGCAGCTTCTGCAGTCAGAAAGGTCCCCATTCCCACACACTGCCTTTTGCAGGAAAAAAAGCACCTAGGACTGGTTACAGGTTTTTAACTCTGCTGCCAAGATTGAGTTTCTTTTTACATTCAGAAGGTTTGAAGTAATACTTGTATAATTCTGTAGGCTTCATTTGTCTGCTGCACATTCTGATTAAAAGGGAGTTAACTTATTTCTGCAGGAAAAAAGGTTGTAACAAAAAGAGCAGCATAGTTAACTTGATTATTGTTAACTGTTGCAGATAGAGCAAAAATTAAATAGGATAGAAACAGTTTTCAATTTTAAAAACATTCCTCAGGCTGCTCTTGTCATGCCTTTAACATAAGTTAAATAGGAAATGCTTACAACTAGAGAACTCATACTTTTTCATCAAATGCTATTTTTATTGCCTATATATTTTTGTGCATCCAGAAAATGGTCGAAAACAAGAATGGCATTCAAGTACAAGCTTACTGCTCATCAGCACCAAGGCTGTGAACTATTAAAGTGTCTTGAAAGATATATCTCTGTGAAACATATTTGATTGTGTAGACTGCCATGTTCCTATCCAGAGATTATGATACTGTGTTTGTGTTCCAGGCGTGTGTGATGCCAAGTGCAGAGTGCTGGAATGCTAGACAGGATTCTGAATGGGGCTGTAGTCCATTGTGGAGAAAGGTTAATTTGATTGCTTTTAAGCCACATTTACATTTTCGGAATAAGCTTTCAGTGATTTTAATATAAAATTTAGGGTCTTAGTTGCCCAGGGATTTCCCCCTTTTCTCCTCTTCTTCAGAGACTGCTAGTTTGATCAAAATAGACCATGTGAGCTTCACACCTGTTAGTTTTGCTGCCAGGGATTTTGTGATCATTTTCCCATTCTTCCCAAGCCTGATTTATTTTTCAAAGTGTTTTATTTGTTCACATTTTGTTTTTTGAAAGTGTGAGTATAGACTGCTCTTTGTCTTGGGCTGCTGGCTACAAGCTGGGTCACCTTGTGAGAAGGGTAGAGTGCATAATTCTTTCGTAACTCCTCTTAATTTAAGGGGGCAACTAATCCAACTCCCAAGTTGCTTTGGCATAAGGTGGGAAAGGGAGAAAGGATTGAGAATGAGGGACAACCAGCAGGGAGTTGACATGCAGACAGATGTGGAGGCCTCAGAGGCAGCAGACAGAAACATCTTAGGGACTTAGAGCAGAACCAATAGAGCTTGTAACAATGTCAGAGTTGCTAGACTGAGAGCAAGGCTGAAAGAAAGGCCCTTTCAATATCCTGTAAAGACACTGTGACAGAGAGGGTGGCCTGTTCATAAATCCTTTGGGTTTATTATCACATTCTGATTTTGAACTCTTGAAGAAGTTAATAGCTCCAGGTAAGTTCTAACCAACCTTGACTTTTGCATTTGAAAGTCATTTTGTCTGTGGCCCTCATTATAAATAGAAAATCTACATGGATCCAGGCTCTCAAAGCCTGACTGGAGTCTTGCATCATCTCAAACTTTAAGCATTGAAATGAGCACTGCTTTGTTGAGAAATGATTGCAGCACCCTGGCAGCACTACTGGGAGTAATGAAACAGCAATTTTTTACCACTTTTAGAATTTTAAATAGGTTTTCCTACTCTACATTGCAGCTTGAAAAACAGTAAAAAAATCTTGTATATGCTGAGGAAAATTTGCTAGAGATTTTGGGAGTTTGTTTTAAGCTAATTAAATTTCTATCTCTGGGAGTTGCCTGCTCTTTGGGGTAAGCTTAAATCTGAACGATCATTAAAAAAGGTCACAAAATACAGGGACAATCAGGATTTAGAATGGCATTATACAGATTTTAAAAATCACTCAATTTGTGCCAAATAAAATGAGTATTGTAGAGTTACTCTTTCAGAACCAAAACTCACCAATTAGAATCCGTGTCCTACTATACAGTGTGGCAGTTTCTTCGAGTAACTTTGACAACAAGGACACCTACATTAAGAAGTATTTGATGTCCGAATTTGTATGAACTAACCAAAACTGAGAGTGTCTGCTCAAGCTCTAGAGCATACTAGTAATCTACAAACTGCTCTATGAACAGAAGCATATTGTAAAATCTATAAACATGTACCTAACTTATCTCAAGCTCAGCTCATATAGTTCATAGCTAATTTTTGCCTGACGAACAAGGATACAAATTTGATGAGCTTTAACTTACAAGATAATAAAAGCAGTCCCATGATAAGGAACACTACACAAAAAGAAACAGAGAGAAACATAAAAAGCTAATTGTTTTAAATTCTCAGCAGCTGTGACGAAATACAGTAAGAAACATCCCCAAGCATACTGCATTCGATTTGCTTGCATAGAAATCAAGAATTGGTTAAACAAGCAAAACCGAGATTGAGCACTCCCTAGTTCAATGGCTCCAATTTCAACACAATTTTTGCAAGAAAATGCATGCTGTTTACCCAGCATGCACAAATTAAAATTAAGCTAAAAATGTTTTTCTTTGTTCTTTTCTACTTTACTTTCCAATGAGCAATTTTTCTTACACAAACACTGAGCAGAGCAAATAACAAGCTCATTGAAAATATGAGTCAAGAACAAGTAGTTGATTTCTTATCTTTGCACTGCAAATTAGGCATACAAATCAAGTACAGTGTTGTCGTTCTTAAAATGCATCTTTAAGTGTCTGTTAGATCATACTTATTTCCAAAAAAGGGGGTTACTCTACCAGCTGAAAGATATAGTCTAGTGAATTTTCCACTTCTGTATTATCTTGGGCTTTGGCCTTAAATGAACATCACTCCATCTATGGAATACTTACCTGAGTATTATGGTTTCACTCATAATTGAAATGGAGTCAGTGCTGTAGCAGGTCAGTCAAATTTCAAACACATGTAAAAGTAATGTTAGAACTAAGGATAGAGTTAAGAAATCAGCCGTTCTCAGAGAGAACAGAAAAACAAATAACCTCAAACATTTTTCTGCTAATTTAATCGAAGTAGGAGAATTAACCAAATCGTATAGACTGAAAGATTTCAGTATTAAATTATTCTGTGGTAATATAGGTTGCTGTGTACAATATTACTACTGTTCTGTCTGTCTGGCAGAAAAGCTAATGCCCATGAAAGTTAGTCTATCATAATGATATGGTATGATCTGAATTTCAGCTTCAGTCATTCAATATAATAAAAGTCTTATACTTTCCCCTTTAGAGCTTTAACAGCAACAATCAAGTAATATTTCTTTCTTGCTCATCTGACAGGAGGACTGTAGCAAGCTTCTGGAAAAATCTGAAAGAGGATCTAGAATTCTTTGCAGCACTAGCTACAAACAACTGCTACTAAACTGCATTTACAATTATTATGGCTACTTTTTACTCCAGGTAATAGGTAGCAAATACGAATCTCAAAAGGTTTTTTGTAATAGCTGGAATTTGTGGAAGTTGGGTATACTGGGTATCAGGTATAATTTTGCTCTCACTAGTTGACTGATAACTCCAAGAGAATGAAAATAGTATGTTTTAATCACCTGCCTCTGTTACCTGTCTGTCAGTTTTACCATTTTAGTCATACAAGTCTTAACTAGTATACTAAAAGCCACGCTACAAAAACCATTGCAAAGACTGATTAAGGCACCTTCCCTTAGGAACTCAGTTTGGTGAAAATTTATGTTAATATTGTGTAGTTATTTCCTCTTTTTTATTTGGCAATTGGAATAGTAGAGATTAATTAAATAAAAAGCTTGTGGGTGTTAATTCTTATGCTCTACATCCTTACTGTAGTTGACTAACATGTTGGGAAAAAAACATTATGCCCCTTTCTTTTCCAAAACCCACATAATTACTTATTTTCCACTTGAATATCAGGTGTCAATCAAATGTAGGCCTCGTAATTACTGTTGTGGCGTAACTTCCATTAATTAAAATTATATGCATAACAACATATTGTTTCTAAATTCCTCAGAAAAACGGGATTCCAATTTTTAATTCTGCAATTTATTTTAAAGGTCAGACTTTGACGCTAAAGCAAAAATTACATTGCACCAAATATAATGCTCTGTTTGTTATGACTTACATTGAAAAGAAATCTTGCTAATTTTACTCTGGCACTACTCATTCTGTACATGATTTTTGATAAGCTGAATATATTTAGTACAGAAGTACTTCAAATGTTCTTAGCTTGAGAGAACAATAAATCAGTAAATAGAAAAAATATTTAATGCTGCAACTGCTTCCTTTGTCAGGAAAAAACACAGTGATTTAAAGTTTGTTTTCCCAATACCTAAAAACAATTGTTTGTTGGTTCACACTAAACTCGCATAAGCCTGAAATATCTCATAATATTTACCCAATGTGTATTGTGTCTTGACAAGAGCATTTTAACCTTTAATAACTAGTAGGGTTCAACTGTTACATAATTAACCTGAAATGCCAAAAGGTTTTGGGTTGATTGTAGGCTTTTGGCGTTGGGTTTTTTTGTTTCCTTTGTTTGGTTGGGATTTTTTTGTTGTTTGGTTGTGGGGGTTTTTTAACAGTTCCGGTGTGTACATTACCACTGAGTGAATTTTCAGACTGGGCCATTATAATGTAGTTTTTCAGCAGCTGAAGTGCTGCATTTTAAATCCAAACTTCACTATTTCACTATCTTCACTGCAGAAATAAGTTAGATAATTCATGCAAGTAGGATGGATCCAGGAAACCATGTGAGTCATTCTATACTGCACAACAGACCTATTGTCCTGGTCCTGCGAGGAGCTTGCCAGCACAGGTTGCTTCCTCTTCTGAGCAGTAAGCAGCCTAGGGTAAGCAGTCTGACAAAGCCAGCTGCTTTATAGATACTAAAGATGTCTATTTAAATGGTGCACAGGCAATGAACTGATGGTGTGTTTGATCTGCTGCTCTCCACTTGTTCAGCATAAGGTGAGCTTTGCAGTGTATAGTCTTTAGTCTTGTTGAACCATCATTTGGGGAAATAGTAAGGAATTCCAAGGAGCAGGCCCAGGTCCTAGTCTTACTGTGTGGGCATGCTCTAGCTATTGCACATCTGACATTGAGAAGCTCTCCGCAAAAACAAGACATGCTCAAAGTGGAAAAATGGTGTTTGTCCATTTATATGTGAGATTTCTTCTGTGTTCCTTGAACTTAGTGGACAGATTGATTTAATTTATGCTAATTATATGCTTATAAAGTCTAACAATGTCAGCAATTCAATAGTTGCAGGGGAATATTGTGTGTATCCAGCTGTGCAATGCGACTTCCAAGAATAAATCTAAATCTTTGTATTTGGCTGACTTGCAGTAACGACCCTTTTAAAGAAAGAAATGCCACAATCCTTTAATTGCCACACAGTAGAAAAACCATTTTATCAAAGAATCAATAGGGTAATCACTTACATAATTTACATCATTTCTGCAGGTTGCACACACCTGAACAAGCTTTTGCCTTAATATGGAGTTTAGGCTTGGTCTGCCTTAAACAGCTCACAGAAAGCTCCTAACAAAACCTAGATGTTGTTTTTATGATCTTAACATACAACTAGGTATCAAAAAGAAGTAAAAACAAGTCATGGAATTACTTATTTATGATAAACAGTTGTGGATTTTCAGTTAGGAGCTTTACCCCATGTTATCTGTGTAAAACAGGTTCCAGAGAAGGTGGGCTAGGAAGTTGGTTATGTATGGTTTGCAATCAAAGCACAGCACAGAGTTAATATTTTCATTAAAAATGAGAAAAACACTTCTATATTTTGTAATACATCCCTTCTGTTTAATCTCTCAGCTCTGATTTCACAGGGCAAGGCCTAACTCAGCTTTCTCTCATCCAGCCTCAGACAATTGGTTCCTTTTAAATAGGGAGCTACAAAATTAACAGAAGACAACCTGCAATGGCATGTTTAAAGAGCAGCCATCTAAAAAATATTTCCACAACCATTCCTAAATGATTCTTAGTTTTCCTGAACCACTTTTGATTGCTGGTCCCGAGGGTGATGTTTCCCAGTCACAAATACATACAGGCAAATGGAATAGGATAGGGGCATTTTGGTTTTGTTTTTAAAACCCCACTGCTCCAGGAAGGTGTTTCAGCCGTGTTCTGGGGAGAGGATTCTGACAAGCAGGATGGGGAGTTCATTCTCCATGGCCCCTTCAGTCACTGGCTTCTTTCTTTTCCTGAGGCTGCCAGCAAAAGTGCCAATTAGTAGCAATTGTGATGGTGATTTCTGAAGTGCAGTTTAAAGGATTTCTAACTGGGTTGGAGCTGTTGTCAGTTGACTGACTAGAATAATAATAATAATAATAATAAAGCTCACTGCTTCAACAGAAGCTTGTTAGACTTTCCTGTGTGATCTGCTATGGATAGCCTGAACGAAACAGCTTTTGCATTCAAAAGAGGGATTTTCATAAAAGCATCAGTGAGCACTCTGCTGTTTTATCTGCCCCAAAAAAAATCTTACTTTTAAATTCTGCTAAAAACAAAAATAAATGAGGATCTGGAAATAGGAGGGGGGCAAGAAAAAGAAAGTAACCTGAGGCGCATGCATAACTAAATACAGCAAGATCCCTTCACTGTGGTCTTATGAAGTGGAAAAATTACTATGCCTTTTTCATGTCCAGAGTTATAGAGATGGAACTGTAAGCCCTAAATGGCTTAAAACACAAGGGGCCTGATGTACTGACGCTTTGTATTGCTATTTTATCATCAACATCACAAACTGACATATACTGACAAGCCATCCAAAGAAATAAACATTTATTATTTGCATATAATAAGAGAATATTTGACCTATGCATGAACAGTATGATGCCATCTTTTTAAGAATCTTTGTTTGAAACATTTTTTTTATGGGACCATACATATTTAGCTCCCTTTTTTATTTTTCCTTCCTATGTTGATCTTACAGCACAGTGAGATCTGTTCTCATGGTAATGAGCTCACAAGAGCAACCGCTTAGCAAAACACATAACAGTCTTAGATTTCAGAGCCATATATATTGGTTGCATCAAATATCAGATCTTGTACAGTTCCCAAGGGGCTTTTTGAAACAAAACCCACATACATGGGCCTGAGCCAGTTTGCAGGAGCAGAGTCAGGTCTTGCTCTGCTGGACATGGCAAGGCAGCCCCTGGGCTGGGCTGGTGTCCCCCTTCCCCTTCCTCTCTTGAGGACGTTCAGGTGTTCTTGAGGCTTTGACTGGCTTTCCCTCAGTCTTGAGGGATCTTCCTCAGCTGATCACTTCTTACAGAGAGGACCTGACTGAAGGAGCACAAATAAAGCAAATCCCACATGAGGCAATACAGTGGGATTGTGCCTCATCAGCAGCCTGCCTTTCCCAAGGAAGAGAGGGGGTTTGTATTTGTTGTGCCCTAGTCTTTCTATCTGGTTTTTAGCAACATGCTGGTAAAATCTGATGGGAGGGAGCAGGGTTTAATGTCATTATCCTTTGAGCAGGTGGTATGAAGTAGTGAATGTTTGTACCTGTGAGGCAGAGTCTTTGTCTTGAAAACACTGGAGACATGGTGGTGAGTTGTGATTCTGCATGGGTTGAACCCACAGAAGTTAGTCTGTGAGTAAAAATATGGGGTTTTGGTTGTTTATGTATGCATTAGGTCACTGTTACTTGGGAGGATTTGAACTGATGCTTGCACAAAATTAGCACAATTTCTAATGTTTGAGTTGTTTTCAAATCAATAAGTCATTGAGAGCAGAGATGTTAAGATCTTGTGATGTGTGGTGACTTAAGGATGTTTGTCCAGAAAGATATGGGGACCATCACTAAGAGGTAGTTCCAAAATTGCTTTTTGTGACTTAGAGTACCTATTGCTTAGCACAACTTTTACTCAGAGAGTAAGCCCCAATTAGTTCTTGCAATGTATGTCTGTTTAACAGTGGGGTTTACGCTCATGTAGAGCATGGAGTTTTATGGAGATTTATGTTAGACCACTCCTGTTTCCATTTTTAATATGAGTTAAAACTCCTAATACTGTAATTCTGGTTTTGTACATACGGAATTACATTCTGGTTATATAAGTGACAAGTGCCTCAGAGGCTGAGGGTGTTCTGAAATATGCAGTAGGTGTCCTTTGGATAGGAAAAAGAAAAAATGTAATGAGTAGCATTAAAACAGAGACCATGCATTGCATGTAAAATGAGGGGAAGAAGGCCTCACAAAAGAACCACTGACCAAAAATATGGGGTTTGCCCCGCATGCTCTTCTAGGGCATGTTGAAGTTTTGATGTTTGTGTTCATAGTTATAATAAAAAATGCTTTTGCTGACTATGAAAGTGGATCCAGAATAAAACAAAAAAAAATGTTTTGTCATTTTCCAAGTATATACATTTTCCAAATACAGTTTTGTGCATGAATGTGGTGCATCTGGGTGTGTGTATGTGTAGAGTTCAAATGGGTGTGCTTTTTCATGAAACAATAGAGACAGACAAATGTTTTTTATGTAAAATTATTCATTCAGGGTTCTAATGTGTTTTTTTTCTGGCTAAATCCTGTCTGAATATATAAATATTTTAATGAAAATGTTTTATATGAGTTTTCCTATAAATATCAAGAAAGATCCCTGTGATTATAGTACATCACATATTTTGGGCATAAACAGTTCTCTAGATCCAAAGTTATGATCACAGAACACTTCTGAGTAAACAAATTCAGCCTCTGTTTCTGGCAATCATATCGCATAATGTCTTCTATGACTGTCTTAAAAATGATTCTTGTGAGTGCTTGGAGCTATCAAATTCCTTTTATAGTTCTTAAGTTTCCTAATTTACATGCCAGCTTATTCATGGCATTTGTTTTGTACCAACGTTATTATTTTAATTTGATAATTTTTATTCTTCTGATCCCTTTGTTTTTTAAAATAAATTATACTTGTATTTTGGAATTCATTTTACTAGGCAAATGAGCAAGCATCCATTAGTCTACTTAGAGTTCACCATTCACCGGTCAGCCTTAGTAGTTCTCTCTACACCCATGGTAATTTAACTTCTTTTTAGTTTTTTATTGCTGCTTACAATAATCCTACAAACACCTGTGGATAAGACCCTCATTCATTGAACTAGAACATGACTGCCACCCACTACCTATAGAAAAATACCAGAAATGCTTAGATGGAAAAGCAATGTGTTCATGGTAACCAGCAATATTTGGAGACATGGGCAGCTGTGTAGAAAGCCATTCTCCCCCCGTCAGAAATGTTATTTAAACTATATAATGTAAGGAAGAAAGGGATACTTCTTCAAAACAGAGGTGGGAAAATTGGAGTGTGGGGGGGTAACTGGGAGTTGCTAGGGTGGAGGAATTTTGGCACATAGTCATCCTGTTAATTAATATTCAAAAGATATTTTCATCTTTTAACTTTTCCTATGAACTACCCCCTGGGTGACCATTTCCTGTTATTAATACACTTAAATTTTAATAGCATTAAATTTCATTCTGCCATAATTCTCAAGGTCATCTAGTTCTTCATGTTTCATATTCTAGTGCCCTTTGAGCTGACGGCTTCCAACCGTCCTGTCACCAAAAAACCCCACCAGCACCTCCTGCTTTTTTGTGGAAGCTGTTAACATTAGATAAGAAGCCTCTAGCCCACTTATTCCTTTTTCTTTTGTGATGTCTTTGCTACCTACGCCTTAAAGCAGTTCCTTATCTATCTTTACAATTCTCTTACTACCACTTTCTGCAGATTAACTAATAGTTTTCAATATGTGTCAAATACTTAATATTAAAGTTCAGATAGGTTAGTTCTACCACATTTCCTTTACCTATAAAATCAGTTATCATTCTGACATCCAAAGTCATGGGTAAACATGTGTTCTGTGTCAGCCCATTTATCATATACCTCTGTGTCTTTGCAAGGAAAGTAATCTCTTACAGGTTTGTTCCCTCTGTGTGGAAAAGAAACTCATCACAGAAGAGCTGAACAATAAAAGCTAGTTTATTTCTGTATGTTCAAATCTTATTTTAGACACAAGTAATTTAAGTGCTTTCTTTTTTTGTGGAACTGTAATACCCATGGTTTTATGCACTATACTGAGTGCTGCCTTTCTGACTTGTTTCTCTGAATAATTCAAACTATATCTGAGTTACTTTCCTTGAGAAAAAAAACAAACCTGACATGAGCATGCAAATGCAATAAAATAGAATATTGCACTGTGCCTAGGAGTATGGTAAGGGAACATTTTCATTCCCTGAATCATGAGAGCAGTACAAGTATCTACAGTGGAATTTCCTACATAGTGCAGGAAAATCATATCCACTTTGCTATTTGTAATTTTGCAATAATGATGGCCATTTCAGGAATAAATTCAAGTCCTGTATATATTTAATCTAAAGGATTTTTTTATTTCCTGTTTCATAGAATAATAGAATAGTTAGGGTTGGAAAGGACCTTAAGCTCATCTAGTTCCAACCCCCCTGCCATGGGGTTAAACCAATATATATGGCTCTGAAATCTCTGAAATCACACATCACAAGATCACCTCACACTAACCCGTGTCACCCAAGGCTCTCTCCAACCTGGCCCTGAACACCACCAGAGGTGGCACATTCACAACCTCCCTGGGCAACCCATTCCAGTACCTCACCACCCTAACAGTAAAGAATTTCTTCCTTATATCAGATCTAAACTTCCCCTGTTGTAAGTTTGAACCCGTTACCCCTTGTCCTAGCCTTGTTATCCGTTACCCCTTGTTTGACCTGGCTCAGCAGGTGATAGGAGTCAAAAGTCATTACTCAGAGGCAGGGTCCATCTGGTCAGCTCCGTGGCAGTATTCTGCTGCTCTGAAACTCAGTGGCTACCAATTTGGTTTATTCCACCATGCTTTCACTGAAACCTAAGTCTTGCTTCTAAGTTCCTGCAGCTGCTTTGAATCCAGATATTTTACACACAAAAAAGAAGAAAATGGTGTGGTAAAATACGTGGAGCAGAAATGCTAACAGTACCTACATTTCCTACCTTGAAGTCTGGGTCTGTAAGCAAACAAGTAATGCAAATCTTGATAACATTTCAGAATGACATCTAGAATCTTATCTGGATACCTGGTTTTTGTTTTCAATATAAAGGGTTACCATATTTTTTGACATTTTTGCCACAAAAATTAACATATACAATTATTTAATATGATGAAGGTACTGTAAGGTGATGAATTATTACGTGTTATGTTAAACACAAAAATGTGTGCATTTTTTGAAAAATCCTTAGTTTTCAGGGTGTTTCTTTATTTATACTGTTTTTTTTATCAACAGTCATTATCTTTGCTTTTAGTTATTGCTCATACAGTCTTATGCTACAAACTCCTGAGATACTTGCTTCAAAATAGTTAGACAACATGCTTCTTCAGCAGAATATCTGGTTCCAGAAGGTTCGTCTGCTTCTGTCTGCCCTTCTCACTAGTACATGAGGTTTGCTGCCATCTCCTGTCCTCCTGCCTCTCATACCCCATATGCAGGGATACATCTCCTTGTGAGCCCTGGAAATGGTCAAGATGAACTCTGCATACACACAAAACCAAAACAAAACTCAGAAACAAGAACACCAGGTTTTCTCAACTGTTTAATTTGACTTAACCAAGATCTGCAAATACCTGTGCTAGTGCAGTATGGGGGGCCAGCAGAATGAGTGACGGGTGATGGGCTGTGCTGGGTGTGTTAAACCACTTCTGAAGATAATGTGTAATTACATCTTGTGTCAGCTTTTGAGGGACAAGCTGTGTGTCACAAAACTGGAATCTGTGCTGCCTCAGACATGCCTTTTGCAGTTACTTTGAAACTATAGTTAGGTGGACTTTAACACAGTGATGTTTTCAGTGATGATGTATCCTCAATTAGCAGTGTTATGTAATAGAGCAGTAGCTAGTTTTTGTTTTGAGCAAACTGTCCATTCACCTATTAACATTTCATCTGTGAAAATTGCATCTGGATGTTAGTGTTCTGTTCTATTCAGATAAATGGGGGCTGTTCACGCCTTGGTAAGTGCCTTACTGTTTCAATTTGGTTGTGAACAAACAAGACAGCCATGAGTTCTTATGCAGCAGCAAGTCTATATTTGGAAACAGAAGAACTAGCAGTGTTTAGTTAAAATGTTCAAAACCTTGCTGAATAAAGCATAACCTGTAGGAAGCTCTGAAATTCATGAGCTTCTCTTTCTGTTTCACTTCTGAATTGCATTTCCATGAAAAGTTGGTTTTCTTTCTGTTTTATGCCACCAAAATAATGTTGTGCCATAGGGAAACAGTACTATTTGCATTAATTTGCATTTAGGATTTCAGAGTAATGTTCCCATACAGCACAATAGAAATCACAGTGTGTGAATCTCTGTATTTCTGCCATTATTTTACAGAGATTGAGGTATAGAAATTAATATAATCTTGCAGAAATTGCCTTTAGGGGCTTTATAAAGCTCTCCTCTCTTTACCTCAAAGAATTAAAAATTAAATAATATTTAAATCAATATATTTGTCCTTAATTCATTAGATACAATTTGCATGTTCTAAAGGCAAACTGTGAGAAGTCTTGCACCTGAACTTTTAGGATGTTCAATCCTGCTATTAAAGCAGAGCAGCTAGGAATAGGAATAGTTGATTGATTAGAGAAAATAGAGTGTTTATACCCTTTGCAGTAGAGTAATTGAATAAGCCTATAAATATGCAAGTTGTAAAATCCTGTCTATTGTCTGTGAAAAAGTTAGATTTCATTCTGCTCTGACGAGTCTATGGTATCCTAGCCTGTATCTAAGCTGTCAGAGATTTCCATAGATTTGAAAATCTGTCCCCTGTTCCCCATATTAAATGTCACTGTCAGTTTACTCCATGAAAAATGAAGTTTATTTGATGTGGTTGTCATGATACTTGTATAAGCAGAGCACCTATCGCTTTTTGCTGTAAAGAAAAAAAAATGACATAATATGTAGTCAGATTTTATTTTTACTACTGTGTTTTTGCAGAGCAAAACTGTAGCAATGTATGCTTTCTTTACTCAGGTAATTTTCAGAATGCATAAATATGTAATACTCTAAAGAAAGAGTGTAGATAATATAGTTAATGTGCTACACAGTCAGATTTACTCTGGATCAGTATAGCTGGAAATACTGCTTGGAAGCAGTTGTATATAACAGCATGTTTGTTTTTACCTATAGCAAAAAAATTCATGGTCAGGTAGTTTTGAGGACTGATCTGTAACTGTTTACCCCTAAGCATTTATATAGATCTCTCAGGCTGTTCCTTTCATTGCAACAAAAGGGTAACACTGCCCACTTACTGGACTGTTCTTTAATGAGTACCCTCTTAGGACCTGAGTCATCATTCCAGTCAGGCTGCAGAGTACTGAGGAGCAGTGAAGGACCTAAAAGCTATTCCCTTTTTCTAGGGGATTATCCTTTGGGGTAAGAAAAGTCCATTGTGATAGTCTCCATTTGGCTTTCATACCAGGATGTTCCTATGGCAAAAGATCTACGTGCTTAACTCCTATGTCAGTGAAACTGACTGTTGTTCTCCAGCCCATGAGGACATGGGAAAACCAAATGCCTTAGTTTGTTAATATGGGGATTTTATTGTTTATGGGTCTTGTATCTGCTTTCTCCTAAAACAACAGTAATGATGGTTCTACCAGTTGACACTATAGGCACTGTGAAAGGAATGACATTCTTAGTAAATGGCTTGGTGTGCAGGAGCAATATGCACAAACATGACTGGATCTTCCATTGTCATTATGGAACAAATTCACACCTTGAGAGCAATGTTTCTTCACGTGATATTCCAAGCCTGCATATGGCACATCAGTCTGTGCCATTAGGCATAAACCTTTCTAACTGATTCATGTTAGGACTTTTTCTGTCCTTTGTTTTGTTTTTTTTCTTGTTAATTCTTCTGCACGTGACATTTGTATTAATTTCTACCAACATTGGGTTTTGGCATTTCCTATTGTATTTTGAATTGCCTTTACCTCTATATTTTCCCACTGGAGAGCCCTTCGTAAATTCATCATTGTACATATACATTCTCTCATGTTCATACAGAAAGCATCATGTATGAGGATCACTTTATCACGTGTGTTTAACAACTACATTTGCAAGTAATTCAGTTCTTTGTGACTTGTAGGACTCCATTTAGTAGTACAGATTTGTTCAGGTCCAAGCCACAGTTTCAGGAGTCTATATATATGCTAAAGAATGATTCCTTTCCCACAAAAATACTCAAAATCTAAAGTGGCTGGTATGTTGTTGGCTGAATGGCTATATATAGCAAAGCCATACCTATACTGCCCTAATATTTTGTCTTATTTAGTAAAGAATAGTATGTACTGAGTTCACAGAACACCTTAATGGAGGTCTAGCATGACTGAGCTTCACTGAAATTTGTCTCCAGTAAAGCTGTTAACACTATCCTTAATTATGACATGGCCCAAATCATCTGACACCAACAAGAGGAAAACCAGATATTTAATGAGGCACATAACAGCCAAGAGGCAAATCCCACACATGACATTAGTTTCGATATAAACTTCCTAATGAGTATTTACAAGTTATTGTGAAGTAAGTGAGATTTGGTGTTTTAATTAAATACTTTGCCTACTTTAGGAAGTCTGACTTGAAGTATTAATGTAAGTGATGGCATACACTGGCCTGCAATATATTCTGGCAAATTGAGGCATCATTTAAGTGAATATTTTAGTCTGTCAAACTTGTCTGAGATGTTGTTATAACTGTGAAAAAAAAATAGTTTGCAAGTCTAGCTGGATTATACATTATTAATAATAGCCTCTAAGACATATCAGGCACTGTACAAAAACATAGCATTGGCTGTAATGCCAAAGGGCTTACACAAAAACCCCAGACAGATAAGGAGCAAGGATGTGACTAGAAACCTGCAGTTTTTCCTTTCAATCACTATAATTTTCCCCCATTAAAAAAAAAATAAATTGTTGCCCATACTTCTTTCAGAAATTTTCTGAATTTCATCTATTTTTCTATTACAGCTCTCACTCAGGATGGGCCTGGTTTGTTTATCCTTATTTTTATACACACATGCTCCCAGTTAATGTTGTATTTGAGTACTTCAGAATCCTTCAGAACCTCATAAAGTTGTATTCTGAGGTCAAAATTTATTACAGGGGAGAAAAAAATAGTAAGGTCATGCAGAAGGTACAAATATAACTCCAGTTAAGGAAGAGGTCTCCAAGGGTTGCACAGCTCTCCAGTTATTTGGTGGTCAATTCTCCCACCTCCTGTGTGTTATGTTCTTTATCTTCCTGCCACAAATTTACCTAGTACCAGTTCTCCCCTAATGTTTAACCTACTACACATCTGAAGGAAATGATCCCCAGTTTATATTTCAGCAACCCAGTCAAGCCCTCATTTTTGTCCATTGAACTCTCCTGATGGAAGAGAGATGTGGTAAAGCTGTGATATGAAATCGTGGAAGATGTGGAGAGGATAGGTTTGTATTTTCTAAAGTCTTCAAGGAGGAAGGGCACAGAAGTGGAAAGCTGGCCTGTTCAAAACTAGCACAGGGAGATTGTTCTTCTCTTGGGACTAGTGATTAATCTGCATCACTCATTGCCATATGGTATCCTGAACATTAATAAGAATAAAATAACACTTAACTTGAAATGATTAGTATTTAAAAATATGTCAGACTATTGAAAGGATTACAGATCTTCATGCTTCCTTATATAAATGGTCTTGTGGCACACGCGGTAAAAGGGACACTTTTCACAGGGTAGATTTGTCTCCTAAATGAAGAAGTTTGGGTTTTTTTCCTGTAAGATGTCACTGTTCAAGACAGGATTTGGGATTAGATGGGTAACTGCTTTGATCTGTGCTGGCCATTCCTCTTGACACTTCAGTCAAGGAGTTCTAGGAGTAAAACTTTTCTCCTTGAAGATTATTGATCATCTGGCTGCCTTGGGAGACTGAGGGTTGCTCCATGATCTGACAGTGCTGTGATGGGTTGAGGTTTTCAGTCAAGCTTTAGGCAGCAGTGAGCATTTCCTGGGAAATTATCGCCTACTCAGAAGTAGTTGATAGTAATGAAAATGCTAAGGAGCCATTAACTCTGAGTAACCTGTGCTTCTGTAATTAAGAGGGTATGGAAACTCTACAAAAGATTATTTTATAATGTACTGAAGATTTCAGCTGTTCTTTGTTTCACATCTTTAATAGTGACACCACACACACACCCCACCCCCCATTTAGATTGGGAAATGTTTGAGAGAGGAATAAGCAGATGTCTGAAGTTGTTCCCCAAATACCAGCATTTTCCATGTATTCAGAAGTGTTATTTTTCTTAATGAAGGTCACTATGCCTTTGACAAATAGGTGATATCATAAAGTGGGCTGTGAATTTTGGTGAAAATACTATGTTTAACTAGTACATCCTTGAACAAGTGATGAATAATGTCTGTGTAAGCAATGAAACAATAGGATTGTGTTTTCTTGTCTGGAAGTGGCATGATTTTACTTTGATTATGTAAATACTACCGGTGGTGTATCCTTGTATACATGCACTGTCTCCCTTCTGTCCTACATCTCTACAAGAGAATGATCAAACCTTAACACACTACCCACTGCCCACTTTCAGGTCAACTTCACAGCAGAAAAGATATGCAAAGTCTTCAGTCTTTAGAGAGTCCTGTGATACCGAATGGTAGTTAATAGTTCTTAACTGTGACCAGCCTGGCTCAGGATTTTTAAGTTAGAAGTTTAAGCAGCTCTTACTGTACAAATTTAGCTTATAATGCTCACTTGAAAAGTGTAACCCAAAATGTCAGCTCATAGGATAGTATATGGTCTTCATTCAATAGGAATATTTTGTATTTTTGGAAGTGTTAAACTTGGATCGTAGTTATTATGGGTCAGTGACACTTCATAGAAGAGCAGCTTACCTGGAAACCAATAGGCCGGGGGGAAAGCTATACGTATTTGGTCATATCATGTATCACAACAGATGTTGATGCAGAAACTCTGGTTTCTAAACCTCTCATTAATGCTAAAAAGCTCTAGGTATATAAATGTCTATGACTGCTAAAAGTGTCTTTTCCTGAAAGTGGCAAGGAGATTTTCACAGGATTACATATAGTGCTGGTAAGGCTGGGATACTAGGAGGCACACTGTCATAAGGTCATGGACCTGCCTGGCTCAGTGTTGTAATTCTGAAACATTCACTTTTTTATAGATCATTTGGAAATTACTTTTTAAAGTAAAATGTTCATGATTCACAGAGAACTGTATCTGTATTTTTATAGCAGGACACTAGGGTGTGTGAAGCATGCAGATGGTGTTTGAGGCTTGTCCTGACAGATTTGGAAGACTGAGCTGGGAGGAGTGATGCCTGATGCATCCTCTGCCATACTAGCTCATGAAATGTAGTCTCAGCTTTTTACCTAGTGGGAGATCCATTATTTCTAGTCCAAAAGAGATTTTGGAAAGCAGTTATGATGTGCATAGTGTGAACAGGAACCTCAGAGCAAGATCCAAGGGTGACCTACATTGACAGAATTAGCTACTTTTCTCTTGTTCAATTGTATACAAATTGCAATGTGACTTAATTGATCCAGTAAGCTTGGTGCTTTTCCCTTTGTTCATTTAATGCAACAAAAGACCTTCCAGTGACTTTCAGTAGTTTCTGGATTGAATTCTCAGGCAAACCCAGTGAAATAACTGACTACTAAAGGAGCTAAGGCTGAAAAGCTTTTAATTTTACAGTACTTTGCAAACACTTAGGGACTCAGATTCAATAAAAATAATGCTTTTGAATTTTGTTATTCTTCTTTATAATGTATTAATTTATGTATTAATAAATGCTCTATTGAAAGATGATTCACACTTAAGTATGTTAAACAGTGAATTTTAATTCCCGTGTTAAGTGGTGTATAAATACATAATTTAAAACACCCTTTGACTGAAGATACTTATAATGGACAGATAATTAGAATGCATAACATTCACCTTTTATTTTCCAGTGTCTGAATAGCTACTAAGTATTGACTAGTTTTGTAGTGCCTAGAAGCTAACCCAAACTATTCTCTGTGAGTGGCAGAGAAGAGATAGGAGTGAAAGGGCAGATGAGGTGCAAGCCTTACCTCTGAAGTACAATCAGATTGTGGTTTTATTCTGTGTAACCATTAGCAAATCACGGTTTGATTCTTTAAATGCATCTTTGTTTGAGAAGGCTTGTAGCCCAGGAGCATTGTAAGAAAATACATAATTCTAAAAGAAAAATCCTTTCTATTGTTCCAAAAAAGAAAAAGTATTGCAAAGAAGTGCTTTTATTGCTTCTTTCAAATATGAATGAATGTGGCACAGTTCATGGATCTCTTCAAAAGAAGTTAGCCTTTAAAGGCTCTAACGTAATAATAGATTTCAGTATGATTCAGTAACATGAAATTCAAACATTCTGGCCATTCTGATACGTCGTAGGAAGTCACAAGTATCAGTGAAGGATTTTAGATCTTGTTTTCTCTTTAAAAAAGAGCTTCTAAAAGAAAAAAGCTGTAAAAATAAAAATCTGTACAACTTTTGAAGAAACAGTTAATAGTTAAAAATCTTCATTTCCAATTCTGGCAATAACTCCGTGTCTAACCATGAAATAAGTTAATTAACTTTTGCTCACATCTAAGATACTCTAATATCTGATGTATTAGTATCACTATGTTTTACTTCTTAGGCTGTTGTAAAGGTAAATACTTTAAGCATGTTAAAAGCCCAAGTATATGCATGAACTTGTAGCTCACTTTTTGTTTTGTCCCATGCCCATAGAGACTCCAGTTAAATACAGTGTTGATATGGCAAGAATTGAGGTGCTTGATGTTCTGCAATTAGCTGTTAATATTATTGCCATTATTTATTATACAAATGGACAAATTAAAAATACTACATTACTTATGAAGTATAATTACATCTGTTGTGTTGTTCTCACTGATTGCTTGTACCATTGAGGCAGGCATCCCTAAAGGAGAGCTTTTTCTAGAGGGAAAAACCTGTAGGTATTAGTGATTATGCATTTAAAGCACTGTGTGGGGGTGGGTATATATGTATAGTTCTTTGAGAATAGTAATGAACATGAACACTCATTTGCATTTGCAGTTTTCAGGAACACCACTACTCCACTGGGTCAGACCGTTCCTGAGCTGCAGATGTTGGCAAGCAGGGACACTACAGCTGTTGGTTTGGTCTTTGCAGAGTTGTAATGCTGATGTAAGTGGCCTTTTGGCCTGATCCTATGCAAGTGTTCCTACATACTGAGATTAAGGTGATTCTCAAAGGGAGAATTCTTCAACACCGAGATACGTGTGTATTAGGAATAACAAACACTTTCTATAGTTTGGAAAATGTGTTAAAGATCTTGAACTGACAGGGTAGTGTGTACAGACAGAGTGCTTACCTTGTGCTAAACTGGCCCTAAGCTTTCAAAGCTTCAGTTTTCTGTTCCCCATCTCCACCTCATTATAGTAATATAATCTCGTATTGCAAATGCTTAGTTGTGTCTGCTGAATAAATCAGACAAACTAGTTTTTCCTTGGCAAATTTAGGTACAGTAGCAGGCTGACCCAAGCAATATAGACCTTGTTTTAATTAACAGGATGAGATTAACATCTCTTTCTCAGTGTAGATGTGTAGACAGATAATCAGTTTTCCAGCTTAACACTACAAGCATTTGTATGGCACATCTCTGCATGCTATTCTTCTCTGTGGATACATTAGCTGGAAGATGATGCACCTTATACAGAGTATTTTCTATCAACCTATTTTTTATTCACTTTCTTGGCAACCTCCTGAGGAAACAAGACATATCAAAATTAAAGCAGCAGCAGAAAAAAATCAGTTACTAAGGTGAAGTTGAAAAAAGCAAAAGTGACAGCAGTTATACGAAGAAGCGCTGGCTCTTGAAGTTAAGCTGCTCTGTCACATACCATCAATTGGACTATTATCTGGCACAGGAGGACTGTAATAAATTGTCAGATTTTCTTCTTAGCTGAAATGATGGGATGGAAATTGTGCTGCGCACTTTTGGACAGGAATGGGGGGGAGAAATCCAGCATGTAGCTGATTTCCTCGCATGCCAGAGCTGCCATGATGCACAAACTCAATTTCCAAAATGTAACTGTTGGAAATCTTGTATGATAAAAGCAGAGATGGTTAAAAAAAGAAATTCTGTCTCTTCTTTATGAAAATAAGATCAAGGAGATAAAAAAGTCATAAATGAGAGACAAACTAATAAAATACGTGGGTTCACATATTTGTGAGGCTTTTTTCTTTGTCAGAGAAAATGATGAGGAATGCAGGGCTTTGTATACCTCTGTCCTGGTTCTGTAGTATTTTTATTTGAAGTTAACTTTTATAGAACCATAGTATCAGAATACTGGTCTCTAATAGCTGGATCTGAAGGTCATTGTTTCTGTGTGGGTCAGGATATGGAAAATACGTTAGTACGTATGGAAATACTTTGTGGGATTTATGTGACCTGGTTCAGACTGTCTGTGATGTTTATGGAAAGCAGCTGATAATATGTAGTGATTGTATGACCAGTAGCTAAAAATACTCTTTTAAAATGTTATATGTTCTCAGAAGAACTTTTTCAGTAGAATTATTGTAAGACTAATATACATACCTGTATATAATATGTGTAATAGGGTATTGCTACCCACTTTTCAAGACTTTGATGACTCATAAACTAGCCGCTGTAGTCAACAAACCTGAAACATTTTGCATGACCACCATCCTTCAATCCTGACTGAGACTTCAAGGGTCTTGCACAGTTTTAGGGTTTTCTGAAGTTAAACAAAAAGTTCTTAATTGACAAGTACTCAGTAGAAATAGATAGAAATACCATCAGGGGTTGAAATGATGAGTAAATTTAGAAGCTGTTAAGGCTGCCAGCTTTGTTCTTCTGCTTCATTATAGCCATTAGGTGGTCATTCGCCTTTTCCTCTATTTTCTGGTCAGCTGCAGTAGTAGTTGTGTAAAAACTCACTTCTGAGCCCTTTCAGAGAGCTTGGGAATGTTCAGACAATTAATCAAATGTGTACAGCAGAAGAGAATGTGAAAATCTATTCACTACCTTCAGATCTCCTTTTGTGAGTCTTTGCAAACCACTTCACGTGCAATGGTAAATCTGTGAACTACAACAAGGATTCATACCTCCATGTACTGTATGAAGTATTCAGTGTGTGTAATATTTCTGTTATTAGGTAAGGCTGTAAAATGTGTGTGGTATTTACATCTTTTCTGCTTGGCTAAAAGGAATTGTCATATATCAGAATGTGTATTTTTAAATCAGTTCAAAGGTCTCTGTAGTAGAGTTTGAAATTATTCAAGTAAGTTTCTTTCCACCAGACAATGGAAATTTAATCTGACAAAATCAATAAAAAATTGTATGAGCCAAATAAAAAGAGTGGAACAACAGGACAGACTACTAGAAGCCAATGGAAAACACGTCATCAGAAAAATGAGGACTGTAAAAGAACCAGCAAGGCTGACAGAATTTGATGAAACAGAAAGCATAGTTGAGAGTCATGAGATGTGAAAAATCAAGATTATTTGCTTGCATTATTCCAGTGCCATTAGAAACTGAGCCAAAAATGGAGGTGCCAGAGCATGTCAGAGAAGTGTAAAAAAATCATCAAGCCTAGACTATACTGATCTATGGATTTTTGAAGGAAAGTACTAACATGAGCAAACTGTTAACAAAAGTGTGTAGTTCGCATCTAAATAAACAGTGGTAGAAGGAAGAAGGTGGCAGCTTCTGTATCTGTTTTTTACATAGTGCCAGCAATGATCTGAGGACCATTTCAAAATGAGAAAACATGTTGAGAAAATGTTTCAAAAGATGTAAAACCTCCCACCAATGTGAAAAGAAGTCTGGAAAACTAAATTATGCTGCATAGGTTCTGTAATGGGACATTTTCCCATTCTGCTTCTTTAGGATTTCCTCAGTTTCTTGACTGAATAACAGATACACTAGGACCTAGTCGAATAATTCCTTGTAATATTAAAAGGCTTAAGTCTCTGAAAAATTAACAGCAAACAGGTTGTCATGAATTGTCAAGTATATCATTGTTTTGGATTAAAAACTTGATAAAACACTAGAAATAGGGTAGGAATAAGTAAGCAATTTAGAACTGTGTTGTCTCAAGGTTCTACTGCGCTACAATAGACTTGAAAAACAAATTACAAACTGAGTGATGGCACATGAGAAAATAGATTAGTGCATGTCAGAGAGGTTCAGGGGTGTTGAAAGATTTGATCTCAGCTGAGAAACTGCTGAATCAGTAGATGAAACTTTTATAATAACTGGTATTTTTATTGTTTATACCTGTGCATCCTGTAAAGTATTGTGGCAATGTGTGTTTTAAACCCTGTTGAATATTGTAAGTACATGTTTCTACTTTTTAAGTCTTCTCTCTTTTTGGAAAGTATGGCTTCAGAGGAATATGAACATAGTTTCATTATTTGGCTGTAAAATTTCTTATTCTTATGTCAAAGCCCATATGTTCATAGGACCATAGGATCATAGAATAGTTAGGGTTGGAAAGGACCTTAAGATCATCTAGGTCCAACCCCCTATCATGGGCAGGAACACCTCACACTAAACCATATCACCCAAGGCTTCATCCAACCAGGTCTTGAGCACCGCCAGGGATGGAGCATTCACAACCTCCCTGGGCAACCCATTCCAGTACTTCACCACCCTAACAGTAAAGAATTTCTTCCTTATATCCAGTCTAAACTTCCCCTGTTTAAGTTTTAACCTGTTACCCCTTGTCCTATTACTACAGTCCCTAATGAAGTGCCTCACCAGCATCCCTGTAGGCCCCCTTCAGATACTGGAAGGCTGCTATGAGGTCTCCAAGCAGCCTTTTCTTCTCCAGGCTGAACAGCCACAACTTTCTCAGCCTGTCTTCATATGGAAGATGCTCCAGTCCCCTGATCATCCTCGTGGCCTCCTCTGGACTTGTTCTAACAGTTCCATGTCCTTTTTATGTTGAGGACACCAGAACTGCACACAATACTCCAAGTGAGGTCTCACGAGCAGAGTAGAGGGGCAGGATCACCTCCTTTGACCTGCTGGTCATGCTCCTTTTGATGCAGCCCAGGATACGGTTGGCTTTCTGGGCTGCAAGCGCACACTGAAGCTGGCTCATGTTCATTTTCTCATCGACCAACCATATAACTGACATGAAGTATTTCTTTAATTTAAGAAAAAACAATGTGAGGTGGTGCTATTACAATTGATTCTTTGGTGTTTTGGTGTGGGTATATATCTTCATTTTGTGGCTAAAGCATTGGGCAACAAATCTTTACAAGCCTTTACAAAGCTTACCAGCCATGAAACAGATTTCACGTACCATCTGCTGTGTGAAGGACACATTAAAGTAGTCCCCATTTCTCCAAAGCATCAGCACATTCATGCAAATCCCTATTCTCCTACCTGTGCTTTTGAAAGTGATGGAGTGTACTATCTACACAGTTCATTGAGTCACATTTGAACTGTGCAGTCTTGTTCACAGGAAAACTAGATAGTGAGATAGCACCTAAAATGCAGCACACTCTCATGTATTCTACATTTTCACTTGCAGCAGAGGTAGTCAACTACTTAATATGGATAATTACTCTGAGAATTAATTTTATCCAAAGTCCCATTAAGGGTGTAACAAAATTTTGTAAAAGCTGTTAAAACTTGTGGAAAGGGTAAACTGCTGACATTCAGTGCTGGATTAACAGCAGTTCCTCAAAGAATTAATCCATTATTTGTCACAGTTGAAGTTACTTTATTGGAAGTCTATTTGAACAGTGAGTCAGAAAACAATGAAAAAAAAGAAAGTGCATTAATAATGAGTAATGAGTTCAGTGGTTTTCATTCATGTTACTGGGGGCCAAACCAAGTCATTTTAGTCCACTTAAATCAGGTATAAAGACTTTTTATTCAAATAGGTTACAATGACCATATATACACCAGAAGAAATGTTTCTGGTGATGGCACAGTCTAGTGGTACATTAACATATGTAGATTGTGACCTTGCTGTAGGCTTTTACTTGTTTCATACCAGCAAGATGATCTCAGCTTAAAAAGAGCAAAACTGGAAAGTTTCTTGATGATCAATGTTTTTTTCTTTTAACATAGTGATCAAACACCCCCCCAGTGTTATTAATTGTCAACAGAAAAGTGGTTGTCAGCAAAATCCGTAAATATTAGACTGTCATCATAATCAGTAGATCACAGGAACTACCTAGAGAGACTTTAGACCTTTAGAAACAGAACGGCAGGCAGCCTGCAATGCGTCATGCCTAAAACTCTTCATATGGTCCAAGTAGTGCTTCCATAGGTTTTCACTTAAATTTACATGTATTGCTTATATTCTACTTTGATATTCCAGTGAGTATTCTATACAGTTCAAGCATTTAAAACAAACCATTCCAAAAGTATTCATTCCTTCATGTGGTCCTCAGGATCCAGCCATTCCATGTGACAGGAAATCCAATCCTGAGCTTTGTGTTGTGGATTTTATTCTATTAAAGTACGTACTTGGAATGGGACTTTGATTCAAGGAAGCTTTTTGCAGATATATCAGTTTGATTGCTTTACTCAGAACTTTTATTTTGGAAGGAAATAGCTCATTGTTTAAAGGAAATAAGGAAGGTGCCTCCTGTGTAAAACTTTCTCTTTACTTGCTTGTAAGGCTTTTATCCTTTTTGTTGGGTACTGAAGTAAATTTCAGTTTAAAAGAAATTAAATTCTGTATCTGGGATGTCTGGATTTACCACAGATGGAACTGGGAAATTTCACTGTTTGAAGAAGTTTTCTCCTTTATTCACATCTTGCAGCTCAGAGCTATCTCCGTCATATGATAAAAGCAAACAGCTAGGTAACAGAATGAAGCAAAAGAGGCAGATTTTTGTAAGTGTTAGCTGTGGGGCTTTCTTGTCCTTCAACATTGATTTTTACTAAATGCCATAGGCATAATTCTATTCATTCTTGGGAAGTGATTCCCTAAACTGCAGTATAAAACTTGGCTTATCACCTTAAAGACAACCTTAGTCATTCTGGAAATCTCATAAGGTAGTCTCACAGGAAACATTCTTTTCATTTGCTTACTCCAGTTGAGTTTCTCTTATAATGCTATCCAAAGCCAGCTTGCTTAGTTTTATTCATTCTTGCCCCTTTTCTATTCATAAATAAGCTTTAAAGAGGCTTTGTGGTGCCTCAAACTTAGCATTATAAACTATATTTTAAAATAATAACACAGAACTGGTAGTAAAAAGTTTATGATCCAGTTCAAATTTTAAAGCATACCCTATCTGTCCAAATTAAATGTTTTGTTTTCTGTTAAATGTGGATTAAAAGGAAAAGTTGTGTTTCTTTCCAAGAGAAAGTAATCCATGAATTATTTCAAGATGCATTAAATCAGCTGTGTCAGTTAAACATTACATCAGGCTGTTGTTTTTCCAAATACATAGCATGGAATTTTAAAGAGAGAAGAATTGTATATATTACTGGCATGCCTAGGAATTGAATTCAGCATAATCACTGTTCACAGAATGAGTAGTTACTGACAGTGTCCTGTGGTCCTGTTATTTGTCCTGCTTGAACATGCTCTTAGCGTTACTTTAGAAAGACCTGAAGTCTAAAGCTAGGAAAACACCAGAAAAATTAAGAGAAATAGCAGATTAATCTCTCCATGGCTGTGTAAACATAATTCTGTATATTGAATTGAGGGGGTGCTAATCCCTTACAATCATGTTTCTTCCAATTAAGTTGCAGGGCTTTAAATATTTTCAATCACAGGAGGCTGAAGAAGCAAGTGCAATGTCAGGAAGGAGAGGAGGGTGGTAATCCTAAATGAAAGTAATTTTATTAGGAGAGAAAGCAAGCAGCAAACAGAAGTTCTGAAGTGGAGAAGTTCAGAAAATAAAAGATTCTGCAAAATGCTCTGACCCCCTAGGGAAGCAAAGAAATAAAATTGGGATTTTCAGCTTGATTAAAGTTTGATTTATGAGCTGCTTTTTTGTTAACAGCAGTGGAACAGGAGGAGGAGGAAAAGGATTTAACTTGTAAGGGAGAAAATTCTTTTGGAAATTGCCTTCAAGTTCATGGAATTTAAAAGAAGTGACAAATGGAACTGGTTCATAAGTACTCCTCTTGTAGCCTCTATGCTCTCCACTCCCCCCAATTCATACTTAGTGATAAATTGTAAATGACAATGAACTAATCTAAAACCAGCAGATGAATAATTTGATGTTTTATTATTGTTCAAGAGTGAATAGCTTAATAGTGGGGCATATCTTCTGTATTTATATTGTAAGCAGTCTTACTTAGGTGCCACAATAATGTATCAAAAGATCTAGATCACAAGCTTAATTTTCCATACGTGGGAGTCTTTTGCACAGGGGTTATGATATGTAGGGGATGAGGAGGTGGAAAAGAAATTCAAGAAGTGCTGAATCTCTGTGCAGTCTCTCACAAGCAAAAGTAAGATGAGGGAAATATCAAATAATGAAAAGCCTCTGAAGGTTTTTCTCCTACTGGGAAGGAGCATGATTAAAGTTAGGATTGGCAGGGAATGGTAAGAGGTACAGCTTTCTTCTTGCTCCATGTATGGAAAGATTTCTCCATGCTAGTTGCATCAGGCTCTTAGCCCAATTTCACAGTTGGTGATGTGAGCTTTCACTCCACAGCAAATGGAAAAACGAATCCTTATTTGATACTGCTCTCCTTTTCTCTGCAAAATACTGGGTCAGTGACTTCTGGACCCAGTAACATAAATCAGGATGCTGTTTCCATGGGTCTAGTTTTCCAAAACAGAGTTATGGTGACATCCTAACTTAGGTTCAAAGAGAGATAATGTATTAGAAGTTAGCAGTTCTTGAAGGGTTAAAATGCTGTCACGCTTTGTAAGTAATAACACTTTCACATTGGCTTCCAAATTGAAGTTACTTTTGTAGAATTTCTTTTGAAGGTAAATGTAGGAGTAAAATCGCTTTTCAGTTTTAAATTACTCGGACACTGAAAATTCTGAATTGTCATCCTAAAAATTCAGGTTGCTAGTGATTTAAAAACCCTTTACCTTCATTTATAGATAAAAAACTGAATCTGTTTAAGGTAATAACACACAGAGTTCGGGTTTGGTGGGTTTTTTTTTTTACTGAAAAGACATCAGAAGTTTTAAATGCTGTGATCCATAAGATAGTTTTGACCACTTTACAATTACATGAAATCTTTCATTAATTTCCATTTAACTTGAATTCTGAATAGACTCCCAGAATTTCACACCAGTAAGAATGGAGTTGTCATTGTGCTAGGTGATACAGTAATTTCAGTTATAAACACTCAGACTGTGCATTTGTCAGTAAAACATACTAAGTAATATGCAGTAGCTCCTGAAACCATCTGTCACCCATCATCAGGGCTTCTTTATTTCTAGAAATATACTTATTCACTATAGGGGCAACTCTACACAGTTTGTTAATACATACTCTCAGGGTAAAATTGAGAAAATATAAATAAATGATTTTTAAATTATTTTTTTTTCCTTAAAAATATAAACCAGTATATACTGCATATATTTGTATGGAATTCTTGGATTTAGTGTTATGTTGGCTGTCTATCAGCAGATATTAGCATCTGACTAAAAATAAAGGTATGAACATGCATGGCATTATGCATCTGTTCAGCCAGCAAATTCTCTATTTCACTGCTTCACCAGAAGTCAGTATGAGATGTGAGTTTCCCCAGCTACTAGCCAAATCAAGATTTTCCATCTGGAAGCCTGTAGGCGGAAGCTTGTCTCTAATATCTAATGATGATAGGCAATAATATATCAATACTGTCAGTATATCACAATTTCAAACATCCCCTGTTTGCTGTTCTGATGTATATCATGCTTTAAGAGATGCTCAACAATATGTTCGTGATACCGAACCATACTGGGGGTGGTAGGCACAGATATAATAGCAGTGTCTTTGTGTGCCTCCTTTATACCAGGGTGCAGAATCTGATCTAATTCCCAGCACACCTGGCACTAGGAATCGAGGAGATCTGGGGCTGGCTTTATCCCATTTCCTTTCACCAGCACCTTCAAACACCTTCCTCTTCCCATCAGCAGGGCACAGAGCAGAAGAACTCCATGGACATGGTGGATGGGAGGCTGACACAGGAATGGGTCAGGGAGGGGGTTACTACTTCCTTTGAAGAAGTTACAGCTCTGTAATGAGAAAGCAAGTTAGTGGAAAGAGAGAGAGAGATTTGAAACATCCCAGTGGTTCACACGTATGTTATGTAGCAAATATGTTGGCATGAAATTAATATTAAATGTCTGTTAAAGACATAGTGTATATGCTAAAGACTCTCAGCAAGTACTGCCACTGCAAGTCTAAAACCTAACTCCATCTCTGAGGGTTTTGCTTCATTAATATATAGGCATGACGATAAAATTGACCCCTCTATAAAAAAAAAATAAAAGATTGCATACCAAATGTATTTAATAAGGCAGAAGAGTACCTTCTCTTCCATCAGTGCACATAAATATCAGGTTGGATGCAGTGACAGTAAGTAGGGGTGTATGTAAATTTACAGATATCAATCTCAAAATTCAGAGTCTGATTACAATCTAGTGTCTTTTCTGTGTTGAAGGGTTGCCTTTATCACATTATAGGCAGTAGATGACTTCAGCATGTAGAGATTTGTCCCTACAATCGTTGTACCTTTAAGACTATTTTTCTGTCATTTGGGTGTTTCAAAGCTGACTCTTTACCAGTTAAAGAAGTTGGACTGTCACCACACCCCTGGCTGCCACTGTCGAACTCTTGGAAGAGAAGTGGGTTTAAGTACTGCTGCTGAGTGTTATCTGTAATTTACCATGAAAAGCAGAAACTTTCAGGGTAAAAATTCTGCCCTCTCCTATCTTTTCTGGGTGGTATTTTATTTTTAATGTACTCTTACAAGGTAGCTTTGAACTCGACTCACATAAAAGAGCCTCCAGCTGTACATCTTACAAAAGGCACACAGACCTCATTTAATCATTCTTTTTATTCCTCTGACTTGAGTGTGATCCCTGTTCCACTCTCACTGATGGATCTGGGACTTTTAACTTCATTCAAATTTATTCTTGATCTAATTCAGTAGATCACACAGCAGAACAGATTTCCAAAGTGGTGTAATAGCCACTTAAATATTGCTTAAGCTCATCACATAGAGACACAACAGTTTCAGTTTCTTCAAAATTATTTTACATCTTCAACAAACATGATTATTCTTCCTCCTGTTTATTAAGACGCCATCTAAGTCACAGCATGTTCACTGTTGGACAGATGTAATTTTGTGATCATTGTTACACCTTTTGTGTTGGAATGAATTTTTTTCAAATGCTTGCCACCATTTTGAAGAACGGTTTTTGTTTTTCTTAAAGAGAAACAGGGATGCTTCATCTTGGAATATAAGCTACAAGTGGGATACTCGCCTACTCATTCTCATTAACAACGAAATTCAGCTTTTTGGATCAGGTAACTGTTGTTCCCAGACCACAACGTTCTTTCACAGTGTGAATTCCTCCACCTATTTTTATCAGATTGAAGTAGATAGATCAGCAGTAATACATTTATTGTTCAGTTTCTCAAAAGTACTCTGATTACTGAGAATAATAATGCTTTGGAATTTATGGAATGCTGTCTTGAATCTTTGAGTCAGGTGGGAAAATTTTCCCATCTATTTCAGTATGAGTAAAACCGTAGGTCAGCTGAAGTGGAATTGGATTTGAAAGCTGGGACATCTTTTCTCATTAGCCAGTGGATGAAGCAGCAAATAGGCCTCCATAGCATAGATCCATCTGTGTGAAGTAACTTTTAAAGAAACTACTTTGTTCAGCAGCATCCCTTTCCATTCTTCAGTAAGCAGCTTCCTAGAAAGCAAATGTAAAACAAAAACATTATTAAGGTAAAGTGTGTCCTGAATCAGTCACAAATTATTCTTTTCCTCTTGGTGGTATTTCGTGGTGTTTTTGCTAGGAAGGGCAATTTTTACTTCTTTTGAAAAAAAAAGTAACTATTAGCCATACAACTGAACACCAGTTCAGTTATCCTAACATGTGTCAAAATGGTAAGATAAAAGGATATGCTGCAGAAGCTGTCCATCAAAGCAAAATCATATACAAACCTGGAATACTCTGGCCATCAAGCTTTGGTATGGTACATGCAGAAGAGAATCACAAATGGTCAGATTTCATAAATTAGCAACTGCACTGCTGTCACAATTGTGCCATGACTATTACATGTCATTTCCTCACTGTGATTAACTGCGCTTTACAGGAGGTCCTTTTTTCAGTAGAAGAAAATGGGAGAGTTAAGTTTCTTTTATATTTCACTTAGTTCATTGTGACCATAGACTTCAGGCCGTCTGATCCAAATTGGTTAAACGTTAAAGCAATTTGGCCTCTTTGAGCTCTTTGGCCTCTACTTTCAGAACCTGAAGACCGTGAACTCTGTCTTACTAAAGGGTAAACTCAGTTTTATTTTCTGTTATGTAAGCTAATTTGTGAGGGGTTCTCATAATGTCATGTCTCCAAGGAGATTGCAATGAGTGTCTTAAAGTTCAGGCCAAACATGGGAATTTGCTGTCCGTGCTATAGTATTAATTAGAACTAACTTGGATCTTTTCAAAATGTCCAAACTCTACAATTCAGAAAATGGAAAGTCTCATCTACAAGTGATCTGAGACCTTAAACAAATGCCATCAGAAGTGTATTTAGAGTGGAAATTGGGATTCCTCTGTTGAATCTCTAGCTGTTCCATTGATTCCTTATTTTTCACTTAGCCTTCAATTCTTCATTCATGGTTGTCATATTGCTTACATTTTTAGAAGGGCATGGCACCTAATTATTACATTTGGCAGACTGACACAACCAAATGTATTTTAATATATAATAAGGTATTATGACTTGAATGAAAACAGCTCTTATTTTCACCAGTGTTCTCATTATGTAGTGTTGCAGCCAGTCATAGCAGCCAGTCCTCAGAGATAACTAGGCCAATCAAATACCATGCAAGTACTATTAAACAACATCCTAAGATACAATTTCTTTTAATGATAATAAGACAATAATTTATATATAAAGAAGCAGTGCCGTACAGGCTATCAGAATGATTCTTTCTGTTTCACTCAACTCTGAAAAAGGGAGAATGTGTACAGCTCACTAAGGCTTGTTGCAGTATTAGTCATACAATTTAGATGTAGTTTCACTTGTGCTATTAGTTATGATCAACTTTGATTCTCCACATTTTAGTTGTGCGATTTCTATACTGGGCTAATTTCCTCAAAGAGCTTCTGTTTCATTTTGGCTTGTGGGGATTTGGGGTTTTTTATTTGTTTCGCTTCCTTTAAAAGGAATGAATTAATTATTTAATTTAAGTAATTATTAATAATTTAATTATTTTTTTTATGTGCTAATGTGTCCATTCCCTGGACATATCCATGCAATAATTTCTCAGATAAGCTATTCATCTTGTAGACCATGTATCTTCTCGTAACTTGGTTATCTGTGAACCATCCATTACAATATGTTTTTCTTCAGTAACAGATAAACATTATTTTGAACTGTCTTGCACATTTTTTGCAAAGCGCAGTTCAGGGTTGCCTTAATATATTTTTGGTCATCCAAGTATTGTTACTGTGGGCTTCCTGAATTTCTGGGGATCTCTGAAAGTACAAGTTATGTAGTAGCAAAAGAATATATATGTGTGCACGTGTTTGTGTAATGCTTTCTGAACAACTTGTTACTAACATCTCAACATCTCATATAATGGTAGTTCTCAAAGAAGTTTGCTTAAAACAGTTTGATTTTCTTCAACCTAAAACAGTACATGGAGATTTGCCTTTTACTTTTGGTATCAAAGTCCACAGAAACATAGAGCAAATGCTACAAAAATCTGTTCTGCTTCGTTCAAATGGAAGGATTGGAGAGAGTTTTGAAGGTAATGAACACAGATGGGTTTGCCATTATCCCATAAGGAATATGCTTTTCAGCTTTTGCATGGCTACTTCATGACAGATACATCTGAGTCATCATTCCCTATACCAATTTTGGAATAGTCCATGGCTGAGTGCTGCGCTAACAAGAGAACACAGCTGTGGTTCCCTACAGTGCAGTGGTAATCATGACTCATGTAGTTGCTGGTTGATGCAGTAACCGTCCCTCTGATGTGCCAGGTGAATCCCCTGTAACTCTTTATGGTGGATGCTATCTGGTTTGTTTTTCTCACAGCCCACTGTATTGGTGCTTTGTGCTATTTTTTGTGTGATGGGCAGCAAACAGGAAGGCAGACTGTTTTATTGTGTCTGCTGTACCTTTTGCAACTGAGCACCCTGGGTTGTGGAGGAGTAGGTCAGGGCATGGCAAACGTATTTGACAACAGCTCAGGTCCAGACAGGTTCATCTCAAACCTCTCGTCACTTGGGATCTACTATGTACTTATATATTACTGTTTTAATGAATGGCAGTTGTCATGATAGCAAAACCATTAACTGATTCTTGATCATTTTCATAAGTCTGGTCCTGCAATAATAAAATACTATTACTTAGTTATTGCTTCTTTAATTGCCTCTTGCCTATGGGTGAATGCATAGTAGATTTTCTGCTGAAGTATAATACATTTGCGAGCAATGACTGGTTTTTCTATGAGCTAAGTTGAACAAGTGAACTTGTAACATGCAAAACAACTAAAAAACTTAAAACTGGAAAAGATAATTTTAAGGGGCTTTTCTGTTTTCTGAAAGCAGTAATCAAACTAGTATTTAAATACTTGGCAGTTCTGTGCTTTCAGGTATTTCACACACAATTTTACCAGTCCTTTGAAAATTAATTCTGTACTTCTCCATCTACTTACATATGTTCCACTATGAAGATATTATTTCTTAGTTACATTTAGTGGTAAATATTGTATGACAGTAGCTTGCACGGAAGACCCAAAACTCCGGAACTGAGGAGAAAGAAAGGAAAGCGACTCCTACTCTTATCTCTTCAAATTTGCAGAACAAAAGACTAGCCTTAATCAAATGGATATAATTTGGTGAATTTAATAGCATAGTATTGGCTATAAGTTCTTTTCTGAGCTTTGTAAATGAAAGTCGGGAGTTCTGTGGAGTATTGTAAACTGCGTCATCTGGGAATTTATAAAGGGAATATGTGGCCAAGGGATTTTTCCTCAGGGCTTCAGCTGTTCAGGAATTGTTGAATCCTATGAAATACAGATCTAAGGGTATCATTTCTCAGAAACTAAAGTTTTGGTAAAATGAAATATTTTTCAAACTGAACTCTTTTTTTTTTCTTTTTTTTGTCTCCTGATATTTCTGGAAGAGCAAAATACAAAACAAAATTGGCTCTGTAATAGCCACCATTAGGAAAGCACAGATCAAATGGTTAAGCTGTTTTTCAATTGTTTACAAATCTCTGGCCTTCTTTTTTATTATCTGAAGAATGCCATTGCAATCCTGTAACCCAGAAACAAATCCCTGCCCATGGTAAGAAAGCTGAGGTAATCTCATTCTTCTGAACATTTTTTAATTAGTTTTGCCTGAGTTGCCTTTTACCTCCTTCCAAACAGGAGTTCTGAATATAACTTGTTATATTTTCTTTCTCCTGACTTAAACCAGAGGTACGTGTTTTTAAGAACGAGTTTGTATTCATTGCACAATCTTTTATGCGTAGTCTTTTTGTGACTAAGACTGTTCCAAAAGGATGGGAGATGAGTCTGAAAAGTTACTAGAGAGATATTTTAGGATTGCAGACCCTGGTTTATCTCATCTAACTCAGGCATATAGATGATTGTGGGCTACCAGGGATTAGAGTAGTACTTCTCTCCACCTTGGCCTTGTGTTCCTCCTCCCATTCATGCATTTACTCTGATTGCCGTGTTCATTGGTTTGCTTTCAACAAATTCTTTTTAAGTGTCTGTTGTCTACTTAAATCTACATCTATTTTAAATCTACTTTTCTTTTAGCATTCACAGTCCAATTTATTTTGTATTAAGTGACCTGAAAGCCACACTTGTGTCTATAAATAACATAAATTAAAACAGAATCTAAGTTTTAAGTCTGCTTCCTGACAGTTATTCACTAAAATTGGAGGTAATGTAATTAATTACTCAGTTTCTTAACAGAGTTTTAATGCTGGAGAGCTTGATACAGCCCAATGGAAAAGCAGTATTTGATTTTTCTGTTGTTATTGCTGGATTTCTATGTAGAAAAAGCCATACTACAATTATTTATACTATTAAGCCATGGTTAAGGGGTGATTGCAGATCTGTGGATTTACAGATAGCAATCCTTTCATTACTCAGTTGTGTGTTTTATGAGCATAGGATTTGTACATTGCGATAGTTGCTATGGTATCCACATGTGTACCAGGAAGATTGTAGGGGAAGTGTGATTTGTGTTAACAACAAACTGAATTAAAAAAAAAAAGAAGGGATTGGAGGTGACTGGTAAATTTTTAGCTGTGTTGCTCAGAAATACAGTGTAAAGCCAAAAGTTTGATTTCCCCTTGCCAAGAAAATGCTAACATGGAGATATGTTAGTAATTTGGGCATGAGTCCCAGAGTGTTTCATGTAGCCTGCTCTTTTTTTCTGTTACCTGGCTCCAGAACGCTCTCTTGTGATCTCTGAATCTGTAACAAGTTTAACTGCATGTAGGGGAGATGCAGATTTGCTAATACCTATTCTAAGAAATACAGCAAAATACTTGTTTTATTGGAGTGGCCACTGGCCCAATAGTTACAGATCACATCTTTGTATTTCCATCTCATACCTTTGGCTGAACTGCCAGTACTTTGGTATGAAATCAATGTGTTCAGTTTCTTGAAGTAAGGACGGGGAGAGCTGCCACTACTAAGGCATGGTAACCCCCTCCTCCAGCTGCAGTACGAGGTCTGAGCTCAGGGGCTGTTCTCTGCTGGACAAAGCGTGACTGGGCCAGCTGGGCATGTGGCAACAGGGAAAGAGCAAATTGGGGTGCATGGGACTGCACAGCAAAGTGGCAGAGCCACAGGGAAGGGAGAGCTACATTTCTGTTTTCAACATGAGCTTTTTCTCTCTAAGTTTGAATTCTGTATTCTTCCAGCTGAGAGGTGACCACTTAATTCTACCTAATTAGAGGGGGTTTTGATCTATTCTCTACTGTACGTGCGAGATCAGTGTCTTACCTTTGCCCTGAACTCTAATGGATTAATCATTTATGTTGTGTGGTTTAATTACTTCAGCACTTATTTACTTTTGACTTCTAACTGACTTTATGAATGCTATTATTTGTATTGTATGACTCCTTAAGGAGAAACTGATACTATTATGATTTTTTCAGTAAAAATAACAAAATACCTATAGGAAACATTGTTCAAATAGTAAATCATATATGTGGGTAAATTTTTTTCTAAGATGTTGTCATTTGGAGAATTTAAACATTTTTATGTGCAGGACAAAACCTTTCGTACTCACAATTTCATCACTTCTGATTTGCTAGTTCTCAGTTCTATTAGGTAGATTCTCTATACTATTTTTGTGTTAGTTGATGAGGATCTCATCTCTCTGAGAATTTAGAAAGACTTCCTGTTTGAAGGAAGCTTCTACCTGTGTGCATTGAGATAGAAAGCTAAAAAACACATGAATCCTGAAGGTGCAAAACCCATAAAGGTACAGGTGGATGCAGCTCTATAAAATGTTCTCTAAATGTGACATTTTGCTTGATCTTTGCTTTTCTGGGAGTCATCTGGTTGCTTAGCTTTAAGAGACATGACAATTCTTGTGTGTCATTGGATGACTTTGATGTCAAAACATTGCAAATGTAGTGTAAAAATACACTCTACATGATTAAAAAAGAGGGGTATATGTCAGGCTCTTATGCTAACCTTACATACTCTTGTCTAAGAACGCTGAGATACACGTTGCTACTTCTCAGTCTGATTTAACCCTGACCAGTATGAAATGAGGGAACACCTGAAGTTTTTCTTCTCTTTCACTTCATTGTGCCTTGTTGGCCATGAGGGGAGCCAAAGTTTGTCCTGTACTTAGCTTTCAAACTGATTGCATAAGAAGGTATGGGTAAGTTCTGCGTAGTATCTGTATCCCCATATCTGCCAGCTAGGCAAGGAAACCTGACCTTTTGTAATACTGCTTTTTGTAATACTTGACTGTAGGAGTAACATAAAATAGTATTTTAATTATTCTCACTGTGATCTGATTGTCTTTTACATTGGATTTGTCTTCCCTCTGGATGCCTATATATTTTTTAGTGGAATGGTAAAATATTAAGACTCTCTATAGCTAGAATATTCCCTATATATTTTGCAAAACAGTTCATAGTCTCTGGATACATGACATTCTAGTGATGCAGAGTTTATTATTTTATCTCAAACATATTATTCATCCATCAATAATAGATTTATGTATATCTTTTTCTTTCTTTAACTTACTATCATTAGTTGTAAAGTAGAAAGTTTTTTCTTTTATTCGGTTTCTTTCCTGGCAAGAACCATTTTCTCCTTCAGTTTACCACCCAGTTTATGCAGTGACCATGTCCTTCCTTGAAGAGCAAGAGTCTTCTACTTAAAATATAAGAAATATTTATTGACACACAGCTTTGTTTCATAAAGAGAATGCTTCCTTAAGAGAGTAATTGGTTGTTGTTGTTTTTCCCTGCTTACCAAGGGAGCTTATCGAGTCCTTTTACAGAATCCTTAACATTGTTGTTTTTCTTCCCTGAATATAAATAAATGCTGCAGTCTGGAGGAGAACTGATTCCTAAGTTATCTGTCTCTTTCTTGAGATCCGAAAGAAGTCTCACAAATTGTGAGTTATAACTCTCTTTTCTGTTAAAGATAATCTGTATTTGTTGAGTACTGTAAACAAGATGATCACTGTGCCTGCAAACTATATTGGTTCAAAGGCAGTCAAAGTCTCCTTGGTTCTTTTAAGAATAAGCCAGCTTAGAACAACATTCAATAATGCAGTAGAGTTATAGGTCAAATTTCTTGGGCTGTAGAATGAGAAAATATTTTGAAGAATAGGATGCTGATGATCTGTCAGTATTTGGGACTAAAGTGAGAATCAGGTAGACAAAATCAAGTGGTCATTCCTCTAATTAGAAGTGACTTTTATTAAAGCAGAGCTATTTGAATTAAATGAGTTATTGCTCATCTGGTAATAGCTTTCTTTATATCTGAGAATTTGGTAAATCTCATCTAGAATGCCAGTTCTGTGCTTCCACCTTTTCCTCTGAGGCATCTTTTCATTTAATAATGACTTTTTAAATTGATATTAGATTTAGGACAGAGCCTTCTTTTTGGGGAGTTATGTTTTAATTTCTCCACTGAAATATATCTAAATACTGCCTTCAGAGAGAAAGCAGTAGAAGTGGATTCTTTAGGTAGAATCAGATCTGTTGCCGTCAAACAGAAGAATAAAGTACTCTGCTTGAGTAGCAAGGTAGCATCAGAAAATTGAACTTTTCTCTGTTTCAGGAGGTGTTTAGAAGTAGTGCATTTAGCATCTAGGATTGCCAAGCTGGTGAAAAGGACTTCAAAGTTTCTGGGGAAAGGGGAACCTCAGTTCAGCGCACTCCTAACAATTTGTGCCAGTGAGAAATTCCAGAGCCTGGAAAAGGATTGCAGATCAACAGGAGAGCTCCTAAATAGGAGCAGAAATTAATTCCAGCCACTACATCCAGAAAGCTAGCTTCATGAGAGGCCCAGCTTAAATGTCCCTGTGCAGACACACATAGCATGTGGAATAAATGCGGAATTAGAGATGTACACACACATGCAGGGCTGTGATCTTATTGGCACCACAGGGATGTGGTGGGATGGCTCCTATGGCTGGAGTGTTTGAACACCGAGGAGGGAGCCTCTCCCTCCAGTGGATAAAGAACTGGCTGGATGGTCGCACTCAAAGAGTTGTGGTCAACGGTTCAATGTACAGCTGGAGACCAGTAACGAGTAGTGTCCCTCAGGGATCGGTGTTGGGACCGGTCTTGTTTAGCATCTTTGTCGCTGACATGGACAGTGGGATTGAGTGTGCCCTCAGCAAGTTTGCTGATGACACCAAGCTGTGTGGTTCAGCTGATCCGCTGGAGAGAAAGAATGCCATTCAGAGGGACCTTGACACGCTTGTGAGGTGAGCTGATGCCAACCACATGAAGTTTAACCATGTCAAGTGCAAGGTCCTACACCTGGGTGGGAGCAATCCCAGGCACAGCTACAGGTTGGGCAAAAAGGAAATTCAGGGCAGCCCTGAGAAGGACTTGGGGGTGTTGGTCGATGAGAAAATGAACATGAGCCAGCTTCAGTGTGCGCTTACAGCCCAGAAAGCCAAACGTATGCTGGGCTGCATCAAAAGAAGTGTGACCAGCAGGTCAAAGGAGGTGATCCTGACCCTCTACTCTGCTCTAGTGAGACCTCACTTGGATTATTGTGTGCAGTTCTGGTGCCCTCAACATAAAAAGGACATGGAACTGTTGGAACAAGTCCAGAGGAGGCCACGAGGATGATCAGGGGACTGGAGCACCTCACATATGAAGACAGGCTGAGAAAGCTGAGGCTGTTCAGCCTGGAGAAGAGAAGGCTGCGTGGAGACCTCATAGCAGCCTTCCAGTATCTGAAGGGGGCCTACAGGGATGCTGGGGAGGGACTCTTCATTAGGGACTGTAGTGATAGGACAAGGGGTAATGGGATGAAATGTAAACAGCAGAGGTTTAGACTGGATATAAGGAAGTAATTCTTTACTGTTAGGGTGGTGAGGTACTGGAATGGGTTTCCCAGGGAGGTAGTGAATGCTCCATCCCTGGCAGTGTTCAAGACCAGGCTGGATGAAGCCTTGGGTGATATGGTTTAGTGTGGGGTGTCCCTGCCCATGGCAGGGGGGTTGGAACTAGATAATCTTAAAATCCTTTCCAACCCTAACTATTCTATGATTCTATGATTCTAACAGAAGGATACAGGCTTCTGTAGGAAGTTTCTCTCCTATGAAAAGAAGCTGAGAGAGTTAGGCTTGTTTATCCTGAAGAAGAGAAGGCTCTGGGCAGACCTTATAGCAATCTTCCATTACTTAAAGAGCATCTACAAGAAATCTGAAGAGGAACTCTTTACAAGGGCATGTAGTGACAGGGAAAAGGTAATGGCTTTAAACTGACAGCAGATTTAGATTAGATACGTGGCGTTCTGGTTATTTTGGATCCCATGTGAGATATGTGTAGGATCTGCATGGCAGCTGTTTAGACCTCTGAGAATACTGACTTCAAATACATTACAGCTTTTTGGTAATGTCATATGTAGTACACTATAGCCATAACCAGGAAGCTTGTATTTACTGTTTTATGTGCAAATTACAGGCATTCAGTCTGTCATTCCTCTAACTGTTTGGGTTAATAGCTTCCCTTGTTTTAATAAAGGTGATTCTGGGTTTGCCTTGAGATGCTGACCACCCCAAGGTCCAATAGTTTTAGGCTCAGCTTTGAAGAAACTTAAGGAAGTGTGAAGTTACTGTTGTTACTGTGAACGCAGAGTGCAAAGATGTCTTGATAAACCAGTAAGGAAATGAATATACAAGGGTAGAAGGGATTACAGATAGAGATAGAAGGATTAGGCTGTGAACTAGCAGCAAGACTTGCTGTAAAAATGTAGCTTCAGGCTTTTGTTTATTATTTGGAGAAATTCTATTTAAATGCAGATTAGATTTTCTACCTAGAAGTACAACTTATTCTTTGTTTAGAAACTCTACAAAGACGAATGAATACAGAATGTTCTTGTTTTCATTTCTTCATGAACTTTGACAGTCACGTTGCTTATCCTGTTATCTGGATTAGATATGCAAGCTGTGGATATAGGAGTTTTAACAGTTTGTTTAGAGACCTCAGTTTAATTAATCAGTGTAAGATTACCAAATTGCCTTGGGATGAAAAACTGTGCCTGAGAAGTTGTAATTGGCTGCTGACTAAACAGAAGGCCCCAGCTCTGCATAGGATGTTTGGGAGGGAGGGAGGCAGGGCAAAGACAAGGGAAAGAAAGGGAGTTAATAAGAAACAAGCAATAAATTAGAAAAATATTGATTTTTTTTTATGTGAACAAGAGTATTTTCATTCTGCATAGAACTTCACCTTTTTGTGCTGCTGTACATGCTGTAATCAATCACCTCTTCAAATAGCATTTCACCTTCCTTAGAAATCAGAATGAAATTAAAATAATTCTTTATCAATTCTGCTGGGTTTACATAAAGTAGTCTGAAAAGACTTCACTTTAAATAAAATACCAAATGCTAAAAAACTTCTCTCCTGCATATTGCAGGCTTATTTACCGTAACAGTATCAATAAAGTATAGCTAAGGGAAACATCCCAATCACTTCCCATGGGTTTATTTTTATCCCTTTATCCATTCTGCTTGCACTGTCACCAGCATCTCCAGTGATCCTTACTGATCTTCTCAAAATCATAACATGTAAAATAACTTTTTGCTAATCATCTTGGTCCCTGCCCATGGCAGGGGGGTTGGAAGTAGATGATCTTAAGGTCCTTTCCAACCGTAACTATATGATTCTATGAAACACGCCCCCCCCCCCCCCCCCCAAAACTAAACCCAGAACAAAACCTCCAAAACCATGCCAAATTCAGAACACTGTTCAAGGGTTGGGTTCTTTGTTTGTTTCACCTTTTTCTTCTATCCCAGCATAATTTGTGAGTTATTCACTGTGTTCTATGACAGAAGTTCCACACAATGATTGGCATGAACTGTCACTAACATTCATGTACAGAAGCACTTGAATTCAAATATGTTTCAGGATCTGAGATTTTGACCCGATTTTAGAAAAGAGTAGTTTGACTACTTTGGATGTAAAAGTTTACTTTTGTTGGGTTTTATCTAATACATGAGAAAAAGTCCACATTTGCCTGGCTGGGAATCAGGTATGTTCTCTAAGATCTACTTCACTAGCCATTTAGCATGATCAGTAATTTTGTATTGATCATTTAGCATGGAAATAGCATGCAAATGCGATGGATTTAATGTGGTGTTATGGTAATGGCGTCCCATTTAGCAAGGTAATATTTTAGTATTATCAGGTTCATAAAAACTTGTCGATTGAGAATATAATGAAGATTTCTCAGTGCATTAGCTAGTTTTGGTATGAAGGAATAAAAGATCAAGCCTCTCCTTAAAGGCAGTTGATGAAACTTTTGCCTCATACTAGATACATATTAGGTGCCTGTCATTTTTTGTTCCTTTATTTCTTTTTAATGGAAAAGCTAAAGCTGTAACTAATAAGAAAGATGATGATTATTCAGGAGATGAAGAACCCTAGGCCAGTCATTTACAGAAAGTAACATGTTCGTAAAAGCTCACACAATCCCATTCAAGATTTTAGGGCCATTTTAGAATACGAATTTAAGCAAAACTTTTCTGTGCCTCCTCTTCAGCAAGCCAAATGTTTTCCTTCATCCGTTTTTGTTAATATGATATGCTCTGCATAAAATAAATCAGAAAAAAATGGATCTGTAACAAACCGCACATGAGTGGTAGCAGAAAATGGTGTATATTTCAGAGATGTAATGAGTCGTGTGGTTAGCAGTGAATGAACGTGTCAAATTCTTCTATCAGACAGGGTCAGTGGACAAAGTGAAAGGCAGTTATTAGAACAGCTTATTTTTTGTTTAATGTATCGTTATACAGTTGCTTGTGCTCTTAGGCTACATCAGATATTTATAATCTTTTTCAAGAGTTTCTTGTAACATTTCATTATTTGATTGGAATACAGCAACTATTAGCTTTGATTTGAATATGTGCTAGAAACTATGTGCTTCAGGCAGTTTCTTAATACTTGTTTTCTCTTTTGGCCATGTCTACATGTGTGCACTATTTCGGACTAGTTGGCTGGACCAGCAAAAGTTACGAGCTCTAACTTCACCTGTGTTTAAGTTGTTGAGATTTTGTAACAGGTTCCTTTGTGGAAGGAAGGGAGAAGCTTACATCTAGGAGGCTTACTGTGAGGCTGTGGAATTTCTGAAGCCCAATTGTATCTAAAAATCTTTGGACAAATGGCCTTTCTAGTAGGTACTTGAGGCTCAAATTAGAAATAGGGTTTTCTGTACGGACCTCTGCAGTAGCCAGCAGATTGTTGCTTGTGAAAATGAAACCTTGTAATGAAAAGTCCGGCACTAAAACCTGATGAACCAGAACTCTTTTGGAGTATGTCTTGCTTCCCCACTTTCCTCCCTCCCCTTTCATGAAGGGGAAGATAGTTACATCTGCTATTTTTCTGCTTTTCTCTGCATTACAAGGATATGACTGTTCAGTTCAGAGCTTTGATTCTTCAAGTTGGCATTAAGTATAGGGACCAAATGTGAAGCTCTTATGTTATGTGATAAGAGTTAGATACTCCATCCTCTTTCCCCCCCTCCTTTGTATCTGTCCTCAAGCCTGTTTACGCTCTGTTACATACTCATATTGTGATAATCTATACTCACATGAAATGGCAAGCACTAATCCATTTTTTTTGTATGCTGCTTAGTTCCTATGTATCTGCAACATAGACTTCCTAATGAAAAGGGGTGTAGGTTTATCCAAGGAAATTCGAGTGTTGCATTGCAGTACTATGGATGCAGTTTAAATGCTTTTCCACAGTCACAGAAAAGCTGCAGAGTTGCTACCCTGAGCTCCCTGTTGCTATAGCCATAATGGTAGTTATGCTTGAGTTGAATTGGGTATAACTAATTGAGCTGAGCATATTGTGCTGACTGCAGAATAGACCTCTGTGTTGCTGTACATAGCTGTACATAGCCCTTCTGAATTAATTCTGAACTTTCTGCCATCTGTATGATAATAATTTGTTAAGATTTACATTTCCATAGATGATGATTGTATTGGAACTAGAAAGAGAGAGCAGACTTCCTGCTATCAAAAGGATTTTATACTTGTGCATATGTCTCCTTCCCTTCTTCCATTAGCTGTCTTTGTACGTGGCTTGTTCCCTATGAAAATAAGTATTTAACTTTGCTGTATAGAAACTGTAGCCTGTCTATAGTGGTTACGTAGGAAAGGTTACAACCCATGTCAGAAACATACAGGGGGAAAACAAATCTTCAAAATAACTCATCAGTTAAGGAAAATAGCCCAGTAGTTCTGAGGAATACAGATGTATGTGTCTGGTTTTAATTACATATGGCCCAATCTATATTCAATTTAAGCACAAAATCATAAAGATTTTACAATGGAAACAATTGTAACTAGAGTCCAATCTATTTTACAAAAGAATTAAAGTTTAATTCCAAGAAGCACTTTGAGGAATTTCTAGAAATTGGTTTATCATGTAAAATTTTATGAAATCATTAAATTTTATTACATTAGAGTTAATGAGAGATTTTAAGATATATCTTTTGGAAAGTTTTGATACCATATAAAATCGTGAAAGCACATATAATCCTGGCATTTTTAGTGGTTTATTAAAATAATGAGCTCTTCATCACTATTTAAAGTGTATCTATAGTTTTCTGTTGTTGTATTTGGTTAGATTTACCAGTGACAGTGCAAGATAAGTCATTAATATGTCTACTTTGCTTGTACATTTTGAAAAGTAAACCACAGCTCTTTAGTGGAGAGAGAAAACTGAGTTTTTGCTAGTATGTTGTACCCTTCAGGTTTCTTTGGGTGTCAAGGGCATCATTCACTACTCCAACAGTTATGCTTGGAAAGCTTAATATAATATCAGATGCTCAAGTGTGCAAACATCTGGTTTAAGCTATCTCAAGTTGCCCACCCAGAAATAATGGAGACTGCACGATTTTGCTTAATTTCTTTCTGCCTCAGTTTCCCAGATGCCAATGGCCTCAATAAAGAAAACAATGCAAGTGTGACAGTATTCATGTTCATGAAGCTTTTGATTGTGCTGTGAAAAAAACAAAAAAAGTACACAGGGAAATGAATAAATCTGCATTCAATACAAGTCTATGAAAGTATTAATTAAAAAGGTGTATGGCCACATGCTAATTAGAATAGATAAAGAGAAATATCGAATAGCTACTTCTTCTCTGAATTGGGCCCAAGGGTACTATGAGAAAAATAGTATATGATAATTTAATTAAAGTTTGCATCAAAACACATTTACACAAGGGGGCTGAATGAATATTGCAAAATTTGTACTTCCTAACTTTTCAGTGTTTCACTGGGAAATGTGAACTTTTTTTCAATATAGTGGTTCTTAAGTGTGACATAATGTACTGATCAGGTATTTGCCATGTTCACCTTACTGAATTTCTTATATTCAAGGCAGTAATATAATAAAGTGTAGATTGAATCAGAAATAAGAAATATTGACAGCAGTGCAGTTGGAAGCACAATTCTACTGGTTCTGGAATATGATAGAAGGAAGGGGAGAAAGGCAGGTAGGATGTATGTTCTGATTGAGTCAGCCAGATAAGCCTATGTATTTACCCATACTTGAACATGGATTTTTTTTCCCTGTTATCTTTATTTATTCCCCTGTTTCTGCTGTTAATATCCAGCTGTTATGGGAATTCAGATAATCTGTAGATACGCAGAAAGTGTGGTATAATACTTAGAGTAGTAGATTACCTAAAACCTATGAATTACTGTTACAGAAAGGATAATTATAACAAATTTTAAATAAAATAAATCTGTTACATTATGCAGCCTTACAATTAAGTTCTCTGCTGCTTGGATCTGCTGATTAACAGTTTGTGACCCTCTGAGTATCAGTACTGTTTTGTACAGCTTTGCCACTGCCACTCCTTGTGCTGGTGTGTTGGTGCCCCTCCATGTCTCTAGGCCCTATGGTATGCAAATGGTGGTGAGCAGAGCCGTATTGATTATTTCTGCCTCAGGGCAGCACAGAGGGTGTGAGAAAGGACCTGTCAGTGTGAAAATTAAAAAAAATATATAAAAAAAAGCAACACAGTGTCAGGAACCTGCAAATTTGGGGAATTAGATTCTAGGGTTTGTTTGTTTGTTTTCCCTTTGAGACTTCAATGTCCTTTTCTGCTGAAGTTCTGCAGTCATTGCAGTTTCATCTTCCAGCATTCCAACAGCCCAGTTGGTGGGAGGCTTTTTCCCAGCCATGATAAATTATTCTCTGTCAGAATCCAAATCTGCCTTTTCAAGTCTGATCATTTTTGATGAATTTATTCTGTTAACATGAGCTTGAATAGAAGCAATAGAGGCTAGTAAATTAACTTTGAGCATATTAATGACATCTCTAGGAGACTATGGAGGAATTAAGGAATAAATAGATTAAATAGGTTCAATAACAGGCTGGTGAACACGTAGCCAGCAACTGACTGGTAGTTTTTCATTTAGGTTCTTTTATATCCTATGGTCCATTAAAAACCCTAGAAAGATTTGAAAGAAACCTTTTGACATGCAGACTAAGTATGCACCCCTCCTGCAATCCACATCAGCTGTAGAAAAGGAAGTTGCCAAAGGTACTCCATCAGCTTCAAAAACTCAGGTTTGTAGCTTCTTAAAAAGAAAACTGTGTGCCAAACATGGCAAAAGCTTTCTATATATATCTGCCAGAGCAGCACCTACCACAGACATAAAATATCCTTTTTATAGAGCTTATGAAAAAATAAACATAAGTTATGGGCTTTTGTGGATTTGCTGTTGTAAACTAGAGATTAGGGTAGTATATTAACTTCCATTCCTATCAAGAACTGTTGTGATTTTATCTGATATGCTTAGCTTTAAAGTGTGCCTGCTATGTCCAGGATTTCCAAACTAGTTTGAAACAGACTTTCAAAAGAGCTGGATGCTAAGCTTCAGCAACTTTATAAGAACTGAGTGTCTCTTAAATCTGTCATATGTAATAGAGAAATGACTGATTGAGGCTCACATACTACAGAAAGTGTTAAGTTCCTTGAGAGATCTGAGCACTAGTATTTAACCTCATTTAGTAATGTATTTTAGGTTTTTATTAGCCTTGATATGCGCATGCCAAAGCTTATCAAACAGGAGCAAATGCTACTTTTTTGCAGAGACAATTATGGTCTGTTAAATTTATACAACCACAAATTATTGTTTTATGCCAGGACATCTTGTTATTCAAATAGGACTGAGTCAAAGCTTAAAGCCTGCTCTCTGAAATTTGAAGCCTGCCTGATGAATATATCTCTCTTCAGAATCCTTAATATAGACACATATAGTGCAGTTATAAGAAGATGATGTTTAGATAATTAAGTTTACAAAGGTATACGTTAAAGATCAACCAATTTTTATTCATATTTTAAAATGCATCTATCTTTGAAGTAAGTAAACTGAATTTTCTGAACAATTTGATACTTAATGAACAGCTATGACTGATCCCTAACACTGTCTTTTAAAAATTATGTATACTATGAGAAATCCTGTTCTTTAAAGAGTTGTGTCAAATGTTTTTCTGACCTAAATTATTCTCATCATGTGTCAGTTGTCCAAGTGCTGAGAGAATAAACTGGGTTATAAAAGGAAACTATAAGTTTTCTAATGTTACTAGCTAAATAAGAATATTTTTATATTTTAATTGAAAATGTCTTAGGAGAACAGAAAACAATATTGAAGAAACTGTGAAAATCTTTGTTGGAGGTTGCTCAAGGGACACTGAGGATTAAAAGTAAATAGAGTATTTTCTGAGAGAGAATTTATTTTCTTGCAGCAAAGGTAAAGGGGAAGGTTTGTAAAATATATGTATCTATTTCATGTCAGCAAAACTCCTTAATGCCAAAAACGTCACAATAGTTAGAAAAGGTTTATGTTAAGTGATACGAGAAACTTCCAATCAAGTAGCAGAACTTCAGTGGAGAAAATGGTCATAACTGAACATTTAAAGAGGTAGTAACTGTGAAACTGTTGCCTTATCAGAATTGTGCCAAAATTTCTGAAGGTGCTAGCAGTGTCTTTAAATGACAAATGGAGAAGTCATAGCCATCACAGTAAGCAGTTCTGAACTCAGAGTAAATGATGGGAACTTTAGTCAGGTATCCTTTTTCTTCTTTCAAATGTCTATTCTGAATAAGGCTCTGAGCTAATGTGCAAAGATTGCTCCAAATCACTCAGAGCCACACTTCTATGCCTGACTGGAGCACAATGAAGTTTGGATTATGCTGTTTTAAATTATCACCCATTTGAAGTAATTTTCTTTATAAAACAAGATTAAAATGACTGTAATTCAAAACATTTTACCTCAAATTGATGTGAAAATTGTAGTGTTCATATTATTTCCATTTTTCAATTTGACAAAACATTTCACTCCATGTATAAGCTTTTCTGTGTTGTCACTATCTTAAGAGTGAAAATATGCATTTTACTCTGTGCATTTTACTCTTTCCTGATGTGTCTTATTTCTTAACACTACTTATTTAACTTTTTTTTAAAGCATGTCTTTATGTAGTCTATTGTAGTATCTGGGGAAAATACAAGCAAATTTAAGAGGTTTGCTTACCTCCTTTCTAGCCCGCAGAATAACAGTTTATAATTTCATATTGCTAAATTTGTTGTCTGGCCTTTCTGCATGCCCAATGATAAAGCAAAGCAAAGAAGAATTTGAAGTTCCAGGTTGATAGAGCTGAAACTCAGATTACGGTGATTTTGCTTTACATTAAACTTCTTTTAATTTGTTTTCATACAAATATCATAGTAGGATTTTTTCTCCATACTTTTTCCTCAAGGTTTCATGTCTCCTGAGTAAATCATTTCAGGAAAGAATAGTCTTTCTCTTCCCCTGAGGTCTATTTCATAGAAAGGCAGTTATATCAGTAATTCTTTTTTAAATTTCAGTAAATTCTGAGTTAGTTACTTCAGTTCCATGTGAATAAGAGTATTTGTTTCATCTAATAAAGAGTGCTTAATACAGAGTTGTTGTAGTGGCAAAGTACAGAACAATAGTGAGAAGTCCATGGCCAAATTGTTGCCAGTGAGAGCTACAACTGTAAAGTGCTTGGCCTAAAAATACAAATACCAAACCTTATCACTTAAAGTAATAGCAATACATATGTAAGCTATCAGATCCTCAAACTCTAGGAAAGAGCCTCTTTGGTGTGCTCAATCTGCAAAGGATAATTCATTCCTTACTAGGGGGTATGATTTCATGAGCTGAAAGCTTTAACTAGTACATATGTATAGGGTAGATTTAAAGTGATTATGGAAATGTCACCGCAGGACAATACATTATTAGTAGTCAGTCCCTCATATGTTGTATGCTGTCCCCTTATGTTTGCTGATAATTAAAAAGCAGATTGGGATGTCATGGTGAGAATGACTGCAAAATGTCCCTTTTATCATTTGCAATAAATATGAAATAGTGGTCTTCCTGTATCCTTCAGTGATTGTTCTATTTGCGTTGGTGACAAATGACATCTTTCTCCTTGTAATGTGCCTGCAGGGTTAAATGACTTTATTATTATTAATGAGTCATTGCTCCAGCTGCCCAGAAATAGAGAGAGTAGGAAACATAAGAGATTTAGACCTAAGTAATTACAAATGTAATTATTACCTTTCAAATTTCATTTTTACAGCAATCACAAAGTTGTTAATCAAACATAGCCTTTTCCATGTAGTCACACTTTTTGGGGTCTTTGTCAAAGGGATGAGTAGCTGCGTGGTTCCACTGAGGGTAGTCCGTGGCAGATTGACAAAGTGGTAATGACAGCAAACTGCTCTGAAAAATTGGTTAGAGAATGTTGTCTAGTCACCAAGGAGTCTGTGGTTCAGAGGGTTTTCTAAGAGAAAAACCTGCCTGAGCTGCAGCCATATGGGGGAGAGTGTCCTCTTAGGGAGGACAAAAACTGCAGGAGGGGAATCCTTTTGTCCTGTGGAGATACGAAATGCAAAAATTGTACTCCTCCAGTCTGTCCTTCCACAAGGTTGTAGGTTGTCATTAAGTAATCTAAAAAGTGCAACAGAACTGACAGGTTACAGGACACTTTAGGAGTATTTAGAACTGTGCTTCTTGCCCTGCAATAGTTATCCTAATTACTCGTAATTCTGGATTTTCAAGTTTTTAAGTGAAACAAAAGGCTTGTTCTTCTGTATTAATGGTAAGGGAGCTGCAGGAAGTTTAGAAAAGGGAAATGGTTGTGGATTGTGTTAGGCTGTGCTGCAGATGCCGTGAAATGTAAGCAGTGATGTTTTTCAGAATCATAACCTGAACTTGAAATCTACTGTGAAATGGAAAATCTGAGGAAAAGCTTTGGAGAAATGAGGACACTTCCTTTCAATAATATAATTTCTGCATTATGCTGAAATATTAAGGATTCTCATATTTTAAAAACCTAGATGAAAATAAAATGAGGAAATGCAAAGTATTCATTTCTGTTCCCCAAAATGTCATTTACATAAATGCTGCCACAAAACCATTGAACTTTGAAACTACTTTTTTGGTGGAATTGTTTTTTGTCAAAAAACTTTAGCAACCTATGCTTATATATTCAACTGAAATAAATAGATCCAACGTTGTTGATAGTCCAGTCAAATGTAATATCTACAGCATTCAAATAAGCATAGTGTGTTACTTAGGTATATGCATTTGTGAATATTGTAAACATATTTAGAAGTATTCACAAAATAAAGTCAGGGTATTCATAATAAAACCAAATTATTCTTTGTTTATATTGTAATAAAGAAAAATGCTTTTATTTTTCCCTTGAAAAGCAATTGTAGTCACAGCATAAAAACCATAGAATATTTTTAGAATATTGTGGGTTTATTTTCTTTGCTGCTCTGGAGGCCTTTGACTTTAAATTTCTGTTTGTGTATATCTGATGAAAACACAATTTCAAACCATCTTGTATTGTCTGTTTCTCAAGTCATCATCAGAAATAAGTTTATTAGCTTATTTGGTATTGGGGGGGATGGTTATGATTTCTTGTTGAAAATTAATGTTTTGTTAAAGAGTCTCAACCATGAACAAGTGTCCACAGTTGTTCAATTACTTAATTTAAAAGAATTTCTTAGTTTTCCACTTTCAGTCAATCTTTTGTTTATTTTTACTGTAAAGTCAATAAAAAGAAAACAGAGCCCCATCTGGCATGTTGATACATCAAAAAACTCTTGGAAAAGTGAATAAGGGTATAAATAGAGATATTTGAAGCAGAACTGTCTTTTATCCCACACCTATTCCTTGAAGGAATTACATTTGAAATACCTTACACACAGCAACTGAAAATGAACTTCTGCTTGTTCCCTTCATCACCCTGTCTGTATGCTGTATTCTGCTGAGCATTGCTCGCCTGATCTGCTTAATGTCAAGTGTTAGAATTAGTTATTAGAGTAGTATGAGAGTATACTAATATTTTCATGTAGGTGTGTTATCAAGAGTAAATGCTGCTGACCTTACTCCACCTAGAAATTCTGTTCCCTTCTTATCTTTTTGAAGCTCATCCTTTTTCCTATCTCCAAATCCAGATCTTTGCTCTCTTGCCAGAAAGCCACAAAAGGTAATTGACTTTTTGATTTCAATGTGCACTGCCTGTTCTTAAGAAATGTATTTTCTGCAGTTTCCACACCAAATCGATTTATTTAGATTCAGTGATTCTTAGTTCTCTTTATGAATTTTCACCTTTTTAAGCTATTTAGTGATTTGTAGTTAAATCAGTGAAATACTACTCCTTCACACATGCTCAAATTTATTTAAAACTTAAAGCTTAAAAACTGAGTGTATTATATTCTTCTGTATACTTACCCTGTAGATATTGTAAGCAAAAATTTTCTTAATTTTAAAACTTAATAGGTATTTGCAAGTATGAATGAAACTCAGCAATCACTTTACCTAGGTTTGAAGAAGAGAGAGAGAGAGCAGATATCAAGAATTATCAGTAGAAATTACCACTAAGTTAATTTATTTTTCTGTGGACTTAATGTACAAAGCTGCATTTTTAAGACTGCTCATTTTATAGTTTCATACAAACAACCTTTCTTTACAGACAAAAACCTCAAGCTCTTTCAATGTATTTTGTCTTTTTTTTTTCCTGCTTTTATGGGGAAAGTATACTAATGGCCATATTTCTGTGATGTATTTTCTCACTTTGTTTTCTTTTTTTAGCATGTTCAGTACCTCTTTAAATAGTTTTCATATGCTCCTAAATTTCTCAGCAAAACTGCATGCAGAATATTCTCCTCAGTGTTGAATTAAATGAAAGACCATACTATGTTGAACTGGCTCTGGCTTGAAAAAAGAAATTAAATTAAGCAAATACACATCTGTTTAATTGGTGGTAATGGATCCTCACATACATTCCTAATGAGGTATTTCAATAATGATTTGATCACTAAAAGGAGATATGAATGGTTATTTCAGAGTTTACAGAGTTATATTGTATTGGTTAAGTGATTTTTCTGTCGATTAATCCCCATTCTGTTTTAATACATTTGACTAGATCACTTTTTTAACTTAAAAAGTGTCTGCATTATGATAATATGCAAATATATAATTAGTTATTTCTATTCCGGTTTTTATCTTGTTGATTGTATGTTGTGATATTTTTTAACTTCTTTCTAATAACGTTTAGTGTAGACAGTTAAATAGTAACTTTTTATGTGGAAATAGCCAAGGGGTGTTAATTCCCAATGAAGCTACAGGCACAGAAAAGCTGTTTGTCTACTGTAAAGGGGTGACTTCCACTTGCTTGTTTAAGCGCAAATTGCAAATGCTTAGTAAAAAATGATCTCTAGAAGTTCATGCGAGACATACTATTCTTCACAGATCTCTTGTATCTCACAATTCAAGTAATGTTTAAGGATATTTAAGAAAGCATAGAAGTAGTGTGAGAAATAAGGCTTTAGAAACATCATCATATTGGAGTATTTAGTGAAAGTAGTGTCGTACTTACTGCTTCAGACTCTTTAATAATGCTTGCAGATACACTTACATTACTACATCTCCTCATTTTCCTGGTCACTGTGACAGATAGCATTGATAAGAACAGCTCGTTTTCCAGAGAAGGTAAAACGTTATCAGTGCTCTCAATTCTTCTGAGAGGGTCGGAGTGAGCGAGCAGCTGTGTGGTGCTTAAATGCTAGCTGCAGTGACCCCACCACTTTAAGATATTATAGTCATTCCAGGGTGATAATTGCCAGGTATCTACAACTTTCTACAGACTCTTGTTTACCTGACTGCAAATAAGAGCTGGATCTTGAGAAGCTTAAAATAAAGATTTACAAATCAGTAAAGAAAGTTTGCTGCTTTAGCAGTGTTCTTCTGAAAACTTATATGGAAAATGTTTCATCTTCCAGTCACCTTCTCTCTGAGAAGTGCTGAAAAGTGACAGCTGAAGTTCTTTTTTATGCAGCATATTTTTGTAGGATGTTTGGATTATTACAGACACTTTACATCAATAGAGAGCTTACTATATGTCACCTAAAATTCATAGTCTTCTCGGGGATGGGGGAAGAAATGCAAATGTCACTCCTTGCTGTTTCCAGGTCGAAGGTTATTGCTGGAGGAGAAACCATTTTTCATTATGTAGTTTCACCTTGTTTAATTGATTTGAATTTGAATTTATATTCTGTGTTAAATAATGAACCATGTATTAATAATTAAGAAGTTTTAGTACAAATGTGAAGCAGTTAATTAAATATTAAATAAAGCACGTTGTACTACCCAGTATTGCAATCAGTATACTAGATGTTAGGCTACTCATTTTGGATGGTCATTATACTTTACAAGTTATGGTTAAAATTCTCATTGAAAACTCGATATATACTTCGTAGGCCAAGAAACATGTATCCTTTAACAACTGCCATATTTGTTTTACCGTAATTAGCAAAAAACATGGACACTGAAGTTGAATACAGTTGGACTCTCGAAGCGATAAGGGTTAGTGCCATGTATCTACAACACTGTCACGTGTTCATTAGGCTGAAACAGAAGTGGTTGCAGGAGGTTTGGTGGCTTGTGGTGGTTTTGTGTTTTGGGTTTTTTTTCAGGTATCTTCCTGTAGAAATCGGCAATTACTGAAACTGAACTTTTTATGGGAGCATTGCTTTTAGACCATTTCTTGGTTTTGATTAATACAAGATTGAAATTCTAGTCAGAAAAACAATAAGAGGTGACTTAATGAAAGATTAATGTGCTTTATTTATTTTATTATTTGTGAGGGAAAAATTCACTAGCATAGTTAGTTATGAAGGAATTACCATATGCTGTCTCTTGCCCTGGTACATCCTCCATTCCCTGTCTTCCTCACGAAATTTCTCCAGCCATCTTTGATAACATTTGCTTGACCAATTGAAGCCAGGTGCAAAATAACACACCTCATGCTGCTGGGATTTTATAAGAAGCCTAACTCATGGCAGTTTTTAGGATTAAATGCCAATTAAAGAAATGGTTATTTGTTAGGATATAAACTGTGTTTACTGGAATGGAAACAGAACTTATTCTTGCAAGATACCCAGTACAACCTGGCAAGCCAAGGTAGCACATGAAAATGTGTGATTTCTTGTATGCCTGTTGATTTCTTAGTTAGAACCTCTGGAGGGTCAGTCTTCCTCTGATTTCTCACAAGCAAGGCAAGCTCTGTACGCACAGCTGAAACCTAAAGGAACTGATGTGTCGTACTTGTCCTTGGAATAAAAAGGTTCCAAGGCTAGAACTTGAGTAAATCTTTTAGGGTTTTAATTTATAGAGACATATACAGGAAAAATAAATAATAGGAAACTTCTCCCAAAGGCATTTTATTATTAAATAAAAAAAAGTTGAGTATATTATAGCAGCAGTTATTTAGGGTTTCTACATTCAAGCTTCTTCCTCCTGACCTTATTAAAATAACTCAGTTTATACTAACAACTATTATCCCTTCCTCTTTTTATTGTTAATGTAATTTCTGTTCTACTCATACAGTGGAGACTACTAAATGATGTTACCCAAGTGGCCACTTTTGCTCACCAGGGTAATTCTAGACTATAATTTCCCTGTATTATGCTTGAATTCCTGCTTAGATTTAGTACCACATTTAGTAAATACACATGGGCAAAAAATGGGGGAGACACGACTTATTCCTTAGGAACTACTGGCTATGAGGAGTAGTATAAGGCTGTCATCTTCATCACTCTGGTGGGCTCCTGCTGAGCAGAGAGCACTGAAAGTGTGGTGGGAGCTGTTTAATATGAAACGCTTCAGTAAATGAGAGGCACTTCTGGTTGCTGACAGAATAGCATTGGCACTGCAAGCCATGTATTCATATATGTGCTGTGTTGTGAAAATATGAAAAATAGCTCAGCAATGGCATAATTATGGGCAATTTGCTTAATTGCTTGCTAATTGTTGCTTGCTTTATTATGAAACAAGAGTGCTCTAAATGTAACACTGGATGGTTTGCATCCAAAATGTGTCAAATTCAATACTGGCATTTCATTAAGACTTCAGCTACATGGCTTTAAAATTCAAGTACTCTATATTCTGCATTTTAAGTTGTTTCCTTATATTTTTTAAATTGTTTTTGAAACTTTCTTTGCACAATTTATAAGCACCTAAGCCTGCATCAGTACAGCACAGTCTAACAGTTTTTGAACTTCTAATAAATCTGAGTACTTTGCTAATGAATACATTTGCAAATGACTTTTGATCATTATTACACATGTGGATAAAGGTGGAGATGTTTTAAGGCTTCTCCAGGAGCTCATGCTCATGTTCTTGATTGTTCAACTCTTAAAAATGCACATCTCCCTTTTAACACATGCATTCAGATTATTTTTAAAGGGATATGTGCAATTCTGACAGTTTGGCCCAAAGTTTTGGAAAAACTATCCTTGTCTATTTTGACCAAGATAATTCTGCTTCGAGCAGAAGGCTGAACCAGACATCTTCAGAAGTCCTTTCCAGCCTAATTCTTTTTGCAGTTCTGTGATGCAGGTGCTGACTTTCTGGAGACTGAGAAAGGAACAATCCCTCTTGATATTGATTTAGTAGTATGTCTATCTTTTGGAGGTGGAGGGCATGGGGATATAAAAGAAAGTGTATTGTGTACACACCAAGTACATGCTTCAATGATCTTAAAGGTCTTTTCCAACCTAGATGATACTGTGGTTCTATGATTCTAACTTTTCAGCATTCAGAGACTGCTGATAAGAGAGTCATACTAACAGCCTGTCTTCCTTTGAGAATTCTTTCTGATAAATAGTTTTAAAGAAGTAATATAATTTTAAGCTGGAAATGCCAAAGTAGGCGGTATTGTGCCACAGATCTTATAGAGTGTGAGGGAGAGTAGGGTTATAGAATCCTTCAGCTGTCATTCCCCAAAAGCAAAGATAACAACTATTTTATTTACTATCTGTAAAACACTGTACAGACTTTATAACCACAGAAAGTCTCTAACCAAAACAAAAAGGGAAAAGCCAACAAATGTTTGGGGTTTTTTTATAATTGTTTTCACTGAAGGATAACTACCTTGCAAGGTTGGAATTACACATTTTCTTTAGTGAAAGCAAATACTCTTACTCAAAACTGCTTTGACCTATAAATGATAAAGACTGTGGAACAATGAAGAAAGACTTTTAACTATTGTGCTTTTAGTTGTATTTGACAGTTCTGATCTAAACATTTCATAAGAGCTGACAGACACGTTCTTTAAAAATGTGCTCAGTTCTGAGGCAGACAATTTAAAAAACAGTTTCATTCCCAAAAACAACCTGAAGTTTGAATCAAAGTGGTAAACTCACATGTGCAGGAGTGTGATCTATTCTATGAATTAAAAATTCTCTTTCATATTGCTTGTATGTCATGGTTGAGGAGTCTCCATGTAGTATGAAAATAATACATAAAATTAAGGGGTTATAACTGAGTGAGGTAAGAAATGAGGTAGACTGGTAAGAGTTCGATGGAATGTATTGTTTATTCGTAATACGAGGGGGATATGCACAAGTCATATCTTATGTGAGAAGATGTTACTAGACACTGGAAAAGTAGTGAAAAACCGTAATTTCTTCTGAAAATACTCAGAATAAGGAACCAGTCAGTATCACCTCTGTGCCTGGCAAAATCTTGGAGCAGATTCTCCTGGAAGGCATGCTAGGGCACATGAAAAACAACAAGGTGCTTGGTGACAGCCAGCATGGCTTTACTAGAGGGAAATCCTGCCTGAACAATTCGGTGGCCTTCTATGATGGGGCTATGGAACTGGTGGACAGGGGTAGAGCAGTTGACGTCATCTACCTGGACTTGTGCAAAGGATTTGACACTGTCCCCCATGACATCCTTGTCTCTAACTTAGAGAGACATCAATTTGATAGGTGGACCACTCAGTGGATAAAGAACTGGCTGGATGGCTGCACACAAAGAGTTGTGGTCAATGGCTCAATGTCCAGCTGGAGAGTAGTAACGAGTGGTGTCCCTCAGGGATCAGTGTTAGGCAGAGAGGAGATTCAGTGAGCCATGGAACTGTTAGAACAAGTCCAGCGGAGGCCACGAGGATGATCAGGGGACTGGAGCACTTCCCATATGAAGACAGGCTGAGAAAGTTGGGGCTGTTCACCCTGGAGAAGAGAAGGCTGCCTGGAGACCTCATAGCAGCCTTCCAGGTTCTGAAGGGGGTGTATAGGGATGCTGGTGAGGGACTGTAATGATAGGACAAGGGGTAACGGGTTGAAACTTAAACAGCAGAGGTTTAGACTGGATATAAGGAAGTTCTTTACTGTTAGGGTGGTGAGGCACTGCAATGGGCTGCCCAGGGAGGTAGTGAATGCTCCATCCCTGGCAGTGTTCAAGGCCAGGTTGGAGAGAGCCTTGGGTGACATGGTTTAGTGTGAGGTGTCCCTGCCCATGGCAGGGGGGTTGGAACTAGATGATCTTAAGGTCCTTTCCAACCCTAACTGTTCTTTGATTCTATGATTTATTTGATTGGTAGAGGTAGTCACAGATGTTCCCTAGCACTGAGTACTTACTGGACTATGCAGAAAAATTGCCTACTTTCAAGTGAGGAAGAAGAGCTCAGAAAATTTTATTTTCACCCACATTTAGCAATGACTTGCAATGATGCAAAATAGAAGGAAGAGTAAAGAGTAGCAGTTAGGAAATGCCATGGCCAGTTTATACAGTCTCTGATAAATGGTCACTTGAACACTGACCTTCACACTCAGTGTGTGGCTTGAATTCCTTCTCAGATGGTCCTGTGAGGATGCTCAGCCTTTGTTTAAAGTGAGCAGCAAGTGGTGGGGGGAAGCTAGACAGGGTGCTGAATTGCAGTGACCTCTTCACATGTAAGTCTGTAACAGAGTATTTGGAAATTAGATGCATTCTATTGTAAATTGGCACCATTAGTATAATACATTGCTGACATAAAACTCTCTTCTCTGATAAAACAGGGTATTGTTAAAAATGTATTTTTAATAAGTAAAGTATTGTTTAAATGACAGTATAATGGCGGTGTCACGTAGCTGTTTAGAAGGATTTCAGGTGCTAAAGAAGGAGAATTATGATACATTAAGAAAATAGAAAATAAATTAGACCAACAGGAAGAAGCTACATTTCATGGCCTGGAAGAACAGGCAAAAAAGATAATGCCTCGTGAATATTCATGAAGAAAATTTCCTATGCTTTGTTCTAAGTTCATTCAAAAACAGATGAATGATGCTCTAAGAGTAATTTTTACTTTGTTGTGCTAAAAATATAGTATTTTGTACTGCTGATTTTATTTATTCTTACTTTATACCAAACACAGACTATTTAGCATCCTAATTATCCTTGCTAGTACTGCTATTGCAGCAGATCAGTTAGAATCATGGAATCATAGAATAGTTAGGGTTGGAAAGGACCATGGGCAGGGACACCTCCCTCTAAACCATATCATCAGTTGATGAGATTTTTCTAGTTCCTTTAAATGCAGGTATAGGAGACCTTGCCTGCTTCACACTATATTCATTGTATATTTTACATGTTATTAACGATGAAAAACATACTCTGGTAATCAAGATTACATGTACTAAATACCAACATTGAAAGAAAGATTATGTCTACTGCAGAAGGCTTATCTTGTAAACTATCCTGCATTAGCAGACTGTGGTATAACAAAAGCCCAACTCAAAACCAACATAATTTGCATTCATAAATTGTGACTATATGCAGGTTTTTAAAAGTTTTTTAGGGTTTTTTGTTTCTTTTTCATTAAAATAAACCTCAAGTAAAACATTTTTTTTAACAGAATAAAAAAGACTGTCATTCTGACAGTGTTCTTAGGATGGTAACATAGTCCAAGTGTACAGGTAGTCATGGCACAGAATTACTGTCCTACTATCTATCAAAATGGTGTAGAGAATGTTATATGAGTGACCTTTTGTTTCTACAGTTGCCTTGTCTAAAGCTTGAAGGTTAAGTTTTTATTGCCAAATGCTTCTTTTTATGGCTTAGCTCTGTTTACTCTTACTAAAGTCTGAGAGATAGTACAATATAAGTATCGTAACTGCTTGCTGTGAAGAGCTAGAAATGTATAAGTATTTCTAAGTAAATAATTGCATGGTTTTCATTTTAACTGAATTAATAGCATTTTATGAGTGATTAGAAAGCCTCAAGATAAAAAGAAACACTGAAATACTGGTATCACAAATGGTTTTTTTAATAAATACAAAAAAGATCAGTTTCTGTATAAAATGGGGATAACTCAACACTGTCAAGGTTGTGTCTGATTTCAGTGAGTTACCTTGATCAGAAGAGAAGCAAACCTGGATAATTAAATTGCTTAACAAGACTTGTGTATACTAAAATTTATGTCTGTAATAGCAGATAGTGGGACACAAAAAGATTAGACTAATCTACCAGTAATAACTTTTTTTTCAGGAACTATTGCTATTGCTGAATTATTTCCATCTTTATGTCTCCTGCTGCCTATCAAAACTGGATTAGTATTTCAGCAGCAAGGTGCCAATCTGTCAGGATTACATTGGAAAACAGTGAGACAAAATGACTGAAGACATCTTGAAATGCCAGTAATAGGGCAAAATAGTGCTTATAAACAATCATTTCTCTAACTGGCACATACTCATGCAACATAAGAAGGAGAAATATTCAAGAATATAGCATTGATGTTACAAGCAACCAGTTGTCTGCTTAAACGTGATAGATTTGAAAATAAGATTTTCTGTATTTTGGACAGCAGCATTATATATTTCAATGCCTGAAGAAAAAACTTCATACATTTGAGATGTAACATGGAATATAGATTTGTGCTTTGTAGATTTACACAGATTTCAACAGGCAAAATATTTATTAAAATAGAAATGCAGCATGTGTTTAAACACAAAGCTCAGAGGGGAAGAGATTCATCCTCAAAACTTGTATTGCTTTAAGTAATTCCTACCAGCATACCTTTTCCAGTGGTGGTGAGACAGAATCTAATTTTAAGTGTTACTTTCATGAAGATAGATATTAAAAATACCTTTGTATCATTCATTGGAAAGTTTTGTGAAGTTAACAGTGAAATATCTAATCAGATACTTTTCTTCACTCCTGATATATTGAAATTATGTACACCGCAAGAGGATATAAAATTAACACATATAATGTGAAAACTGTTTAATGGAACGATTTGTAAAGCTTAATTCTATTAGTTTGAATTTTTGCACGTTGCAAAGCCACAGTTTAAATGAAACAGATCAAGAGTGTTTATGTATTGCAAATTATGTCTTTCAGATTTAGTGGTTTACTTTGCCTCTGAAGAAATTATGATTTCTATAATCCTTTTTCAAGGGTACAAACCTTGCATCTACTGAAGTCTGGATCGATTACTAGTAAACTACAGAGGTTACAGCTTCTTTTGCTATCACCCTTTGATTTGTCAAGGTTTCCAGTATCAAATGCATGGAGAAATCAATTCTCTTTAAAATGGCTGTTAAGCTGTCTTTCATTCTTGAAGCTCTTGAGTGCATCTTTGAAGTGAATGCGCCATCTTTTCTGTGTGTCCAAATTAACTTTGCTTTGCCTAAAGCAAAGAAAAACAATAAAAAGTCCAGTTTTCAGAGAATATTAAAAAAATCCTAATTTTAATAATTATATTTTTCAAGTAGTTGTATGCAAATATACAGAATTATGGTATTATATTGATGTAAAGCTTTTAGGTTCATTACGCAAAATTTCTAAAAGTAAAAAGGTCATTGTAAGTAGAATGTTACAAGGTTTGTTCATTAAACATTAACTTTTTTTTCTATTGATAGCAAATGACAACACTAATAGATTGCAAACATCTGAACCTTTACTTGAGTTGTATACCTGGAGGTATTTTCTTTCCAAACTGTGGCCATAGTTGTAGAACAGGGATTGCTTTGTTAACCTTGATTCTCTGTACACATCACTCTTTGAAACTCTGATGATGTCTTGTCTTCTTCCATCCTCCCAGCTATTGAAATAAATCTCCAGAAAGCCCTGGCTGAAGCTTCTGAAACCTGCACACAGGAGTGTCTCATCCTAGGCCATTCTGACAACTGCTGGATGCCACCTTCGTTGACACAGTATCAGCAGTCCAACACCTCTTTGCCATCATTTGGCTTCCAGCAAGGCTGGGGCCGAGGAGCCAGACCCGAGGGACGACACACTCTTGGGAGGCCTCTTCCAAAGGACGACAGTGACAAAGGCCAGGGTGGGCCTAGGCCCCAATTCTATAACACCTGCGAAAGACTATGTGCCAGTGAAGATCCTGTCAAAGTCATTCCTCTGGCAAACTTCGCCGCATCCCACCAGGCATCGGTGTCTGGGAGCAACGCTACGTTTATACATGAGCACCAGCTATAAATGCATATCTGGTAGATCTGTTATTTCAGGCTTTAAGTGTGACTGTATATAGTCACAGCCTAACACTGTTCTTAGCGTATATACAAACTTGTTAGGCTTGTGAGTATTTATGTATATAGAATCCTAAATTTGAAATTGAAAAGCTAAATCCTTTGAACTTAGTTTAAAGAAATTTACCATAGTTCTTGGTAAAATCCACTAAATGGGGAAGAAAACCCACAGCCCAGAAACTGTTCAAAGAAAAAGACAAAATTCTGTTCATTTTCTTATATGGGCCTTATAGTACAAATATCTGTGAGTAGTCCTTCCTCCCTGTTGAAAGCAATTTCTTAGTACAGTTTGGGGAATATTAGTCTAAATATAGCTTACTCAGCTTTTTTTTGTTTTTATAATTTATAGCGTATTCATAGATTTCATTTTCCATTTGCTTGGCAATAGAGATCTAGTGGGCAATTTCTCATCTGATTACCTTACATAATAGAATGAGTAAAATCCTAAAATCTAATTTTTAAGGATAGTATATCTTTCCACCAAAATTTATCTTTTCTGTAACTAAAAGGGAAAATATAGTTAAAGACATGACAACTGCGTTTGATTTTAATTTTTATTGGGTCAATCTACAGGTATTTATTCTTTGAAATAACGCAATAGATTAAACAGAAAGCTCTCAACTAGGATTTTCTGTGAGAAATAAACATGACAATGATAGGATAAGCAAGATCAAAACTGGAAAAAAAAGTTGGAACTTTTTTAATTTCCAGGATTTTCCTTTCTACAATAATACAGGCAAGAATACGATACATATTATGCTTTTCAAGCCATAAGCCTATATTTTGTTTTGGTTTGGTTTTTTTCATCTTGCAGAGCTTGCTTTGGCTACTGTTCCTGTTAGTTGAAATTTATTTGGGCACTGCTGGAAACAGTAGGAAAATGGGGTAGTTTTTTTGGCTGATGTGATGTGGCTGCAAGCTACTGGTGTTTAAAAGATTATTATAGTGATGCATATGGCGGGTTTTTCCAGCTATATTCACCTATTGTAAGTATTCAGTAAAAGGTTAGCTAGATTATTAGTTACTTCTCTACAACCTATTAGATGGAGGAGTGCTTGTCATTGTGGCTTAGTTTATTAGAGAATGACTGACAGAATCTGGGTACTGAAAGCTGGATAAGTGTAATCATAAGCACACCCCAGTCAGATTATTTGATCAAGTTTCAAGATGAGTCTTGTTAAAGATGAGGGATTTTTTGTTCTGTGTTCTGTGTACTGGAGGGTATTTAATACCAGCAGAAAAAGGCTGGTAAAATCTACAGTGGATGAAAAGTAGGTTCTTTTCTTAGATGAAAAAGCACTTTTACCTTCTAGTATTTTGTTGCTGTTCAGCCATTTACACTATGTACCTACCAAGAATTTTTTTCTTTAAAAAAAAAAAGAGTGTAACTTTGTTTAGTTTTACTGCAACATTAAGTGAGACAATCGAAGTTGTATGGAAGGGGAAAAAAAAGTGTGTGAATATTTCCTATGGATAGAATTCTATGTAGGCTTCATATTGTAACTTAAATCTGTAATTTATAAGCAAAATTGTGTGTAAAAATGCTGTAATATTAGCTGCTTGTAAAATTTACAGAAGTTCAAGTTGTTGAGGGTTTCCAATGAATGCTAAAAGAGCTTCTCTTATGTGCCCAGCAGGTATAAGTAGCTTTATATATTGCTCTCCCCACTGTAAATCTCTTCAAACCACATTTAGATTTTATGTGCAAAACAAAAGAAGCTTCACTTTTAACCTACTGATAGAGTTTAATTAATGGACATCAGATTATCTAATGATGTACTTCTTTTCCTTTCCTTTTTTTAAATGTAGTTTTCAGTAACATTTAGAAAAGATGTGGCACACTGGCTTCCAGTTGCATGTAAATCCTGGAAAAAAATAATAATCCTTTGGGTACTGACACACAATAGCTGACAACTCATTTCTGATTCCAGGACAATTAAGAATGTGACAGATTAATTCATACCTAATATATACAAAGCTGTTTGTTGTTTCCTTTGGAGACTTCACGATGAGGAAGTCCTTTTCAGGGATATGCAAAAAAAAGCTTATCTGTAGTTTACACAGATTTGCCAAACATATTAATTGTGCAAATTTAGAATAATGCTGACAGCTAATGCTTCCTATTGTAAGCAGAGGACTTCAGGTTTTATTACAGAAGGCTGCCACAGCAAATGTTTACAGAGTTGGCTGCTGAATTGGAAGAGTCTTGATTTTTTTTTGCCTGTAACATTTTCATTCTGCCTGAAAGTTGTAATTGAAATTTTCTCGCAAAAAAATAGCATTTCTGAAATCTTAGGATTTTCATAGGAAAAGGTGAAGGAACCAGAACTAGTGTTTTTTCACAGACAGGGGAAAAAACCAAACTTCAGATTTGAATATTTAGGGCTTTTGGAGGGGGAAAAGAGAGGGAATGCCTAAGGTACAGTAGCAACTATAACCCTTTCTCTTGAAAACAAAAGAACAAAAAATAATCGCTACAAAACACCAAAACCAAACAGCGCAAAAACTTGCTTAAAGAAGCATAATTGTAAAAATAAATTTGCTTATAGGAAGTATTAAGTGTTATATCCATTAAATCGTGTTGTGATATCCTAAAATTGTGTCAAGCAAGATACAGAACAATTAATTATAAGTAAATGTTGTGTCAGGAGTTAAATGGTTCCCTCATTTTTATATATTAACTGTCTAATATATAAACCCATGCATTTGAGGCAACAATTTTCTTTGAGTGGCATGTCAGTATCCAGAGGAATAACGTTAATAGAGACTCTTTACACATCTTGTCATATATATAAATAATTTATCTAGTACATAGACTGTATATTTTTGTGTATTTTTTTTTAGCCATTTAACTTATTTTATCTTACTTGTGTGAATTTGTGGAGAAAACAATCCTATATACAATATACAGTAAAATGGTAGTTACATGATTAGATTTGTTTCATACAGTGTAACAAAAAAGGAAAACCTTTGCCTTCAAAGTAATGTGTCACACAGTCTAGCCTAGATTATTCCCACACTTCTTCCCTTCCTCACCTCACCCCCTCACCCCCCTCCCGTCAAATTCAGTACATGCTTGTTGCATTTCTGAGTTCTGCATCAAAGTTATGGGTAGTGGTGGCGGAAAGGAAGGAACTTCTTTCGTACTGGTAAGCAGTCAATGATTGAAAAGTAAAATAAAGAAGTGAGGTCAAACTGTTTGAAGTAAAATATGCTGTTTCTTTGTTTTCCTGAACTCTGTTGTATCATAAAGTGCAACTTAATACTGAAGAAAGAATCATTAGGCATGTCTGCTTGGCCAGACAGAGACTACTGAGCACCTGCTCTCTCTGGGCTGTGAGCTAACAGGATGCAGGTCATTTAGCTAATTATCATGGCAGCGAGCCCATGCTAATAGGACTTGAGGGCTTATGAATGTTAGCATAACAGCTAGCTTGACATAACATTAGTTATGTGGTTCTGAATCCAGCCACGTCCTTTTACTTGGTGTAGGGCTGGAGGAGAGCAGCCACTTTGTATTGGACATCTATGACCCCAGTGTGTATAGATCTGTTTGGGTTTTTTCTGTAAGAGAAGCTTGCTACGCTGAGCAAGCTGTAATCCAGTGTGGAACCCTGTGAGCACTGAGCTACCATTATTACACTGCTTCCAGCATGGTCAAGCCAAAGACAGTAGACCTAAATAATTTCTGGTCAGTAACAGTTGATTAGCTCAAGGTTGTTTGCTTCAAGCTTCTGAAGTTGGAGTTTTTAAAGCTTAAAAATTCACCCTTGACTTTGTTTGCTCAAGTTTTGCTTTTGCAGCTTTAATACCAATCCTTAATGAATTATTATCAATTAAATGATTGCAGTGCAGTTTACTACCATAATTTAATGGGATATATAAAAAGGAAGAGATTGGTTTGTGCAGACACAAAGTAAAGTTGAAGGCAAAGATTTTATTTGGTATACATAGAGAAAAATGTGTATAACTTATGTTATCCCTAGTGAAGAAAGAGATTGATGATTTCTTGTAAATATTTGAGTTTGTATTTCTGGGAAATCTCCCTGCTCTATGGCATACTACAGGATCTGAGAGTGAGCAATGTATGTCTGTGTATTGAAACAGCCCTAACCACACTTTAAACATCATGCAGTTGGACATTATATACTACAGTCCAGCAGCATTTGAAGTCCAGTAAATCTGCAGTAGTTCTATTTCAGGTTTCTGTACAGCATGTGGTCTTGTTAATTACAATGCTGATTAATAAACTAGATCCACAAAAGCAGTTCTCTCTGTTGCCCTGTTTTCTTTATTTTTCTGAAATTTAAAGCGTTTAAAAATATTCCACCAGCTACATTCTCACATTTCCAGCTTTCCAAAACTCATTTCTTTGTGAAGCCCCAAACTGTCAGAAAGTCAAGAAAATTTAACTTCATTTGCAGTTGCTTCATGCAACTGAGTCACAGGCTTTCAGTAAACAGCAGAAATATTCACACACAACATGCACAGCAATCTAGCTTTATATTTGCAGAAATATCTTCCATTTTTGTGTCACTGCTTTTCCTACCAAGCTCCCTTTGTCTGCTATGCCTCTGATACACTTACTTATAGAAAATCATTATGAGCTGGAGGCAGGAGTGTTTATGGGTTTTGTTTTGTTAGAAAATAAGCTATTTCTCATTGATAGAACATGGTTAATAAGTTGTTGTTGAGCTAAAGGGATTATCCTCTCACCATGAATGTGATATAATGAAATCAGCGTCAAATGAGGAACTAATGAAACAATATTTTACACCCTTTTCTACATTATTTATGTCCATATTTAAAAGCAACTCTCTTGATTGTTGTCCTGACACTGAGACAGTAATATCTTATTCTCTGATGCAGTTAGGGCTTTGCAAGCTTATCTGCAGAACGTTTTCAAGCAGGAAAGTAGATATAATTTAAATATACTTATTTTGGCATCAAAATTGTGAACAAGTATATTCCTTCACTGACAGCAACTGTTGAAACATTAGTTGTTATGCTAAAGAATTTATTCAGCCTACAAATTAAAAAAAAAATTGATTTCCCTGGATTGGATGGTAAATTGTTAAGCTGGGATCAGTAATATTTTGAAGGGCAACCTCAAGAGGCAATGAAACTGGGATTTCGAGATCTGATAAACCAAAATAATAGAGATAGACAGAAATATGTACCATCTGAAGTTGTGCATAATTTTTGCAAAGCTATGGAGGGATTGTAGAAGTAATGTTTCCTGGGAGTCATCTTTTTGCTTTTCTCCCTACAGGCACAAGAAATACCTGAAACACTTCTCTTGCTATGCTGAAAATACTTGAATCCCAGGTATTTGCTTTGTTGCTCTAGGAAGTGCAACGCTTTCACCAAAGGGCTGCAGCATTGAGGGATTGTTCAAGGAAACATGTCTTACCTATAAAATGGATACAAGGCCCTCCTGCTAGATAATTTGTGGTGAGGTTATGGCTTGTTAGAACATACATATGATTTATTCAAAGAACACATGTTTACAAATAGAAGGCAATTTTGGAGCTATGCTGCTCATATGATCATTTAGCATTTTTGCCTTTTCTTCAGGTTTTTTTGCAGGTGTGGCCTTAGGACTGAGCTGTACTTTGTTCAATCAGCAGCCACTCTCTTCATCCTTGGAGGTGCTATGTTTCAAGTAGAAGAAGGAAATGAGCAAGATGGTACTTTATACAATGACTACAGGACAGTTGTCCTCCCTTGTGTGGTGGTGAAAATTGTGTTTTAAAGAAGATGCATATGGACTCCTCTTACAAGTAACACCTTTTTCCCCCAAGATGTAATCTTTTTGCCATGGTCCTGAACCATTTGTGATCCAGTAGGAAAATATATCATGTCTGATAACTGCAATGAGAGTAATGGTGTATTTCCATTTTTATTATTTTAGTGATGTAGAGGTCTTTTGGTGGTGCTAATTTAATGCTAAAAACTAAAACTCTCACGGTAAATACTTTTATGATCTGAAAGCTATATCTTTATATTTAATTCAAAACAACTCAGAGCAGGAACTTAAATCTGTAGGTCCATGCTTTCTGGATAACTTTTAACTAGGAATCAATGCTATCTCTTCTTACACTTTACCAAAATTAAGAAGTCTGGTTTTACAAGAGTGAAAGTTAGTATGTACACCTATCGAAGAGACGGATAAATGAAGTGCCTGGAAGCACTGTACTAGACTTCAACCCATAGCTTTAAGCTACCAGCTGTGATGTGTTCTAGAGCAAATGAGTAGGATGTGCAAAGAAAAAGACATTTTCTAAGGCACTGAAATTAAGTTATTCGTTGCTACTGCAGCTGTTATATATGTAGTAAAAGAGTTGATTAACATAATGAGATTAAACTAAGAGAAATTGCTTTTAAATTGTACTTAGCTTGAGTCGTTGTTTAGTTATCAGAGATGATAAAAGACTGTACCCAAAAGCTTGTCTAAACTTTCCAAATGTCAGCTGTTCTATAAAAGATGTATTTTTGCTTCTCTGCTGTGTAGATCAAGCTTCAATTTACAAGTGTATGGAAATACAATAAGCTAGTGTATAGCTCTTATGAGACTACTAGAACAGAGAAAAGCTAAAATCAGTCTCAAAAATGAAGTGATTATAAGTGGGGTGGCTGAGTGGGGGGAGAGGTGGATACTTTGAATGCTTTAGGAGAAAGGCTATGAAGACACAGGCAAGCAGGTAAAATGGATGACTCTGGCAGCTAACAGATACCCTAAGAAACACACTGGGTTGCTGCAGACTTGCAATGCCATGCCAGTTTCGTTAGTTAACATTTTGCAAAAGTGAAAAAAAAAAAGAAGAAATATTTTGCAGAAAAGTATCTGTTAAAACCAACATAATCAAGACCTTTAATGAAAAAGAAGACACAGCTGGAATACTTTTAGGCCTATTTAAGAAGGCCCTAGTTCCAGGTAGGGTAACAGGCTAATTTCTAGTAAACATAAACGGATTCTTGCTGTGCAAAAGCTAATGCTTTCAAGTGGTGGTAACTGGAGACACCAGAATGGACCATAATGGTTTATAAACTAAAGTTCAGTGAGAAAATAAAGATGTGTAATCAATCTTCATAGCAGTATACACACTCTCAATTTAATTTTGTTTTCAAGTTATGTACAGGAGACAAATGTTATCACTGAGCATCACACCAATTACTGTATACAATCTAAAAATATTCATTGTATTATGTGGGTGTGCACAAAGTCAAAGCTGCCTGTCTTGGCAGATACAAGTTGCTATTTGTTTGTTTGTTTTAATTGCAGTGGAGACATTTAGCACTGTGCCTGCCTGGCAACATAGGAAATGTAATACAAGACCTTGACATCTAAAAAGATTAGACTGTCTGAGCTGACTGGCTCATAAAAATGATGCTGAGGAAATTGGCAAAGGAAACAAGTCTCTGAAATTCTAAACAAGTATTTTAAATGCAGAAAAATAATTGAAAGGGTCATATTTGCAGCTGATATGCTGCAAATAATGTGCTGCACAGCTATATCCATATAAAAGTAAAATTTTCATAGTGAAGCATGGTAAGAAAGCATTTTTGTTAGCTGAATTCACTCTCTTGCAATGATTACACACAGTCAATCTGCTTGGATTTTTAAATGCTTTTTATCATATTTCAGTCTATTGAATCATAGATGTATTTCTATCAGTGTAATACTACTGAATATTAAAGAAAAGATAAGATTTTCCAACCCAAAAGCTGTCACTTCAGTCTACAAAAGGCAGTTATTGAAGCCTATTACTGTTTTGGAAATGCGTGTCTGAAATTCCCTCAAAATATGCTACTAAAATATGCAGAAAGGACCAAGAAAACACAAATATTGAAGAATTATGCAGTAAAAATTGATTGAGTTTGCATATAAATGTTTCATGGGATTTATGAAATGTAATGAAAATTCAGGAATGTTAATGTTTTCTTTACACAGAAAATCTGAAGTAAAGTGAGGACCTGAATTTGATTACAATAAAAATAAACCTAGCCAGTAAGCTGAATAGAAACAAGCATATAAATACATATCCATATTTGCCTATTTCACATTGGAAAAAATAATTCTGTGCGCTTCTAATTAGACAGAGTAGCCGAGGACAGACATATTGCCCTTAATTTTAGGGAGGTGTTTTGTCAATGTTTATTGTCTAAAGCATCTCTAAGGAAGTTATTAGGATAAAGGTACTTGCAGGGGCAATTACTTCAATTCTAACATTTCAGTATCTGCACATGTCCAGCTAATAGTGGAAGAAAGCTCCATCATTATTAGAAAATTAAGATTACATCTCTGCCCTCTAGATGGATAAAATCAAATTAATCCAAACCTTGGTTTTACACATATTGTATATTCTAAGTATAGATATCAAATAAAACAAGCCCAACCCCTCTTTTTCCACCAAGTATGACTACTGACCTCTTCAGAATGGTTTGCCTGCCAGGATGCACCTGGTTGTGTTTGTCTTTCATGCCAGCTTCCTGTCAGAGGTGTATAGAGAGGCTGACATTTGATGTATGCAAAAGAGCAAAGAATAGGTTTGGCATTAAAGCCAAATTGGCAAATATTTTTGTTTTCTGTGACGAGTTTTACTTAGCTAACACAAGAGCCAGTCATGCAGAGAAATGTGCTCCATTGGTGCAAAACTGAATCTATTTAAGAAGGTAAGTACAGTTGCTGGGTTTCCCCTTCTCTTTCTTGACTCCCTTGCTAAATGCTGTGCTGGCACATCACTTTCTTTTCTGTGACAAGTCTTTTGGAAAGCTAACAGGGAGCCAACTGTGCTTAGGCATGTGCACCTGTACCACAGAGGAACCAAATGAAAACATTAAATAATGTTTTCCTTTGTGCAGGAGAAACATTAAGGACAAAAAATTTCTACAAGAGGCCATTATGCAGAGAAATTGGTAAATAGTCTTGGCCCTTCATAAAAAGAGAAAATCCTGCTGAACTGGGAAGCAGTGTCTTATTTTTATGAGTTTACCTGTTTGCTAATTGCTTACATCTGAACAACCTGTAGCTGCAACAAACCAAGAAAACCATTATGTCAATGAAATTGCTTTCCCTTAGCTTCAGTTTAACAGCTAAAGGAAGGTCCCATGTGTGGAAATAGCACTTCAGTGAGGTGGTCATATTGGGCTGACTGAGATGATAATCCCCAGGTCTTCCTTACTTGGAAATATCTTGGAATGCCATTATCCACATTCTACAGTCACACAAATCTGTCAATGCCATTACTAACAAGGAAAGTACTAAATTCTATTTTTTCAGTAAATTGATTTAATCTATCTTCCTTGGATATAAGGAAGAAGTTCTTTACTGTTAAGGTGGTTAGGCACTGGAATGAGCTCCCCATGGAGGTGTGATTGCTCCGTCGCTGGCAGTGTTCAAGGCCGGGTTGATGAAGCCTTGCGTGGCGTGGTTTAGTGTGAGGTGTTCCTGCTCATGGCAGGGGGGTTGGAACTAGATGGAGGTGGACTGGAACTTTCCAACCCTAACTATTCTATGATTCTATAGCAGCTCCTTCTATGCACATTTCAAACTCTTCTCACTTAAGTTTCACAAGTTTACTCCAGCCTGCACCAGTTGTTTTGACAATTTATTATCAATTATTAATTCATTACTTGCTGGACTGCTTCAACACTGCATGTTCTCCACATGGTCAAGAACGAGCTGCCAAAAGCCTGTAACAATAGCAGCTGCCTTACCCATTCACATCTGCCTCACATGCTAGAGCATCTGGCACTAGAATTAGGACTTGTTTGCCGAGCTTGGCAACTCTGCTTTCCAGGAAGGCCCTCAGCTTTCCAGAAACACCTATTATATAAGGTCACAGTTACCTGTAGTTGGAAACAACTTAGTTAAAGTAATACATGCAGTAGTTAGACCAGCGGTAGGCAGAAAGTTTTGTGACGTAAGCAGTGGTGATTTCAGTCTGACTGAAAAGCATCTTCATTAGCATTCTCCAAGGCAATTCTTGGGTGATAAATTACCTGAGATGCAAGTTTAACATGAGGAATGTGCACAGGCAGTAAAAGTGTGGATGTGTATGAAGCAAATGATTAATAATAGGCGAGTTACATTTACCTGGTTCAGTTCAGATGGGCATAAAAATGCACTGTAATGTAAATATGTACTCTGTATTTCTTTATATTTTTAAGTAATTTCATCTCCATCTTCTCAGGTTTAGTTTTTGTTTTATAAGCCTTTCTAACTTCTCAAAAGAAAGAAATTAAATAATAACTCCTCTTACTGTTATTCACCTTTTTCTCCATTTTTCTCCAAATCCTTACAACTTAGTTGCCAACTAGTACTTACCTTCACAGACCAATGTGACATAAAAATATAATAATAAAAAATGTAAATTCAATGTTCTGCTTGTGATTTCAGTGCAGAAAGTTCATATCCAGACTATGAAAATTATTCTTTTATACAGCCACATTACAATTCTTAACTTGAAGTGCAGGCATAAGATGAAGTTACATATTTATATATTGTATTTCACGCAGACTTTATAAACTCGATTTGCCATTTTCTTAAATGGAGTTTATGGCAGCTGTACTAACTAAAGGGCTTACAGATTTTTCTGCAGAGGAATGTGCCCATTTTTGCTCAGTTTATGAACACTAATTTAAAAAGCCAGAGCTTGTGACTATTGATTCTATAACTGATAGTCTGCATAAAGGGTTTAAAATGTACTGATCAATTGGGTTCTGACCCTCTCAAGAGGCTTTAGCTGTTCAGCATAAATCTAAGAAGTTTGACATAAGTAAAATGTAACTACATTGCTCAATAAAAACAAACAAAAAAAGCTGAATAAATCAAGGTTATTGTAACCTTGTTTATTAAAAATCAAAAAAAGAAAACCATCTATTTATTGTAGTAGATGGTGTATTAAGATTGCTTTTTAGTCCTAAAAAGTGTTAAAGTAGTACTGTTAGTTACTGGATACTGCAGCAGCTTGTTCCTTTCCATACAACCACCAAAATTTAAGCCACAGAATATTTTAGCAAAAATAAAAACAAATTTACCTCTCAATTTCTGCTTAAGGGAGCTTGCATTCTACGGTAATTTAAGTGTGATATTAGAAATGAAGCTAGAAAAGTGTCTGAGCCTTCTTATTCTTGCTATAATTATCAACAAGTTAAATGAAGACAAAACAGTTATGCTGAGTGTTCAAGGAAGGCAGTCAATATGGAAATTGTGAAAAAAGGGTATCCTGGTTTCTAAAGCCATCATGAAGTTTTAGGAATTGAATACCATAAGGGAATGAAATAACACTGAAGTTTATATTAACATGATAACTTTTACAGTCAACTTCTTATGCTGTCAGGCACTCCCCTTTGGGCTATCTAAAAAACTGTATCCTTAAAAAGATGTAAATATAGAATGATGTAAATGTCCTAGAATGAAAATCTTATTTTCAAAAAAGTTTGGATACATTAAGATTTTACACAAAAGGGATAGCAACATTTTAATCAGTTGAAATTAACTTACATACCTACATATCTGTCACAGGAGGATGTACAAGGAGATAGCAACAGCACGGTCAATAAGGGATTAGACAATTCATGGACAACAGATCTAGAAGCAGATACTAAAAGAGGTGGACAAGCGTACATCTTCTAATATTGGTAAAACAAAAAAGTGTGAGCACTGGAGTTTTGTGGGGAGCCTGCACAGCCAAAGATAGACTAAGTTCACTTGCTCCCTCTGAGCAGCACGTCCAGCTGTCCCTATCAGAGCTGGAACACAGAGCTGGATATACTTCTGGTCTGACTGAGCAGGGCACTTCTCCTGTGCTTGTGAGGTCTGTCAAGGACATCTGACAATTGACAGTTCTCACAGCTCACTGAGATTAATTGTGTCTGTCAGGAGCCTCTTCTTTACTATGTCTGCAAAAATGGCCCCTCTTCACAAGAGTGTCTGCATAAAAAAAGTTTTAAAAAAAACTTTTCTTCTTCCTTGAACACAAGCTTTAATTTCAATCTGACTTTGCAACTGTGATTTGTCATTTGCCATAATTAATATTACTACTGGTTCTAGTAAGTTTATTTTCCTTTCCTCGTTGCCATTTTCAAACAGTATTTGATAATCCCAAGAAATTCCATGTACTACTTCATAAAAATACTCAAAGCTCTTCTCCAAACATATACTCATCACAGTGAAAGCATAGAACATGATTTCCTCCTTGTCATTTACTGTGCAGTAAGAAGTGCTGTAATTCTCTGGCATTGCATCATCTGTTCAACCCAGGTTACTCACCCTTTTGCATTACCAAGATTGTCTTTTTCCTCACAGAGAAATAGCAGTTATAATAGACTATTTTCAAAATGACAGCTTAAGTGGCTCCATGGTTCCGTAATATCTATTCAGAAGTCTTGTCTCCCTGCGTATTTTTATTGCTTTTCTTAAAACGCAGCTTGTGAAAGAGGTATTACATTATTAATGTTACTTGTCATAAAATAAAATAAATACTCACTTTTTGAAGAACCTGATCCACTAATCAAGAGTAAATGAATGCATCTGAATTATTCAAAGAACCTCAAATAGTGCAACTTGTACTGAAATTGAATATTGTGAATAGAATATTTGCAATGTAATAAAAAGCATCTCTAGTCATATTAACTACTCCATTTTCATAACAGGAAATGGGATTTTTATTATTATTTTTAATCAGTGTAAATATTTTGCCCAACTTACCAAGGGCAAAAAGGTCCAGGTTAGGTTTCTGTACTTCGTTACCTTTAACCAGACTTCTAAAGTAAAGTTTATGTTAAAAGCAGTTGTTAGGGCAGGTGCCCTGTGTTTCAAAGGAATCAGGTAAAACTCTACTCCTGTGCAACCGAATTATGTGTCAGTTAATAGTGAGCTGCAAGTTGGTGGTCAATAAACAGCTGTGCAAAGAATATGTGAAAAATGCTACCATTGGTTGTGAGAAAGTGAGCATTGCTGAGCTGATGAATTTTGAACTAGTGAGTGATAGCATCAAGGGCAAGACACGAATGAGAAGCTCTTAGGCATTTAATTAAAAACAGCTCCTGCAGCCAGGGTTTGTTTCCTCCCTATTACAATCCATTTATGTCAGTGAATTTTCTGGCACTGCTTCAGGAATTTTTCACTCCATCACACAGTGGTATTTATACTGTATCCCCCAAAGATATTTGCATTCACCAGTAAGAGTTTTCTTTGGGAAAAAAAACCCACCAACAAAGCAGCTGTGCCTTATTTCTAAATGCATATGCAAAATCTCATTCTTATAAATAGAAGCCTCCTAAATCCTGTGCAACAGTATGACATGTTCAGATTGACAATTTATTTAGATAATTTTATTCACTAAGTTATCCTGGATTCAAACAGACCTGCCCAGGAACTACTAGAAATGCCAAATTGTTAAAAGTAGTGATAGTCACCAGAAAGACGTAAGTAACCAACTGCTTTAGGAGAATGGAGCTCGTGATTCTATTCCTTGCTGGTTCTGTGATCCAATCTTGAATTCTTGAGATAGTCAGTTCTTCCTTCTTGGTTTCAGTTTGCCCATTCAACATATGAGTGGTTTACTAGTATTTCACTATGACTGAAAATTTCTCAAGGGGCAGACAGGGTGTGAGGAGAGGAAGATATTTTCAATAAGATATACGTATTCTCTCAACATCTATAAATGAATAGCATGTTGTTTCAGACACCCTCACACTGACTGAGATGGCATTGGGGCTGGTAAGTTAAAGAGTTGCTAGAATAGCTTTGAACAGCCTTTATGACAGGAGAATTTTGTTTCTGTTAACCTAAAAGCCAGTGCTGATGGAACATATTTTATACATCTTAATATGAATTTAACCTGTGTGCTGCAATATAAATCGTACAGCTATTTTTAAACTACATCAAAACCCTGGAAGTAGTATACTTCCAAACAGGCTTTGACATTGCAGCTTCCATTTGGGAATCTTAGATTTGGCAGACATACCTTCACTCATGATCCTATTACTAGAGATATCAAATTAATACTTAAGTAGAAAGTTTGAGACCTCAAACCTGATCCAGCTCCTATGGAAATCAATGGGTTGTTTCCACTGAATTCAGTGGCCATCTGTTCAAAAGGAGTGTGCTTCATATTTTGTAACAGAAAGAGAATTTTTTCATCTCTAATAGTGTTTTCCCCAGAGAAAAGCCACAAGCTGGAGCTATGGGATTTATGAAGCCCTTTTGTTTAGTCCTGAAGGAACAAAATGTCTCCACTTGCCTATATTCCCATTAGCTTTATGTGCTGTGTCTCTGGAATAAAGATGTTTTATCTGGTTGTGTTCCAAAAACATTGAAAAATATGATTTAATTGAAATATGTGAAAGAGTCAGTTGATATATTTTTCTACTCAACTTTGAGCACTTTTATGTGTATACAAATATTTCATTAAAAATATTTTCAGTGAATGGTAAGTGCTATACTATATATCTATACCTATATATGTAAACAAGTACTTTTTCATTCTAGTGTGAATAGGCCAAAGCAGCGGCAGAGAGAATGCATTTGTCACATCTTCTATTCAATCTCATCTGTTTCTCCATCTAAGTGTATTCATCATAAATCTTGTAAATCATGCTGAAATGCACTGGAAGGGCAACCTCAATAATGTCAGTAGATTTATGCATCAGCAAGACTAGTTTTTAACAGCAGCATTACTTTCCATTTCAAACCTGTGATAAAACTTCTGCTGCAGTTTGAGAGTTATCTGACAAAACATTTCATTGTTTTAAATGTGGCTGGAAGATGAATGATTGAGTTGGCAGAATACTACGGATAAAAGATTAGGAACGTTCTTTATCCAGAATATTTTTTTACATATCTTGGAGTGCAATATAGATTATCCCATTTCAATCTGAAGACTTTATCTTTGTTTTGATGGGGGCTGGAATTCCCAAGAGATATCAGAACCCAATGAAGTCAGCCTGAAGATTTCCCTCAGCTCTTGATGAGCCTCAAATCATCTGCTAAATGAATAAGGCTTCTTTTACAGCAGTGAAAAAAAGTATCTTTTTTAAAATTGTAATTATTTTAGGGAGACTTGGTGTATCTCTCACTAACTGTCAAAAAGGTAACCTATTTAGTATTAGTATTAGTAAAAGCTATTTTATGTTAACATTTTCTTTGAAGATAAACTGTCTTTATTTCTGCCATCAGTATTTTGAGTATGTTAGTTGCCCTGCTATTAGTATCCTTCACACCACTTTTTTCTTTTCAGAATATTCAGGCCTTATGCTGAACATTAAAATAAATAATAATAATAATAAAGTAATAATAAATCATTTCTTAATCTGTGGTGTATTTTTATATAAGAACACATCTAGATAAAGAATTACAAAGGTCCTGAGTGTTTTGAAGTGGTATGCTATCCTTATGTGCTTTGATTTTGAGATCTGTCTTTGGCAAATGTTGATCTAACCTCTGGTGTAGACTGAACTTGGGAGCTACACAGGAGCTCTTGTCTGGATGACGAAAAGGCTGCCTGGCAGAGGACCACTTTCTATGATGAGCTGGGTGTATCCTGACTGTGTAAAAGTTTTGGGAAGGATTCAAAATGTAATAGAAACAATTTGTAAATTTGTTTAAAATGTTTTCTTGTAAGTATAACAAGGAATACAAAGCACTGACACTGTTGGGGAAAAATACCTCAGTTTCTTGTCTTATCAGTCAGACATAAAGTATAATTGTTGCAGCTGCACAACATGGCATGAATCATAAGGATGACATTATCCTGTCTTCACTCATTTCTGCTATATCTCACAGATCTGAGAGGGGCAGCTATTTTTAATACTGAGAGCTCTCATATGCGAGGTCCCACATGTCTCATGCAACATCTGTCAGATCAGCAGCTGGTAACATGAGATGTTCCAGACCCAAAAGCCAATGACACCTGACGATACAGCTCGTCTATCAGGAGGAAACACAGCACCATCCAGGTCCTTGAATGACTGGAGTGTATGCACAGGTGAGAAGCAGTTGTTTTGGGTCTCTCAGAAAAGCTGATACTCTCATGCTCTAACCTTTCCTCATGAGCAGATGTGGCTGCAGCACAGGTTTGTGTAGCTAAGCCTGAAATCTCTTCAAAGCTTACATCTACCTGCCACTCACAGTTTCACAGGGTCCTGTCACTCTGTAATGACATGTGTAAAGTGGCAATAAACTCAAAAGTGGAGTGATTAGAAGTATATTAGAAAATGATGAGTGGTGTCTGACAGGTGAAGAGAAATTAATTGCCTTATCAAAGAACTAGAACAAAACTAGCAAGAGTTCAGAGCACGCAGAAAGAGGTGGCTCTTCAGGTGGTTGCAGTTCACATCTGGCATTCCTGGTCACAGGATGCTGCTGCAGCTTGTAGCTTAATAGGTTCAAGAGGAGACATAGCAAATCCTCGGAGAAATCCCCTGTGTTAGTTATTAAATACACGGCAGCAATGTCAGCTCAGGCAATGCTGAACCTCAGGGAGCAGCAGGAAGAACAACTGCGCCTGCTTTAGCCTTTTCTTATTGACTCATCAAGGTACACCTGCACTGGGTTGGTCAGGCTTACAGCTTTCATCCCCTACCACGTCTCCTATGTGCATTATCTACAGCCATCCTGTCAGGTTACTGAGCACAGGTACAATTCAGATCATATTGTTTAATCTATGCATGCACACTGGTATAGATCAGTTAGAAGGGACATTTAGAGGCCACCTGGTCCACCCCACTGTGTAAGGCAGTGCTCAGGTTAGGCACGCTTGCCCCTATTCCAGCTCCTGATCATGCTCCCTGCACATCACCTTGCCCTTAAATCTAATTAGAACTTGTTTACACACTCCTTTGCTCCTGGTCCCATGCTTACAGAGCACCTCACTTCCCCGAGCGCCAGCCAGCTGTTTTCTGTTGCTTCTGGGAGACTCTAGAAGGTTCTACAACCCTCAGATTTCATGGCCTGTGATTGGCAGGTTGGTGGTTGTCAACCAGCTCCTGATTGGCTGGCTCCTGGAATAAAAGGCCTGCAGGCCCAGTTGGGGAGGATTAGGTTATGGTTGACTGTGCTGCAGCCTGCCTTATTGGTGAGTGGTGCCTATGGGGCAGGTGGGGTTGTGTGGGAGGCTCAGTGCCGCCATGTTGCAGGCTCAGTGCCGCCATGTTGCAGGCTCAGTGCCCTGCCTGGCAGCCACCATCCAGCTTGGGCTTCCTCATGACATTAGAGCTGAGTTGCATGTTCTGGCCAAGTGTGTGTGTACAAATGTATCTTCCAGGCACAAAGTTCATTTATAGTAACACAGTAGCTATGATATGTTGGGGGAATTCTTAATTTTCCAATTCTGACTTTATTCTGTCCCCTACAAGGTGGGTTAAGCTGTGCCTCCTGTATGAAGCCTTATTAAAGATTTTAGTCTATGTAAGTAGCATGATCATCCTGAAGGAGTCACACCACCAACTATGGAGAGTTCTTTGGCCACCATGGACTTTTTATTGTCTTCAGAAGGGTCAGAACCATCAGCTTATTCAGCTTTTGGAAGAGAAACTGAAGGGCTGATCTTGTGTCTGTCTATAGCTACTTGATGGGAAGATCTAGGGGAGAGAGAGACAGACTCTTTTTGGCAACACACAGGGAACAGGCTGAGGCATAATGAGCAAAAGTTGAAGCTAAGCTATTGCAGTTAGATACAAGAATTAGTTTACCCTGTAGTCACCAGACCCTGGAATAGGGGATTACAGGAATTCTGCAATCTCTGTCCTTGGAGGCACTCAGAACTCAGCTGGACAGCTCCGAGCAACCTGATCTGCTTAGCCCTGTTGTGAGTTAGATGAGTGAACCAGATGTGCTCTAGAGGTCTCTTCCAACCTAAATCATTCTATGATGTCATGAATCCTGTTGGTAAGCCTTTAATACATCTCTTCATTACTATACATGCAGTAGATTTGGATAAAAGTATTAACAGAAATAGTCTGTATGAAATTTTAATATCCTTCTTAGCATTTCCTTATTTCTTTCTGCATGTTTTTCCTGATCATGATTCCTTTTTCTGCAAAGGAAAACTTGAAATACTTTCCTGCAATAATTTCTGGATAACATTCCTGGCAGAAAAAACAACAACTGCCCAAAAAACACCCAAACAAAAAACCCCACAATGAAATCACACCAAAGTTGTTTTGAAATTCTAAGTTTACCAATAGTGTTTTTTTAAATTTACTTGTTGTTTTCATGACCAGTGTTCAGGGTTCAACATTCACACTGCGAATGGAAGAGATTAGTGAGAGGCATTGTTCTGGTGTTTGAGGTTAGGCAAGAATGAAAGAATAATTTGTAGATGTACTAGAAACATGACCCAAAATGATTAAGAATTTTATTTTGTTAAAGTCTTCTGTTTTTAACTGTTTCACAACAAGAATTAACATATTTTGGTCACATTCTGGACTAGAGAGGGAAAGGTAAGCCTACCAGTAAAACAGGTTGTTTTGGGTCCAGCTGCACAAAGAGCTAAAAGCTTACTCTCTATAAGCTGCCATGCCTTCTCTTTTAGGCTGCTCTCTGAAATCCTTTTCCTTAATAAAAACCTAGGAGAGGGCTATTATTTAAATATAAGCTATTCTCGTGTACTCTTGTTTCTTTGCTCTTTGGGGAAAAAAACAAAACAAAAACCAAAGATCTTTCCTCACTTCCCAGTCCTGTTCCTAATGTAATGCTGAACCTCCATTGCTATGTCTCTTTAAGCTTTTGGAAAAGTAAGTGATGGTGTGGGGGGAGGTGGGGAGGAAAAGGAAATGGTGCCTTTTCTTAGTTACTTTCTAAAATATGGAATCTGGAGTATCAAGTGCAGTATGCTTAGGGCTGTGTATCATTGCAGTTCTGCATTGTTTCTGCTTGAGCAGCTGAAATGGTAAATAGACAATATATAATCTACGTCTTCCTTCTATGAGCTTCCTTACCACTTTGGTTGAGCTGTGCCATATAAAATTGCAAAATCACATGAGAAAGACCTTTTGCTGGAAAATTCAATGGAGGAGCATTAAAAAGACAAATTATAGCCTCAGAACAGTATGGGTCTTCTGAGATGCTATATTTGCCCCAAGACGGATTTCATTCAATATATATCTGAGGAAAGATGCTGAAATAGTGTAAATAGTCTCACAGAAGAGGCTACCCACTCAACATGTAGGTGTTGCTAAAAACTTAGAGGGCACTTTTACTTACTTGCTAACATTCTTTTTCAGTCTGTCTGCAAAAAGACTTGCTAAAAAAAATGGCTATTACAATGTGTCTTTTTCATTAGTCTTTGCTATCAGGCCTGATAATATACAGAAATTCTCTTTTTCACCGTGTGTGCTAGTCCCCAGAATATCTCTGTACATAATAGAAAAATAGAATAGAGATACCTATTGTAAAAGGATAATTAATGTTATGATGTAGTCAGTAGACAAATAGGAGACGACAGCATCTCTGGTATCATGTGGTGTGTGTTTCATTTGTTCTTATGCTGATGTTGGGTCTAAGGCTTTATTTAGGATTCCTGTTATAGATTAGTCCCAAAGGCAGTGTGGATAGGTAGGGACAGATGCCTTCAGGCATGTGGCCTCCCACTCTGATTACCAGCCTTCCAGGATAGGTAAGTAGATGAATTAGTTGCTAAGATTGTGTCCAGTAGCAACCAGAAAGTGTTGCACAGTCAACATAGGAGTCTATCTGAAAAGCTGTCCAGATATTCTTGGGTGTATAGCCAGGAAGATAAGAAATGCTTCTAGGTCCTGCTTTAAGGACAAATCCATTCCAGGACCATCTCACCAGCTCTGTTTTGCTGCAATATAAGACTGACCGTTCTGAATTATGTCAGAAGTTCATGTAGCCCTGGATTCCACGTTCCGGAGTGGCTGTAAATGGATGCTTGGAGAAAGATAGGCTGTTCTAACAGCTGAATTTGACACCAATGCTTTCCTTAGTTTCAACTGGTTTTAGTTGGCTCCTTACTAAACCTGATATAGTTTCTGTGTAGCTAATAATGCATAATTGATACAGGATTCCTTTTCCATGATCTATCCAGACTCTCGCTGAATCAATGTAAACTTTTGGCATTAGTGATGTTCTTTGGCAAGGAATTTCACATCCTGATGACATGTTACATTAATGGTGGACTAATGTAGATTGGAACCTGCATCCTGATTATTTCATGCCATCTCGTTCTTATACATGAAGGGCTGGTGATTAACCAACAAACTGATCCAGAGCCACTTCCTCCATGTCACTTATAGATTTCTGTTGTATCTGAAGGATGCAGAGGAGTTTTCGCTTACTTGATCATTTCTCATAAGGAAGCCTTTTCATACCTTTCATCATGCTTGCTGCCTTCCCCAGACTTTTTCAATGTCTAGTATGTTCTTTGAGGTGAGAGGGTCGGAACTGTATGCAGTAATACCCAATGTCTTTTTCCTGAATGATCATAGTCAACTCAGAGCCTATTGTTTTATATATGAAATTAGCATTCACCTGCTTGCCCAACATATATCACTTCATGATTTTTTTCTTCATTGAGTTTTGACTGGGTTTAGTGCCTAGCTGCTTTAACTTAAAATCCTTCTGCAGTTCTTTACAGCTGTTTTTTGTCCCTACTCCTTCAAACGACTTTGTTTTGTTGAACTTTTATCACCTAACTACCTAACTGCTCAATCCCTTTTCCACCTTGTGAGTGTTCAACAGTCACAGTACACATCCCTGCAGAATGCCATTAGTGACCTGCCTTCTTCATGAGGGCAGTTTATTTATTCCTACATTTTGTTTCTTGTCTTTTAAACTATCATTTATCCGTGATGTTCCCTCTTATGCCATAGCTTCTTAGTTTCTTTCAAAGCCTTGATGGAGAAATTTGTTGAAAGCCTTTTAGAAATACATATAGAATTTTATCAACTGGATCACTTTAACTGCACAAAGGTGACCTTTTTAGATAATTCTTTCAGGTTTGTGAGGTGCAATTTCCTTTAACGGAAGCCAGGTTGACTCTCAAAGTACGTAATTTTTGTCAATATGTCCATTACTTTTTTCCTTACAGTTTCTATAGATGTCAGATTTCTAGACATGTAATTTCTCACATCTGTCCTGGCATCCTTCTACAATTTGGTACTATATTTTTCCCCTCCCCAATGCTCAGAGGCTGCCAAGGTGATTTTAAGTGAATGATTATTCACTGCAGAGAGGAATTTAGTTATTTGATTTGCCTTAGAATCCTTAAATAAATGCCAGTTAGTCCTTGTGGTTTGATATTGTTCATAATGTAAAAATGTCCTGGAATCTCTTCTATAGTTGCTTCAGTTTCAGTCTGATCCTTCAATTCCTCCAAAGAGAAGGATTCTGAAGTAAGAATTGTCTTTCTGCCACAGGGACCATATGCAAAGAATTTGGCTTCTCTGAAATAGTGTTGGCTTTTCTGATTGCTTCTCTTGGAGTATATGTATTGCTATTATAGGCTTTCTGAAAGGTTTTCTGCTTTTGATGTGTGTGTGTGTATATATATACATACGGGAAAAAAAGATGGGGAGCTTTGATTCCTTTTGCTTGTTTTTTCTTGAATTCTTTGGTTGACTTACTCTGTGTGTTTAATCTAACAAAGTTTTATCATAATTTTTAACAGGATGCCTTATCTGTCAAATAAGCTTTAGGGAGTGCTAAAACATTTTTAAGATCTTTAAAGAAATACAAATGTGTTTTAATACATTACATATGCTTATTTCCTCTTTGATATTTAACTTGATTCCCTTAAAGTGTTATTTTAAAAATTTCCTTTTTTTGCTCATGTAGCATACCTTACAACGTAATGGGCTGGAGCACCTCTCCTTTGAATTCAGACTGAGAAAGTTGAGCTTGTTCAGTCTGGAGAAGAGAAGGTTCCAGGGAGACCTTATAGCAGCCTTCCAGTACTTAAAGGGGGTCTACAAAAAACCCAGAGAGGGACTTTTTACAAGGGTACATAGTGAGAGAGCAAGGGGGAAATGACTTTAAACTGGCAGAGGGGAGATTGAGTTAAGATATTATAAAGAAATTCTTCCCTGTGGGGTTGCTAAGGAGCAGGCACAAGGTGCCCAGAGAAGCTGTGGCTGCCCCATCCCTGGCAGTGTTGAAGGCCAGCTTGGATGGGGCTTGTAGCAACCTGCTCTAGTGGAAGGTGTCCCTGCCCATGGCTGGGAGGTTGGAACCAGATGATCTTTAAAGTCCTTTCCAACTGAAACCATTCTATGATTCAATAAAACTACCCTGAAACCTGTTTTCTTTCCATTGCTAGTGAAGTAGGAATCAAAGTTATGAATGTGTAGACAAGGCCCTTAGTGCCATGGTTTAGTGGTGGACTTGGCAGTTCTGAGGTAATGGTTGGACCAGCTGATCTTAAAGGTTTTTTCAACCTAGTTGATTCTATGTTCTGTGAAGGACTCAAAGTGGTTATGGTCTTCTATTCATTGTCCATTAATTATAACACTACTGTTCAGATAGAGATTTATCAGGTAAACTGAAATTTTCTTTCATTTCCTTTTTGGATGATTAATTTTAGGTTTGCAGTACCTTATCTAGATCTTGGGTCTTTCTTTTAAATTAGTTTCCCTGGGGTTCTGAAGTTTTATCAGATAGTGGAATAGTAAACAGTTGTTCAGACTTCAAGCCCTAATGTTTCTGATTAAAGCCACAAAAGATTTGCTTTCCTATTACAAGTTGAAACAAAAAATGCCAACTCAGGATTTTCTGCATAAAGAAATTCTTTTTCTAGAAAGAAAAAATTAAAGCCTTTATTTATTCAAGTTGCTTTCCTTAAGGATTAAATGAACCTGGAATATAAACAGCTTATTTTACAGCTATTTACTTAGGTTTTCTACTTACTGTAATTTACCAAGGCTTTCTAACATGTAGTCCTTATCTCTATTCAGACCCTCTCCAAAATAGCTCTTCAGGATACAGTGTTATTTTGGCTAACAGTAAGCACTTCATCTCAAACCTTGCATCCTAGATAGAAATCATAGTTTAAAGTTTACAGCTTTGACTTGCTAGTTTCACAACAAGTTTGGGAAAATGTAATTATTGTAGAATCGTGGAACAGTTAGGGTAGAAAGGACCTTTTTGATACCAGGAAGTGTCCCTAAAGTATGAATGATGAAGACATATGTATGACCTTTTGACTCTACAGCACTGAAGTAAAAGTCATGTGATATGCTTGTATAGCCACTCAAAGAAAGGAATTTAGCATCACCCTGAAGAGTTCATATTCTGTTGTGCTTTGTAGGAATTTCTCACATTGTTACCTTCTTATTCCTCCTAAGGGCAAACAGATTTAAAAAGGCCTGATCTCCCATCTACTGTCTAGGCTGGCACTGTGGTTTGGGTTACTTCTATAGTGAAAGAACAAACCTTGGGAGATATCTGGCTTTTGTAGCCTGGAGAGGCTAGAGGAAAGCCTACTGTTGTGAAAACCAGTAACTGCTATCAAAAGTAATTATAGTGATTGCTAATGCTTCTTTCATGCCGGAGATGGCTTTGGGATTGTTATGAAGGTATTAAGACTACAGTAATAGTGTGTTACTGAATCATCTTAGTCCACCTATTGAAAGGTGGACAAGTTTCATTTAATAGATCTTACTGGCCTTGGAGAATCATCATTGGCTTCAGGTTGGTGGGAATCATTCAGCATTCTTGAACTTTTCTAAATGTCACTTTATCTTTGTACTTTGTGTGCATACAAACATACATGTGCCAGTCTCTTCCTTCCAAATAAATAATTGCAGCCAGCTGCTTATCAAATGTAATATCCTTGAGCCTGTCAAAATTTTCAACATCATCCCATTGCCAGTTCATTTCCCCGTCCCAGATTATGTGTTCATTTCCCATACAACACTTATCAAAACAGTTGGAGAGTTTAGCCTGCAGGCTAGGCTTTGGCAACCTCATTTAAGTGCTAAATTTGATTTTCATTTCCAAATTAAGAGGTTATGTGTTCTCATCGTCTCCTGACTCCTGCTGAGTTTCCTTCTCAAGAAGCAAGATGTTACTGATTTCTTCCTTAATGCAGAGGTAGTAGTGCCAATAACACCCCTCAGATGGGTTTGGAATAGGGTGTAAGCCAAAAACTAGGAGGAGCTGCTTCTCACAAAATGTCTCCCTGCGCTGTGGCAGTCTTACTATAGGCTGCCAAACAGAGATAAATAGACTGTTTCCCATACCAGAAGTTGCTAACCTGTCCTCTAAGCAGTGGTTAGCTTGAAAGAGTACTTTTAAAAGTTTTAAAAACATTTAATGAATACATTTCATTCCTTTTCATCTTAAATTCAGAGAATGCATTGACTCTACTTGCTTCTTTGGTTTTAATTGCTTTCTTAGGGTCAGGGTAATTTGAGATGCAGGCAAAAATAGATAGATAGATAGATAGATAGATATTTTCCTTTTAAAGAAAAAATAAGTCAAATTTTAGTTCATTTGTACCCATCAGTGCTGGGGTTTCATTGTTTTCCATCAACTAGAAGGTACTGCTTGATGTCTCCAAGCTTTAATAGTTCCAATGTGAAGTTAGTAACTTTCATTTGTAGGGATATTCTCTATATAATGAATAAGAAAAATCTAAGGCAATAAAATTAATGAGAGAAAAAATTGGTAAGAAATCAATGACAAGTCAATGACAGCTGAATGCAATTCGTATAAATTTGACCGGTACTAAAAGCCTCAACTAGAGAATTAATCTGAACTTCCTGAACTCTTCACTTTTATTTCTGCTCTTTCTTCATATGTATATTATTCCTGTCAGGGAAGCCTTTGCTTTCCAACAGTTTTACAGAAGATGTTAGGAGGTGCAGTAAAGTTACAGTCATGTACAGTAACTTCCCTACTGTCTTTAAAAAAAAAAAATGATGGTGCCATCTGGAGTCCTGAGAAGATTAAACAATTTGCCTTTTAAAATGTGTTTGATTGCATGTTTAAATGTGTTTTCTTATACATATTGTATTATTATCACACTATGAAATGCAGCATTACCAAATGGCAGAGAGAATAGTTCAGCAAAGTTGTAATTTATTGATTAATATAAGATATGGGGGTGGAATTCTATAAATGTGCTTTAGATCACAAGAGCAATGTGATGCACACATCATGCATTTCAGTGCATTACATTACAGTGTCTTCAGTGATTTAGTCTAGTATTTCATCATGACAGCAATTGCAGTCATCTTCTCTAACATGATTTTGCAGCTTGTTCTCTATACCACTTTATGAACAAAACAGTAGACTATAAGATATTAAATAAGCTTAAGCATAGCATGAGGATTGTTGAAATGGGGAAATCTAGTGATGTAGTTGCAGTGATATAATTCTCAGTATAAGCACATTGTTTCAGGATATACAGCATCATTTTAGAGTGTTATTTGTGTCTCTTTGAAAGTGGTCCAATTTTCCAAAAATACAAAAAACAAACAAAAAACCACAAAAACCAACAAATAAAAAAACCCACAACCCCCCCACTAAATTCCTAAAATAGATACCTGTACTAACATAGAGAGTGGTATAATTATATTGGTTTGAGTGCACCAATACATTTTCCTGGGTAGACATTCTTTAATCATATTTTGGAATTTCTATTGATTTTTCTTGTTAGCAGTGGCCAAAACATGATTGAATGTAACATCTAACTTATGCAACAATGCCCTGAAATAGCACTTAGGCATATCAGCTCAGCCCTCACAGTGACACAAAATCTGAGTACAAATTCTCAGCAGCATCAAAATAACTAATAAACCTTTCATCTCTCAGGAAGTTAACAGAAGATCATCAGTCAGGCAAACACTTTCTCCATCTTTCAGGATCCTGCCTCATGTTGCACCCTTCCTTCAGAGAGTAGTTTGGTGGTGCATGGTATGAATTTAAAGTACTTTCTCTTACTGGTAGAAGTAATGGTATCTGCAATTCTCTTCTTTTCTTTTTTTCATGTAAACCTGTGTAACCAAGACCCTGTGGTTAAATATATACACAAACCCCTGTCAGTACTTGCAGAAATTTTAATGGGTACAAAAATCCATCTGCAAGCCTGTATTTATGTATATTTATATAAAAATTACTTGGGGGGAGGGGGGGGGATTGAAGCATTTGATTGTAAATAAATGTTCTGTATCTGCATAATTATTTTACTAAACTTTTTTTTCTGCCACCCCACCCCCCAACTCTTCTATTCAAGAAGCTACTGATGTTTTTTAACTGAAGTTTACAGTACTAATGTGTCAATAATATGGTTAAGAAAGGGATATATTCTGTGTGCTATCAGTAATTCAAGAAATAGTCTGAATTTGAAACTAAAAATACTGATAAGTTATTAGAAATTTTAGGAAAGATCTGTATTCCAGTTTTCTACATTTTAAAGGTCTTCCATTAAGACAAAGATTGTTTTATAATCCATTATGCATGGTGCCTATTAAAATAAATGTGGCTATTTTTCTTCCATTTAAAATTTGGCAATCAATATTTCAAGGTTAACTTTAAATGAAGAATGGAAAGATATGGCAGTATTCCTGTAAGGTTAATTTTCACTTGAATGTCATGAAATATTACATTGGTCTTCTGCATTAGTTCTGCCATGTATTCTGAGTTCTACTTGGCCTGATAAAGCCAAAATCCTACAAGTAGTGTGACGAACTCTTAATTGCAAAAAAAAGAATGAGATCAAGAAGAGAGTAGTGTTTGCCTATTTGGTCATAATGATTTCTCAGTCTGCTGCTTGTGCCTTCACCCTGGCACAGCAGCCCTCTGCTGTTTAGCAGTGATTTGTTCCTGCACTTCAAACTAAAATGGTGAAGCAGCAACGAAGACAATTAGCAATTTGATCACCTCATTGGTACACTGTGTCATGTGTTGTCTAAGAAAGCCATGAAAGCCTGAGGACTTGTGGAAGGCTACAGTTTGTGTTTATCATTCATATTTTATGGATAACAACTTTAATTTTCCGTTGTGAAAGCAATAGCAAGTGATATCTGGGAAGCTGTCAAAATCACTGAAGTGTTTAGCAGTGTTATTCCAGTGACTGTGCTGAAGACTATCTGTGGAATTCAAAGCCATAAAACATAACTGAAGTTAGGTCCCTTGCTTATCTATTTTCTTTGTCTGGAGACAAATATGAAAGAAGTAGAAATGGATATATGAAGATTTGAAATAAATATAAATTATTTTCCAATATCCTCTTACCTTGGACACTTTGGCATTAAATACAGGAAAATAGTAACATAATGATGGAGAAAGCTGTCTGAAAGAGCTTGAAAAGTCACTAGGACCATCCCCTTCCTGTAAGCTTTTATCAGCTCTGTGTCTAGGCAGTGTGTTCCAAAAATTACCTGAATTGTTACAAAGCTTTTTGTAATGTCTGTCTTGCTGCAGGATGAAGCAATCCACTGCTGTTCATTGTACTCTTGTGAACTGGGAAAGCATGATCTTCCTTTTTGCTATAGTGTTTTGTACCACCTGCACTGCTATGAGTTCTGCACAACTCAATCTTTCAGTCTATCTTCTTAGATAAGGAACAAGTACTCAGACTCACAGGGGTAGAGACCTGTTATCTCCTTCCTACTAAGTAATATTCATATCCTTAACACTTATGGCACTTCTAGCTGAACTATACAGGCTCCCACAGACTAGCTGTTATAACAGAATTTTTGACAAGTTGAGTGTTAATGTTGATGTTCCCTAATCAAATAAAATTGCTTCATTCTGTGTGAAAACTTAAGAGATTTTCCTCAGGGAGTCATACTGAATACTGAGCAGTCCTGTGAATTTATCACGGAATAATTTATTCCCAAATCAGACTGTGGCTAATCCAGGCATATTGTAGTATCTGCTAACATAGGAGGTGTAATATCTGGAATGTATCCCAGAGCTGTGGTAAATCCTTAAAGTTCAATGTTATAATGTTCTGGATAAGACACTTCTTGGGAGGGAGTAAGTCTGATGAAAATGATGGTGTGGGGATGCACTTTGGAAACAACTAGCTACACAGTGGACATAAATGAAGGCATGATTGGGACATAAATTGCAGTTAGTGAACAGTAGTTGAGTAAATAGTATGGAAAAGGGCAACAAGCATTTAAGCATTACAGAAAAAAATTCTTTCATAGCACAATGATGGTGCTATTAATCCCATCTAGTTTAAGAGCTTCACTGAACTCTAAGGTCTGTAAAACACCAAAACAATTTAGCAGCCAGCTTCAGAGTCTGTGAGGCATGACAAGCTGGATGCCTAAAAAGATTTAACTGTCCCAGGAATACCAAAAGTAATGTAGCTGGGCTTTGAGAAACACAAAGAACAGTAACGTTGCATTATGTTGACCACCCTGCTGCAGCAATGTACTTGCTGTTCCTTTATTTTACTGTATTATCAGATATTAACAAATTTTAGCCTATAAATTCTGAAGAATGCCCTCTACTGCAAATAGAATTTCATTTCTGCAGGAAAGTGGATATTCAGTTTCATTTTATGCAGGAAAAAGGTAGAGAAAGATAAGCAAGACTTTTTAATAGTGAGAAAGTATGAAAGTTGTATTAAATGAATGTCTTTCACCCTGCTCTGCCAATCCCCCAATTTTGATTTAACTGTTAGCCTATACATATGAGTTTTTATAGGAGCTTGGGAAGATGAATAGGGATTAAAGCCTATTTAGTGCCCAGAAGCTGGAAAGAAACAGGGTGAGGAAATGTGTTCTGGACCATGTCTTCAGTAAATTTTTTAACTTAGGAGGAAGAAAAGACTTGCTTATTAGGTAAAATAGGCCACTGCTACTTTGGATAATATACTCTAAAATTCCATGTTGTGACCTAATGAATGTATGTTACCATTATCTACAGAAGTTAACCACTGGCTTTTTTTTTTTTTTTTTATGACTGCTTTGAGAAGACCATAGGATTTTTTTTTTTTTTTATCTAGACATGTAATAAAATTGGATGGATTGCTGAGATTTGTACTTCTAAGTGAAAAGCCTTTTAGAAAGCTTAACAGATTTCATACTTCAGGACTTTATATGCAGATTGTGACATAGTCTCTTCCTCATTGCTGCTTCTAGGGAGGTAATGTGCTTTGGCATAAAACTAAGTTGCTTTCCCCTCTCTACCTTCCATACAAGACTACTGTACATGTGATATCTTGTAAAAATTGAACTGATCAGTTACCTCATTTCAATGTCATTGTCAGAAATTGCAATGTGATTAGCCCAAAGGCTTCTTTTGGTAAAGGCATACTCCTGTCTCCCTCAGAAAGATTCAATTTGCTAGAAATGAAGGAATGATCCCTTATTTAGGCAAGGTGGAATAAACAATCCCACAGAAGTATCTGTAAGTTCAAGGCTAGAATCTGCTTTACTTCACAATCAATAAATTCATGTTTATTGTCCATTGTCAGAATTGAGGCTATAGTTTAGGAAATGCTACAGATCTGACAGAAAAAGACTGATATTGTAGCTTCTTTTCTTTTTCCAATCAAATTTAACGTTTCAAAGGGCTTTCTAGATCTATAAGCTAGCATGTCTACGTATTTTAAGTCATACAGTGATCACACACTTTTCAGTTTTATTAGGAAATCTAAAGCATTTTTTGGGAGGATCAAAATAAATGCAACAGTACTGTTGGAAACATACTTCTTAATCAGTCACTTTAAGAATCTGTACAGAATGAGCATGTATAAACCACATCTTTTCTCCCCAGTAGAAGATCTTCCCATCTCCTCCCAAAAAAAGCCCAAGAGGAATTTCATGAGTTCAAGCTGTTACACTTCTTTCCATGGTCAGAATATTGAGCAGAAGACTTCTAATGTGTTAAAGTCAGGTGGAATACAGAAATGAAGATCATCCATGGTTTTACATTCAGAAAGCCCAAAGAAAGACCTAAATCTCTTTTTTAAATGAAATATACACAAAGAAAGCAGAAATAGCTCAAATAGTATTAATTATTAAACTTAAAAATAAGGAAGAAAAAAAACAAATGACCTTGAGAAAGCACAGTGTTTCTCATTCTGAGTAACTTGTTATTGCCATCTCTGCTCTACATAGACCTTTCTCCACCTACTACTAGACTGCTTATGAATTCCTTCTGTACTTAAGGCAAGCAGGTGGTATTTGACAATAGGCTATCTTATTTCATCAACAGTAACCACATGATGGTGCTGCAAGGCCAAGTGGAACAAAATAGTCTGCCAGACTGAATACTGAGCAGTGACCCTTCCAAATACATCCTCGGTGATATCTTTGCTCCTGAGAAAAGGAATGCTAGAAGAAAAAGTTTTGTACAAGCAAGTGAAAGTCTATAACCAACATGTGCTATTGAACTGGAGTTGCCTGGTTCATACCAATCCTACTTTCCTGACTTTTAAACAACTGTCTTGTTTTCTCTGTAACTTGGAGGGTGTACTAACATTAACACTGTGATGACACAACTTTGTCCTCAGTAGGACAGTTCAATAAATAATCTGGACAAAGGCAACATTCTCTTCAAATACAGCTTTATTCTGCTTTTACAGAGCAGTTTACTTGCAGCTGAATCACATGTAACTCAAAAGACAGAAGAAAGGAAGTAGCTATATTTGTGTATATATCTATATTCTCTTTACAAACACTAATAGAAAAATTAAGAAAAAATTGAGGTCATATCTTAGTAGAAAACAGTTCTGTATTTTCTTAGCTACATCTTTGAATTAAGTCAAAATATTAGGATATTTCAGGAGAACATTTTGCATTTAGGACATGGCTGTCCTTTTAGGAATAGTATCTTTTAGGCTAATAACCATTCAAAAATATACACCTCCTGGATATCTAATTTTTATACACCTGATGACTCTTATCAGGCTCTCATAGCAATATGCTCTTGCTTTTGTAAAGTGTCCTTCCAAATATTTAAAGTGGAAAAAAACAGAAAGAGAACATAAAAGAGAAGGATCCTTATTTCCAGACTTGCTCACCTCTAAATTATCATCTGCAGCACAAAGAATATTTTCAGATAGCACAGCAGGGTGAAGGAATAAGATTACAAATTTTTCATCTTGATGTATTTGTTGTAATTTTGAAGTGAAGATTTTTTTTCCCAAGCCCATCTGCGAAGTCTGTGGAAAGTGTGGGTGTGCATCAGCCCACTGTTCCTGCTCAGAGAAAGACTGGAATTAGTAGGACTGCCCAAATGTTTAGAATTCTGGGAAATACTGTTCTAATGCCAGTAAAGAACCTGAGAAAAGTCAGATGCATTCACACAGCTGAGGATGATCCAGTGGTGATATCCCATTTCTGAGACACAGAAACACATGTGCTCAAGAAGCGTGTCCAGAAGTTACAAATGACAGTGCTGGCCAGCATAATGGAGATCTGAATAGATGCAGTTCCAGCACAGGAGGTCCAAACACAGAGTCCTGGGCTGTTTCAGTGAAGGAAGTTTGCATCTTGAGCTGTACAGGTGGAGAAAAAAAGAATACAAATCAATGTATTGGAGGAAAAATCATCAACAGGGGTTATAGACAGAAACCATTTTAAGTTTTTTTCAGAGGTAAAAGCTGGCTGTTTCATCCCCTTTCCTGATACATGACAAATCTCTTCCTGCAAGATTTCTTTACAGGCTCCCCTCAGTGAGCAAAAGAAGTCGTTATCCTCCTAAAACCCTTCAGATCTCACTCAGGAATGTTTCAAATCTTTCTCATCCTCTTAAGTTTTTCTTTGTAGCAGTATGAACTGTTGCTATCAAAGCAATCACCTAGTCTGTATCTGAACAAAGAAAGGCAGTTCACAGGTTTCACATCATGCTACAAACAGTTCAGGCAGCTGGATACTTTCTCTGTCTAAATAATTTCCTGATGCCTGGAAAGGAGCTGTAGGACAGGATAAGGTGCACCGTAGTTTTGGAACCTGTATAGGAGAAGGTGTCATCTTAGTTCATCTGAAACTGTGGTAGAAATTATTAGTTAGGGCAGTGATTACTGGCATTCTGTTTCCTTTTCAGTAAATTAATATTTTTAATTGAAAAGTTTCTGTTTATTTAACAGTTTCGTATCACAACGTGAGACAGTTTTGTCAGTGACAAATGGTTTTTCAGCTTCTGGGCTTGTCAGCTGCAGTGATGTTAAACTAAGGGATCCGCTTTTCCTGTGAAAGGGACACAAATCTTTCTTAAAGATGACATATAACTGGTTTGCAACTCTTACTGTCCTAGTAGGATTCTTTAGACTCCATAAGATGCTTAGAGAAAAGATGGCCCCACTGTCAGCAGTAGCAGATACTTACCTATGAAAGTAGGAAAGGAGAACAAGCTTAGTATAGAGTTTGGCTCCTATATGTTATTTCAAATCAAATCAACCCATTGTTTGTGTTGACTTACAGCATATTTTTACAATTGTAATGCTTTGTCAGAGGAAGAAAGTTCTATTGCCCGCCTCGAATATATTCTTTTGGAAACTACGAAACAGATTGGGATTTAAGATTCTTTGATTTAAGAATCAGTGGATATCAGTCCACTGCAGTGGCTGCTAAACAGTATAGAGAAATCCAACTAGCTGTTTTGAGTTACTCTGTCAGAAACAGCTGTATAATTAAGGCATTGAAAGGATCGTAATGAGCCAGTTCTGTTTGGATTCTTGGCTACTCAGACTGTGGTATGGACATGCTCCATGTACCAACAATTTCTTCTCCTTTGCAAACTTTCACACTATTACTATAGGTTATATGTATCTTTTTTTTTTTAAGAGCAAGAAATATTGGATTTCAGATATTTTCTCAAAGGTCGACATCAGCCGAACCTGTGTAAATTAAGGCAGAATTGGACTTACAAGGGGAAATATTTAAAGTAATCATCTGTCAGGAAGTGTGAGTCCTTACCTGGTCCCTGCATCAATATTTAACCATCATTTCACCACTTGACAAGACTGTTATTACAGACAGTTGTCATATATACAGTTTGCCACTTTGATCTGGTATTGTGAGATCACGTATTTTATATTTGAGCTTGACATGCCAGGCTTTACAAGTTTTCTGTAACTTAAAAAGTAGTTGCCCAGGCACGTGAGGCTTTCTTTATCGCTAATTGGAAATATATCAACACTGAGAGGTAAAAAGGGGTAACACAAGCAGCATGTTACATTAAGTTGTTCTGCCTGTGTGAAAGGACTTCTTAACAATAACCGATAACCTTAAACTGTAGCAGATTTCTTAATAAATATAAATGTAATTAAAGTGGAATGCATAAACAACAACTCTCCACTAATGACCTACTGGCTGTACAACTCAGCCCTACCACATACCAGATCAAATTTGCCTCCTCATTATGGTCTTGTAGGTAAATGTGGGTTGTTTATGCGCATATATATTTAGTTTGTGTGGCAAGGTGGTTCTTTATTTTTAGGGGGAAGGGGGAGAGGAAGAATATTACAGGAGTGGCTTTGATGAGAAGCTTCCCCCATGTCTAATAAGAGCTAACACCAGCTGGCAGAAGACAGACAGACCACCTGAGGAAGGGGAGTAGCTTTGATGGGCACCTGGCATCTAGCCTGGATCAACCCACCACAACATAAAAATCTCAGTTTCTACTGAGTATATCCCTGTAGTAAGAAATGTAGCTTATTTCTCCCCCCAGTACATGTTAAGGTTTTGTATCTGTGGGGCAGTATCTCTGTTCTTTCTCAGTTCCTCACTAAAAACAAATCTGAGGTCCCTGAATATTGTTAGTCTATTAATATGGTTTTAATAAAACATTGTATTTCACTTAGCTTGGAAAAAATTAAGCCTCTAATATTTTTCAATGAACTTTCAGTTTACTCACTATCCCAAAGATAGGTCTCTTACCCTGGCATCCAGCTAGACTAGGAGATACAGTGCAGACTGAATCACTGCTGTATCTATTCAAGATACTAAAAAAAAATAATAATACAGAATTGTATTAGTTCCAGGCATTTTATTTGGTACCTTTCCCTTTTGGAAGACATTTCCTTCCTCTGTGTTCTGCAAATTAAAAATCTATGGCAAGAAGGTGTTACAGAATTGTCCACAAGGCTACAGAGTTGGGTAAGCTGTTGCATACCATAGAAAGAACCAAAGCTAAGGGTCTGTTGCCAACTTTCATTATGCTTGTCCATTATTATCCATTCTGTAGCTCCTGGTACTATCCTCACAAATCTTTGGAATCACCACACACCTGCTTAGAATGTGCTGCAAAGATAACTTTGAAAAAATGGAAAACACACCAATAATAGTGGATTGCTGGACCCTTGTGATATCCCTGTCAGCACTCAAACTCTCTGTGGCAGATAGCTTGACTTTCTAGCAAATTCTACTGAAATTGTTACCCTTCTTAACTGAGAAATCAAAAATTCATACTTGTTTGATTATAGGATAGGGAAAAGCAATGGTAACTGTTCCATTGTGTTGCAGAAGACCATTTGCCGTGTTGCTCTGTTAGGAAAACATTCTGATCTTTAAAACTCTGAGCATGATAATCCACCAGTAGAATTACCCACTGGCTAAGTGATGAATCAAAAATATTCCAGGTTTTTTCTTGGCTCTAGACCTGAAAGGAAAACTCTCAGATCATCCAGAAGTGATTCATTATGGAAAATAGACCTGACATGCTCCACTGAAAGTATTTCTGCATTCTTACATACTCCTGCTTGAAAAAGGTCTGCTGAATTTAGCAGCTTTATGTGAAGCTAATCTGGAAGCTGCATAGAGTGTACAACAAAAGAAGACCATTTAGAATTCATTCCTTAGGCTGTCCTGGGACTTTAGGGGGTCTGTTTAATTGGCAGTGCTTCTTTCCATCCCACCCTGTTCTGGGTTAGAGATTGCTGCATTAGATTCATGTATGTATGCATGCCTGTGCATTCAGGTCTTGACCTCTGATATGTTCACCCAAGATAAGGGAAAACTCAGTCCAGATGAGAAACTTAATTGGCTACTCCTGCTCATCAGTGGTTTTTGCAGCTTTGCATTAAAGTCCGTGAACTAATACTATAGTCTGGGTCTTCCTCAGTACTCCACGAGGATGCTAAGCAGGAGGAAACATGGGATGGAAGAATGAGCATGTGAACAAAATGCAGGAACACTGCATGCCAGAAGCGATACCAGTATGATTTTAAGCAGGTTTTCCACTACTAATTTCCAGCTCATCTATGTATGGTAAGAACGAATGAGTTAATGTCAATGCTGTAAAGATATAAGTCAAGATGTACGTAAGTAAGAGTTATGAGCAGCATAAATGAATTCAACTGCATCCATTAAAGAGAAATGTGCTGTTAAAAATCCTGCACATATGGATAAAATGTGTCAAGACTAAAAAGAAACAAGCAAGCAATTTTAACCTTATTTAAGTCTGATGCCTTTCTGTATAGAGGGCTTAATCTTTTAATATAGAGCTACAAAGAACAATTTCTTTTTTATAGGGTATGATTACAGTCTAAGATGATTTACTATTCAACTTCTATTGCTGATAAGAGTTGGACTGTTAATTTTGCTGGATTGGTTTTGGTTTGGTGGTCTATCTTGTTCAGCCTCTCATTGTATTTTCTACCTCCTAAAACTCCTTCATGCTTACATGTCAGCAAGTAACTCAGCTATGTAGTACAATTTGTTGAGGATGTAGCAGTAGAAAAAGCATTACCCCCTTCAGATGTGACATTTGGTGTATTACCTGCGTGTGCAGTATTGTCAGGAGTGTAGTTTCTGACCTGCAATGCATTATCTGCTCTACTGACTTTGGGGCTGTTTATCGCCAGTGACATATTTCTCTGCAGTAACCTGCCATTCTTATTGTGCCTGCTTTAAAACACTAAATGCAGACATACAGTCTGAAACTAGGTGCAAATTCAAGAGTGGAAAGAAAACAGATTTTTCTTTTTCTAACAATTGCCTTCAATGCTGTCAGCGAAACATGGTGCCTAGTAAGCTGCTTTTGCTACAGTAACAAATACCATGTTAAAGAGGCGAAGCAGTGCAAGAGTGAAATTAATTATGTATGCTTTATGCTTGTCCAACTAACCATACTGTATTCCCAATGAAATACTTAACACATCTGTGCATTCCTAAAGTCAAAAAACATCGCTATAATTTGAGACTTATTTTGAGCATTGAAGAAAGATCTTGTTACACCTACAGGAAAGCTATTCTTTTGGAGGGTGCTTTTGCTATTCGTATGCTTTGATTGTGTGCTACTTAATTTAGTCAAAAATTCTAATTGAGCTTATTGGCAGACTGCCTGATATTTGGCACAGTAGGAATCTTTAAGTTTGAACCTTTGGGGATGTTTTCAGAGGAACGTATGTCTTCTATTTCATGCTTTATTGTGGCAGACTGATGAGAACTTTTAAAGCAAATGACAGTTGACATAAAATAACTCACACTGGAGTTTGTTCTCCCCCTGTTGCTTTTTAAATGATAAATTTCAGATATTCTGTTTCATTTAAAATATGTGAGTATTTGATATGCTGGTAATAGACGGCAACAGCAGCAGAATAATTCAATGATGGGAGAAGAGGTTAAGTGTGAAAAGAACTCTTAACAGAAATGATTTCTGACTAAACAATCAGACACCAGAGCAGTATTCAGTGTCTGAAGGAGTTAAACCAGATCCATGTTATTTGGCAGAGCAGCATATGTCATAATCTAAGCGGACATAATAGGATGAAATTAAGAAATATGAATATTTAGGCTGCAGACAAGACTATGTCCTGATTCTAAGACCTGTTCTAGTTTAAATGTTCTCTCAAGGAAAAAAAAAAGAAGGCAAAAAAAAAAAAAGGCAGCTCCTAGCAGGGAATATTTAACACCATGCTGAACAATATGCTAATCCTCACAGGAACATTACAGAATTGTCAGCAGGATGAACTAGCTGATCCCTTCCATCTCTGTTCTATTTAATTTCAATATCTCCTAAAGTTTCTGCTTAGGAGAATACCTACTTCACTGTTTAATTTTCCTGTTTTCTTGAGAGCTGTCATGTCCAGAGCTGCAGGACATCCTCTGTTTGCTTCTCATTGCCCTTGATTTTCACAAGTAGACTTGTCAATTAATGGCTCCAGCTGAAGCATTTGAGCTCAATTTACCTAGTTACATACTAAGTATATCTGTGGTATCAGCCAGATGCTTTCTACTGACCTGGAATCATCACTTCTCCAAAGCTCCAGGACTCTGTAAAAGGATGTTCACAAACAAAAAGTATCATTTGAAGACTTGTCATCTCCCCTCTACTCATCCAGGAAGAAACTGGAGGATTTATATCAATGTCTGCCACCTTTTTTTTCCTTCTGGAAACATGGAGATAATTACACTTAAATAGGACTTCTGTGAAAAATAAGACAAAATTATGCTAAGAATGGTTTTTTTTAAATGTTCTACTTAACTCTTCAATGCATTTTAGGTGAGATAAAAGCTTTCTACTTTTCTGCTAGCCACTACTCTGTCCATAAACCTATTTTAAAGTATGTTCACACATTGGGGAGTTAAGTACTATGTTTTAAGCTTTCCTGTTGATGACCTAATTAAATTATTAGGTCAGGATTAAATTATTTTAGTGTATTACATGTAAATAAATTTAACATTAGTTAAAAACAATTCCATAGAAATTTTTATTAGTAAACAAATTCAAATCAAATCCTCTATCCTACATCCTGTTACAAATTTGCTTGAGTTCTTATAAAGACAACTGGCTTTAGAAGCTCTGCTGGTCTCTGGTCCCTTACAGTTTTCTGATCTTAAGTTCAGTGATCTTTTGAGATGTAGAAATCCATTTGTATGACTTGAAATTCTGTTGTCTTCAGAAAGTTCTTTAAAATGCTACCCTCTATAGAAAATTAGTTGGAAATTGGAGGCAATTCAAAGTTATCAGAAGCCTCTAAAAAGATGAGGTTTTGGAGTGAAATTCACAGACTTCAGAATAGCAGTGAAAAAACCATCAAAATCAGAGGTGCTGGATATCTAGGTGTCCCGGGTTCAGCAGTAGCAGTCATTTTTTCTTCTTCTTGGTAGCTGGTGCAGCGCTGTTTTGACTTTTGGAGCTGGGAACAGTGCTGATAACACCTATGTTTTGAGTTACTGCTCAAATGTTTACTCTGGCCAAGGACTTTCTGAGCCTCATGCTCTGTTAGGGAGGAGGGTAGTCCGAAAGGAAGCAGAGACAGGACACCTGACCCAGGCTAGCCAAAGAACTATTCCATACCACAGCACGTCATACCCAGGATGTAACCGAGAGTTACCTGGAAGGGCTAGTGCTCGAGGGGTTGGAGGAGGTATCGGTCAGTGCTCAGTCCAGCAGGGTGGGGTGAGTTATCAGTTGGCGGCTGGTGAGGTGTCATATTCTCTTCCCTTGTTTATTTCCTCTATCATTATTATTATTGGTAGTAGCACTAGTGATTTGTGTTATACCTTCATTATTAAACTGTTCTTATCTCAACCCATGGGAGCTACATTCTTTGGATTCTCCTTCCCAACTCTACGAGACTTGGGGGAGCAAGTGGCAGAGTGAGTGAACGAGCTCTGTGATTGGGTCTAAACCACAGCACCAGGTCTTCAAATGCATCCAATTTTAGCCACCTTTTCCAGATACATACCTGTGGCATATCTTTATGTACTAATTATAACATTGCTGATCCATAGCGGGTGCTAAACATATTTTGTCAAAGTAACAGCTTGCAGCTTCATTGCTTACTGTTATTAAACAGAATAATCAGATACACTTTTGAACAGTTGATTTATAGGGAACAGAGTAAGATGCTTACTGTGAGATTCAAAATGTTATATGAAGTCTTCTTCATATAACAGTCTTTGGTCTTTCTAACTTCTTAAGATCCTGAAACCTGAGGTTTTTAATGAGTTTTTCATGACCCCTCCTCTTCCATAAAAATCTCCGGATAGTTTAGCAAACTCAGTGAGGACTTTTTTCCTAAAAAAACAAACAAACAAAAAAAACTTTAAAAATTTTGCTTAATTTTATGGAAAGTAAAATAATGAGAAAGCAGTGCTGTCTAACAAATATTACTAGAAATCTCTTTCTACAATGTGATCCCCATTTAATTTATGATAAAATTCTAATGTTCCCATTAGCTTCAATGTAAAGTAGATGATAACTGTAATGATACAGTGTGTGCCGATGAAGAAATGAAGTGGCCGCTAGTAGTTTGTAAATTTGCAGTCATTGCAATATTATTGTAAAATACTCTTCCTCAAAGTCAAAACTCTATCAAAATAATATAAATAATTAGGTGTAATGAAGAGTTATTGACCCATTGAACAGATATGTTGTATAGTGCATATTCATCCTAGTTATAATAGTGAAACTTCTATAACTGCTATCACTTCATGACTCATACTAGCATTTGAGAAGTTATTAGATACAATAGGTTGGACTCAGAAAGGTTTCATGTAAATACATATAAGTGGGGTAGAACGTCGATTTATGCCTTATCTGCTAGGGAAAGCCATTCTTTGGATATCAAGATATCAATGACTTCTGAAGATTTTGCAAGGTTCTGAGAATAGTAACAGTAAGACACCAAGAAGATAAGAGGTTAGCCCATCCGAGGACGAGGCATGAAGATGTTTATAAGGTTTTTGGTACTGAAGAACAGATCATCAGAATAAAGGCCAGAGAAAGTATTAAAGCACAGAGTCCAAAGCAACACTGATGAACAGGCACTGATTAAGAACTTGTTACAGTACATGTGTGTGTATATATATAGGCTCAATCAATTTGTTTTAACAGGGCACCAGTGTTCTCTATAAAATTTGAAGGCACTCAGTACTTGATTGAAATCAGCCACATATAACCCTTGTAGTCAAATAAATATCAGCTTTTTAGAAGTAATCAACTGAAACTTATATGCATCAATATATATAGAATAACATAAAATAAAAAGTACATACTATGTAATTATTAATGTACTTTTAATAATTGATGTGTCAATAAAACAGTTGGGGCTGTTCAGCCTGGAGAAGGCTGCGTGGAGACCTCATAGCAGCCTTCCAGTATCTGAAGGCGAGATATATGGATGCTGGTGAGGGACTCTTCATTAGGGACTGTAGTGATAGGACAAGGGGTAACGGGTTGAAACTTAAACAGCAGAGGTTTAGACTGGATATAAGGAAGAAATTCTTTACTGTGAGGGTGGTGAGGTACTGGAATGGGTTGCCCAGGGAGGTAGTGAATGCTCCATCCCTGGCAGTGTTCAAGACCTGGTTGGATGAAGCCTTGGGTGATATGGTTTAGTGTGAGGTGTCCCTGCCCATGGCAGGGGGGTTGGAACTAGATAATCTTAAGGTCCTTTCCAACCCTAACTATTCTATGATTCTATAATACTGAGGACCACTTTAGTCAAAGGAATTTTTAACAGGTCTGAGAGTGGAAATAATCCAAAATTTACTGTGCTGGCTCTAAATGTACAGAAAAAAATAATCTAAAGCATATTTACTTTTTTCACAGACAATCTCAGCTTTAGGTTTTTTTCATGTTTTATTATAAAACTGCTTATGTTGTTAAAGTTGTTATAAAAATAGGACATTATACAATATGCATCCAAAGTGATGTAATTCCATTCTTCTTCAAGCTAGTTCATACTTAACTGTAGGTTATGCCTTGCAATGCTCAAATTTCCCAAAAATGACTCCTCTGCATGTTTTCCTGAACCTAGGTTTCTAGCTTTTGACCATTTTACTGCAGTCTCATTGCCTTCCTCTGGTTTAGGACCTTGGACAAACTGGCAAAGTGTGTGATCTATGGAGCAGTTGAACCTCCATGGACAAGGGTCTATTGCAATTCTACATGTAAACATGTGGGTCTTATTTCATGGATTTCATTTACTCTGACTAAAGAAAAATGAAAACCTGTTTTGCACAAAGTACCTTGATGCTCCACTGTATTGCATACTGAATAATTGCTTACACTTTCACGACCTTTCCAGGTGACTATCAATCACCAGATTGTCTTGGGTATACTAATATGAGTAAATACACATGTCAAAGGCAAAATATGTTCATGTTATATTCATACATCCTAATGAGTATCTTCATTTCACTAACAGCTGGTAGGATGTAGTTCCTTCATTTGGACACACTGTGAGAATGGAATAAATAGAATCATAAATAAACATTTGTAGTAGCTTAATTATTTTTTGAAGTATATAAGATCTGTTACTGGAGGACATAGAAAGAACATTTATTTAATAGGGTTCTGTAACTTCATATATATGTTATATATATTTCAGCATGTAAACTGCTACAATGTATTATCATGTATACAAAACCCAATATGCTCTATATACAATCCCATCTGTTTTAAATGTGATGATTACTGATTATGGCAGACGGCACACGTAGTGTAAACAGTTTGCTGCACACAAACCAATATATTCTAATTACAAGTCAATAAATTTCATGTACAATCCAATTAGCTGTCATAGACACTCTTGTATTTAGTAAATGTAACTGATCTATTTCAAATTACTAATTTAAATAGACCATTATCTAATTGACAGGCCAATATATTTGTGGATAGAAAGCAGCATATTATACAATATAAATAATATAATGAAAATAATATTTTAAAGTACAAGCTATTTAAGATTTGTTTGATAAATCAAGTAACTTCATATATGAGAAGGTACCATGAATGCCGTTGAAGTCCTTTTCCTATCAGTTGTTCTGCAGTACTTCTTTTTGTAGGAAATCATCTCTAAATCTGCATGAAACACTAGAACTAGAACTACAACTTCAGGATATACAGACTTAGCTCTAAACTTAACTTGCACACATGGCCAAACTAGCACCAGAATGACTGCAGAAAGTCTTACTCAGAAATGCAGCACAGGAAAGAATTAGATTAATTCACTATGGTACTAGTGGTTTAAAAACCAGAATCTAGGTATCTTTGGGAAAGGTAAAGCATTTCCAGAAGCACTAAATAACTTCAAGAAAAAAAACATTAGAAGAAAAGCAAGGCTCTTCACAGCAGTTTGGTCCAATAATCAATTGAAATCCAGTACTAGGAAAATAGGGAAATAAGGTTGTTTGTTTCTATTTTCCTTTTGTGATGCTGGTTAAAATTTGGTTTCTGAACTGGAAAAGACAACAGAGGTAGCTTCATAAATCTGTCAGTACTGCTGCTCTGGAGAGACATAACAATCCAGAATCACAGTATATTGGACAGAGCATGAATGTAAAATTACACAGGGTTGCCTGTACAGTACACAGTGTGTAGCATAGGATGTTGACTGAATAAAAACCAGCTAAGATTATTCAAAAGGTCTGGGCTTAATGTAGCTGCACTGATCGTGGGCAGATGAAATCCTAAGCAAAGAATTAGGTCAGGTCATGTCAATTTTTTTGTGGAATTGCTTTGAAAGAATTGTCTTGGAAATCTTTACTCTGAAGGTCCTGAACACTACCCTAGTCACACCTATGCTGCTGACTTCATTATCACTGGGTGTAGCTTTTTAGATTCCTTAACATTAAAGTCACCTTTGGGCAGTCTGATGACTGTATTTAGGCATCAAAAATCTAGCATGTGTCAACTTGGAACTCAGAATGGGTAGGATGAGAAGAAGAAATTTCCAGTCCTTTCTTCTGTTTGTAACTGCTATGATTATTCCAAATGGTTGAGCAGAGCTCATAAACAGCACTTTAACTGGAGTAGCTGAATTGAAATTTGTAGTCTTGTCTCTGGCAATAGTAAGTAAATAAGCTTTTTTTCATTTTAGAGGTGTTATTCCCGGTATTAGTAAGTTCACAGTTAAGTAATTTATTTTCCTCCTTCAGAATATGCAGAATTTGACTCTTAAAACTGCCTTAAATGCTCCCCAAAGAAGAAAGATGACACTAAAGGGGAATTTATTTCAAAGCAAAATTGTATTGCTTGCAAGACAAAATGAATAAAGTTGAGAATTCCTAGCAGAAAAGCCTTAAGACTCCTTAGCTTGAAATTATTCCCCTTTCCCATTCTAGTCCAATTTCTGAAGAACAGCAAAATGATCTGAAAAAAAACCTCTGCATAAATAATTGATTTCCTTTACTCTAGATGTGGATTCTTTCTGCATAAAAATGTTCTTGTGGAGTACAGTTTGTAAAGCTGGAAGAGCGAAGTATTTGTTCTTTTGTTTAATATGCAGTGGATTCCTTCGGTTATCCTAGCTGTGCTATATAGTTCTGGCTAAGGGAAGTTATTATACACCAGTTAATGATGGTTTTGATCCTGAGCTAATGATTTCAATTTGTATCACAATTTGTTTCTTCCAGATTTCATTGCTCATGCCATGCTTAGGTCTAGGCAGTTCCACAAAATTAGACACTCTGGGCATAATTTAAGAAAATAGCTTTTTAATAAACCCCGAGATGAAGTGAGAGAACCATGTTAATAGTTCCTTTGCTTTTGCACATTCCTGAAGACCAGACAGGAAGAACCTGATTTTATCTTCTTCAGAAAGAGCAAATAGAATTGCCTTGTACTTCTCCAAGGTGTAGATGCTATACCACACAATCCCTGATAACGTGCATTCATGTACTTGGTAGCCCAAGAAGTAGTGTGGCTATTTTCACAGATGTCTGCACCAGAAGAGAAATATCCTAAAACATGTCAGAAAAACTTTTAGCATTCGTCCTAGTTTTATTTTAGTGGAATCAGGTCACAATTGTAACTCATAGACTACAGCAAGGAAAGCCTGAATTTTATAGGGATGAGAGCAGAATATTGAGAATTAGCATTTTGTACAGTTTTGTAGTCTTGCTGCTGCCTTTCTGCCAACATGGATGGGTGGCTGTATTACCTCTGGTGCACCTGGAACCTGGGCCTGTCAAAAAATACAAATCACAATATAAAATAATCAGCTCATGAAAAAGTTTAGGCTGAGATTTGTTTCTCATTTGTCACATCAAAATCAAGAAACCTTTTATTCAGGAAGCAGGAGAGTATTTGACATTAATCCTGCTGGTATACAGGGCGAATAAATGAGGAATTTTTGTTGTTCGTGTGTTCATGTAGCATATTAATGATTTTGATAATAGCATAAGGATATCTAGCTACTGTCTAGCATGTTAAATTGTTATGGCCTTAACAATGTTTTTTTCTGCCGTTATTCTAGTAGAGCTACAGGTTCATATGATTGTTAAAAGAGTGGAGAATAAAATCAAGTGTAATTCTGACTATGGTAAAAAATTTATTCTCTGTAAGTAAAATTGAATCTGTTTTGTTTATTGATTGACAGACACAAACATGTTCTCTTTTTTTTTATTTTTTTAACCAGCGACCTGGTTCATGTTCTGTAATATCTGTGGGACAAATACATTCAATGGTTGTTTAATGACATTAATTTTAAATAGAAATAATTCAGCATACTAAAAAAAAAACTATACAGAGAAAAAACAAGAAGCCAATTGCCTTTGAAAATAGACATGTTTTTATTTAGACTAACAGGCCTCCTACAGAAGTTGAAAAATGTAACATGGACTAAATTTAACTTTGCTACTGTCACCAAAGATAATAATGTGTCTACCTTCTGACAAAATAAACTAAATGACACTGACTTGACTAACACTTACCATCAGTCAGGTCCCATGGGAAGGACTATTCATGAGTGATGGTAGTTTGGAAAAAACAAATGTGTACCCCTCATCCTGGAAAGACATGTTATTGAAAGAGACTTATGAACTGCAATATTGATGCAAACCACAGAGCCATCTCCGAAGCTATTAGGGATGGCTAGAAAATGGTAAGTTTGTTTTGTCAGATATTCAGACCAATTTCTTATTGTTGAGTGACTGTCTACAATTGCTACAATGAAACATCCTCACATGGATGTTTCACCAATGGAATCTGATAGCAGAAAGATCTGGTTTCTCATCTCCCTGTCAGTCTTATGCTTTGAAGCACACAGATTTTTTTTTTTATTGTTACATTTTTTTATCCTGTGGTTTGTAAATCAAAACTTGTAATTAGTTGGGTTGGGTTTTGTTGTAGGTTGGTTGTTTGGTTGTTGGGGTTTATTTTGTGAGTTGAGAATAATCCACTTCTGCAGCTAGCTAGTTCAAGAATTGCATCTTGATTTTTGCAGTTAGGAAATATGCATATAATCAGATGGTCCGTTAGAGAAAGGCAGACCTGGAGCTGGGCAGAACTGTTTCTGAAGGGTAGAAGAAAGCAAACATGCATATATGTGTATTTATATGTATGTATGCATGCTAGAACTCCATATTTAATAAATTCGTATGTAATTTGCAGCTGCAGGTCAATAAAAATAGAGGAAGATGTGAAAGCATGTTAGAAAATCTAAAAATGGCAGCAGATGAATAGAAAGATAAAGAAGGAAAAGAGATCCTCAACATCAGCATCATACTCCTCAGGGCAAAAGACTCATGAAATACTGTGCTTCACTTTTCCAGCTCCCTCCAACCAGACTTAAGTCATCATTAGGACACCCAAGGAGAAGTGGAATGGTGAGTGTAACCCCAGAAAAAGGGGTAGAAACTTAGAAGCTTGCCTATAATGGTGTTACAGCGTCCAGGGCCAACAATTGCCCATTGGTTGTCATCCCAAGACTATGCACTTCTACACAGCAGCTGTGTCCCCACTTTTGAATGCCTCGCTGTCACATCAGGCATGTGTTCCTCACCACAAAATGATTATGCTGCAGTCGTAAGTAGTTGATAGTACACAATAACTAAACTACCTGTTACTATTACCTATATAAAAAGAAAAGGTGTACTAGACAATGAGTACCAATAAAAATTAGGCATAGGCACTGGGTCTTTAGAAAAGCTGTTATTGCAGCAAAACCAAGAAAAAACAAACCTCTGGGCAGTTCACATAAAGCTTGGGCAGAACCTGACCTGCCTCAGTCCTGACACCTTGCAAAACTCAGGACAAAGCCTGTGGCCTGTTATTAGCAATGGCAGTTTTGTACTCCTACAAAAATACACTTTCTTTTCAGTCATGGCATGAAGGTTACAGCTTTTAAGCTTGAAGGCTTGTAACCATGCGGAAGTGAATGAAATGTTCATTTTTGTGCTGCTGATTCTGGAACAACACTTTTAGCAACTGTGAGTAGAAAATTAGGAGTTTATTTAAGATAATGAGCCTTATAGCACTTTCATCATGTAAATGCAACAACTAGAGACACACTCAAATCAAGATAATTAAATTTTATTGCATTAACTTGTTAAATTCTTTTAATGGCATTAAAGCCAGTAGACACATTTTTCAAAACTCTGCCTGAAAGACAACAGCCAGTGACTTATCTCTTCAGTTTCTGTTAGCTCCTGAGCATTTTCATGCAGGAATAAGCAATTCAAGAAGCAGATCTAGTACAAAAAACAAACCAGTGCTATGGTGTGGAGATGATATCCCCTCCTAGCCACCACATCCCCATAGCATCTCTTTCAGTTTGATTCACTTTCTCTTAGGACAAAGGGTGGTCAACCATCACAATAATGTACACAGCTGTATGTTTTTTTGTGTAAGACAGCAAAATGTATCTTGCATTTTTTAGTGCCTAAGTAGATAACAAATAGAAACATCCTTTTAATCAGAAGACAACAAATGTAATGGATACTGCTTGGTAGTGTTCTGAACTTAGCTAAACTTATGTAGTTATATGTATGCATAATGACAGTTGACTAATATTTATGGCATACCTGTAATACCAATTTAGTAGTTTCTGACCTCAGTTTCAGATTAGCTTATACTCTGATCTTGGTTTTGCTGCTAAAAAGAGGCAACAGAAGTATGTCAGTCTATGCTCTATGGTTTGTATTCTGCACAAAACAATTTAATGGAAAACACACAGAGCAGTGGCTGCTCGAATATGGGATCCTCCCATTTCATTTGTAGTCATTAGACTTTGATGCCATGTTTAACTACCCCTATATTCAGCTCAATTATTTTTTTATACCTTAAATATAAATAATTTTAACAGGATGGTGAAATTTTTTACTGTGCATGGTAGAATTGCTAAAACGTGTTAAATAGTGGACTGAGATGCCTGAAAGTTTAGTTCTAGGGGCCTCTTTTCCACAAAGGAGTTTATCCCACTGTCTCAGATGTAGAACATGGGAAAAGATTTAAATGTTCCTCAGCTGGGCGGAGAGCACTGATAACAAGAAAATGTTACCAAAATCTCCAAATTATCAAAAAACTGCAAGGTATTAACTCAGAAACAATTGTATGTGGCACTTAGAAATCTAAGACCTATTCAAGGTTAACTTTACATGCCACAGGTAAAGTTCTCTTCATGTATTAAAGGCCCATGAGTGCCACTAAGTACAGAAAAATATTAATAAGGTCTGTTCAGTTCCTACCTGTTCTTCTATAGATCAATCTGTCATTGCTGTCTTGGATTTTACTGCAACAAAACATAACTTTAGACTTGAATATAAATCTGACTTGCAAAGTTTAGCCATTGAAAAATAAGATATGAAACTGCAAAAGAGAAAGTCATAAAACAGAGTGTTTTCTTTACTGAAGCAAATCCTTTTTCACTCCTTAGAGAGTGAGATAGTATAATGTGGAAAGATTGCATTTCTCACATTCTGGAAGAACAGTTGATTTGTTGTTCTGACAGCCTTTATTTGGATCTCAAAGAAATGGGTTATAGGAAGTATGGGGAAAACATTGTATTTGACATGAATTACCCTCCTTGGAAATCTATAATATGGAATAATTTCAGTCAGTCAGTGTCTTTTGAAGAATGTTCTGGGCATAAGATTCTTAATTTAAGAAACAGATATTAAGAGAAGTTTCATCAGAAAAACTCAGCACCCCACACCCCTGGAAAAAAACCCTAAACAAAACAGCAAAACAAACCAAACAACATAGGGAAAAATCTGTTACTGGTAGAACAATTCTGGTTGGAGATACAAGCAAACAAATTAACTCTAGATGCAAGATTCTAGAACCACAGAAATATAGAATATTTTAAGTTGGAAAGAACCTTTGGATACTATCTCATCTACCGCTTTAAAAGTGAGACTTAGTTTGGTGAGGTTGCTCAGCACTTCTTTGTTTCAAGTTTCAAGTATCTCTAGTAATGGAGATTTCATAGCCTCTATGCCCTTGTTCCAACGTTTGACCACCTCCAGCATGAAGAAATATTTGCTTAGCTCTAATAAAAACATTCTTTTGCTATACTTTATTTCCATTGCACTAGTCTTATGCATCTCTTAGAAAAGTCTGGCTCCATCTTCCCTATGAAACACTCACTAAGTAACTTGAAACAGACATTAGATCTCTAATAAAAAGGTAAAAGAGAATAATCAGTTCTCTTGACCTGCTTGTTACGTTTATTATGTTACATTTTTTGCAAATATGCAGCATAATGCAGCATTTTGCAAAAATGCAGCATAAGACACGGTTAGTGTTCATTGCCACAAGGACATGCTGCTGTAGCATTTTCAGCTTTTACACCAGGACCCCTAGAACCTTTTCTGCGGAACTGCTTACTAGCCAGTTGATGCTCTCCCAATGATGTTGCAAGGCATTCCAAGGATGTGACTTTGCATGTGCCCTTCTTGAATGTACATAGGTTTCTCTCAGTTCATTTTTTCCAGCATTTTGGATCCCTCTGCATGGCAGGGAGGGCAGCCATGGAGACCATGCAGTCAAGCCAGTTCACTGTCACCTGTAAGCTTGCACAGAGTGCCTTCCACTCACCACCCCTCAGCTATATGAGGGGCTGTGGTAACTGCCTCTAAGTAACACCACTTTTTAATCAGCTGCAAGGCAGACTTCAAACAGCTGATGCACTTCAGGTCTGAATTTTGCTCTTACTTTATTTTTAGAGTAATTTCTTCATCTATTTAAGGGAATCCAGAAATTAACTGTAATTTCATTACTTGTTATATATGATAATAAATTTAGTTCTTCACATAGCTCATCGAGAGTACAGCTAAAATAAGTGTTGCATACAGAGTATGTCCTGATTATCTACCTGTTAATATTCCACTGAGGATGTATAGAGCTATATAGGTGACATTTGTTGTGTTCATTTATATCACAAACAAAAAGACGTGTTTTACCTTCTCTTATGAAACTTCCAAGTCTGGCAGGCCTTACAGTACCGTAGTGCCCTCAAACTTGCTTTGGAAGTCTGAGGCAATCCATATTTTCACTGTCTGTATGTGTTGGCTGGCTTACAGCTCCTCAAAGCTGAGGTGACCCAGACTATCATAAGTTTTTACCTCAGTTCTAGGCTTTAGCCATAGCCGTCTTTGCCTGAGAATCCTAATATCAGTCAGTTTTAATTTTTTTTGGTACAGACATCAGTTTCTGGTGTTAAAAATAGTATAAAGAGTGTATTTAAAAGTATTAGAAATTGTGCGTTTTCACTCTGCTTTCTTCCACCTTAAGTACCTCTGTTTCCTACATAAATGCAGTATAGAGTGCAAAGAAGAGACCTGACCATGCAGAAGATGAAACATGTTGTAATGAGATGGCAACATATTCAAGATAGTGAGTGTTTGTAATAATCAATCCTTAGCTCCATTTATCACTACCATGATGCTAGTCTTGAAAAAGGACCATAAAAGTGAAGCCAGACTCATTCATAAACCCTTTTTCTGATAAGCACAATCTCACAGAGGTTTTTGCATGAGTAAAATGAATGTACTTGATTGAATGTTACCAAACAGTAGATAGGAAAGCTTGGCAACAGATTATCGCACTTTGGGGGAAAAAAAGTCTTGTTATGTTAGAAAAGGAGTCACTGAGGTATGTTTGGCACACAGTAAAAAATAATGTACTTTTTTTAACCAGTATTCCTGAACCTATTTTGGTGAATATGCTCTCATGGCTTTTAAAATTCACACAGTTATGTCAGTCTCATTGAAGAACATAAACCTTATTAAATATAAGATTCCAGTAAGGAAGCTACACACAAACATCTTAAAAATGCAGGCAATCCAGACAAAGCACATCATTGCGTTGTTCTATAATCACAAGTTGGTTTCATCAAATGATTTAATATACTATGTATTAGATTCAATTCTTAATGTATCTAATTCGATCAGGTGATGTTTCTGGTTTGAAAGGTGATGCATCTTGATTAAAGTGAGGTGCTGGATGCTGTAAAAACTACATCTTATGCAGCAGTGGCAGTGGTCAATTCACTCAATGTTACATAAGATACAGGAAGTAGCATCACAAATTTAATGGGTAAAATCATTTAGACTTTATTGCTGCACTTCAGTATGAAATTGCATGTGTATACAGTATGATAGTTTACTTTCTGTCTGAATTTTATCATTAACATGATCTGAAAACAAAGAGATTATTCCAATGGAACAGAACAATTGGATGGTGAAAGAGCTGTTGTGTTTGAGTGTACAAACACACAATCTGCTCTATTAGCAAATAAAATGGCTACATTTGGTGAGAGACAGAATGGAGACGTTTGGGGCAAATGAGAACTCACATAGTTGACAACCACTTTATATTTTGAAGGCTTTGCCAAATTTGTAGCAAAAATAAATCTCTACAGATAATCACAAAATTTTGTGAATTTTAAAATCTGAATGATAGATCAGTCAAGCTCAGTCAAGCATCATACTCAATCTCCCTGTGAATCTTAATTTACAAGTTTAATGGATCAGAAAGATGAGGGACGCTGGGGGCCAAAGGCAGAAATAAACTTTGGCACATCCAGGGAAATGGACAAAACTATAAATATTACAGTGGCATGAGCCAAAGATAAGTTGCTGTATTTAATGTTTCCTGACATTTTAGGCAAGTATGGTTCAATTGCTACAGATATGACAAGAAAGTGCTGGGTTTCCTAAACCAGAAAATGAAAAGGAATGTTTTTCCCATTAGTACTGGGATGTTTTCCGAAGACATGTGTGTCTGAAAAATGCCTCTTTTTTTGTTTGTTTTATTTGACATACTAATCATACTCAGAAAAGGCAGAGGCACTAAGGATTGAAGAAGCTGTGCTTCTTACACCGTTCATCCAAGGGTCTGTATGGTCCGTAATATCTTCAAGTCCTATTGACACTGAGTATCTTTTGCAAGACTAATAGGAGCAATGAGGAATATATTCCTGTCCTGGTTCTGTCTTTTGCTGTAAGTGGAGCCACAATGCAACTGAGCAGTTTTTCCCAAGGTAGCATAATAGACAACAACTTGAAAAAGAGAATGCAACCCCAAGGATTTTCCTTCCGTACTTTAGGGTAACTCTTCATACCATAAAACATGAAATTACTGAAATAACACACACAAAAAAAATGAATCTCAATCTGCTAAATAAATAGAGATAATCAAATGCCAGAAGTGTAATTTCTACGCTATGGTACAGGTTCTGTCTCATGTGTTCACAAGCTTTCTCAATTCTGAAAGTTTAAGAAGATGAAAGTTTTAACCTCCACTGCAACTAATACAAACAGCATGGAAGGCTCCATCATAAATTGCTTTTTCTTTACCCTTTTCTGTCATTGTATAGGTAATAAATATTCTTCCTAATGTAGCCATGTTTGTTGCATTCTTGAACTTAGAACAAGACAGATAATTGCCTTTGCACCATTAGATTTGATTAAGTTAAACTAAGAAATTGTAACTGGAAAGCACTGAGCTGTATATTTCCTAGGCCAAATTTAAATGAACATGAGTCTTTTTCAATATTAATGAATTTCAGTGGTTTTGTTTTTACAGTTATGCAAATAATTTTGCTGGTTCTTTTCTACAGAAAATTAATGTCAGGGATATATTTAACAGTATGTAAGCTGGCATAATACAGAGATACAAAAGCAACCAACCATGCAGACAAAGTTCTATTGTTAAAATTCAAACATTAAATGTTCCATCTTTTAGACTTGTGTGTGTTAAGTGCTCCTCATACAAAGTAGGGTATGATAATAGTAATAAAATTAATCCAATTTAATAATACTATTATGAAATCATTTTTAAATTAATTATTATTTTTTTAAATTAATGAACCTCTGCTTTTCAATTTTCAGACACATTTTTGTTTTGGTTTTTAATTATTAAATTTCCTTCAGATAACTCAAGTGGAAGAAAGATAATACAAATACTGTGTCTTTTGCAGTCTTACTTTATACAAAATAACTAGCTTAAATAAGTGGGCTGTTTAAAGGTAATGGGATGCTTTCACAATTTAAGTAACTTTCTGCGCCACTTTCCAGATGAAATAGCCAGTATGCAACCAGGGAGTGTGACAGCAAGTCAGTCACAAAGACACACACAGGGTGGTTATAAAAGTGACACTCTGAGCATGTACTTAGGATCTCTGAAGATCTTTTGCTGCCAAGATGACAAAATTACTGCTACATGAATGTGCTAGACAAAAGCTGCCTTTGGAATAGATACATGAAAAGCATTCTTATCTCCTGGTTGTACTGCACTTATACCCAAGGGAAAAATATTTCTTTTAGTAAATAATACAGTCTGTGCATACCAATCAACCCAAACTGATCCACTAAAATCTATTTTATCTGGCTTCTAGGAAAGCTAGTCAGTGAAGTTAATTCTTTGCTAGCTGATTGGCCAGCAGGTTCTTTTAAAATTAGATAAGGACTATGAAATGGCTTTATTTTCAGTTTATTCATGTTTATTCTTACTTGTGCTATACTTCAACTTTGTGTGCTGCCATTGAGACCAGCAGTAAAAAGCAAGGATTCCATTATGGATGTACTGAAGTCCTCACAGTTACAATGCTTGTTTCTACTACTAGGAGGATTTGTGTAAAAACTCATATTTTCTTATGTTCTTAAGTGAGGAAAGCAGAACTGCTGTAAGATGCTTTTAAAGCAAGGTGAAGTTTAATTTTTGAGGGGCACTTTTTTGTTTTGCTTGGGTGGGGATGGAAGATGACTCCGAACTGTTTGCTTGCTTGCATTAGGAAACATAACATCTTTGTTATAGTGAAACGCAAAAATCATAACATAAGACTTATGAGAGCTTCAGCAAATTTTCAATAGATTTGTTTTGGGAAAGATGTATAAAGATAGGTTGTCCTATCCTCACGGGGACCTCTACCTGAAATACTTATTCTGCTCTTGTATTTAGGTAAAAATGAAACAGAATACTTCATTATTTTTGGATCTGAATTGAGTACACTACACTGTATGTTGAAGGCTAATATAAGAAAAACCTTTCTCATTGTCTGTGCCTCTAAAAATGCAAACTTCCAGTGACTTTACAATGCCTACATTTTCTCTCTCTGTCTTTTGTGTTTTATCTTTCCATTTAACACATATGTACATTTTTTTAGGCTTTATAATAATGTAAGTTATTATAAAATTCCTCATTTTCTTCTTAATGAGTCTCCAGATTGTTAGTTATGTGTGTCCAGATACATATATTCACAATGAGGAATAAAATGAGTTGTTAGAGAGAGAAGAAATACCTGATAAGTACTTTTTTCATCTCTGCATGAATTATCTTTATAACCCAGATCCACGCTTTGTCGACAGTTAAGGTTTTTAACCAAGGAAAAAGAAATAACCTCATAGCCAAATTAAAAGAAAATTCTTTGAGTTCCTTATCTTTACATGAAGGAATAAGCAAGTAAAAAGGTGCTTAGTTATGCATGTTTCAGTAGACATCATGTTATTAAACAGTGTGAATGCAAACTGAAAACTTGATATTTTGCTGAGGCAGTCTTAGGGTGTAAGGTGAAGAAAATTTGGCAGTGAAGTCAGGTAGGAGTGAAATATCATCTTTTAATGAGTCATCTTTCACACACTTAGCTTGAAAGAGTAGCTCTGAATAATTCTGCTTTGGAATGAAGTGGCCTACCAAAGCCAAACAATGTGAGAGACTTGGACTTGAAAACATACTCACCATCAAGGCAAGATTCTGAGTATCGCGTTCATGACAAGCAAAGCTGCCTAAAAATGTGTGGTTTTGCAAGCCCATTCTTGAAATGGAGCAACTTTTTTTGCATGCAGGATCATCTGATTTTGAGGATACTTAGGCATTGATTCATTAACCGAAATTATTTTCAATGAAAAGTCACAGGTGTCTACTAGTTCATAACTATTAGCAACTGGTTTAGATTTGAAATTACTACAGATTTCTCACATTTCCAACATCTTCTGCCTTTCCAGCAACTGACTTACAATAAAATCATGAAAAAAATAAAACTCTGGAAAGTCAGTAATATCTGCACTTTCCCAGGATATAAGTCTTGACCACAAACCCTTGTAGTTATGAAATACTTCCTATCTTCTCTAACATTGTTAGGAGTTTTGTATTGCTTCTCAGTCATACTTCTATGGGTAAAAATGCCATTGTCGTTGCCTGTTGGTATAAATCTCTGATAACAGGTGAATAAGATATAGTTTTAGAATGGGAAGAATTAAAAAATCAAATGCTAGCTAATGAATTTGTTAGACCACACCTTCATTATTAACTCCCACAGGACTGAATTTCTGAAGGTGTTACTCTTACTGTGTGTGTGTGTATCCTAGTGTTTAGTACAAAATAAACCTCATATGTGCAAACAAGTTCATTAAAATTGCAAGAGCCTGTAGCACATTTGTAACAGCTTGCCCAAAGGTTAACATTTATAGTTTTGCACTGCCAACATCCTGCTTTTATGGGGCACATTTGTATGCTAAATTGCCTATTATGTTAAGCTGTAAGTTCCCATTTAGCAGCATCAGGAATAAGATTTGACTATAAGTGTTTAGATTTTATTAGTGCTATGCTAGTCTTCTTAACAACTCAAACTTCCCACAGGCTGAACATTTGCTGTATCCTCTACAGAGGTTCTTGTATTTAGGAAAAGCTGAGGATAAGAAGCATGGGAAGAAAGGTAAGACACTGCTCACTGAATCGAAAAGGTGCCTTATTGCATCTCTGTGCAAGACCTAAATGTCATGTTTAAGCAATGACTGCATCTAAAACAATCATCTCAGTTGTATTCACTTCTTGAGTTAACAAGACAGAAGGGTCAGCTGAAAACATTCCAAGAAGGAGGGTGCTTTTATTGGTAAGTAAATATATCTAGTTACTTTGCTTTTACTGTAGGTTACTTCCCAGTGCATGATCCAACAGAATGAAGTGTGATATACCAGCCACATAAACTGAAATAACAAATTTTAGCTGCATATGCAGCTCTCAAAGGTAAGAGAAATGTATTTGTTAATGACATAGTGTATCAGTCAGTCTTGCCTTGCTAATAGGTAGTTCTCAGGAGACCCTGGAACTAAGAGAGTTACCAGTACCACAAAAGCCTTTCAGTTCTAGGTCAACTCTTGTCAGAGCAGGGGCCTGATTTTAGATATTTCTTTAAAATATCAATAAGTATTTGCTCTCCTTAGTAGAGACTGAATTCTGTGAGTAGCAACTGACTGTTGAAAATGACTTGAAAATAACAGCTCAAGTCCTCAGCCCAGGCTTTCTCTGCAATTAAAAAATAAATAAAAATAATGTGAGAAATTTCTGCTTGAATGCTTCTGTCATAAATGAGAATGTGAGAACAGCAAGACGATATTTTGCTCCTAAGCTTTTTCTAGCATGCTATAAAACAACATTTGAAAGAGTTGTGCTTCACAAGCTGACCAGGCCAGTTTTGCAGACTTAAGTATTTAAGTTCACATAGTGGGTACAAATATGACACTTTGTGTTTGTAGATTGTCAAAGAACTTTGGAAGCATAAGCCATTTAAAACCATTATTGTAGTAATTATTAGACTACAACTAGCTATTCATGAATGGAAAACATAAAAATGGAGCTTCAGGTTGTTCATGCAGAAAAAAAAATATTTTCTGAGAGCAAATTGTAAATGTATTTTTATAAAACAGGAGCTTCTTACCAGTGAGAATGATAAAAGTAATGTGAAATCTGCAGCACAATCCATACCTGAGGAGGGCTACCTCATTTGCTGATTAAATAAGATGTCAGAGAGTTTTGAGTGTGCTCTACAGAACTCAAAGATTGTAAGTGATTGTAGGAGTGGGAGAGAGGAAGGTGCTTTCCGTGTAAAATATGATATCATTTCCAAGAGACAGAGGTCCCACATGAAAGCTCTGAGGTCTCTGTAGGAATCTTACTGAACATCCTGACTTTGTTGCCAGTAAAGACTGCAACCTCTAGCAAATGCAGACAGTGCTTTACCTATTAAGACAATCCATAGGGGAGAGACTTGAGGAAAGTAGCTCAGAGAGTTTTTTAAAAAAATTACCTATTTAAAGTTACATTTTTAAATCATTTAAGGAAAAGACTTAGTTAATGCTACTTAATCAAAGTTCTCTGCAAATAACTTAAAGGTGACAGGTCAGCAAAGACAAGCTTATTTAAAGACTGTATTTTAAGATTTAAAATGCTAAGAGTCTTACCGAGTCTAATCTGCTAAGAATTATAATAAAGTATAAGAGAAGTTCAAACCTTATTTATTTCAATATCAGATTTATTATTTTTCGAAGACCTTACAGGCAAAGAAACAGACAAGAATTAACACAGCAGCTATGTCTCTGAAAGTGTGCAGCCTACCTACACTGGCAGTTGGATGATGATGGTCACTTCCTTTATCCAAAACATTTAGGATTTCTTGTTCTCTATGGTTCAAATGGATTTCTAAGCAGTTGAAGTTATTTACTTCAGGAATTGTTTGTTGTTTCTTATTTTTCCTATGGACATCTGTACAACAGCATCTGAAATGTGCTGCCACCCTAATTCCAAGTTCTTCTTGGTTGTAAATTTATATATTTATAGCTGCAGTCTGAAATGAAAATGGTGACCTTAACAAGCACTATCATTATTATGTCTTCAAGGGACTCAGACACACTCTCATTCACTCTGATATTCTAGATCTGAGTAGCTTGGCATTGCAGGCCTATTACTTTGCTGAAGTCTGCGAAATAAAGGGGCTATTGCATTGCCCTGTGTTGCTTTTTGCAGATACATTTCATAATAATACCACTGCACAGTAGGATTCTGATTTCAGGTTAGCAATTGGAATGGTAATTTAATTAGAAATGTACACCTAGAACTTTACTTTTCCTATTCAGACTTACATAGTGAATATGTAATTGAGGAACAAAGCCCAAGTGATTTTCTATATTTTATTAGGATAGGAAAGAAGTGGGGGATATCCAGTGAAGGTTTTACAGATTCCAGGAAGGAGAGAGAGTTCATTCCTATAATATGGTGCCCACAGCTGTGAAAGTCGAAAACACCAGCTAATGAAACGGAGTGAACCACAAGTTCAAAATTCTAAAGAAGACTTGACATAACCACTGATATATTACTAGCCTAAATCCAAAATATAACTCAGCCTTGCAGTCAGGTCTGTGAGAGTGACAGGATCTGAATGCCCTTTTTATATCTGAACACTATTTGAATTACAACAAGCTCAGTAAGGGAAAAGCAGGGTTCTGAGGCGGGGTGGGAAGATTGCACCATTGTACATGCTCTAAATCAGTGCTATCCCAGCAAAAATAATCCAGGACACATTTTAGATCCATTTGAAGATTTGTGAGGCATATGTGTCAAGAATATTAACAACAAAGCAGCAAATCCAGACAGCTTTTAAATACCAAATGATGTGCTTTAGTTTAGAATGAAGCAATCAGTGTTTGGAGAATGATTTTAATAACACTGCGTCTCCTTCTGGAAATTAACTATTCAGTGCAGGAAATTTCTGTTTGATTATTTTGACAGGTAAACATTGTATTTATTACATTCAGAAAACAACAGAAATTTACATAGCTGAGCCCACACATACTCTTGTAGCATTTTCCTTCTCCTTTACAATTTATAATAAACATGAATTATATATGGAGACAGGCGTGCTTTGTTTAAATTGCTGCACTAAGTACTCCTTGACGGGAGTAAATCAATGCTTTGCTTTCTTATACATTTGAATGAATGTAATAACTGGAATAAACAATTAATCTGATGGATACACAGGAAGTCTCTGCAGCTAAGTAGAGCTAGAAGAATAATACTGCTCCATTGTTCACATATTTGTCATTTGTTGATGATCACACATTATTGACTGTTATTTGTCTAACTTTGATTCTCAAAGTTATTTGAACTTACTTATTCAGTGTTCATTTAAACTGGTGCCTGATAAAATCGTTTTCATGGTCTCCAACTAAGCCAATTAAGATCAGCTTGGGAAGCTATTAACCAGATTCCAGTTTCTATTTTTGCCACTTAATTTAATGCTGATACTACAGTGACAATCAGGCACTTAATGTGTTAATATTTTTAAAAAAGAATGACAGTATTTGTATAAAATATATAGACATTCATACATATAGATAAGATACTAAATATATCTCTCTATATAAATATTAAAATGCCAGTGACTACTTGCTTACTAACTTTAAAGACCAGCATGAGCTCCAGTTGTGCTATGAGACTGTTTGAATGTGTCAGGAGACAATAAGTGAGCGAAATTGTTCAGAAGAGTTTTCACTAGGCTCTGCTACCTGGTGCCCTGAAGGTGTCGTGGACATCATTAAATTAATGGAGGAAACAAGAATGGATGTACAGTGACATTCTGTGGACAAGCATGAAACATTAGATAATAAATTTGCAGAGCTTGTTCCACTTTGTATCTCCTTACTTTAGAAACTGAGAAATTGGAATCGCTTACATGAGAGAAAGAAATGCTAGGTAGAATGTTTCTGTTCCTATTTATTTCTCTGTCTTTGCTAAGTGAAATCAAGGAACGAGGAAGGCAATCTCTTTAAGACCATTATCTGTCATACTTGCTGAAGCTCTTGGACTTTTTCATTAAGTGCAGAGATGCTGTACTTAATGAAGGAGTTCTGGAAAAAAATATGATTAGGATTGGCCTTGCACATTCCCAGACCTGATTGTTGCCTACTCTGACAGTAAATGGAGTCAGTTAATAACTTTGTCCTAGTCAAAATGTTTACCCTTCTTTGAGGGCTGGAACAAGCAACCAAGAGAAGTGGACCTTATATCTATGGGGAAAAAAAATCAGGTATTTCTCTGCCATGAAGTTTGGCTTTCTCCAGTATAGTGTATGATCTTACATTAAGAATGTTAACCATGATTTGTGCAACCACATCACTGAGATAAACACATAGAAGACATTCTTGTTTTCTGTTTGAGACTGAGGGTGACCAAATTTGTTTGGGAGGAGACAAGTCCAAAGGCGTGAGTTTGCCTTGGGGGGGGGGGGGGGGGGGGCAAAGGCTTAATTGACAGCAGTCCTATGAAAAATATTTTTCTTTACTTTCTGTCCATCCTTTGAAAGAATTCTGAACAGTCTGTGTGCAGGCAGTGCCACTGATGTTTAAATGATCAAAACCTCAGCTTTGAACATTTTTGTCTTGAGGCCTGGATAATTTCTTTTACTTTATCAAAAAATGAAACTAAGCCATTGCACAGCTGCTGAAGAAAGGCAAAACAAGCTCCTGTGGATGGACACTGGAATGGGTTGCCCAGAGAGGTAGTGAATGCTCCATCCCTGGCAGTGTTCAAGACCAGGTTGGATGAAGCTTTGAGTGATATGGTTTAGTGTGAGGTGTCCCTGCTCATGGCAGGGGGGTTGGAACTACATGATCTTGAGGTCCTTTCCAATCCTAACTATTCTATGATTCTATGACACATATGTTATAAGGATTCCAGAGTCCTTGCAGTGTTTAGACTTCTCATAGAGGAGACATCAGTTGCAGTGCAGTGTAACTGAAAAATAACCTAAAAGCCTGATTCTGCATTTTAAGTTTCCATGACTAAGTGGTAGAGGTAGAGCAGCCTTCTGAGACATTCTGGGTCTCCGTGTCATGCAGCTGAAATGATTTGGCATCTTGGGAACAAATACACACTATTTCTTGTGGTTATATTTGTGTACAAGGGGTGATTAAGACTCTTACTATAGCCCAAGACTCTGAAAGAAGGGGAGGAAGGAGATCACATGGCAAACAACAACCATGAAGACCTCCACATTCTAAATGGTGAATATTTTGTCTTAGGCTCCCATTTCCCCTGATGTACCACTCTGCTGGATGCACAGAGCAAGCTTCGAGTCAGGCATGATCTATGTATTTTGTTTGCTTGTTTTCATTGTGATCTGTGTGAGGGAAGGGCAAGCCACGAAGAACTTCTTTTACAAAAATTAAAAATGATGGAAAGCAATCTTTGAACACTATTCAAAAGGTTATTTGCTACGAAGTGTTTCAGTGGAATATGTTTTAAACTCAGGTTAGACAAGATTCACAGGCACATGATTAATTTGCTATAAACTCACAATCTGATCCTCATATTGTCTTTGCATTACATGGAATTTCTTCTGCCCTTTTGGATAAAGGTATCCAAAGGTATCCTTTTGGGTAAAGCTCCTTGTACTTACAATAACTGTATTGCAATAGCTACACTATATTTAAGATTGACAGTGGTGTTAAAGTTAAATTATCTTTTATCTTGAAGTGGTAAAGAGCCATCTTTGGACACATGCTTTTCCCCCGGCCCTTCCTAAACTCACAGGAATGTATAGCAGCATCCTCAACCAAATATTTTCACAGGAAGACAAATATAGAAAGCAACTCTCCCCAAGAACCTCCTGTCATCAGACTAAAAGTCAACTGAAATTTCCACACCCAGCCTCCAGCTACACTTCAGCAGCACCTTAGGCATGTCCTGAACATTCAGGAAGACAACATATTTCAACTATCTCCCATTCAACTTGCCAGCACTACTGAGAAACATAAGGCTGCTTTTCATTCGACAGCAGTGTACTCTGCTGTACACAGCCCAAATGAACAAGAAATTGAGTCTATGACACAAGCGTTCAGCTTTCTGACAGTCACTGAGAATTATGATTCTGTCCTGCTATGTGCTGAGGCTGCGGGCACAAAGCCTGGCTCTGCATCATCCTGCTTAAATTAGGGTTGCTTGCGAATCTGGAGTTCTAGACTCTGGATATATGTTGGTGTCTAGCATACTGACTGGTCAAGATTGGTAAATATAGGCATATAAGTGAGAAGAGCCTGAGCCAACAACTGACATAAGGTCATGTGCTGTTCTCTCCTGGATTTCAGCCCACTGGATATAAAACCACTCACTACTTCCATCAAAATAAAGTTTCTGACCTGTAAGTGTCTTCTTACAGGTAAAACCTTGGCTAGCAGTCCCAAAAGGTACATTAAACAGTGTAAAACACCTGAAATTTGAAGGTTTGTCTCATGTTTAGGTAAGTTAAAGGCCCAGAACCTAAACCATATTCAGTTTTAGTTTGTAAATAGCAATAAAGGATGGGTTTGTGTAGGAATAGCCCATGAATTTAGCTGTTTGTCTTTTTGTGATTAAATGAAAGGCTAGATTTGTAGGAAAACGCTTGTGTTTTGCTTTTCTGTCTCAGAAGCAAGTGGGCCTAGGGGACACTAGTATCTGTGGTTGAGGAGATGGCTGGGGTCGGGGGAGGAGTGCAGCATCTCAAAACCTCATTTTAGTTTTTGAGTCATTTTTTATCCTTTTCACACCTGAGGTAAAGGTAGATTAGAATAAGCTCAGCATCAATGTAGAGGTTAAGATGGTAAAAGATTATTTTTATTATAAAAGACATTTCCTGAGATATCTAATTTAAAGATGTTATCTATTCTAAAGAGGTCATATTGCACTTAAATAGGAGCCCAGATTTTAGGTAAAGATTTGCTTCATATCCCAAAGTCAGAATTGACTTTTCTATGGCAGGAGGTAAAATATTACTATAAAAAGACTCATTTTTGAAGCACCCTGGAATGCAGATATTACACTTTTACTCTTCATGTCCAGAAAGAGTTGTGTGGTTTAGCAAGGATGAGGCAAAGCATACCACAAATTCTTTCTACTAGGAAGAAACGGCATTATTATGTTAGTTGTTTCCTTGGTAATATTTATGAGCAACTACACAATTCCTCTGCTGGTGAAGGAAACATCGAGAGTTGGTTAATATCAGTCTTTTTTTCTCTTTTAAATTCTTCTCTCATACTGTTTTTCCTTGTACTAGCTAACAATTTGTTCATATTGCTTTGATCTTTCTGTTTCCTTTTTTTTTGCTTCCCCCAAAGCTATGCTAAACTAACAAACTTGTGAACTCCTTCCCTAACATGTGCCTTTATTTCAGGTCTATCAACTATTAATATGTACCCCAAACAAAGACTGGAGTGTTGGAGTTTATCATGCACCAGATGATTACAGCAAGATGCTTGCAGGACAAAAATCCCTGCAACCTGGATTTTCTTTATACCAGTATATTAAAAACTAGATGGAAAAAAATCCCAGCAAACCCTTTTCATTTTGTCCTTGAAACCTCACAGACAGCGCTACTTCATGGAAGGAATAGAGGTACTTTTTCCCGTAACTGACAGCAGGCCTGTGTCACTTGCTATAAAGATCTTTATGCACTTTAATCCTTAAGGTTATTCACTTTATTTCCACTTAGGCACTTATGCTCTCTCTCTCTGCCTCTTGTGCTGTCATATGCTTTAGCGTGCTTGCAGGTGCAAGTGGGCATACCTAGCTGAACTATTACTGTCAAATGATGATCTTCTATTTTAATTTTAGTCTATGCTAGAACTTTCTTATAAATTGTCATAAATATGTGAAGTAGCCACAGTCACCAAATTCATAACTGGATGTCTCACCTTTCATTTTTTAACATATAGGTCTTCATTTGGTAACATAAGAAGGTATGGTACCTCATTAAGTATTTCTTCAAATTAATCAATATCAAATGGATATTTCATTAAAGAAAGCGCACTTGAAAAGTTTGAGAAGCTGGCTAGTTAAAAACACCCAAAAGTAAACTCCTGCTTTTTTTACAAAAACATAATTATCAAGTGAGATAGATGAAGTATGATGGTTGGATAAGGCTGATGATTACCAAAAGTTAAATGGCAATAAGAATAAAATAGGGCTTTGAATTAAGATGACCTAATTTTATTTCACTTCTCCCACTGACTGGCTTTAATAACTTTGAAAGACAACACTGTTCTGCATGACCACACCAGTATCACATCCTCTTCCGAGATGATGAGTCCTCCTCTGCATTTTTTGTGAAATACAGTGAAATCAAAATGATTAATTGATTTTGTAAGACAATTTGGCAATCATGAACGTGAGCCTGGTTTTGATACACCCAGAGACTTGCTGGCGTTATTTTTTCTTATATTAGGGGGAAAGAAAAAAGTCAATTCTCAGATACCATTTCCTGGCTAATCTAAGGCGTGGGTGTCCTTACATTTTGTTTAACCTCTTTACAGCTGTTTGATGGAATGTGGACAGATAATTGAGTGCAGGATCAAGTCTTATTCCTGGAATGGCTTTTAGGGCTACTGAAGTAAATTTTCTCAGTCCGATAACATCAAGAAAGCTTTAAGTAAAGGAAACATCTTATATTGTGGTCAAAGAGATATGAAACATAGCACTGTAATAACCAAGGCAGTCTTGTTGTTATCAAGAAATGTGCCAAAGGAAGCCAATAGCATTCCCGTAAAAAAATTAAAATAAAATAAAAAAATACTGCAATCAGAATTCAGAAAGGGAAAATTGATTCCACTTTTTAAATCCATAACGCTGCATGCAGTAATAAAATGTGTTTAATCCAGTAGCCCCTAGTCACTATTTCCTTTTCACTGTATATACAATGTACCCACTGTCTGCTTCAGTTCTGTGGAAGGTGATAATCACTTGCTGCCAAACCAAAGGGAAAAGCAAACTGTTATTATTCTCATGGTAGTAACAGGGTGGTTTTGCAATGAAGGAGTGTGTGTGCTCCAAATATTTGACTTCCTGTCAGAAAATTAGAGGTTACTATGTTGGTTTTCTGCTTGCCAGTCAACGTGTTTACAGCATAGCAATTTCTAATCTTTCTGGTGCACAGGCTGACACTGCAGCACCACAGTATAGCCTGTTACCTTCTGTCACATTTCCTTAGATCTAAAGTAACATGTATATACTAAGACACAACCTGATGAAACACAGCACATCGGCAACATAAAGTCATGCTCTTTCTTGGCCTTGGAGACAAGCATAGAAACTGAAATTCTAATACAAAAGGCAATAGTGCATTTGTTTACTGCATTTAATGATTAAATGAGAATATTCTTTTTAAATCATTAAAAAGTTAGTAATATTTAAGGAAAACATTTGCTAAAATGTGTGGCTTCAACATGTTTTTTCTCATCCCCTATTCTGCAGATGTTAATGGGACAGTCAAATGAACAAAGGGCCAATCTAATCATTCCTACTACTTATTAGAAACCGATTCAATATGTGATTAAACAATGTACAAGCCTTGTTCTAATCCTATTCATGGAGTAAATTTTATTCTGTAGAAATATTTTTTTGTAGAAAGATCATATATAGAAAGCATGTCATGACAGATTTATCAACAAATTCAATTAAACTAAAAGCTAGACTGCCTGCACTAGCAAAATTGTACAAGAGAAATTGCTTCATGAAGTTAATGATAATGCATTCTATCTACTGACGATACAGCCTTCTGATTCCAGTTAAGGTTTAAAAAGATAAAAAAAGAAAAACAAATCAGAATCCTTTGCATTGTCAAAACATCAAAGAATATGACTCTTTTAAACTTAACATGAACTGAAGGCTCAGAAAGATCTTACTAAAAACAAATAATAAGGTGTTTGTTGCTTGTAGATGGATATGTTCAGGAAATGCAGTTACTTCCATGATAGGGGTCTCCTCTGCAACCACATAGCAGACCTTCCACAGAGTGGTTCATGCCTCATCTTTCCCAACCAGAAAAAATGGTCAAGTATTACGTACTCCCTTTCCCTGGTAGGGGATTGAGCTGGTGGAAACATAGATCAAAACCTTTTATGAATTAAGTTGGTATTATTAATAGAATCCAGGTTTCATTATTAATTACTATACATCTACTTATTCCCCAAACAGTTTATTCGTATACATACTCACATGGAGTGAGTCACATTTATGTGGATGGAACAAAGCTGGAAGTCAGCCACATGGAGAGCCACAGTGACACCAGCAGCTTCTAGGTAGGTGTGGAAGACATGCAAGGGTGTATGCATAATATCAGTGTCTTTGAATATGGCAGCCACTACCTTCTTGGATGTGGTCTGAGTGATATGACCAGTTGTTGATGCTACTGGGTACTTGTGGCTTTGGACAAATTCAGTAGACTTTTGGCATTTTATCCATTTTTGCAGGTTCAGTCTCCAGAGCTTACCAGACCTTGCAAGGCTTTTAAATGCTATCTCTCCACAGATACTTATCCTTTCTTCAGCTATTTTCTGGTGACTTCCTCTCCATCCAAACACATCGATACCTTCAGACCCATTTCACACAATTTCACACAGAAAGGTGTGACACAGGACTGAACTTTAAGAGGTGTGTACACAAAATGCTGTGGTACACTCTTGTATTCCTGCCAGGTTATACACAGAGGATTGAGATGCATATCCATATCTTGACTATCCACACTACAGTGACAATGTTAATTCATAATTAAGATTAAATTTCCACGCTCTGCTGAATTAACATATTTGCAGCCCATTTCTGATCAGGTACCTGAATTCAAGTAACTCAGGTAAGCTGAGAAAGCCTAGGAAGGCGAATAAAAAAGCTGAAAAGGTTCCATTTCAATTTATTTCTTCATTTTTAGGTTCAAGAGGGGGAAAAAGCCCCACTTATTTGATTTTTTACAATATCATTGATACTTGAGAAATGAAGGACTCTCCTTTTCTACTGGGCTACAGTTGAGTCTTGGCTTGCTCATAGTGTTCATTAGAAAAAGAATAAAAATGTTGATTCTGCTGTTTGAGCACTGTCTGCTTATTATTTTTTCCATGCTGTGTACAGGTTGCTGTCTGTTTGTTAAAGGACAAAAGAAAAATCAATACAAGTGCTGAAAAGGAACCTTGTGTATTCAACTTTGCAAAGTTCTTAAGCATTAAGAGAAGTAGTAATAGAAAAAAACATGATTGCCAGACTTCATTACCAAACATGAAGTAATATCGCTTTTTCAAGTATGGGGACTGAGTGGAAAAAGAGAAAAAGTATTTTCAAGGAAAATAAAAAGGATTGGTAGCACACATTTGCATTTCAGTTATGTTTATATCCTTTCATTTAATAGTGATTATCTTAAGTGATTTGTTGATAAGAGGGAAAAAATAAGACAGACAAATTCATTCCTCATACTTAAAATATAAAGAAAAAAGTATGATTTTTATTTCAGTTGTTGGCAGGAATTACCGAGTCACCTGTAAAATCTTTTAGGTTCTAGTCTCTGAATATTTCAGTGCATTCATCTGGGCATTCTGAAAATGAAGAAACTTTAAATAATTTATGATCCTCTCAGGGAAAAAAAGTGGCGAGTCTGCAATCCTATATTTTGGTTCAGTTCTTTAGGCTAATTCTACAAGGGAAGTAAAACACATGGATATATTCCCTGCCTGCTCCTGAATTATGATACTGATTCATTGATTAAAAAAATATCAACAGAGGTAATAAGTTGGATATTATTTCACTAGATTTGAGCAAAAATTAATTGTTTGGTTTTCTACTGTATTAATCTCTAAATTTCACACTGATTTTCCTCACTGATTTCTAATTAGTTGTAAGTATTTTTTATACACCTTACTTGATATCACAATGCAGAAATCTTAGAGAGCAAATAGAGTCTTTTTAGGTAAGAAGCAGAAGCACATCATTCACCTGAGAAAATTTTACCTGCTAAGAGTAGAATTAATGATGTGTAGTGCTAGGCTTTTCCATGATTGCTGTCCCATTTCACATATAATTGGTAAGTTGCTTGCCAAGATAGAGCTGCCCAGCACAATTAGACTTTCATGTACTAACAAGAGCAGGATGGAGCTACCAGCAAAAAAAAACTATTGAACCAATCCTAAATACAAAACAGTTTTCTGGGAGGGTGAGAAAAGCTATGTCTAAGGATAAGCTGTGATCTTTTGTTCACACACACCATTTCACAGGCAATATGTAATAGGGGAGAAAGGTGGGGAAGGACACTAGCTATTAGATGCCAATATTTGCCTGTTCTATAGTTTTCAATTACAGCCTTTGGTGCCTACCTTGCGAAGAATTAGGTGACAGTTAAGAGAAGCAAGAGTGCAAGTGTAATATGAGCTACTGTGATGGACTGCAAAAAACTTCAAGCTTCAGTCATTGTTCCCATTTCTTTGTCAGTCTTCTGGTCCTTCTCTCACTTCCCCATCCTGCTCCCTTTTAGTATTAAATAATTTAATTGTTGATACTAAATTCTCAGACAATAAGTGAGCAGAGCAAGAGAAGCATGCTCATATTTGCTGTAGATACTTAAATAGGAAACACCAGAATTTAGAAACTGTTGAAGAATAGTGCATTGTAGATTAATGCAGAACCATATAGAGAAAGGTATTTGTGAACCTGCATGTTTGTTCCATGAAGAATTTTGTTTGTTAGCCTGTCTTGAAAAAGCTGACACTGAAACCCTACAGTCTAGGCTTAGAACCTGTTTACTTTTTGGCATAGATTAGCAAGGTTTGCCTATTAGTCACTGGGCACAAAATAGTAGCTCAAGACATAGTTAATTCTTTAAGTCCTGTATGGTTACTCATTAGAAGTTGATTTTGCACAAAACAGCCATTACCAAAGGTTTTTTTTAGTGTGTTTTGAATACTCTTTACAATGAACACAAATAATTTTTCCACATCACTTTCAGACCCAGTGAGTTTTAGAGGTTTCAGAGATAACTTGATAACATGCCACCAGTATATACTGAAAAATGAGAGAAAATGCTGATCCAGAAACCTTTTTAATTCAAGCAATTAAAGAGGTACAGTTCTGAGCAAAGCAGGCTGTGTTTATACTCTACATGTTGTGCAATTAAAAAAAATAAATCAAAAGCTCTTCGGAACTGTGCTTACTTTTTAATGAAATCAATGTCAGCATCTAGTTACTAATAAGAAACTCTCAATAACAGATCCTTACAAGAAAGAAACTTATTTCAGCTTCAGGCTGATAAAAGGATGATTAGGAAACAGTTCACTGTGTGCATGCATATGTGCATGTCTGAATGTTTAAACAGTCTTGAAAAATATTACTTTGACAACATTCACCTCAAGCCCATATAAGCAGACTGTCTCAACCTACTAAAAGCAAATGAGGACATCATATATCTACATGTGATAGATTCAGGAGCATATCTTGGACTGATGATAATGGCTGTAATAAGCACACAGACACAAAAATCATCCTTTGGAAATTATGGCCATGCTGAGATTTTTTTTACATCTACCTACTGCCAACTTACCATACTTGCAAGGATTTTCTGCAGTAACATACTACACACTGTGCAATAGACTTACTATGTAAAATACCAACAAAAAAGGTTGACATAATGAGTCATTATAATTTAAATCTTATTACACAAAGCTTCATTCAAGTCAAGTCAATATACGTAGTACAGAACTGCAGGGTAGGCTGTAGCCTGGTGTGAAAGGAATGAGTCATGCAATTCTCATTATGGTTAATAGAAGAAACACATCTACTGCCTCATGTAATTCCCTGAAATTTCAGATCTCAGTTCATATTCAGATCACATTGGGCAGTGGCTATTCCAGTAAACAAAGTTGAACAGCTACATTTCAAACTTTAACTTTAATCTGATTCTGAATTTTTGGAAACGACATTGTCTTAGATTCATGATTTTTAGTAGAAATATGTTATTGGCAGTGATGATTGCTCTGAATTGCCACAGGAGTAAGTGGAGTCTTTCAGAAGCTTAAAAAGGGAGGGACACAAACAACATTAAATGGGTCATGTTTTCCTCTCCTCTCATTATCTTTACTGTCAGACTACTAACTTTTCCCTTTCTAGACTCATTGTTGTCCACCCAGAACTGGTTAGTAGTGAACCTGGCCACTCCCTGGTGGAATTTTTGGATATACTTTTAATTATTTTTTATAAACTATGCTAGAAGCCTAATAGCTTATATACTTATGGTTTTAGTTGCTTGTTTTACTAATGGCTTGCTCCAGCTAATTAAATGAAATCTCCAGGAAATCTCTTTCTTCTGATAAGTAGGTTGCACAAACAGCTTGAAGGAGAATGCATCCTTCCAGTCATAAATCTGTACTTACAAATTTCAAGTCTGTTTGCATAGTCTAGAGGGGTACACATGTAACTTCAGTTTTATTTTAATAGTGTAGATTCATGTACTGATGAAAGGAGATATTCATCATCAATTACTGCCAATTTTTAAAAAGCATACTGTAAAATTATTTATTTTTTATGATGGATAATGCTGCTGTAGATTATTATCAGGCATAATTTTTATTGGGAATATATCTATCAAAAGGATTGAATTCCCAAAAAAGTGCATCCTTTCAAATGAGCAAAGTGATTCTCCTTTCAGTGCTTCAGTGCAATGAAGGGATTTGATTTATGAATGTGAACTGCAAGCTCCAGCTGATCTTTCCAACTTTTCATTTTTAACTAGTTTTTGCAGAGGAACCCCTTAACTTAATTTTATGTCAGATAACTTGCATTGCTTACAGTATTCTAAACTTAAAAAAAAAATCTCCAATTATCAGAGATAGATATTTTGAAAAACAAAGTTCCATGTATTGTGAAAGCAGAGTCTACCTCAAAAAAACCCCTGACTTTATTAAAAATGAAAGCTATACAGAACTTGTGTTAGAATTCACTTCCAAATGAATTCAAACAGCTCTTGCTAAATCCTCAAAGAAAGGTGCAGGTTACAAGCACAGTGCTGCTTCTGCAGAATGGCAGCATCATCAGGAATTCAGCTTCATTGCTGAGATTTAGCCGAGAAGCAGTAAAGCACTCCTTATCCAAAGGGCTTGCAAAGGCACTTTCTAAAAGATCAGGATTTCCATTGTGTCTGTGTTGTGAGCTTGGCAGTTATTCATCAGCCATTATTGATCTAGAAGAAGGCATGGCTGGCGTGGGGAGGATTGATCTGAATCCTCCCTTGACTAAGTTAACTATTGAGGGATCTATTCATATCAAGATGAAGCAGTGAAGAATGACCTACAATGATAGGAAGTAGGTTTCTCTGTCTTTCTTTACAGTGTGTGTGAAAATCTCTGGCTTCTTGTTTTTGAATTTGTTTATTTATTTCCTCACAACCCTTCCATTAGCTTTCAGACACATTATCATTGCTAAGTTTAGCATTTCTTGATTTTGTCAGGCAATTCTTAAGGGAACTGCAGAATAGCAGTTTCCTCTCAGAAGATCTGGTAAACGGACAAGAGGGAAAGAGCTATTGACTTTTTATTCAAGCTGTAGTCTTGTGACAAACTGAAGGTGGCAAAAGGCATCCAGCATGAGTCTGGCTTACCTGTGCTTTCTTAACCAACCCTCCTTATCCCCACATGTCCTAGCATCTCCCCAAGTTATTTCTGTGGTCAGTGTTTTCATCCTTGCTTTTTCTGTTAATATATTGCTTTTCTTCCACAGGAATCTGCAAATTGTCATTCTTGGAGACAGGACCATGAGCTAAGTGGACCCAGGAGAACTGTTCTTGCATTCTTGCTCTATAATCATGTGTGCCATGTTTACTTTGCACAGTTTAGTTCAGCTTCCATCCTTTATCTACAACATCTTTCTGAAGATTTTGTAAGTACAGAGTTGCCTTACTGACAGCCATCTGAAAGGCTTCTGCAAACAGCATTTCTCTTCTTCTCTCTTTGTATCCTTTCCTTTTCATTTTATTTTTTTACCCATTTCTGTCACTTCACAGATAACCTGCCTGTCACGTGCCTTTATGACCTTTCCTCCTACTTGTCATTTCACATGAGCTACTGCTACATCAAGTACCACCACTGATTAGCTTCTGATCTCAGGTTGTTCAGATATTTACTGGAGTTAGGGACAAACATATTTGTTCTTTGTCTTGTGCTGTTCTTCACAGTCTAGAGGTCCTACCTACAAAAAGAGATACAAGGCCATTTCAGTGTTTTCCTTGCAGTCTTTTTTCAGGAAGAAATAAGTACCTTTTTCTTATATGCTGCTCATTCCCTCCTTATGTCTTCCACTTGGCTGAACAAACACACCTGAGAAGATTTTATCTCCTCAGAAAAAACGCACAAAACCAACCCAAACCCCAGATGTAGCTTTTGTCATTTTCCTGCTAGTCTTATTTTACAAGACTGTTACTGTCCCCACAATAAACTTAACAAAGGTAAGACTGTGGGTGTACAGAGTATACCCATTATGGGAATTAATGTATTTATCATCTTCAAATTTTGCACACAGCAATAACTAGCTTGCATTTGGTATGCAACTAGAGACTTCTTTTTCTTTCTGGTTGTCGCAGTGACTAGCACAACTCATTTCCAAATCTGTGGGTAGGGCCCCTGTATGCTACACTTCAAAAAATAATAAGATTATTCTCATTAATAAAGACATTCAAAAGCAAGACCAAGGAGTTAGAGTTTGTGCTGAAATTATCTGAAACAAACATAAAACTGTTGTTATAATTTAAAATGTTACCTTTAAATCCTGATTATTCAGCTCTGAGAGCTTCCTAATGGAATAAAGAGAAGATACTATTTTAAACTAAAGAATAAGCATGAAACTCGATGATTTTGAGTAGCTCAAGATCTCAAGATTTTCATTACTTGGTCTACTTTATCTCAAGATCTTTATTATTTTAAATACTTCAATCATAAAACCCCATATATATATATATATATATATATATATATATATATATGAAATTTCTCCACTTACTGTGCTTTGCTTCATGTGGTGGACCACCAGGTGTTAATGGGATTTGTTTGATTTGCATTTTGTGGTTTAAAACCACTCCAAAAACTCAACACAAAATTGGACAGAATACCACTTTGTTAATCATGAGAAGGCAGGTTACATACCTTCTTTTGCATGGATTCCTGTGAAGTGGACAGTAGAAACCACAATCACTCTTCTTATGATTAATTAAACCAGGAAAGAAATGTTAATAGTCTAGTTCTTCCTGAAAAAGGACACAAGTTTGAGATGGGGGAAGAGTACTGAAATTCACAACAGCGGATTTCAGGATCTGTTTATGTGGCTGACATTTTTCATTCAAAAAATCTGTGTTGTGACCCAACAAAAGCTCTGGCTTTTGAAGGCTTTATTCTATTTTATAAACTTCTCATCTCTGCTGCTGAAACCACCAGTCTACTTACTGTGTTCAAAATAAAGTGTCCATTGTAGTGAGTTCACCTTCAAATCATCCCTTATTTTGCCTTTACACCTGAGTCACAGCATATTGATTTTGCTCTTACATTGTACTGAGTTTGACTCTTGCTTAATAAGCAAAATTACTTTGACTTTTTTTTTTAATCCTAGTATTTGTATTTTTCTTTTCTGAGCTCTAATCTGTTACTTACAATAGGCCACTACTCGGCAAAATGATGAGGAGCTAGCTCAGCCTAATATTGTTCAAATAAAAAGAAAAGCCTAACTGCCAGTCTGACTTCCCAATAAGTTGAACAGTACATTCTCTTCACCTGAAAACTGTTTAGATAATTATCTTATACAATATTTGATGCCTTCACAATGTTCAGTATTGGCTGCTGTTCTCTGCTCCATACTGTGCAGTTCCAATTTATCCTTCACCTTCTGTAATGTTGACTATTACTCTGAATTATACATCACACTGCATTCATTCCTTCACTGTCCTGGATATAACACACAGTCATTGCAACATCCCTCATCAAATCCTTTTTTTCTTCCAAGACATTTCTTGGTTTTCTAAGGTGGTTACAGGTTTCTGATCTGTGACCTGAAAATACAGTGCCAGCTCTATTTCACACAGTTAACAAGTGAACATGTTCCGTAACATTTCTTATAAGTGCACATGTCGCTGGAGCCCCATAAACACATACTTTTCCTCTGGGTCTTCTTGCTTTTTAACTTACTCTTTCCCCATCAAAAGCTTTTGTCATATTTTTGTAACAAGAGGTGTAAGTTTGACCACATCTGTTTTTTATTAAGAGATCAAGTGAGGTATTAGACCCCAGTCACTTTACCTTTTCTACTCCTGTGTAGAAAGAGAAAAGAAATTTGGTCAGGATAGATAGTACTCTCACACAATAAGGAAATACGCTTTTAAAATAGGAATTTGAGACAGAAAAAATGTAATTAACCTATTATTCCTTAAAATTGTGGCCTGCGGCTTTGTATTTAGCATACACAGTGAACCAAACCTGGGTGGCCTTTAAACTAAAATGAAGCTCGTAAAGATTAGCCCAAACTGGATTAGAAACATTTGTCTCCTTTAATGGGGTTACAAACAGGAAAGAAAAACCTATTAATAGAATATATTTTGGTTTTCCTCCTTCTGACCATGACAGCTATGAGCAGCTCCATTCAGGGGAATAAAGACCTCATTCAGCTTGTTCTTTAGTGGCAAATTATCACACTGCACTGATCAAGTCAAGTATTTTAGTTTGCTTCACTTTTCTTCTGGAAAAGTGCCACTATTCATTACTTAATACCTCAACTTTTTTGTCAACTTTAGTATCCTTATAGCTTTTACAGATTTATTTTGGAGGAATTTCTTCACCAAAGGTGAAAACAACATCAGCATCTGTTTTGGAGAAGTGCTTTTCCAACCCACTGAATAATGAATGAAAAGGGAAAGAGTGTTGAACTAATGAAATAGTTTCTGCTGTAGACCTTGGTTTTGTTTTCCTTTCTTTCATTGCAATGCAACTGAATTATTACCTATGCCAATCCTTTGTTACTTGTTTTTAAAAACAGATGTTGATGAAATGATAAATATATCTAGCATTTGAATAACTGCAACAAGGAAAAGAGGAGTATCAGTTCTCACATCAGCAAGATGCATTGGCACTTTTACTAAAGTAGAAGACCTGACAAAATTTCTTCATTAGGACTATTTCTATAAGCTAATGAAAAATTGCATTTAACAGTAGTAAAATTTTCATTTCTTTTAATTAAAATAGTTTTTAGCAGTAGTGTTATGCCTCATACATCAAACTCCAGAGAAGCAATCATCACAATAGTTGGTGTTAAAAAACTCTTTTATTATGGGCAATTTATTTTATGAAATAGTACAGAATAGCTACTCAGTTGCTCTGTTCTTAAGCAGATTAACAGTACGACTGCTGTGCATCCCCTCAACTAAATGTTATTCCTTGTAATGCTAGCTTCTGATGATCTCCAAGCAATAGACTATTAATTGCTGCATAAGCCTTGAACTGCTGTTTTTCGACTACAGGAAAAGCTATACAGTAAAAAAACCTACATCTATTTTGCTTCATTGAGAATCTTCCCTGTTTCTTTGCCTCCTTACTTCCATTCCAGTGTAGGTGTGAAGAATAGCCTTTACCCCACCAAGAAAGAAGCCCTCATATTTAAGAGAAGTTCAGCATCTATTTTTGGACACCTACAGATAAATTCAATTAGCTTTTATGCATAAAGTTATGAAAATGTGAATGGTGGCGAAAGAAGCATCAAGACAAGGGAAAAAAGACAGTCTAAGTTAAGCTACCTGTCCACTTCTTTGACAGCGAGGCAGGAGGGAAGCATGGCAGCATTATTATACAGCACACAGATGAATGATGGCTGAACAGATCTTTCAGGCCTTTTAATCTGTCCTTTGATCATCTCTGAAATAGATCAAGGCAAAGCCATTCCTTTCCTCTCTGACAAAAAGTACTTACTGACTTACCTGTATTAAACATAGCCTCCTATTCTCAAAATTTGGCTCAGGAATGTCACCTACTTACTCCATTCCACTCTGCTCAGTATAAAGGTCTGACCCTGGAAGAGCTTTGGACCCAGTCCTATGGTACTTCATTGAATAGCTAGGGTAACTGGGGCATGTCCTTCCTGAACTGAGACAGGTATGATTGATAAAAGAAGCCATGTATTATGCTGAAAGGAACTAGTGAGAAAGAACTGAATTGTTTGTATATCAATGTAGACAGCCTTTAAAACTAAACAGAGGAATTATAACAAATGATGCAAGTCATGAATGTTGATATTATAAGAATCAATAGATAGCTAGTATGAAAAAGCTGTGATGACTGGAGTACATTTATCAAAGTCCATGCACTCTCAAGAACAGATAGTGCTGTAGTGTATGTTAAAGATGGACTAGGGCATAAAGACAGAGTAGCATAAGAAAACAATCCATTTGGGTCAAAATCACTTTTGAAAAGAATGATAAATAGCCACTGCAAGACTATGGGGATTCTTTCTGTGTAATCCAAAAGGTTACCTTAACTCATGATTGATATCTTGATAGTATTTATTACACAGAGGGATAAAACCCACCTGCAACTGTTTATTTTTCTCTCATTGGAGAGAAATGCTGCTGGCAACAGGCAGGCCCACAGCTTTGCTGTGGAAGTTCACAGGGTTCTTCAACAAAAAGACACCAAACCCACAAAGCAGGGTGTTACTTTGGTTGCAGTTTTCGTAACCAGTAAGGATATTAAATGAGTGTCAGAAAAATTACCTTGTTCTTGATGAAGACATCCTATGTTTGCTCATTTAAAATGTAATGAAGAACAGAGAATGTCTGAGACAGACATCTCCAATTTCAAAAGGGCAGCAAAAAAAAAGGAAATATTCTTTATTTGGTCTCTCTCTCCCTGCATCCACAGGTTTAATTTCTAAACTTCTTAAAACAAAGCATTTGAGGAATGCAAAGCACAATATAATGAGAGAGAAGACCTGTTATCCTGATGCTTTCTCTGGTTCTTTCCTCCATTTTATGTTAACTGACTCTTTTGAATACTCCTGCCATACATATGCATGGTATTCAATTCTGTATCTGAAAATTATTCGTATTGCGCCACTGACTTATGGATGCTAAACCCAAAACCTGAAATAGTTTAAAATTCATCAAGTTAGCAGTAGTAGCAGTGGCACAGGGCATAAATCCATATTTTGACATCCTGAAGACAGTGTTAAGTTTTCTTTTATCTTATTAAATTGTATCAGACTTGCCTTGCATAGAGTACAACCAGACTTGATAAATGCTTGGCTTCAGCTACACTCTCCCATTTATTTTCACACTGTCAGACTTAATCCATAACTGCTGTTCAAAGGCAGCAAGCAGGAGATGAGGGTGCATCTTGACTCAGCTGGTAGCTGGCTAGTGGCAGCCAAAAGCTACAGTAATTTATTATTATTCAGACTGCATGTTGACATAATTTATTTTCATTTTTTATAATCTATTATCTAAGGATAAACAATTTACAATCACATTATTTAATTAGTTTCTATTTGTGTCAGTTTGCTTAATCTCATTGACCAGAAAGCATGTCTTTTTGTGGGTAAAGAAAAAAGCCACACAAACAGAGAAAAAAAATCCAAAAACCCCAGCCACAACATCTGAACAGCACATAGAGGATCTAAATGCAAAACTTAGATTCCTGGAGTTAATAGAAAAGTCTATGAACAGATCTACTCAAGCTGAACATAGTACAGATGTTACTACTCCATTGCAACATTTAGGCTTGAATTATCCTGAATGCTTTGAAGTAGTGGGGGTGGTCTCACACTGGATTTCACTTCAGCACAGTCTCTGGCTGGTACTTCTCCATTCCCTATCTGACACCTAATACTAAGGACAGACACAAGAAAAGAAAATTCATTTTCTAATGAGAGAGGGTGCATGTGTTCATCATCCACCAAATTAAGGGCTTATGTGGAAGCAAAATTTTGGATCCTAAAATGGCCTAGAAATTACATCTAAACAGTTTTTCTCAGGTGAGCTGCCAAAGAGACATAAATAAAACAACCTAATATGGATTTTGAGCCTCAGTTCTTCCCAAAGTCATGCCCACAAATAACAGTTCTCCTTGTATATATTTATAATATTCTGGACAAGAAGAAATACTATGTTGAATAATTACAATAGAGGTTTTCTGCTAGGATAAATATTGAAATTAAACAAAATATTCTGTTAGCCTAAGACTTTACTAAGTTTATAAACCCCTTCTATTTAAGTTGTTTGTAAGCTGCTGAGAAGTTAACATGTCCTTATTAGGTCCTCATGTATGGGTATTCAGCCATAGAATTTTTATCAGATATTTCTCTTTCAGATGGAACCTTCCAATGCTGTCCAAAGAACCTGATGTTAACATTTGCATATGAGTAATATTGCTGCAAATGTAAATCTGACCATTGTGCTTCTACATATCAGGTAAATCATAACCTATAAGTAGTAATAAAAGAATACCAATCATTCTTGGCAATCCTAACAAGCACCTGTATTACCTTGAGGTGTTTTTCCTAAGGCAAAGAAAACACAACCACTATATAAAGACACAACAGTGCTATGAAATTAGAGGGAAAGATGTTTGGCTTGTTGTCAGAACCATCCAGCTGCTTATTTTCTTGGGAATCTCGTCAATACAAAGCAGAAGAACCAGTGGGTGGCACAGCCCCCACAGCAGGTGTCAGAAGGACCATTGGTAGAAAGCCTTTGCTAGAGAACAGCATTAGTCTGGCCTCACTGCCACCCCTGGAGGGACATTTCTTTCCCATGTTCTTTACATGCCAGTGCTATTTACTTTAGTTGGCATATAGATTAATAAATAGAGGGTAGGGTGTTTGTGCATACTGGGTGCTAGCTTATCTTTCCTTCACCCACAATTTGACCACATACAGTAAAAGGAAATACACAGATTTTGTGCTCACAAGAATTTGTGAGATTTGTGCTCACTTGTGTACAGTTTCCTCATATTCTATGTTGTTGTTTTTTTTTTAAATAAACCAAAACAAACTTGGGAAAACTTTAGTTTTCAGTGCCGGAGTCTAAAGGTAACATTTTACTTGATGGTCAATCAGCCAGCGTCCATTTTCCTTGGACTGCAGCTAAAGCCTGGCAGCTGGGCCCATTCCTCTGAGTTTATATGCTATGGGGCAGTGGGAAAACCTTTGTAACAAAAAAGAGATCTTAGCACTGTAATAGACTGCCTGATGCAACAATATAAAATTCCTCTCACTGGAGAGCTTTAGGTTAGATCAGTCTCTTGATAACAGAATCAAAATCACTGGCAGCCATTACCAGTTATCCCACCCTGGGCAGTGCTCCCATGGCTGCTTGCTGAGCATAGGATACATCTAACGCCTCCACACCCATCACTGTATGTTCTGGTCAGGTACTTGGATATGTCACCACACTTCTGTGCTCTCACGGCACAGCAGACTGTCACGTGCACATGTTGAGGATGCCTGCATGGGACAAAGGTGTCAGAGCGATGCAGGAGGCTAGTTCTGTCTCTGATGGGTAGCATGGGTGGCCTGAACAAGCTCTCCACGTTTCAAGACATATTTTTGTGCTCTGTGATATTACACTGCAATATTCCTTCCACAGAGAGCAAACATGGATACCCTTATGGCATTTTGCTTCAACAAGAAACCCCTTCGTAAGCACAGCTCTAGAGAAGTGGAGAGTTATTTGAGTCGTTTCCACTTTTTAATTGAAATCATACCTAACGGTACCAAGTCATCTGACCAGGTGTTGAGAGGCATTTGCAAATAAGTCCTGCCTGAGAGAAAATAAAGTATGTTCTGAGAACATTCAGTCAGTTCCTGAATGATTCATGGGTAGGAAAACAAAACCAATCAAAATAGACAGAGTTTGTCAGTTTACTTCCAAATTATTTACATCAGTGGATTGCTCTACTTCTAACTCTGGTAAGACTGTCAATACTGATTGTGGCACAAGCATTGTATGTAAGCTTCAGACTAAATCTTTCAAAACTTTATTCAAAACAGAAAGAACACTGATTTAAATTGGCTTACCATGTGATTTGGCAGTGAAGGAAAGAAAAACAAGCCTGAGGTATGTGCCGGACATACATGCTGTACCTCTGCAGTAGAAGACATGGTAGCAAGATCTTCACACTCTAGGGGTCTGAAAGAGGAAGGAAAATAAAGGGTAAAGGGGTATAAAGAAGAAATACAAACTGCATGATGAATTAATTACTATTATCATTGATTAACATACAAACAAAATTGCACAGCAAATCGCACTAAGCAGCATTAGGATCATACATACAGTCTGTTAGAGGACAGTAGGATAAGCAGCAGAGTTCAGTGTCACCAAGGCATGCTGGTGGTCTGTAGGAAGCTCCTGCAACAGCCTGTCTATCAGCTTCGAATTCCACCATTCCAGCATCTCTATGGATACTTCAGTGCGAATGCTCCTATGCCAAAACCTCCATATTAGGACTTTGTAACTAAACAACAAAATGTGAGTCCTTGGTATTACTTGGCAAGTAGACTTGGTTCTTGAAAGCAACTTTATTTTTCTTAATTTTCATAGAGCATGCACATGCAGCTGTCATACAAGCTCTGTTTTGTTTAGGAACCTGATACCTCTTATAGTCCTATTGGTTCTAAAGGACACCTTTCCTCCCTCCCCCCTTAAACTGGGAAAAGATCTGATAAGGCTGCTTTTCACTGTTTTGTACTGAGCTTTGCATAGGCTGGGATAGCTTAGCTCTTTGTCAGCTGTGACACCTATATTCACTCCTTTTAGGTCACAGAAATCAATGGCGTTATAATAACATTTTATCTTATTCTTACTTTTAACTTGTCTCACTGCAAAAAATGCTCCATGGGGGAGGAGAACTATATCACTGTGGTTGTATCATAATTTCCTAGCTACTGTACTGCAGGAACATTCTCAATAGCACATGGTGTAGTTCAGTGTTCATCAGGTATATTTATTCACAGAGCTTGTTTATTATGGAGACATATTAAAAGTGAAAATAAAACAAAGTAAGTGCTTTTGGATGTTCCAATTCATCATTAGAAGTTATCTGAATTGCAAAACTGTCACTGTATCAAGCAACCATTTCCTTTATCCCTTGGGCTTTGAGAAAATCTTATTACAGCATCTCAATTGTTCCCTTGATTCGGCATGTATAAAAAAAAGGAAAAAGATGTTCCATTTGCTGATTCCTTTGCAATTTAAATTAATCAAATACAATGCATTGTATGCATCCCCTCCAAATAGCTTCCTTCCTGCAGGCTAACTGCTAAAAGGTTGTCTCATAGTCTGTTATACAAGTGTTGCTTAATCTGCTCTAAATTGTCAGCACTGCATTTTGCACCAGTTTCCACAGGTTAGTGATATATGCAAAATAATGTAAACTGATTGATACAACACCTTGTTATCTGCCTACCGTCTGCAATCTGGTGCTGCTCGTGGCAGTCATTTGCTCACCAAAGAAAACAAAAACCCTTGTATAGGAACAGGGTCTAGCAGAAGATACTACATCATTGTACTTCTGCAGTGTCTTTGTTTTGCATTTCTGTTTGTGGGTACCAGTCAGGAGGGTTCTAGCACTAGCAGTACTAGCAGAGTCCATGTCAGCTTCAGCAAAATCCTATGCATTCCTTCTCTTCACTTAAATAAGGCATTCAACCATGCTGATTTACAATGTGGTCCGAATTTTGACCTGCTTAAATTATCCTGTCTCTAACCAGTTCATAGTTAAGCTACTAATTACCCTGTGAACACAACAGCAGTATGGTCCCACAAATTCATTGTGCGAAAAGCTGAATGACCCATTTATGCACACAGAAAAAATGATACAGAATTTTAGGGACTCTGTTGTATAGTGAGAGTCAATTCACCACACAAGCTCTCGAAGGCTCTTTTTTCTCCTCACACTTACTTTTTCATCAGCATAGTTACAGAAGAACTATTCTGAAAACTGAGCTAATTGAAGACCACTGTTGCAAACCCATTTAAAAAGTTGGTGACACACTAGAGAAATGAAGCAGAGGATAAAGGAGCGGCAGCACTAAGCTGGAAGCAGTGTAGCGATGTGAAGATCTATTCCCTGCCTACGCTCATTTATCGAGGGAGAATGGTGAAAGGAGTCCAAAACTAAGTATTCACCTTCATTACCAGGGAAAAGGAGAGAAAAAAGAATTTTCCCTTTACTTCTTTTGATGTTAGACGTGATTAGGTTCAGTTGTGTCTCTTAAATTGCTTTGTGAGTGTTCTATATCTCTCATTTTGATAAAAGGGATAATATATTTCATTGTAGAATTTTCACTCAAGAGAGATTGGAATCATAAAGAACCAGAAAGAGGGGGGCAAGGTAGTATTCTGAGGTCATTAGGATGTTTGAAGTGTTGTTTCATTGTCTGTCTAAAAGCACTCTATCAGCTCTCTTCATATCCTGTACATAGGAGAACTGCCTCTTCTGAAAAACAGCATTAGTGGTCATTTTGGGATCTCTTTTTACTCTTTACCACTCCCCACCCCCCAGAATCTTTTATCCTCTGCTAAACTACTGAACACAATTCATCAGGACATTCTTCTGTAGCATCCGACTGTGTTAAATCTTATTATAAACACCAGTCTTCTGTCACTGATGACAGCTGCTTTATTAACTGCACCATGCTAAGCACTATGTAGCCAACAACAGCAGAAAAGTTTTCTGAAGGCAGAATAGAAATGCCAGTCTGCAGTAACTATTTTTCTTCATTTACAGCCCATGTGCGATGCCATCATTCTGCCTCTGCAGTGCCAGGCAGGGGCCAGCTCTGAAAACACAGACGAAGAACCCAGATTACACCTTGCACTGCAGTCTTGTCTTGGTACTGCTAATACCTGAGCATAAAAAAGGAAGGAAGCACTGAGCTTGTTTCAGTGTGATGGACTAATGAGCTTGGGATAATAACCAGTAGGAAGAAAAGATGGAAAATCATTGAGGAAACAGCTAATATTAAAAATACATAAAGGTCCAGATTTCAGCTTACTTATATGACTTCATTTGAGATTGCTTCCATCCCAGAGTTTGAGTTGAAGAACGAATTATGAGGGTATGAAATCATGTCCTGATTAAACATTCTATTTGTGACACTTGTCCACATTTATTTTTAGAAAACCAGAATAAATAGGGAAAATAAGTTGAAATATGTGGTTATGGAACAGAACAGTAAACTCAAAGCTTCTTTTTTTCGGTAGGATAGTATTTGCAACAATTTCCTAGAGCAAGCTGAAGAATAGACAGTACATATTAAAATGATATTCTCTTATTCATGTGTGACAACTTCAGCTACTCCTTAACACATGCTGACCTCATGCATGCACACTTGATATATTACATTGTGGAATCTGTGAAATTAATTTCAAGGAAGGATATATCCAATGTTAGAAAAGACTATTTAAGGATTTCAAGGACAGAGTCATTCTTATTAATATATCATGGACACATCTTTTAGCTACATATAGGAACAGTTTATACTACTCACCAATCTCATATATATGATCTAATTTCAATACATACAACTTTGGATTCTGACCTTAGCTTCAGGCTCTGTGATGGTCACACTGAATCTATGTGATTTTTCTAATTTTTTAAAATACATTAAAAATCCATATTTCTTTGTTTTTCTGATACTAGGAGAAGAGAGAAAGCAGTAACACTGTGACCCTATATATACAGTAAATATGTTTAGATCTACCTTAGGACAATAAATATGTTGTCTATTGTAGCTGTTAAGGAAACATTATAAACATATCTGGCACTATTTTAGAGAAAAATAAAAGGAATAGAGATCTTAAGGTCCTTTCCAACTGTAACTATTCTATGATTCTATGATTTCATTGGTAACCATGATTTGGAAGACTCAAAGATCTTACTTACAAGGATCCATTTAATCCCACCATCAGCTGATCACCCATTTCCATGACTCAGGTGCCAAACCTAGAAAAGCACATAAAGTAATTTAAAATGGATCAGAAACCATTGTCCTTTTTATTAATTTCAGAAATCAGTATTATTTTGGGCACAAGGGCAATCTTTGAGCCACAAGGCATGATTCCAATTAGCTGTCAATATTGCCAATTGAGAGTTGCTTCCAGAGTTTAAAAGAATTACATTAGACGTCAGGGAAATCAGAATCAGGCCCACATATTTCAGTACTGTTGTTTTTAAAGTTATACACATGCACCAGTAGTAAAATTTTACAGGGTATGGTAAAGGTCAACAGACAAAATATTTGAAACTTTTACTCATGAATATATTTAATTTCAATGACATTTTACAAAATACGTAGCTGCTTCTCCTTTTGCAATTAAAGATTCCAAGTAATACAGTCAAACCTGCTTAATCATTGCTCATTCTAGCATACAGTAAATCTTGCTATGTTTGAAGAGAACGCAGGCATCTTCACAGCATCCATTTCTGTTTCTTTTTATTTTATGAAATTAGAATACTTAATAAACTTTACCATACCTGGCTGCAGTGGAAGTGTGAAGAAGAGTAAAACTTGCCCTGCAGATTTATGGCCAGGACAAAACTCAGTTCTGTAATCAGGTTTGGTTCTGTGGTTTAGGTTTGCAGAAAAGCTCAAAACTCATGCTTCTTTTTGCAGTTGCATGTAATAGTAAAGCATGGTTAGAGATAGGCCTATCAATCATTTGAATATTTGCCAGAACAACTGATACTTTTTTCCTTCTCCAAAACATTCCAGTTTGGAGGAAAAAAAGAAACACTCAGTGACTGAACAGTTATCATTTGCAAATAATTAAGACATTAAAATAGCCCTGGAATGCCCACATACCCTTACATTCATCCTTATAAAGACTCAAACTCAGCAACACTCTTAGATATTGAAAGTCCAGAGTTGGCATTGCTGCACTGCAGAGTGGTCTTCCTAAAGATCAGCAAGACTCTGCAGACATCCCTCTCAATCCTCAAGAAACTGAGCATGAAGTTCTTTTTAACACAAGCTTCATTTTCATTAAAAGAAAAATGTGTTCAGGCAAGTTGATGGAGAAATGAACCAATTTGAATGTATTGAAGTTCTTTGCTTTGCTACAGTGCTTTTTAAATGGTGTCTAAACAGTTGGTCACAGATTTATTTATGTTTCCGTGTAAAGAAAGAAAATATTATCATTTTCTATATGGGAAACAGTTTCCCTAATTATTTGGCTCCTTCTTCTACCACATAAACACAGCAATTTGTACCCCTCTCCTTCAACTGGCTGCAATTAGCAGCTACATTGCAATAAGCAGATTATGTTAATTAAAAACTCAAAACTATGTAAACAATGGGAAAGCTGACTAGCCATTTTCTATTTTTGCCAACTGGGAGGAACACAAGAGAAATTAGTACCAAGCTTAATTTTGCTGTTTATAATTCAAGTTATTTGTAACAAATAACAGCATTTTAAAAGTATTTTTAAACAATTAACTGTATTTCTTTACACTAATTGAACCACATCCCACATGAGAAGTTTAAAATCTGTATGAACTGGTGGGGAAGAAGTTTACAAAGAAATCTAAAAAGGTGCTAAGGGGACACATTTGCACATATCATCACCAAACCAGAATATTAAGCTCCCTTCCATGCCTGAGTCACACTCTCAGAAAGGCATAGCTAAGGATAAAAGTATAACTTCGTTCTGCTTCCTTGGCAAAAAATTGAGCACATTCAAGTGAAAACATTACCCAGCAGACATGAATATTGTGAAGGTTTAAGATGTTACTATGGTTTCATAGAGGCTATAGTTTTGTTTTTGTTGTTCTGTTTCTGAACCTGGATTGTTTAATAAGGGTGGGAAAAGCAGAAGGCAAAAGTGCATCTTGCCTGTTACTGTGTTCCCAGTGCTACCTCTTCTCCATGGAGATACCTCTCAGTATCACATACTAAGAGGTATGTCACAACCAAATGAACCACATGTACAGAGAGGCTGTGTGCACCTGTAAGATTTATTAACTATAGCTATGAATTTGCCATTGACCAGACTTTATGGAAGAAGAAGTAGAACAGATTATTGCCCTTCTTCAGCTTCATATAGGAAATGTTCCAGGTATGTGAAGGAGATAGCATATTTCCGTCCCTAAGTTTGTACTACATGTTGCTGATTGACAATGACGATAAAAATATGAGTGTGGAAAAAGATTACTGCATCAGATGATGTTTTAGATGATTTCTATAGGGTTTTCCAACATGAATGTATAGAAAAAGAAAATTATACAGAAATATGTAACAGCTCATGCAATCTGGGATCAGATTCAGAGTGGCCAGTATAAAAATCCTAGTTCAGTGTGATACTGAATTAAATTAGTATTTCACTTTATAACTGATATCAAATTACATTAGTATTTCATCGAATAAAGAAACTTAGACACAGACATGGCTACAATGATTTTTAAATTGGAATTCTACTCTACTGTGTATCAAGGCTACAGAGATAGAGACTGCATAGAGGATATAGAGAGGAAGGCAGGCAACAAGAGAACCAGATGTCTTTTCTCAAACCAATATAGGCCTGTCTCCTGTTGCTAAGGCATGAGAAATCGGTAAATGGCTGCAAAAAGAAAACAACTTGAGGAGCCTCTCAGGGTTGTAAATTAGACCAAACAAGAATATGCAGTTAATTGAAAAGGCTAAACACACATTTCAATGTCCTTAACTAGCAGATTTCCATAAAAAGATAAAATGAGTAGGGATACTTCTAGATTCAAAGTGCTTCAGAAAATAGGAAGACTCTCAGAAGATGTGAAAATTGCTATGGAAGTATTATTCACAGTTTCTCAGGAGGCCACATAATGCCAAGTGTATAGGAAAAGACTAGAAAAGCATGGGAAGCTTGAAGAAGGAAGAGATCTAGAAGAGCTGCCCACATAATTAGATTTTGCACCTATTATCTTCCAGTCATTTACAAAGAGTAGGAATACTGAACTGCTTCCTGTGTATTATGTCAGAAAAACATTTTTTCTGTTTAAAGGGGAACACTGATTTCCCATCTCCTGCTCCCCCGCAGAGTTCTCAGACTGTGAGAGGGCTATTCAAACTAAAAGCGCAGCTGATCATTTGGCTTTTCATATTGCCACTATTTTCCTTTTGGAGATACAAACTCTAAATGAGCTGCTGTACAACCTTCTTGGGGTCAAAATGTAAGAAATCACGTCCACCACAGAGACAGGCACAGTGAAAACCCCTAATATGACCATTATGTTCAACTCAGCAGTCTTTTTCCTGTTGGTAGGTTTTTGATACAAGCTTAACATCAAGCCAGGCTGTCAAAACCAATGAAATCTATTTCTGTGACATTGAAAGAGCTCTTGATGAAAGTCAGTCAGTTTAGGGAATGTTTTTTTTTCCTTTTTTTTTTTAGAGTACCTGGAATGAAGACAGGGGAAGAGCTGGGTTTTAACTGAATATTGCTTTTTCTCCTTAGTTTCAAAGAGGTGAGGAGTATCTGCTAAGTAAACCCATTTATTCTGCAAACAGCATATTTCCTGATTGATGCTAACAGTTACCTTTTATTCTGACCATTTGCTGAGTCTTGTTTTTTAACAGAATTAACTCTTCCGCCAGATCTTTTATTTGGAAATTATTGATGGGGTTTAGTTCTTGATGGACTCTGATTCTTGGCAACACACAGAGCAGCCCTCAACCATACCGAGTGAAACCATTTTTAGTTTTCATACTACAGAAGGAAGAATTTCAAAGCAGATTGGAATGATAAATGGAGGAAATAGCAGCTTGGGCCCTGCCAATGATACTGGATAATTTTTCTGTATTTAAGCTTTCACAGGATTTCCAGTATAAATATGTGTTCATTTCAGTAAGCTACTACTAATAAGTAGGGCTAGACTTACTCCAAAAACCTTTTGACTGAATCTTTGATGCTTTCTAGGCATTCTGGACTTACAGAGTATGAATACACAGTTTGCAAGGCCATTCAACAGCCTTATCTAGTCCAGAAGCTTTTCCAACCACAATTTAAAGGGTTTTTTTTGCTTATAAAGAGTTTTATGAACTCTTTGATTCCCATTTAAATAAAAATACAGACGATGAATACCCCAGCAATAAATATGTGCTTGGTGGTGTTATGAATCATTAATTGTTCTTTATGGATTTCCACAGCCTGGAAGCTATCTATGACTGTTTAGAGATGATTGCTTTACAAAAAGGTTCACTTTTACATCTCAATCATTCTCTGCTCAAGGTGTAATGAAAGAAATTTCTCCCCAGCCAGTTATTACAATGGTATGAAAAAATGACTTAAATATTGACCTTGTCAACACAACCAAGTTCAGATGAGCTAAAAATAAATCAAACAATCTTTTAATCCTGGTAAAATACTTTAAGGCTTTTCTTTTTATTGTCTCAAGCTCACTTTTAAGACCTTAGTTTATGACACAGTAGCGATTCATGCGATCACCAAAAGAAAACTGAGAAGAGAATAAGACAATGGTTATTCACTTTTGTAGCACTGAATCAGTTTTATGGCCTGTTAACTCCAAAGCAATCTGAACTTCTTAAAAAACTACTGATTGTTATTTAATTCTTCCAGTAAAATAAACCTACCAGCAATTTTCTCATCTAATATAAATCAAACCAATATATCACTTAACACTGGCATTTTCTTTTGTTCCTTTTCCAGCTGATGCTGCTCAATTTTACCCACTGGAAATATATATTTCATTTTCTATTCAATCCAAATAGTACTTATTGCTGTTCTCCTACTGCTGATCTCTGAAGCCAAGACTCAATTCTGCATGGGAAAAAAAGAGGCTTCCAAAAAGAACCTAAGTTACCAACAACCAAGCTATTAAATCAACATACTCCCTAGGTAAAGTACAAGAACAGGTTAAGTTATGCAATTTGTTTAAGAGGATTTAATGCTGGTACCATTGGATCTACAGTATTCCAAGGAAGTCTGAAGTTAACCAACAGTCATCATCAACAACAACAGAAACGTAGTTAGTATTTTTTTTCTTTCTAGAAGTATAAATTTGAAGTTATCCCTGAACAGATTCTATAATTCCATTAATTGTATTGATATTTTTGTAGACGTTTTTCCTATATTTTTAGTAGGTAAACTAACAAAATGTGTTCCAGCTTTGAGATGATGAGATTAGGCTGTTCCCAAATTTGGTTGATGTTGTAAGAATACAGCTGTGTTGCAGGTTTATCAAAGATCCGCCACTGATTCTGGAGAACATTAATTTCTTTGATTGTATCTTTGAATAACTTTTTTTTTTTCATACTCTGATAAAAAGCAAGACCTAATCTGCCTAATGAAATCATAGAGGATGCTATGGTACTTTTTCCCCTCCATGGAATAGATTCAATTGCTTGAGTCTAACTCTTGCATGAATGCAGTTTATTTCTTCATTATCTTTCCTAATACTATCCCCAAATTATCTTTCATTATTCTAAACTTCAGCATGGATGAATTCCAATGCTATGAAAGCAGAAAATCTCTTCGCTGTTAACTATGCTGTTAACTATGGTTCTAGATAAAGCTACCACAAATGTTCCACAGTTCCTTAAAAAGGTTATAGCATATTTATGTTGTAATTTACTCCATGAACAGCCTTGTTACAGTATTGGTTCCAGCTCCAATCATAGCAGTATGTTCCAGACACTGTCACTGAATGCAGATCTCAAGGTCCCGGCTTTTATCATGCTCAGGAGGAATCCACTTTTAGCAGAAGTTCCTAGTCCTCTAGTGGCCAGTTCTCAGAATAAGATGATGATGATGATTATTATTGTTGTTATTATTCAACTGTTATGGCTGGGATTGTTCAATATGTTCACTTTCCTACCAGAAATGGGGTGCTACAGATCACCAGGTAGAAATGAACAAGCAAATAGATAAAAAAAACCAACCAAACAAGCCCCAAGAAATCCTGAAGGAGGGCTGAGTAGAGGGCTTGTTTCAAACAGTGGATCTCATCTCAATTGTATGGGAATATTGCAGTTTCACACAATAGAGGTGGTGGGTTTTTTGGTTTACTTCAAAAAAACCCAACATAGCGAATTGCACTAAAGCAACATAAAGGGCAATTTCACAGTGAGCTATGGAAAAGTTAAAGAAAAATTAATTCAATCCATATTTCATTGTCTCTTTATGCATGTGAGTTATTGCTATATTAGATTATCATATGCCATTTTTCCTTTTGCTTTCCTGCTCATTGCCCAGAACAGCAATCCTGTGCAATACAGCAGAAACACAGTTGCTTTTGTTGCCCAACCTTTCAACTCAGAGCTCCTCAGAGGAACATCACACCAGAAGTTCCTCAGGGATTGCAACATTTTCCCGTTTGTGAAAGAATGTTTTTGTTAAGATTTGGGGTGAAGTAGGGTTGGCAGAGAATCACACAACTGTTGCTATTTTTCTCCTACTCCCTGCTGCACCAGGAGTGATAAGCAAATCCAGAGAGATGTGCAAAGCTCACCTTCAGCATGACAGCCCTCCGCTACCAGAATTTTGAGCTGACAAGGACAGAAACTCTTGTAAGTGAAGTGTGTTATTGATTTGTATGCAGCTACAGTGCAGAGATCAGGGGAAGTTCAAGGCTATATACTGTTGTTAAATCCGTCTCAGATTAGAGGTGGGGGAAAAATCTAATTACTTCCATTGAGGTACACAAAACGAAAAATCTGTTTTGGTATTTTGAATTTAAAATTGATCAATTCCTTTGTGCAGTTTGCTACTTGAACTGATGGAGGCTTTGATCCATTATATAAAGAACAATTATATCTTAGAACAAATTAAAAGTAAACATATTGTTTGTAAAACTGAACCACAGATGTTCTCTTACTGTAGGCATTTTAGAATAAATAAAATCAAGATCAGTCTCAAGAAGATAATTTAAAATGTTCGTATTACTGTTACTACAGATGACCCAGGAAAGATTCACCCTCATCGTGATCATTTCTCATTTTATTTTTAGTCATTTTCAGGCTGACCCCAAGGTTCTTTGCAGCCCCAGGAAGGTCTGAATGGTCTGATGGTTAATTTCTGCTGTGCTCATTGGTATTAGTGCTTTATCCATCACTTGCATTATCATTAACACTTAAAAAAAAAAGCACTGTAAGAAGTATCTAGAAATGAATTAATTCCACATGATTTTCAGAGTCTCTTAGGCCTATTTAAAATAATCTCATCTGCTTGATACAAGTAAGTCTTGTTTAGCCCTTCCCTTCCCCCTGTTTGATTTAGCTTTTCTCTATTGCTGTGGCAGACCTTTCAAAATGTGTTTGATCAAACATTCTTTCTGCTTGATGTTCTGTGCCAGTGATTGACAACAGTCCTTTGTGAGCAAGCATTTAAGTAATGATGTTCGGACTTGTTAGGGAGCTGCTATGTCAAGAAGAGAAATGAACAATAAATTAGAATAAAATGGAATTGCATTTGAAACTTGGCTGGAGGATTTTGCATTTGTGAGGACAAAGGACATTTGACAATCTGAGTCATCTTGCAGCTTTGCCTGTAGCAACTGTCAAATTAGTTCTTAATGCTACAGGGAAAAGGATTGAGTCACTGCATTGCTTAAAGTTAAGAGGCTCATCAGTAAATCACTGGCAATATTAACAATTATGAGCTACACATTAATATGGTGGAAACACTGAATATTATGCTTATATCAGACAGCCAAGAGGTGAACATAATTCTGTTTCAGATTCCTGTGCCTTCTTCCAGGAACTATAGCTTTAAATTGGAGAAGGTAGAGGAAAAAGGATAACGCAATTCAAGACTTTCTAGACTACATGCCCTAACAACTATATAATAAGAAGAAAATCTGGCACTAAATCTGGATTTAGCAAAGTGTAAAAGTGAGGTGAGGAAAAGAAGTGCTCACCTGCATATAAATTCAAGATTCACATGTGTTGGTGTCATCCTTAAATTACAGCTAGCAGGATCCTGCAGTGCTCTTCCCTCTTCTCAGAAACCTCAGGGACTCCATCCCTTCTCTGAAATACCTGAAAGATGTGACCAGATACCACAATGACTACCTTCCCACCAATACACAGTTGAGATAATGAACTTAGATTCTGTGTCCATGCTGGGGGTTAGGAAGGGCTGTGTCATGTACAACAGTTACAGTCCACTATAAGAGAAAAACACAAGTTGTATGTTAACTATAAGCACATTGGAGAACAATTTTGTCTTTCCGATTTCCTCACACATGCAAGAAACTCTCAAATGAAGTGTTAGATTACTTCAGATGCCAGAGATATTTAAGCTGCTTCACAGAGTGCAGTGTCTTCGGTGGATTTAGGTCAGACGCCAGTGTTAGAATGGCTCACACAGAATCCTTGGACTTGAACTATTTATAAAATATGGTACATTTTCGGGCCAGCACTGGCTTTCATGATCATTTCATGTCTCATTTGATAGAGAGGCTTTCAGTGGGGAAAAAAAAACCTACGCCTCTGATTTAAGACTGCAGATAAGACTTAACTCCCCCATATGATGATCAGCATAATTTCATCTCTGTCAGAATCTCCATAGGTCTAGTTCAATATGTTGTATGATATTATAAGGTATCTATTGTGCCAGGCTCTGCGCCACTTTTCAAAGTCACAACTTCACAATTCTACCATTTTCTGGCATGAAAGGGGTCAGAGGGAAACAGAATTAGATATGTTGTAGGAATGGCCTGAAGGTACAATTGCATTGACAGCTCATAATGACACTATAGGATACCTTCTTTCATAAGCTGCACAGGTCTTTCACACAGTAGGTGTTACCCTTTTAAGTGCTTGCACACTGTAATGAAGTCCTATAACACTGACAAAAGAAGGATGATGAGTACATTCACCACCTGAGGAGTTTCTTACAAGCAATGCCAGACAGAGAAATTTCCTGAGCTCTGCAAATGCTACACTAGGGGAACTTCAAGTGATATCAGTTGATCAAAATTCATTCAAACAAACCCCAAAACAAACAAAAAAACCCAAAACAAAACAAAGTTTATGTACAATTCCTTGTTAACTGTGGCAATGTTGAATATGTGAGCCTTCCTCCTCTGACATATTTTCTCCTGAGGTCCAAAAGAACTGCTGAGTGTACTGAAAAGAGCTTAACACTGAATGAATTTAGAAGTAATTTTCTTTCTTAAGGACAAAGAGTGAGCTAAATCACTTGGTTTTGAACATGTCGACATCCATTCTCCAGACCACCTATCCCCCATGCTTGAAATACTGCAAACTCAATTCAGAGTCAGGGATTTGATCTTTCTGGAGGTCTTTTCTGAAAAAACCTAAAGAAGTCAGGTGGTACTGGTCACTTTTAGCTTAGCCTGGGAGAGCTAAAAAGAATCTAAAAAGCTAACTCTAGACATGTGTAAACTAAGGAATATCAACAATGATATTTAGGCAAATCCCTGGAGAGCAGGAAGCATGGATCTAATTGTCCTGACATCTTCATTTGTTTGCATGGGAATGTGCACATTTTTTTAGGCTTTATTACATGGATTAATAAGCAAGGGCTCTTCTGCATCTAGAAATAAGGTAAACACTCACCAAAAAGAAAAACCAAACTAACAAATTAAAAACCCACACAAACCAGAAAAAAAAAGTAATTAAAATAATTTGTTTCTCTTGTTCAAAGAGCCTTGAGGAAAGGCATCAGACTTTATGCATTAACTTGATGCAAGACCTTTTCTCTTTCCAGGGAAAATATCAATGAAAAACATCCTGAGGGACATAAAAATGGAAGATCTGAGCTTAATGAAGGTTGACAATGACTATTATTGATGTCCTTATCACAGATGACAAGAGGTTTAGGAGACTGTTCCAGCATATTGACACTGTACTGGTTCAAATGCTCTTTCTTTCTGTCTTTTTTTTTCCTCTAAGTGTACTGTCTGCTTCAGGGGCTGGGTTGGGAAAACTTGATGTGCAGAATGATATTTGTCACCCTTTGTTCCCCAGCTAAGAGCACTATCTTCTGGTTAGCCATCTTTCAAACTGATTAACAGCTGCATTAACACAAATTATTCTCTTCCCATCAATTTTAATTTCAAGATGAAAAGCAAAGGCAAACTCCAAGTAGAAGAATGCTTCAATAATAGTTCTCTCCTATCCTCCTCCCACCCACTACTTTGACAGGAATATGAATTCAGATGCTAGAATGCAAGATAACTGGAAAATAGAGTTTAGAAATATTTCTACACTAGCATGATACAAATTGTAAAGTAATATAAAATACTATTTAAAAGATGTCATCAGTTTACACTCTACAACTTCACTAGGATGTTAATAAGTAAGTTAAGAAAACAAACTTTTTCACTTCCAGGCATCAAGAATGGATATGGTGTTCTCAAGGTATACAAGAGATCTTCTAACTAAAAGCAGGCTCAAATGAAGTCCACCCACACTGCCCCAGCAATACTATTCTAAAAGGATACAGGTACATGCCCACTCAGACATTTTCAGTTGGTTTCCCAACATAACAGCATTTTGAAATATCTTTAACTTTGCCAGGTTTTAAGCCTTTAAGTAAATGCTAAAAACATCATTTCAAGCTTTTTATGTACAACTAAGCACACTGGAAATATTTTCTTAAAAAGGTATAATCACATAATTCCTGAAGCTTAAATATAAGCAAGGCTTAGACATACATTTTTATATATGTGTATATATATAAAAAAATATAAATACATTTATATATATAATAATGTGTATATATACATTATGTGTATATATGTTTATATAGAGAGTATATATTTTAAATATATATTTATATGTTTTTATTAATATAAACGTGGTATAACTGTTCAACTAAGTAATACTTTACTCATGTATAGAATAACATACTCATAAGTCATTAGTAGCACCTGAAAGTAAAACTCTCTGGCTCATTAGTATTAAAGCCTAGAAAATGAGATTTTATTATATTAATTTATCTTTACATAAGCCAGATTCTGATGTTGCACTGCGAATGATGGACAGCTTCAAACCGGTTTAAGATAAAAAGATCTCCTTGGTTCTATTTCCCTTTTTAATAACAGTTGCTACAAAATAATAAAAAGAAAAAAAACTACTTACAAAAAGGAAAAAAAATGAATAGTAAAATAAGTATGAGCACAACAAAAATTTTCAGCTTTAATACATTCATTTGATCTATGCCAACACTTACACTTGCATGTATAGAAGACCAGAATACTAGTGTGTATTTTATAAGTCTCATTAAGATTAAAATATGCAGACCAGAAACTGTCTGCCTCATAGAACACTGCACGAGTTAAATGTATGTACACCACAGTTTGACTTTCTTTAAAAAATAGTTCCTTCCCATGTAAAAAATTCCTTAGATCTTTCATTTGAAATAGGACAGGACTCAGAATGTGGCTGAGAAACTTATGGCAGAGCTGCGACTTGAGAAACAGCTGTAAAAATCTCCACTCCAAGTTATAAACCTCTTAAAAACCAAAGCCTTAGTCATTTGCTCATACTGAAGAATTCTCCATGCTAAATTCCCAGAGTCCATTTGCACTAATGAGTTTTCCTTGCAATGCATTCTCATGTCCCTGGCTGGCTGGCTACAGTGATTTAGTTGGGAAAACTGAAGAGCAGGACAAATAGGTAAAATGATGACAGGGAAATAAGTCTCTGTAGAACTCATTAGATAATCAAAGTAAATGCCACTAATCCAAATAAAAACACCTCCTTCTGTTTTCTTCACTCTCAAAAAGCATCACAGCTAAATGTTGATGTAAAGAAGCATCCCTCAAATGGGGGAGAAGGGAGATTGGAGCAAGGATAAAAAACTCTGTCAGGTAAAAGCTGGAATGCTAGTTTAGTACTTAATATATCCTATCTCATATTAATGCTGTTAAAAGGTTTTCATTGATCTTTGTCTATTTCACTTAAGATATATTTTAAAAAATTATATTTTTTTCCACACTTTCCTAGTAAATTCAGGCCACGTTAGAATGACTATCTAGTTCATTATCTTACTAGGAGTTTACCAAGTCTACTGCACACTTAGACAAGTAATCCAGAAAAACAATTGTCTGATCGAGTTCTTTATTTCCACTAGAGCTTTACAGAGGTTGCAGTCAATGTAGAAGTAGCCAAGAGTTATGAACTGTCAACATGCTGATAGGAAAGTAAACAATGTAAAAGTGAAGCCAGCATTTGAGTCTCACAGCATGGTACACTGCTGTAATGGTTTAAATCATAAGCCAAATGATTGTTATTATAGAGATAGTGAATGTCATGCTTACAGAAAAATTGTGCATGTTAAAAATGACTGCCATTAAAAAGATAAGTCTCACAGGGGGAAGGGACCTCAAGCCAGTAAACAGACAAAATGCATTACAGCAAAAAAAGCGGGACAGAAAAGGGAAGTCTTATCTAATTACCAGCTTCAGCTATCATTTCTAGTATTCTTTGCTATGAATAAAGGGCTGGGAGAGAGACAGATACAAGGGCAGTAGACTGAATTATTTATTTTTTTAAACTCAACAGAATCTTAGAATTAAGAGCACAGCATCTGAAATACACATATCTGAAAATAGACACTGGGTCTTTCTAGGCGAGTCTTTGGCATCGCTAAGAATTCTGCACATAAATGGCGTTCTTATTTAAATGTCAAAATGAAAAAAGAAAGATAAGGCTGACCCATAGAAGCTTAGAGAATCACATTCTTCTACCATTAACACAGAAATGTGTTCCTTATCGCAAAAGAAGATAAAATCTGCACAACCATCCCCCCTGTTGTTATAACCAGATTTAAACACCAGGGGATGAAATCTTTCTTAATACAACATTTAAAAGGGAATCATTTTAGTTTCTGGTCCAGGAGGCCAGAAAGAGAGAACTTCCTTCATGTGGCAGAATGTAAGCTACATTTTCAGTGCTCTCCTAGGTTTGGCCAGAAGACAATTTATTCCCCTTCAACTTGGAATCCTACCAACACCTGTATGGTAGCTGACATGGAAGGGCAACATGTTCATGAATGCTTAAGAGTCAAGATTCAAAGTTTTTTAAAACCAGAGAAGACCACGATTATGATGTAAGAGCCTGCTGCTCAATTCAAAGGGATTTTCTTTAATTAAATCATGCTTGACTAAGACATCAAACAAAACCAAACTCAGATCATTTTTCAGTTACTGCTGGTGGAGAATCCTCCAAAATATTTAGACAATTGTTCCAGTGGTGGCTTATTCAGCATATAGAACAAAATAAAGATGCTATGAAGATCCTACTCTGCACAACACAAGGCAGTTTCACTGATCCCTTGCCATTGTCTTACAGACACGAATATGAATTCAGACACCCCAAATGCTGTAAGATCTCACGCGGTTTTTGAAGACATATTTATTTCTATACTGTGCTATCAAATGTTCTTGAGGACACTCTATACAGTGTTGTAATCTTTTTCAGAATGCCAGTATTGGAGAGCTCAGTTTCGACATGTGGTGTGAGACCACTTTTGTTTCCAGTAGAGCTCATGCTCAGACTGAATTTGTAAGCCTTATTAACCATACAGTGACTTTTCTGAGTTTCAAGGGTGTCACTACAGCAATAGGTAGCTCTGAAATGGGCAAGTGCCACTGGAAGAGAAACCCGTTTGATAACATAACTCCTTCTTACAAGTACCTTCTCTTTGCCACTTCCCAGTTGCTTTGTACTCAGTTTGCACAGCCATCAATGTCATATTCTCAGCATCTTCCCAGGAAACATTCAGATCTGCTTCTCTTCAGGTTTGACACAACCCTGAGCTCCCACAGTGTGATGACTGAGGAGTGCAGCAGGAAACACAACCAAGTGTGCTGCACAAATTCCTGGATTTTTTGCCACTTTGTATGTGCCCATTATTAAGCACAGAGCCAGCAGAACCAGACACTTTACTGCTGCTGTTATCACAGCCATGTTAACCGAGGTGCTTCTGGAATGTTAATGCTTAATACTCTCTTCTTCATATAACTAAGAAGCATATCAGCCCCGTTGGACATTCAGACAAGCTTACAACTGATTCCCCATTTGAATTGGAGTGGGTTATCCACTGTAGTTACAGATTGCTTCCAGAATAAGTCTGGGGGGTGAAGGAGATTCTGTAAAAAAAGTGTTCTCTATTCCTTGGAGTAGAACTTTCTTTACTTCTAGCCATTTCATTTATTGACACCAAAATCAACTTGGAAACTAATATGTGAGAGAAATGCTCAGTACAGAGCACGAACTGAAGAGTACAAGTCATCTTTATAAGTAATTCTCAAGGCAATCACTTCATATCTCTTTTCATTATGCAGCCTATTTTTCAGGTATTCATTATGAATGTATTTTAAAAAGAAAACATTGATCTCACTATATTTTAAGATTCCTCAAACACTGTAATGCATCTGAAGGATTCTGTCCTCCAGGCCAGCAGTTCATCATCTCTGTTTCTCTGTTACATGTGAAACTAGATGACAAAATCAGATTATCACTCTCAAAGCCCTTTAGGAGAAAGCTGAATTAACATGACAACTCAAGTTCATGGAAGAATATGCTCATGCAAAGTGATCAGGACTTGTAAATTCATTTAACATTGACTTTGCAATTAAGTTAGCTTAGCTTCTTAAAGATACTACAGCAAGCTTGAGAGTGTTGTAGGTAAACAAAGTAGCAATGCAGATGGCTGAACTCATGCATTACCTTTTAACTACCATTTAGAGAACTGTGTTTAACAGACATCTCCACATCTTCCAGAAGCCTTCAACACTAGGTTGTGGCTAACATAAACCAAAAAATAAATCTGGGACTTTAGAGGGAAACCAGGAACAGCAGAAGGAAAAGTGAAAAATAGCTGCTATAGGCTACAATAGGAAGAGTGACATTTAGCACAGTTCATCATTACTGTATTCTGGAGGGCAATTTCTGTAAAACTGGTGGTATCTCAGGGCTGGCATACAGTGCATTTAACAATGCTAATATGTTAATGTAATTTAATGTGCTCACCTCAGGACAATGCTTAAGTGTCCTGAAAGACTTCTAATAGAAATATGAAGACTGGTATGAATTAAGTATGAATAGAAATATGTGTATATAAGCACCAGATGAAGCAGCAGAACAAAACATGAAAAGAATGTTCTATACTGATAACAGAGGAAACCATACTCAGCAATAAAATGTGGAATGTGCTTCAAACCCAGAAATCCTATGCATATGCCTATGATACAACCGTGGCCACAGATACTGTGTTGGCAGAAGACCCTGCATTCTGCAGGCAAGGAAATCACATCAGGATTACACCATGCCACATAGCCTGCTCCTTTTCCAGTTAGCCCAGCAGGAAAACAGTCTGTTATCATATAAATAGCTCTGTCTTAAACAGGAACAAGACAACAAGACAACTTTGCCTGTGATTTATGAAGATTAATGCAGGCAAGATTCAGAAAGGCTCACTCCACAACTGTGGACTCCAAAGAGTCTGAAAATCCAAAAATGAATTAGTTGTTGTGATGTGGGAACCTCAGAGACTTGACTCAATAGTTGATGTCATTTGTCCTGCATCAAGCACAGGTAATCCTGGACAGCCTATTTGGGCACACACATCTGTTCTTCAGTATATTGGGATGAGAATGAATGCAATTTCTGAGATAAATAACAAATAAATCAGTTTACTTAGAAATTTTGTAAATAAATAACAACTTCTGCTGGTGTAACTCCTCACACACAAGTAGAAAGTAGAAGTCTGCTTAAAGACCCTTGTTCAACACTATACAGCACCTTCAAAGGGAAAAAATGTCTCTGGATCTGATGGCAAAGTAGCAACTACTCCAACTCCAAATACAGCAGTTACACCAACCCTAGTGACAAGTACAGCAGCTACTCTAACTGTGACTACAACAGACAATGCAGCTACTCCAGTTTCAAGCACAACAGTTACACCAGCCCCAGTGACAAGTGCAGCAGCCACCCAAACACCACCAACAACAGACAATGCAGCTACTGGTCCAACTCAAACCCCAAGCACAGCAGCTGCACCAACCCCGACAACAGATACTGCAGCCACTCCAACCACAGTGATAATCACTGCAGCTAAGCCAGAGGACCAATTCATGCCAATATCGGCTGTCGTTGTATGCAAGGGGAAAAGCAAACAAGAGACACAAAAAGCAGCCTGTACAGTGAAGAAAGATGAAGAACCAATGCACTTAATACAGCATCTGAACAAGAGTTATAATTATGTGAATCAGAGGAAGAGGAAGAAGAACAGATGAATTTTCGACCCTGGACCTCAACTGAGCTACAGAATATGCAAACAGATTTCACCTGTCAACCAGGAGAGCACATCATCACCTGGTTGCTCCAATGCTGGGATAATGGGGCCGACAGTCATGAACTAGAAGGTAGGGAAGCCAAGCAGCTGGGATCATTTGTCAGGGAAGGGGAAATTGACAAAGTAGTTGCAAAAGAGAAATGGTCCCTCCAGCTTTGGAGGGGGCTCTTTGCAGCTGTGAAAGTTTTCCATACAAGGATGTTGTTATGAGTTGATTTGCCAACTGGACCATGCTAGAGAAAGGCATCCAGTCTCTGAGGGAATCAGCCATTGTAAAGATGATCTATTGCAGGCTGGATTCTGGGAATGCACCCGTAGATCCAGATGAAGTCAAATGTACATGACCCATGCATAGAAATTTACACAGAGTGCACCATCATCACATGCCCACTTACTGTCAGTAATAACCTGGAATGATACAGTATCAGCAACAGTAAATGAAATGATTCACCAACTCCGAGAGTTCGAAGACAATCTCACCCCTTCCATCATTTCAGCTGTGAAAAAACTGTCTGAGAAGTTCAAACAATAGAGACATGATCTATCCAGCTCCCCACGTGTACCAACACGTGTCTCAGCTATTAACAAAAAGCGTCCTACTGCTAGAGAGAGAATATATAGGAGGTACATGCCATGGGCCACCCTATGGATTTACCTGGGGGATTACGGAGCAGACATGAAAAAGTGCGATGGAAAACCTACCTCAGTTCTGGAGGAACAGGTGCTTGAATTGAAGAAGAGAACTAAGATCAAAGCTGATCATCCCATGAAAGCTGCAGCTTCAGTCTCTGGTGAATGGAAGAGCTGATTTCACTCCCAACTCCTGTGATAACGAAGAATGATCTCTTTCAACACAACTTAAGTGTCCAGCATTGTGATGACTATTAGAGGGCCCTGCCTCCAGCCAGGTGGAGGTAGGGGACAATTGGATTTACTGGACTGTATGGATCAGATGGCCTGGCACATCAGTCCCGCAGAAGTATAAGGTTTTAGTACATACCGGTGCACAGTGTACCCTGATGCCATCTAGCTGTCAAGGGGTGGAACCCATTTCTATTTCTGGAGTGACAGAAGGATGCCAAAAGCTCATCTGTAGAGTGGACAGTCAGGGAGTGATCAGCAGGATCCACTCACTCTTTAATAGCCCCATATGGCAAGTCTGAAAGTCTAACAGAGAGCGGAGACTAACAGTAGACTATCGTGGCCTTAATGAAGTCACAACAATCTTGGGTGCTGCCATACCAGACATGCTAGAACGTCAATATGAACTGGAGTTAAAGGCAGCTAAGTGGTATGCCACAACTGATATTGACAATTGTCCTGTGTTTAGCAGTAGCAGTCATTTTTTTTTCCTTAGTGACTGGTGCAGTGCTGTGTTTTTGACGTTCAGACTGGGAACAGCACTGATAACACTGACAATTTTAGTTGCTGCTCAGTAATGTTTGGTCTGACCAAGAATTTTCTGAGTCTCATGCTCTGCCAGGGGGGAGAGGAAGACGGGAGGAAGCAGAGACAGGACACTTGACCCAAACTAGCCAAAGAGGCATTCCATGCCCCAGCACATCATGCCCAGTATATAAACTGGGGGCAGTTACCCAGAAGGGTTAGATCACTGCTCAGGTCAGGCTGGGTGTCGGTCGGTGGGTGGTGAGCGGTTGCATTCTCTTCCCCTGTTATTTCCCTTCTCATTATTCCTATAGGTGGCAGCAGCAGTGCTTTTGTGTTATACCTTAGTTACTGGACTGTTCTGATCTCAACCCGTGGGAGCTACATTCTTGAGATTCTCCTCCCCAAGGCTCCAGGAACGGGGTGAAGAAGTGGGGGAGAGAGCGAGCGGGTGTGTGGTTCTCAGTTAGTGGCTGGGCTTAAACCACAACACTGCCCCATCCCTGGCAGCGTTCAAGGCCAGGTTGAACGGGGCTTGGAGCATCCTGCTCCAGTGGAAGGTGTCCCTGCCTGTGGCACAGTGTTGGGACGGGGTGAGCTTTGAGGTAATCTTTAAGGTGCAGAGCAGAAGCCGAGCAGCCAGGCTGCTCCTGTGCTCCCGTGCTTTGCAGAGCAGCAAGGGCAGAGGCTCTGACACTGAAGTGGTACCTTTGGCTTTTGTGGCTGGAGCCAAACCCTTCGTGTCCCTGAAGGCAAGGCCCCCACCCATGTGTGCAGACAGTGACTGTGAGACTGCAGAGACAGCACACAGCAGCTTCTATTGATGAGAAATGATGCCATTTCTATAAGAAACGTTTATTGAGAGAAGCTTCTGGTGTGTGAAGGGGCCTCTGAGTGTGCCAGAGAGGGATCCTTCATCAGGGACTGCAGCGATAGGACAAGGGTGATGGGTTTACGCACTGGAACACGAGAAGTTCAGTTGAGGAATGAGGTAGAAGTTCTTCCCTGTGAGGATGCCGAGGCGCTGGCACAGGGTGCCCATGGAAGTGGTAAATGCTGCGTCCCTGGCAGCGTCCAACTCCCGGTGGGACAGAGCCTTGGGAGACATGGTCTCGTGTGAAGTGTCTCTGCCCATGGCAGGGAGCTTGGAGCTCTTAAGATCCTTTCCAACCCTAACTATCCTATAACTAAAACTATACCTATCCTATAATCGTATGATTCTAAGAAAAATCTTTCTGTAGAACAGCAAACAACAGGGCTATTTACCCTTATATAAACCTATAACCTATTGAAACCCCTGCAACAACACTTATTCCTATGGTAACCTATAATTTATGGAAATACCAACAACACTTACTTACTCTTAGACTAACCTGTAACCTATCTCTAACCTATGGCTGTTCTTATCTACCTGCGCCTGCGTTTTGGGGCAGATGGGCCAGCAGTGTCTGTTAACACAGTGGCCTCAGCCCCTCGCCTGGTGCTAGTGGAGCAGGTGACTGTGCAGGGCTGGGTTTTGTGCTGTTCCTCTGCAGCTCCTGCACCAGGCTCAGCACCAGGTTGACATCTCCCCTGCCTGTTCTCCCTGACGGTGAGACCCACGGGAGCTGCAGTGGCCGCTCTCAGCTGCTCCATAGCAGCTTCTGCCTCCGTCTCGATCTTGTGGAGGTTGGGGGAGTCTTCTTGGAAATGCGGGTGGTAGTAGAAGAGCAGCTGCAAAATGCAAAGCAGAGGAGTCAGTTGCCATGGGCGCAAGGAGGAGAGAGGCAGAGATCCGGGAAGTGGGCATCTGCATGGGAAAAGGCAAGGGCGGGTGTTCAACAGGACTTTCTGGGGCATTTTAAACCTCAGCTGTTTTGGCTGAATGCAATGTTAGGGCAGAGGTTTGGTCAGTCATAAGCACCGTTGTTTCCAGCTGCTGGGAGCAGAGGAGTGTAAGGTCTTCAAGAGCCCCAAATCCAATGGAGAAACCCAAATAGGTCTTGCTTTAGAGCAGCTGAGATTGGAATGGGCCTGCTCGGAATAATGGTGGCGCTGCCGTGTATCTTGTGAGCATTCGGCAGCTGGTGCAAGATGATTGAGGGTTATTTGTGTGAGGAGGAACCAACGTACCTGTCCCAGAGCAGGCCCCGCCGCTGCTATCGCCTGCAGCTCCCAGATGGGGGTGGCCAGGATCAGATCCTCCGGCAACCTACGGAAGCCGTGGACGTGGAGCTGGCCAAGGAAGCTGCTCATGTTCCGAGCCATGAGGACCCTGCGTGCTGCCTTCCTGCGCAGCACTTCCTGCTGGAAGAGATCCTCTGCAATGACGATGCAGCTCCCGTTGTTCCCCCAGCGGATGGAGCTGATCCTCTTGCTGCAGACAAGCCTCCACAGCGCATAGAGGAAGGCGCAGGGTGCGGGCTTTCGCAGCCTGGCAGAGGTCTCTGAAACACAAAATGGCACAGTCAGGGCCCAGGGTTCATCAGGCAAAGCGTGAAGGGAGTTTTCTTCTGTGGGAGGTGTGGTGGCAGCAGCCCAAGGTGCTCCCATGTCACCTCTTTGAGGCATGGCTGATGCTGAGGATGCCTCCCCTGAAGACATCTCAAGCACCGCTCGGTCGCTGTCCTTAGCACACAGTGTTTGCTGAGCAGGCAGGTTGTGTCCTTCCGGTCAGCAGACTGAAGGGCTGTGGCACCAGCGGCCCCTCAAGTTCTCCACCGTCACTGTGACATCAGGGTTCCATGAGGGTTCCATGAGGGTTCCGTGAGAGTTCTGTGTGCGGTGCCCGTCTCCTGGCAACAGGAAGGGGAAGGCAGCAGAAGTTTCCAGAAGATGGCGTTGTCTTCTCCTGGAGAGAGCTGTTTAGAGCTCATAAGTGACCCCAACTGTATTTGCCTTTGGCCTGTGCTGCTGGGGCCGTGCTGCCTCCCATTGGCCCTGGGAGCTGGTAGCCAAGGTGGGATGGGGAAGGCAGCAGGGTTGGGCATCAGGGTGCCCAGACCTCAAGTTTCTCCCTTGGGCACCTTCCCCCTGTACAGAAATGCCCCAAGCCTCTTGTGTGGATCTGTGATCTCAGCAGCGCTGCTGCTGCTGTTGCGGCTGTGCACGTGCTGGGTGATGCTCTCAGCTTTCAGCAGGGCTCTGTGCTGCTCTGCAGGACAAAGTACAAGTGAAACACCACCTGCACTGATCCTGCATGTGAAATTAAGTGGTGCTCTGCACTCCTGTATCTTTTCTGGGATGGGTTCCTCTGCTTTTCTTTGAGACAGAACCATTAGACCCCAAGCCAGGACGCTCAGTGTTGTTCTCTCAACCTTTTGGCAAGCTGTCACCCCAGTCCTGAGTTGAAGGAACATGGCTGCAGGAACAGTTGTGTTGGCTGCAAGGCTCTGAAGTCCACACAGCCTGACCTTAGAGCAGCTCCAGTGCCTGAAGGGGCTCCAGGAAACCTGGAGAGGGGCTTTGGCCAAGGGCCTGTAGGGACAGGCCAAGGGGAATGGCTTTAAGCTGCCAGAGGGCAGACTGGGATGAGCTCTTAGACAGAAGTTGTTTCCTGTGAGGGTGCTGAGATGCTGGCACAGGGTGCCCAGAGAAACTGTGTCTGCCTGTCCTGGGTTCAGCAGTAGCCGTCATTTCTCTCCTCCCAGGTAGCTGGTGCAGTGCTGTGTTTTTGACGTTCAGCCTGGGAACAGCGCTGATAAAACTGCTGTTTTTAGATTCTGTTCAAAAGTTTAGACTGGCCATAGAACTTTGTGAGTCTCATGCTCTGCCAGGGAGGAGAGGAAGACAGGAGGAAGCAGAGACAGGACACTTGACCCAAACTAGCCAAAGAGGCATTCCATGCCCCAGCACGTCATGCCCAGTATATAAACTGGGGGCAGTTACCCAGAAGGGCTAGATCACTGCTCGGGTCAGGCTGGGTGTCGGTCGGTGGGTGGCAAGCGGTTGCATTCTCTTCCCCTGTTATTTCCCTTCTCATTATTCCTATAGGTGGCAGCAGCAGTGCTTTTGTGTTATACCTTAGTTACTGCACTGTTCTGATCTCAACTTGTGGGAGCTACATTCTTGTGATTCTCCTCCCCAAGGCTCCAGGAATGGGGTGAAGAAGTGGGGGAGTGAGCGAGCGGGTGCGTGGTTCTGAGTTAGTGGCTGGGCTTAAACCACGACACTGCCCCATCCCTGGCAGCGTTCAAGGCCAGGTTGAACGGGGCTTGGAGCATCCTGCTCCAGTGGAAGGTGTCCCTGCCTGTGGCACAGTGTTGGGACGGGGTGAGCTTTGAGGTAATCTTTAAGGTGCAGAGCAGAAGCCGAGCAGCCAGGCTGCTCCTGTGCTCCCGTGCTTTGCAGAGCAGCAAGGGCAGAGGCTCTGACACTGAAGTGGTACCTTTGGCTTTTGTGGCTGGAGCCAAACCCTTCGTGTCCCTGAAGGCAAGGCCCCCACCTGTGTGTGCAGACAGTGACTGTGAGACTGCAGAGACAGCACACAGCAGCTTCTATTGATGAGAAATGATGCCATTTCTATAAGAAACGTTTATTGAGAGAAGCTTCCCAGTGTGTGAAGGGGCCTCTGAGTGTGTCAGAGAGGGATCCTTCATCAGGGACTGCAGCGACAGGACAAGGGTGATGGGTTTACACACTGGAACACGAGAAGTTCAGTTGAGGAATGAGGTAGAAGTTCTTCCCTGTGAGGATGCCGAGGCGCTGGCACAGGGTGCCCATGGAAGTGGTAAATGCTGCGTCCCTGGCAGTGTCCAACTCCCGGTGGGACAGAGCCTTGGGAGACATGGTCTCGTGTGAAGTGTCTCTGCCCATGGCAGGGAGCTTGGAGCTCTTAAGATCCTTTCCAACCCTAACTATCCTATAACTAAAACTATACCTATCCTATAATCGTATGATTCTAAGAAAAATCTTTTCTGTAGAACAACAACAGGGCTACTTGCCCTTATATAAACCTATAACCTATTGAAACCCCTGCAACAACACTTATTCCTATGGTAACCTATAATTTATTGAAATGCCAAAAACACTTACTTACTCTTAGACTAACCTGTAACCTATCTCTAACCTGTGGCTGTTCTTATCTACCTGCGCCTGCGTTTTGGGGCAGATGGGCCAGCAGTGTCTGTTAACACAGTGGCCTCAGCCCCCCGCCTGGTGCTTGTGGACCAGGTGACTGTGCAGGGCTGGGTTTTGTGCTGCTCCTCTGCAGCTCCTGCACCATGCTCAGCACCAGGTTGACATCTCCCCTGCCTGTTCTCCCTGAAGCTGAGACCCACGGGAGCTGCAGTGGCCACTCTCAGCTGCTCCATAGCAGCTTCTGCCTCCGTCTCGATCTTGTGGAGGTTGGGGGAGTTTTCCTGGAAGTGCGGGTGGTAGTAGAAGAGCAGCTGCAAAATGCAAAGCAGAGGAGTCAGTTGCCAGGGGCGCAAGGAGGAGAGAGGCAGAGATCTGGGAAGTGGGCATCTGCATGGGAAAAGGCAAGGGCGGGTGTTCAGCAGGACTTTCTGGGGCGTTTTAAACCTCAGCTGTTTTGGCTGAATGCAATGTTAGGGCAGAGTTTTGTTCAGTCATAACCACCGTTGTGTTTCCAGCTGCTGGGAGCAGAGGAGTGTAAGGTCTTCAAGAGCCCCAAATCCAATGGAGAAACCCAAATAGGTCTTGCTTTAGAGCAGCTGAGATTGGAATGGGCCTGCTCGGAATAATGGTGGCGCTGCCGTGTATCTTGTGAGCATTCGGCAGCTGGTGCAAGATGATTGAGGGTTATTTGTGTGAGGAGGAACCAACGTACCTGTCCCAGAGCAGGCCCCGCCGCTGCTATCGCCTGCAGCTCCCAGATGGGGGTGGCCAGGATCAGATCCTCCGGCAACCTACGGAAGCCGTGGACGTGGAGCTGGCCAAGGAAGCTGCTCATGTTCCGAGCCATGAGGACCCTGCGTGCTGCCTTCCTGCGCAGCACTTCCTGCTGGAAGAGATCCTCTGCAATGACGATGCAGCTCCCGTTGTTCCCCCAGCGGATGGAGCTGATCCTCTTGCTGCAGACAAGCCTCCACAGCGCATAGAGGAAGGCGCAGGGTGCAGGCTTTCGGAGCCTGGCAGAGGTCTCTGAAACACAAAATGGCACAGTCAGGGCCCAGGGTTCATCAGGCAAAGCGTGAAGGGAGTTTTCTTCTGTGGGAGGTGCGGTGGCAGCAGCCCAAGGTGCTCCCATGTCACCTCTTTGAGGCATGGCCAAAGCTGAGGATGCCTCCCCTGAGGACATCTCGAGCACCACTCGGTCGCTCCCCTTAGCACGGAGTGTTTGCTGAGCAGGCAGGTTGTGTCCTTCCGGTCAGCAGACTGAAGGGCTGTGGCACCAGCAGCCCCTCAAGTTCTCCACCGTCACTGTGACATCAGGGTTCCATGAGGGTTCCGTGAGAGTTCTGTGTGCGATGCCCGTCTCCTGGCAACAGGAAGGGGAAGGCAGCAGAAGTTTCCAGAAGATCGCATTGTCTTTTCCTGGAGAGAGCTGTTTAGAGCTCAGAAGTGACCCCAATTGTATTTGCCTTTGGCCTGTGCTGCTGGGGCCATGCTGCCTCCCGTTGGCCCTGGGAGCTGGTCCCCAAGGTGGGATGGGGAAGGCAGCAGGGTTGGGCATCAGGGTGCCCAGACCTGAAGTTTCTCCCTTGGGCACCTTCCCCCTGTGCAGAAATGCCCCAAGCCTCTTGTGTGGATCTGTGATCTCAGCAGCGCTGCTGCTGCTGTTGCGGCTGTGCACGTGCTGGGTGATGCTCTCAGCTTTCAGCAGGGCTCCGTGCTGCTCTGCAGGATGAAGTACAAGTGAAACACCACCTGCACTGATCCTGCATGTGAAATTACGTGGTGCTCTGCACTCCTGTATCTTTTCTGGGATGGGTTCCTCTGCATTTCTTTGAGACAGAACCGTTAGACCCCAAGCCAGGACGCTCAGTGTTGTTCTCTCAACCTTTTGGCAAGCTGTCACCCCAGTCCTGAGTTGAAGGAACATGGCTGCAGGAACAGTTGTGTTGGCTGCAAGGCTCTGAAGTCCACACAGCCTGACCTTAGAGCAGCTCCAGTGCCTGAAGGGGCTCCAGGAAACCTGGAGAGGGGCTTTGGCCAAGGGCCTGTAGGGACAGGCCAAGGGGAATGGCTTTAAGCTGCCAGAGGGCAGACTGGGATGAGCTCTTAGACAGAAGTTGTTTCCTGTGAGGGTGCTGAGATGCTGGCACAGGGTGCCCAGAGAAACTGTGTCTGCCTGTCCTGGGTTCAGCAGTAGCCGTCATTTCTCTCCTCCCAGGTAGCTGGTGCAGTGCTGTGTTTTTGACGTTCAGCCTGGGAACAGCGCTGATAAAACTGCTGTTTTTAGATTCTGTTCAAAAGTTTAGACTGGCCATAGAACTTTGTGAGTCTCATGCTCTGCCAGGGAGGAGAGGAAGACAGGAGGAAGCAGAGACAGGACACTTGACCCAAACTAGCCAAAGAGGCATTCCATGCCCCAGCACGTCATGCCCAGTATATAAACTGGGGGCAGTTACCCAGAAGGGTTAGATCACTGCTCAGGTCAGGCTGGGTGTCGGTCGGTGGGTGGTGAGCGTTTGCATTCTCTTCCCCTGTTATTTCCCTTCTCATTATTCCTATAGGCGGCAGCAGCAGTGCTTTTGTGTTATACCTTAGTTACTGGACTGTTCTGATCTCAACCCGTGGGAGTTGACTGGCTGGCCTTAAACCATGACAACATCCTATATCAATAGCTGTAACACATGTGAGGGCCTGGAGAAATGTCCAAGTCAAGGAGCAGCCCTGTAAGACAGCCAGAATGGGAGTGATATTGGCCTGACCAGGAGACAGAACTGCTGTCTGCTTATTAGTATCTGTATGTATGTCTTGACATGAAAGAGAGTTGCAACTAGTAAAACCCGAAGATATATACTGACATATTACTCATGTCTACAATGAGTGGCAAATGCTAATTTCAGTAAAAGATCACCTCTTTACCACAGTATGACCTTCTGAAAGTAAGGAAGTTTTGCAATACCAAGACTGAAGTATATCACCATCATCCTGTGGAGCTAGAGCATTTAAGTACTTTTTCCTTCAAGTTTGGAAGCTTCCTATTCTACCTAGGCAGATCAATGTAGAAAAGTCTGTCTTCATCTTGTAACTGTAGCCAAATTTCACACCATATCACAGATGAAGGCTGGGCAAAATGGAAAGATTCACAGTTCCATTTGGTTTCTACAACACCGATATAGCAAAAAATAAACTTTTTATTTTCCACTAATAATGTGCCTTTGAGTCACAGGAATAACAAAAATACAATTATATATAGAGATAATTTCCTTCATCACTGAAATGAATCCTCTTTCGGGATAATGAGGGATTGAAGAGTGTATATCAAATTGAGAACACTATTGTGTTCAAATATAGATCTGTACTTGTGAGTCTAACAAGGAACATGGACTCTGCTTTCCAGATTCAAGCCAGGTAGCTCAGCAAGAGAGCACATATTTGGTACTTTGAATGTCTAGCAAGGAACAGCACAATTAGAGCTGTTGTACAGCAAGTTCTCTTCAAAAACATAATGGTGCACCTGCAGGCAGAGCACTTAATAAGACACGTGTATCAGCCACTGCCAAGGAGGCTTTTTTGTGCCATGCAGAAGCTCTGAGGTACATCAGTGCTTAAGTGCTGCCTGTTGAACCTTCAACACCATTTCTGAACACTGGTGTTAACTTAGTCTTAACACAGCACTGATTAGCTTAAGTGCTCTGTACTAATAAGATCATAACACTGGAAACTATGACCTTGCGCTCCCTAACCTTTGAAGCCTTCTAAGACTGTAACAGAGTCTTTGAAAGCCTTCAGTTAACATTACTAATTACAACTACCTCTTTCTGTGTTTAAAAGCAGTTTAATGTTTTCCTCCTGGCTGAGGCAATGCTAGAAGTCTCAAGAAAAGAGACTTTTCTCAAGTCCCCAAAACTTTTGATAAATGCAGAAAGCTTACTGTCTTGGAATGATACTAGATTACCTATTAAATCCCCCACAGAAATGTATTAACTTCAGGTAACACTCTGTCTTATTAAAGCATTACAAAAAGCCCAGAGAACACAATTATTGAACATGTTCATCACTGCCTCAGTATGCAGTTTCTGAGAAATATATATACTTCAACTATCACCTAGAGAGACCAGATATAACTAAACAATTGTCACCAAAGAAGTAATTTCACAAACATACCTTTCTAGTATGTTTTGCATGTAGATGCACACACACAAAATATTACTACCCAGTATTGAATTCAGATTAAATTCTCACTCACAGCAGAATACCTCACCCTCGAATACTACAATTGCATGGTTTGACGCAGCTGTGTCAGTAGAACTAATAGGCCATTCATTCACAAACGTGATTGACATCAAACAGAGCAGCTCTTTTCCATCTCTTATCATGTCCCATATAAGAAAAACACAGTGATTTTATATAGCAACAATTTAGGAGCACTCACACAAACCTGCCTTACAGCTTCCTAATCAAATTAAATATTCCAGCTATACATCCGCCTTATCACACATTAAACTTTCACTTCAGAAGCATCAAGACCACGTACATAAATCTCCCCCTCCTAGACACCTTGCACTCTTCAGCAGCCTAGCTGAAAGAACTAATCTCCAAGTCCAGCAACTCAGGGACACTAACATTTCTGCCCAGTGAAGGTGTCTGACCCTCGCTGCAGGAAAGAAGTGCTGTGAGCATGTGCAACAACAGACATTCTGTGAGTTTTCCAACAGTCTCTTAACATTTAATTAAATGAAAACTTGATCTGACTAATAGATAGGCAGCTACTTAGGATGAGGAGGTTCACGTTCCCTCATTCAGTGACTATGCAGTGTGAAATATTGGTGTATCTATAGGAATGAGAATACAAGTCTGAATTTCTCAGAGGAGATGCTTAAAAGTCACGTTGATGTGCTCTCGATCTCTCTCCCTCCCCTTCCCATCCCCTGCCTTTCCCTTGCATATTTTCTCCAGCAAAGATTTAATTATTTAATGCCAAGTGCAATAACATCAGGAGCGACCAAGAGCATTCTCCCATAGAATACTTCATAGCACACAAATTAGGACTCTTCCGAGACATTTAACAATCCCTGTAGGTACAGGAGGGAGCTGAATCTGATCTCTTCTAATCCTGACAACTGTCCTCCTTTTTGTGCCATTGCAAAGGGAAGCAGCAGGCTTTTAGTGACTGCATTTTGAAATAAGTACTGCTTGTGCCTCACTCCAACTGCGAGCAGTCCTTGTTTAATTCCAGGAAGTTGGTTAAGACTGAGACAAACCTCAGTGCCTAGCCCTTGCTGTTGTTTATGTAGATTGCACAGCCTAATGCTTGACATGCCAGCTTCAATCTGAGCATGTTAGCTGGTCTTCCTCCCTGGAAAAAAAGAAACTTGTGTACCTAACTCAGAACTGTGAATGCCACCAAGAACACATCTGTGTGTGAGGCTCTCCCAGCACAGACCTCAGCTCCCTCCGGCTGGATGTAGCTTAAGTGGTCTGAAACATGAAAAACACGAACCATCTGGGGAGCACATTTTCACCTATGGCAGAGCATATAGTTGAATGTCGAGGAACACGTGCTGGAAGGGAAGCACTAGCATCAAGAAGCTGCAGGAGGAAAGCAGCACATAAACTGACAAGCTTTACTTTTCCCACACTTTTGAGCTTCTGACCATATTATCACATTTTGGCTAGTATAGATGGGATTTTGCAGTGAATGTGAATAGGAGAAGTATGAGCAAACTCAGGGATTAGCACTGGTCTGAACATTGCATCTGATTGCAATAAGATATGTTACATACATATTTGGGCCATTATAGGTGACATAAACCAAGGGCACAAAAAAACCCTGCTTATGTGCTAATAATACTCAACTACCTCTTACTTTATTATGAATCACTAACATTGCTGATATTTCTGCTCTTCCTCATACTCTTCAGTTTTGCCATTGAAAACTCAACAGTAAGTAGCTGCCATAAAAAATAAGGACAGTAAATAAGAGCTGGTTTTTATTAAAGCATGGCCAATGTTTCAAGAGTTATTTGAATGGCTATTGAAATAAACATAAATCTTCCCTCCAAATTAAACTGGTCTAATAAGATCTTTTCATTACAAAAGAAAGCTGCAATATGAATATTAGTTGTGTCACCCTATACAATTAATCCTTTTAAAACCAGAGCAAATGTGAAATTTTAATCATATTATTAAGTTGCTGCTCTTTATTTTTACCAGTTAATGGCTCTTTTGAACTTCACCTCATGATACTTGGTTAGCCCTCTAAATATACTGGAGGTTATACATTCTTCATTTATGTCATTCATTAATCACTGTTCAGTAAACGCTGTCAGAAAGCTGTCATCTTTGATGTCTCATTGTTCCCTTCATTCTTCCTTGTTGGTAGTTAATCAAATGCTCCCCCGCTGTGGTCAAAGCACAGCTTGATAGCAGTTTCAGAGGTGATCCAGCACTAAAACACTAAGCTTATTGTAAAGGTTCATTTTTTATTATACCATGCTAAACTGAAAGCTTTTATTTTGCAGTCCTTGGCAAATGACACATTGTTGTCATGCACTTATGACTGGGTAGCTCAGAAAATAGTACTAAGTTCTGCCATCTAACTGAAACACACTGTAATGATTGGCTAATTACCTGCAGCTCTGAAATGCAAAGTTTCCACTACCAATCATAATGAAATAGCATTTATTTCTTTTTTTTTTTTTTTTAGGGATTAGAATTAGAACAATAGTCAAAATGTGTTAAAACTTCAGGGGGTCAAAAGTCAAATGAAAGCATCCAGCAGAGAAAAATTTCTATCTGGGGATAAAATGAACGTTTTCATTTCTCGTATTTGTTTGAGACAGATTTATACTTAAAATATTCAGAAAGAAATTCTGCAAAAGCAATAGTTAGCAGGCAGACTGCAAACAAGTACCAAGTCAGAAGGCAATGAAAAAGGAAAATGAAATCGGACCAGTAATCATTACTGAAAATAGAAATGTAAAAAAAAAGACTACCAGAAAACACTGCATGGATTTATCTTGTTTTGGCATGGCCATAGTTATTTGCTTTAAAAGAAATCGCCAGGGTTTGGACTCTTTGTAAAGACATTAAAATTATCCTGTCTCTTTTTCAGAGATCTCTTCCCTAACTACATGATCCTCCAAATAACTGCAGCTGTACAGATGAAGCAACAGTAAAATACAGTAAGAGACTTGTATTATCATGTATGAGGGTGGTGAGGAGCCGGCACAAGGTGCCCAGAGAAGCTGTGGCTGCCCCATTCCTGGCAGTGTTCAAGGCCAGGTTGGATGGGGCTTGGAGCAACCTGCTCTAGTGGAAGGTGTCCCTGCCCATGGGAGGGCATTGGAACAATATAACCTTTAAGGTCTCTTCCAACCCAAACCATTCTATGATTATTGCCATCTTTCACTTTTAAGTGAATCTGTGTACTTACATGACCAGTAGCAATAGTAAGTGCAATAAAACCCCAACCCATTTATAAAACCATGTGAAGCTGGAATTCTCAGCCCAGAGACAGGAGTCAGATTCAGATCAAAAGCCTCAATAAAATTATCAAAAGCACCACAATAATTCACCTTTGGAAACATATAAATAATTTTTATCTATGTGCATCAAGTTGTTTGGAAAATGGAGAAACATAAACTTATTTCTTGCCTTAAATCCACAAAGATTATTAGGAAGAATGTTTGTGTCTGTGCTTACTGCTTTGCATATTACTGGAGTATTAGTTTTGCTTGCTATCCTGAGCTCTAACCTGCTTTGCAAACATTAAATTGTACCATTAGACCTGCTTAAAAAGTTATAAATTACATAGAAATTCACTGTCATCACTAATAAGGAGGAAGCACTTTTACAAAGAAGGCTATTATACTACATAACAACATTATAAATAATATATAAAACCTACTATACTTAGCAAATGATAAACAGTAGTCCCTAAGAACCACCTAAGCCACTTTTAGCCAGTTAAAAGCCTGCCCTACTGCACCACTGTTCCCTGGGTTCCACTTCTGCAAAAAAAAAAATCTAGTGATAGTCACCTAATCAGTAAGACAAGATCTTGGGCAGCATACAAAAGAAGTAACCTGGAAACTCAGATTGTGGCAGAGGTGGATAAGTGTTATTTTAAAACCCCAACATTTTAAAAGCATCTCTGTAAAAGACATCCGATGATCCATTGTACAGGTAATGACAAAACCCTTCTATAATTTGTGGATCTCAGTGCAGTGTGTTTTTAATACAGATTCCATGAAGTAGTTAAAATAAGAACTTGGTGGACTATTTCTGGTCTAACTTTCACTTTACTACTTGCTATTTCCCATTTTTTTTTCTTGTTTGAGACTGAACAGAAGATGATGTTTTAGCCTTCCTTCAGGCTCTTTCTTTAGGGAACTAAATATTTTCCTTTCACTAGACACTAGCATTCCACCTGACAGAAATCCCCATAACCTCAAGTACCATTTTCTTTTCTGTTCAAGACTAGAAATAAAAGCGCTAAGTTAATACACAGTCTGTTCATTCTTGTTACAATACACCTCTTAATGTGCCTGTTAATTTTAACAGCAGCAATATGAAAACTTAAGAATAAAGTCTGAAGGCTGTAAATCCCTGTTACACTATTAGCAGGCACTGACCTATCAAAATCCAACGCTAATTTGCCAAGTTACAAGGCAGTAATACCACCTCCATTGACACCTACAATGCTCCAAACAGTTCTCTTCCCAGCAGTATCTGAAGTTCACTGACCTGTTAAGCCTAGCTCTTGACCCACATTGATCAACTTCTGTGTGATACCACTACTATCAACTTACACTACACTCAGGTAAAATTGAAACAGATTTTTCCAGAAGAAAAAAGTGACATAATAATCCTGAGGCACAATGAGCTGTATGATGAACATCTGCTGAGTACCTGAGTGCCAGAAAAAGACGAGTATTTGGAAAGAGGAGGGATTCAGTAACATGTTTTCCAGTGAGATTTAAGTTCAGTTGCCTGATTTTGTTTTCCTCTCCCAGGCAACACATTTCTGGTGCTGTATCATTGCCCTCAGTGAAGATACTGAATGTTTTTCAGGAATATCATAAAAAATTACTCAGGCTAAATCTGTGCTCCTGTCTAGGCCATCAAGCCTCAGTGAAGTGCGAGCCAATAGAATTGCATTAGGATGAATTGGGACCCTTACTCTTTAGGGATCACTGGAGAGTTTGCTATAGATGCAAAATGAAAGATTGCTGATGGCTTTTACATATATTTTATAAACAAAATTATTCATAAATCATTATGCCAAGTGAAGTATATGCCCCATAACTTGTCAGTGGAGGAAACTCTGAGAACACTAAAACGCCACCCCACAACAATGAGGTAAAGCTACTTACCTGAACTATCTGGAGTGTTCTTGGTTGTTAGTTGGATTTCTTCTTGCAAATTGAGCTATTACTTTAGGGAAAAGGGGTATGAGGAAGGGTGGAAGGCAGCTCCCACAGCGCCCTTCCAACAGGTTTCCAGCAAGGTGTTTAAATGTGAAGAGTTGCACTCTGAGCCAAACACCTGAACCATGAAAGCAAGAGGATTCCTTTCATTTAATCTAGTGTAGCACTGAGTCTCTTCATATTAAGAAGAATTTCTTTATTATCTGTTTTCAGGAAATACAATCCAACAGGGTAAAGGAGTCTGACTCAGATTGCATTATTTTCCACATAGCAAATCTGCATTATCGATGTAAAGTTCTCCGCTCTTTTGTAACTACTATTCTAAGGTATAATTATATGCAGATTTAAAGCCTTTTTGTTTTCTCAATTTAAAACTATTGCCAACAGCTCCTCTTCAGGACACATGCTGACTCAGTATCTTGTCACAACCTATAAGATATCTTCAGTGTCTTCATTGTCTTTTTTCCTTAAGTTTTTTGTTTTTCTGTGAGTTTTTCCCCTCCTCTTTCTTTTCTTATTAAATGGAAAAAGATACCTTTAACTTTAATGGTATCTGAAAAATACCTAACTCAGAAATACAGGCTCCTGAAATGCTCAGTGGAGGGTGAATGCTTCCAAAGGGAAACTCATCAGCTGCATTGCAAGGAATCTGGCTGCTCCTAAATAGACATGTTGGATCACGCTTGTGGGGTTTTTTTTGTGTGGTCCTGAAGGTTTCTGTGTGTGTTTTATAGGTTTTTTTATATGTAAATGCCTTCCTACTGACTGTGCAGGGAGTTCTGGAAGTTGGTCTAAATCCAGGAAGTTTAAATATATAATAACAACACATGGAATAACACATTTAAGTGAATTGTCTCTTGAGGGAAGGCTCTGGCAAAGTCAAGTACTGGGGGTTTTCTATTTTTCAAAAGGGTTCAGATGCATCTGTGCCTTGAAGCACTTCCTATTTTTAAACAGCATACTGAGGGGAAGAAAGTGCTTAGACCAACTTGTAATCTGACATGAAATATGATCACGTAACAAGGTGTCGTTTCATCTAGGCATACACAAAATATTACTCAGAGTACAAAATAGTGTATGTACTATTTTACATGCTTGCACATGTAAAGCTACAGTATATGAAAATTAAAATAAACCTGTGTACCTGTGCATATTATGCATACGAATCTAATACCAGGAACATGTACTTAAATAGAGTGAAACTTATTGACAAATACAATGTTCTGCATTAACAGAAGTACAGCATGCTGCAAATGGCATATTTCAGTAGTGTAAGACATTTTTACCCACTCTTTATTATCACCTACATTTCTAAGTTGAATAAAAACTATTCTCTGTCATCCTTACTCAGAATTCAAGCGTATTGTCTTTACAGTATTTTTATCCTGGGAAAACGGACACAGTTACTGTCCTGGGTTAAGCTGTAACAGTTATTTTTTCTCCTGAGTTACCAGCTGGGCTTAAACCATGAAAATTACTTACCTGGACTCATACTTTAAGTTGTTAGCTGAACTAAAAATTAAGTCAAATAACCCAGCTATTAATGCTATGCCGTTTCCATTAGGTGATTTCTCTTACCATGGCAGGCAGCATGAACAACATGAGAAAGACTGGTGTTTATTTCATCCAAAGCTGATATCCATGTTATCTTCATACATGGGAAGAAATATGTAATTTTGGCATCAACTTGTCCTTTTAGGTTCAGGTGCCTTATTTTCTGTGCTGCAGAAGTTTACATGGTCTGTACCTTGACACTCTAGATCATTTAAACTAAATAATTCAAAATGAAACATTTTAACTTAAAAATGAAATTAGAATTAAAAACACTAATAGAATCTTCATCTAGAAATGTTTTCAGGTGTCCCTTTGTTAAAGCATAGAGGCCAGAGTGCCACATATCTTAATAAAATAATCCAATTCTTTTCATATTTTCTTTTTATATCAGAAAAAAATGAAAAGTTATCAGTAAGTGATGGACTGCTTTTATTCAAGATAATACTCATAAGCAGAGCTAGAAAACTGAAATAACATTAAATGGCTCCTTTTCTGCCTTTGTCTGTAATCATATCTCACAATTATTGCTGCAACTGGGATTTTGAGGTGATATGTTCACTTGCTTCATGGAATGCTTCTTCAGCACTCTTGCCTATGTTTTTCTGGCGATTCGAGAGGAATGTGTTTTCTGAAATGGGAAAATAATCTTTTGATAGATCTGTTTATTTTGAAGTTCAGATAATTTTATTACCACACTTTCCAAAAGGGATATACATTGATTTTACTGAATTTGAAAAAGGGACATTTATTTAGGAAAAAATAATTACTGCTTCCTATTAGCTACTATTATTTTACTGGTGATATGGCACCCTACTGAAAGGCATGCACTGATCAATACTGTTAGGATCTGCTTTACAAATCCAAGTGATTTGTAATTTCACTGTGAACACCGAGACTCAGCTTAGCCTCATTCAGGTTAAAATCACAAATGTCTCCATCTATTCTGGGTCCCTCAGCATATGCTGGGTCTAGCAGTCTTTCAGTATCAAAGTACAACTGACTGGTTTCACATAGATACATTGACTTTTCCAAAGAAAAAAATATTTTTAGCTGGAAAGTTTTGAGCAAGTTCCATTTAAATAGTGCTGGCTTTAGAAAACCTGTTGTTTTTCTATTCAATGTAGCATCATTGATCAATTGAAAATGTCTTTTCTCTTTAAACATGTTCAGACTTAAAGTGGGCTTGAAATTCCTTGCAAGACTAAAAGAAAAAGGGTTTATTGAATGAAGACGACCATTTTTGAAGCATTCTGTATAAATGAATTGTTAAGACTTTCTGATGTAAGGAATGGCAAAACTCATCTAGATGAGACTAAAATCAAAATAAGTTATAAAAGATTCCTTTATCAGTGTACTTCTTTTTATACAGTTCAACTATCACACTAGTGTGGAAAAAGTAATATTTACATTAACACAACAGCAGAGTTTAGATCTCAACAACTGTTAAACTAATTATTTATGAGGGGAAAAAAAACAAGTTTTAGTGTAACAAAGAAATGGCTTTTATTCTTCCCATATTAATCTAAAGCTTGTTTTGAGACTTTCCCTTTGAGTGATTCTCAGTTACAGAGGAGATGTTTTTGTTATACTTTCAAAGGAAACCAGAAGAGCCAGGTAAGCCATTAAACTGGCATATTAGTTGTTAAAGTGGCATATTCCAATAGTTTGAACGTTAGACTTCAGGATAGTCAGTTTTTTTGGTTTTAAGGGGACATTTTTAGAGAGGTAAAAAACCACAACAGTAAAGCAGAAGTGAATCCCTCACCATACCTGTTTTATCTTTCTTTAGAAATTGGGAAATATATACTGAGAGCTTCAACTCGGTTGCTTAAGAATATTAGATTTTATTTGTTACCTGAAACTACCAAGTAACTGCGTTAGGTATCAGACCTGCATTTTAGCGCCTGTCATTGCATGTGGTGGAGGTTATAAGCACACCATGCCCATAACCTCCACTTACCGCTGCCCTATAATTACAACTTACACAACAGATTGCACTCAAAGGATGTTAGAAACAGTTGACTGATGTGTAAGGCTCTCTGTAGATAACACAGGCAATGCCACCTGAACCACCACTAAAGTGCACTGTCAATGCATTTTCCAACTGGAGTTTTGGAGTGTGGCCAGAAGACCCCTCTTGGCTCCCATTCAGCTTCTGTCAAGAACTGATGGCAGCCATTCCTGTTTGCATCACCCAGCACAGCACAGCAATGCTGCAGGCTTTGAAGGCTGACTGATGGCTGCTGGTGGAGTTCTGAGGGGAATGAGACCGCTATGTGGGAAACACCATTCTTTATCCGCTTTGCTATGCAAGGCTTTCCCCAAAGGGGTGTGATAGGATATTTGATGCCCTGGAAGGGTATAAATAGAGGTTGCTGAAATGTATTCAGATATTTCTTTTTTTTAATGCAAATTGGTAGCAACAGTTGTCCAAGACTGTCACACAATCAGGAACTCTCAGTTCATCTGTTCATGAAATACACTAAGATGCAAGCAAAGACAAGCCAACCCTAATCAAAGGTTGAAGAATGTTTCTGTAATTAGATGGGATTGTTTGTTGGCCCAAGAAATTAGAGAGAGCTCTTACAGCACAAACAGTAACAGAGTTCATTGACTCTGCAGCAATTTTTCCCTTCACAGTGTCATGATTCACAGTAACATTTTGATTTTTATTTTAAGTTGTTCGGGTTTTGCTGCTTCCACTGCCTTATTCTTAGGCTGTAATGTATTAAGATAATGCATTATCTTAATAACTTACCATTACAATAATGCTGTGGTAGGTTTTTGTTTGTTTTTCTTAAGAAAGTAAAGAGAATCTCCTCTTAATGTCATTTTTTATGTCAGCATCCCCCTCTCATGTCTTTTCCCTGCTTGTGTCTATTCATCAACCTACAGCCATTTCACCATATGAATATGGTGAGTTGAAGAAGAAGCTGCAGTAATAAAACACTTGTTTCCAGGTATGTTAGTATGCCTAACATACATCTTTCTAAAAGACTTGAACAAAGAAAGTGAGAATGTACAGCAGAATGGCAGGTGAAATGCCATTACAATACTGCAAGTTGCACTGGTAACTTGCAATCAGGATTAATGAGGGTCAATATACAGCTTTCATTGTTAATAAGCATAGGAAGAAATAAATCAGGATCCCACTCATTTTTGCTTGACAGAAGGCAGTCACAGATCACTTCCAGCACTTTCCTCAATGAATGATATGCCATGCTAGATGAGGCAGAGCTTATTTGTGTCATTACAAATGCATAAAGCAAGTTCCCCTGGGCTATCTATCAGTGGGGACCTTTTATCCTTCCTCTGTGGGAGATCTGAACAGGTTTGCATCTTCATATCTGAAACTATGATCATGACAACTTAAAGTGTTACTTCATGAACACCGTTCAAAAATCAGACTTGCCTTACATGCAATCAACAATCTGAAATATACGGATGGCTGCATCAAGCCTGCACGGTTCTTCATGGCTATGCACATTCCTCATCTTTGTAGTCTAAAGTCTGCAAAAGGCTGGCATTACGTGACAGCTGTTTATATGGATGCCAAAGAGATTCATATATATACAAACAACTAGATTTTATATAGTGTTTTAAGTACTGCAATGTTGAATTACTTGAGTATCTGAGACCAGAGGCTCACCGCTCTCAAGACATTCAGTTTTTCAAAAAGCAAGCTGAACTACAACACAGTAAGTATAAAATGTCATGAAGAATAAAAGTTAAGGTTAAAATTATTCTTAAACTGAAAATAATAAAAAAATAAGGTGTTCAGGATAACTGACACAGCCGCTTGGAAAAAAAAGTGCAAATCACAAAACTATAAATGGTTTTCTCTGCTAGGATTACTTCATGCCTGAGCACACAGTTGGCTGTCTGCTGTTGTGCAGTTCCTGTAACCTGTGCAGTGTTATTACCTAAAAAAATGGATTTCATGTGATTGCATTTTTATTGTGCAGTGTGGTGAGCAGCAGCCAGGCATACTCAGACACAATTAACAGGACTGATACTTGGAGCTCTGCAATACTCTGTGCATTTATCCAAGATAAGTCCCTAGCCCTGATACTCAGTGCATTGCTTTTGAACAGTTACTTCAAAGAGGTAGAGAGGGATGCTCAATATACTTAAAACACAGAGGAAAGGTGGACACTGTCTGTGTGGCCAAATCATTTTAGGAAGTTGCCTGTATAGATGTATTTGGGGCAGGATGCAGCGAGAAGTCAGGTCCTATGGGAAAGTAAGCATACACTAATTGCAGTAGTTCAATCTCAGATATGCAGTTTAAAAAAACCAGCTATAATACCACTGGGTATTATTTTTCCATAGCTCACACATGACATATTAAAGGAAGATCTGCCTTGACAGATGGTCTTTCAAAAGCTGATGGGGCCATAGCTCAAGCTTTAAGTGGAATAAGCACTACATTATTCTTTTCTACCACTTAAAAAAAAAAGAAAAAAAAAGAAAAAAAGAAAAAGAAGAAAAAAAAAGAAAAATCCTTTCTCACATCTCAGTGCATAGCAAATATAGTTACCTGTCCTACAATCATAAGGGCTTTTTGAGCACAGGTTACATTCTTATTCTAAATTCTGAACTATATATAGATTCTTTCAAGCAGATCATGGTATAAAATATAACAGTGTTTTTTTTTTCCAACAATAGTAATAATTCCAAAAACCTAACAGCTTCATTATAGGATTCTGTGATGTAGCAGATTTCAAGCCAACGTTTGTAAAAGCACATAAGCAAATGTCTAATTACAATTGCTGTTCAGCTCTTGTGAAATTCTCCAATGCTTTACTACCAATTTATCTTTCACTAAAATGACACCAAGTGAGATTATTGCCTCTCTGCAAGGTGGTAGAAAACATTCAGGGTCCTGCAGGACCTTTTCCCAGTGGAGAAGCAATCAATTAGATAAAATCTGAGTATACATGAAGTATAGCTTGATTTCAGTTCAGACATAAGCTCTATCTCAAGCATCAGAGCTCTACAGGTGACAGCATTTGAAACAACCTTTTAGCACTTAACAGTTTTCAAGCACTTATTCTGCTTCAGGTATTCAAGCACTCTGTTAGTAATAAACTTCCTTGCACCACCCAAGAAACATTACATAAGAAAAGTGACAGCTGCACTTTGCATATCTTCTAGAAACACACCATTTTATTTACAGACTTAAGAGAGACTGGAACATTCATCTAGGCAGCTTGTTATGCAATTTATATGGTACAATTTGCTTCTAAAATGAGAGTACAGACTGCCTTTTATGTCTTTATATAATGTGCCATGTAGGAACTACAGGCATTACACAGATTTGGGGTTGGAATCTATACTGATTTCCAATATAGTCAGTATAGTCATTAAATTCAAAGCCTGTATGTTCTTTCTTAATTTTCTTTCATTCAGAAACAGCCTCAAAACAGATAGCTATCAAGACAGACAGCACAGTTCTATTTTAAATATTATTATTGCTAAATTTTATTCTCCTACAGTTTCAGATTAGACACAAAGAGTACACGAAATGGAGTAATAAACTTGAAAAGGCAGAGTTCTGCAGACACAAATTTCCACTGTTCTCAGAGAGAATGTGATCACTCCTCTTCATGAATTACAAGTGGAACACAGATTAGGTTTTGCTATAAATCTTGATGAACTCATTTAAATGGTTATATTATTGTATATCAGTGATAATTCATGTGACAATTGTAGAAATCACAGGAACATTTAGCACCAACTGATTTTTGCCAAACTTACTTTATTTAGCTCTAACATCATCTGCATATTTCAATTTGGTCAGGGTAATTTTTAAACGGGAAAGATAATGATAAATGAAGCTGTTTATTGCCACATGAGGTGTTTATCACACAACTGTTAGTCCAATGACCTCCGTTATAATAACAAAGGCAAGTCTTTATGGGTTAGTATTGCTCACTTGGTCTTTGCTTTGCAGCATCCCTGCTGCTTTATAGCAAAGAAAACACTGCCTGTAAAGCAGTTCCTACTGTGTACTTCCGATGTAAAGCTTTTGCTTTACACACCAATTCAAACATTATCACTCATTTCTGAATATAAAATGATCAAATCAGCAAAAAGACTAGTAAGCACTAACTCCATCAATAGCATATACATCTTTTCATACAAAAAGGGAGCCAAAGCTAATCCCTTTCTAGTACTTCAGACACAGGGATAGGTGTTTTGCCATTTAACTCCGAGTCATTTCTGGAGGTGATCTTACACTTCAACCAATATATCCCTTGTTGCTCTATGCAATTTGTTCAGTATATTTACTGACTAAAAGAAAAGCATTAGGCCATTAGGCACTCTCATTAAAATACAAAACTACTGGAATCATGGCCGTCATACAGAAGAGAGCAAAAATAACCTATCACCCCAGCTATCACACTGACTGTAATAAAAGCCATCCTTTGGCATTTGTTCTTCACAGGGAGAAGTTATTGAGTAGGTTCACACATTGCATTTCACACAAAACACTGAGTGCAGCAACAACATACGGCTTGGCTGAATTTTGAATTTTGGGTAGCGATAAACCCAGGAAAAATTACCTAGATGCTGGAATTGGAACAGATTAGGGCTGCTATTTAAGAAGTTACTATGCTACTTCAACCATTCTGCATATTATAAATAATCTGGATTGAAAGAACAGAATGAGTTTTTAAGGTTAGACACATCCCTGGAGCATAAACGGCTATTTGGCTTCAAGGACAGCAGCAGCAGTGAGCTGGACAAGCTCACAGAACATAGGAAAGGAGTATGCGGTAAGTGTGAATGAAAAATCACAGGAAGAAGCCTATAAAATCTCTCAGGTTTCTCAAAGAAATCATTAGGGACAGGAATGGAAAATAGAAGTTGTGAGGAAGGGTGACATTTAAAACTTTACAAAGAATCAAGTACAGGAAGTTGCTTTAAGTGTCAGTAAACAGAGGCTCAAGTGCCTTCACTCAACAACACTGAGTTTATGCCATATATCCTTTTTAATAACTGTTTGGGTTTTTTTTCAAGTATTTTCAAGTGTGTGGCAGAGGATTTTCTTGAAGATAAAGTTTTCCTTCTCAATATGTATATGATTTCCTTTGAAAGGGTTTCTCAGATTTCTAAACATGTCCTTTTTTGGACTTTGGGTTTTACTACTGTTCTACTACCTCTCACATTGAATAAATTTGGCCCATTCCTGCTTTCCTAAGAGATTATTATTGCATTTCCCCACTCCTCTTTTCCTATGTCTTCTTTGACACATAAATGGTATTTATGCTCAACACAATAGAGCTTCTTGAACAGTGCCCAGGGTGTTGTCTGTGTACATCTCACTTTCCCATATCTGTGATGACACCACTGACTATTTAAGGTACAAAGAGATTTTGGCATGATACAACAATACAAAAGTTGAATTCACAGTTCATGATGATGCAAAATAGCACCTGCCATAGATGACCCATCCTGGACAAGAAAAACATTATAAGACCGAGGAATTAAACAACAAACAAAATTTGCAGATTACTCTATACCATCACAAGAAATCTAGGAAAAAGACTGCTTGCTTAACTCATAGCTCATAACTTAAACCAGAAAAATGTCAAACAAGCTGACTTTATGAAGAGTCTACCTGGAAACAAAGTCAAAGTCATGAAAATTCAAACAAACCAGTAAGGTTATGCCAACAGCCTTCTTATCAAAGTAATTCAAGCAAACAGAGAGGAGAGAAGCAAACTCATGCACATTAACCAACAAGTTCTAAGCATCCATGATCCCTGCTTTTGACACAGAGTTCTGGACATATCCTCCAGTTGGCCCACAGAGCTGAACATCTTACCTGTCTCATCTGGAGAGGAGCAATTGCCAGCAGCATTAGGCTTGGAATGCCTGTCTCAGGCATGGAAGAATTTCAAGGCGATGCACCAGGACCTGATGCTCTCTCTTAAAGGACAAACTTATATTAGAAATGCATAAAGGTTTAACTCACTTGCAGCACATGAAAAAACATCTGGCTGGAAACATACCAATAAATACATATATTCTCTCACTAAGGTACTTTCTGTTTCTCACTGAGTCAGAACTGCATAGAGTTCACAACAGCCTCGTTATATATGTCATAACACACTTCATGCAGAAACACTTGGCTTTATGACACTGCAGTTCTACTGAACCTAGAGAGGCTTCCTTAGAGCCCTGGGCCAGAGGGATATATAAAGACCACTATAGCCAGGCTCATCTCTCTCCGACATCAGCAATTCCCTCTCAAGCTTCGCTTCCCTTGCACACCTGAGATACCTGAAATTAGTTCAATGTGGCAGGCTTGAATAGCAGCAATATCCTGGGAGTAATTCACTGTTTCACATATTGAGTTTTTCTTAAAACAAACCACCCTTCCCTTGAATTAAAATCTGCTATTCCTCATCAAGTTAAAAAGCCCCTCAGTTATGGTGAAAAGCTATCTACTTTTCTCCTTACATAAAAAGCAACAGAAAAGTAAATCCACATTCAAGCAGAGAAAGAAGAGAGGTGTAATTCATCCTGTTGTTCCACAGTATACATGTGCGTATATTTTACTGCATTAAATAGGCAAATATCTAGGGTCTGACCACTGGGTAAAAATACTTTCTTCTATCAAGGAATGGATACACAGTTCCCTGACATACACGTCATAGTGTCTATGGACAGCACAATGTGAAATATTTTCCCTCAAAACCATATTTCTCACCTTTTTTATCTCTTCTTTCTTGTTCTACTATTTTTCAGTTGAAGAACAGTGATACTACTGTAAGTTTTCTTGTCCAAAACACTAGAGAAGTTCTTCTCTTTCTCTGGGAGTCTGACCTCCTCATACCTTCATTTTTGTGAAAGAAATCCCTACCTCTGCCTCTGAGCTGACTCTTCTGAAGTCTAGAGTGCAGATAAAGGAGGAAGCAGTTGAGCCTTGGCCTCCCAATTAATTTTTAGCTCTCTAACCATCAGAATATCTTTTATTTGAAGAAAGTTTACCAAGTTCATATCTTTCCTTATGGGAACATAATTTATTCCAAGAAAAAAAGAAAAAAAATCCAAGACTAATATGAGCATCTATTACTAGTGATCTGTAAAGATGCTAAAAATTCTAATGAGCTTATAGCAGTAGCTTTACTTAATTTACCTCTTAAAGCCTCTTCTTTCTACCATAGATGGCAGGAACAATATAAAACCTTACATATGTTAAATCTTCCCAGCTCTTACCATTTGTGTCATTTAAGCTAAGTTTAAGTAAGGCTAAATAAAAATCGGGTATAAAATTCTACCCGTTGTCTGCATCAGGCTTAGCTAAATGTTTCCAGTGGCAAGAAGAGCTGGAATGTTCTGGGACACCTGCTATTCTGAGCATTATGATATTGTATGAAGTGATCATTTGGATAATCTTAACTATAAAAGTAGAAATCTAAGAGCTAAAATACATGCATTAATTGTTTTGGTGAAAAACAGACTGAGTGAACCTACTTGTAGCACTGAAAAAATTAGATGAATAGATGTTCAACTCAGTACACGAATTCAGTTCAGGTACTAGCAGAATACAAGCTAATATATTGGGGAAACTAGTCTAATATTATAATAAGAAGAAAGGTACAAAATTCTCAGGGAAAAAAAAGTTAAAGCAGCATTATTTTCATATTTATTTTAAAGTCAAGTCTACTTAAAGTTCCAATTCAATGTGGCTTTTAGATATAGTTACCAGCCACTTAAGAAAATAACTGTATTGTCTTCACCACATCAGTTAAAATGCTTTAACAGAATCATCGGCTATGACAGGTATTACTGCATGATCTAATTTTGATTTTACTAATTTCCTTATTTAGTATAAACACTAAATACAGCTGTGTTTCTAAAACGTAACTTGAAGAGGAGTTTTTAGCTCTGAGAAGTAGTTGTTTTTTGCAACCTATTAAAACAACTTGGAACAAATGTATACCTCTTCCTTCATGCAAAAGACCAAATGATTATTTAATGCAATTCTAAAGAGAACACACTGAGAATCACATGACTTTAAAAAAACTTTTTCTTCCATCATTTGCAAATAATTTCCCATGATTCATTGCATAACATTATCCAAGCCTTTTCCAGAGGAACTATCAGACTCATAAATTATTTAATGGTAATTCTGTGTTGAACATGTTTCATCCCATTTCATACCACTGGTATAATTACTTTTTTTTTCCCTCGAAATAACTCAACCCTTCCTTGATAATCAGAGTGAATCACAAAGAGTTTTTTAATCAACTAAATGATGGGTAAAGCTAGAAAGGAAACTAAGACTATACCCAGAACCTATGAAAACAGAGAACCACAGTAACATCTCTGCTCTTTGTGTTTCACTTCAAGCTGTACATATCGATCATGTGTTCAAAACAAAAAAGGACAAAAATCTAAAAAACCAAGGTTAATATGTAAGACAAGCAACTGCATCACTCTTTTAACTATTTACAAGATTTGTGTTGAGTCAGGCTACATTGAAAGCTTAGATGTGAAGGAAAAAACGCTATTCCTACAGGGCACATGGAACCCAATAACTTTCTTCTTCATGCTTAATAATCTTGTATGTGAGGGACCAATCTAATTTGTGGAAACAAACTGTACCTTAGGGATATGTTATTTCAACCCAAACTGAATATATTATTCATTCTAAAAAAGTAGCAATAAAGATTATATAAGATGTAATTCATTATTTTTCCAAATGCTCCATGATTCCACTGGGAGGTGAGACTTAAATAGCTTATAAGAAGACTACCTTAATTAGGTTGCTTTTCAAATCAAATACAATATAATTTTAACATAAAAATGTCACTCAAGGGAAGTATTCCATATACAAGGATGATTAATGAAATTTAAAGGGGAAAAAAATAAGATCGATCCATGGCTAATATAACATGTGAAGGCATCTAAGAGAAGGAATGATGCACACATACATGGACAAATATGCAACTAGCTATGAGCTATATACAGATATCCATCTCATATTCATGCATGCCTACACACCCTCACAGAGAAAGGCAATTTGTTACCAGAGCAACCACGGTCAGCTGGTTTTTTTGTCCTCCATCAGAATTGGTTTGCATTTTTGTTAACTTATTTTAGCTACTAGAAGCTCAAAAGAATTTATTGTACAAAACATTTATTTAAGCTTAGTACTTACATTTACATTTGTAAGAATGTCTTTTCCAGCATTATAGTGAAAAAAAGAAGAAAATTAAAATATTTTTCAGCAATTTACTAACATTTCATTGTAAGACACATAAGTTACAATTGAGGTACTTCGCCTCAGTGGTGCTATTAAAATATTGATGGGTATGACATAGAAATAGTTATTGCCTTTTCTGCGTATAGAGAAATGCTTCAGTTTCTCAGATCCCAGAATGCAGTAATTTCCATAAATATTGATTTTTAATGAGGGTCATGGTCAATGATTTAATTTGTGGACTGCAATTCAACTGCAATTTAAGAAGCAGTGGTAACAATTGAAATTTAGGAGCTTTAATTCTCAGTGTATCCCATTCTAAAGACAGTACTAAGTTTTCTAAATCTTCAAATAGCTTTTAAATGAAGTACTTGAATTCTGCTGTTACCATGCACTTGCAACACTCCAGGTACTCAGATGCAGCTGAATTTTCAGCCAAATTTAAAACTTCTGGCCTCATCTTTTCTGCATCCTTGTTAACACAGTAGAAAACATACACTGTAGGAAAATCTAAGTGTTCAAGGATTTATGCATCCTAGGAAATCATGGTCCTTGGCTAGAAAGTGCTGTATATGGTCCACTCGCAATTCCTTTTCCCTACACAGTAAGTTATTTGAAATGAAGAGGTATTTTGACCAAATAGGGAGAGAAAGAAGCAAAAACTATGATTTATCACTTTTTTCCTATCTTCTTATTGTTGTGAAAAGGTGTAAAAACCTGCGAGTCAAAGCAAAGAGAGAATACAGTATTCTGTGATAGGACCACCATATCTTCTATACCAGAAACAGGTCTATACTTAGACTAGTATATTTTATTAACTACAGCTTGTTCATCAGAGATACTTTTCCAGTAAATAAAAATCACATCACCTGCAGAGAAATGACATATATGAAGTGCCTGGGGGCTGCAAACAGTATTTTTCTTCATAAATGGCAAGAGGGATTTTGTAATATGATTTCACACACAGCTCAGATATTTTAATACATAATGCTAAGTAGTGCTTCACTAGATCTGTGAAAAGAATGCTATTAGTTTTTGGCTTGATGAGAGACTATAATTTTTAATCAATTCTGGGTCAATCTTTTTCTAGTTTGCTTAGAACAAACAACAGATGTTGTTTTGAGTCAAATGAAACTTTGTTTTTAGCGGTATATTTTAACCTTAAAATCTGCTCATTTTGGGCAGCTTCCTAGATGAAATGTTGCTTAAAAATTGAAAAGAAACAAATTAAAAACAAAAACAAACCCCCACAAAAAAAACCCCAAAAAAACCAAAACAAACAAACAAACCAAAAACCCCAAACAAAATACCCCCCCAGAAAAAGACTTTAAGCACTTTTCCCCTAAAATATCTTTCTGGAATTTTAGTTGACCTTCTTTGCTGGATAATGAAATGTACTTGCCAAATGAAAACCCTCATCACAACTTTACACCAGTCTATCCTGACCTGCAGACAGAAGTCACCCAGCTGCAGATACCTCTTTGTTTCATCACCCACAGAAGGTGACTGCTACTCACTGCCAGTGAATGAAGCATGCCAAACAGCAATCTTTCTACAGTCTCAAAAAGATAAGGCTGTAGTAATAAGCAATTCTGAAATCTCAAGAGACTTAGAAATAACCAGAACTCTCTTGTTAATGAACAAAAATCCCAATGAATTAGTTCTGTATGGTAATCTGTAAAGCAAATAGGTAGAGTGATGGATTGTCATGCACAAGCATCATGTACCCAAATACTGATTACATGCTTTATAGCATAATGTTCTCTATGTGTATAACTATGCAGATTTAAAATAAATTACATCCTTTGTTATGATTAATATTTTAGGTACTTATTGATATTTGACAGACGCCAATCTTTCTTCTTTATTTTTTAGTATTTTCTTCTTGTATCGCATGTTCTCTCAGTCTAACTTTAGCCTTTTCCAAACTATTTGCTAAGACGTCCTTTTCCCTATGTAAAGCATCAAAATGTTAAGGACTGTGGCATTTCGGACACATCCCAGTCATCCCACAGTAACAGCCCCTAACATCCTGCCACAGCTGGGCTTTCAAAACATATGAAAGATCCCTTACCATAGATGAGAAGAGCTGGGAAAAAGATCAGCCTCTCAGAGCCCATCATGAGTACATTTGGCATTTGAATCCACATATACACATTTTTGTCAATCAGCTCTTCCTCTTGGGCACTGATTGACTTTATGACCTGAGGAGGAAAACCAGCTTTCGATACCAACAAAGTTCTACACCAACCATTCAATCTCTTGTGTTGATAATAGGAAACTAATCAGCCAATGTCTGAAGGAGATTAAATGTACTGCTGCTTTAAACACTGATCATGTCTTCCAAGCTAAGGTGAACATATCTCTCACATGCAATCATGACTTTACTGCTAGTTATTCCACACATGGAATGGAATAATTATTCCCTTTCAGATCCACATCTTCTCCTAGGAGAATTCTCTGTCCCAGCTTGTGCTGTTCCCACCTCATGCTCTGGAGCTGGCTCCTCCAAGGCCTGAAATACTCTCACAGGTTCACAGGCCATCTTCTTCAGCGAAATAAACTGCTTCTCATCCTGTCTGTCAGGGTCATAGCTCATGCATGATGTTTTGTGCAGGGTTTTGTTTGGCTGTAATAGGGTCACTGCATACCTATGTTACTCAGAAGGTCCACCAAGGACAGATCCATTAGTGCGGAAAGGAAGGAGAGAAGTGGTGGGTAACAGCAGCCTCCTTCACCCCAGGGGACAACAGAAACACTACACAAATGAGATTATATAAATTTAGAAGTAAATGTAATGTCTGACCACATCTTACAGCAGCCCCAGACCTTCCACCACCTTCTGCTTCCCAAGCTCTTCATGCTAAGGGTGTGTCACAACATCTGTACTAGCTGCTTCCAAAACAACCTCAGGGGAAGTGGGAGATCAATATACCAATTTGCAAAGCTTAGTTTGCCCTCAGTCTCCCTGCTATGCTTTGGAGTGTAGAGGACTTCATGATCTCCAGCAAATAGTTGGCTGTTTCAGGTTTTTTTAAGGGAGATTACTAACAACACAAACATCTGAAATTTACATTTTGATGGATCATTTGGGATTCTGCTCTGATCACTACAGTTCAGGTAAGTGGAGGTCACCAAGGAATAGGGAGAGAAAAAAACAATTCTGGAAGAGCTATTTTTCAAAGGAAAAGATTTCAGTTGGGGGGGGGGTGTTTTTTTTTACTATTTCCTATGATTTTACAGCCTGCTCTTTGATTTTCTGTGCAAGAAACAGTCTGCCTGTCTTATCTGTAAAAGAAGATAAAGGCACATCACATCACAGTATTTTGAACCAACTCTTAGCCTTAGACTCTGCTCTAAGGTCTCACTATTCCCAGAGGATACAGATAGAAATGTCTGTCTCAGGAGGACAATTTTTTTTCCTTCAAATTATATGACAAGTCTTTAAAAGAAGTTATTTGTCCATTATGCTACAGTATGTCTAGAAATGGTATCCATCATGACTGAGGAAAAATAATTCATTTTCAGACCTGTCAGTCTGAGCAGACAAAACAGGTAGCCATCTCAGCATGGAAAAATAGAGACAGCTCATCCTCCATTAAAGTTTAGCACTGTCAAGGGACCTCTGACATCCAGTAAGTTAGTTCTTCCTAGCAGTTACCTTTACTTTCTTAACAGGAAGTTCAAGCTTAGAGTTGGAGTACAGCTATTTTAACTCTGATAGCAAGAGAGAGCTGAAAAAATGGAAAAGGGCTAGTGCGTACTCAGCCTATACCTCTGCTGTGCAGGAAAACAAGCATCAGCATTACATACTGCTCACAGTTTACCCCTTGTTTGTGACATCTAGTGAAAATGAAGCAGTAAATGGCTAGTAGAAAAATTCAGAATAAAGGCTAATGAAATCGTATTAGGCAGGTGCAGCAAAATCATAAAGTTTTGAAATGCACAGACACTTGCCACATAATGTGATGATGGTTTTAACTACTTCTTGGATAGAAATCTTAAATCATACTCCACCAGTTCACAGAAACTACACCATTATAAAGACGCAAGCTATGACAGTAAAAGCCATATCAACCTATTATGTAATATTGATTTTTAGATGTATCAATCAGATTACTTACAGCGCTTTTTAGTTTTTAAAAATTAAATGTAAGATGATTTTCCAGTTTTAAATGACAAATCTAGTTGCACAGGTTAGATAGAAACAGAAATAGTGCTAACATCAGTTAATACCTAACCCTTCCTTCCTTCCATCCCCAAACATGCATAGCTTCATGAAGCTAAAAAAACCTTAACTTTGGAGACATTAGACATCTTTTCCTTCCAATACGTTTCTTTCTATAGATGACACAGACCACACTGAGCACAGATTCTGAACAATAAACTTCTATGACACTGCCTTTAATGCCACTTGGAAATCTATGTCAAAGAACTCCAAATTAAAGCTGTTAACAGGGTAATATGCCAAAGGAGTGAATGCCGCATATGCTACGTAATTTTATCTCATAATGAACTTCCTCTCAGAATCATGGTGGTTTTAAGCATTCATTTGCAGATCAGTCCATATAAAACAAGATGCGAAACAAATACTTGAATCCTTAATCCTAACCCTTCATAGCTTGGACTGTCTCTTTATATAATTTCTCACCCAGTATCACAAAACCACAGTTCTGGCAGGGCAATTCCTATTAATGATGGTTCAATTCCACAGTATCGATATCTTGTAATAAAACCCCAAATAAGTGAGAGTATTATCCAAAACTGAGGCTTAGGTATTCCAGTTTATAGCAGCAGACAAATAGCACTTCATGCTTCACTTATTACAGAGACAAAATAATCTGACCAAAGGTGGACTGAAATTCATAAATGCTATTTAGCCCACCCTTATAGTAGTGGACCATATAAACCAAAACCAAGCAAACCCCACCTCCCCCCTGAAACATAAAACAAAACCCCCTCAACAAATGGAAAAAAAAACCATCAAAAAAATAGAGGCTTGAATTAAAGCATCTTTAGCACACAAAGAACATTTATATCAAAACAAATTGCATGTGTAATTGTATTTTGATCATGTTCTTATTACCTATTTTAAAACTTGTGTTTGAGTATATATATTGTACAATTACTTTCTACATTTGGCATAATTGTTTTGATTTTAAACGTTATTCATTCTAAGAGAAAAATACAGTAGATAATACTATATAACAAAGGAGGCATTTATGAGTAATGATGCTGCTCAACAGACCCATTTTCATTTTCCCATTTAATAACTACAGAGCTACTGTAATGGTTATGTTACATGTGTGGCCAAAATTATGTGGCAATTGCTAAAATAATACAGCTCTGGTAACTGTACAATCCCTGAAAACTGAATCAGAGAGTCTAAATAAAAAATGCTGTTATCACACCTGTCTGTAGCCAAATGTTAAGTCAGTAATATTTCAATTAGGAAAAAAAACATTGTTAGGCTTTTATATCCCAATAGGTGTTATTCAGTTCACCTCATTTGAGTCACCAGAAAGTAAGGATTATAGTCTACATCTAAACTACCAATTTATTGCAATATCAAGTATCAAAAGATAATTAATTCCTTCTTGAAGTATGTGGGCTGGACTGACCTCTGAAGAACACATTCACTGACCACAGATAACTGTGGGACAAGTTTTGTATATTAGGCACCTAACTGAAATACCAGTACTAGCTAAATGACCTCAGACAGGCTTTCAGGCTTCTGAACTCAACCACTTGTACATCATATATCCTTCTGTATCATTTGACTTCCCTCTAACAAACAGCAATTTCAATTACTCAATAATTCTGAATTCTCAGAAAACCTTCCAAATAACACTGACAAAATAGAAAAAAAGCCTATCAGACCATTGATACTCAACACCTCCCCAGTGGCAGTGAGACACACAGATGATCCAACCTGTGAGCTCTACCACACACTGAAGAAGAAAAGAATAATCCCAAAATCAGCCTTGTGTTGCAGAGCTTAAGAAGCTTTATATGTTTATTTTACCAAAGAGAAGGCTGAAGAAAGGCTTGCTGTACCCTGGCAGAAGGTACAAATATATCAGTCAAGCCAAGCAGCAATTCTAATACCTGCCTGCAGCACTCACAGTTTATCATCCCATCTTCATTTGGAAAAAATGCCCCTGATGTTTCAGAAAGGAAAAAGAATCTAACAAGTCATGAAGAAGTAGTATTTCTATGCAAGAGGAAACAACTGATCAGACCGGTCAGATGACTAAATGAAGGTCTGAAGCACAGGACCAATAAATGTTATATTTTTGTGTTATGATGGTATTTAGAACAAAAAGAACATGTCACCAAATGTCCCAGGAAGATGCAGCAGATTACCTGAAAGACTGAGAACAATCCCCCAGCACACAAAGGCTGAAGATTTCTTGTGAAAAGCCTAATTAAATCATGCACATCTTGGAAAACTCTCCGATTCACACCAAAGATTCTGAATGATAGGATGCTGCATCTTTGCATCATCTGTCAAACTGCAAGAAAATCATATCCTAATTAGGCAATGAATTTCCCTAACCTCAGTTAAAAGTCTGGACAGAAGGATCTTTATGCTTCACACTATTTATATGCATTCATACACAAGCATTTGTAAAGACAGAGCAACTCAACTTCCTCTTGGATAATGCATTATTTTTGCCTTAAAGCTTGATATGCCAAATTCTGGATACATTTTGTGAGTCTCCTTTATCCCACTTGTTTGTTTTAATGATTATTTTAATATTCCTTTTGGATTGTGGTAGTTTTAGCAAAGCAGAAAAAGAAGCAAAATCTTTTAATTCCCTATATATATTTTTTTTTACATTGCTCATCTTTGGGATGTGTTTCTCAAGTTAACTCTGAAATGAATTTCCATTAGAACCCTTTTTAATTTACTGTATTTCTACACAAGAGCTCCAGCTTTGTAAGCACAGTGTGTGGTCTTCATTTTGAAATGTATATCATTATGCATATGAGTATTCAATTGTGACCATTTAATTAAGTGCTTCAGGTCATTCTTAAGACCAGATGTACTGGAAGAAAGGAGGAATTCCCTGAGGGAGAATGGGTTGATGCAGTGAATATACTCCATTTGCATGGCTGCTATTGAGCAGCCTCTTCAATCAGGTCATCAACTGAATCTATACCTTGCTCTGCATTAGTAACCAATCCTTATAATTTCTTACCACAGACTTCACATATATGACTCTACATATTCTCTATATGTCTCCAGCAAATATTAATTGCTCAGTAACAGTCCAGTACTTTCTTTTCCTATTAGCAACTTAAATTTGTCTTCTATGAGGGAGTCACTTTTAAACTTACACTGCAAATAACTGTTATTCCATGTAGTGAGAGCTTTGAATCACAAAGAAGCCAGAGAAATCCAAATCCTAAGATACCAACTGCCTGTTTTGGCCAGGTCTGCAAGCCAGTCAGAATAGACAAATACAAAGTTTGAAAAGATAAATTCCACAAAACATGCGATGTAAGAATCAGTATTATAATAATTAGTCATCTTTAAGGTCCCAACTCAATTGTTCTTTTATTTTATGCAGAATCAATATCTATCTGGTTAATATATAATTCCCAGGTCATGATTTTCACCTTATCCAGTACTTGGACAATTTTACATCCTCAATCTTTCACTTAACCCTCCTTTCCCTGTTAATTTTGATATTAACTGTGGTTCAGGACTACACAGTTAGCTGTGACTCCAGGATTTATGTCACCTAGTCTAGATGATTATACATTGTACATGTTTAGTAAATGTTTCTTCTTACCCTCCCCAGTTATTGCTAACAACCTTTCTATTTCCCAAGGACTGGAAACAGCTTCTTTATTTCAAATCCTGGTATGTTATTCCTTACACAGGTTTTACAAGGGTATTTTTAACCCAAACACTTATTTTGACAATATTCCCTTTTTACTTATTCTATTCACTATTTATATATGCTCCATTTTTCTCCCCCTTAGCAAATGTATGAACCTCTTAAATAGTAATTTGTGTTTACTTCCTTTTCCCTTATCCTGTTTTATTGCCACTCTCCTGTTTCCTTTTGACCTACAGAATAGCCTTGCACACTGTAGCATTATTTAGAGAACAGCTGGGAGGGAATAAAACATCTATGCTAAATTTAATTACTTCTTTTCTATGTAGAAATAATAGTTAGTATTATATAACTTTATATCTATCGGAAAAAACATTCCTGCTGCTTTCCAAAATCAGGATTACTGATACTTTTGTTGATTAAGATAAGGCAGCCCTAAGTGGCCTGGCTGGTGTACAAGCAGTATAACTTTGCTACGAATGTTCACTTTGATGGTTAACCAGACTCAGGCTCTTCCATAGGAGTGAAATGAGATGATACCACATACAGTTTCATAGCTGCAGGACTTGCTTTGCAGCATCTATGGATTTGCTTAATCCTGCTGTAGCTACATGCTTAACTATGGGATTGAAAATAATATTTGACTTCTGTTTTTCAATTTAATTCTTAAAAATTGTTTACTTAATACAGTAACAGAGATTAAACATATTAGAAAGTGATTTTTAAGGAAAAAAAATGAATGCATCCCATTTAAGTGACAAGTCAATATGCTGCAAAAATAATTAAGAGTAGAGATAAAAATCCTAGGTGCGGAGAGGATATTTTGCCAGTGGTGAACCAGTCGCTTCAAAAAGAAAAATCACTAGGACAGGATCTGTCCATTAATCTGCTTTGTATTCCCATCTGTGCAAAAATAAATACATGAGTGGAAGGAAAGGCTGCAAGAGCATTCCAGCACTCCTGAGTTCCTAAGCTCCCTTTCCTCCCTCCTTTCTCAGCTTCAGTGTCTAGCAGAGGTTCATGTTAGTGCATGCTGCTTCCTGGTCCATGTTCACCTGTTTTTAAGTGGTGCTAGAGAGAATAAATGGATAGCAGAACAGCAGCTGAGGGCAGGACTGGAGTGAGCAGGCTGAAAGATCCTTGAGGGAAGAGAAGCTTCACAATTGTTAATTGTTTTTCTCTGTACAACAGAGCAGATAAGACTTGGTTTTATCTGAATGCTCTCTGGACCAATTGTTTTTCTTCTTGTTGTCCAATATCTTTACCTGGTTTGAAGTCAGATAGTTAACAGAGACTTAGCAAGTTTCTGCCATTTAAGACATGAATGGATTTGGGGAAGCTGTAAAATATTATTTAAGAGCAGAATTTACCCTTCCTTGTTTTGTCATGTGGTTACTGTGTGAATTATAGTATATTAACTTTTCAATGAATCCAAGATTCAATTACATACTGACAAACCCCATTGAACTGGGGCTTGGGGAAAGTATGTATATGTAAATAGGCTTGAATTTCTTTAATGCAAACATCATAGTTTTGTTCATATTTCACTGCAAAACACCATACCAGCCATGAAGACATCTTCACTCATGCTCAGCCAAAATGATAACCCCCAAATAAAGGAAGATAAACTGTGTATGACAATATTAAGTTCGCATACACCTCTCCCCTCCTTTACACAGTTTAAGAGATTATTTTCACAATCTCTATGAATAATTTTTCTTGGGAAGAGATAGAAAAAATGCAATAAAAGAAGTCCTTATTATATGGAATCCCAAGCCAGGGACTTCCATACTGTAAAAGTACTCTGAAATTCAGCTCTTTATAAATCAGAGTATTGGTCATTACAAATTCGTGTCTGGATTTGACCTGAATACCTTGTCTATCCTTACAATACTTAATGTTGATAAGCTTTATTAAAGTAATTTTGAAAGTATATGAAGACAAACTTATTTAATTATCTGATACGACATATGAATACTGAGTATGATGCTACTTGATGCTCTCTTTGCCTTGTAACTTTTCATTCTAATTAAGAATGATATAAGTCTTGAAATTAATTTATTATACAGTATGCTTAGGTAACAGTTTCTTATATATAAGAAGGCAAAAAGAATCTCCTTCTCTAAGATTAGCTTGCTGAGAGCTAATTGTGCTCCAGCGACTGCTGTGTAACACAGCAATATCCAAGTTCATTTTAACCCCAATACTTAGTGATAAAACTATGCTTAGCAGGCTTAAACACAGAAAAGGCACTTCCATGCCAAGAAATGCTATAACCTTGATCTAACATTTCTTTTTATTTTTTTGGGGGGGTGTGTGCACAGATTTACAAATCAGAAATATTCTGAACAACATTATTTTTAACCTCCATGCTTAAAAAGATATCTACAGAGGTCTACTGATTTTTTATCTGATTAAATACATGTTAATATGAAATTGGAAGATGTATACTCTGAGTTCAGAGTGGGTGACCATGAAATTTTACAATTTACTAAGTCCAGTAATTTGTTCTATGTCTGAAAGCACAAAGAATGCACAGGCCTTGCAACAGACAGAAGCTCTATCTATCTATCTATCTATCTATCTATCTATTTATTTATTCTGATGTGAGAAGACAAGTAAGGTGCAGAAAAACAGAATGTAGAACATGTTCTCAATAGAAATAAAGTAACAGGTATATTCAGGTATAGAAGATATAGCAAAACACCACTATGATACCATAAACTTACTTGAAACAAAGACGTAAGTAATTACAAAGAAGTTGACAATTATTAAAGAAAACTCTTGGCTAAGATATTAGCTATCAGTAACAAGGTCAGGACTGGATAAGAAGGGGATACAGTTAAAAGTATCCATAGACGCATTCTGTTATTTATCTTAACAAAGTATCTCTTATATGGCAAATACTTCAACTTTTGTGCTACAAGTTTCTTAAAACACATTTAGGGAAAAAAACACAAGTGAAACATAACAGGAAAAAAAAAACACAGAGAGGAATAAGAGGCAAAATGCATAGGGGCATAATTGGATTTCATTAATTCTTAACTCTTTAAAGTATTTGCTGCCCAAAATTTCTGGTACTATAATCTCCATTTCACTAGAGATTTTTTTATATGGCTAATGAATACACATTCAGTATGGCCTCCCAGAAAGATTATTCTTCAGGTTAGAACAGAACTCTTAGAGAAAAAACTAAACCAACCTTTAAAGGTGCTCTCCTTAAAGGTGTTCAGAATGAGCCCATGATGGATGGAGACCTGAGCAAAAGCCAAAAGGCATTTAGAAAGAAATGGTCTGTTGAAAGAGAGTAGCCAAGCTGGGGTAACTGAAAGAGCAAGGTGGTTTTGACAACCACAAGGGAAGCAAAAGGGAGAAAACTCAAAAAGCACTAAAGTGAATCCTTAGGCAGCTTCCTTTTGTTGTTGTTTTGCACTTTGCCTGAAGAACTGGACTGTCAGAAAGTAGTCAAAGGGCTCTGCTAGGTTAAAAGTTAACAAAGGAACCTCTGAGCTTTACTTTATTGGGTGTTTTTCTCTCTACTCTTCCCAGTACACTGATTCCAACCACTCAAAACCTGAATCAAGTGTATTTGAGCCATCTATCAAGATGAAATTTCTTTCCCTGTATGCTCTGCAGATGCTATCTTCCCTATTTCAGTGTCCATCTTCGAACAGTCAATGGTTTAACATTTAAAAGCATATTGGTCAAAGAAAACAGCTTGAAGGATTAAACTGACTGAAGTCATACAAAAATTAAACAATACCTCATCTGAAACTCAACAACTGTGCCTCTGTACAAATCTGTAACTCAAATCTATTTTGAACTTTTACTTAAAAAGGTGACAAATACATTTAACATAGCATCCAAATATATTTCTATCATTGTTGCATACCTATGAATTAATTTTGTGTACTCACAACCATGAACTGTTTCAAGACATGTAACTTGTATTTTACAAAAATTAATTCACTGTTCAGCAAGAAAATGTTTGTTCCATACCAAATCTTCATGGAGCTATAGGAGATAATCAGATGGTCTCTCATTCAGCTAGCTAAAGCACCTAAGTTTGAAAGCTGGTCACACACAATATATCTAACAGTAGAAGATGAATTTTCTCTGAAGGAGTCCAATTCAAAGCACCTAAGTTGAATTCTTACTCCAAATTTTCCTCTGAAGAAATATGACTCTCTCATCATGAATTTCATTGGAGGCTTAGGAGATGAGTTTATGATTTAGGCACCAAAAGCTCTTGAAGTTAGCTTGGACGATATCTCTTTATGCACCAAATAGGCTGAACTGAACCTACTGAAGAACACTTTCTCTTCATCTACAAATATGGACATAATAGGCTATAATAAATTTCCAGTATCCAAATTCAATTAAGCCACCATTACTTTTTTCATAAAATGACCATATATGTTTGGATTAAAAACAAAAAACAAGCAAAAAAAAAAAAAGCAAAGAGAGAAAAGAAAAAGAGGTGTTCCCAGTCCTTTTAAACTGGTATCTTCATTGCTGAGGCTGGCAAGAGTGTGAAAAGCACTTTGACTTGAAATCATTGCTATTTTTCCATATAGATTGCTAGCAGTGGTTATGGCATTCCTGATTATATTTAACCAACTTACTTGTCAAACAGTATAAGGGCATTTACCTTCTGGAAAGAATATGAAAGGAGCAAGCAAATACTTGCATAAATAAAGAAGACACACATGAAGCAAATTTCACTGCAGTATTTACTTGCTCTGGATGAACACAGCAAATACTAACTTGTTTTGGGTGATAAAGCACTGTGGTTGAGAGATTTTAGCCCAGAATAGTATCAACAACATGCAGTTCTGTTTTCTTCACTCACTGCCTGTCAGCCCCCTCTGAAATTTTCTGTATTTCAGGAGCTGTCTCTGGTTTCCTTGACACAAGTCAATGATTTGTGTCCCATTCAATTTAGGTCATGTGAAAGTACTCATAGCTCCTTGCCATATGTCAGTGGATGATAATTGCATTGATCCACCTTGCAGTAGGCTCAGTGAGGGCACTGTTCTGATAACTGAATAACCAGAGGCTACTGCTTGTTAGTAAATTTGCTTGACTGGTTTGATTCCAATCAGACTTGACAGAGAGATGCATAAACTAGGGAGTGCTAAATGTGCCAATAAGAGAATTACTTTTCAGATTATGCTGCTAGTAGAGATATTGATGAGTATGTTTTGTGAGATGAATACAGCAGTTTGCCACATTCTATTTTCTATTGAACAGGTGAATGTGTTCTGATAAAGAAAAATCTAAGTTTCCATCTCTAGACTATTTAAAAGATAAGTATTGTTTTAAAGAGCACATCAATTTTTTGTAATCACAATTTTCACATCTTCTACTTAAAAAATTCTCATCAGGAAAGAACTATGAATGAGAAACCCTATCCCTATGACAATGGGAATTCAACCCCCAAATTTATAAGATAGACTTAAAGCAAAGCTGTTGGAAATATAGCACCATTTTGGGGTATAAGATTCTTGCTAACTGATCTTTCATCAGAGCCCAGTTCCATTTTTTTCTAAAAATAACTTTCTTAAGATACTTAAACCATGAACGTTTCCAGCTAATGCCCTGAATATCTTAATTAAAAAGCCTCAAATATCCAAATGTAAAGATGCCAGCAGGTGATTAAACTGTCAGTGTTCAGACAATGCATTTATCATGTAAGTGTACTTATAGTTAAAACTCCTAATTTGAAGAGTAAGACATTTTCATGATTCTCATCTTTATCCTGTATGAGAGTATTTTCTAGTATTCTTCTTAAGCAGAGTAGCTCTATATCTGGGAAAAGCAAGGTGTAGAATAAGAGATTAACAGCCTCATTTTAAAGCTGTTTCTTAGCATCCACAGCTCCAAAGAACTTGTATAAAAGGTGCAGATGTTCAGCACCTGTTAAAGAATACTGCCAGGAGGATCATGTTTACACAGTGACTTGCAGCATGCCAAGCATCCATCAGCATTTGTAGGACTTATGTAGGTTTTTTAAGTCCTCATGTTTATTTCCTTAAGTTTTGGACAAAACTTGGTGTTCTATACACTAAATATTTCAAGAGTCAAATATTAGCATTAATCTTATTGCTGTTTAGCCAAATTTTGCCAGTTTTTTTTTACTCTGCTGAGCACAGATACAAGGAAATAGCATCAACAGTTTTAATGGGCTGTCTTTGAAAGAAAAATTGAGTGGAAGTATGTGTTTAAAAGGGAGGCTATCCATAATCACATAAGACTTGTAAACCATAACTGAAAGCCAAACATGAGACTGCTCTCCACCCACTTGTAAATGCATTTAAAAAGAAGCTCTGTTTTATATCTTCTTTTTTTTACTCCAACAAAACCCACACATAATTACTTTGTAGGCAGAAAAGGAAATTAAAACACGTTTAAAATCACTTAAGGACATCTGAACTGCTTTAGTTAAGTTTCACTTTTTAGAGCTCAATTAATGTGACTGCGGGTAAACAAAGTGTGTATTCTGATACTATATTGTTCAGTGTGAATGTCCCATACGCTGTCAAGTACTAGAACAGGTTAGATTGCAGGACTACAAGAATACCAGTAATGTTAATTTGTTGAATTTGTCATTGGACAGATATTTCCAGCAAAAATTTTATGTGTGAAAGTAATAAAGAACAAGATTCTATTCTTGAATGCTGAAAAACATGGTCATTAATTAATACATTAAGACTGGTTTGCTGTTATTCCCATCTTTGGGAAAAACAGTGGGTGTATCAGCACATATTCATTGACAGGAAATTAAATTTCTAAGAGAAGAAAATTAGGATAACTGTAACTCCTATGGTTTGTTAATTCATTAGCACAGCAGGATGAGCTCGACTAGCAACTAGTGAGCACATGTTCAATCAGTAAAACCTGTGTAAAGGTTTTCAAGTATTTGCTGACCTCCAGATGCTATGTAGAAATTTTGGCTCATCTGATTTAACTTTTACTGAAGTGAGAAGAAAAATTTGAGGTTTAAGTTCTTCCTATACACACTGTAAATTAAAATCTTACCTAATTAGTGACAGTGAATCAGATGCTTATTTTTGGTTACTATTATAATTGGTTACATGCAAAATAATTAGTGAAAATTTAGCATGCATCTAATGAAAATCTGTGCCTTCCAGGCACACTTAGTTTACACATAGATTTTAGATCATAAGTGGAAAGATTTAAAACAGCTAGGATCTGTGTTTTAAAAATCAGAAGTGCTTACTGAAAACTGAAATGCCTACTCATACAGAAGAGCAAAAATAATCTTACCACCCTCCTCCAAACTATGTCATTAGCCATGTTTTCCTACCTATTTAACTTTTTAAAAGTTTCTTTAAACAGCACATTACAGAAAGGATATCAGATGGAAAGATCTTAAAAAGCTTAGTTTTTATCTACTAATATAATAAGAAAGAAAAATCATGAACCAAACCAAAAATAAGAACAGCAAAAAGATGAAAATGTGTCAAAAGAAGGAAGAAAATTAAAGAATGTAGTTGGTTATGGATACCTGGTGGCTGGTTTAACTGGGCCTACTAACGTGCTCCTTTAACATGCAATTAGATATTCTGCTGATATCTTACAGAAATGTTTCAAAAAGCTTTTGCTTATGGACAGTTCTTCTGTTAAAGCTTGAGATATAGATTTATTTATTTCTCTGGTTCACTTTTTAAACAGTAGCCAACCATACTTTGATGCAGATATGCTTATTGGGCTGAATTCAGTAATAATAAAAATACATGTAGATTGCATTAAAATTAAGGTACTTAAGCTTCATCTAATTCAATGTTTTGCTCCTCTCATAAAATCACAGTTGATGTTGAGTAATGAGGAAGCCTCAGAAAATTATAAGGTGGCTGTACTCAGGGTAACTTTTTAACTATTTGCTGTGTTGGGTGATTTCAACAATGTTATACATTCATATTATGAAACGCTTAAGATGTACATTTGGGTTCCAAATAAACTTTTTAAACCATTCTATTATTCAAATGCTTGAAAAATCATGTACATGCATCCAACGAATACTTACTTTACTTGTTGAGTGACTGCTTGGCATAAAATGTTATCCTGTCCAAATGTTTTCTACAGAACTGCATCCAATATAGACTAGTCGGCAGCTTTGGAACACAGGTCTTAAAATAACCAATACAGTCATTTCTGCAATGCAAAAGGCAGTCTTCTCTTGCATCAAGTAGGTGGGACAAAAAGATCCTTAAACTCTCAGACAAAAAAGAGAAATGGGATCAAGAAATTATTTTCCATCTATTCTGATTTTTCTTTATCCATATCCTTTGATCTTGGTGCATTAATTTTCCCTAAGATTAGGGCTATTACCAGCCTAATCATCAAGCAGAATTTAGGATCTCAGTTGCTCCCATAAAAGTTTTAACTGCTTAAACTTCCACTATGAGAAAAAATTGGAAAGAAATGGAATGTGGGATGCACATGGTGACCAGCTGATAAAATTATGGGTTGTGGCATGCAGTACTTTGCCGCTACCGCCCTACAATAGCCATTTCTGCTTCAAAATAAGAAATCATCCCCAGGAGACAAGCACACAGTTCAGGAACAGCAGCTTGACTCCATTAGGTTGTCTTTCTAAATAGAAAGTTTCTGCCTTTAAGTGCCTAAAATGAATTGTGGTAGTTTCCGTAAGCAGAAACAAAAAAATGTTATATTTGTACAGAAATGATGGTAGCTGTTATTGCACAGCATTTTTAACATATAGAATCTGGAAGATTCTATCTTGAGAGTCTAAAATATACACATAAAATAAGTGCCTTGAAGGAAGAAAGAAGTTAGCCATGAGTAGTCTCAAGCAGTAACATTCCTCCTGCACTAGTATCAAGGCTAGTTTAAGTCTTGATCAACCACTAACAATGGTTAATGGTCAATGCCAGCCTTGAATATTAAATACCTCCTATTTATTGCATAGACATAAATGTCTACACTGTTATAAGAAAGATCTGTACATCGATATACAGAACAGTTTCAAGGCACTGCTCTGAATATATTCACATGAAGATAATTTATAAGGAAAAGCAGTCTATAATGAAAAAGGTGCCCATAAAAAATGGTCCCAGATGCTCAAACAGAGGTTTATAATTATTATTAAATATATTATATTATTATATATTATATAGTTAATTAAAATAATATGATAATGCTCAAATAATACTCAAATAATGCTCAAAGAGAAGTTAAAATAATTTTTACAGTCATAAATTAGAAAAAAAATCTGACACTATCAGCCAAACATGCTAGTGAGCAAACCACAGTGAAAACCCACAGACGACCATGCCTTGAAGGCCATGAACTTAGGTTGGACCTGTAGCATATTCTCTGATGCTCTTGAGTATCAATATAGACAATATTTCCTCCTTCCCATTTCCCTGTCCAGAGATCTCTCCATTGCAAATACCATCTTCCTTTAGTCTTGGCATCCTCTCTAAATAACCTCTAGAGCAGTTTTTAGTCAAGCTACACTAAGTGTAACAAGTAGAATGTATATTCAGGCGTTTTGCAATGGCACCTGAGATTGCATGCATAAAAGTGTGGTACTCTTCCTAAAAATGTATTGTATATAATAAATATGATGGGTATTGCCAGTATCTTCTCTCAGCATGCTTTTCTCATCTGTCCTTGTTCAGTGATAAGGTGCCATGTGAGCGAGAACAGTGAGAACTGCTCATATAATCATCAGTTCACTGGACCAAGAAGGTTTCTTAGCACTATGATTAGTTTTTCTAAGTTCTTTTCTGAGTATATTCTTGAGTTTAAGCTGGTGTTCTTACACCTGTATTTAATTTCTGTTTATTTGTAGGTTTCAGGTAATCAGAAAAAAAAGTAGTTTTTAAAAGTCCTCAAAGTGACACACTGCTATTGTAAGAATTTAGGTTGTAATTCTAGTAATCTTTGTTTATGCTCTACTCAGAGCATAATTTCAAGTTAGGGGAAGTTATGAAGTATCACAACACTCTGGTTCACACTACTTTCTGAAGATCTGGGGAGCCTGTACGTAATCGATGAGTGACAGCTGTAATGTGAACTCCAGATTTAATAACCATCTCCTGGCTTATGTCTTTTCTGCAATGCTACTGTATTCTGCAATGCTACTGTATGTTGCTTCTACAAGTGATTGTGTGATGGACTGGAAGACAGCAGTCTCTCAACATCTACTAAAATCAGTCAGCCAGAGCCAGAGCACAATTGTTCTTACCAGGGAATAGAAATAATTCTGAAGTACAGAATCCTTAATAAGACTTTTCTTGTGTGTTGGGTTTTTGTTGGTTGGCAGTATTTTTTCCCCTTCTGTTTGATATTCTCTAAATGTACCATCCCTTTCTGGAGGGGAAATAATAGGAATGATCCTACTCAGTATACTTTGCTGACAGGAAAAACTTCAGACTGGGGAGGATGCTGAATCCATGGTGCTTAAGCTCCCAAGAGCAAGATTTACGAGTACATCCTAGAGATAAGGCAGCTCCCTATTTTCTATGTAGAAATTGCTGCTCTGAGTTTTTTAATCTTTCCCTGCATTGACAGAAGCTGAACTGGGGTTGGATTCCACTCTGGAAACCAAGCAATAAAAATTGAGGAGCTGCAAGGCTGGCAGTGGCCCAAGACTCTTGATCTCAATAAGCCTCAAGAATAAAAGTCTGGACACTTAAGTTTTTCTACTCAGAGTCAAAGGATAACAAAGGATGACAGAAGATACCAAAGAATTATTGGGGTGTTGGGTTTCCTGTTTGTTTCAGATCAGAACATTTCTTAAGTGGTCAAAAATAGTTACTTCAAAACTTTAGTTGATATACTTTTTTTACCATCAGCTACTGCTGAAGTGAATTATAAATAGGACAGCAAAAGCTTGTGTTTAGCATTTGCATAGGCTGTTAATGTTGGCACTAGTCACTGAGTATTGGCAACTTATCTTTAAGAAGGGTGGTCCTAGAATCATCACCCAAAATATACTTAAAATGAGAGCATATATAAAATCCTAAGCCACATTTATATTAAAAGCATAGACATCCAAAGAATCAAACGAATGTCCTGCAAGGGAAACTTAAACAGCAGTCTGATAAAATCACTGGACAACAATAGGTAAATGTGTATTTCTTCTTTGCATTTATGCAGAGCTTTTTTGAGCTATTTGAGCTTTCTTTCTCTCAACTAAGCATTCAGTGCTTCTTGAATCACAATTATGACAAAATTATATGTCTTTAAAATCTTTCCAAAAGCCGTTATCAGAAGCTTTTCAGTTGCTTTTCAGTTGCAGTTTGCTTCCACTGAATCCAGATTACTTGGGGTGCTTTTTATGGAAAAACCCCAATGTTTTAAACAGGTACACTGGCAATTTCACTTCATTTAGCACATAAGAAATTCTGGAATAATTGAAAAGAATAAAAAGCTAACCAGAAAAATCCTAACAGAAGAGAAACCAGATTGTCCTTTATCTTACTCCAATTGACTCTGCTGAAGTCAAGGAATCTGCGCAGTGTAATGAAATGATGAATCAGACCTACTGCCTTTCTCCATTGCAAATTTAATGTTACGGAAAATGATATTAAAGTATAATATCCATACTTAAGGCTTACCAGAAAATGACTCATGATAAACACTGGGTTTTTTGAAACGGTATTAAAAAATAAATTTAACTTCTCTCTATTCTCTCTCTTCTCTCTCTTCTCCTTCAATATTTCAGGGTATAATTTAAGAACACATCCTTCACTGTGTTCAATAATTCTTCCTTGAGAGTGGGAATTCAGAACTTTAATGGTAACTTTTACATTCATGCATAAAGTTATGAAGGAAACTTGAAGTAAAAGTGAACATTTCTGAATACAGAAGTAAGGTAGCACAAGGAAAGATATGTTTCTCTTTCTGAAATTGCCTTTGAGTATGGCAATTTAAGTGACATGAAGGATATTTCAGCTTTTAGAAACTGAATTTCATTTACAGATTATTAACTATCTCAGTATGTCTTTGTTATAAATGTCCATTTACCTCCATATTGAAAACATTTTTATTGGCTTAAACCTGTGCCAGCTCTTTTAGATAATTTACAAAATAAACTGTCAAAGAATGTAAGAGGAGGAGTGGCTCTCAGATGTCAGCCTGCCTTTGATGAGCACAGTGGCAATGAGGAGAAATCCACTTCTGTTAAAAAAATCACACAACGAATCAACACCCCCCTCCAAAAAACTAAAGTAAAACCCAGTCCAAACCCAAACCATCACCAAAAAACCCCTCCTTGTCTGAGAGTTTCAAGTTAACTCTGCCAGATTTTTTGAGGGTGTCATGTTCTGATTTATGGTGAGATACATGTTTATGATACTCAGCTAAATAGAAATCATAAAGCCTTCTCCTTTCCCAAAGTACTGCATCAACTATTGTATTCTGTACTTGCAGCCCTAAGAATATGTATCTCCAAGATTTAGAGAGTTTAGTGCTTTTATTAAGCCTCTGTCATGATTTAAAAGAGAAAGACATAGACAAAACTACTTGAGATACCTCAATAGAAAAAATGCACTGAAATCAATACACATTAAATTAATGTCAGCCACAGAGCAGTAACAATTTTCTTTCTACCATCACTAATGCCTGTTTCAGAAATAGTTTAGCTTTATTTTTTTTATTTCTTTCTTCTTTTAAATGCCAAGTTTATTAACTTTGAAAATTAAATGCTCTTCAGCACTGTCACAGATCAATTGGTACATTCAGGTAAAGTGCTGGAGCAGTGGGAATGAAAAATCAGTCAGTGCAAAAAGTTGCAGAGGTCATTCCATCACTCCACTACCAAAACTCACTGTCCCATGTAATGTGCTGAAGAAGCATTTGCAGCTGAAGAGAATTTCTCTTAAGGTCACATCCCTTCCTACTGCAGTAATATGGGAAAATGACAATGACAGCACAAACCACACAGAGGGGTAAGCTGATGGAAGCAACACTGCAGGTTACATCTTCTGACTGTCCTTCCCTCCTGACCACAACCCTAGGCATTCTCAGGAATAGTCTGAATAGTGCACTCAGTCTTAGTATTGGATCTATTTCCCCATGAAAACTACACTGATTTTATACAACAAACACACAGCAAGAAATTTCCATGACAACATATTGCAGCAACTAAACTTGTACTTGGAACCACTTCTCATTTTAGTTCTTAAAATCAAAAATGATCTCTAGACTACTGGTCTAACTACAATCATTATCGGTCCAAGATACATTGTTAGAAACATGTGAACTGAACATAGGGAGCTATCCCCAAGTGCAGCAACTTCAGTATTTCGTAGTTACTCTTAACTTTGATTTCAAAGCATCATCCCTTCTGCTGGAGATCCAGTGCTGACTGATTCAGCAAGCAATGCCACCTGCAGCTTAGCTCTCAGTTTGGTAGCGCTACCAGGTACCTGGTCGAACCAGAGCTCCTCTTTCTGCTTTCTTAATCTATACACAATCCTTCTTTTGATTCCTGTAAGCATTCCACATGCCTTCCTATAAAGACATAGAACACATCCCTCCTGCAGTCCACTGTAAAGCATATCTTGTCCCTTTACAGTATTAAACAGTTTCCTTTTGTGATTCTCTCTCTCACCAATACTGTGCTGGCTCTGTGCCACAAAAGGAAGAAAGATGTAAGAAGCAACTATTGTCACAGATTGCATTGCAAGAGCTGGAAGATTGCTTCGATTCTGTGGGGCAGGAATGGAACAGAAGCATTGTTACCACACACTCAGAAGAAAGACCAGTTGGTATTAAACAGAAGCCTAACTGAAAAAGCCCTGATATATATGTATATATATTTTTCACATTCAAAGCTGCATTTTATTAGTTATAGAAAACCTGTAGTGTTCCTCTATGCAAACTTACCATCCACAGGAGTCATCATCTGACCTGGATTGCAGAATTAATTTTGCATGATGAAGATGAAACAGAAGAAATCATGATAGTGTATTTCATTCCTTCAGGAACATAAGAAATATAATCAAAAAGGTTTGATTTCAGGTTGCTGAAACCTATTTTAGGTTTACAATGCCTGCAAATCTATCCATTAATCCTTGAAAAGAAGCTGCTGTCACCTACTTTTTACTATGAAAATCTTCTGAAACCAGTCCTTACTCCAAATCCTGACATAGATACTTTGAATAATTTATGGTTTGCTTATTTATTTATTTTTTTATTACTTTGATTTGTTGGGAAAAACTTCTGTAGTTGTAAGAATTCCTAAATAATGTAGAGATATCACATAGAACTCAGATACTAACATATATTTAATATCACGGCTAACAGGTTGACTTATCTGATTGCAGATATTAATCAGGAGACACATATCTTTGAATCTGACTAAATTGTTTGATGACTGCATGAAAAGCAGACTGTAAATTTAAGTGCTTTGTCCATTTCTTATAAGAAATAAGCCTTTTTAGTTCCTTAATTTATACACTGATCAAACAATATTTTAATTCAGTATAAAAATCACAGAAACACTAATCAAAAGTAGCTAGTTAATAATAAAAGAACAGACAAAAGCCCCCGGAATGATAACCATGGTTAAAGAGTTGTGTGGAAATTGTCATACTATTCTAAAAGAAGCCAAAGGCTTGATGTATTTTTAAAAAAACACTTTTCTTTATTTCAGTCAATATTAATCTCTAATTGATAAAATAAATGCTACTGATGTTTCTCTTTGAAATTAATGGACACAAAAATGTTCAAAAGGAATCCTTCATCGGCATCATGTGTGGCCACATCAGAAACCTTGAGAAGTTAAACTACATCGGAGTGAGAACATTAATAGAGGCCTAAAAATAGAGGCATTGATCTGTTGAAACCAAATATAGACAAAGTATTAAAAGAAAATCATCCTAAAATTATTTCCTTTTTGAAACACACAATCTATAATATTGGGATATTCTCTGAAAATTTATTTTGAAATATTTGTTAATTATATATTTTTTCTAAACACAAGAATTCTGCTATAACAATACCATTAGGTCTGTTAAAGCATACAAAATAAGTCCTTATTCTACATGGTATAACGACATACTTAAATAGAATTTGGGCATAGTCAGGATTTATGTTATCTAAAGTGACTGCTGATTGTAAATGTTCAGTATGAGACATGTTGTATAACCTTAGTTTTTAGTTTTTTAGTTCTGAAAATTAGAAGGTTTCTCAAGTCAAGCTTATTCATTATTCAACCTCTGAAAACGAATTCTACGAGTTTTACTAACATTCACTAACAGAATTGGTCAAGGAGTTGTAAAATCCCATTTCACAGTACAGTCAGGTCTTTCTGAACTCATGCACCAAAAAGCCATGTTTTAAAATGTTATCAGCTCCTTTGAGAGCTGTCCACAGTTGCCTCAGAAAGTCAAAGTAGTAGAGCACTGTAAGGCTTTACAAAGATGGGTGTCTACATTTCAGTGATACATTCAGAGGAGCAAAACTACAGAAATGTAGTTTGCTATTAGAACTATGCATGAATGAGGTATTAAATTAATAGTAGTATAGTATTTTGAAGGTATGAAACAGTACAGGATTGAATTTCATCCATTTTTAGTCCCCACTAACCTGAGTCAGATTGTAACAATTAGATAACACTTCATCAGCAGAAATAATACTTGATAACTGTATCAGCCACTTAAAAAACAATCCAGAACTTAACCTTGATCTCTTAGCTCCTAAATTTCTAATTTACTTCATCCTACAAACCCCCCTGAGCCCCATTTGCCATTTGTGCCAGGACCACCATCTAATTAAAGAAGGTCATGATCTTAACAGAGTACTCAGGGTAACTGTCCTATAATGTCCTTCTACTTGTTCTGCACCTTGTGTTTTGATAATATTCTAAACTATTCAGTACTGTAATTGCTTTTCTTCAATGTTACCTTTTCCACAAAGACATAAAAGAGGAACCATTAAATAAAATTGTTCCAATTGTACGGAGAAGAGTTTTTTTCTTGCTCTTTTTTTTCATTTTACAAAAATATCAGGGAAAGTCAGGCAAAGCTGGGTGAGGCCAAAGCTTCTGAATGAATTCAAGGGTGAATTTTCTCAGCCCTATTCTGAGCTTGCCAATTTTAGTTGCCTAGTTAAGTAACCCTTCAACATCTCAGGCACGGTGGGTACATACTCTGTTGCCCTCCCCAGCAAGCAAGTCTTTCTGAAACTCCCAGTTTCAGGTTCTTCAGAGACAGCCTCTTTACCACCCCCTTGACACCAATACACTTCACACTTTCATTATACTTTGCAAGTGCTTTCTTACATAGACAGGAAAAAGAGGACAACAATATTAGACAGTTTTTTAACAAGGCATTTCAGTTTTACACAGTGTGAAGTAATTTATGGAAAATACTTTTCACTTTCCTCGCTGTTCCATATACAGAAGAGATATATCTATCAAGGTTCTGCAGAAATGTGTGAATTCTTTTACTGAATCATACCATTTAAAATATAGGCATTGAACACCCACCCAAACAGCAGCAGCAAGAATTCTTAGTATTATCGAATTACGAGTTCAGATGAGAGCTTTCATCCAGCAGTTTCCAACAAACATGCTGATGAAGTCTTATAGAAAATTTCCTCAAAGCTACACAAATGTGGAATTCCATAGTCTCTACTGTATATTAGAAGTTGGTGTAGGCCCATAGGGAAAATGTTCAGTCTAGGTGGCCCACAGGACACCTTGATTAGATAACCAGAGTAAACACAGGAAGGGAGGTATTAGACTGAATAACAACAAAAACCTTTACAGTAACCTTAGAAGTTATTCTTTCTTGAGGATAGCGATTCAATCCAAACCAGTTTTTTTCTTTTTATGGTACATAAGTCTATTGAATGGAACACAGAATATTCTCTGGTGAAGCAACTGGTTTCCGTGGATACAGCTAAGATTACACTTCAGCATATATTTTTCTTGCAATTCAGAGCTTAGAGGAGCTCAATTTGCCTTATTAAGTTAAAAAACACAGCAAAGAAAATCAAATGGAGCATTCTAAAGCAAGAAGTCTTATGAGGACTGCTGCCCTTTGAGATTATTAAAAAAGGGGCACATACAGTAATAACTGTGTTAGAAGCTTTTAATGTGAATATTGGGAGGATACATGCAATTTTAATAACTATTTTGAAACTATAGTATGAATTTCAATGTTTTCCCTCTAAAATTAAAAAAATACTTTTATCAATACCTTGCCAATATTCAGAATAGTATGTCACATGGTAGATTCACTTTTCTTGATGAAGGTAGACTATAACATACTGGAGCAGAAAATGTTTATTTGAGAGACTTCTAATTTAAAGCAGGATTTAAAAAAGATAACTGGAAGTGAATGAGTTTTTAACTATATATACTGAACACAAGAAAGCAACAGTTAGAGGTGCCCCAGCCAAAACTTTTTTCATTACTGTACATTTCATAAGACTCTCGAATATTTCTGCATCTCACCATTGCTCTAGAATATAGGTATTTCTTCAGCTACAAATAAAACCATGATCTTTAAACAATTCAGTTACTGCAGCTTCAATGATTAAGATGTCTCCTTCATTAAACAACTTGAAGCAAGCTCTGTTATAAGAATTGTTAACCTGTAGGACTTGGCCCTATGAAACGTACAGATGTATTCTAGTGATATCTTAAGCAATTTCCTGTAGATTCTTGTATCCAAATAACAGATTCCAGAATTTTACTTAAAAAAACCCAAAACAACAAAACCTATTGTTTTAGCTTTTAATGAGACTCAACCTCAACATGAAGAAATTCCTATTCAAAAGACACAATGCAAGCACTTAAGGTAGAAACTTATGGCTTCTCAGAAGTTTATACCCTCTTATTATGGATATTATTATGATCAGTGATACTGATTCACATTAAATGCTCACTATGTGGCTATTACCTCCATTCTGTGCTTAAAGGACAAACATCTTTCTGTCCAGTTTATATTTGTTCAAAAAGTCTGCAATGTTGAACTATTTTTATGATTTTATAAACTGAATTTCTTGAGTTTGTCTGTTTTTTCCCCTAGTTGAATCTCTCTGAAGACACTCCCAAACTTCTATGCAATTTACCATATCAGGTTCAGTTACGATGCCACAATTCATTTTTTGCCTCTTTGCAGTGTATTGTTTGCTGATTAATGAAGGAGACAGCTCTGTAAAACTACGTATCTGCTGAAAGGCTATTGGATTTCTTGATCCTCAGTTCTTATTCCAGACAATGTCATGATAAAATTCAGTAGCGATCAAATTTCTGTTCTATCATTAGGGCTCCCTTATCTATATAAACATTTCATGTTCTATCTTTCACAATGCCTAGAGGTTTAGAATAGTTTTATTCACTTTTTTGCCACTTCTACCTTGAATCTTGATCCCAGCTGGTTCTTTATAGTTAGCCAGAGGCTTGGGTTATCTTTCTTTGTTTTGCTTTGCTTCATTTGTAATTTCAAATCCAACTTTGTTACACCTCCTGCACTGAATACTGACAAATCGAAAGGAAGTAATAAGGGAGACACAAGGCATGAATTTTAATGCATAAATAAATAAAAAAGCTTGTGGAGTTCTACTTGTAGGTCTTGATAGTTATTTTGTTCGTAAAAGTTCATTTAACTTCAAACTGCATTAAAAAATCTCTCATGTACACATTTGGTGAAGACTTTGCAGAAGCTATTTATATATTAAGGAAAGTTTTATTTGTTTGTTTGGAGCGGACAACATAACTTGTATAGTTTTATTTGCCTTCCCTAAGTATGAAAATACACATATACTGATCATTACCATACATCTTTTTCTGGGGGAAAAAAACTACACATTTAATAGACAAAAATTGTAATGTTTTAGAATATCTTACAGTTTTTAATGGAGTGTAATTAAAAAAAATCCCTTGCTTTCAAATTAGACTTACTAGAGTTAAAATAGTTCTTTACCTATCATTTCCATACTTGAAATTAATCATTCGATACAAGGACATCTGAGAAATATTTATTCCATTGTTGCTGGTAAATGTGAAATACAAACCTAGACTACTAACACGAACATTAATTTTGATGCATAGTATTTTAATTCCTTCACTGGTATCTAATTAATCATACTGCAAATTAAATGCATCAAAGCTTATAAATGATGCTGAATAAAGTTTAATACAACAGTAATGCTGCACAAGTCTTAGCATTACCGTTTCATTGGTAATTAAAATACATATCATGTATGATAGATTGCATAAATGACATTACAATTTATTATATTAAATAATTAATATATTCAAATTTCTCAAAACATTGCTTTTAGAACAGCAATTTATTTTGTTCTTTGACACAGTTGAAATGACTTATTCCCCATTTTTACTGCTTGGTATTAATTATAAAAATTGCATTTATCTAATTGTCTTTTCAAAGCAAAAGAAAAAATATTTTTAAAGGATTAAAATGTATCTTTCCAAAATGAGACTTCAGGAAAATGGCCACGTTCCTGCTGGAGTTTTGAATTCAAAAAAATTAGCCTTCTGTCAGTAATAGCATTTGCATTAAAAATGTTGTGACTACTTCAGGCTATGAAGATTTTGACAGAAATTTTGCAATTTCTACTTTCAGTTCTACCTTCGTTCAATGTTTAGGTTACAGAATGTTAGAGAAAAAATAAATCCTTTACTTAATTGAGCATAATAAGGATACACATCAGTGAAATAACCTATTAAATTCAAGTAAATATTTGAGGACTTTGTGTCTCCTGTGTTTCTCAAACACAGCTTTATCATCATCACTTTGAAATTACATTCAGTCTGCTACTAAATCCTCCCTTCTGAAAACAGGTTTTCCATTTTCTTTTATACACTAACTCTGAAAATTATTAACAAACCTTAAGTTATTGGAAGAATTAAAGTAGCTCATTTGGTAGATTATTCCCATACCTCCCCCCTGACATTACACAACCTAGATTGCTCTTCATGCCCACTGTAAAACAGTTATTGCCTATCTTTGCATCATTAATATATTCTACGGTCCTTCTGTTTTGATTCAGCCCTGTCTATACCCCACAGAGTACCTCGTTTTATTTGCAGCACCTCACATAGCCTTTATACAGCAGTGTGCCAGCTAGAGGCACTGGGTGGATAAATCCATAAAATGTAGTGTTTCTCAGTAGAGTATTCATGTGAGCTGTTCCTCATCCCCTAGACACTACTTGTCATGAAATTTGTAGGAACTTAATTATCTTTGAGACTTCTGTCCCTTTGTCAAATCTGGTTGAAATTGGCCAAGAGATTCAACATTTACTGGAGGGAGCAAGGGAGACCAGGCAGAGCATGCTATCACACAAATACCGTTTTCTTAGGACACAAGGCTAAAATAATGGTGTAGAGCAAATAGTTGCAAGGAAACAGTCTCATGAATGTACCAATTAAATCACAGGCGAGTGATTTGTTCTGCATGTGTTATCATAAATATGCTGCTTTACCTTTTGCAAATCTCATTTGACTGCATTCATGTTAAAAGAACAATTTTAGTCTGAGTTTTGTTTTTGTGGAGCACTGAGGAGAAAATGTTCTCTTATCTTCAAATGTTATTAACTGGAAATAAGTGTAACCTATGCTTTGAGGTCCTTACTTCAATTTAGATAGACAATTAGATATACAATACCAAAAAGAAAGAGGACTTTTTGTAGCAGAGTTTTTTCTCCTGGTGCCCCAGGTGACTACAGCAGACTTCCTTCTGTGTTCAAATGATTAAAAACTACAATATCCTTCAAGCCATTTTTAGAAAGCTATTTCTAATTGCAGTATCAAGTAACAGAACTTCTTAAAAATTAGCTTATGAGATTTACATAGTATTGTACATTTTATACTAAGGTGTGTCCTCATTTGCAATAGTTTGCAATAATATTTTTATCAAGGCTGGAAACTTACAATAGAGTAAACCAAATTATTCCTTCACATAACTGGATACGTGAAGAATTTAAACCTTGGACATTTCCACTAGTTTCTGGTACAGATATACATCACTTTAACTCATAACAATGTGTCCTGCTCTGTCACAGATCTATCCTTCAGAACAATCCTGAAATGCCTTATGCTGTGATGTAAAAAAAAAACCCTAAACCAAACCCTTTGGTTAAACATTTGAAAAGGACAAAAGATGACAAGAATATAATAGCTTTTCTTGTACCCAGATGTTGCAAGCAACTATACTCATGAAGTTTTTACAGACAGAAGGAACTTTAGTGCTTTTACTCACATGGGAACCATGAGAAAGCTTGTAATTTAGCCACTGATGGTTTCTGCAGTAGTTTGCATATTGGATGATAGGAAACAGTTTCACAACTTGAACAAATATTTCTTTAAGGGATAAATGACCTCAAAATTAAAGGCATATGACTATATTAGGTTTAGCTCAAAAGCGTCTGCAGAATCATGCATTTTAAAGGGTTTATTTAAATGTTGTATTATCTTCCACTTAAGAAATATTACTGAGAGGAACCCAGAGTGAAGCAAAGAATAGAATTAAGATTTTGGGCACCCCCATGCCAAAAAAAGACAGGGAAATGAAAAAACATAAATGCAAATTATTTTTTTTCCCCCTAGTTTGTATTATTCAATCATGCTTTTATCAATTGAAACTATACTGTATGAGATCTACATGAGCCACTCAGAAAATGTTCTGATCTTTCAATCACATATTTGCATTAGCATCCGATTTTCAGAGGTCTGAGATCATATAATGCCGGTTAAATTATATTTTCATAATCACTAGAAATCTGCATAATTTCCTTTTGTTAAATGCCTACTTCAGCACATAGTGTGCTGTAGGCAACTCGTTGTTCACCTCTGATAATAAGCTTTTGTTTAACAACATTGTTGTGTGTTTTTGTTGAAGTTGTATCCAGGCAGAAGGCCTTGGAGTGATGCGAGAGGATGATCCTGTAGAATGCCCTTGCTTAACTAGAGCCTCACAGTCAGATGTTAATTGGCTACAGAGGGTAATGTATACAGATAAATGGAAACAGTTTCCTCTAATGAAAAATGTATGTGGTAATTAAACTCAATTTAAGAGAATAAACATCAAAAGTTTTAGTGAAGTAACATTTTTGCAAAAGACCAAGCACATAAAGGAATACCTAAAGGTCAGTTTACTTAGAATAATGTGTTATCTTTACCAGGCTGTCACCAGACAACTTGGAATACATTTTTCTTTCTTCTGAAACAAAACTTCTGAGAGATTTAATAATCAGCTCCTGAAAGCTAAATATGAAAAACAACCAGACTCAACACTAGAAAATATGTATTTTTTCAGAAATCCAAGATTTCTGGGAACTTGCAGAGAAACCAAAATACCAAAAATCAGAAAATCAAAGATAATCAGAAAAACAGGCAGCTTTACTCCAGTATTTCCCATTTGAAAGCACTGACTTCCTTTTTACCTGCATAACAATGATTTGTGTCCTTGTTTCCCAGGCTGAAAGTCAAAACCACAGCTACTGCTGAACCCAGCATACATATGTCATCTTCTTGATTTTGAACTTTTCTAGTAAATTCCAGAATCGAGCCTAAGGAAGTCGTTAAAATGCAGAAAATGCTGTCCTTAATCTCGTGGATCTTGGACTTTCAGTGCACCATGATCTTCTTCAAGTTGACCCAAAGGATCTCTGTCTGCACAATTACCTGTATAATTGCAAATACAGGAAATAGCAAATTGAACAAAATAACTAGCAAATATTTTAAAATCAGAATTTACTTTTGAACATTGGAACTTACGTGATTGCTGAGTAGAAATTTGAACTCAAGCTATGGATAAACTATATTATATCTTTATTTTTTTTTGCACTATATGATCAATGGATGAATCAATACCCATTTTCAGACAGAAATTAATATCAGGAAGGTTCTATTAGCAGCACACATGTTTTGTAGTAAGATCATTTCATTCAGAAGAAATCAGTATTCCACACTCTAACACTGAAAGTCCTATATTTCACTTAAGTGATATAAAATACTATCAGAACACATCTCTTAATTCATGAAACCCACTAGGGTAATCTACATTAATAAAAGCCTTAAGTTAGGTTGTATTTCATAATGACATAAACATAACAGAGACAAATTTTATTTAGCTTATGTTGTACTTGACACACACTATAGCCTGCAGCACAACTGACTGATGTTATTTAGCTATGAAAAATGTAGGTACCTGATTTTGTATAAAAGCTTAACACCTATGTTTTATCAAAGATTTTTAAACTATATACTATATTTTAAGTATTGTCATTTTTAACCCTTTTATTGAATAATTGCTGAATGTCTAAGAGCAATTAAAAAAGTCATTAATGACACTGTTCAAAATGTGTTCAGAGCACAGACATATGGAACGTTAAAGAATAAACCAGAACTTACTCACTTAACACATAAGTGAAAAACTTATTTAAATGTCAGAGTGACTATTGCAGATGCCATACCAACTTTCCAATTAACTTCAGAAAGGTTGACATGAGGATTCCTGAGTTTGTTTTTTTTGTTTGACCTTTGAAATTATTCTGCCTCATTCTCTTTTCATTCCTCACTTCCTCTTCATCTTTCTATTTTGAAGGAACAATGAAACAGAAAAATACCTTCCCTGAGGACAGCAGATGGAGACTTGAAGCTCCTTGCATTTAACTTGAGTCAAACTCTGGAAGAGGATTATAGTTTTGGTCAAGAGGGAAATGTTAGGGAAGACTATCAAGCCCATCCATGTAGCACATTGAAAGACTCTTTCTCTCCACTTGACTCTGCTAATACTTCCAGCCATTATTGGTTTTATGCATAATTTTCACACCATGACAGGCTTTGAATTGAAATGCTAATATAAATTTGAGAAATCAATACAAAATTTTAACATAAAAATAATTTTCTACAAAACATCAAAGAGTTTTGTAAGATACTGTGGCAATTGTAATTTCCCTCCTGGACTGTAACCAAGTGTGATTGACGGTACTTTAATTTTAAATTGTACCATCCTATCCTTCAAACAGCTGGAAAAACTATTTTCTCACCTAACAGCAGTGCACCAGTATCTGAAGCTAATCTGAATTTTATTATACAGTTTAATTCTTAAATTGTCCCAGTGCTTTACTATGTTTGCAGGAAAAGAAGAAGTATTCCATAGAGCTAGTATTTTTCATTCTGTTTGTTCCATTATTCTTAAGTCACAGTACATGTAAATTCCAACTTTTGGGTTTTTTTCACTACTGAAAATCAAGTAATAAGCTGAAAGGGTAAATGTTTTATAACAACATATTTTATGTATTATGAAAGCAAGAAAACAAAGATTCAGAACACTGGTAAGCAGATAAAATAGTGGCCGATTCCATTTATTGTAAGTAAATCTTCAAAATGAAAAGCATAAGAATTTTCAAAGTGGATGTACATAACTACAAGGCAAATGCCTGAGGATAGTTTTTATAAGGGTACTTTAACCTGAAATCCTTACTCTTTGCCATGCTTCAGAGCTACAGTGGATCTCATCCATTCAAAATTTAAAAATCAGAAAACATCATGATTCAGAATCCTGACACATTAACTTGTGTTTCCAATTTACTGATATAATTTATGTCCAAATGTCTCAGAGGAAGACATAGATTAGTTGAAACAGACATCCTCAATTTTATAGAGTCATAAATGCTCTCATGCTAGGTAGTGGAAGGCCAGCTTCTTTAACATTTCCCTACATGCATAGTAGAAATAAATAGCATTGTAGTTAAATCTAGCTAGTCTGAATTCCTAGAAACTCTTTTATCTAATTTTAGAATATTTTATTGTCTAATACTGAAATTTTATGAAGTTCAAAAACATTATCTTCAATCATCGTGCCAGATACACATCAAAAGTGCTCCTTCTGAAATCATAAATCTCTAAATTTTTGCTCTTATCCAAGAATTTTTCTAGTGTGGAATTCTTACAGCTAAGAATATGTAATATAATTTTAAAGAGAGAGAGCCATGATTACACTACAATCAACTGGATATGGACTGATTTTTAGAAAGCAAAATTTGATGAAATTTATTATAAAGGTATTTATAAACCTTATATTTCTAATACAATTAGCAGCAATTTCACAATAATAGGCCAAAATACCTAATACACACACAAACCCCACAACCACCAAACATACCAAGATGAGTATGGGCAAATATTAAGTAGCATCATTTCGATTTAGTTTGCTTTAAATGATAGTCAAAATATATTCAAGACAGAACATAACAGATTCCTTTTCTAATGTTATTACCAATTACAGTTCAATAATACTTCTGAACAGTCCCATTCAGCCCTTGAGTCCCACATAACTTCTGATTACATCCCTTTGCACAGGGGATGTTACAAGATGTTACAAGAAAAGCAGAAATTAGTGAATGCATTCAACTATTCATAGCATAGAAAAACAAAAGCTTTTGAATAAAATGCTCACAAATCCTTTCCACTGCCTAGAATTCAACTTCCATACAGAACTGAAAATCATCATGGTAAAAAATTGCAAGCTATTCCATTCATTACTTAATACATTGTTAGAGTGTTATCCTAGTTACTACTCAGACTGCGGTAGGTATGCAGCTCCTATCCCATAAACTAGGTAGCTTTTAAAACCAAAATGAGAAAAAAGCTGAAAGTCCTGGTGAAGGAACACATCACACTTTACTGTTCAGAGGATGCAATTTTCTTAATCTAAGAGAATTGTTAAAATGAAAAAAAAAGAAAAAGCTAACGTTAGGAAGTCTCAGCTTGCTGCTAGCTATGATTCTGCATGTGTCTGGGACAGGTTTAGAAGAGTGAGAATGGTTTCAAAGATAAAAAGAAAATATAAATAGAAGTACGGGTAGTTTGTACTAATTCAAGCATTCTTCAAACACTATTTATCTGTCACAGACAATATTAAGACTGTTCCTCTAAAGCATCTGCTTATAAACCCCAGATTTATTGCTTCTATTTTGTACCTGCAACCAAAATGTAAGTGAAGGTACTGCTTATAGAGAAGTTCTTTGTAGTTGCTGATGACACAGGCACAGTGCAAGACAATGTTGTTAGGACAGATTCCTGTATTTCCTATTCTCACACTCAACATGAAATACAAAGACCGTGTTTTTTCTTATGCAACAGTCAAAATCACATCTTACCTATACAAGTCAAAGTTGAAAAAGTAGATGGTGGCTCTTCAGGAAGGAGCTGGGAAGGTGCAGAGACAGAGTTGTGTTCTGTGCAGAGAAGTGGGAGGAACACAAACAGCTTCATCTGAGGGCAGCTGATGGGCTGCTGATAGAGGTTTGTAAAAGATTATCCTATATTTATAAAGAAAAAATTGAACAACCTATGCTATGAGCTCCTTTGCTAACCAGTCTGATGAATTAATTGCTTCCAATAAATTGAATTGGTTTTGCATGATAGTTGCTGTCTTCTCTATGGCCATCTGTTGTAGACTGTCAATGAAAAACTATGTATGATTTTTAAAATATACTAATTATTTGAAGTTGTTGAACAGAAAACAGTGTCATGGGGAAAAAAAGGTATTTAGGGCATGAACCACAGAAATAACTTTTGAAATGTCAAATTACATATTTAGACACTAAGAGCATCTCATAGAGAATATAACTGCAAATTAGTTAAATATTATAACTGCAGGGACATATCTAAGGCTTATAATATAAAAGTAAATTATGACTTTAAAGAACCATACTGATTTATCTGTGAGGTTTTAAGAACATTACTGGTTTATGTACAGTCTGGCTACATTTAGATTTCATCAGAGTATCTGAATTTTTAACAATCAGGCCTGTGGCACAGAATTTTATATTGGATAGCTGCAAACTGTATAAATTGTGCCGGTTAACATTTAGGGGGATTGATGTTAAAAAGCATTTGGCAGATTGCTTTCACTGCATTAGTAGAAAAGTAAAAATAAACGACAAGGAAAGGACATGCAGATGCCTGAAAATGAGTGAAGGGAGCAGAAAAACAAATGGAGAAAATAATAGATGAAACACTTCCTATACAGCTAGTAAATGGGGGAAAATATAAGAGAAAAATTAATGAGGAAAACCCCTACAAATCAGGGTCAAACAAAGCCAAAAGACAAAACAAGATGCTACTATTAGAGGTATAAAAGATTTTTATTTTTCCTGTTACTCAAGGAAGTTTAAAAGCTAGCAGAATGGAAGCATTTCAAAATGATGAGCTTGAGACTATTGTCAGCCGCATGATTAAGAGTTTCATGTCCATAGAGTAGCCAGCAGGTTTTACATAATAGGGTTCAGCGTCTACTCCTATTGTTGTTAAAATCAGTCTTCTATAATGCATTCAAATTACTGAGTTATTCATGTATTTTCTTCAGCTATTAAATAAGAGCATTTCTGAGACAAAAAAAGCTCAGTGTAAAAGCAAAAGTTTTAGACTTCCTGGCTTTGATGAATTGGCAAGAGCTACTTAAAAAAACCTATGGAAAAATCTCTTATTTTGGATGACATTAAAATCCTCCAAACTCTTTAGGGCTTCATTTCAATACAATTAATACTATAATCACAAGTATAGTTCATAATATTACAAGTTATAAAACAATCTTACTTGATTTACAGAACATAAAATCTGTAACTACTCAGCAACCACTGCAAATAAAACGTCTGTACATTGGGTCCAGTGTTTCTTAATAAGTGCCTTAGCCTTAATCAGTAGCTATTTTAAGGAAACGAGTAACACTTAAAGAAACATGCATGCACTTATAACACTTTGGGACAAGGCATAACATAGATAAAACATTAGATAGACAGTAAATAGAGCTTTCTCTGTGTTTATTAAGGAACAACCATGCCTGCAAATATGGTGGTGTTTTTAGTGGAAAAAAAAACTTAATCAAGAATGGGCAATTCAGCTTCTAAATGGAATGCCAAAAATAACACTAAAGATCAGATGCTTGAAAGTGTATAAAGATTTCTAGTTTATTTCTCAAATAAGTATAAAGAAGGTAACATGACATGTAATTAAAAGATAGCAGATTGAGGTTGTCAGTAAAGTGGAAATTTGTTTGAAATACGTTGCTCTTTAGCTGTTTGTGAAAGTGACTGTATGTGGATAGAAGCATTCATTGTGGAACATATTTCTGATCTAAAACTTGTGCTCAATTGGTATACAGCCAAATGGTAGTTAAAAAGTGACCTTCTGAAAACCATGCCTTATTAAATTGTGAGGAAAAAAAAATGAGACAAACCACTGTTAAGGCAGCAGATCAGGAGATGGCACTCTGGCCTTCTAATGGAGGAAGTCAGGACTGTAATAAAAAGAAACTGAAAAGGAAAAGACAGAATTTTCCTTAGAAGACTGTCACCATTTTGTAAAAGAAAGTTGAAATGTTCATTGTGCATAGCATTAAGAAGTCCATCTGGGAAAAGAGATCACATTTAGCCAAAGCAGAGAGGCTGAAGAAAAAAGAAAAATGAGATTGGGTGTGAAATCCAACCGTCTTTGAAGTCAATGGGAATTTTGCCACCGATTTCACTGGGTCAGGATTTCATGCAAGCTGGATGCAGACTCTGCTTTGTGATATCCATACTGAATTGAGGTTTCTGGTTTCAAAAGCTATATGAAAGTCATCCCCACATAAAACTAATGTGACAGAGTACAGAATAAAGTCCATTTTTTTTTTTCAATGAGGGGAAATTAAAAGATTACAATTAAGACCTTACTGTTAAGATAATTAAGCATGGACAGAAGGGAAGAATGCACATTACAACATTTACCTCTTATATCTATTTCATTTTTTCTCTTTCAGTTTTCCTCCCTGAACACTCTATGCCTCCCTGCTTCACTCCTTATATTCACTTCACTGCTTAGCTGCAAATTACAGTGGGGAAAGTGAGCTGACAAAAGCATACTCCCATTTATGTGCAAAATAGCCCCTTAAGCTCAATTTTTAAAGTTTTGAGTAAAGTTTGCCATACACAGGCTTATATATATGTACATACAGTATACATTTTTCAGTAAAAAAAGTTTCATATGTAACAAATAAGAAAATGTCAACTTTGACGTGGAATTTGATTTAAACAAAGAGTATTTAAGGGCTATTTTCCACTGTTGCAAACAAGCAATAATAAAAATAGGTTATTAATAGTATCATAGACAGTACTTTTTTACAAAGGGGAGAAAGAGATCCCTAATAGGATCTTTCTCATGAACTGCATTCAAAAGTTCTGTTAAACCTCATGCTTTTAGCCAGGTTATTTACATTTTCCTTGTCCAAAATTGTACATATCATGAGAGGCAGTAACTTTTACCAGAACCATATGCAATTACAACTGAGAACAAAAGGAAGAAAAATAAAATTTGATACGCTATACAAAAGTTTGCCTTCTTTCTAATTAAAATTACTTGTGGAACCTAATGTTAAAAATGTGTGTTCATTCCACACACGTATTTAATGGAATCAGTGGTGCTATTTAATCAGATGCTGGAGATATAAGTTGGAAATAATGAATATTAGGTTGGGAAAACATTCAAATATTCTTTACCAGCTTCTTTCCTATGGATTGTTAAATATATTTTTAATGCAAATATATCAGTGTGCTATCATCTCTCTGCTGTCCTTCATGAAGGCAATCCCATAAGGGTGAAACGCTGGCCTTTCCTGTTTCTTCTCTGCTGTAACTATTATAATACAAATGATGCCTGCTAAAACTGGCAGATCTATGCCTAACATAATTCTAGTTTAATTCAAAAATTTTATTGCTTACATAATACAGCAGTTCAGAAAACCCTTGTTGTAGCTGAAAACATGAGTGAGGAATATTTATAAGGCTCTGTAGAAATATTCCTTCTAAATAACTTCATCTACTGAGAATGACTGGATTCCTGAGTTAAAGAAGCCATCCTTCAGCTTTTAATGTCAATAGTATCAAATCTCTTACTGAGTTACAGGTCCTACACCTGGGTCGGAGCAATCCCAGGCAAAGCTACAGGTTGGGTGAAAAGGAAATTCAGTGCAGCCCTGCAGAGAAGGACTTGGGGGTGTTGGTCGATGAGAAAATGAACATGAGCCAGCTTCAGTGTGCACTTGCAGCCCAGAAAGCCAACCGTATCCTGGGCTGCATCAAAAGAAGTGTGACCAGCAGGTTGAAGGAGGTGATCCTGCCCTTCTACTCTGCTCTCCTGAGACCTCACTTGGAGTATTGTGTGAAGTTCTGGTGTCCCCAACATAAAAAGGACACGGAAGTGTTGGAACAAGTCCAGAGGAGGGCCACGAGGATGATCAGGGGACTGGAGCACCTCCTGTATGAAGACAGGCTGAGAAAGTTGGGGCTGTTCAGCCTGGAGAAGAGAAGGCTGCATGGAGACTTCATAGCAGCCTTCCAGTATCTGAAGGGGGCCTACAGGGATGCTGGTGAGGGACTATTCATTAGGGACTGTAGTGATAGGACAAGGGGTAATGGGTTGAAACTTAAACAGCAGAGGTTTAGACTGGATATAAGAAAGAAATTCTTTACTGTAATGATGGTGAGGTGCTGGAATGGGTTGCCCAGGGAGGTTGTGAATGCTCCATCCCTAGAAGTGTTCAAGGCCAGGTTGGATGAAGCCTTGGGTGATATGGTTTAGTGTGAGGTGTCCCTGCCCATGGCAGGGGGGTTGGAACTAGATGATCTTAAGGTCCTTTCCAACCCTAACTATTCTATGATTAATTATTAATAACAATAAGCATCAGACCTAGCAATCCCTTTCTGTCATGTGAATATTTTATTTTTAAAATTAAAGTGACAGAAATATTTTTCCAAAAGCAAACTGGTTACCGAACTTTAAGGTGATAAAAATAGGTCTTAAGTTTCATTTCTGCCTTATGAATTTATCCAGTTAAAGAGTATTTTATTCATTACTAGAACGTAAATGTGAACAGTTACAACAATGAAACAGAAATTCTTTGGCCAGGTTTCTCAGCTATTGCAATCCCTCACTGACAAACCAGGTCTTCTCCATTTTCCTGAAGCTAAGACTAAGGGAAGGCACTTTTCAAATAAAAAGAATCAGCAGCAAACCAACACTCACACATGCTACTGAGCACCTCACTTAAACACTAATCATTCTGGGAAAAATAATAAAATCCAAGGATCGGGTATTTTAAAATGTATTTAAATTCCAAGCTTACCTGGTTACAGAACTGTACAGCTGCTGTTACCTATCTATGCCTATGTATACCTCTATATATCTAGGGCTCCTGAAGATTCACATTCTTTATCATTTGGAATTCAGATCCTGAGAGATGCTAACTTGCTAACTTATGATTATAGAAGATTATATCTCATCGAACATAAAGGGAAATCAGCCTAGCTTTGAATTCCAGGGATTGAAAAATTTGACAAATTTTACCTTATTTTAGATAAATTTATAAGATCTTCCTTTGCTGAACAAGAAATACATCTCTTTTAACATTGCATGTATTAATGTAAAGAAAAAGCCATATAACAGGGTATAAATGAATTGTTATACACAGTGAAATATAACTAATTACTAACATAATGCCCTAGAACAATTAAACTTATTTTTCTTTTACTAGATGAGAAATTTTCTGTACTAAATCTAACAATTTCTTCTGACAAAAAGTGAATGTTCTGAAGTTTGTCTTTTTCTCTTTTCAAAGCTGTTTTAAGTGTCATTGTGAAAAGGATATCTTCTCTAAATGTTTCTAGAGACATTTATCACTCATTCAGCCTTTAGCCACGTTCTGCTTAGTGCTGTGAATCGTAATATTACAATGCCTTCCAGAAATTGGAAAAACAGTACATGCAATGGCAACTAAGGTAACAGCCACTTCCTACTAAAGGTTACACAGAACTGTGTAATCTAAAATATTTTTCAGAGAGCCTTTCAAGACCAGAAATATGTACAATACGTCATTGTCTTCAAGTTGCTGAAGACATAAAATGATTTTCTTCCTAGCTCTATTCATTCTAGAGTTGACCATGTTATTATAAATTGAGTAAATTCTTCTGAAAGACTTGCTTGCATCAATTCAACAGAAAGAAAACAGTAACTTTCAGTCTTGTGATTCGAATTTTCTCTCAAAACTTCTGTAGTTAGAATACAATGTAATATGTACCAGGTTCTCAACTTTTGCCCAGTGACAGAGCATTGATTTTGAAGGATAATTATACACACGTAATAAGGAAAATGTAAATATGTACAAATACTGAGATCCACAGTCAACTCTGATGGCACTCGTGCAAATTGTAAGTCACAGTTCTTCATAGGCATCTTTTTGTCATGTTTCTTATATGTTTTAGTCCTCTTATCTTGACCCTGTTCAGAGGCATGGATTGCTTCTAAAGACTGACATCGCCTGTGATGGCGATGTAGGAGCGTAACGAAGAAATGGTACTGCTATCTTCAGAACATCTTACGAGCAATTTAGTTCATACTATCTTAAGAGAATGGGCCTGTGCATAAGTCTCCAAGCACATTTTATTTTCACCAGAGCTGCAGGACTCAAGCTAAACTGTTAATGGGAAATCAAGCTAAAATTTGTCACCATTTTGGACTTCAGAATTACTTTAAGCATCCATTTAAATACACAATAAAGTTTATTCATAGACTGAGCAACTGTTATTTACAAATATATTAATGATAGCAACCACTGGAGAAGAAAAAAAAGCAGCTGTTAAAGCTCCTGATAGTGTTGCCACATCAGCATTAAAGCAAAGAAGACATTCAGGCTACAAACAAGAAACTGGTTTATAACTCCCAGAGGGCTGAGATTCTGAAGCAGCCTTCTCATGGGGTAAGGAGAGAGTGAGAGGAGGGGAACACAGCAAAGTGAAGAACATATTTGTTTTAAAAAGAAGCTTGATAAATTTAAAGAACCAGCCTCACCAGAGGAAGGCCTCTCTAAGCCTATATTCCCAGTAATGTTAAAAGGATCACTGAAATTGCTTCAAGCCTCCTAAGGTGTCCAGTGAGACTCTGAGGAATGTGCACACTTCAGAAAAGGCACATGGATGCTGGGAGGACTCTGCAAATGACATCAGGTTATTCTATAGGTAAGTTAGCAAGAACACTGCAGTTTGGTTGAAAAGGAAACAACCCCCAGGTTGTACTGCAAAATTCAATAAGAAAACACAAAAATGCTTTGTCTCCACAGTAAAACCTGTAAGCATACAAACTGGAAAGAAAAATGAGTATCATGAAGGCAATCTCTGTACCAATTCATCAGGTGGTTTTTTTTGCTTGCCTTATTTTATATTTGGTACTTCTCTCGATCTAAACCTTAAGCCTTTCTATAAACATTGCTCCTCCTAAAGAGCAAGGTGTCAATGATGTGCTTTAACAGCATTGCTGCGCTTTTAATCATCCCAGAGCCTTCTGTATAATCATAGAATAGCTAGGGTTGGAAAGGACCTTGGGATCATCTAATTACAACCCCCCTGCCATGGGCAGGGACACATCATGCTAAACCATGTCACCCAAGGCTCTGTCCAACCTGGCCTTGGACACCGCCTGGGATGGAACATTCACAACTTCCTTGGACAACCCAATAATCAAACACTAATGCAGTCTGCTCACTCTGCCTCAAGTATGTAAAAAAATGTTTTTTTCTAGTGAAATTAAATGGAACTGACTTCTGTTATTGCAGCGAAACACTAAGGCAAACCTATAAAAAAGATGACTGGTAGGCTAACTTCTGAACAAATATGAAAGGACAATAATGAAGAAGTTTATGCAATCACAAAATAATTAATTCTCCACTAGAAAAAAAAAAACTATGAAGAGTTCTCTCATTACAAAACACTGAAGATAATAGTTAATTGTTGCAAATTACCATTTGCCTTAATTTCTGCATAAGAGAAAAAAATCATTAAGAAATAAATGTGGGTCTGGTGTTTTTCATGCGGAGGGAGAGCAGGTTGTTGGTTTTATGGCACAAAGAAAAATGCTGACTGATTATACACAGCAGAGGATGGCTGTGCAGTATTGTCCTCTTCACCATGTATCTGACACTGGGTCCTTGGGATCAAAGCGGATCCCGAACACCATGGGGTTCAACACCCTGGGCCTGTTCAGCTTGCAAGGATAGCTATTTTATGTGGCAAGTTACCATAGCAACTTGCCCCAATTTACATACTGAATAGCTGCACAAGTTAATATGACTCAATATAAGCATTCATTCCCAGTCGAAGATTTCGGCTTGTTAGCGTACGACAGACAGAACTCCTAGGTAGAAGTCAGAAGCTGAAATACCTAGGCACAGCCATTTAAATGACTCAAGCCCATCTTCCTTTCACAAGGGTTCTTTCTTTGCAGTTTCTACCTTACGCATATTCTCTGCTTACAATAGTCAATTGCTAGCTTGAAACCTGGCTTGCACAAATAGAAAAAGACCTTTTAATGTGAGCTTAACCTGTGTAATTAAATACAGACTTAACTAATATCTTCCTCCAAAACCATGTTCAAAAAAAACAAAACTAGCCAAACAGAAAAGCAAAACAAAACAAAAAGTCAAAACTAACCCAACAATTTATTGCACAGAATTAGAGGCCAGAAGTCAGTTTCTTGTGAAGGAGCCTTGGATCTGCTTCTGTCCTTAACTGCTGAATTCAGCCTGACAATGCAACTTGAGAGTCTTATTTCAAAGAGCATTTTAAACATTTTGTTGGAATGAGGGCAAGACACTGAAACTCAACAACTCCCCAGATTTTATTAGCATTGTGCTTAGATTTAATCAAGAGCTACTCCTGACCAACATGCACTAATCCCACTTTCATACTTTTGTTAACCTTACAGACATTTCTAAAAGCAAGTTAGACGAGAAGCACTTGGCGGTGTTGGTTGTCAAGAAGCTCAACATGACCTGGCAGTGCACGATCGCAGCCCAGAAAGCCACCTGTATGCTGGGCTGTATCCAAAGGAGCACAGCCAGCAGGTGAAGGGAGGTGATTCTCACTCTCTTCTCCACTCCTAAGATACTACCTGGAGAACTGTGTCAGCTCTGGGCCCCCAACACAAAGAACACGGAGCTGTTAGAGAGAGTCCAGAGGAGGGCCACAAATATGATGAGAGTGCTGGAGCAACCACTCCTATGGAGACAGGCTGAGAGAGCTGGGCTTGCTCAGCCTGTAGAAGAGAAGGCCTTCAAGGAGATTTTATTGTAGCCTTTCTATACCTTCAGGGGGCTTACGAGAAATATGGAGAGGGACTTTCAACTTAAATCTGACTTTAAGCTGAAAAAAGTAGATTTAGATTAGATGTTAAGAAAAATTTCTTCACCATGAGGATGGTGAGATACTGGCACAGTTTATCCAGAGAAGCTGTGGCTGCTCCATTCCTGGCAGTGTTTCAAGGCCAGGCTGGACAGGGCTTGGAGCAAGCCCGGTCTGGTGGAAGGTTGTCCCTGCCCATGGCAGGGGATTGGAACCAGCTAATATTTAAGGACCCTCCCCAACACAAACCATTCTATGATTCTACGAAATTTCAGCATATGAAGGAGCTACTGAAGTACAGCTGATCAGTTTTGCAAATACACAGTAAAGAATCAAAGACTAAACAGAAGTTCTTCAGAACAAAATCTGGGCATTGTTTTAGATTGTGACCAAAGCATGAGTCAATGTCATGATACTGTTGAAGGCAAATATCATAGTGGGATCTACAAACAAGAGTTAATACTTGCAAGATATATGAGGTGAACCCTATTTACACAGCATGGATAGAATTTCTGTTTAAACAGGCGTTTCAGACATTGTATTCCAAGAGATAGATGGAGGAAAGCAATGAGACAGTTGAAGGGTCAAGAGAAATATGTAGGAGAAAAGAATTTGGTATTATTTAGCTGAAAGTCCTAGTTCTCTCTGAATTTCAGAGGCACTTGTAAAGAGAAACGAAATAATCTGGGGTTTATGTTTGTGCATTTTAAATTGCAGTGAGAAAAGGTATGCTTAGACCAGGGAGTGAAGGGGAAACCTTTCTCACAACAATGATGAAGCCTTAAGCTACAGAAAACCTAAGCAACTGTAGGGTCTTCAGCAGTAGAGATCTTAAGGAACATGTTAGACAAACTTTTACCATGAACACCAGCAGACGGTCAACAGGATAGTTCTGTTCAAATTCTCTCAAGGCTAGTACATTATATTTTGTACACCAAAAATTAATATGGTACTGATAAGAAAAGTGAAGATTTTCCTCCCAGGCTTATTGTGATTGTTTAACTCAAAGAAGCATTGGAACAATCTTAAATGACTTTCACTCATTGTAGCACAGAGACCTTAATATTCTTTTAAGTAGGGAGCGGAGAAGCAAGATCCCAAGAAAAAGTTTGGAAAACTAATTTCTTTAAGATAATTTGTCCATACACCATTAAATTACTATTCACATTTCCTCTTCTACATTATTTTGTATCATTTTTACTCATAATTATATTGAATTATACTGACTAAATTATATATCAAAGACAATATATTGGTCAGTCACAATAGTGAGTAAGCACGCTCTTTCATTTAATTTCAGGATCTTTCATTCATTACTTAGGTAAAGAGTTGGAGTAGTTTTTCCTATAGCACAGCTTTTCAGACTGGAAGTATTCATCATAATAATGATAATTGTAGTGATTTAGCTATTAGTCTTCTGCTGCTTTTATATTGGGCTTTACAAAAAACTTTGAGGATCAACAGAAGCAAACCTTTACATCACTTGTAGAATCTGACAACAGAATGGAAGTTATTGACCATGAACTGAAGTAAAACATACTGCTAAAGTTAAAATGTGTAAATTAGAGAAAAGTTACAGTTAATGATTTGTTGCTTCTAAGCTAAGTGAAGGTTCTAACTGGGTAATATTCTTATTGCTTTGTGCAAGATAAGCAAAGATATCCCAATCACTTACTTTCAAAGGAAACTGTCATTTACTTGAAGTGATTTTCTTTTTCTTTACTTCTAAATTTTTATCCTAAAATGATTCTGGATTCCTTGATGGTTAAAAATTGCTCTCTGCATTTATTAGGAAAGGTAACTATATTTAATAGATTTTAGAAGTGTGACATTTCGTTTTCTATGAGATGCAAATAATGTTTCTTATTTCTGAGTTCAGAAATATTTAGTTAGCAGCTCTAGGAATACTATACTCAGTATATTTGAGGAATTTCATAATGCCAGTCAAGTAAAAAAAACCCCAACAAATAAATGAGACAAAACATAAAATCCAGTTCCACAGCCAGGAAATACTGCTGATTGCCCCATCTTCATCAGTGAATTTCAGAACATATGATTATTGCAAGATTTACAGTCAACAGATACTTATTTTTCTGCTTGTCACAGTTTTGTTCTTTTTGCTGGGAGGGCTTTCCTTGTTTTTCTTAATAGAGTATTTGGGAAAGAACAGTGTCCATGGAATAAATAATAATCCTACAATTATCTTAAGAGTAACTACTATTTGCGGAATTTTAATCCCAGAAAAGACCAAAGCAGAATATTGCTGCTACCCCTATTTTTAAAAATTACAAGGAAAAAAAAAAGCACCAATAAAAATCAGAAAGAGGCTGGTAAAATTACTTCCTAAAGAGCAAGACTCAAGGTTCCTGACAACTTAGCCAGACACAACTTAAAGGGGACATACTTCTTTCTTCTAACTTCAGGTAAGTAATTAGTAAGATTTAATTATCTAATTTCCATGTATGAGCATTCCAGAAACTTCTGGTAAAACAGCAGCTCTCAGTTTATATACCAGGTACTGAAAGAATCAGTACCTCACTTAAACTTTCTTATGCATACTAATTCGAGTTTACTAAATGGCATACTTAAAACGGGAGTGCACATGAACAGACACAAAACACAACTTTTTTATTTCTAAAGGAAAAAGACGTATTTTAAAGAGTCTCTTTAAGTTTACACTGTATTGATATGAAGAAATTGTACTGGAATCCACAGATAACACATTAAGTTCTACATTAGACTTCTGAAAAAGAATGTGGTCTTCTCTTTTCAGCCTTCCTCTACTAAATACTTTATGTATAGCTTGAAGGTGCACGGGCAGGAGACTATCCAGTGTCTAGTCTTTTTAAAGTCTGATTTGATTTAATAATAATTCAACTAAAGACCCTAAAGGATACTGAAAATATATGCAATGCATACTGCAGAGTGTCGTACTTAATAGAATTGCCCTCTCTTTTCAACACTGCTGAAACAAATGTGCCAAGTTTTAGTTGACAGAAAGCTATCTGTCTTTGAGAAGCTTTATCTTAAGAAGAAAAGGCTGCAAATAGCTGTGGCTTATTACAAACTTAATAAGATCCAAATTGTTACATGTCTTGAAAAGAAGAAAAGATTTCTACATTGCACAATTTTTTCCAGAATACAGGTACGATTCCTGGTATATCAATAGCCCAAGGGCACAACATATTGAATGACTTATTAAAGATTCATGATACAAATTTATTTCCTAACAACATAGTAGGAATGTGTTGTTTTCCATTACAGGAAGCAACGCTTCTCAAAAGTGTTTACAACTCTCAAATTGCAAAATTTAATTTTCAAATCGAATGAAGCATAATGAGCTTCATGAGCTCCTAAATCTTCACACCCAGACTTAGTTACAAACATAACACAGCAAAACAGATTAGAACTAGCAAACCATGTATTAAAGAATTCTGATGTAGTAAATGACTATCCATCTGTTGATCAATGGCAATTCAAGAGACTCTTCCAAAACCAAAGCATGGTCAAGCTAACAGCCTGTCCATCTTCATCTCTAAGCTGAGAAAAAACAAGGAAATTCAATGTTTTCTGATGAACATGGGTGAGCACTCACCAGATTTATCCTTTTTATCTATCATCATCTCACATAAAAGCAGCTCACTGTTGAGAGGTATACCTACATAAATCCAACATCTAGTATCTTTGTAGAAGGCTATAAAAATGCTGGTTTTGTATGACAGTTCTATGGTGGCAAGGGGAAAATGAAGGAAAAAATGAGCAAAACTGAGAACAAAAAGCACAAATCAAATTACAGGTAGATAAACTGAAAAATTCCTAATCTGAATTTTTGAGCCCAATTTCAGAAGTGAGACTGATAGTTTAGATCAATTATACTCCATAGACAAAAAGGTTCAGATCTGCTTCTGTATGAATATCACTGAAAATTTTGAAACCTGATAATTTATATTGATCCAGTCAAACAGAATGAAAATGAAAGAACCACAAAGCCACCACACTTTTCAATGAACTACTGTAAAGGCTACCATCATTAAACAAACAAAACCAACAAACCAAACAAACCCCTGAATGTGGTGTAAAAATAGACATAACTGAATATTTCAGTTTTACTCATTCTTGTATGGTAATGACTTCACAGCATATTAAATCTAACTCTAAAGTACTGAGTCCTCTAGGTAGTTTTGGTTTCGTGTTCTTCTTACAAGGACTAAGAGACAACTCAAAATGTTAACAGAAAATAAATCTGAATATATGTTTTTATACAGAAAATTCAAGATAGCTAAGTAAGTCCAAATACAAAAGCAACTTAAAACGAAGTGCCCAGATATATCTATGTTTCCAGGTTGGTTTAAGAATATAGTGCACCTTTCTGAATAGTACCGAAATCTTAATAATCCTTGCTGATAAAGGAAGGTTATTTAGAAGGCTGTCAAGGCCTGGAAATCTGTTCTCTGCACTGCTTAGTCTACAGATCCTTTGTGAGTGCCCAGCTTGCTGTTATGACCCTGTCTCTCTCTTCTGCCTGGCATAATCTCCCCAGACAACGATCACTGTTTGCCTAGGAAAGGCACCATCTCCCCTCTCTCCAGACAGGCAGTGTCACCTTCCTTGATCATGCCTTTATAAAAGAAATAAGATGCAAATTTAGGACAAAGAACTCCACCAAATGTTGTCTGTCACACTATAACTTGACCAGGTAAACAATTTACAATGGGGTTTGGAATCCAATTCCACAAATAAACTGTAGTATTTTTTGAAGTGTTACTAAAACCTAAGATAAATTAGAATAAAACTTCATAAATTTCAGCAAGCATCTTTCTTGTGACATGGCAATGTATAATTGAAGAAAAGCCCAGGAGAAGTAAGAGTTTAGTTTTCCCATGATAGCCATTTCCTTCTGGTTATGCCGTGACAGCTGGAGAGTGAGTCTTAATTTTTTCAGAAGTGAATTTAATTGCTTTAGAGAGTCAGTTTAGCATATCACTTCAGAAATGCCCCAAAGCTACAAGTAAACCCATTATTAGCCAAATAGCTTCTTATTTGTAAGTTTCTTCATTTAGGGCTGTAGTTACCAGATTATGTTTTCAATACCTTACCGAGTATTCCACAGGTGGCCTCCAAATCTTATCCCTGTTGGAACATTTTCAATTAAAAGTTTTACGATAAGGATCCATGATAGCCTGAGAAATGTTGATGGTAGATAATGGGCTATAATCCAATGAATTTGGGAATCAGTGGCTTAAAGGTTATCCTGGAAGCAAGAATAATGCACCATGTCTAAGCAGCTCTGAGGAAATAATTGTTTAAAATATGAATCTAATTTTTAAAGTGGTAAAAGTCCTTTTCTGAAAAAGGACTCTCAGTTTGAAAATAGCTGATGTTACATGAAACAAATATAGTTTATAATTAACAGTGATTTACCTCTGCTGAGAATATAAAAAAAAATTGCTGTTTTAACTGCAGAAAATTTTCTGATCATCCAGATATCATGGCTATATGTTTTCCACTACATGCAGTTCTTGGATAAATGTGTGCTAGATAGTCTGTATGAGCAGATAGGGCATCTCTGCAGACACCTTTGTCTTTTGGAGGCATACCACTGATTCCCAAACACACCAAAAATAAAATCACTAGTGTAAAGTGAAGGAAAATCAAGTACAGCAACATACCCTAGTGACATAAAAGACAGTAATTATGTTATAGTTTTTCCCTAAAGTACAAAATGTTTTTGAGATGAAAGACAAAATTTAATCATCTTGTATTTCAGGTACATCTTAAACCTTGATAGCTGCTTTCCACTATCTTGTAAGGCAGTTCTTTGTTTTGACTTTTTTGTTTGTTCCAAGTGGTAGGGTAGAGATTAATTCATTAGTCAAACAGTTAAAAAATAAGATGTGTATGTCCATTTTACCCATGCAGATGTGCTGTTCATAAAACATGTGACTCAGTTACTATTCAATGACAGCCTGTCTTCTTATTGAAAATATGCTGGTAACTTGCAGCTAGCTCTTGTAGTAAGCAATGCTGCTGTCAGTAACCAACCAACAGACCCCATAATACAGGCTGAAATTAGTAGCAATTATTGTATTCTTCCTTTCAGAAAGACAACAGAAAGGAACCTCAAACATGGAGTATAAGTTCAATATGGTGACCCTATACTCAGAATGTACACAAACTGTGTCCCAGGGAATCAAGAAAATCAAAGCTTTAAAGAAGGACAACCATTAAACTAATACCTGACACTGGTAGAATACACATATTTCTCAAAAGACACTGTTAACAGATCTGGAATGAGAGTTTGCCACAAGAAATTAGCAAAGTAACCCAATATCCGAACGCTAAAATATCTAATACTGTATGTGGATAGCTTAACAAAAGGATAAAGAAAATAAAGGTATCAGAATAGTTTTAATAAAGAAAAATGAATTTATTGTAAAGCAACAAGTACAGCTTTGAAGACACTTTGGAAATGTTTCTAACAGGAGAGGATTTGACCAGATATACTTTACATCTGGAATACTTTACATTCTGGAATACGACGTCCTACCGTGCTCTTACATATGCCATCGTGAAGCAACAAAGCATGACACAAGGGCTATCAAAAGACACATATTGCAACAATTAACAGCAATACTAAGATCCCTTTCTGTATAAGGACCTCCTCAACTCACCTGAAGCAAATTTATCAACCTGATGATCCCTGTTTTCTAGGTCATAGTATCAGTAAAGTCATACTGATGTTCTTGAGAGTGACAAGAAGTTTCTTATGACCAGTTTTACTATTTCTCCTCTTTTCTGACCTTTACATTTCAGAAAAAACTTCACAATATGTAGCAAAGCTATAATCAGTAATAGTAACTGAAAATACAGGAAAGCTCTTGTGGTATTATGCTAAACAAAGACTATGATAGCTGAAATTTCAACAGATACTCTTTTTACCTCCATATAAAATATGAAAGGACAGATGAACAACTCTGCTGAGATGTGCAATGTGATATTTAGGCCCATTTATTAATTTGTATTTTGCATGAGGGAATTTAGTAACTAGCCGTGAAATATATCTGCATTGAAATGTTACATTTGCTAGATACAGGCAGTCTCTTTACAGCTATTTATAGAGAACATAATTCTAATAATTTCATTTGCCTTTAACTCGGTGTGAGGTATCCTTATGTCTTTTATACAGGAGAAGGTCATTCAGACTCAAATGTTTTGTACGGAACTTCTGTGTTTCTGTGTTCTGGGTCAGCTGGCCACATGTCTGCAGGTTGGTACAACTCAGTGTGCAAATACTTTGCTGTGACTATCAAAATTTAGCAAAAAAGAACTAAAATCCTAAATCTAGGAAATCAAGGTCACAGTATTACAGTTAAAGCAATGGAAAACTCCTAGTAAATGCAGCATGCAATGAAAATTCATATCACGATATTTTCATTTCCTTACAGGCATGAAGAAAGGGCTTTGTGCACTACATTTCACTGTCATTCTACCAAATTCCAAGCACTGCAAGCAGATTAGTGATCACAATTGCTTCCATACTTTTCTATGTACTGTACAGAATTATGACTTTCCCTTTCCCCACAGTACAGGCGAAGAGAAATTACTATTTCACCTCACAGAAACAGTCTTAATTTACTATTCAAATATTACAGAAAATGTACAAAATCACCCCACAGACAGCTGATAAATACTTTATTTCTAGCACTAGTTTGTTCCTTTATACCTTTTAGCACATTGCTGATTTCTAATGCTTTAGGTCTTCCAAAGGAATTGAGCATAGTTTCGACCACATAAGAAAGAATATAAGTCTTGTAATTTATAAACATACACTCAGTGTAAAATCCAGACAAAATCAACTCATCTGTACTGTTTCTTATATCTGCTAAGCCTACTCTTGCATTTTTTATAGGTGATTCTTTTTAGTCCCTCTTCACATAGAGGTTTCATAATCATAACTGTTTCTGCCTTCATGTCTGGACTTCGTCTGATAAACAGATTGTACTTACTTTTATTTCATCTATCTCTTTGATGGTATGTGTTAATAGCTCAGCACTAAAATTACTTCTAGCCATAAACGTGTATGAACCACCGCCATTTATCATGCCTTATTGGCACTTCTGTAGTTGACATTAAAAGAAAAAAAAATGAAATCACAAAGCCCAGACAATCTGAATTGAATTCATAATCTACTTTGGCAGGAGTCTCAGAACAACATGCTTATGATTTAAACAGAGTACAGCAACAGCTACCGTATTGGCTAACATGCCTCAGACACAAACCCATTAAATCTAAATGGATGACCTAGCGTGACGTGAAATAAAAGAGCCATCAGTACTTGTTCGAAGATAATTTATACATCTGCCATTTATTCTCAGGTACATCTTTGTCAATACCAATTTCCCACTTAATGTGTTAAATTGCAAACACCACCTTTGAATTTGCAGTGACTGACTTTTTATTCTTAAAGAGATTTAATTATGGCAAGAATGTGTTTTATATCCTATTCATATAGGATAGTCTGTTTCAGTTGGAAGGGACCTACCAATGATCATCTAGCACAGAATGATGCGTGATTATGAAATCCATAAGGCATCCCATAATGCCACAACTGCTGTTTAAAAAGGTGGTTCATTCCTTAGCATGCCTGAACTTACTATACATGACATGTATCAGACACCAAGTAACAAAATACACAACCAGATTAAGCCACCATCCAGAATTTAGAAGCTTCTTGGACAAAACTCAAGAAGTTTAATACTGTTTAAAGAATTTAATAAAAGAAGGTGCAGTTATGTGTAATCCATTGTTAAAATTTATTTTAATGGTGGCATATCATGCCCTGCCCAGATTACCCCAAGCTGTTTACAGCCTCAATGCTCCAGATGTGGAAGGCAGCTGCATTCTAATGGGAGAAATCTATGCTTGTCATTGCAACTGAAGAGGTCAGAGAACATAAGCACTAATTTAGTCTCAGTTTAAATGACAACACGTGAATCAAAAAACATAGATAAAATCTTTGGTACCAGGATAAACTGGTTGGTCACTTCTGAAAATGACTAGTGTGCATCTGCATGGCAAACATCGAAGAACAGTTTGCCTGTGAAAGGACATGATCTTGAGTATCACTTAGAAAAAGCTTTTTGAACAAATTGTATCCACAATGTCTTTGATTTCATTTTAACCTTGTTTTCATTGATCTGTGCAACTGATATATCAGAGCAATGTTAAAAAGCCATTTGCACGTAGGCTGAACAACAGAAGCTCTCTGCAAGCTTTCTATTTAAAAACTCACAGAAGCCTTAAAAAATAATCACCAAGTTCAGCATAGAGAGCGCATACTTAAGTCCTTGTTTACATCCCCACACAACTGCTTGGGACAAATACAACGTGGTATAGAAAATGACATATAAATTAAACACTTCCAGATTTTTGTCATTCTTTTCAGCTCTATACAGGAAACATTACAATGTTTGGAAGGAGTTTCCAAGTGCTGGGTAACAAAGCAGATTCCAGTGAAATATTACGTAAGTATAACTTAGAGCTCTTAAGGTTACTTTCAGTGTAGATGAAGAACTAATTTAATATCTGGACCTTAAATAAAAAGCTGTCGATAATTCAAAATTTTAATGCATATTTATCTAAATTTAAACTTACTAATTATATAGGGATTTGAATGGATCCTTCAAGCTGTACTTTTAAATCCTCTTAAACCACAATATAAGGCTATGCTTATATTTAAAGAGCAAATATATATATATATATACACATATATATATATATATAGAGAGAGAGAGCAGGTATCCAGATGCTTTCTTCACTTTTGGATTTCCAATTAAGCCTTCCTTAACTGTGAGACATCTATGAAGAACAATAAAATCTACAGCAGTTCGGATAAGCAATAACTCTCTATGTCCTGCTAGTTCATAACTAAGGATTATTTTTTGTTTTTACACCCAGAGAAGTCCTGCCAAATCTCATGTATTTGTCATTGTTAGCCCTAATTTGGGCACATTAAAAGATACTATTTAGTGAAAACTATTGGGATAGAATCACAGAACAGTTCTGGTTGGAAGGGATTCTAGTCCAATCCCACTGCAACAAGCAGGCACATCTTCAACAAGATCAGGTTGCTGAGATCTGTCAGATCAGCTGCTAAATTATATCAGCATGTCATTAAAACATAATCTTTATGTTTTACCAGATATCTTAAGCTGATTTCTGAAAATCTTAATCTGAGATCATGGAATTGGCCTAAGACTAGTACCTTGAATCCCATTAACAGAGCTGAGATTTCACCATCACAAAATTAATAAATTTTAAGAGAAATTACATCTATCTTTCAATTTATTTTTTTTTTGTTAAATGACTTACATATAAAGAAATAGCAGAAGAATCTGGGAATAAAATATGTGCTTTTCAATGATGAGCTATTTTCATCCTTAGGGAAAAGGACTTCAGTTAGACTTTTTTGGGAGGCCTCACAGCTGAAAGATGTATGAGATGCAGAGATTGCTAACCACAGCTGGAACAAAAGAGTGATGAGCACAACGACAAAAATTTAGCTAAGGCAGCCATTTGCTTCTTTAAGAAAAATGTTAAGTAACAGGACTTCAGAAGTGGTTATTATTCCAAAGTAAGTTTTTCCAAGTGGATATGATCAGAACCAAGTAAAAACTCTGAGCCTCATCAAGTTCTGAACCTGGGCTGGAAACTACATGTGCAATTGTTCCACTGCTACTTAAACCATGGAGAAAGCAGCATTTGACAGACTCCAAGGGCTTTGGGATGACAGAGAAGTGAGTGTAACTGCATTCACTCGAGCTCTAAGCATCTAGATGGTTTTATGTCATGTAAAATATGCCGTTCTCAACCCCTTCTTTTTTTTTGCAAATCTCCCCATAAGCTGGCTATGATTAAATGCATGAGATCCTTAGGCAAAGACATCACTGTAGAGTTTGAGGTACTTATCAAAATTGTCAGTATTACGGTTCTGTCCATGATATGACAATTTTCTTGAGGAAAACAGTATATCTGAATATTCAGCTGATTTTATTAAATCAGTTCTCTTAGGCCATGCTCACATCCTTTGGGGTGTTTGATTTTCATGAACATTCGAATGACTAACTTATTGGCATGCACATTTGTGCAAAGTTAATCTCAAAGTACTATGCACCAGTATTTGCAAAAGGGAAGTAAAATCCACACACCAAAGTATTTGTGCTGGAAGCGTTTACTGCTGTGGGACTTATCTGATTTACCACAAAATCCCAACCTCCAGCAGTCAATACCTCATCAACAACTTGTGATCTCTGAAAAGTTCAAAATTCTTTCAAAAACTCGATTTTTTAAACTATTAATACTTGGGTTTAAATAAAAATAAAAATCTGCTCATAAACAATAACCAGAAAAAGAGACTTAGATTTATATTAACTACTTAAATCTGTTTAATTACCATTTTTGTAAATAACAGTTTCCATTGGGAATCATATTTGGAGATGTCTATTGGGCAGGGGGTTCCTGTTTACTTTTTGCATGTGAACATTATAAATCCAATGTTAGTTCCAATTCCAGCTTTGAATGCACTTTATCTTTCCTTTCCTTCCATATCAACCCCCTTAAAGCCAGATTAATATTTCCCCTCCAGAGGAGTGAAATAACAGGTGATAGCTATGGAAAATACAGTTTTATTCAATTTATTGAGTGAATCATTGCTTCTCTGGTTCATTACACTACTTGGTAAGAAAATTCAAATTCATATAAATTTTTCTCCATTTTCAAGTACACATTCCAGTTGTGTTGCTCATCTACTTTCAATATAAAAGATGTTTTAAAGCATTAATTTATGCAATCATCTTCTAAGGGAAGTAATGACAGTTTCATACAAAATTCACTGTATAATGCTGTAATCACATTTTGTAGAACTTCTCATAAAATCACATTGAGCTGAGGAAGAAATAGAGCCTCAACAGCTGTCCTTATAGGACTTTACTATTATTTTCTGAGTTGCAGTTGCTAAACTACACTGAAAACAGATTCTTGCTTATAGCTCCACTTCAGAAATATATTTAGATTCTACCAGCTGTTGACAGTGTCAGGAAACATGCAGAGTAAAAATAAAACAATTGAGTTAGAGAGCTCAAAATGAAGTTTTAGCAAGGCTTCTTATTCCTACATGAAAATGCTTCTGCTTTACTTACCACTATGGGATTTGTAGAAAAGGAAAGAAACAGCACAGTCAATTCTGCTTCCTTGCTTTTCTATGCCCAATGGAAAAGCAGATTATATTTTCAGTTTTTAAAAAGATAATAAAATAGTCACATAAGAAATTAACTTTGGTACATTGTTTGGAACCAAATCACCATATCAAATGTTAGAGATATGAACATTCATGTATTATGATATGTTGCTATTACTACTACTACTGAAAAATAAGGAATTAAAAAGTTCAGAAAAGAACTAGGCTTTAAAACTCTCATAAAATCTGCATGGAAAGAAGTAGTAGGGAAATCCCAGTATTTGGCTTCTCCGGAATCTAGGAGGCATATAAAATAGAGAATCTGAAAGTAACTTGGACAGCTCGTTAGGAGAATGCCTCCAGCACTCCTGTGCTGTTCTGCCTCTGTAAAATCTTGCACTCATGCACAGCAAGCACCTCAGAAAGCAGCATGTCAGTGGAATTATTGGGTAGGCAGAAACCTCGCCTGAGGAGAATTGTACCCTTTTTTATTCTTTTTTGAATGTGATGTGCAGGGCTCACAAAAAAATAGACCTGAAGAAAGAAGAGATGCTAACCTGTAAAAATGTGAAAGAAAATAAAAGGTGCTCTGGGAGCCAGCACAAAACACTGAATGAGCAGAAGATTTCTTACTCATATACAAGAATATGGCTACATTATACTTTCTTCACACATGACTATTCCACTTCTCCCTGTACTCTTACTTGACAGGCAATCTCCTGGGAACCCTCCCTCCACGAGCTTGTAAGGGACACTATAAGTTTTCTGACCTTTACACTTCTCTGCTTCAGGGTCTTAACGTCACAATTACCAGATCTTTAGTCAAGGACTGGAGGCTGCCAGTCAAAGCTAGTTAATGCCACTCCAGCCAGCCAGGTCAACATCGAATACTAATAAATCTTTAGTTTGCAGGCCAAACACAGACATCAGGGCAAAGCCAAACACTGCTTCCAATATAATACAGCATAACATAGCAAACTGCTCACCAAAGTTCAAATTTTACATTCGATTTTTTTTATTGGAATATAATTTATTAGGAGTTATCAACTTACAAAGGTTTAATTAAGAACTGATGACAATATCTTTCCAGGTCAAAATTTAAATGTATTTAACAAAATGAGCAATTTTCATTTTGAAAGTTTGCAAAGAGTTAATTTCATATGAATGAAGCCTGACTTGCTCAGTCTATTTATCTGCCCACATAAATGCATCTATGCTAAATCCAACATATCACTTATACTAACTTCCAGCTACAGTTAAGGTCAGTTTGTCATTACAGCAGTAGATTGGGAAAGGGAGTTGGAGGGAGACAGATAATTAGCCTTTCTCCCCTCCTATTCTGTCCTTCTGATTTGCATCTTTTTCTCCCTTGGATCTCCCCCCTGCATCTCTCCCTGGCAGACAGCCTCACCATGTGAGCTCTCCTGACATGGCACAGGGAGAAGCTCCAGCACTGAATGTGTTCCATCTGGGGTCATGTCCTTCCCGTCTTACCATTACAAGCATTTTAAGTGATGCTCATAATATTTAAATTGTATTTCTTGTAAATGTAAAAATGTTCATATTTTTGCTTTGGGAAAAAATATATTTGTATTAAAAGAAAGGGAAAGAAGTTGATTAAGATACATTTACTCCCATTGTAAACAAAATTAGCTATCTTTTAGCTGATTATCTATCTTTTGCCATTTTAAGAAAGGTCCTGCCTTGAAACATTGACTTTGGCCTCACAAGTTTATTAACCTACTGCTGTTGTGTGTACAATTAGCAAATGTTACCTGGAAGCAGCAGTTACCTTGCCAGATAGATAAGTGCTGAAAAGTGGAGTTCAACATCTATTCTGTGTGTCCATATAGATGCTGAAAGAACTGAGACAAAGAAGCACACCCGTTAGGGCACTCATCTAAAAATTAGATACAAACAGTTTAAGCCTGCATGCTACAGTTTTCCTCACAGTGACTGTAACCTTCAATGAACTGAGTTTTGATTACTTGTGACCCTGGGAATCTCTGGGTCAGAAGACTGGAGGAGAACAGAAAATGCTGCTTGATGAAAATTCAGAGATAGTGGATGTTGTAATAAAGCTACAGTTGATATCTATTGACATACTGGTGTTTGGAAGCTTTGCAAAGATTAGGCCATACCTGGCCCTTGAGCCTGTGGCAACATCAATGGATGTTCGCAAAGATTCCTGCCTTTAGCGTTGTCATCCTTTATCTTAGTAAACATCAAAATCTGAGCACAAAAGACAGAAAATGAGCTATCGATTTTCCAGTATTGTCTTAACCTGCAGCTTAATTGAAGGTCAGTATATGTATTCCTGTCAAAGACAGACTTTTGTTATTCACTGGGAATGTCTGACACAAAACTCTCTTCAAGAGGAGAGCACAGATACTCCTTAGACAGTCCACAAAGGGAGAACACACAACCCAGCACTTTCAAACATTCCCTAAGGAAAATTGAGGCATGGAAAAGACAAACTACAAAGTAATTGGATTAGAGACCAAAAGCTTTACAGTGAAGGGGGAAGAGGGACTAAGAAAGAAAGGGAGGGAACAGAAAGAGGAGAAAAGGGACAGAAAGGAATTGTTTGTCATAAACCAACAAATAAATGGTCTCTTCAGAGAAGCTAGATGACTGCCTCTCTCACTGTTGTTCTCCCTCTCACTGTGGGATGCAAAACCGTGAATTCCCCTTTTCCTAACACTGTGAAATAGCAGTTGTGCATAAGAGTACCTCGTTTTATTAGAAGACAAATGTAGTATGACAGTAAACCAGAAACTGTCAGATAACAGACAGGAAAGAAAATCTGCATCTTTCCCTTATTTTCTGTTCTCACTCTTGCTTTGTCATCCTTCACCATCCTCTTCTCAGGAAGTATCAGATTTTGCTCTTTAATGTCATCCAAGGAACTTGTAAAGATTATTTCTCGAAAAAAAAAAAGTAAAAGAAAAAAAGACAAGAGAAGAGCAGATGCTTCTATTTCCATCCAAGCTCCTCAGATGGTGACAGTCATCCTAAAATGCTAAAATGTTTCGGTAAAATCAGAGTCCTGCAAAAACATTTCTGTCAGTATAAGACTTTCTGAATGAGCTTTAGATTGTTGGAGGATGGCTTGCATGATCACAGGGATACTGAGCAAAATCAACATTGTCATGCACATTTAATTGACAAGAATTTTGCTGAGGGAAAATCATAAAAGATATCTGACATAGCTTCCTCTCACTGAGGGATGCAAAACTTGGTGGTAGATGAAGTGACTGCATTTTTTAACTGTTATTTGCTCCAGAATGAATGTATGCAAGAGCATATAAATCTGGTTGCTAATAGCTGTTCATATTTGAATTTTCAAACCTTTTGTGCTAGGGTGTAAAAAACTAAATGGAAATTTATGAAATAAATTAATAAAAGTAAACCTAATCACAGCCACTGAATCAAAAATCATGTGTTCCCTAGGGAAACTCAGTTCTCAAGTCCTGGAAGGATAAAAGGATTCATAATTTTTTTAGAGTGCTAGGTATTTTTAAATAGCAGTGTTCCATGGCCATACAGACACAACAGAAAAGGCAGATGTTTTATTCAGCAAGCAAGAATTCTTTTTTCATATCATGACTTTATTAAAGTCACAATTCTCATTTGACCTCCAACCATCTTTGGACCTTTCCTGGCTCAGCTTTTTGAATAAAGATTGAATGGCTGGCATTATACATCTTTCATAATGCGGTTATCATATTGAGTTTGTCATTGTACATTCTGATACTGAATTCCTGCTATCATTTATGATAGGTAGCATATGTTTTTGAATGCTTAGTAACTAATAAATCTGTTTCTTATTTTAAAAAAATGTACGTACTGGTCTTTTATCAGAAGGCCTCCAAGTATGTGGATTTTTATCCAAACCAGTCAGAGCTAGATCTATGACATACATCCACAATCTGGGGTTTCTAGCACATAATCTTGCACTCAGACTACTGCAATAAAGCATGCACAATGATGGGGAACAGCACAAAAGCTACAGTAGCAAGTGGATGAGATTGGAGCATTACTCACAAACAGCAAAACTTACGAGTCAGCTCTGGTGAGCATCCTAAATGAGTGCCAGTAAAACTTTCTGTATGGCATCATGTACACTACACATCTTCATGCTAAAATGTTTTATAACATACAAGAAAATATTTTATGATCACTCAATTTAAATCTCTTAACTTACTGTGCCTATAAATGGAAGATACAATTACCACAAACGAGTAAATGAATACAAGGGATCAAGAAAATTTTCAAGGTATTCTCTTAAGGGATAACAAAATGAATTTCAGCCATAAATGAATAAGCAGAAATTATAAGGTTCCATTAAGGTTCCATTTCTTTAACTTAAAACCAGAAGAACAGTGGAATGGAGCTGAGGATATTAAAAAGACTATTTTAAAATACAGACACCTCAAAGAGTACAAATAGGAAAGTATTAATACCATTGCAAAATACAGTCAAATGAAGTTGTTCTGGAACATGGTGATCTGGAAAACAGTCTGCTAAATTAGTGACGATTAGAAATCTTTGTCCTGTTCATCCCAGAAAAATATAGGCTTCACAAAGGTGGGGTTCCTACAGGTTCAGGAGGGTCAGAGACACCAGAGAATTAAATATGAGAAGAATTAGGGCGTTGCAAGAAGAACAAGTAGATATAAACCACAAATCTCCAAGACACTGAAGGTTCCCAAGCAAAGACAGGGAGCTCTTCAGTTACTTAGTAATGATTTATGTATTTATGATTTTAGTCGAGACATTGCAATGATCCTGTTTAGTCAATATACTCTAACAAGTCCATTGAAATTAAAAAATGGGATCAGTACTAAAAAAGCTGAGTTATCAAAGGCTGACAGTGATTTTATGAAACCAAAAATAATACAAAATGTTTTGTTTCCCACCAAGTATGGAAAATATTTTATAAGCATAAAAAGAAGAAAATGTCTTCTAAAAAATAAAATCCTGAACAACACAGGCAACACCAACAAACCCCCAGACCAAAAAATGATGTAACATCCAAGCCCGCTTTTGGACACTGTTGAATTCTGTATGTTTGAAACAGAAACAGAATCTAACTTTCTTCCAGCTTTCTTCAAAAGTCTCAAAAACCTTATCACATGAAAAAAAGTATCAATGAATAGAGAGAATAGAAACCATCCCGAAATTTTGCTATTATGCCTCTACACAAATATACAGAGATAAAGGAAAGCACCTGCCTCTATTTCTGGAAAAGGTAGAAATGAAGGCAGTATTTTAACCAGGAAAGGTAGACCTTAGGCAATTCAGACTATGAATCTTTTCACTTGTACCATTTCCATTGTCTCCATACAGACAGTTTCCTACCTTAATGGTTGTTTCTTTTTTATTTTTGTTTGATAATTCTTTATGGGTCACACACCATACACATTTTGAAAACAAAAATGACCACCATGGGCTTTGAATGTGTTTATGTGAATGTGTTAGCATACACAACATTATCTATTGCTTTAACAGTTATCATGCTCATTATTACTCCTTGTTTCTAAATAAGTTCTATGAGAGGTGTTGTTTTTAAATACCAAGATCCAAATCCTACTGCCAGGAAGATGCAATAAATTACTAGAAGTCAGTAATTTGTAGTTTGGTTTATTCTATCTGTATCTTTGTTGTTCTTCACGTAAGGTAGCTGGCCCATTCTATATATATGACTGTTTCTATATACTTTCTCATTCCAAAGAAGAGAAATGTTTTCTTAGATTAGTTTTAAATGAGTGCACTACTTCAGAAAGCATTTCTAGTCCAACATACTGGACTAGATGTTAACAGGGTTTCTCAGACAAACTTCAGAAAAGAGCATTTTATAATCAGATTATTTGATTTCAGACCATGCCTCAAAAACAGTATATACAGTACCTGATATCTGTAAGACCCATAGCTTCAGGGGTCAAAACTGAGACATGGAAAATTCCCTTCTTTTAAAGCAGCAGCTTACACTGAGCACTGTGGCATGGAAAAAAGAACATTTGAGAGAGGAGGATACACATGATGTAAACACACTAAAATCTATTTCAGAAATGTTGTTATGCTTCCTAAATGATTGTCTGTGGTCTGAATTATTTCTGTAGCTACAAACTGTACTCCTTGGCAAATCACAGCCAACTTCTTTAGACAAAACTAACTAATGCCACAGAAACAAAGCAAACTGGAATGAAATCCTCCCTAGGCACCTGAACACCTTCACAGCTAAAGAAACATTAAGATCTACATGATGCCATAAATTTGCAGCAATTCCTTCCACAGCAGGATTTCAATACAAATATAAATAGAATACTTCATGTCATGATATTCTCCTGGTGGAATATTCATTCTTCCACGATATCTTATTGCTTCTTTCAAAAACCCATTTTTTTCCTCTGGTCCAAATTGTGAATTGTGATTATTACAGACAGCAGTATGAACTGGCATTGCAGTGGAGACTTAGCTGAATATCTTTCTGGTTATATTTCTAAACCATCACCAGCTTTGTAGTTTGGACCTAATACTATACAAATAGCACAGTGACATTCTCTTTGGATACTTCAGTCGCATAAAAGATTGCCTGCATTTTCTTTCAGGCTCACAACTCTACAGTAGTTTGTGACAGCAAGGATTAACCCATAGCATGTATTTTCTGAGTTATCATAATTATCAATGTTTTTCTGCTGCCCAGAGAGACTTTTTGGCCTCCTTTTTTATTACATTATGCAAACTCGAGATTGGAGAGCCAAACCTCAAGTACTTTATTATTAGATTCAGAATAACTAGTTTATATATTTTTAAGAAAGACTGAAGAACAGAGAACTGACTTATAAACTAGACAACAAAAACTGAAAAGCTTAAAAACATTTATCTTTTCAAGTAAAATACAGCTGAGAAAACAGAAAGCAAGCTGTCCACCAAGAGGTGGACTTTAATACAAACATACACACTCTCATACAAAGGCTGAAACTCAAGAGTTACAAACTGATAGCCACACTAGAACACAAGCGTGACTTAGTGAAGAACCAAAGCACTAACTTGATTTTTTTTGGTCCTTCCACCACTTCTGAAATCATTCTGTTACAGTATTATAAAATCCTGCTGACATGTCATACCTTCACAGTGGGAGTCTTTTTTTTTTCTTTTAATTACTAGGAAGCTGAAAAAGACTTGACTTCCCAAGAGGAAAAGGACTTGAAACTCGGCCAACCATCTACAAGTGATCCTACAAAGACAGTACAAGCTACATTTCTATACCATGATCAAAAGGCCAAAAGAAATGACTGAGAATGCACCAGAAAAAAGTTCCTATTTTCTCTTTTAGAAACTGATACAAAAAAACATTGATGCCATATTGTGCCTCCAAGATTCTTCGGAAAAAAAATGTAACTTCTGTAAATTTAAACTGGCATTCTTATCTTATATATATATATATATATATATTTAGTTAATATTTTAATTCACATTTATACAAGCTTTTACTTAGACTTTTTTTTTTCTTTTAACCTTTTTCAGCTTATACTCATGGTTTATTTATTTTCTATTTCATCACTCCTCTTTGACTTTCCCTTTTCTAGCTCCAATCCCGGGTCACAGGCAGGGACAAACCTTCCACTAGACGAGGTCACTCCAAGCCCCGTCCAACCTGGCCTTGGACACTGCGAGGGATGGGGCAGCCACAACTCCATCTGAGGAACATGTTCCTAGTGCCTCACAGCATTTACAGTAACAAGCTTCTTCCTAGTGTCTAATCTTAAACCTATCCTCTTTCCATTTAAAAGCCATTACCCCTTGTCCATGTCTTAATAAAAAAGTCCTTCTCCATCTTCCTTGTCCTGCTCCAGCCCCTCCTTGCTGGTGAGAACAAGGTCCTGTGCACCAACCCTCTCCACAATTGGCTTCACCTCAAATTTCTCAGTTCTCAATTCTTGAGCAGGTTGGGTTTGGCTACAAGCAACAGTCTGGTGCCATTTCACAGCTGTCCGAATAGGAGAGTCAAATAAGCTAAATGGAGCGAATGGTGAATGTCTGAAACCTTATACTCTAAAAAAACAACTTTTCAGAGAATATAATCACAGTATTTGAAATAAATATTGTTTCAAAGGTAAAATAATTGTCTAGATAATACACTGAATTAAAACAAATATATGTTCTATAGTGTTTTGGGAAGGGCAAATTTTTGTCTTAATGGTAAATCTGAGTGTACTGTTGTACAGAATAAAAAGCACTTCATTGCTCTTAACTCCAGCAGCCACTTGGGGTGGGAGGTTATAGAAGAGGGGGAATTTTAGTGTATTATTTGTTTATACAGTCTCATTCCTTGAAACATTTGTTACAGTAAATGCCAAGAGCGTGCTCTCAATGCAGGGATATATTTAACTCCTGTACTTTTTGGTGCCTGTCTTCAGGATTTAGGGGTAAAACTTGGCATTAGTAGTTCTAAAAGAAAAAAAAAACCCACACCAAAACTTCTTATTTCAAGAAAGAATAGTTGTCAAATAGAGATTTCATCTTAGCTCATATGTGGAAAGCTTTGGACTTTTCATTATCTGTAGGTGTTCTGGAGCAAGTTCACCAGTAACTCTCTGTACAATCTTCTCAGTCTCTCCCACTAAACCCCCACAATCTTCTGTTGCACAAACAGAACATAAAATACTGCTGTTAGTTCAGAAGATAATCTGTACTTTCAAACTCTTCCTAAGTGATATCTCCTGTTTCATGCTCTGTTCATTAAAGTCTGTCATATGAGTATCACCTATTTCACTTAGTCAACCAAGAGTAATTTACTATTTCTCAAACTATGATTTTCAGAAAGATTTTTGGTATAAAAACCTCCTATAGGCTTTGTAAACAAATGTAAAACTCATTCTTGGTCTCAAAGCAAGAGTCTGTATTGCCAACAAATATTATACATCCAAAAAGAATATGAAGCGCTGGATGAAATTCAGATTTCAAAGAACCGAATACAGATAAATTCTTTGGATTCAGGAAACATGTAAGTTTTAGGAGAGCCAAGGCACCAAACATAAAAACAAAGTTAAGTATTACCAATGCTGCATCTTCAAATATGGATTCTTTTTTCCTCAGCTTTCCTTTTCTCATAAATTGTGTCCCTTGTGAAAAAACCTTTCCAGCCTGCTTCATTTCACTGTTGAAGTGGTCTTTTTATTTAACTGAGAATTTCTTTTTCTTTTCTTTTTTTGTCCTGTTTGGGTTTTCTTGACACATTTCCCTTGAAACCATTTGGATTATTCTATCATATGAATCAGCCCAGTTTTGTTTCATAATGAAATTCTGGAAGAAAAAAAAAAGTCTGAAATGCCAGATCTAGAAGAAACCTCAATAAGATGCTATGGCAGGTTAAACTAACTCTGCTAAACCCTTCCTAGAAATATGACAGGTGTCGGCTACTGAGTTGCAATATTGGCAATAACTACTTTTTATCCCCATTAAATTGAGAAATACTAAAGGGGGAAAGGGGAAGAGAAAAGATGACTTGAAATTTCACAGATTTCTTCCCGAGGATTCCTGGTGAGGAGTGTTTTGCTGGTACAGATGCTCAATAAAATCAGTCCTTTTCATGGTATTTTAGCTAAATGACAGATGAGATGTGGGTGGAACAAACCCTCAGAAGTCCATTGACCATTCATTATTATTCTATCTCAAAGATTTAGAAATACCCAAAGAAAGTTAAATACATTGAATGCAGTTCAGTTTTGTGACACCAACTGTACAATGTGCAAAATCACATGGGCTCCTATGGTAGTTTGTATTTTCCCTTTTATTCTATTAATTATTTCTGAAGAATTAAAAAGAAAAACAGTCTCTGAACCTGGGTGGGAAAAAAAAACAACCTTGCTGTGAGAGATTTTTTTCCATACTGGAGAACACATTTCAGAAAGCAAGTACAGATCAGCCAATAGCTATGTAACTGAATTATTGCAGTGACTACAACTTATAGGATATACACACTCACTGCTGCCATCAAAAATTCTGAGGTATATCAAGCTACAGTTTTAGTGGTATATGGATTTGAGGGTTATTTTTTCATGTACTACCTAGAATATATGAAACAAAAGCACACATGTCATGGTAAACTGAAAGAGTAAAATTAGAGAAGAGACATATGTGTACGAACAGAGTTCTTAGAAAAAGATCTTGATACAATATTTAGCTAAATGCTATGCACATCAATCATAAATACCTTTTTCAAGTATTACATATTTCTTGTGCAATTCAAAACAACCTTTTCACAAATGTTAAACTTTTCTTCTCAAATTCACTGTAGCTAAAGATTCTTGCTCCCTAGTACATTTGTATTAGGGTAGAGATCAAAATTATAGTTACATTTTATGTTTTTATTAAAGTTGTAACATGTAAAATATCTCTCCACAGATAACTCACACCACGACTCCTAACAAGCAAAAATAACTAGAGTTTTTAATGGATATATTCAAATAGCTATTTTTGCCTGTTTTTTTGTGCATTGTGTCAATTTCTTCTCCAAAGCTTACTGTTTATTTACAGGTGGTTTCTGCCCTCTGTATTCTGTCTTAAATAAATAAGAAACTGAACATTATACTTTGAGCCAATGCAATAACAGCAGTAAATGCTTCTGTTCCCTCAGCCCATACTGCACCTCAATAGCTGATTTTCTCATTTTGCTGTACAGGCATTACAAAGTGATCATCATCAAACACTTTCTGCCTGGGGTTTGACTTGTTATTAATAAAGCATAAACAGAGTAAGTTCCAGCCTGTTGAAAATTCAGCTTTGTCCTGGGTTCAGCAGTAGCAGTCGTTTTTTCTCCTTCTTGGTAGCTGGTGCAGTGCTGTGTTTTGACTCTCGGGCTGGGAACGGTTGCTGATAGCAAGTATGTTTTGAGTTATTGATCAAATGTTTGGTTTGTCCAAGGCCTTTTCTGAGCCTCATGCTCTGCCAGGGAGGAGGAGAAGCTAGGAGAAAAGGAGAGACAGGACACCTGACCCAGGCTAGCCAAAGAGCTATTCCATACCATAGCACGTCATACCCAGGAGGTAACAGAGAGTTACCGGGAAGGGCCTGGAGCTCTGGGGGGTGGAAGAGGTATCGATCGATGCTCGGTCAGGCAGGGTGGGGTGAGTTATGGGTCGGTGGCTGGTGAGGTGTTGTATTCTCTTCACTTGTTATTTGTTTTATCATTGTTACTATTATTAGTGGTAGCAGTAGTGATTTATGTTATACCTTAGTTATTAAACTGTGCTTATCTCAACCCGTGGGGGCTACATTCTTTGGATTCTTCTTCCTAACTCTCTGGGAGCTGGGGGAGCAAGGGGAGGGAGTGAGTGCACAAGCTGTGCAGATTGGTTTAAACCATGACAAGCCTTTACCCTGCCTTGCAGGTTTATTTACTTCACAGGAAAAAATGGGGTTTTTTTGAGAAAGCCAATTCCAAACTACACTTGGTGGGCAAGAACCATCTGTCCAGTTAACTGTTCCACCTTGACCTTTCTGCATATGTTATTGGGACCTCCAAAGTTAATTTTTAAGACATGGTCAAGCCACTCCTTATACACAATACTCACAGCAGCACGTAGTCACCCCACTTAACAGAGATTGTCAGAGCTGCAATGCTTTTAATGCCAGACACAAAGTATTAACAATCCTGGGGCAAAGCATTTGGATTGTGGAGGTGGAAACATAAATATAATTAATGCTTAGAGGTCAATGCCTATGACTTTACATTCACACTGCATTGGAATGCCAATGCTCCCCTGATCCTGTGCACAGTGTATTACAACCCTTTTCCAGTATCAACAACTGTTCTCTTAGCTGAACCTTAACCACAACATAGTGTGTCAGGAACACATATCACTCATGTGACTAACACACCTGACACCTCTAAAAAGCACAGTACCCTTTCAGACATCAGTATTATCCCACAGTATGGGGAAAAAACCCCAACAAATAAACAAAAACCCCCAAACCCCTTTAACTCCTAAAACCAAAAATATAGAACTCTGTTATTCCAAGTTAATACTGCCTGTGTTCAACACATTCAGGGAAGGTAACTGTCCAGTACACAATTTCATATCTGTGTGACTACTATTACAGATAAAAGCTATGTACAAGAAGCAATTCAATGTAGAGTTCATAGAATATCTCTATTCTTAGTGTTGACCTACCTTCAAAATGTGACAGTTAAATGCTTACCACACCTATTATTTAACACATTTATGTTTTGAGAAGTGCAGAAGGTCTCTCCATTTTACAGTTATCAGACAAATTCTGAAACCTATTTTCCTTTCTTAGGTGGGTGAAACTTTTTATTTAATCTTTGACTTTTATAGAGGGAAAAAAATGAAAACTAATGAAAAATATTTTCCCATGGGCACTAAATGCAATTATCTGTAGCTATAAACTTAGTGACAGTTCTTGTGTTTTTAAGGGAAATGGAATCTATTGACACTCTTAAGACTTTTGGCAACCATCAGATCTTCCTGAGCTTGTGCACAACTGTAACAACTGTGGTTTGAAGCAACACCTCTCCTTAAAGTCAGATGGATCCGTGCCCAGGCTGCTCCCTCAGCTGATTCACTGGAAGAGAAAAGTGGAGGAGGAAAAGTACATCTGTTTTTCTTCATAGAGGATGTAGTCCTAGTCCCAGATTTTATCTACATCTATCATTTACCTGTAAAAAGGCCAAGGAAAATAAGCTTGGAATTACACATTATTATGCAGGGGCAGAGACAATTTTGGTAGCTCATGTACCTCCTCTTGTACCTGTGCTATACTGTGATATTGTGGCACACTGCTTTCTAACTGGCTCAAATCCCACATTCAGCTCCTACCTTCCCTTCTACAATCTCCCTTGAGGCTTCTTAACAGTTGACAGTATCAAAATTATTGAGGAAAAAAAACTTTCCCCTCAGAAAAAAAAAGCTGTTATTTCCTCCTCCTCCAACACTACTTAGTTCACATCCACAGGAAACTGCAAAAGCAAAAATTAATTCTAATATATAACTGCCTGCAGTTCAGAACCTGCCCATCCCTGCAGCAGCAAAAACTCTCCCATCAAGCATAGGGAACATATCCAAGAAGAGATAGCTCCTATGTATGTTCACAAGCCATCTGTGAATATTTTAAAGTGTGTTCCAAAGTACATGAGAGACTATGGCATCATTTGGAGTGCAAGCAAAATGCACAGTAAATGGCTGGACGCAAATAAATACCTTCTGTAGGGAGGTAGTAATCCCCACATTTCTTTTGAGCATTATTTTACCTTTCCAGAACTGTGACTGGTGACTATCAGACTGTACAACTCCATGCTTGCTGATGATTATCTTATTCCATTAATAGCTTCCTATAGAAAGCCAAACCTTTCACAGGCTTTCTTAGAAGCAAAGCCAGCCAGGACCCATGCTGATGCTGAAGCTTTCCTCTCTCCATCCTCCATGTACAGAAATAATGCATTTGGAGACAAATGAAAAAAACCCAAAGCTACTATGGAACATACTCCTAAGCCTAGAAACTTCTGTCTGAATGAACTGCTTTCTTTAGAAACTATGACAAATTGATTTCTTTAAATAAAGGTTTATTTTAAAGGAGGTCCTGTTATATTCATTGAGAGTAAACTCTTATGGTAACAGCCTGCCTTTTGCAGTTAATTGCTGCTTGTCTCCTTGGATATCATCATTTGCATAATTGTGATTCTTTTCAATAAAAAGGGATTATATAATCTTGGAGAAGCAAACATCATAAAATTTAAATTTACATGAAATTAAAGGAATAAATGTTCCACAGTAAACAGTGTTATTAACTTCCACCAAAGAATAAAGTCTTAGATATCATAAAGTCAATGTATTTATAGAAAATCACTTGGGCTATGCTGCTTCTCAAATGTCACGCAAAATTAAAACATCAGACCATACTTTGCAGCAACATTACTGACATAAATATTGATGCCAATTTTAAAATGTTTGTAATAAGGCCATAAGGTTCTCCTGAGGTCAGTTTCATATTTCTGAATTAGAAAATTTGTTTCCCTTCTAAGTGTAAAATAAGTAATTGTGCTGCAGTTTTATAAATAAGACTAGATTTCCAAGTATATGTAAGTTTTCCATGCCTTCAGTAGACATACTTGTATAACCCATAGTTGCATAAATGATCTGCAACAAGTTGCAGTGAGACTCTCAGTGTTTTTCCTGCCAGGGTAACTGGACCATTTATCCCTTCCTTTTTTATGTATGGATTAATTACTTGTATTTGTTCTTATTGCTACTAACATTTGAAATCGCCGAGAGCCCATGGCAGCTAATCTAATTAAGAAAGTGCTTTGTAAGCTGAAAGAACAAAACCAAATTTATTCAAAGGTCTGACACTGAAAAGCTACCAGCTTAAATTCCCTAACATTGTCAGTGAATTCTTAAAGAATTCTTCCACAATATCCTGTTACAGATTTACACCATAAATTAGGCCAAACTCCAGCTTAAAACACAAATAACCACTCACACCTCATTCCTACCTTGCTTAGCACCATCCAACTTGCCATAAAAATTTCTCCTTTGTCAAGCCAGCTATATATTTGATATCTTAAGAGATTTCAATTAAATTCCTGCAATGACCTTGACTATCATTCATCTACACAACCTCAAATCAATCAGTTATGGAATGCAACATGGTACTCAAAACAAACAGCTGTATTCTAGAAAAGAACAGTCTCAGATGTTGAAGATGATAGAGACACAATTCAAAGCAGAACATAAAAGAAAAATTATGAGAATGAGCACCTGTAATGTACTTTGAAGGTCATTAAATTTTCTGCTCTGTCCTGATGAAATATACTTCTCCCTTAACTTTTCTGTAGCTGAACAGGCATGACTGAAAAATAGCAAGCTAAATAATCTAGATGCCATCATCACCTGAGGCTGAACAAACACAAGCCTGTTGCCTCAGCATACCACGCAGGTCTTCAGTTAGGCAGAATGAGTGATAAGAATTCTTCCTAGAAAAAACTATTAGGCACATATCAATGAGTCTTTGCCTTCTGGAATATTTTTTTAGTTAAAGACTGTTCAGAAACACAGATAAGATCACATAGCCTGTGTCATCCACCTTAATACTCAGAAAAGAGCAACTGTATTTTAGCTGGTTCCTCAAATGGCAAAAAGCTTTTAACCCAGCAAATCAGAACGTCCCTGCCTATCCTCCTGTGAGGAAGCTATGAATCCACGTTCACAGCAAACTAAACGATATTGTCACAAGTCAGTGTATATATTGAAAAAGATATCCAGAACAATAAAAATAAATGTATTTATTTTAGGCATGAATCTTGGCTAACGTAACTGGCTGAGAATATAGACAATGCAGAAAAGCAGCCTGCATGTTCTTTGTACTTGCTTTCTGATTGCAGCCAAATATATTAAATTTTCATGCTTAAAAATAAGCATCAAGGGAAAACCACTAACTGAAGACTGGGTGGGGAGATCCTTTAATCATTAATTCAGGACAAAAAAAAGATCATTTCTAGATTTAGAACTGCAAAACACTGGAAGACTTACTTTGCAAAGTAAGTCTTTTGAAAAATGCAGTAACACAAAAACAGACCAAATGAACAGTATCTCCTTCACTTAAAAATATGATGTGGTATAACACCGCAATAAAAAAAGGGTTTCTCATTAAGGCAGAATTTAATATTAACAAAGCGTAACAAGGACAAGGAAAGTAACAGGCAGTCACATCTTGAGATTTCATTCTAGGATAAGAAAACATTTACAAGCCTGGAAGAGTGACTTCAGATAAAAAAAAAACCCACAAGTTTATGTTGTTCATTACATTGTGTTGGACCTCTGGATGCAAAGTAACTTGCATTTATGAAGTAATAACATACAATGTGCTGGAAGTGCTTCATGAAAGTTAGCAATCACGGATGTATATTCTGCAACTGTCCAAAAAATTGTCTTGCAAGCTATGCTTACTTTTCAGGAAGGAATAATACAGGATATTGTGGTACAAAACATATAAGGCATAAAGTGTACATAATGCATATCCTGTAGCTTAAAAAAAACAGGATGAGGGCAAATTTCTGGTTTGATTTACTGATGTCACAAACTGCTCTGTTAAACAGAAATTCTTTAAAAATCAATGTCTTTAGTTTTAAAAGCCTTGGGATGCTGTAAATGTAAAATGCCCTTTTTTTTTTCTTCGTATCTAGAAAGAAAACTAGCCCTCATCGTTGCAAACTGAAGTGTTTTTCTTCATGTTATCTCTAAATCTGAGATTGGGGGTGGCAGAGAGGGAATGAATAATGAACAACCCCCCAGCAAGGCAACCAATGAACCAAGAAAACCACAGTCTTAGGTGAAGTTTATCTTCCGCTCTGTAATAAGTATTTTGGTACGATCTGTGGCAGTGCAAGAAAAGAGACAAAAGAGGCAGGTTGGTCTGCCCCCAGAAATGGAAGAACCGTGAGTACTGAGATAAAGTTACACCTACACATACAACTGTGTACAGCACACTGTTCTTGACAGGAATGGCTGCAGCTTTCTCAGACATGACAGTGAAGTTAATGTCTTGGATTACTACCCAAAAAGTAATAATTGTGATAAAGCCACTCAGTGAGAACCCAGGTGTTCTTACCTACATTTTCTCTCACAAAGTTCTCCTGAAGACTTCCTTTTGAGTACAGATGGTTGAAATTAAAATAGCTGTGACAGTTCATTAACATTTTTAGGGACAGCTGCTTTCTGTCTGTCCTTTCTGTCTGGACTGATTTTGCACTTTGCCAAGTACAGATCTGTACCTCACAGAATCCTGACAGACACACTTCACAACCAGTTACTGCTGGGAGTCATTGATGTACCAATGCATTGCTAAGTTATGCATCACTCTGCACTGCCTGACTCAGACAAGGAGCTGCAGCAGAGAAACAGTTATCAAAACCCACACACACAACGATGTGTTCATCAAAAGATGTACATCAAAGTGCTTATGCAAACAACTTCAGAACTTTTACTCTACTACAGTATAATACTAAAATATAGTATAATATATAATGATATATATGTATATAATACAACACTATACATTTCTGAGGACTTGAAGTACTTTAATGAAATAACGGAACAAGACAACCCCTGCTTGCTTTCTTTGAGATAGGACAGCTTTTTTTAGAGAACAGTTGCATAACCTGTAGAGGGAAGGAGCTTCCCAGGTCCTCACTCATAGAGCCACTTAAGGTAAGAAATTATAGTATATCATCTGAAAATCGCTACGTCCACCATCCAAGAAAAACAGTCAAAGAGCTGCATTAGAAAGAAATGAAGGAAGGGGAAAACAAAGAGAGATCAGAACAGGTCCACATACACCAATTATATCTAGTGGCATTTACTGTGCAAGCTGGCAGTTATGTTTCAGGTGATACAGCCCTTGATGTTGACACAATGCTTGCTATTAGAGGATAACATGAAAAAATATTTTCATTTTATAAATGCAGAAAAAGGCATCTCAGCTGGTAATGAAGCTTCTTTTCCTTATAAAAAGGAGACCTTTTTCTCTTATCTGAAAAGAAGAATTCAGAAGACCCTCCTAGGTTTATCCATTTTTAAACACACTCAGAATCAATATGCCTGTATAAGAAGATGTAATTTCCATTTACAGTTCAATTTTTCATTTAAATATTTCATATTGAGCTTTATAAAATCGTATACCTTAATACAAAACCTGAAAGCTAAGGAAGTTTTAACATTAAAGAACCCATCTTGTTTCAACTTAAAATAATTATTTAGTGCAAATTCAGCCCAACCTGGCCTCTGTGATCACTTACTGTTGGCAGCCCAAATTAGAGTTAAAGTATGTGTCCCCATGCATTTCATTGTATGTTATTATGCAACATAGATAATTCTAAACTATCCACGTTATGAATTATACTGTTTCAAGGAATTATTCCAATCATTTTTTCCTGGAAGAACAGCTGTCTAATCAGTATCAAATATGTGTTAACTGTGAGTGAAGAAGCTATGAAAGTTCTGTTATTGCACCCCTAAGAACACACAAGCACTGGATCATTTTTCTTCTTACAAGAATGTAAATATAAAAAGGAATTTAGGGGAAGAAAACCACCAAAATAACATCCACAATTCCCCCCCCGAACCAGTGTTGTTTTCCAGGATATTTAAATATCCATGGCATATCACCGCTCTTTAGTCCAGATTCACCAGCTTATGCAAAATATTAACTGTCTATTACACCCAATGTGTGATTTTAAGTCTGGATTAAATAGCTATTAGGAGATAAGAATCGATGTAGAGCATTCAAAATGCACAGCAAGCCCATCATTGCATGCAGTCACTACAGAATGCATAGGAGCTGTGTATCTTTGCAACTTCTACAAGTTAAATATAAGTTATTGCTGCCACCAACAGGATGTTCCTCAGTATATTTCATCTTAATATTTCTCAAAAATTTGCCTTTCTATACAAATGTCTGTGTGCTCACATTCAGATGTAAGGCTCCTGCTGATGCGATATGAAATTCACAATCAGCACAGAAAAAAGCCATAAAGGAAATAATTCCATGTTCCCTAGTAATCCTGAAGTGCATTACTGTTCATCCTTATGAAAACAGCCTACAGAAAAGAGTCTACTGTCACAGGTTCAAGTCAATTGATCTAAAAAAAAGAAATAACCAAACAAAAATCCCCACCTGAACAAACACTAAGAAAAGCAAAGACTGCCTGTAAAATGGAAGAAAGGTTCAACCTGGTGAGTACCATAAAAAGCAGCGATAACGCTACCTGAATCTTTTACAGTAGCAACAGTCTTCATACAGATAATGCAATCATGCTACTGCTTGTTTACCAAAAAACAATTGAAAAATTAAAGTTTTGGATTAAAAACATTGTTGATGTACACAAAGGGTTTTTCCTTTTCAAATTCTTCTGGTTATCTGGCCTTGTTCAGCACATACATGTTTGCTTACCATGAGAGAGGGGAAGAGGAAGAAGAGAGGGAACTACCCCTGTGGCATTCATGCAGTAGATGGAGGGATGCTTCACAATGACAATAGAGAACATGGATGAGGAGGTGCTCACCAAGCCATAGCATGTAGATCCCACATTAAAAAGGCTTTAACAGCTGCTCTGATAAGCTGCTCACTGATAAGCATCAGTGCTGGCCAGATGATAGCAAAATCGTTGTCTATAAGAACAAAGTTTTCACAAGACTAGCAGATTTATAAACAAATCAATTCTAATCTGTTGAAAGGTCATCTTTCCATTAAGACTGAATAGAAATGAGATTAAATTACATGGCTGGCTACAGACATCTATTAATAGGAAGAAAGTTAGGAACTGAGCTGCATAAAAAGAAAATGCAGAGTGATTGTCCATGGCTTTGCTCATGAAACACATGAGGCTGGTAGTCACACGTTGGAGAGGCTGCGTTTGAAACACATTTTTATGATGGTTAAAGGAGAATATCTGACTAAGGAAACACTACAGTATTCATTATTGTTATGCAAATATTCCTTTCCTCCTTCTCTATAAATTAGGTGCAGGCACTGAAACCTAAAATGGCAAGATTCTGCTATAGTGGATCACTCCCTGCTATTTTTCTCCCTTGCAAATTTTCCTGTTGAAGAGCTTTAATTAATTTATATTTTTTAAAAAAGGAGACAGATTACAATAGAGAAGCAAGGGGAGCTGTGGACTCAGCTGTACTGGACAATGGGGAGGAGAAGGAGAAAAAGGGACAAGACAGAAAACTTTTCCATCAGCACCTTACAAGAAAGCTTATGCAGTACCTAAAAGGGTAAATTTGAAGAGATACAGTACTCAAGTACTCAGTTCACTCTTCGTGTCTCTGGGAAGTCAAACATGAACAGGTCCAATGCAAACCCAGCTCTTCTTGCTTAGCTGATGGCTAAACTGCAGCAGATGCTTGAGGATTTTTACACTGCAGAGACCACATGTAGACTAGTGCGGTACACTGCCCCATATTGTATGCTAGCTTGATTTCAGCATTCCCTTTGAAGAAAGTAAAAAGCACTTAGCAAATGACTGAAAAAAACAATTCATCTCCACTTCTGCCCCTTGAATATTCTAAGAGTACCTTTCTGTTTCTAAGATAAAGACAAATAAAGCCGAGATATAGATATAAAAACCCCAAAATACTAAAATAACATGCATTTAGTTTCTCAGCATATTTTCCTAATGTCTGCATTAAGCCTGTCATTAAATACTTCAGCTTAATTAGCTTATACTGGCACCTATTGGTAGAAAATAATATTTGCTAGCTCCATTATCAGTTACTGCTCTTTAATCAGGAACAGAAATGTTGCCTATAGTAATTATTGGTTTGTACCTTCCTCACATCATTAGGAAAGTATTTTCTATTGTTTTAGCTGCCTTACAATAATTTGGTATCAAGAAATAACAAGGGGGACAACCTGCTCTAATTCATGTAATCTCCACCCACTCTTTCTTCTAAATGAAGAGTTTAAGAACTTTCTTTACTGATTTATGTTTGTACTCAGAATACCTACAGAGTATACTCAATCAGTGTGATGGGACAGAAATCAATGACAAACCCAGAGGTTTGAAAATGGAAGCATAGCGTCCTTGAATCTTAGTGAGCCAACTGCCATTTATAGCAGATGCAGAAGATATAATTGATAACTGTGCCCTTTGTATATTAAGTAAAAAACAACAGTAATGCTAAAAAGAATACACTAAAGCAAAATTAATAAAGTAAAATTAATGAAATAATAATTATTAAAATTATTCCTGAATGGAAATTATTTGGAAGTAGTTTTACAGCTTTCTTTTCTCTCCTGCTGGGTTATGGATCCAATTATTTTTCCAAAAGGTGAAAACTCAGCTCTTCAATGGCAATTTATTTGGCAGACTCTTTCAGGAAGCAAATGATTTCAAGGATCTCTGCTGCTGTGCTCTGAATGCATGGCTCTCTGTACTGAAAGGTTATCACCTCCAAATTT